>NC_092810.1:97352252-98821627 GCF_040954645.1 Diabrotica undecimpunctata
TTAACCAATTTTCTTTGGTGTTTCGGTTCTTTGGTATTTTGGTTCTAATTTGCCTCTGACTATTTTTGTACATTCTTTTGTTATTCTTTGATTTTCTTTTTTCTTTCATGAGTGGCAGTATATTGTCATTCATCCAACTTTTTCTCTTCTTTTCATTTTCCATTATTTATGTTCTTTTCTGTTCTTGTTAAATGTTTTACATATATTCTGGAGTGATTCTTCTGGATCATATGTTTGCTCCATGTTACTTGGCTTTTCTGAAAGAACCCGTGCGACTGTCTCCTTTGTTTCCTTATCTTGTAAGTTTTCTTATGTCACATTTTTTGTTACTATTCTTATTTGTATGGAGAATAAAAATAAACTATGAGCTAAATGAATTAATGCATAACGCAGATATCGTTGAATTTTTAAGTCTCAAAGACACAACTGGTTACTATTTAGATAGAATGCTAGATAATAGAGCTGTAAAAGTTATCCAAAGACGGAAACCCCAAGAAACGACGACAAGAAAAAGGCCTTATAAAAGGTGGATAGACCATTTAAAGGAAGATCATGCACATCAGGCAGTGGCTAATAAATCTAACGTTGATAGGGAGAACAAAGCGTCGTTAAAAGAATAGGAAGAAAAAAAAAAAGACCATTGTCACTGATTGCGCCAAATACTTTGTAAATCAGATATTTTGGAGACCTGATGGGAAACAATTTTGTTGTTAAAATACTTTGGAATGGTATTTTCAATATTTTGATGTGAATTAGATTAACCATCCAGCGAGCGCGCCGTTGAATTTCTTTTGAGAGGGCGTTTGTAATTTTTATATCTGTTTGTAAATGATATTTGCTTCAAATAAATGTTAAAAAATTAAAAAGAAAAGAGGTTTAATTCTTTGTAAGTAGGTATATTTAAAAAACCCTTAGAAGGGCTACATTAAAATAACAAACCTTTTTAGGAATAATAATTCCATCATCAGGTTAAAAGCAGGTTAACATGCCTGAGCCACCAAAATATTAGGGTAAAACCCTTTACATAAGTTACAGTTACCAACAAATGTACATATTGTTGTTAAAAGTAAAGGATGTTTAAGATTATATTAGATTTAATTTCAGGCGCCATTTAACCATGTCTCACGTGAGTACAAGCCTCCGGAGGGTAGACCTCTTCAAACGGACTTCAGCTGGCAACTGACTGTCAGTTTGAGCAAAGCTAGCTGAAGCATTGAACAATATCCAAAACATTCCTTGATTTTGTAAATAAAAACAAATTAATTTTTATTTAGTATTATTTGTCTATTTAACTGTTAACAGTAAACATAAAAAAAGTAAATTAGAGGTACTGTTTTGCAATTCTCATAAAAAGCAACATTTTGAGTATTTTGATAGTTGACGCTTTCTTAAAAAGATCAAAAATATTACTTATCATGTTATGTTAATTTAGTATCAGATGGGGCTATTAGATTTTAAATATTAAGAATTTTAATTTATATAAAAAACTACTAATAGATGTATGCATCCGCAAAATAAGTAGTAAATAAATTATAATATATAAGAAAGAGAAAAAAGAGAATAATATAATATATAGGAGAAATAAACGCGTGGACCAAAAGAAGAAAAGTGGAATGGAATTAACACATCGAAAGAATGACAGGAAATAGAATAGTACGAATAGCAAGAGACAAATCGCCAAATGGAAGATCATTGGGACGACCGTGGAAAAGATGGTCAGACAACGTCAATTGAGGCTAAAAACCGAAGTAAAACAGGCATTTTGCCTATTTATAAAGTAGGAAGAAGAAGAAGAAGTGTAGAAAATATTCATTAACAAAAATTAATACCGTAAAACTTTATCATTTTGCAATGTACATTTTATTATAGCTAGACTGAATAAAAAAGTGCTCCGTTCGCATATATATTTGGAACAAAATTATTGTAAAGGAGGCTTGCTTAACTATTAAAATAGAATAAAGTTATATTTACTAAGTCAATCGTTTATTTGCCTCTGTCAAGAGTTGGTGTTTGGTCAAGTACGTACATTAATAAGTTTATATGTGTTCAGTACCTTCTGCGGTCATTCCGCATATGCTATTTTTGTGAAAACTATATAATGCTTGGTTTTTAACCTATCTCTTTTCAAAATATTTAACAGCAACTAAATAAGATTTTCAAGTAAAGTTTTTGCTCAAAGCACCAATAATAAATTAGCTATATACCTTCAGCATAAATCTATCGCTTTATCCACGAATTTATTCATTAATATACAAGAGATTGCCCTCGAACTCTCTCCCTCCTCTTTGAAATATACTCCAGATAACATTTTTTCATAGTTCATGTTCTCAAATTGCTTCAGCAAGGAAGGATTATTTATAATATATATATATATATATATATATATATATATATATATATATATATATATATCTATATATATATATATATATATATATATATATATATATATATATATATCTATATATATATATATATATATATATATATATATCTATATATATATATATATATATATATATATATATATATATATATAGATATATATATATATATATATATATATATATATATATATATATATATATATATATATATATATATATATATAAAATATTTTTAAAAACGGAATTTAGGACTAGGGTGATTAACTTTATACAGGGGAATTTTGGATGCAGTCATCATTAAACGTAAATCAAATGTACATGTACAATGTAAATGTACAATGTGACTTCCTCCTTTGTTTTTTTTTCTTCTCTACTTTTTCTTATTTTTATGTAGACATGATTCTGTTTGTTTTTCAATGTGCCTCCAGTAAGTTGTCGTTTCATCGTTTTTCTTCTATTTCTTACCCAGTTCTTGATGTTCTTCACCTTGCATGTACGTCGCATATCTGCACTTCTAATGTTTTTATCTATTCTGTTCCTAACATTCGTTTTGTCCTCTCTCTGATAGGTCCTGTTTTGGCCACGTATGTCTTTATTGGTTTGATGACTCTTTTGTAAATTCTGATTTTCATTTCTTTTCCGATTTTTTTATTTCTCCATATTGTTTTATTTAGAAAACATGCGGCTAGGTTTGCTTTATTCACTTGATCTTTTACTTTAGTTTCGAGCTTTCCGTAGCTAGATAATGTGATGCCTGAATATTTAAACTTCAACTCAAATTTATAACTTAGTAAATTTGCTGCTATAGCCATGCATGTTGTCTTTTTTTGTGGAAATTACCATGTTAAATGTTCGGGCGGTTATATTAAATTGGTGCAGCATACGTTGTAAACCTTCTTCACTTTGAGAGAGTAGTATTGAGTCGTCTGCATAGCAGATTATTTTAAGTTGTTTTTCTCCTATTTGGTATCCTCTTTTAGTTATTAACTTTTTTTACCATTTTATCCATAATCAGATTAAATAATAGAGGACTCCGGAAATCTCCCTTCCTTATCATATTGGCAGCTTTAATAGGGTCGGTTAGTTCATCTACTTTTACGTCCTTTAATTTTATTTGGCTAAATGCCTTCTTAATATCTACGAAACATAGATATGCCAGTTTGTTGTATTCTAATGATTTCTCTTGCACTCACCTCGCCTTGTTGTTCTTCTGTTAGTGTTATAATTGCATTCAGTTTATTTATTATCACTTTGGTTGTTAATTTTAGTATTGTGTTTAATAAATTAGTTCCTCTGTAGTTTGTTTTTGACACGCCTAAACTGTACTGCTGAGGTATATAAACTAACTTTTATAGAGGAATTTAATTTTTCCAAATTCAATAAAATACTTTTTAGTCCAGTCGTCAGAGATTTGACACCTAAAAATCAAACGAACAAGCTAAATTTTGCTAATAATATTAATTCTGAGACGACAAATCAGATGCAAAAAGTTTACCCTCCTCATAGGGGGGTATAAACGCAAAAAATTGTTTTACTAAGAATCTGTACGCTTTAGAAAAAAATATTTTTAATAAAAAACGTAGCTAAGATCATTTTAAACAAAAATGTATTTTGGCAATTTTTCTGTAGAAAGAACCATTCTCCCAGAAATAACGCTTGAAGCGACCCTCAATTTTGAATGTCAGTTATGCACGTTAAATTAATGTTAAATACAATTTATATATCTTTTGATCGAAGTGTTAAATGGACAAAAACCAAAATGCGTTTGAAAGGCGAAGAGTGCAGTTTTCGTTTACAATTTTTGTATTCTGTCGCAAATAAAGTCAGTTTCTATAATTCTGTTCAATAAATAAACGTTGCATGATTTTTGTCATTTTTTACGATTCTCGTGAGATCAATTCAATTTATCACTTTTATTGACCGGTCGTAGTAAAATTTACATTGTTAGAGATACATCTTCAAAACCTTAAACATGAAATTTCGATCTTGAGTTTTGCAACAAATATGAAGCATTTGGGATATGACTAAAAAACGCAGAATTTAAACTTGCATGTTACAAACGATCGCACGTCACGGGAAATGCCTTGAAGAAGACGGTTTTGGATGGCATAAAAAACAGAAGTTGGTTTCTTTTGAAAAACATACCACTGTAATTGAAAAAGAGCAGTTTTAAACGTATTATTGTAATGTGAAAGTTTAAATTCAGCGTTTTTTAAGTTCATTTTAAATGCCCCACATTTGTGGCCAAAACTCAAAACTAAAATTTCATGCTACAGGTTTTGAAGATTAGGCTCTAGTTATGGAAACTTCATAGTAGCCGGTCAATGAAAGTTATCAATTATATTGATATCATGGGAATAAAAAAAAATGCAAAAATCGTGCCATGCTTATTTATTGACCACCTTTATAAAAACTGAGCTCATTTGCATCAAAATACGCAAATTTTTATACGCAAATTGCACTAATAACCTTTAAAATGCATTTTGATTTTTGTCGATAGTACAGTCTCATCAAAAGAGATCAAATGTTTACCGTCGAGCTGATACAAATGTTATTGAACATTCATTTCGCGCGCGTATTTGACATTCAAATCACCGATTGCTTCAAGCATTGTTTCTAAAAGAACGGTTCATTTTACACAAAATGTACTAATAAACATTTTCGTTTAAAATTATTTTAGTTACATTTTTCTTAATAATTTTTTCTACGGCGTACCGATTTTGGTAAATTGATATTTTTGCGTTTTTATTACACTACGAGGGGGGTTTAAGTGGAAAGCAAGGGGATAAAAGTGGTAAAATTTTTTGAAAATTTGATATATTCGGTAAAATTTAGATTGTTGGGATGATTTTTAGAGGTTTAATGACATTTTCGTCTGACGACTAAACTATTTCACTGTTTGAAATCTGAGAATAAAAAAAATAACAATAATAAGAAGTTTAATACTATTTAAAATTTATTTATAAGATGACAAAGAGAGACAAAAAAAAATCACCGAATCGCCACACTGTTAAAAAATGCGAAAGTTGCGAATATGCTCCAATCCATGCATATAACTCAACTTTCGAAACATGTTACGATATTTTTTTGCCTACCACAAGGGGTATTATTATAAGGGGTAGAAGATTGAGGATAGAAATTACTGGGGGTGGAGATAGGGCAAGCAAAATAATCGTTACTTGTGCGAACGGCACTCAGGGTTTGATAGGAGATCTGGGGTCGTGGGTCAGTAAATGACAAAGGGGTCGGATATAAAAATATGAAACAAAAGGTCATGGATCTCTTGGGACAAACAAAACAAAAAGAAACACGAAACACCTCTAGTAATTTTAAAAAGGGCGCCACTTCGAGGTGCCTAATTATAACCATTACAACAGCTAGTTGTAACTATCGAAATAGTTATTAGAAATGCAAAACATATCTTTTTCAAATGAAACTCAAAAAGAAAATAAACAAAATGTTAAGAAAAAAATTTAACATTTATTGTGTCTTAACCACAAACAGTTACAAAATAGACAAATAAATTTACTATATGAATAGTTACCAAGTACAAAAATATAAATAAAAACTTACATGTGTCCTATCTGTTTACAATCTATGTTGCTACAAAAGTTACAAAATTGTATGGAGGTTAACCTTCTTTAACAACAAAACAAATGAATATCAAAAATAATAAAACGAGCAGTCATAAGTTAACATTAAATTAAAAAAAAAAACTGAACAAATAAATTGACAGCTGAAGTCAAAACCTATAATTTACAACTTTAAATATTACAATTTTTTAAATTTTAATGAAAGCAAATTATTATTATTAAAAAAATGTCTGTCTTTACTTTAAAATTTGAAAGTTACCTGGATTTCACTTGATCACACATTAAATTTCTGAGGTTGGAAACTGGAGTTGAACTCTGGACACGAACACACGAACAGAAGGACTGCATCTCACACTGCGAATTGGACCGACCATTTGAGGCCAAAGCCGGCACTGAACACAAAACATGACTCTGGCTCTTAAAAAAACAGGAACAGGTATAATTAGACACATTAATTTGCTACGATTAACTGCTACTAAAATTGTTTTCCATAACGTAAGACGAAGATTTCCCTGAAAAGGGATAAAAAAAGAAAACTACAAATTCGACGTGATTTTTTACATAACACTGGAGCCTATCACTCTTGACTTGACCGCAGCTCCAGATAGATTCATGAAATTATCTTTTAAATTCATTCGCTTAACTTAGCATAAACAAAACATATAAACTGGAATATTTATTTGAAACGCAAAATCGGGCGGTTTGAACAAAGAAATATCGAGGAACATACGCAGCTGCGAAATAAATAAACAACTCTAAGATGGTTTATATTAACTCGAGCCGACCTAAGAAGAAATTAAAATATATTTCGGGTATTTTAACTTAAAAGATACGAACTAAGAAACATGGAAAAAATTCTTCGTGATTATAATGCATATATGAGGGGATTTCAATTTAATACATATACGAGGGGATTTCAAGAAATTTACAAATGCTACAAACAAAGGTCTAAACCTTTTTAAAATGTGTGTTTGCTTTCGGCTACAAAACTAAACTCTGATACAGTAACAAACACTACAACTGATAATTCTTTATTAAATAAAGGAAACAGGTTAGGAGTTCCCAATAGTTAAGTCTCAAGTCTCGATCAGGTACATTCTCCTAGAAATCTATTATAAACAAACCATTAATATTTTATTATTATGTCAAAATTTTATTTTAAATCGGTTTAGTAACAGTCTTCTTCTTGATGTGCCTATCCGTTACGAATGTTGCCGATCATCATGGCAATCTTTATCTTATCTGCAGCAGCGCGGAAAAGCTGCACGGATGTTGTATTGAACCAGATTCTGAGGTTCTTTAACCAAGATGTTCATCGTCTTATAAAAACCTCGTTTTCCAAAAATTTTTCTTTGCAGGATGGTTTGACGGAGAGCGTATCTGGATTAATGTCGCATAATATGTAATTGTAACTTTTGAGATTTGATGGTGGTTTAACATTTTTAGTAACAGCATTATAAATAATATTATATATAGTATACATGCATCATATCCATAACATGCAATTTAAAAAAAGGCACAAACAGACTTAATTTACGAAAAAAGGCAGTATTTATATGCAAAAGACACCTAGAATTGACAAAGAAGACAATGTACCTATACCTTATCCGAGCTTTTTTCGCGACAACGAATTTATTCAAAGAAAACCAGTACTAAATTATTATATTTATACCACTTGATTATCTTCCTAGATACCGTCAATTGCGAATTGTTTTACATTATAGTGTCTTTGCTAAGTCTAGTACTAACTATACAGTAATGTTCTAATACCTCGAAATGTTTTAAAAAAATGTTTGTTGTCCTATCTTTTCCAAGCAACAAGAAAATATGAAATTTATTCATAACAAAATTAATATATGTAGTCAAATATACTTTTAAAGTTTAAAAGTATCAAGTTTGACAAATATTTTACCTTTCTAAATTAGTGTTATAAAAAGCACACTCAACAAAATTTTATGAAAAATATTAGCGCAGCTCGCGTTTATATTTATTTTTCATTTATTCCCTTAAAATAGCATCATGAAGCACGTAAGAACCTAAATAAATATTTACCTGAAGTAAGACTGTAAATTTTCTAGCGGAATTCCAAATTCACTTAAAATTTTATTTTAGTTTTTATAGATGTTGCTATGTAGTCGATATGCCAGTAATCAGTTTATGCTTTATTTATTATTTAATTTATGTATATGAGTTCATCATGGGGAGAGTCAAGCTGTTAAATAAAATATGTATTCAGCTTAATGTTGATAAATTATATCAAGTGATAGGAGACATTAGCTTATTCTTCCTAATTGAAGCATCATTTTTTCTCGATTAATAAACAGTGAATTGCATCGAGCACATGTAGGTTTTTTGCACCGCACCGATCACAATATTAATTTGTTTTATTTTTACAATAGTTTTGTGAGCACTATTTTCATTTTGTTGGTAGTTGTACTGGACGTGGTTGGTTCAGCAAGTTAATTTATTATTTGGCAGCTTCATAAGTCCCCAGCCTTTATAAAGCGGCTCGGGTATCATCATTCTGACTTTACAACGCCCCGCGGGTCCTAGCCTTCTAAAGAATTTCTCTCCAGTCGTCCCTATCCATCTTCTATCACCATCAAGCACGTATTACCATATTTTTTATGTCATCATCGATGTTATCAAAGAACCTCGTTCTGGATCTTTCTCTTCTTCTGTAACCAATGGGTCTATCAAGAAGCGTTTTTCTAGACGAGTCATTTTGTTTCATCCGCATTACATACCGTATTTCCTTTAGACGTCCAATCTTAATATATTTTACGATATCTGATTCCTGGTATACTCTATAAACTTCGACTTTTTAATTCTTTTTACTTTTAAATTCCTTGATATAATTGAAGATTTAAGAAGGAGATTCAGTCCAGAATAGCATCTGTTGGCTGTGCAAATTCTGCCGTTTATTTTTGCGGTAGTATTATTTTCAGTGTTAACGAGCAATCCCAGGTATACAAATTCGATGCCGTCGTTTTCTAAAACAGTGGTGGTTGTTTTTGTGGTTGCGTGTTTTTTATAATTCGTTTTGTTTGTTGTTTATTATTAAACTCATTTTTGCAGCTGAGTCTTTTAGTGCTATTGTGATTTATGGCATACGTATCACATTTTCCACAGCCAGAATAAATAGCATACAGGAGAAAGGGGCTCTTTGACTCAGCCCGTTATTTGTTTTAAAATATTCAAGAAGTTTCCCCTGGATTCGTATTATACATTCAACATCTTTAAAGTTTAGTTTTGTTAAATTTACCAACTGATGTGGTATTTTACTAGCTGAAACTAGCCTTGTATTTTCCTACTATCCGTTCTGCATATGGTGCCATACAATAACATAATACTGTGGAAAATATTTTATACGCTGCATTTAGAATCGTAATTCCTCTGTGGTTAGAGTATTTAAAGATATTTCGTTTTTTGTATGGTACAAAGTATTCCAATATTTTAATCACTGGCTAGCTTTTGGCTTTATAATTGCTTTAGTACTAAACTGAAGCCCATATATAAAGAGTTTAGTTGTTTTCTATCAATGTCACGCATGCGTGTCGGGCGCACCTACGTATAAATTTTTTGCCATGTGCTGACTGACACGCATTCGTGTCAATATATTGTTTACTACTTTAAAAGTTTATTGAATACAATTTTAGAAAAATTAAGTGAAAACAAAACAAAAAGTAATAAAAACTTAAACACTAGATGAACAATAAAAAAAAGCTTTAAATTATTAACATACATAACTACGTAATATGTTTATATGTATAACACAAAATATTGCACTATTGATGGTAATCGTTAAAACATTCGACGCATAATCCGGGCTCTTCTGTACATTGTTGGCAGCGGTAAAGCGTCATTTTACGGATTTTCTTGCCAGAGCACACTCTACATCGCTTTCTTACTGTTTTTCCTTGTTTGTCCTTGGCCAATATTTTGGTAATAATGTGGACTGTTTTAATTGTCGGCCTCAGGTTGTTATTCATCCCAATGTTTAACACTTTTTCCAAAACTGACAGTTGGTAGTCATAAAGGCTCATCAGACGTAAAACAAATTGTTTATGTAGCAAGTACGAATTCATTAGCAGCAAGTGTATATAATGTATGCCCAACTTCTTGTACCACCTTAATGATTTTCTTTCACAGGGGTAGTAAGAGTTTAATTGGTCTTGCCGATCGACACCCCCCATATGCTTATTATAATTAAAAATTGCAGTAGGTCTTTCTCTGGGTCTAGTCCTTCTATCAACAAATTTCGTCATTTTATTTCCAAATTCATTAGAGATATAAAGAACGTTACGTTTGTCCTTCCATTTACCAACTAAAATATTATCAGAAAAACAAGCAATTCGCTCACCTGTTTTTAGTTTTTTTTTTAATAACGTCATTGGGATTATGCTTCCTTCTCACATTTAGTGTTCCAGTGCAGTAAGTACTTCGATTTGTTAATATTTTAGCTAGTTCATAAGAATTATAAAAATTGTCCATGTATACACTATGCCCTTTTTCCAAATATTCTTGAGGTAGCTATTAAACTACCTTTGGATTAAAGATTTTAGAACTAAACCACTTGGCTCTGTAAGAATATAGAGTTTTATCCCGTATTTATGACGCTTGTTCTTGATATATTTTTGGAATACCAAGCGTTCACGCCATAGTAACATTGACTCATCAGATGAAAGGTTTTTTCCAGGATAATAAACAGCAGACACTTTATTATTGAAGAACGTTATTATAGGTCGTACTTTGTACAATCGATCTTGAACTTCTCCACTGGCTGGCTTTCTAGCAAAATGAAAGCACCTCATTATGATCAGGAAACGATTCCTACTCATATGCTCCGAAAAACATTTTAAATTAAATAGTGAATGAGATTTCCAGTAATTATTGAGTCTATTTAATTTGATGGTTCCAGTGTGAATCAATAGTGCAACAAATTTTAACATTTATTTTCGTGAAACTGGCTTTCTCATACAAGTTGGTTTGCCTAAGTATTAAATCCGTTATCAAATATCATTTTAAAATAATCGATTGGGTCATTGCCACCTGGTTGAATAAAAAGTTCGTTTGTTTTCGAAAACATAAAATCTTTCATATTCATAGGATAATTTGTCCAGTCAGGAAATGAGTGTTCTAACACAGTTTCGTTTTCATTGGGAACGTCATCTTGAATTTGAATCGGCATTTCATTTACTGTAACAATAAAAAAAAATTAATAATATTGTTATTACATAAAATATAAAAACTTACTCTTTCTATCATCGTTTGAATACTTCTCGGATTCAGAAGAAACGCCCTCGAAATCAGAATTAGTACGCGAACGTAACAAAATCAACCAACCTTCCACTGCAACAATATAATCACACTGCTCGAATTATTTGAACGCGTGTCTGACTTGACCGCGCTAATTTGTATCCCCTACTCTAGCATGTCCGAATGCCAAATGCCGCGAATGCCGTCTCATTGGGAAATTCTGAAAACGGCAAACATATTTTAAATAGAATGACGGTATTAGATTTTTGTTTTGATACAGTGCAGCAACAACCGTTGATACGTATTTCGACCTCCTTAAGTCTCTTCAGAACGGTATAGTCACTGCTCTGTCACTGCTATATTTTAAATACTTTGTGCCTTAGTAACACGCTGACAAGATGTGAACTATCTGCTGCATACGCTGTATTTAAATTTAACTGTTAAATTTAACTGGTCAGATGTCACGCAGGTACGTCGTCAGCACCTGGCAAAATAACTTAAAGTCACGCATGCGTGACATCAGCAGTAAAAAAAGTGTTAATACTTTTAAGAATTGTTCTGAAAACAAGCACATGTTTTGGGTTTTGTTTAGTAAAAGTTTTAAATATTGTCATCGTTTTGTAACCACTTAGTGTTATATAATAAGTCTCGATTACTTTTTGACATAGTTGTATTTTTACTCTAATTCTGTTTACTATTCCAACAGTAAATTTTTCCTACACATCTGAATATTTTGCTTATAATCTAGACTTAATAGACCAATTAGATGGAAAGCTAGACGGGCCTGATCTACTTAAGGAAAAATTAGTTATAACTTTGGCAGAACCCAAAAGTGGAAAAGTGGCCGGTCCATATGATTTAAGTGTTAAAGTCCTTAAACTACGAGACGAGGAAAATATTCTTCTTATACTTACATTGTTTATTAAATACTGGAATGATATCCAGGCAATGACTTCGATCTACATACTTGTCATGTCACCTAAAAAATGCAACTTAAGATGTAACGAGTACCGATTGATACGCTTTCTGTTCCATTTAATAGTAGCATTTCACCGAATTCTGCATAATAATATGAGTACCAGAGATGCTATATTCTTAATACAAATATTGATCCAAAAATATCTCGATAAGCAGAGAAATGTCTTCGCATGTTTTATGGATTATAAGAAGGCATTCGAAAACATAAAGCACGCAAAACTTATAAATCTTATATAAACACCTTTACTCAAGGAACAAAAAAAAACAGACGATAATAATAATAAAAACAACATAAGGTACAACTGCAAGGCCATGCTGTTAAATGCAGCTAAGAAGGTAAATAATAGTAATAAAGTAATAAGAAACAAACAAAAGTAAATAAAAATGCAGTTAAATAATACCTCAAAAATAAAACAAATGGAAACTAAAATAAATATAAAGATAAAAGAAAACAGGTACTGTTCTACAAAGGCTACATTAACAAATGCAGCACCTCCTACTAGAAAAAACGATGGAAATTCCTTTTATGAGCAAAAACAAGAGCACAACAAAATAAAACACAGTAGACTCGCTATTATCCGAGTCCCGATTTAACCGATCCTCTGGATTAACCGAGGTAGTAATTAAAAAGAACAAAGTTTCACTAGCGAGTGTTATTGTTCTAGCCATTATGCTTTTACTGGCCTCCTCGCCAGCCACTCCACCACCCGTCAGTTTGAATCATAACAGCTAGCTGCTCGGTGCATTCCACTGTAAGCTCTTACAAGTTCATTCATGTCTTCTCTTTGTGTATTTTCCACGTAACGCGAAGTGCAATATAAGTTTAAAATGTGGTTTCGTTAGAAACAAAATTAAGTGTTATGAAACGCTTGGATAAGGGTGAGTCAGTAAATAAGGTTGCTGCTGATCTAGATGTTGAAGAAGTGATGATAATAAGAGTGAGCATAATGCAGGGTCAGTCACCGGCAGTGGAAAGCCTGGAGAAAGTAATTAAAGAAGCGATGGACGGAAGCAAGATTAGTCGCCAAGATGTCAACAGGATATCATATTGGTGGAATGCGGACATCGAGGCACTAAGAAATGTATGTATAGCAATGAGAAGAAGGTTAACAAGAGCAAGAGGTAGAGCAGGAATCAACCCTGAGGTCATCGAGGAGATCGAGGAAGAGTACCGCGCAAGGAAGAGGGAACTGTACAGGAAAGTCCGTACAGAAAAAAGAAGGCACTGGAAAGAGTTGTGTGAAAAGCTGGATGAAGACATCTGGGGTCAGGGATACAAGATCGTCATGAAGAAGTTCCATGCGTATTCTCCTTACGAAATGCCTATGGACAAGAAGCTTGAGGTAACAAGAGAGCTCTTTCCGGACGGTCATGGTGTATGTAGAAATGAAGGAGCTGAGCGGAAACCCAGGAAAAAGTATCGCCTTATCTGACTTCTCCCATGCATCAGTAATCTGTATGAAAGGATGCTGCGAGTACGCATAGACGACATGATTGAGAGGTCAGGTGATTTATCTCGGAGGCAATTTGGTTTTTGTAAAGGGAAAAGCACGATTGATGTAATCATGAGTCCACTTAAAGTAATGCGCAACAGAGGGGATAAACATCGCTGGGCGGCCCTGCTGTTGTTTGATATTAAGCATGCATTCAATACGTTGCAGTGGAACGAGGTGATGAAGGCAATGGAGGAGAGATAATGTCCTGGTTACCTGATGAATGTGGTGGCGGAGTATCTGTCCGAGAGAAGGATTATGGTGGAAAAGGACACGATCGTGGACGTGACGGCCGGGGTACCACAGGGATCTGTCCTCGGCCCGACGCTATGAAATCTGGCATATGACGAGTTATGCACTGTGAATACGGAGAGGGTACAATCCCCTTCGCATTCGCGGATGTCCTCGCTATACTGGTAGTGGCTTGGGATGAGCCAGATCTCAAATACCGACAGAAACTTGCGACAGAGAAAACCGAAGCCATCATTCTGAAGGGGACAAGGAACAGGCAAAATATTGAATTAATATGTGTGGGAGCATGTCTAACATCCAAAAAACAAGTAAAGTATCTAGGAATGACATTGCACCAGTATGGAAAATGGGGGGAGCACGTGCGGGAGGTGGTCCGGAAGGCTGCGAATAGTGTGACTGCGTTGGGGAGGGTGATGCCGAACATTGGAGGACTCAAATCCGAAAGGAGGAGGGTCTTACACGGTGTTGTACAGTCGATCGTCGTCTACGCGGCACCAGTCTGGAGCGAGGCGGTAGAGATAACGGCCTAAAGGAGTCTCATGACACGAGTGGACAGAACAAGTCTATTGCGAGTGGCATGCGCCTACAGGACTGTGTCTGCGGCAGCCTTATGGACCATCACTGGATGTGTTCCGTTGCATGTTTTGGCGGTGTAAAGAAAAGAGCTTTATGAGAGAAGAGGCCCAAACCTTACTGTGGCCGAGAGAAGTCAGAAAAGGGAAAGGTCAGTTGAAAGATGGCAAGAAGAATGGAACAACATGGTAGATGTGGCACAGTGGACGAAAATGCTGATCCCGAACATAAGAGATTGGGTGGACTGTGGCCACAGGCGACTGGATTATTTCCTGACGCAGGTGCTCACAGGACACGGGTGTTTTAGGGTCTACCTCTATAGGATCGGAAAGGCTGATACAGATGAATGCCTAGACTGTGGATACTCAGACACTGTGACACATACGATGTTAGATTGCAGCCGATGGATAGTGGAAAGGAACAGAATGGAGAGAGAGACAGGTGTGAACCTTGTTACAGTGAGAGAAATGATTGAGAGAATGATCGAAAATAAATTAGGTTGGACTAACATACACAGCTATATCCGTGCAGTAATCAAGAAAAAGGAAGAGGAAAAAAGACAGCTGGACCATCGCTAAAGGTAAGAGTGAATGATGCTGAAAGGTGAAGCTAGAAAAGTGGGTCACACTGTATGAGTTAGAATGCGTGAGTCAGACTGTGGGAAAAGAGGAAATGCCCATCTGGGAATGATGCCGAACTAGGAGCGGTGAATGTCTTGTACGCGCTACCTGGAACGAGACAGGGAGTTTCCTTGCTGATGAATAGAGCGTGGATGTGTATGAATGGAGAATGAATGAATAAATGTATTGCTTCGAAAGTGATGCCGGCCTTACAGCGGCCATTCCGCTTCCGGATCGCTGGATGACAGAGGAGGGTCGGGTTTAGCAGGTGGGCGTTCGGCGTAGACTCGGCAACGAGAGGGCATTTTAAAGTACCTTGGGAACTATCGCCGGGAGTACGAAGAACGAATCCTGCACTAAAGATGTTAAAGAAGTGATTGTGGGAGATTGGAGAAGTAAACTTAAAGATATTGAACAATGGGTTAATAAAAGTGTGAGTAGTGGAAGTGATTTGTTGCGGAACACTATGAAGAAATGTTAATACGAACAGACTTCTGAAGCATTATTTTTATGATTTTTTTAATTATAGAGTGTTAAGAAGTCCAATTATCGGCACCGTGCTTTAAGCTAAGGCTCTCGAATTTCACAAATTTCATCTGAAATCGAGTCGTTTGATTTAAAATTGAGAGATCTTATTTTAAAGCATGGCCTTACGCCAGACCAAGTCTTCAATTGTGACGAAAAGGGTCTCGAGTGTAAAATGCTAGATACAAAAAAAGCAAAGAACACTTTTGATGTGTAGCAGTCCTTCTGGATCCTTATATTTAAGACCATTGGAAAATCGAAGAATCCAAGATTTTAAAAATATTTATGTAAACTGCCTACCTACCATGTTCAGAAATCGACGTAGGTAGATGGATTGCCAAATTTTTAGGATTAGTTTTTTGACCAGTTCGTTTGCGTTGTTTAGGCCTACTTAAAAAAGAATAACCTACCAATAAAAGCTACTCTTATTTTGGACAACGCACCATCTCATCCAAATGCAAGTTCGTTAGCTAGCGGTGACATTAAAGACACTAAAACTATTTTCTTATTACCAAACATCACAATCTCAGGTAACATCTGGACCAAGGAATTTTAGAGGCTATAAAATGGAACTATCGTCGAAGGCTTCTCTCAATTGTTGTTGACCTGGTTGGATGAGAGAATAACTGTGACAAAAGTCCTTACAAAGATCACCGTTAAGAATGTGTCTTATTGTATAGCTTCAGCGTGGAATAATATGAGAGTAAAAACTTTGCAAAAGTCATGGCGAAAGCTTTTTCAAATTGAAGCGACAAATGATGGAAAATATAACAATAACTGTACAGCTGAAAAAGTAGACCTCGCTAATCAGTTACCAACGGAACTGCCGATAAATGATAAAGACGTCAACGAGTGGATTATGCAAGATCAGCTAATGTAGCTGACCGGTGATGAAATCGCCGACATGGTTATCAACCCACAAAATGTCACTGAGCATGACACAGATAAGATAATGGAAAAAATATCTCACTACGAAGGATTAAAGGTGATTGAAGATGCCCTCGCCTACATTGAGCAACAGAAAGAGTTAAACCCTACCGATGTCTTTCATCTTTGGCATCGACGCAATATCGTAGCGTCAAAAGGAGACCAGAAGTTGACGCAGAAGATTTTTTAAAACATGATGATGATCTAGTACGTAAATGTTTTCCTTTCTATATATTTTAACTATGTACTCTGTATATAAGGTTTACATACTTCAATTGTCCATAATAAACTAAATACATACGTCATAACTTCTAAATTTTTCGTTTATTTTAAGCAAATATCCGATCTCCGCGTTATCCGAGTCTTTCGGTATCCGAGGAATGCGCGGTCCCAATTAGCTCGGATAATCGCGAGTCTACTGTACTACTTTATGCTGCTAGTATAAAGGGTGTCCCTAAATTCACCGACTTGCATATCTACAAAGTTGATTTAGCTATTTTATGTGAATCTAACATTCAAACATCCAACTCTATATGCATCTTTCTAGGTAAGAATATATAGATTAAGATAATTTTAGTAAAGCTATGAAGCCATCATTCTGGCCTTAAAACCTAAAAGCGCATTTGTTAGTAGTTTTTTATACCTGTGGAACAGTGGGAACAAATTCCAATCCCAGAGGTACTTTTTAACCCCGAACTGATACTACTCAACGTCCAAAGTATTAGTGTTCAAAAACGTTGTGAAATTACTTTAGATATTAAAAACTTTAAGAATATAAATACGATTTGTTTGGCATAATTATGAGAGACAAATGACTCGGTAAATTACTCTTACCTCGAAGGTTATAACCTAGTAAGTAACTACACCCGTGATAACTTCCGTAAAGGTACAGGTGTAGAGATATGAATTAGAGATGAAATCGAAGCATACAAAATCAATTTTCAAGGGTTTTGTGCTAATAAATCTTCAGAATGTTGCTGCATTTCTTATAAAGACAAAATAAAAAACATAGTAATATTAAACTGTTATAGATCGTTACCAGTTTATATTAATGCTGTTTAAAAAAATCTTGAATCTGTTTTAAATTTCGTTTTTAAATCTAACACCTATATTATTGTATGCGACGATTTTAATTTTAATACAAAATGTTCAAATTCTGATGTTATAAAACTGCAAAATGTGTTTTCTTCCTTGTAAAGTAAACTTTAATCTCGTAAAATGACCCACTAGGGTCACGGATACCAGCATTACGATGATTGATATTGTTTTTTTAAACTTTTCTGTCGGTTCTTTTACTTGTGTAAACGACAATGTGTCCCACCATCGAACAGTACTGTCCCAGTCAAAATGAATGGCGCTCCAAAAAAAAAATCTATACAACGATTATAAACTCAGTATATGAATGTCTTACTGTGACAACTAAAAAAGTTTTCCCAAAAATAAAAAAAATTCCCTGCTCCCGGTACCAATGTTTTTGTGCGACATTAGGTCGCAGGTCATTATTTTTGTACTACTTACCTTATAAGTTATAAATACCGTACTAAAATGTTTGAAAAAAAAATCTTACCCCCTTGGGGTATGAATAAATGAATTATGTTGGGTCAAATGACCAATTAAAAATTTTCCATGGGCTTGTAGACTATAATGATATTAAAAACGTTTTATCGGGAAGGTTTCTAGGACTTTATATGGTCTTAATTGGAGAAAAAATTATGATGCACTTGCCGCAAAAATAAACTGAGTAACTTTTTTTATTCGAAATTGAAAACAAGATTTAACGGAGAAACAAATAATAATGCTTTATTCTTTCGGGCCGAATCCCGTATGAGATACGGGATTTATTTTTGGGGAACAAGTATCTATATTAACAAATTCTTTATTACACAAAAAAGAATAAATCGGTTAATTTCTCGTATCCCTCATTATACTTCAGTAGCTGCAGACAATTTGTTCAAAAACTCCAAATCCTGCCTTTGGCTTATCTTTATATTCTGGACTTGTGTATTTATATTTAATAACCCCAAAAATTTTAAAATTAATAGGCAAGTTCTTAATTTAACACTAGATATAAAGATACCTTGCGTGCTCCAATATGCAGGGGAAATGTATTTCAGGTCTCCTTGTATAATGGGACAAAGACTTTTTAATAGATTACCAATGCATATGGTACGGTGTAAGCGCATGACAAGCTTTCAACTAGATTTAAAGGAATTTTTGATTACACACATTTTTTATTTAATTAAAGAGATTCTTTTCTTTTTAGTGTGTTTGTTTATACTTGTTTACTTTATTTAATTGTTTGACCTATTTTACACAAACTATGTTTATCTAAAAAGAAAAATGCGACGTCATATTGTTGGGGACTGTTACTTTCTCCTTCAGAGAAGTAGATAACATGGCCAATAATTTCTAGTCTTTCTTTACCGGGCCATCTGACTCTGGTCAGTCGAAATATTTCAATAGTATTACTGCTCAATTCTTGAATTACAATATTGACCTTTCCTGCTCTTAGTAGGCTTCGAATGCATGCTTAGTAGGCTTCGTAACCAGTGCATCCTTCCTGTCATGATATATGGATGTCAAACCAGGACCCTAACAAGGCAAATATGAATACACTAGCCACGATAGAAAAGACAATAAAAACAGCAATGTTAGGTATACGATTGTCAGATAAAAAAAAACACGTTAAGGGTACAACGAAAATTTCCAAATTTAAATATGTATCTTCGCAAGTCATACTTCTAGACAAAGAGGCCAACACTCAAACGCTGTGCAGACACTAACAAGAAGATGACGGTCTTTAACAATAAAAGCCATATTTTCTAATTGAGACATAAGTCTGACTACTCGATTACATGCCAATAAAAGTTATGCTGTCTACACTGTTGTAGAAAGTTGAGAAATGGACGTTAAGGACAAAAACCATTTGAGGTGTGATTGTACTGGTGGTTATTGAAAATAATATGAATCGAGAGAGTATTATTTAAAAATAATGAATAATGTTAAGAAACTATTAAATAAAGATTAACAGTTAGGCGAAGAAAAGCAGCTTATTTTGGCGTTATCTTTAGATTCGATTTGTATGATTTTCTGCAGTTGATTATTTAATAAAATTGAGCTGTATACGGCGATTGTAAGCAACGTGCCTTTCAGGATTTAAATTATTTTTCAATTCTAATTAGTTTTTTTGTCTCTGGTTACTATCATAAACGAACTATAAAGTAATGACTTTTCTTCATTAATACTAACATTACTACTGCCTCGTACTGGATCGTTAGTTTTTCCTAAATATATTTATAAATAATATTATGCGTAGCTCTGTTATTTTACTGCTTACTGTCAGTTTTAAAGACGGTTATGGATAAATTACCCACTCCAAACCTTTAAATTTTCCATTATACTTCAGTTATAATAAAATTATTATCTATGGCTCGTTAAAGAACTATTTGATTTCCAATCAAAAGCAACACAAACGCGAAGCACGAAAAATAAATATAATTTAGGATTCTTGTAACGAAATTTAGAAATTACTTATAGTTTGTCATGCAATTGCACCAGAAAATTAACCTTTTGGTGGATGTTAAAAGTTGACGATCGATGCATCTATTAGTTTGTGCTTTAATAGTATCATTGTGTTTTCTTTTGTTAAACGTCTTCAAAAATTATATTTTTGTTCACTTTCTTTGGCAGTAAATACCAGAAAACATTAAGCAGCTTCAAAAAGACAGAAAATAGTGTACAGATGCAACAATTTTTTTCTTATTGTAGCTAAATTTAAACTTTTAACAAAAAACTTTCCTACTTTCATATTTAATAAGTAATATAATAATCTGCTCTTCTTGTTGGAAATAAGCCGCAATTGTACTTTAAAATTAAGTTTATTTAACTTTTAGATTTTACCTTCGAAAATCGTTCCAAAATACAAAACGTTAATAAATTAAACAATTTTTTCTGTTGTTTGGTAAAAAATTCTTCTAACAATTTATTTCATCCCACTTATTCATATTAACATTTTTCAGACTATATGACTCAAAAAATGTTATACATTTTAAAATAGATGACTTTAAAAAAATAATATTGCCAATATTTTTCGTGTTTTATTTCTTGGACAAACCTTTGACTGGCACTAACCGTTGGACAAAGTCGTGATCTTAGTAATTTTGTGTCATTTTAGAAAATAGGACATAATATTATTTCCTAGCGTGGATATTTAAATCAAAAATACTTTTATCAGCAGCAAAAATAGAAACATAAAACTATAATTCGTTTAAAATAACGTATACCATTAGCGAGAAATGGACGTTGAACCAGCGTGCAGTAACAAAATTACTGGTATTCGAACAGAAGATGCTACGGAATATCTTTGGGCCTTGTAAAGATAAGACAACAGGAGAATGGAGTACATAAACAGTAAATCTCTTTAGAAAAGTTAAACATGATATCAATTTATCAGCCAAGATGTAATAATTAATAAATTTAATATTATTTAAGTGTATATATATACATATATATATATACACACACATATATATATATATATATATATATATATATATATATATATATATATATATATATATATATATATTTATAGAAACTATCAGTTTATAGCGTTGTAGCATGTATAAATTTCTTATAACTATCGAATATTTAATGTACAAGATTTATTTGGTACGCCCATGGCTATGTATTAAAATTCCCACTTGCTGGCTGCGAAAACTGATCGGAGGGGTGAAAAGGTTAGAGAGCCGATAGAGGAGTCAAGTCCAGGTCAAGTTTCAGTTGGGATTGAAATTTTGAAGGCAAAAGATTTAGTGTGTGTAGTCTAAAAAAGCCGGCAAAATTTTATTGTGGAGAGGTGAATTTAATCAAATGCAATGTGACAGTTTTGTTAAGTTAATCACCGAATTGTTGTATGAGTTGTGTCCTATGTGGGAGATTTGTAAAACAGCGTTACAACAATTTAAGAAGTACACATGGTTTTAAGCATTTTTGCAATTTGTTAATCCGATGCCCGAATCCAGTGCCGAACTTCCACAGAATCATCTATTTCTTTTCATCACCACCAGTGATACCAGGTACTTTCCTGTTAAATATTTTTCTAAGTAAAAATAGACATTTTTCATTAATAAAAAAAATTGCATTCATGACAATTTAAAAATTTGTATTAAATAAAATTGTAAGTTTTGTTACTTAATGTAAGTAGATATACAGAAAATACAGTAATTCTGTCATATAATATTGAATGTCTCCAAATTCTGCCTGATCGTATTCACGAGTTAGGAGAGGAAATGGGCAATAAAATAAACTCAAACAAAACCAAATTTTTAGTGTTTAGTCGTGACCCACATCCTGATGCAAAGCTTCAATTAAACGGAGTCCAAGTTGAGAAAGTTCACAAAATGATATATTTGGGATGTGTGATAACGGACCAACTAGATCCAGACATAGAAATAAAACGTAGAATAGCAATGACTAAAACTACTTTTATGAAAATGAAGTTATTTCTTTGCAATAATTATCTCAGTTTGGAACTAAGACAAAGAATGGTTAAGTGCTATGTTTGGTCCGTACTTTTGTATAGTGCCGAAGTGTGGACGCTAAAAGTATCGATCACGAACAAAATTGAAGTATTGGAAATGTGGGTTCATAGACGAATGCTAAAGATAACTTGGACAGCAGGGAGAACTAATGAAGAAGTACTAAGGAGAGTCAACAAAGATAGAGAACTGCTAAAGACTGTTAAACATCGAAATGTGTCTTATCTGGGACATATAGTAAGGAGAAGTCGATATAAAATATTAAAAATGATGAAGTTTTTTGTTTAAAAAACATTCGTGAATGGACACAGATATCAAATGCAGGACAATTATTCCATATTGCAGAAGATCGAGAAGCCTTCGCAATGGTAATCGCCAACGTCAGATAATTCTGATATGGCACGCGAAGAAGAGAAGATAAGTTTCATGGTAGAAGATAAGGTTTAATTTTTCTACTTTACTATGCGGCATGGAAGCGTGGACAATAAAACAGTCTGAAATCAAAAAATTAAACTCCTTTGAGATGTGGTGCTACAGGAGAATCCACAGAATATCGTGGACTGAAAAAGTAACTAATGAAGTGTTACAAAGAATGAAGAAAGAATGTGAAGTCATAAAAACTGTTAAAATTAGAAAGATTCAATATCTGGGTCATATAATGATGGCGAGAAGTACGTATTGCTTAGATTAATTGTGCAAGGGAAGATACAAGGGAAGAGAAACCCAGGACGACGCAAAATATCCTGGCTAAGAAATTTGAGAGAGTGGTTCGGTTGCAGCTCATTAGAATTATTCAGAAGCGCGGCCAATAAAATTAAAATAGCGATAATGATTTACAACCTCCGATAGGAGAAGGATACTGAAGAAGAAGTGTCCCCAATGTCTAGAGTTTGTTGTAAATCGTTACAAATAGCACCATTGTATGTTTGTTTTTGAATTGTGTTATTATTATTTGTATTTGTAACTGTTTGTGGTGAAGTAATAATAAATATGTAATATTTCTCGTTAAACCAAGTCTAGAAATATTTCCTTTAAAAATATTTTTACCTATTTAATATTTCTTTTGGAAAGAAATGCCTTTCTTTCCACCCAGAAATAAGATTCTGGTAAACAGCATCCTTTTCAAATTGTTTAGGAATCTTCTTGTGATGCGTTGTCCAGGAAATCTATGAAAGTATTTTTTGATTTTCTTTGTGTGTAGTTACCCCTTTACATTACCTCTTTTATTGACTTACTTACTCTCTCCAACCAAACCAAGAGTAGCCATTCGCAGACGTCTCGGTTTGTTTGCTTACCCTATCTACAGCCCAGTAATTTCTGTCCTTAGTTTCAACCACCTATATTATACCCAATGTGGTAGGGTAACAAATAAAACCGCTACAGCGTTCTTCGCCGTTTTTCGATTTCCAGGTCTCAGTCATTGAGAAGATACTCTTCTGTTCCTCAGGCTTTTATGTACTTGTCTTCTCCTCTACATCTTTATCTCGGTCTGCATTTCTTTGCGATGTTTGGATTAATACTTTTTATTGGCATACTGGTGTCATTACAGCTGTCATTTTAACTATTTAATTTAGCGATACCCACTGTATCATATACTCGCACTCCATCTACAGCCGAAAAAATGAAAGATTACCCATGGAGGATCATATCAATCACGTATTTTGTATTTGCTGTCTTTTTCTATAAATAACAAATGTTTGTTATAGAAAAAGACAGCAAATACAAAATAAGTGATTGATATGATCGTTTAAGGGTAATCTTTTATTTTTTCGACTGTAATTATACAACCACGGTAATATTAAACTTATTTTACCGCGATAAAAGCCACTCCAAATACTTTGTACCGCTCTATTGGAATTGTTTGATATAATTAGTATCACCTCGTAAAAATTTTTGGAGAATATTGTTTTAAAATTGTATTTATTTAGGTAAATTGAATTAGCTGCAAATATAGTTGGCTCGGCAGCTTATAAAAGTATAATCCAGTCCATACTATTAGTAATATTGGTACACTTGGCTCCATGTGAACTAAAATATTTTCGTCTTATTCAATCATAGATTTTTAACTGATATTATTTTATATCGGACTAAATCACAATTGATTGTAATGAGAATAACATTTTAAATTTGTTTTGATGCTCCGATTTCCAATTCAGAAATGTTTTTCAAAAAATTGTATAAACATTTAGGTACACGTTAAAATGATTAATAATTTTTCGCTTACATGTTTTTTAAAAAGGATTTACGCATTTAAAATCTCAACTTCAAAACAAATAAAAAACGTATTTCTTATTGCAATCAATTGTGGTATAATACCGTATAAATTATTATTTAACGTAGATATGCCAAAAGACAACCGTTGTAAAACCTCTTTAAAATTACAATGACTTATAAATTATTGCAGTTAAGAAGGTTTTATCTGAAAACGTTCCTGATAGCGCCATCTCTGAAACTCTGTCCTAACATAACATAAACGAAATTAAATTTCCTTCCCACTGCGCATTATTGATTAGTATTCCTGCTAGAGTCTGCCATCTAACGGATACAGAAGTAAGCTATAGAAAATTTCTGTTTTTAAGTTTTTCCGTTAGGTAAACTAAATAAAGATTTTTGCTTAATGTGGCCTGTACATTTAAAATAGAAAACTTCGTTATCGATTTTTTCTAGTCCATTCCATTTTGATACCTCTTGACTTTTACTGCCCTCTGAGGCAAACTTATGAAATACCGCCTAGTCGTGACATGAATACCATAGGTAAAGTTGTAAAGCTTTTTAGTCGTTAAAAAAGTAAAGGGATCGATATTTCGTTCATTAGTAGGCAAAAGCATGATAAGTAAATTTATAACCATAAATTGCGTTTGATGGCCGATAAAAAGTGGAATATAATTCGCCTGAAAGTATACTTGGGCAACAATTTGCTCTACTTTAATTTTTATAACTTTTTAAGATGTAGTCCTTTGATAGAAGGGGAAAATTTTATGGTTTAATATAATAAGAACTGTATTTTAAGCAAAAAGTAAACCTTTTATTTGTTACTTGCATTGACCCACTTTAATATTATTATGTGTACTTCTTTTTAGCGTTTAGTTTATATAACTGACGAAATCAGTTTAATGATGATTAGGACATGTATATCATATGGCTCAGAAACATAGGCCGTTACGAAATAAAACAAACAACTTTTTCTTTAGGTACCATCCTCTTTAACAAGGTTGGTTTATATTATGACTCATTTTACTTTTAAGATTACAGCTCTAAATACTTCTACAAAACTGCATTTATACTTCTTTCTTAAATAATTTAACCAGGAAATGCGTCTCCGTCCAATAGTACCTTTTATTGGTTTGTTATCTACCTCGTGTACCCTTTACTTAACAGCACGTTGACTGTGTCTGTACTCTTCAATCCATTTGTAGAATGGCGTTTTTGGCTCTTCGGAACAATGTGGCTACGTCTCTGATATTACACTAATCACTAATCCCTTATGTTTTCTTTTCTAATATCGTATTTTTTTTCTTCCCTAGTTCTTGTTTTTAACCTGCGGTTTAACCACGTTTCTGCGCCATAAAGTAAAATGGGCCAGGTGTAGCATTTTATAACACGTAGTCTAAGGCAAATGGGAAAATGCTGGCTAATAGGAAATTTTAAAATTTGACAAAAGTTGTTGTGTAATTCATTCTTAGTTTAACATCTTCATTGCAATCCCATTTTTTGTTGACCGTAGTGCTTAGATAGTTGAATCGGAATACCCACTCTATAGTATTTTCATGGTCTGTCAAGATATTATTATATAGGCTGTCGATCCATTGCCATAAATTAGGATTTAATCTTTATCTGTGATCTTAAGCCTAAAACGTTGACCAGTGGCGTCAATCATATGCTGCAGATCTTCTAATATTGGTACTTTTTTTACATCTTTAAAGAAAAGAAGGAATATCTGCATAGAGACAATTGTAACTCACTCAGGTAGTTTTGTGTTTCTAATACCCTAACGAAGTTGTGCCAGTACGATATGGCTAAAAAAGTTAGACCTGTGGCACGTCGTCCCGTCACCACTCCGAGTATTCCACTCCATTACGTGTATTAGAAGCAGACAAACTAATGCTAGGTTGGTACTCAGAAATTTGTATAAAAGCACTCTTACTATATCAACGCAGAAGAAAAAGGATATTTTGGATTTTCTTCCCTTCATAAGTCCAGTATTTCATGATTTTTATAAAAATTGAAAGACAGCTGATGCTGCTGATGTGATTCCAGATGATGAAAATTTATCTGAGGCAGAGTAATACTTTTCTCCATTAAGGGACGTAGCCATCTTCTCCTGAAACTGTATTAACATTATTCCTATGTTTTTATATGTTTTTATTTTAATAAATATTGCATAAATATGTTTTATTGAATTATTTTTTTAAAAATAACAGCTTTTTTGGGCTTAACAAAATAATATAAGTCATCTGGTACGTGTGGTCCAAATATTATGTCACATTTTTTTGTATGTCCATTTATTAAAAAATATATAAAATAATAAAAATATATAAAATAGGTAAATATATCAGTTCTGTGTACTACGATTTAGGAGATATGACAATTAATTAGCTTCAGAACAATATTATTTATCGTATTTTGCTTCTCCTGAAAAGTTGACTAAATTGACTTATACTTTTAGAAAAGACATTAGCAAAAGGTACTAGATAGACGTATTTAGTGTAAATTAACAAATATAATATGAATTAAGCTTTTATTAAATATTACTTTGGTAAATTTTAAATTTAACGTAAATATCTCCAGGATAGTTTTTTTAATCTAAAAGTATAGAAATGATGGTGGTCAGCAGCAAATTGTACGTTTGAATTTATTATCCCACTATATAGTAGCGTGTTTGTGGTTCATAATATTACATCGAATAGAAAATAATTATAGCGTGCCTATAGACTTTGATATTGATCACTCTTTTGCTTCGGACCAATTGACAAAAATAATAGTTGGGCATGTTACACTAATAATTTTGTGTTTAACAGGTCTTTTTCTTTAATTTATAAACTTATGGCATTATTTACTTATAAATATAGACGAGATAAAGCTTTCATAAGTGTTGTTAATACATATTTCCATTTAATTTTACTAAGAGCAAACAACATTTTTCACCCAATTCTCTTTAATTGAGAATATAAGAAATAATGGGCTGTAAGGGAACGGATTTAATTTATTTTATTTCTGTAGACTATAATATGCGTGAGATTCTAGATATAAAACAAAAAAATACTTCTGACACCTTCGCAAACCAAGGAGGTAGTCAAGTTTTTTTTATCCTACTGTAACTAATTGTTTCAACAGACAACAAAAATAGAGCACATCTAAATACAAATTACAATGCCAAATTAGGGAGAAAACTAGAAGAATCAGAAAATAAAATCGGCAACTTTGGATATGGAACACGAAACGAAAGAGGAGAAACATTGATGAACTATGTATATGGAAACGAACGGTTTATACAAACAATGAGATTGATTACATCCTATCCAAAAAAAGAACATAGTACAAGACGTTACAGTCATAAACATGATTTCCGTACGAAGTGATCACAGAATTGTTAGAGCCAAAATCAAAATTAACGCCACAACAGACAGACAAAAATTTAAACCATCTAAAAAAGAGATAGATACAGAACTTCTTAAAGAACGCAAAGAGCAATACATAAACCAGCTAAAAAGAAGTGACATATCACAGCTAAAGGGTTTGCAACTAGACGAATTAAACGATAAAATAATAACAGAACTACTAGAAGCAGGCCTGAAGATTGCTAATAAACAAAAGCGAAAACAACAAAAAATTAGCACTAAATCACAAGATATGCTAAAAAAACGATGACAACTCCTGAATGATAACAAAAGAAATACAGTGGAGTTTACCGAACTGAACAAAACCATAATAAAACAGATAAAGGAAGATTTAAAGAAATACCAAGAAGATCGCATTAAGAAAATCATAGAGAAGAACAAAAGTTTAAAAACAATGAAGACAAATATAGAAAAAAAAACTAATCATGCTTAAAGCTGAGAACAATGAAGAAAGAGATCTAGGAGAAATAGTAAAAATCACAGAAAAATACTACACAGGCCTATACAGTTCCAAAAATGACCCACCACTATCATTTAAACAGAATCTCTCGAGGAAAATACAAAATAAATAAATATAAGGTTGAGTGCTCGAATAAATGAACTTTGATCAAATAAAAGGCATATATCGAGCACAGTTTAATTTAATCTTGCCCAAGTACTTTCGATCCCTAGATCATCTTCAGGGGCATCTGAAATAGGCCAAGAAACGTTTTTTTATAACTAAAGAAATTGATTAACTTCGATAAAAACTCGAAGTTTATGGTTGATAAAGAGTTTTTATGTGATTAACGTTCATAGACTTACTTCGTCAATTGCGGCCTATCCGACAAGAACAACAGAATGGCTCCCGATCTAACGAAAATGTTGAGGTGACACCCCAAATTTTATAGATTCTAATAGAGACAGCTTAGGCCTTAATTTTGAATGTAAATATTATTTAAAAAAAGACGATAGTCTTGAAGGTAGAGTGCGTACTTAAAATCTGTTTTTCCATTATTAAAAGCCCTTTTGTGCTCTCCTATCCGTTTATAAAAAGTTCTACCAGTTTTACCGATGTATGTTTTTGGGCCTAGATATATAGTCCCAATATATATATATATATATATATATATATATATATATATATATATATATATATATATATATATATCGAGGACAAGCAATCAGAGCTAACAGAGAAAATCAAACAGCCGAAATATCGAGACGAGTAAGAATGGGATGGGCAGCGTTCGGCAAACTTTCTTACGTTCTAAAAAATCAAACAATCCCTCTATACTTACGAAGCAAGGTATATAACTCCTGTATAATACCGGTGCTCACCTACGGAGCACAGACATGGACATTTACACAGGCCAATTTGGATAGGATAAAGAAGGCACAAAGAGCGATGGAGAGACAAATGTTGGGTATATCACTTAAAGATAGAAAACGTAACCAGTGGATCAGAACCAGAACAAAGACAGTAGACGCGATAGAACAAGCAGCAAAACTGAAATGGAAATGGGCTGGACACAATGAACGTCTCCAAGACGGACGATGGAACAATGCCATCGAAAAGTGGCGTCCATACAATGCAAAGAGATCAAGAGGCAGACCACAGATGAGGTGGAAAGATGACATCAGGAAACAAGGAGGTCCCATATGGCAGAGAACAGCTCAAGATAGAGAAAGATGGAGAGAACTGGGGGAGACCTACATCCAACGATGAAAAGATAGAGAATAGGTTAAAAAAAATAAAAAAAAATTAAAAAAAAAGAATATAAGAAGGAAATAAAAAAGATTAAATAGGAGATAAAAAAGGCAGTTTGAAGATAGCATTTAAAACACATAAAACGGTTAAAAAATAAAAACGAAACTTAAAACACAATGAGTAAAGAGTTTATGCCAAGAAGAGTGAGCTGTAAGGATAAGGAAGGAAATATCATAAGTGATACGGCTTCAATCTTGAACCGATAGGTTGAATTTTTTGACGCAATATTTAACGGACATTATATCGAAGAAGCAGATAACACCGTAGCAAATCGAAATGATCGGAATCTATTCAACCTAAACGATAAACCACCTACCACTGAAAAGGTTGCCCAAGCCACTAAAAAGTTTAAAAGTAATAAACACCAGGAACTGATCAAATTTGTAGTGAGCTCTACAATAATGGTGGCGACGTCCTGCTACAAGCACTGCATTAATGTTTACTTCTTGTCTGGCAAAATTAGACCAGGTTCTATGAATGATCTCAAGGCGTGATATGCCTGTTACATAAAAAAAGGCAATCAGCTTCAGTATGACAACTACAGAATTATAACCCTGTTAACAACTGCTTACAACATACTAGCAAATGTTATGTACAAAAGGCTAAGTTTACACAGTTGGCATAGTTGGAAAATACCAGACCGGATTATTTCCAGAAAAATTAACAATTGACCAGATTTATTTAATAAGACAGATTCTCGAGAAAACATTAGAATTTAACATTGCAACCCATCACTTATTTGTCTACTTCAAGGCCGCATACGACAGTTTCAAAGAAACATTACAATACTAATCAATGCGTGAGTTTGGTAGATCAGAAAAACTTATCCGATTAACAAGAACGACAATGTTTAACTTAAAATCCAGCGTTAGGATTCTTCCTAACGTGCCCTATCAAGTCCCCTTGACGTTGGCGATTAACATGCCGAAACTGTCTCTGTCTTGAGCTATTCTAAAGAGTTGCTCAGCTTTCCTCATTCCTGTCCACTCCCTGATATTCTTCAACCAAGAGGCCTGCTTTCTACCAATTACTCTGCTTCCTTCGATTTTACCCATCATAATAAGTTGAAGAATATTATATCGATCTGCCCTTACAACGTGTCCAAAATAGGCCATCTTTCTACATTTGATGTTATCAAGCAGCTCGCGAGGCAGCGTAAGGATACAGGGAGAAAATTCTCGATCCTTTGAGATAAAAAATTGACTTAGACAAAGGACAACTCTGGCTTGCCTCCTATTTAACATTGCCCTGGAAAAGACAGTCCCAGACACAAGAATTAGAGATGGCGGTACTATTTACAATGGATCGATACAAATCTTAGCATACGCTGATGACATTGACATAATAGGGCGTAGCAGGCGAGATGTTGAGAAATATTTCCTAGAATTGGAAATGGCTACAAAACAGGTCGACCAGTCAAACAAAACCAAGTACTTAGAATCCTATAGCAAACGAGAAACGATAAACATTATTTAAACGTCATATCTTTGAACGTGTTGACAGCTTCACATACCTTGACCCGCTAGTGACTACTACCAATAAAACAAGCTAAAAAATTAAAAAAAGAATAAACCTTACAAATAGAGCATACTATGGACTAAAAGAGACTAAAAGAAAAACTAAAATTATTATATTAAAAATACTGCTGAGGCCGGTACTCACATACGGGGCGGACACATCGGCTCTAATGCAGAAGGATGAAACACTTCTGCAAATATTCGAGTGTAAGATACTTAGCAAAAATATTTGGAACTATAAACAATCAAGGGCAGTGGCGCAAAAGATTTAATTTCGAATTGTACCAACTCTTTAACCCTAAGATGCATAACATGAGTCTAAGAGACTCGGGCGTACATTTACATCTTCGTAAAATGTGATTAAATCCACACCAATCATTGCCGATTTAGGAATTCGTTTTTGACATGTTTTGACTGTTTGTTAGTGTATAAAAATTTAAATAGTATGCATAAAAAAACTAAAAAAAAAATAATATCCATTCATACCCCCATAATGCATACCATGAGTCCGGGAGACTCTTATCGAATTAGTGGTCAAAGGTTTGTCGAGAATCACCGCGATCCTTCGGTACTATTCCATTACGCATATTTATCTATTGCCTAAACTGTAAAGATAAGAAAAATAGATTTAGTCACGTTTTGAAGTGTCAAGGTATTAGTAGACAACGTACTTTCATAGTTTATATTTGTGTAATTTGCATAAAATTTATTTTTATAAGTGAGGTAGTAGAAAATTGATAATAAATATTGATCATTGAAAAATCATTTTATATAACGAGTGCTCTTTAGCGATACACTTCTGTGTTTTTGTTTTTACAGATATCAAAACAGAAGTAGTATACAAAAATTCAATCACACATTTCATCAAAAAAGGAAAATCATGTTATATAACGAGTGCTCTTTCGCGATAGACTTCTGTGTCTTTGTTTTTACAGATTATCAAAACAGAATTGGTATACAAAAATTGTATTTTCAAATGCACAAAGTTAGCTTTTAAGTAAAATACTCTATAGTTTCAGGCCAGCATTATGGCATCCTCGAGTAAAAAAAAACCGTTCACCCCAACGATAATCGTTATGAGGAAATCTTACGTACGTGGTATGACGAGGATGACAACGATTCCATCACTAGTGTAAGTAAAATATCAGAGGCTGATCAAGAATATGGGCAGCCTGCAGTATACAAAGATAGTTCAGACGAGTATGCCGAAAATTCTTCGAGTAGTGATGATGTGAACTGGAATCAAAATAATTCAACAAATGAAACAGCAGGTACATCATTTATTAGCAGAAACAACTTTGAATGAAAATCCACGCCATCTTTGCAAGGAAGAAGAAAAATTCACAATCTATATCGTTTCACGGCGGGACCGAAAGTAAGAAACGAAATGTTGTCTCTAAAAAATGTTTGGTATAAATTTGTGACTGCTGAAATGGTTGACGAAATAATAATATGTACCAATAGAGAATCCAACCGAATATTGGAGGCCAAGGGAAAGGTAATGCCAAAAATTGAAAAAGACAAAATGAACGCATTTTTTGGCCTGCTGCTACTGGCTGGTCTCGAGAAGAACTAGGATACGTCTGTCAGAGAGTTATTCTTAGATAAATCATCAAACCCACTGTATAAAGCTACAATGGCAGTAAATCGTTTTGAAAATATAAGACGATTCATACGATTTGACGATCGACGAACACGTTCAACTAGGTTGAAAACTGGCAAATTCACTTATGTCCAGTATGTATGGGAGTTGTTTGTGAAACAGTGCCAAACAGTTATGGTACCAGAACTGAATGTAACCTTTGACGAACAGTAACTTGCATTTAGAGGTCGTTGTAATTTTATTCAATACATGCCATCAAAACCTGCAAAATACGGCATTACATTTTTTTGGCTTTGTGGAAGTGAAACAGGATATGCAGTTGATGGGCAGATATACTTAGGCCGTCAACCTGGTGAAAATATTCAACAAAGTGTAGGAGAAAATGTTGTAAGGTCGTTGACCTCTTCCATAAAAACTTCTGGTCGCGACTTGATAATTGACAACTTTTTTACTATCATCCGTTTAGCACACGTTTATTAGTTCAACGCACCATGATCAATCTGTAGATATTGAGAGTCAAGCAAAGAAGCCCGAAATTATCAACTTTTACAACCTAACAAAAGGTGGGGTTGATAAAATGGACCAGATGATCGGTAATTACACGGTAAAGCGTCAAACTAGACGTTGGCCTCTTGCCGTTTGGTACATCATTATGGATGTAGCAGCTCTTAACTCGTTTCTCCTTTATACAAATCAAAGTAAAGATTTTGCTGCAGGAAAAACAAATAAAATACGATACTTTCTCAAGATTTAGTAAATGTGTAAGTTTTACCAATTATGAAAAGAAGGGCTAGAAACCCCAAACTTACAAACACAATCCAAAGACATATGGGTAATTTTATCGAGTTTCCTCAAAAAAATTTAGGGATAGATTTGGCTCATAGAAAGAAAAGGAGATATTCCGAGTGCCTTTCACACATTGCAAGAATGAGCACACAAATTTGTCAGAAGTGTAAGTGTCCAATTTGCAAAGAACACAGTGTTTTAATATGCAAGAATTGTATTGAGTAGTTCCTTTAAGGTATTTATTATTTGTTTATGCTTATATCATTATAAATAAACAAATATTAAATAAATATTAGACAACAATTAAAGAAAATATCTATTTTGGTACTTTATTTACAAAGCGAGTCTGCGAGACTCATGTTAAGCCATCACGCAGAAATATTTGCTTATGCATCCTAGGGTTAATGAACCAGATGTCGTAAGGTTCATTAAAACTTAGCGACTTCGATGGGTCGAACACATAATACAAATGCCTGATAAAATAATTGTTAAAAATCTAACGAAATGAACACCTATAGGAAGAAGAAGTAGAGGCCGACCGCGAATTGGGTGGTTAAATAGAGTAGATATATATATATATATATATATATATATATATATATATATATATATATATATATATATATATATATATATATATATATATATATATGTTCGGATAAATTTCCGCGGTCAGATGAATGAAAATTACTTAGTTGGGAAGAACCGCGTTGAGAATTTATTACTCGATGTTTCGGCACCCATTTTGGAGCCATTATCAAAAGTGATACGGTTCGGTTCGAGTTCGGGGTTTCAATCTGCCTACTCCCCTCACTCGAGACGTACCAGTATCGTGTTCTATATTGCAAGAACTGTCTCTCGGCACTGAGGTCTCAATCTGTATACTCCTCAGTGTCGAGTCACTCGACACGTACCAGTATCGTGTTCTATATTGCAAGAACTGTCTCTCGGTACTGAGGTCTCAATCTGCCTACTCCTCAGTGTCGAGTCACTCGACACGGCAATGCCTCGGCATTGCCGTGCATTGCTCACGGCAATGGTTCGGATTGTCATCTGCTGAACTATTCAGATCTGCCGTAAACAAAGTCAGAATAGCCATGTTGATTGCCAACGTTCGGAACGGACAAGGCATATAAAGAAGAAGATGACTGCTAAATATTTTGTTGAAGCTAAACTTCTATCTTCTTTTTTAGGTGCCGTGTCTGTATGCAGACGTTGGCCGTCATCATCTTTACAATTTCCTGAAACCTTTTTCTATCACTTCAATAAGCTTTTATACTGGGGTTTTATAACTTTTTCTCTATAGTAACATGCTAAGGCGAGCGTCACGGAAGAACCGCCACGAGTAGCGTCACGAAATAACGGTCTTCACATCGATCCTTCAATTCGTTTCTAGTTATCATATATTTTTTAACATTAGCTGTTAATAATTTGCTTTTAAATTATAATCAAATTTTATTTTTAAACATCCCATTTATTTTATATATTAATTTAATTCACTATCAAACTAATAATCAAATATTACATCATATATTCACATCATATTCACAATATTAAATTTAAATATATATATATATATATATATATATATATATATATATATATATATATATATATATATATATATATATATATATATATATATATATATATATATATCTGAAGCTATTTTCTAAAGTATTTGTTAACGCAAAATGTAAAGAATTTTTTTATTATATCCTATCTGTAGTGGGATTTAACTACAATTTCAATCAAACGTTTCCATTAACTCTTCGCAAAATAAACGTATGTTTTAATATACCTGAAGCCTTTCAAATTCGCAAAATATTTGTATTAGGCGGTTAAGAGCAACTAAATATAACCCTTCTAAAATCTAAAACATGCCATAACTCAGTCATGAGTAACGATTTTCCATAACACAAAATCTGATTTACTACATTTACTACACTGCACACTAACGACGTTAATCACGGAATGCTAAGTACTCCATAAGTGACCACTAAAATGCATTGAAGACTAGAATACACAGGTAACACGAAATTGGTTTGCCAAGAAATTTATTGCTGTTTAATATAATAACCGTTTATATAAATTGTTTGTTTGATGTAAATATTTTCCTAATGACGTTTTGCGAAGGATTGCAATAATATATAAACGGTTTTTTTGTAATTAAAAGCAATAAAGAGTTTCTTCTGACAAGAAATACAATTAGTTAACTCTTCTTTAAGTGAAAAACTATCCTAGGATATTATAGTCAGTAAATTTATAAATCAATTAGCAAATATATTAATTATTATCAAGAGTAAAGCAAAATACATTGTTATCATAATATCCTTTGTCTGTAAAACCTTCATAATATTTCAATAATTGGTTTTAATACTAGTAAAAGCTTTTGATACTGGAAAAAGCAAACAAGAACAATTTAGGGTCGATCTAAAAAAGATAGCCTTTTCTTACTAAACTAACTTCTTTTAAATAAATGGAAAAAAATACTTACAATATACTCTAATGGTCGACCGGTTTAAAGCACCACAATGTTTTTCTTATCGTCAGGTCCCAGATAAGGGCAACAACAAAAAAATATGCCAATAGTAAAGTATATTGCAACTATAATTATATAACGTTAAAAGGAATTTGGCACAGTAAGATGACTTTGCCAATAATTAGGCCAAGAAAGTGATTATGAGAAATATAATTTTTCGCTTATGGACAGTCGGAATATTTCTTCAGTAAAAGATGTTAATAATATTCTTACACTCTTTTAAAATAACTTCATTCGGAAAATCAACAATATTACAATACTTATTTATTTACAATAACTCAATGACAACTATAAACTTCAAAACTCAAAAATACTTCCGTTCTAAACTGTCAACAACATCTGTTAATCTATTATTTTCTTACGTTCCAGACTTTATTAGAAATTTTAGAATTCTTCGATGACATCTCTTGTCCTCAATACTTCTTGTTTTTAGTTAAGAGACTTTTTCTATATAAAATAAATCTCAAGGAACTTCCGTAACACTGCTTTATCCATTATAGTCATTCGTCTCAAATATCTGGTCTATCAAGGACCGACTGACGCCAATACGGTATATCACTTCCATGGAGTGGAGCTAATTTCTTAACCCTTAAGTACTAACCCCCCGTCTCTCAGACGGATCGCTTGTCAAAAGTGGGAAATCTCCCTACCTAAAAAATTTTGAAGGTCGTCTTTTTATGACTTGTCAAGTTGGGTTGTTATTTATCATAGATAAATTACACCTAGATTGGTAACAGGGATAGCCAAGGTCAAATCATGTTCGGATTAGGCGCCCATTCGCTTGGTGGCGCTGCTAGTCTCGTTCCTGCACGGAGTGAGTGTGCTGTCATAGTATAAAAAAGATTTGTGGTTAAACTGTGGTGCTGTGATCAAGTCAAAGTTGAGTTTAGACAAATACGGCGCCATATTTGTATTTGTTTTATTTTTTATAATTTATTTTATAATTTAAAATTTTTTGTATAAATAGTGCAAAATCGTACAATTTTCGACGATTTTTTATTATGGAATCGAACACATTACATGGAATAACAATGTAGAGACGAAGAACTGAACAAAAAAGATGTGTTTCAGATTGCATGGATACTACCAAAGAATATAGACGCGTCTATATTCTTTGATACTACTTTTTTAAGTCCAGGACATTATATGGATATGTTTGATAAATGGGTGAATGCTGTTAACAGCCCTAATTAGAGAATGCTGCAAAAGAAACTATTTATAACAATTTTCGTGTATGCGCTAGTCATTTTAAAGAGGAAGATATAGTCAATGTTGGAAATAGCGGTATTACGAGAACAGCCGTTCCGAGTTTGTTTTTACCAGGACCAGGTAAGAACTATTATACCACTGACCTATATTCTTATTCACATTATATCTGACCTTTTACTATAAAATTAGTTTATAAATTTAACCTAAAATTATATATTATAAAACCAGTCTTACTTAGCTTAGTATTTGAATTATTTGTAGGTGGTGGTTCAACAACTATCTTAAAAAGCATCACCTTAGAGAGGGTTCGGCATAAATTTCTACAGGTGTGCGCCTTTCAAAGTTGGATTAGATTAGCAGACCATGACTACACTATCATGGAGAGGTCTATGAGCTTGCCTGCTTTAAGTATGAGGAGGGATCTGTCCCTCTCTTGTGAGTGAGATTGGTCTTAGAGTACCATATTATAATACCATGGTTTGCCTCATCTATGTACTTTTAATGTTCCATTTTGTAAAACAACCTATGGTGCTAATAGCCCACTGAATAGATACTTATCTTTGTTAAACAACCTAAATGTAAATGTATTTAATATGTCCCTCAATAAATATATAAATATTAGTAGAAGAGTTACTGGTACCATAGAGTTTGGAAACTTAACTGTGTAAAATACTTCATGTTTTTATTGTAACTAGGTAATACTTTACATATTTTTTTATTTTTGTTATGTTATTTTTCCATCTTTATTGTTTGTGCTGGATTTTAGAATCATAGAACTAACTGTTGGGTTTATAGGTTTTAAAATGTCATTACATCTTTAATTATATATATATATATATATATATATATATATATATATATATATATATATATATATATATATATATATATATATATGTATGTGTACATGCATGTGTTTGTGTACATAATATATTTTTATTTCACATTATTTAATTTTATTATCTTAAAATACTGTGTACTTAACCACTAAGTTGTAACACTTAATCGGCTTGTCCCGTATATTAGCCTGCATCCACATAGACAGCGGTAAGGCGTTCAGAGTTATGAATAAATAAATTTGAATGTGTTGACAGGGATCTTTCCTATTCTGTTGATGACAGGGATGGGATGTCTGATCTTAAGATGACATACTGGTGAAAAAATCTGTTGATTGTAAGTGTGTTTTTCATTTCAGGCATAAAAACATTATTATCCTCTGTTGTTTGGAGTTTATACTGAGCAAATAAAGTTACTATATCAGGTTTTAGCAAAGCTTACATTCTGGGTGAAAACTTTAAGCATACCTTAGAAATAAATTATTTACCTTATCCATTGTTCTTTTTTTTTGTTCGTTTTTTCTATTTGCTATCATTTGGTTATTCCTCATTCTTGGGTTTTCTTTTTGCAAAAAGCAATATTTTGCTAATCTAATCAAAATCATAATTTTGTTGATAACCAGAATATTTTTCTGGAACTCATATTATGATTCTGATTATAAGAATAAAAGTATTATCATATAAATATATAACATATAGTATGAGTATAAATGTATATAAACTTCTTTCTAGAACTAAATCATTTAATTGTTCTGTTTCCAACTTAGCAGGGTCCTTGAGTTCTCTCTTTCTGTGAGTAGAACGCCAGACTGTAAGAGTTTTCACTGACCACTGATAGTGTGTGTTATTGCATTAGGATGAAAGTACTACAAAAAACTCAGAATGTCTGATGGCTGTCTGTTGCTTATTAGGCTTTAATTTGACATTAGAATTACAAAAAAAATATTTAAATACTGACAAGTTCCTGTCACAACATTTAGAACACTAAATTATACTACATTCACCCGTCCCTATTTTTGAACAAAATATTGCAACTATTTTGGTTTATTTTTAGCTCCAGCTGATTTACAGCTAGAATGAAAATCTGAATTTTCCAATCTTGGTTCATCATTATCATCAGGTTTTTGAACAGGTAAATTTTCTGTCTCATCTGGTATTTATTTAGTAGTGGAATTCTCTAGTGTGTTATTTGGACCTTCATCATTATCTTCATTCAATAATATAACAATTCAACAGTAAACTTCTTATATAGTGCAGAGCACATGGTAAAGCAGTTTTCCATTAAGTGAATTTTAAATTTTTGGTTTTCTATGCTAGATTCACCAATTTCCATATAACTCATTGTATTTTTCGACTTAACCATTTTCTTCATGATTATATGGTGTTGTTCTACTTGAATATATTCCTTTAGAGTGTAGATAATTAATAAATTCTTGTGAAGTAAAGCTAGTTCTCCTTGTTAGATTTGATATATACCGTCATTCTATATAAACCAAATAGTGATTTAATCTGTAATTGGTTAGAATTGCTTTTCTACCAGATAATGTCTGCATTTTTTTAAATACTTCAACTCATTTGCTTTTTTTTCAATTGCATAATGTTTTTATTCAGAATCTGTGAGGGTATGTGTGAAAAAAGCAATTGGTTTTCCAGATTGATTGCTTCGCTTATGTAATCGTAGATTAATTTTTTAAAAGCATGTACTTATCTTTACCTTCTAGGGATTTATCTTTAGATTCATTGCTTTCTAAAAAATTCTTGAATGTTATATACTTACTAATGTTTGAATTCTTTGGTGGAAGTTTGACAGTTTGGACCAGCCTCTAGTTTATCTGGTCTAAAGTACTTCCCCATTGTAAATTTATGCGAATAAAATTGTAGTAAAATGTCTTTTGCAGAATTAGGCTTTTATTCACATAAAACTTGATAAGAATGACAAAACAATTATTTAAATACTGACCCGTTCTTGTCACAACATTAAGAAAACTAAATTATACTACACATGGCTTGTATTATTAATATTTTTTGTAACACATATAACATTTCTTGTAACATTTTTATAAATAAAGATTTTATTCTATATTTTATTCTGTAATTTTTTTAACCACTTTGGCATTTTAATGTTATGGAAAATAAATATAGTCCCAACATAACAAGAAAACCCAAAAAGTATACGAAAAATATTTATTATCGTATAGGATAAGGATTTTTCTTGTTATTTTAGGATTATATCGATTTTCCTTTACTTTAAAATGAGTTCACAATCCTAGGTAATATTACTAAACTTTTGAATTTAGCGCCATGTATATATAGTTATGCGCCCGATCACTAGGTGATGCGCCAATCATTGTTTTATTCCTTAACGCGGAAGTTTCAATGCTAGGTGGTAGTGTGCTATGGTTATTTATTAGTATTAGGATCGGCAGTTTGCTGCAGGTTATTATTCCAAAGATATTTAGATACAAAGTGTGATTTCCGTCTAATAGACGGGTTGTTAGTATTTGTATCTATTTAATATTTACCTGAAAATGGATGAAGGACCCAATACGTCAAAAAAGATTAGATATGGGGATAAAAACTATGAGGAAACTCTTTTGAAATGGCTTGATGAAGTCGATGACGACATAAGCGAAGTTGAATCAATTTTTGTTGGAAATGTTGCTATTGACAGCGATCACGAAACAAAATCGGAAATAGAGGGTAAGTCAAATCTCTTGGAATTATTATGTATGTATTGTGCTAAAGTTCGGTGTTACTGTAGTATGCGGTCTACCTCGAAGGTGCGATCTACCTAATGTACAAAATAATGTGATGCAAGAAAAATCTTATAAAAAAAATTATATATTCAAAAGTAATAAACATTTGGAGCAAAATTAATGTAAAATAAAATAAAAGTTAATCTACCAGGTCATGTTATTTGAAAAGAGGGGTTAATATTTGTGCATAACTGGGAAAAGTATAGGGCGTTATTTGCATATTAGTAAAGAAACTAAATTTGCATAGTTTATTGTATATTCCTAAATAATGGTAGTCTAAAAGTTTATTGTACTTAGTAATAAACAGTTCCTCTACAATGGTGCCTTTTATTATTGTTAGCAAACCCTTCTAAGAAAAGAATATGGTGATTCGCCGCACATGTATAAAATACCAACAAAAACAATCTTTAAAAAATGAATAAAACGCATAATGTAGAAGAATTATTTATTTAAAGTATTGATTTGTAAAATTAAAATAGAAACTCTTATGATTTATGCGTTTTATTCACTTTGTAAAGATTTTTTTGTCGAATACAGCGTGTACACCGCATCCCTTGGTAGACCGTAATCTATAGTAAAAACGGGATAGTAGACTGTATAGTCTAACATTACCTAAAGTTATCTTTTTTGTTTCAAAAATGAAAATGAAGAACATGTAGAAAATGTAGAACAGGCTTATAGAGAAGATAATGTTGACCAAAACAGTGAAGACGATCCACATGAGACAAGGAATGATTTATATGGTAGAAATAGATACAAATTTTAAAAAAATCCTCCCACTTCAAATAGAGGCCGGCGTCCACAGAAGAATATAGTTTTACAGTTACCTGGATTACGCCCTGCAGCTGAAATTGGAGATAGTGCAGACCCTTTGCAGGTTTGGAAGTTATTATTCAGTGATAATATTTGCAACATAATTCTTAGATGGACGAATGTAAAAATCGGCAAAGAAAGAGCCAAGTACAAAAATCAAAATTCACCTTATCTTAAAGACATTGACATGACAGAACTTTTTTTGGGATTTTTAGCATCAAACAATGAAAACTTAGATACTATTTTTGCTACTAATGGAACTGGTAGAGAAATAATGAGAGGCATTATGTCAAAAGAGAGGTGTTCGTTTTATCATGTTTGTGATTTAACAATCCTGAAGACAGAAATAAGAGAACATTATTAAATCCAGCAGCACCGACTTCAGAAATTTTTAGTGAATTTATTACCAACTGTCAGGCATGCTATTGGCAACTATCATGAACTTCAGCCTGTATTAATGAAATGCTAGTGGGATTCAGAGGTCGATGTTGCTGCAAAATGGACACACCGAGTAAGCCCGTAAAGTATGGCATAAAAATTATGAGTGTTACTGATGCTCAAACTAGCTAGTTATTCAATGCTTATACATGAACAAGAAAAATTCTGACGATACTGGACTTACAGAGGAACAGCAAAGATAAAGTAAGCTGACACAGGCTGTTATGCGCTTAACTACTCCTCTCTATGGGACCAACAGATCTATAACCTTTGACAACTGGTTTACATCTATAGAGATGGTAGAGGTGTTGAGAAGTAAAGGTCTAACTTGCATTGGAACTCTCCGCAAAAATCGTAAAGAAATTCTTCCTATCTTCTTACCCACCAGACGACGAGAAGTGGGAACGGCAATTTACGTTTTTACAAAACACATTACTTTCACACACAACACATAAAAATAAAGTCGTAATTTTGGTATCATCTTCGCATCACGCAGCCACTGAAGATACAGACACTAAAAAACCACACATAATAGTGGATTATAATTCAACAAAGGATGGTGTCGATTCAATGAACGAAAAATTTGCCAAATTTACAAGCAGTCATCGAACTCCATGTTTGCCTATGGCTATATTTTTCAGAATGTTTGTACAGTTTGTAAGTACAGTAAATGCTTATATTCTTTATGAGTCTTTAAAAAACAATACTCATTTAGAAAGGCCAAATTTTATTGAAAAACTGGCATTTCAACTTATCCAACCTCAGCTAAACAGAAGACTAGAAATTTCCTCTTTACCTAGAAAATTTAAGTTGAATATTATGCGAGATACTGTGTATAGATGAACCTCAACGGCGTCCAGAAGTAAGAGTGGGAAAATTAGGAAAAGAGAGAACTGTTCTTACTATCACTATAAAAATAAAAGAAGAACAGCTTATGTATGCTTTCATTGTCATAAACCAATTTGCTTTAAGTGTGCGAAAAAGATTTGTTTGGAGTGCGCTATACTCTACCAACTTTAGTGACTATCAGTTTTTTTTTGTGTTAACATTTTTTTTAAATCTTATTACTTTAATGTTGCTTACTCTTTGTTTAAACCGATTATAAATTTTTATCAAGATTCTTTTATTTGTTTAATTTATATCACACTTTTTCAGGCGTAAAACTGTACACAAAAAATCGACCCATTCTTGTTAAAAGGTTTTTTATTTTAATAATTAGAGATAAACTATTTTAATTTCTGTATTTTTTAGATAACTAATGCTTTCAGTAAGTCATCGCAATATTTTTTTGCATTAAAATATTTAAAAAAAAAGATCCACTAAAATGTTAAACCCGACTGTCAGGTGGTTAGTTAGTGTTTACGCCATTGATTTAAGATGTTAGTACTTAAGGGTTAATATTAACTACCTTGGGTTTATATCTAGCACAAAACTAGATGCAGTAGATTAGATCGTTTATTCTCTGCAGGATGGTATACCGACTTTCCCAGTTTCGTTTCGCACAAAGTCCGTTCTTACGTGTAGGATTATATAAGCATACCGGGTCACCGCTTTCGTAAGTTCTATCGAATGCATGCAAGTCAAGCCTAATCTTGGCTTTATCACTTTAAAGCTTCAAACTTTTACGAGAAAATTCATAGACTTTTTCCAATTTTTCTTTTAATGTTTTAATGTACGTCAGGGATGAACGGTATTCTTTGCAGGAAAGCAATCTACCAAAGATAAGATTTTAAGGAAGCTTTATTTTTTACGGTGATCATCATCGATGGAAAATAACCAGGTACTTCATGTTCGGAACCTCTAAAGACTAACAGGAATGGAGGAATTAAAGTATCACAATCGTTTTGATTATCAGCGACGAATATTAAAACTTATGAGCAAACAGTTCTATTCTGTGTTTTGACCATTATGTCTGATTGAAGATAAAGAGGCGTAGGGCAAGTTTTCTTAATATACAAGGAAATTAAATTCCTGCAGCTGGCTGTATACCAGGTATCACAAAAAGAGGTTTAATTCTTTGTAAATAGGTATATTTAAAAAAACCCTTAGAAGGGCTACATTAAAATAACAAAATAACAAACGTTTTCGGACTAATAATTCCATCATCAGGTTAAAAGCCTAAAATAAGTATGAACTATTTAATTAAAGCAAACGTGATTGAAATGTTGACTAAGGTTAAAAAACAAAATGGTTAGGTTAAATACTTACAGGTTAACATGCCTGCGTTACCAAAATATTAGGGAAAAACCCTTTACACAAGTTAAAGTTGCTAAAAAATGTACATATTGTTGTTAAAAGTGAAGGATGTTTAAGATTCAATTAGATTTAACTTCAGGCAACATATAACCATGTCTCACGTGAGTACCAGCGTCCGGAGGGTAGACCTTTTCAAACGGACTTCAGCTGGCAACTGATTGACAAGATACCTATGAACGGTGTCGAAAACAAAATGTCAATGCACCATGGAACAGTGTTAGTTATACATAATATTACTGCAGCCAACAGATACAAAAGCTTTAGTGATGTTTAAAATGATAACAGCAATCCAAGTGTTGGGATTTAAATTTTTTTTTTTTATTTTTTTTATTTTTTTAAATTTATGATATGAAAGATGTAAAATTACCGATGGAGGTAAAGGTCATCTTTAAGAGAATGACGTATGCATTAGGCAGCCATGTTACTCTTTTTCGTATAGAGTGTGGTCTAAAAGGTGTATTTGTGACTGATTAGCTTAGATATGTAACGTTGCCATTTATGTTGATCACATCTAGGACAAGGTAAAATTGAATTGTACATATTTGTAGCTAATATAAGACCTCATTTTTAAATGAAATTGTTTTTGACTGCTCGTATGGTAAAAGGTTTATATAAGTAGGCCCAACAAATTGACTAAAGATTAAAAATCTTCCGGCTGAAGAAATTAAAATTATAACTTATGGGATTAAATTGAGCATGAGAAGGCTGAGCTCCTCAGAGACTTGAAAAGAATAAAGGTACAGGAATTGACTAAAGAGGGGGGGGGCTTTAAGGAAAAAATAAGTGAATTAATTAACGAATTAGAGATAATAGAGATCCTTCATGCTTAAAGCATCTAGCGCCCTAAGCAAAATCTTAAGATCTCTATTATTACTAATATAAAAGCCCATATAAAAGTAATAATAGATCTCTATTATTACTTTTATATGGGTGTATCATTGATGTTTTCGAAAAAGGTAAAGTGGAGATATGTTATGACTTTAAGAGCTTTTTATGGTGTTATATTTATTATTATTTAAATCAGATTGAAATATATTTTATTTTGGTTTTGTGTATCTTTTTTGTCATTTATTACGTTGGAATTTCTTTTTGTTTCTATTGATTCGTGTATCTCCCTCTTCTTTTTGTTTTGTTCGGTTTTTAAAATTTTGATTGTTTCGAAGTCAAATTTATGCTTTTTTCTCATTTTCATGTTTGGTGACCGCAGGGACATTGTTCTTATCACATTTGTGAGAACGAATTATTCTGGACTGAATCAGTTGACTGGTTTGCCCGATATAGACACCTTCACAGTTAATACATGGTATCTCGTAAACAACATGCGATTTTTTGAGTTTTGGAGTTTGTGTTTTTAGTTTAGTGAAATACATATTTAAAAGGTAGTTTTGCTTTTGTGGGCCACTGTTATATTATATTTGGCTAAAATATATATTTTGTCCATTGTTCGGATAAACCTTTTATATATGGAAAAGTTGTATAAGTAGTTTTGATGTAAAATTTACTAAGTCTTGATTTGAAAACAGTTTCGGTTAGATATTCGGGATATCCATTCTTTAGAAGAGCATTTTTAGCTTTTTTTATTGCAGTTGGTCTATATTCTTGGTCTGTTAGTTGTATAGATTTATCAGCAAGACTTATAATTACAGACTTCTTATGGGAGAATGGATGATGATAATTGTAATTGAGATATCGCGAAGACCATTTTTCTTTTCTTAACCACATAGTTTTAACTGTATTATTAATGCGATGTAAGGTGATACTCACAAAATTTATTTTATTATTTTGTTCAATTTCTATAGTATTATAATCTGGAATTAGATTATCCTACATCAGACATAATGGTCGAAAGTCATAATAATAACTGTTTGTCAATACCTTTCAATATTTGTCGCTGATAATAAAACAGATTATGATACTCTAATTTTTATATTCCTGATAACAGTGATAACGTATAGTAGTTCTCCATCAACCATTATCACCAGAAGAGAAATAAAGCTTCCTCAAGATCTTATTTTCGTTAGGTTGCCTTCCTGCAAAGCAGAACTTTTATCCCTGACGTACAGTCATTTCAAAACACAAAATCTAATCCAAGATCAGGCTTGAATTGCATGCTACAGGTATAACTTTCGAAAGAAGTGACTCAATTCTACATGTAAAAAGGGACTTTGTCCGAAACATAAATGAAACTGCTAAGTACCGTATACTGTCCTTCAGATAACAATCAATTTAATCAGTTTTTAGATAGAAGTAAACTCAACATAGTTCATATCAACAGATTAGCTCCATACGATGGATCTGATCCACACTGTTGGCTTCAGTCAGTTCCTGATAGACCAGTTATTCGAGACGAATAAAGGATCGAGCGGAGATACGCAAGTTCCATAAGATTTATTTTAAATAAAAAAGTCTCTTGGCGAAAAAGAAGAAGCAATGAAGAAGTCTAGAATTTTTTAGATATCGAATAATCCTGAAATTTCTAATGAAGATTTTAAAGTTTATAGTTCTCAGTTTTGTTTTTTAAAGTATTGTAAACAAATTGGTGTTAAATAAAGGTACTTAAAAAATGAAGAATTACATTGGTGACAGCGGTGGGATCAAAGAATTATTTAGTAATTTTTAATGGTCAATACAAGATCTACTCATTGTGATAAAAAAATGAATACGTCCGGACTACCCGCATTGTTTTTAAAAATAGAAGAGGAAAAGAATAAGCGTAGGCAAGAAAAAAAAGTTTGGACAAGAAAAGAAAGAGAAGCGAAGACAAGACGAAAAAGAAGTATAGGAGAACCGTAGACATGAAGAGGAAACGAAAGAAGAGTTTTTGACCATCTTGCGTTCTTAACACGTCCTTTTAAATTTTTTACATTAGTTTTAGGGTTGTTTAGAGGTCTAGTATTATTTTGCCACGCCTGTGTTTTTTTTCCGAAACTTATGTCCCATACGTTAAGATAAATTTTTGGTGAATTGGCAAACCGGTTAAAAAAGACAAACCAAAATGTGTAATGTATATTCAGGGTTTCTAAATAAACAGTCGAGTATTCGAACAGTAAAACACAAATTGATTTTGTGCAGGTATAATGACGCCAATGACGGTATGAATAATTTAACCGTGATCGATAAATGCTGAGGTCATTTCGAACATTCTAAATACATCGTCTGAATCCAAGGCCGAGACTGGACATATTTTTGGATGGAAATTATATATATACGGACAGGGGTGTGCGTGAACTTTAAAAAATGCTCGTGTCTAAATAGTGGTCGTCTTTAATAGAGCATAACAATAATTTATGAAATAATCCGATATGTAGTTGATGAATTTTTTTACTGAAAGTTATTTACGGGGGTAGTATACACGCAGTAAATCATGAAAACCCACGCAAAAATTTTGTTAAATCACGTTTTTATATTTTACAAACTAGATATTTTTAGAGTTACTTCTTTCGAAAAGAACCCATCATTTTTAAAATTATTTCCAGTTTTTAATATACAGTTATATATAAAAAACTATTTTAAAATCCACCTTTATAAATTTACTAAAACAATAATTTTTGCCAGAAGCTCAGTTTAAGTCAAAAAACGGCGTCTCTTATTTTTATAATTAGGTATTTACTTTGCGTCATACCTAGGTGGAGATTTGGGGGTTAAACTCCCCCCGCCCCTTCAGGGCATACAAATTAATAATAATATAAAGAATAGTAGGAAAATGTAACTATAATCTGTCTACCCAACAGACGGAGTTATCACGTGAATACCATGTGAACTCATGAAATATTATAATCATTCCTACAAACAGTCAAACTAGTCAGAATTCGTGGTAAACAGTTGGTCAGCGAGAGAACAATAATACTGTCATTAGTGCTATCCTCTCTACTCGCGCTGGTCGACTATTCGTTCATAGTTTCGGACGGTTTGGCCGCTTGTTCGAAGAAACCTGTTATACCGCAACGTTCGCATTAAACCAGTGACGTACCAGAAAAATAAAATAAAAGGTATTACACAGACAAAAATTGAAATAAACGATTATTTTATAAAAACATGTTATGTACATCGTAATGAAAAAAAAAACGTAAATTTCAATAGGATGAATTGGGAGCGTTATAAAAGCTTGAGATACCACTAAAATGTAAATAACGCAAGCTTGACTGCACGGGAAATATATATAGTGTTAATTTTAAACAATTTCTAACATTTGGCGTAGAAGTGGACAATACAATTTTAAAATATAACCTCAATCTGACACTATAACTTAAAAATTTTTAATGCAATACAAAACTAATAGAAGTTCCTTAAAAAGTGAACAATAAAACCTGGAAGTGTCTTTAACAAATGGGGAGAAATGGGAATCAAAATACAATAGGCTAACTTTAGGCAATGTGGACATTATACACATGTAAATTTAAATGTGTAGGTGATGGTAGCTTATCCCATTTGTACATCATATACGCAACATCGACCATGTTGAGTTCTGATGCTTTTAAGTGAGCACCAGGTCTTACGTGGTAGGTCAAATCCAGGAGGTGTCTCTGTGATTCAAGGTATAACTGTATTTGGTTGAGGTTCCGACCATTCATGGATCCATTTGGTGATCATGTTGAACTCGGTAGCTGCAGTTAATTCTGCGGTTTGTATTGGAGATTTTCTGGAGCGCAGTCGACCTTGGTTTGCATCTTTTATATAGTTATGAATCGGCAACGCCGTGTTGCTAAGGATTTTGTTATATTCTTTGGTCAGCAGATTGAGTCGGCAAAGGTGTGATGATGTAATGTCGCTCAGAATTGGTAGCCAATGGGTTGGTGTAGGTTTGATTACTCCAGCTCTTATTCTCATGATGTTATTGAGCTGGATATCAATATTTTGAACGTGAGTACTGTTAATCCATATTGGTATGCAATATTCAGCTATAGAATAAACAAGAGCTTAGCCTGAAGACCTGAGTCTGGATACCGATGCCTCCATTTTGTGCCACAGAGCTTCTGAATTATGTTATTTTTGGTTTTTAGCTTCTTAGCAACTGTACTTAAATAATCTCTAAAGCTTACCGTTCTCTCCAAAACCATGCCTAGGTATTTTGGATGTTTATTTTGGTTGAGTCATGTGTTATCAAATCAAAAGAACGTTTAGTATTGTTCTCGACTCCAGATTGTTGTTTAGGTGAAAGTAGGTTACTTCAGTTTTAGAGGCATTGGGGCGAAGTCTCCATTTTTGAAAGTAACTTCCCATAATCGCTAGGTCTTCCGTCAGAATCTCTTCAGCTTCTTTTGTGATTTTATTGGTGTTAATAAAGCCAAACTTTGTTGATGTTGTCAGTATGTCTGCGATATAAAGGTTATAAAGCAATATTGCTAGTACCAAGCCTTGTAGTAGACTATTTTTAAGTTTTCTGGGGGTGCTTATTTCAGATCCCATAGTTACTTGAAATACTTTGTCGGTGAGCATATTTTCTATTAGTCTAGCGGTGAATTTGCAAGGCAGAGTACGTAAGAGTCTATAAATTATTCCTTCTGGTCAGACTGTGTTGAAAGCTGCAGATCATTGGGCTAATTCTTTTAAACATTAGTCTTTTAAGTAGTTTATACTATAAGATTTATATTATAAGAAATTGGTCGATAGTTTTTTGGGTGATCAGCTGGTTTATCTGGTTTTAGTATTGCTATGAATTTTGACCACTGGATGTTTCAATGTCGGTATATCAAGAGCCATTAAATTTTTATTTCAAGCCATCTCCGAACAAAACATCATACTGCCGCAGAACGTTGCTTCTATACTCTATTTAAGTAGTCGAAATTCAACTATAAGATCAATTTTATGGGAATTTTTTAAACGCACTAAACAGAAAATTTAAACTGTCTTTTTCAGTGTTGTGTGAATCCGAAATGGTAGGACTTTAGTTGTATTTCCCATTGTCTTTCCTTTTATGTCATTTACCTTTAACCGTTGCCTGTATTGTTTGTGTAAAAAAAGTCGCTATGAAGGGCACCTTAGGGTGAAGCGTGTGTTCCTGTCTAATCCTTTTTGTATAGTCACTCAATATTGTTCAAAATGGAAAGGTTAGGAAATCGAGTAAATGAACGAACGGTTAGGAAATTGTCATGAATTTAAAGGAAGTGTAGGAGATTGTTTTCACTTATTAAACCAATTGTCTGGCTAAATAGGTCTTGAATCTAAGGCCAAAAAAAACACACTCTTTCTTCAAAATACCTTAACGTACGCCCTTGTATACAATACCTATAAATGACCCATACAACTTCTGCTAAGTAAGTAATTTGACTGTTGCTTTTCAACGATCACGTGCAGATCATGCATTTTTTTTACTCCGGTAGACAGATTATAGTCGTTCACAAGAATGGTCTTGTCTTCTAGAATACAATAGTGATTGTATAAATACACTATAATTAATACACAATAATTAGTAATATTTTTCATTATACCTAGATATAGATACCCAATATTAGGCTCATGATAAAAGTAGACAGAACAAATCTCTTGCGAGTAGCATGCTCCTACACGACTGTATCTGCGGCGGCCTTGTTGACTATCATGCGTTGCTTTCCTCTGCACGAGTTAACAGTATAAAGGAGACATCTCTATGAAAGAAGAGAGCTTTTGACAACAGCCATAAAAAAAGAAGAAAGGGAAAGATCAATGAAAAATGATCAAGAAAAGTTAAACAACACATGTTGCCCAGTGGACTAAAATGCTAATCCCGAGCCTAAGGGACTGTGTACATTGTTTGTTTTAGGGCGTGTTTTTATTGGTTAAGAAAGACAGATACAAATATATGCTTATACTGTGAATATTCCGATACTGTTACTCAAAATAATTCTAAAGTGTAATAATGTACAGTGGAGAGAAACAAAATGTATATAGAAATAGGTATAAACCCTGTGACTGTGAGAGAGATCATCGTGAAGATGACGGGAAGTAACGAGGTGTTTACAATTACATCCGAACAGTAATTAAAAAGAAAGATAATTAAAAGAAACACCAACCGGACTAACGACAGAAATGAGATCTAGATAAGAGAAGACAGTGTTCCAAAAATGTCGTTATCTTTGTTGTTTTTTTTTCCAGCGGCCATCTCACTTTCGGAATACGTGCGACATTCAACTACGCACAAGTAAAAAGGGTGGTTTTAATTGGTAGGCAGGATAACAGATACTTGAATCTTTGGTACTGCTATCTTTAGTACTTTAAATTAAACTAAACCCAAATTTTAATCTCAAAATGGAGGTAGCATAACAAAAAATTCAAGGTCCAACCAAACCCCCCCCCTCAAGGAAAATCTAGGTGCGCCACTATATTTACTGTATATCTTGGGTGCAGTTAAGTTAATTTTCTATTTAAGGAATACAGTGAACTTTAAAAATAAAACTTAACTTGTTTTTAAAAATTGGTAACTAACCTAAAAAACCAATGACTTATTAGTGTTCAGAATTGTTAAATGAACATAAATTGTTATTTTTGTCTGTATGCCTTATCATATAAGTAAGACAACCTCTGCAAAGAAAGCCAGTCAAGCTAATTAGGACATTGAGCTGATGGCTAAACACTAACTCAGCTAGACTTCTTGTATATATATAGTTCTAGGAAAAGCCTTAGAACCCCTATTGTTTTTAAGTTGTGCAGATTTTCAGAAAAAAAGAAACAGTAACAGTCTGGCGATACAATGGAATATTAGGGGAATAGCTCATTCTTTTTATTTAGAAAATAACCGCATTAACCACAAAGGTCATTAGAGGGGTATATAAAATACAAAAGATGTATAAAGTATGAATTTAGGTACATTATATCTTACTTGCTGAGTTACGTTTGTTAAGGAATTGGAAAAGAGGTTTCCAATCGGTTTGAAGGTTAATAATGACTTTCATATTGTTTGAATATCCAGGTATCAATTGTTTTTAAGTGTCAAATTCACTACATTCTGTTAGCACATGTTTTATCGTTATTGTTATATGACACTTGCTGCATTTCGGTGCTTGGATATGAGTAATGGGATGTTTATAAGTAAGTTTGCAGTGTCCTAACCGCAGACGAGATACGATACGATTTCATAATTGTGCAGATGTGTAAGCCCAACGATCAGCGTTTTCATTTCGCTCGATTTTAGATAGTAAAGGGACCCATAGGAAAACTATTTTAGATTCTGTTTTAAGAAGACTGTGTAATATTTCTTTAATTAATATGGCTATTATGTTGTTCGTGAAGATTTGGTATGTGCTTAAATGTATTTGAATACTTTTCTGCCATGTTCATATTCAAGAAAAGGTATTTAGTAACATAAATAGGATTACTCTGATGAATGTAATACAAAAAAGTAACACCTTCAAATAATAAATGTAATTAAAGACTTATATGTTAACACTAAAATAATATTTGGTGTTAAAAAACACAAAAGGAAGATAAATACAAATAAGGAAGGATTACTATTTATTTAGATTTTTTTAGTACATGGGTGGAAAACCAGTTGCAATGATTATGATGAAAACTCCATCTTAAAATCTCTTAAAGCTTAACCTGAAAAAAAAATATACCAACGCAATTTATCTGTTAGGCCTATAAAAAGAAAATACCTGAAAATGCTGATTTACTGATTGTAGCCTAGGAGGTGCAACAATAAAATATATCAAACAATAAAACACTAAAAACTTAAGACCTTCTTCAATATTTATTATAATTTATTACCACTATAACTATTTCGGCAGAGTGCGTTTCGCAAGTAATCTATCTTTGGTACGCGTTTACACTTTATAGTCTCTAACTAAATAAGTTGAGGAGGGGAGAACTATTTGTTATAAGTTGGTCATTTAAAATTATGTTTTTTGGAAATTTTATAGATTTTAATAGAGACAGCTTAGGCCTTTATTTTGAATGTGAATAATTTAAAATTATTTAAAGAAAGACAATAGTCTTGAAGGTAGAGTGCGTACTTAAAATCTGTTTTTCCATTATTGAAAGCCCTTTTGTGCTCTCCTATCCGTTTATAAAAAGTTCTACCAGTTTTACCGATGTATGTTTTTGGGCCTAGATATATAGTCCCAATATATATATATATATATATATATATATATATATATATATATATATATATATATATATATATATATATATATATATATATATATACATATATATATATATATATATATATATATAATAAATACATATATATATATATATATATATATATATATATATATAAATACATATATAAATACATATATATATATATATATATATATATATATATATATATATATATATATATTTATATATATATATATATATATATATATATATATATATCCCTTAACTACCATGGCCAAAAATAGTAACGTTTGTACCATGGCAGGGTCAAATTTGACCCTCCATTGTTTTTTGTATCAAAAAATATTATTTTTTTAACTTGTTTTATTTTAAATTATTTTGTTTACAGCTACTTTTACATTTATATAAAAATAAACGAATTTGGTTAATTAGATATAACTTTATTTAAAAAAAAAACTTTTGTATTCAGTCAATATAACATAGCTATGCACTTTCTCGAATTATAAGAAAAAAAAACATGACAAGCATGATTTTACCTTAATTTTCAACACAGCTTATGCCTAACGTCTGTATGCGGGAATGATTTTTGCAAATAAAATCTCGACATTTATCGCACGATGAGCTTTCTTTCTTTGGGTTTTTGGAATATGGACATATTTTACACGTTCTCCTCTCTTTTCGTCGTTGTGGCTTTGGATTTGCGGCAGGCATTGGTTCCTGAAGTCCGGAAACTTTAAAAATGGCACTACGAATTTCTCTCGGTAAACAAGTTTGCTGAGCTCTACGAGTTAAATGGGCCTTAATAAGTTCTTGACCTAAAGTGGTTAGAAACAATCTTCTTTCCATTATTTGATTTTGCTGAACTCCATTAAAAATTACGTTAACATTTAATCCTGCAATGTCCAAAATGCGAAACCATATTACTTGAGGCCATCTATGAGTTCTTCTGCCAGTTTTATAGCATGCACATTTCTTATCCAATGAATCCACCCCAGCTTTTGTCTCGTTGTAAAAATTTATAATCTCTGGCTTTCCATTAACCATTGTATTGGAATGATGCACAGTTGACACTAACAACACTGCACGATTTTTCTTAGGAACAAAAGATACAAGGCTCTCGCTTCCTGTAAAACCAAATAAGGCAGAATTAGGTGGCCTGTTTTTTTGGGGTTGAAATTCAGCAGGAACCTCTCTTTTATTTTTTCTGCTCAATCTGTATATAACTCCTGTATAATACCGGTGCTCACCTACGGAGCACAGACATGGACATTTAGACAGGCCAATTTGGATAGGATAAGGAAGGCACAAAGAGCGACGGAGAGACAAATGTTGGGTATATCACTTAAAGATAGAAAACGTAACCAGTGGATCAGAACCAGAACAAAGACAGTAGACGCGATAAAACAAGTAGCAAAACTGAAATGGAAATGGGCTGGACACAATGAACGTCTCCAAGGCGGACGATGGAACAATGCCATCGGAAAGTGGCGTCCATACAATGCAAAGAGATCAAGAGGCAGACCACAGATGAGGTGGAAAGATGACATCAGGAAACAAGGAGGTTCCACATGGCAGAGAACAGCTCAGGATTGGGAAAGATGGAGAGAACTAGGTTAGACCTACGTCCAACAATGAAAGGATAGAAAATAGGTTCAAAAAAAAAAGTTTTTGGGCAGTCGAACTAAGTTGTTGTATGTTCTGAAGTCTGGTGTTATTTCATTCTTTTTTATATGTTTGGCTATTTTTGTTGATTGATATCTTGCCTATATTGTATATGTAATTCATATACAATACCCGAGCAAGGGGTTCTGAGTTTTTTCTTTGGTGGTGGAAATACTAATTTCAGGGCTTTTTATGCAGTTTTTGATTTAAAACTTTATTGTTACGAAGCTATTGCTTGTGGCATTTTAAGGCAATTACTATTTTAATGGGAATAAGCCACAATTTAAGTTTAGAATAAATCTTTTGGCGTTTCAATTTCCACTTCGGAAATCGTTCACAAAATACAAAATTGGTATTTTGCGAACGATTTCCGAAGTGAAAACTAAAACGTCAATAAACTTATTTTATACTTAAATTGTGAGTTATTCTCTTTAAAATAGCAATTACATTAAAATTGTTTTTATTGTTTGTTAGTGGTACTCATTGTTTACTGCTGTTTGCTTAATGATATTAAATTCTATCTCGAAGTTGTTTTTTAAACTTGATAATTTCTATTAATCTATGTAACATGCTATAGTAGGTTACGAATTTATGTTGTTAGGATGGGATGATAAATTGTGTATCGTCTAAGTATGGGTTGGCATTATGAAATACGAAGAACTGTTTTATGTTTGTTTTTAAGTCTGATAATTTTTAAATGTAAAATATTTATTTATTAATTCTGTTCTGTTTCTATTTTAAATTCAATATCACTATGGCGTGAAATAATATACGATAAAAATTGGTCAAGTTGCTTGTAATACTTCCTGTAATACATACCAGTACATGGTCTACGTGTCTCCACCAATATAAAAACTGTTTGAATATGGGATGTTTTGTAATCTTTGCTTCTATGGTGATACGGAGACGCGGAGAAAAAATCTTACTTATACAGGTATATAAAAGTTCTAAAATAAAAGATATATGAAGTATATCTTGCTTTATATTTTTTTTAATAATCTTAAAAAGTGAAACAAATATTTGTTGAGTGTAAAACGTTTATAAAAATAATACTTTATATCTAGTTTATAAAGTAAGTTTTTAGTTACATTAAAAATGGCTTCCATAGAGTTGTGGGTGAGCGGGAGTTGAATATATACCTACCTATGTAAAACACTAAAATTAGTATATTCTTTTTATTTAAGAAGGATATTCACTTAATCTATTTGTCAATAGAAAAAGATAGTACTAGCAACTGCAGATGTTTAATTGGAATGTACGTATATAATGACTTCCAAACACATGCAAAACGTGCCTATTTGGAACAAGGTATATATCGAGTCATGCATTACATAAATCATACTGTTAAAAACACAATCTTTCCCGTAATCTCGCAACTGATCCTACGCGAAAAAAATCAAGATTTGAAGTTTATTTCCGAGATACATTTAATCCTCTTCTGTGTCAAAAAAAAACCGAGTTAGTCTATTCAATAGCGGAAAGAATCAATTTCCTGACAATATAGTTAAAATGTCTTTACCCAACAAAATAAACTAACAACAGATGAATCAACAGTTGAATCAGCAGCTAAATCAATGGGTGCTTTAACTACGCAACAACGAAAGAAATAATTTTGGTTTACAAGCGTCAATAAAAACTAAAAATTTTGCCAAGGAAAACTGGAATACAAAGTAAAGATTTTACGTGTATAGTATGGTACAGAAATGATATCAAAGCCCAATAAAATAAAAACATTTGGTGCTTGAAAAATAACAAATTTAAGTATTATTAATGCCCTTATTTTAAAAATGTTTTTTTCAAAATTCACAGAAGTATTAATTTTTGTGACGTGATTGACAATATAAAAAACTTACTTTTATGCCTAGATATAAAAGTAAAGCATTTTTACGCCTAGGCGCAAAAGGGTAAAAGTCAAAAGCTCAAAAGCTTCGTAAACCCAGTGGACTTGGCAGGCAACAATCCTTCGGTTACAGTCTTTGCAGTTTAAAAAATATCTGGAGGAATACGCGATGCCATAGGATATTCGAAATCAATCAAAATACTCGTTATTTTGAGCGATATTAAGCACAAACTTTCACAAAACGTAACGAGTAGCGCAAAGATTGATGATTTTCTAACTTGTCAAGGTAACAGTCAGTGGAAGTAACCACAGTAACATAAAAATTATTTGCGACGTTTGAAAAAAAAAAAATAGCATGCTCCATTCGGAGTAAAAATGACTTTTTGTGCCTCAGCTTAATTTTGGACGCGCTTAGGTCGTCTGTCAAACGTACATCCTTGCCACAAAAAGTATAATTTTTACGTCCAATAAAACAATATACTATTTCTTTTATTGTATTTTTTGTTCTAATCGATTTTATAACTTTAAATTAATATTCTTATCCAGTTATTATTTTACATATTCATTGTTTAAAATTAATAAAGACTTTTAATTTTAGGAAGGATATTCACTTAATCTATTTATCAATAGAAAAAGATAGTATTAGCAACTGCAGATGCTTAATTGGGATGTACGTATATAATGACTACAAAACGCATGCTAAAACGTGCCTATTTGGAACAAGTTATATATCGAGTCATGCATTATATGAATCATACTGTTACAAACACAATCTTTCCCGTAATCTCGCAACTGATCCTACGCGTTCAACAGTAAACAAGTAAAAAATCAAGATTTGAAGTTTATTTCTGAGATACATTTAATTCTCTTAAGTGTCAAAAAAAAAACCGAGTTAGTCTATTCGATAGCGGAAAGAATCAATTTCCTGACATTATAGTTGAAATGTCTTTACACAACAAAATAAATTAACAACAGATTAATCAACAGTTGAATCAGCAGCTAAATCAATGAGTACTTTAACTACGCAATAACGAAAAAAATAATTTTGACCATTTACCAGAAAGTATGGTAGGTACAGAAATGATATTAAAGCTCAATAAAATAAAAACATTTGGTGCTTGAAAAATAACAAATTTAAGTATTATTAATGCCCTTATTTTAAAAATGCTTTTTTTTCAAAATTCACAGAAGTATTAATTTTTGTGACGTGATTGACAATATAAAAAATTTACTTTTATGCCTAGATATAAAAGTAAAGCATTTTTACGCCTAGGCGCAAAATGTAAAAGTCAAAAGCTCAAAAGCTTCGCAAACCCAGTGGACTTGGCAGGCAACAATCCTTCGGTTACAGTCTTTGCAGTTTAAAAAATATCTAGAGGAATACGCGATGCCATGGGATCTTCGAAATCAATCAAAATACTCGTTATTTTGAGCGATATTAAGCACAAACGTTTACAAAACGTAACGAGTAGCGCAAAGATTGATGATGTTCTAACTTGTCAAGATAACAGTCAGTGGAAGTAACCACAGTAACATAAAAATTATTAAATAAATATAAGGTTGAATGCTCGAATAAATGAACTTTGATCAGATAAAAGGCATATATCGAGCACAGTTTAATTAAATCTTGCCCAAGTACTTTCGATCCCTAGATCATCTTCAGGGGCATTTCGTCAATTGTGGCCTATCCGGCAAGAACAAGATGTCATAAACATATAAATGTACATTACACTACACTACAAATGGACAAACAAACACTTTAAAATTATTTAAGAAAGGCTACATTACTTGAAGAAGCCGGAGACAGAATGGCTCCTGATCTAACGGAAATGTTGGGGCACATTTGTCACATGTCACCCCAACATTTCCGTTAGATCAGGAGCCATTCTGTCTCCGGCTTCTTCAAGTAATGTAGCCTTTCTTAAATAATTTTAAAGTGTTTGTTTGTCCATTTGTAGTGTAGTGTAATGTACATTTATATGTTTATGACATCTTGTTCTTGGCGGATAGGCCACAATTGACGAAATGCCCCTGAAGATGATCTAGGGATCGAAAGTACTTGGGCAAGATTTAATTAAACTGTGCTCGATATATGCCTTTTATCTGATCAAAGTTCATAAAAATTATTTGCGACGTTTGAAAAAAAATAGCATCCTCCATTCGGAGTAAAAATGACTTTTTGTGCCTCAGCTTAATCTCGGACGCGCTTCGGTCGTCCGTCAAACGTACATCCTTGCCACAAAAAGTATAATTTTTATTCCTAATAAAACAATATACTATTTTTTTTTATAGTATTTTTTGTTCTAATCGATTTTATAACTTTAAATTAATATTCTTATCCAGTTATTATTTTACATATTCATTGCTTAATAGTTATTTAACCAACAAGTGTATTAATAAGGGCGATTAACAATTGAGATATATTAACGCGAGAGCGAAGCGAGTACGTTAATGTTCGAAATTGTTAATCGCCATTTTAATTCACGAGTTCGTTACAAAACTTTTCCGTCGACCGAACTTTTCAGAAATAAAAATATCTTAGTTTAAATTTTTATTTACTTAACGATAAATAATGACATACAATGACAGACAGTACTTACAGCGGCTATGTCATTTTAAATAATTTTTTAGTGGAAATATAAATAGGTACCTATATGTTTGGTTGCCTACACCACAGGTCACTGCCAATCACAGAGCGTTAAATGTGGTTAAATTATTATACAAGCAATGTATGTTGTGTTGCCTATAATAAAATCGTTCATTAATAGAAAATCATTCATTAATAGGGGTCATTAATCAATGATTTTGAGGGTGTTAAAATTAATCATAAATGGATGGTCGACGGAAAAATTAATAAAGACTTTTAATTTTAGGACGACCCTGTATTAGGTATATAAGATTTATGTAAATATTTTGAATCAATGAAATCATTTGTATTTGTGAAGCTCCGTTATTAACGCGATTTTTGTAAACTTTAAAATGCCAATGGGGAAATGAGAGTTTTGAGTAGTTTTAAAAACATACGTTGGCTAATTTTCAGAACATTTTAGTACGCATGGAAAAGTGTTATTTGTAAAATTTTATGATATTACTTTATTGGATTTTTTTTTATAACTCTTAGAGCAAAAAATACAGGGTGTAAAAAAAGATTGGGCATAAATTCTACCACGATTTCTAGAGTTAATTTGGTCTAACTTAAATAGAGGCCAAAGTACATAAAGAAAAAGTTATTGATTTGAAAACGGTTGAAAAAAGCATGCCATAGCCCATGTACACCAAAGTGGCGAAAACATTTTTTCATCGATTTTTCTAGATGTGTAAACGCAGGGTAATCTACACAACATTTTTTAACGACATTGGGTACCAAATAAGATATCATTTTAAAGCCCTTACAATTTACTATAGATTAATCTTTAAGTTTTTAAATTTATGTCAATACGTTGTTTTATGGATTTAAAAAGAAATGAACTTTAAATTATATTTTGGTCTATTTGGCACATTTTTTGTATTAAGAAAATTATGATACAAATGCATATAGAGTGTGAAATTATGAGATTCTGTTGTGAATATCAGTTGTAGGCACTAATTTGTAGTCTTTAAAAAGTTATTAGAGTGATTAATTCGAAGCAGCATCGAGTGGCCTCATCGGACACCAGATTTGTCTCCCCTAGATTTCCTTTTATGGGGACAAATGAAAAGTAAAATCTATAGAGCAGCTTGTTTTGAAAAAATGTTTATCATTGTATGAATGCCAAAGGCCATCAGTTAACGTTGGGGCAACTAAGAAATAAGTAACCAGCTAAAAGTATTAATTTTACAATGCATTTGTTTTTTTTAATTAATTAAAATATTGGAAATGATCTTTGGAATATCTTGTAAACAATGTTGAGGTGATTCTTAGCCCGGTGTAGGGGTAAAGTAAAATAATCGAAAATACGGAAAAATGGTTCCCCTTTTATATAAAAATCGACATGTCGCTGGGTTTTTGTCGACGTGTCGGTGTTTTGTTTTCATTCGGTCACCCTTTATATAAAATACATCAATTCTATTACGATTTGCATCCATTGTATCTTGGAGGCTACATTGACTGTGATACTCTGTATATGAAAACACATTATGTATATGTATGTATATGTTCTCTCGACTTGACCTGCTCACAATCTCACAGGTTGGGTGGCATGGGGTATCCTCATCTCTGGAGATTGTCTTTACAGCTGGTAGTCCCTTTCCGTAATGTCTTCTATACTAATAAAATAAGAAATTCCCATGTTTTAATAACTTTTGATCATATGTATGTGACACGAAAAAAACCTCTTTGTAAAACGTGTTAAAATTGCAAATTTTAATACGCTCGAGTGTGCTCTGGCCAACGCTGTATACCAGTAAAGTCTTCAACTTAAAAACGTCTTTAAACTTCATCTTTCAGCATATGATAGATTGTTGCCACTGGTATTGTATTAACTTGTAAAATGGTCTAGATACTTAAACTTTTTTGTTTTAATTAATATTGTGAGAACTTTTGACTGAAACAAGACCACAATTCACGAACACCATAACAACAGTATATGAACTAGAATACAATAAAAACCAAGAAATAGCAGTACAGGAAAACGAAAATGTAAAAAACTAAAGTATAGCCCACAAGTATTACAAGCATTACTAGCCTATGATTTTACCCTATTCCAAGAGGAAGAAAGATCATGACTTACCACGGGAGTAGACAACAGAACATATTAACAAAATCTAGGATACGAATAAATGAGATAATAATTGTTTAAACTACAGGGGGCTAAATATAATAAATTCTCTATTAAGACTCAATGAAAAAATAACAAAAAAATAACACTAAAAAAGAGATGACAGATGTAGAAGAATAAAATGGCTTTGATGCAAGCAGATCCGGTATAAACAGCATATTTTCCCGAAAGCAGGTTATTGAGAAAAAATAAGCCCACATAACATTTTAACTTATGTAGTCTTTATAGATTTTACTAAAGCATACGATACTGTACCACTTTTAATGCTCTGGGTAGCAATGGAAAAACAACACATAAATGAAAAAATATAAAAGCAATACAACCAGTTTACAAAAATATGACGATAAACAATAAAACTGAAGGAAATAAATTAATTAAAGAAATTCTTTTTAGTAAGAAAACAACACCAAGTTGGACCTGACAATTAATATATAACAAACCGAGTACATAGTAAAAGGAGAAACACCAGTAAACCTATAAATTAAAATAAGAACTATAAAATCAACTGAAACCTACAAATACTTGGAAGTCCAAATAACATCAAAAGTAGGAAGTAACGAAGAAATACATTCTAGGATTAGATAAAAAAGATTGGACAGCTACACATACTACATGGAAATTGAGTTACTGGGCATCGATCTTGTAAACATTGTCCTTGCTTAAGGTTGAAATTCTGGGAAATGTTGTACCCTTTAAGTGATATCAAATTCTGATCTTTTTATGTTTGTTGTAGTTAAATATAGATGATGTATCTCCTATCTGCTATTAAATCGTGTAATATAACGTGCTAGTAAGATGTAGGCTGTTTTTGATTTGTTTCTTTTAGCTGTCCATTTCTTTCGTGACTGTTGATGCATGTTTCCAATGGACTTTGTGCTCAATATTACAACCATATTTGTAATATCAAATCTACCAAATTCTTTATTGTCAATGCCCTCAATAATCATACTCATTTGTTCTATTAGTGGCCTTAAAGTGGACCCAGTTAAAAATTGTTTTGATGTAGAATTTATTTCCTATTATTTTTAAACGTTTTGATAAATCTTTTACATATTGTATTGATGTTCTCTTTAAATCTCTTTTTGTGCGTCATCCTGCATAATTTTTATTATTTGCTTAGTTAACACTAACCAATTAAAAAACCGACTTACAAGTATAGATTTTTCCTAGTCATTCCCAAGTACTTGTTTGATGCTAACTTTTCAAGGCTACTTAGTGTTACCCTATCAAGTCGACATCCTTGACCTTCTTTCCATGTTTTTACAGCTTGCGTGTCGTAATAACATTTGACAATTTCCGCGATTGTTGCAGTTCAACCAAGCAAAAGATCACCAGGCCCTAAGAGTGTTAGGTTTGCCATCTTCCTAGCTAGTTATTCAGCAATGCGGTTGCCTTTATTCCCACTGTCATTTAACTCACTTCAAGACAATGTTATTACCATCCGAAGCTTAAGTTAGTGACTCATTACACTCCATTGCCTATTTTTTGTCTGCTGTCCGTGTACATTATTATGATTTTCGCGGCTATACTCTTACGGGGTATTTTTTTGCGTCTATGATAACAGACAGTTCTCTCTGAACAACGCTAGAATTTTTTCCATACCCCACTTTATTCTTAGGTTTGCCACGTTTGACGCTCTATGCTGTCTTGTTTTAATTTATTAGGGCTTATCGAAAACAGACTTAGATTTATTTGAGTCGTAGCCTGCCTATAGCAGGGGTAGCGCATCAAGCTCCTCATATGAAACATCTCAATTGTCCATTCCTAGATCAAGGTTTGCACCTTCTGGCGCAATTAAATGATTGTCACCATTACCACATTGGCATAGAGGGGCCATGCTTATGAGCAACTTCATTACAGCAATTGGTGTTGTTTTCATGGCACCTTTTATATTTAGGCAAGCCATCTACTGAATATGATTTAAGTTTTTTAGTTGGTGTTACCAGTAGCACTTTTGGTATCGAAGCAATAACTTCCTAAGTTAGCGTTGGCCTATTGACATTAGTGCAGATCTAGGTGATTAGCCTGGGCGAAAATCTTTAGGAGCGTCCTACCGTTCGTAGAAACTATTCATAGGCAATATGATATGCTCTTTTAGCTCTGCCAGCTAAATTAAAGCACCTGTCTTCTTAGTATTTATAGACAGTGAGTGTTTTCTTAAGTTTTTATTAGTCTGAGAGCAACTTGTAATCTCTCACATAGTGTGTTCTCAAACTTACCGCTTTGCAGGATAGCAATATCGTCTGCATAGGCTATTGTGTAGAACCCGTTGCTGCTGAGTTCGTCAACCAGGTTGTTTAGAACTACATTCTAGTGGAGGGGTAATAGCATCCCTTCCTGTAAATATCGTCTCGTAACCATGTCTCTAACCGAAACGTCTTCTACATTTATGCTGTTTGCTCTATATGGGAGCACACTGAATATCCATTCGCTCACAGCTAGGAGATACTCCTGACATTTAGCTGATATATGATGGTTGAAAATGAGATTGATTTTATCAAATGCTCCCTACATATCTGTGAATATACCTAGCGTAAATTCTTTATTATCCAGCTGTCTTTCTCAATATTCCCCACTACTTGATGCCCTTCAGAATCGGTAGATCTGTCCGAAGTATATGAATGTTGATTTGGTTGAAGTGGGTTATGAATCAAAACTTCGTCCCTTATATAGGTATTTCTCGCATAGCCTTTCTATCGTTTTGAAGAGAAAAGATGACAGACTAATGGTCAAAAAAGCCTTTGGTAGAGGGTAGTCCATCCTATCTGGTGTTAGTATAAAGGCCAAAAGTGCCTCTCTCTGTACTTCCTAGAAATATATCTCAGTAAAAGGATGTTCAAAATATTCCTGCAAGGTGTGGTAGAACAATATCCAGTCTCCATCTTAGTAGGGCTGGATACATGCTGTCGGTCTCTGGTGAGTTGAAAGGGGTCAAGCATGATATTATGGCCCATCTTATATGTTTCTTACTAATAATTGTTCTGGCGATATACCACTCATTGAGTGGGGGTATTATTGTTTCTTCTTTCCAGTTTGGTTCTGTTGAGACGTAAAACCAGGAAAATAATTTTTTTTATTTTTCTTCATTAATATGCTGGTATTCCAAAGTAAATCTTTACAAAGCACTTTTTTACACATATTATGTATCTACTATATGGGAATTAGCCACAATTAAAGGTTAAATTACGTTCATTGACGTTTCAATTTCCACTTCTCAAAATACAAACATTAGTAAATTAATAATTAATTAATACGTACTTGTTTTATTGTTCATGTCATAAAGAATAATACAGAACATATAATACCAAAGCATCCTTGTATCCCAATAACATAGAAACTTTTGAGTTTATTGAAAGATGTATGTGATATTTTAATTTGGTCATGATTTCCTTGGTTTGATCTATATTTTCCGTTGATAGGTAACCAGATACACACAACGCAAAAGTCTAGGGATATTTTTATAAATAGACGTATTTTGTTTATCTGTAATCAACTTAAAAAAGTAATACAAAGTTTGTAATTTAAAGTGTTGTTTAATATGTCAAAAACCATAAGTTGCAAAAAAAACAGAAAATTGGAGCAAAAAAAAAAATATATTGCAAATCACCCATGTTTTACATACCACCATAAAATGTCAAAAATAAGAAATATAAACTTAAAATAAAGTATGGCCACCACGTTGGTTTAACACAACACAGCTCTACACCTACTGTTCATGCTCCGAATCACATTGTTAATGTCTGCTTGAGGTAGTTGTGTCCATTGATCTCTCAGAAGCTGTTTTAATTCAAACTCATTGTAGATATTGCCCATATGTGGAGTAATTCTTCGTTGGAGCATGTCCCATACATGCTCAATGGGATTCAAGTCCAGTGATTGTGCTGGCCACGGCAATACATCAATACTCTCGTTATCCAACCAGTTTGTTACAATATAGGCAAAATGTGGTCGAGCGTTATCATGTATAAAGTAAACATTTTCTCCAACAGCAGCATCAAACGGGCGCATAACACGTTCAAGAATAGTGTCCAAATATTGCTGACTTGTGAGCAAGCCTAGTGGGAAAATGAGGGCAGTTCTTCCGTCAATCATGATTCCGTCCCATACCATTAATGTACCACCTCTGTATGCATACACTTCTTGAAGATGTCGTAATCGTTCTCCATTTCCGGGTCGTCTCCAAACTCTTGTCCTACGAGAATCTGGATGAAATCTATATTGAGACTCGTCAATAAACAAAACTGTGGCCCAGTCATTGACAGTTCAATTCTGAAACTCTTGACACCAGGTTAATCTTGCAGGGCGATTGCCTCTGGATAGGGGTGGACATCTCAGTGGTCGCCGACTAAAAAGATTGGCTTCAGGGAGACGATTCCTCACAATACTGCTGCTAATTGTTACATTATATGCAAGCTGTAATTCATTAACCAGCTCGGGTGGTGTGATTATTGACTGCCTTCTGGCATTTAAAATTAAATATCAGTCTTGAGCGAGGGTCTTAGAGCGACCACGTCCTGGATGTTGCTCGGCTGGACTCCCAGTGTCTCTAAACCGACGCCACAAACGACTTACGACACTTTGGGACACACCCAGCTGGTCAGCAACTTGAGTTTGTCGCATACCAGCTTGAAGGAGGCCCACGGCTCTATTCATCTCGTTCAACGTTAAATGTTGTCGTTGCATGGTAAAAAGACAATATATTTAACTCACCTATTAATCAAGAATGGTAGAAAGTGACTAAAATTAAAAATAAACAAAACATAAAAATGTCGATTTTTTTGGCCCTTATAAAAAACATTCTAAAACACGTATTGCTATCAGTTTTACAATTGTTTTTTTGATAAGAGGTGAGTGTCTGTATCATCAATTATAGTACAAGCAAATTTATATGGCCATGAAATTTCTGTCATTGGTATTGGCAAATGCTTAAAATATCCTTAGACTTTTGCGTGTGTAATATTACATTGTTTTAATGTGTTAACTACTCATTTTTGTCCATTTAAAAAGACTAGGGCAGCTTCCTTGATTTTTCTCTTGTCGCTGTCTGTTTATTTTATGACTATTTAATGAATACCTTGCGTATGCTCAGAAATCTCATAATTTCACTTAAAAATTTATGGTTAATGCTTATACGATAGAGGCCAAGTAAGTGAACTGTCAAATTTTTATTACTATCCACCGTCAATTAGAAATATTTACAGATTAACATCATTTATATTTTTTATTTAAGAATTGTTTTAAAACAATTTCTGGATTGGAAGTCGAAAAGTTCGGAAAGGATTGGAAAAGCAAATATAAAACATGTAACTCTCATTACAATCAATTGCAGTTTAATTCCATATAAAATAAAATTTCAGTTAAACATGTCATACAAAAAATGTTCAAAACTTTGTTAAGGTTGTTTTTTGGAATAATAGTATATTACTTTATGAGGCGGAGAAGCATGACTTTTCTTGACGCGCCCGATATTACGCGCCGAACGAAGTGAGGCGCGTAATAGTGGGCAAGTCAAGAAAAGTCGCTTCTTTGCCGAATAAAGTATACTATTTTTTCTTCAACCGTAGCAATTTTCAACCATAAATAGTACAATTCATATGCTACTTTTACTCGAAATTAACTGTGACAACTATCAAAGTCGTCTAGATGTTAGAAATTAAAATAATTATGTCGTCGGTGGGATTTGCGTCTCCCTGGTTACAGTTGTTTGACAGTTGTTTGCAATGATTAAAGACAGCTTATTGTTGTTGCAACCGCAAGCGCAAATTTAGTGCGAAAATGGAAAACCTAAACGAAATTGAGTCCGCGGCTATGCAGTACTGATGCAGTAGCACGTTTGGGGCCCTCCAAGTCCGATAAGAACGATAATGCTCAAAAAATTTTAAACCCTTATGATTCGCCAACATCGGGAATGATTGCTGAAAGTTGTTCTCGATCATCAGTATCATCAACAATTACCAATGCGTATCAAGAGTCGGGAACATTTTTGCACGGTTTCAATTTTGAAAATGCCTCATTAACTAATTGTACTTTTAATATTACTATAAATAAAAATGATGTTTAATTGTTGTTAATGACATTTGTATTGTTGCTATGTGAGATGTTTCATATTGTTGCCATGACAACATTTTTCCCTCCGCCGTAAAGAAATGGGAAAAAAAACTGCTGCCGGCAGAGACATCAAACTTTGACAGGATCAAGTTAGATAAGTAATGTCATGATTATTTGACGTTTGAAGAAAAACATTATTTTTTTAATCGAATATTTCTTTTATTTATTTAATTTTTTGATCAATTTCATCAATATTTTTGTTTTACTGTATCAAAGAACTGGTTGTAATACAAAAAAATATACCAATAAATAACTGTATTTTTCGATCAAATCATATAAACTATTATTCCTTTTTGTCTATAAATGTATATAACCCAACTGTCGACATTATTTGGTTGACATCTTAGACGGCTAACTATCCAAACTGAAAGAATTTTCTAATTCTCGGTTTATCTTGATATCCAGCTCTTATAAATGTCAGCAAACGACTACCCTAAATAGTTTTTGTTTACAATACTACCACAGTAAGCCGTTGTTGGTTGGAGCACCGCCAAACTCGTCTTTGCATTAAATCTTACCAGCAAATTTATACAAACATGTATAACTTTAAATCATTGATTAAATCTGGAACGATATAAAAGATGTAACAACATACAAAAAGATATCCATACATTGCAGGTTTAAAATGTAAATTTGTGTTCACTTCTTTTAAAAATTTATCGTTAAAAAACATATACAGCTTAAGCGAAATTATATTTTTCAAAAATTTCTTAATAAGGAAGCCTTCGTGCTTGATAGTGCCAATAAAAAGATAATTTTTATCTAAATTAATACTTTATAGCCGATGAGTTGAAATCCTGATATATTTCTTAATACAAAACTGTAAATACAAATTAAAATTAAAATTAGTATCCGATTAAAAACTTTTATAAGAAACAAAATAATTAGATATTTTTCAGATAATGAAATAGATAGTGACAATGAGCTTATTCACACTCACTTCAATCAAAAGCGCTGTAAAAGCTATAGTTTGCTCTGAAGATATCATCTTGTGTCGTTGTTATGTTATCCACTATATTTTCTAAAAATAAATCGTAAATATCAGTTAAAATATTTGACTTTTATCCCAATTTTCTTGTCCATAAAAATCTGAATTCTCATTCGACAGGTCTTGTCATTTTGGAAGATCTGACGACCTCAGTTTTAACTGCCTTCTTCTTAGAGTGCTGCCACCCTACGGATGTTGGCAATCATAATAGCTGTTTGCATATAATGCAATGGTTTTCGCAATTGCTATGGCGCTTCAATGGCACAAATTAAACTAAAATAACTAAATTTATATTAAAGTGAGTTCGGAAATGGGATAATTTAACTTCAAAACTTAGAAAGGTCATTACGAAATTATCGTAGAATCTAAGATAGCAGCCATAAGATAATGTACTTGCTTTTAATTTCTCACTTATATTTTATTTACTATTCAGACAGTATAACTGCCAAATTGTAATAAAAGTTAAATTTTTATGATATTTATTATCATTAACAAGATATCAAATAGCAGCACCTCTGAAGAAAAAAAAGTACACGAATTTAAATATGGATGGATAGATAGATTCAATAAGGTGCCTTTTGTCCTTCTACTATGACCTTTTCACATTTATGGTGGTTTTTTAATCCTTGATTACATTTTCCAGCCCGACTCTTTCTAAAAGGTCTAATAGCTTCGAGACTAAACCTTTCATGTAGCTCTTTGCCAGTGACTTTTCTTCGCCTACTGTAAAGAATTGCACATTTACCAGAGTGTCGCACTTACTCAAAATGTGCTCTGCTGTTTTTTCCTCTATGTGACAGATTCTGCGTTGATGATCATCTGCCAAACCCATCAGCTTCACCTGACAATTTAGCTTACACAGCCCTGTTAAGTCTGTAAATATTGGCGAATGTTCTAGAATGAATTGTTTTACCTGTCTTTGTCCTGGTAAACTCCTCCATCATTGCAGAGATTCATGTGGTATCCACTTTCTTGTTGACGTTCCTGTTACTGTTTTTACAACGGCGCGGCGCAGCAGAGTTTCAGTCCAATGGATGGCAATAATAAGCCTTTTCGGTCATTTGTCCTCAATGAGCCTTATTTCTCTCTTCACTAATAGTTATCCGGTTCTAGTCCCGTGAACTTTCGTTTATCTTCTGTGGATCTAACTTATTTTTGGAAAGTAGTTTTTATGAGCGCTATAGACTTTTCTTATTCTTTTGAGGATCCAACACACTCTTGAACAGTAGTTCTTACGAGTGGACTGGTTTCATCTGATGAAGGTTGTTCCACTTCTTGAACCTTTATATGTAGAAAAGTTTCCCCTGTCTCACTGGAGGGAATAGCTACTTTTTTTCTCCAGTGGTTTTGTTTTCCCTTCCTTGTGTCGAAAAGTTATTTTTTCCACCCCAAAAAGGTTGACATTTTGAATCTTTGGAGCTCTTATCAAGATTCAGAATCTATTATCTAAAGGTTTGCTTTCCCATACTATCTATATGTGGGTTTTGAGTCCATGGTTACCTATCTATATTTTATTAAGGATCCTTTTGGACTCCAGAGGTTTTCCATCTTCATATTGTAGAAAGGTAGTGCATGAGTGCGACTTAAGTATATCTTCTCCCTTCAAAGCCTCACGAGATGCATTGTCCAAAGTCGTTATAATTTAAATCACCTACTTTAGCCTCCTCAAACTCGTATGTATTATCCGCACAGTTAATTTTTAGAAAACTTGGCCTATGGATACTCTTTGTATAGCGAACCTGAGGTCCTGCTTTAGAAATTTCTTCATACGCCACCAAGATAGCTTTTTGGACTGACTTAAACCACGATACTCTGGCTTACCCACGATAATTTTAGCTACTGGATATCTTGTTAGTACTGCCGCAATCTTAACTGTTCTGAAAAGGGACAACCTCGGTTTTTGACCCTTTCCATTTGCATTGGCTTTTGTATTGTGTTCTTCTGTCTGATTTTGGCTTTTTTAAACCTTTGATAACCTTTATAAGTTTGTAAGTTTGTTTTGGTATGGGCTCTTATGACTTTGACAACTCTTTTGAACTTGCAGCAGCCTTGGTAAAATTGGCCTTGATAAAAGCCCTTTTGGTTTGTATTTAATCTTGGCATTTTCACCAGTGTGTGTTTATCGACTATATCGAGTCTTGATCCGTTGGATTTAGTTTTAAGAGATCCACCTTATGAAGGGTGCAATAAAAGATGTAAGGATGCAAATATGCAAAGGTGCAATCAAACATTGGGGGTAATCAGCGGTCTTGGGATGGTTTAAGGAGGTGCAAAATTGTCCCCTGGTATTAATTCCCTCCCCGCTTGGCTTTATACTGATTAGAAAAGCAACACATCTCTCGGTCCCAATCTCTCGATCCCAAGTTAAATTTAAAAGACAAGGACATGATAAAATATAAAAGAAAAGCAAGGAGAATATGGCAGACAACCAGAAATTCTAAAGACAAAACAAATATAATCAGTATTCAGGTAAAACAAAAACGAACGATTTAAATAAATCAGAGTTGATTTAGAAACTATTTTAGTGAACTGTGTCCTGATCATATAAGCCGAATGTCATCAAATATAGTAGTAAAGACGGCAAGAGACGGTTCTTCAATACGAAGACGATCAGTAGGAAGACAACATAAACGATAGAACGACAAATTACTAGAGGCACATTGAAAAGCAGACAGAGTCATGTCTACATAAAAAGAAGAAAAAAATCCTGATACAGAATACTTAATGTAAAAAGCAACTAGAGACTTTAAAAGACCTATTATTATGGTTCATCTATGGAAAAAAATCTGCATTATTTGTTCAATATCTTGCTAGTGTAATTCAAACCAACAACATAGGATCCACATTGTTGCAGAATACTTTAAAACAGCTCAGATAAGGATGTTAAAAAAATCAGACAAACTTTGCTTGTTCATTGGCGGGCTGTTGTCTCTATGGAAGATTGTCTTCTCTAAACCTCTTGCGCAGTCGGCCGGTATTTCTTCTACCTCTAGGTGACTTGCCTCTTGCTATTTGGACATCTTTTGTGTCCGCCATTCTACTAATGTAATTGTCCACTTTAATCATGTCCTACCTTGTACAATATATCTTTCTCTGAGCTCGTCACTCCTTATTTGGTCACTCAGCGTATTTCCTGTAAACCTTTTCTAAAATAGGTATACTCATTTCTGCTGTTTCCAGTATTCTCTGAGAATTGGCTGTAACAGACGGCTACGTCATTATTAGTTTTATACTAGCCTTACAGCTTCAGGATTTTAATCAACAGTTACTATGTCGGATAAGCCATATAGCATTACTTAGTCATTTTGCTAGTCCATTTGCTATTAATAATTGATCTCTTATGTCTTTTTCAACGTCTTCATAGCTAGAAAGAGTAATCCCCAGGTCTCCAGTATCACCCATACAAAATCCAGATTATGCAAGCCATTAACGTTCGAGATTATCCAGTTTCAAAATTATTTTATTCCAAATTACCCAACCGACCGGAGGACGAGAATGGTCACGCAGTAACAGCAAACTCTGATCGCTACGCGCACATGTTAAATAAATTTTTTCTTCCTGAATAAAAAATTACAGAAATGGACACACGACCATTAAACAGGATGGTGCAACATGTTACATATCACAAGGGTCAACCGATTTATTAAGAAGATCGTTTCCCGATCGTATTATGAGTAAAAACGGCAATATTGCCTGGCTACTTCGTAGTCCAAACCTTTCCCTATGCCCTAACTTTCCTTGGAAGTATCTAAAGTCGAAAGTGTTTTAAAGTTACCCTACAAGAACTATCGAGGCTTTGAAGAAACAGATACGGGAAGAAGTGGAAGCCATATCTTACGAAATGTTACTTTATGTCGTAAAGAGCTTTGTCATATGGCTGCATGAATGTGTCCGACAAAATGGGGGTCACCTTTCCAATATCATCTTTAAAAACTGAATATTACTTCATTTACACATTAATTTTTATCTTTACAAATTTCTTTTTTAGTTTAAAATTATACTGTTTCATTGAATCCCCGTACATTTCCTGATTATTAGTTTTAATATTTAATGTGCTTCCATTTATATAACGTAATACATCTTGCTAAAATTATATTACTAATAAAATAAGAAAAGTATTAAAAGACAGAATATACTGAAGTATTTTCTTTATTCTATCATATCTTACATTTAGTCCCACACTGTCGAAGTTGGAATCAGCGGACTCAGAAATAAAATGAAAACTGACAGCTTCCTGTCCGAGTTTATTTTTAATAATGCAACGGTTTGTAAATTGACTGATGGCTTCCCCATTTCGCATTCAACCCCAACCGAAGTTTTAGTAAGTTTTGTTGTATTGCCTGGTGGTAAATCACCACTTAAATCCTTACGAAGCCTCGCGGGTATTGATTTAAGTATTGCAAAGGTTGTTTTTGCGCTTTTCATGTCGGCTTTTTGGGCTCGGGATATATATTACGGCATATTTGAATATAACAAAAAAGCAAGTTTACGAAGATTAGCTAAGGTAAACCATATTTATTGAGGAGGAAGAATATTCCAACATCTTTGAAGGGCGTAATATACGGGAAGATTTATATAGAATGTTTGTTAATTTTAGTGCCTATTACAACAGAAAAAGTAATTTTTGCTTTGTCTCCAACTGGTGACAACATAAGTAATACTAAAAATTGCATATTTGATACTAAACGCTGTTTCTTAATATTAAATACTTATCACTTGAGACTAGTAAGGTAATTGAAAAATGAAATATCTAACTAATATCCTAAAAATATTTACCTAGTATCTAAATAGTATCCTAAAATTGAAAGCTAAAATCTTACTAACTAATGATATTGTTTTTGGTAGCTTTTAATCGTTTTAGCCTGTTGCAGCCCTCTTAATTGGCGTAGGATTTAAACTAAAAGTAAATAGTGTGATTAGTGTTTTATTCATTGTCATATATCAACATAAAAACTTCTTTTTATTGAAGATAAAAACTTGCAAGAAATGTTCCCAAACGTCAAGAAATATTGATGTTTTTAACATACTGTGGGCAAACGCTGCATCCACTTTTAAGATATTCGCAAAAGGTAGTAGCTCAGTGACAAATTTTTACGCACCATGGTAGATTTACTACGTTCTGGTATTGTCATCTTAATATCAACATCAATCTCATTCTCAATCACAAAGCTCGTTATTAACTGCTTTGTCATTGGCCTCCCAGCGAAAGATTGCTGCGAATTCTCAAACACAAATTGTATAAAAGTGCAGCACATCTTCCGATCGGGATCTAGTCGTCTTACTCTACTAGGCCCGCTAGACCTTGTTGGCTTGGTGCCACTACCACTACTACTTTGAGTTTTATTATTAACTAAGTACCGAATTTTCGTCGAAGACGTTGAGGCAAAAAGAAGACTTCATCGATAGTGAAGAATAAAAGAGGTGCAAGATTTGGCGTGTTAACTGAGAATTACAGATAGACACGACCATTAAAACAGGCAAATACAGTAGTCTGTAAAACTATTTCTGATCGTTTCGAACTGACAAAGCGTTCCTTAAGGCCATTAACGCTGAGATAACGCTTCGTCGCCAGAAACCTTACGCAAATTGTAACCGTTCTTACAAGATCCAAAGAGTAGTAGACGAGTCAACACTGTCGACATTCTTGTGCCTCTCAAGGAGAGTGAAAGTAGCTACACAGCGAGGTGAGAGGTGCCGTTATCTCTGTGGAATTCGGTGTATACACTGTGCCCAGAATACTAAACATATATTCAGATTAATGTAAGATAAAGTCATTGTAAGAAAGTCGAACTGTTAAAGTATTCTTGTTGCCGGTGTCCCCTCGTCGACCAGAGAGGCCCGGCAAACTTCTTGCAACGTAGAAGCCCAATTCACGTTGAACTCCACGAACTCGAGGATGGACGCGAAAAACTTGCGATCATTCTCCAGAGCGCCGGTCGTAGAGCGTCAGGAAGCTCCAAATACCATGGTGGACACTACGGCCGTACGACAGTATCTTTAGCTCTACTTTTATCTGACGCAACCTTAACTTAAAATGTAACAAAACGATTTTCTATACAATTTATCAAAGGTTCCAGGCAATGACATACCGTCTAGTTTTGTTAGACCAGCATATATTTTAATTGTCTATGAAGTAGTATAACATTGTTCCAATATGAAATTTCACTAAAGTTAATCTTTGTTTTTAAAGGTTTGCTACTACAGAATCTTTGTATTTGAGTTTCTGTTTAGATAAGTAATACATATTAAACATTAAGTTAAGTATTATATTGCATTGGTGCCTGTAATTATAGGATTGTATTAAAACTTGTCAATGGCTTCTTCAAAAACTGCATAATTAGCACAGAGTTGATCAACGGCACCATCATCTGCTTTGTAGATATTACAATGGTAGAACGAACAAGAACTTTAAATATAAAGAATATCCAAGGGTGAAGTACCATGCCAGGTAAAGTCGTAGCAACAGTAAAAAAAGAAAATCAGACATCACAGTTCTTACTGAAATAAAGAAATAAGGGCAAGATAGCAAAGACATAGGAGGTTTTATACATATTGATAGTAGAAAGGAAAAAAGGCAAGAGAGCATAAGCAGGGCTATTAATATTGATAAAAAAATTAAAGGGAAACCAGAAAAGCTGCGAGCAAATCAATGAGATAACTATCTACCACGTGAAATCTTATCAGGACTTATTAAAAATAAAAATAGTCGCAAAGAAATTATGCTATTAAGAGATTTTATTGCTTAACCAAAAAAAAAAACAAATGACAAAGTCGTAGAAAATACGGGGACGCTAAACGAGTGAAAATAAGGAAAATTAAAACAGTTAATCGAATTGTGCGAACAACATTCTCTGAAAACTCTTAACGCATTTTATCAACATAAAAACATATATATAAGTATAACTGGTGTCAACCAACGAGAAACACCGAGGCAATTATAGATTATATTATCACAAAACAAGAAATGCATATACAAGCAGAAAACATAAGAAGATGAGTACCGAAGTGCGAAACTGACCATTATATAATAGAATCAAAATGTTACCTACAGTATTGACCGTGGCCACTACATCTAAATGACAACCCACCAGTTCAACCAAAACCACTGAAAACGAATCCACCTAAATAAAATATCGATGCACTGTAAAATAATACATCATTTTTATTTACTTCTCAGACCAGAATAACTACCAACAGATAATAAACAAAATCAATGAACTAGCTTCTGATGCGTTTGGCATGATCCAAATGAACAAAAAGGATACTCCACTGTGGTGAAAAAATGACATCGCCATGCAGTAGATAACAAGAAACAAAACATATTAAAATTGATTACAAATAAATGAACCAGATAATAGACGAACATATTATGCAAGATCAAACAGAGAAGTAAAAAATCTAGGGACTCGAACAAAAAATATTTTCTTAGAAAGTAAATGCGACTGTCTTAACCCGTATATAGAATCAAAAAGATCAAGAAAAGCTTAAAAAACAGTAATTAACGAGAAAATAAAAAAAAGAAGCGATCAGATTACATCTAATAGAAAAAAATCTTGGATAGAACATTGCTTACAACTTCCGACTGGAACAAGACCGGAATAAATTATGAAGTGGAAACGATAAAATAAAACGTTGCTAAAGCACAGCCCACAAGTATTACTAAAAATACTAGTGTATGTTTTTACCTTATTTTACAAAGAGCATGATGCACTAGAAGATGATGTATGGGGCGAAGCTTATAAGATTGTCACAAAAACATTAAGAACAGAGACCCCATACAGCCTTTGTTCAAAAGAACAAATGAAAATAGCTAATACTCTATTTATGGGGATTGTGTGCCTCCTGAGGCAATAAAGGTCATCATAGAGAAAAATCCTGAGATGATCCGGAGGATCTTCAATGAACTCCTTTAGAAGCAAATGTTACACAAAAAGATCAAAGAGGCAAGACTGATACTAATACTTAAACCGCACAGAGACTCCGAGAATGACAACTCTTACAGGCGGATCTGCCTTCCAGACAACCCAAGGAAATCCTATAAAAATCTAATCAAAAATCACCTAGAAGACGAATTACAGATAAACAGAAGTATATATTACAAGCAGTATGGATTTAGGAAATCTGAATCTTTCGTCCATGCCATAAAAGAAATAACTGACACTGTAGTATAGACGAGGAAGAAATGGATCGTCCTAGTGATGTTTGATGTGAGAAACGCACTCAACTCGGCCAACTGTGGTCACATTTTCACTGCACTGGCAAAAGCATATTTTGTTTAAAGCAGGTTATTAAGAAAATATTTGGCCACAAAATTTTAACTCATATAGTCTTTATAGATGTAACAAAAATATAAGATATAGTACCACTTTTACTGCTCTAAGTAGCAATGCAAAAACGAGAAATAAACTAAAGCAACAGCAGTACAACGAAAATTTGACGGTAAACATTAAAAATGGAAACAAATTAACTAGAAAATTTCCTGCTAGTACGGATCGAAAGCAAGGTTGCTGCATAGCACCTACATTCTTTAAAATTTATTTGAATACGACGCCTCAGTGTGGGGAAGAAATTTCTGCAAAATGGGCATCCTAATCAAAGACGAAAAATTATACATAACATGATACGCTCTTGTGGCGATCAAGTCAGTCTAGCTAAAGATGAGAATAATATAGACTATATATTACTATATGCTTAGAAAACTGCGGGAGGAGTATATAAAGTGAAGTCTTAAAATTAATTTACAAATTTACACACAAACAAGCACTTAGTTGTAGGAGACAAACCAGCAAGCCCAAAAATTAAAATAAGAACTATAAAATCAACTAAAATCTTCATATTCTTAAATTCTTGGTCATATAACTCAAAGTTCAAAATAACATCAAAAGAGTGGAGTAACAGAGAAATACATTCCAGGATTGGCTAAGCAAAATATATCATTAGACAGCTACCTAGACAAGTGTGGCATAAAAAAATAACAAAAAAAAAATAAATGAAGAATTTATAAAACAACAATAGAAAGTATTATAAGTACGGCGCCGGACTATGGGAAATAAACTAAAGAAAGAGGTACAGAAAATTCTACATCAATTATGTATGTGTGCTGTTGGTTTCTTTTGACTGTACATCAATTATAAAATACGTTTTTACGTCATGATACGATAACTTTAAGAGAAAAAACAAACACTACAGTAATCTCAAATGGCATCATCCAATGCAAGTTGGTAACTTAAAGCTAGATAATTGTGATAGTTATAGTCTTGTGGATTCTTAAATAATCTGGAAATACAAGTACTTAACCAGGACATACAGATAAAATAATAAATAACTAAAGCTAATAAAATACCAGACTTTCTAAATTACTCCATTTGAAGAACTACGTTTTTGTCAAACGAAATTAAAAACAGTGGCTATAACAATGGGAGTAATTAACTTAATAACATTCAGAATATTAAAGAACAGGTGAGAAATAGCAGGTGTTTTAAAAAAATGTGCAAAATTGATGGAATTGATAAATAGAAACTAATAGGAAACAGTGCAAATAGAACAATATAATAAGAATTGAGAGTTTTGGGATGTGGTATTATCGACGAATATTAAGAATGAGTTGGGTTGATCGAACGACAAATAAAAAATAATTTCGGCAAATGGACAGAAGTAATCCTACTCCTCATTTCTTGAGAACTCGTCAGGGCGTAATGACACTCTAAATATTGTCAGCTGGCTGTCTCGATTGGCTGCGATTCTATGCCATATGTACGGCTTCATGTAGGAATTTTTTTCCCTAAAGGCTTTCTTTTAATCTCTCATAGTATTGGAGATCTTTCTGGCCTCCGTTCTTCTAGATATGCAGCCCAAGTAATTAAGGTATACTCGATTTACTAATTTTAACAGCATGTCTATTATTCAAAACTCTTCCAAAATTATTGGGTTGATTCCATGTTTTGTTCAGGACAAATATAATATATAACACTGGTAAACACACAGTTTGCTGCCAGAATTTTTACTATTTCTAGGTAATTTGGGTCTACTGAATCCAAAAATGCCACCAGATTTGCTCCATCAGATCGTTTTCAGGAGATCACATTTCTAACATATAGGGTAATTTAACGCGGCACTAGCTACACACATGTAGTGCTGCTACCAATTAAATAAACAAAACACTAATAAAAAGTAAGATAGTTATTGTTCAATAATGTACTTACAAAAATCATCACACATATCTGCCAAAAAAACTTAACTTTTCATCTAACCTAACCAGCATCGCAGCACAAATCTGCTATTCAGCGTCAGCTAAAAACTTCCTTTTATATGATTTTCTTGCAAAGGCTTTAAAAGGACGGTCCCTTTGAAGACTCGAGCAGTAATTCGCCATTATGTGAGTGTCCCATCTCCTCTGATACCTCTCTTCCATCGTTTTGATATCTTGGTGAAAGCGTTCCCCTTGTTCCTCACTAAGGTCACTAAGATTTTCTGGAAAACGGTCTAAGTGGCTGTGGAGGTAATGAATTTTAATACTCATATGACAACCGTATTTGTTAAAATTGTTGAGCATTTCTTTTTTGCAAATTTTGCAAAACTTTCACAAAAGGGCACCATGCATTACATTAAATTTCAGACATTGATTCTGTAAAATGCAAATCTTTTATAAGTTGTCGTATCTGAGGCCCATCAAATATTCCGGCTTTTAATTTTTCTTTACTATTTGTAAGGAATTTGCTGGACAAGTATTCAAAACAAGGACGATTCTGGTCTAGGGCCTTTACAAATTGTTTCATCAGCCCTAGTTTAATATGTAACGGAGGTAATATTATTTTCTCTCGGTCGACCAATGCTTCGTTAACTACATTAGCTTCTCCTTGAACTAAAGCATCTCTGGGACGCCATTTTCTTCTACTCCAATGTTGGTCCTTAGCCCTGCTATCCCAAAGACACAGGAAACAAGGATATTTTGTATAGCCACCTTGTTGTCCCAGGAGAAAGTTCACCATCTTAAAATCAACACAGATGTTGGTCATACTTGATGTTTTTGCACCAGCGAAATTGTTTTATATTCTTCTTTAATTTTTGAAGAACGCCCAATTGGTATACTTCCATATTTGTTGCCATTATGTAAAAGGACACACTTTAAACTTCATTTGGAACTGTCGATAAAAAGACGCCAGTGATCTGGTGTATATTCCGATACACCCATTTTGTCTAACAGTCCTTTAATATTATTATAAAAAACCATATTATTTTGCTGAGAAAAAAAAAGGCAAAAGATCTTTTTCTCTATTACGGTAGTATGTAATTTTGGTGTCTGGGTGAAGAAGATTCTTTTGCTGTAGTCTGGAGGCAAGCAACTCGGAAGAATCCTTTGAAAGGTTTAAATCTCTGATACGATCACTTAGCTCTTCCTGAGTAAAGAGTTCAGGACGTGTTGACTCCTCTTTAAATTCACTGTCGTCTTCCTCAAATCTATTAGTTTGTAGTTAGTCAGATAACGTTTTGACATTATCCTCTGGTAACGTATGTAGACAGCTAAATATTGGAATGGGTATCTGTTCAAGCTGATGTGGAATTGGTCTTATTGCTGAATCCAGGTTAGGATATGTCCACGTATGTCGATTGTTACGATTAATGCCCTTTATATTCACAAGACAGAAATAACCATCGTCAAAATGATTTTTTGGTTCCCTCCATGCCATTGGTACACCAAACTTTAAACATTTTCGTTGTCCTTTCGTCCACTGTCGCAAGTTTTCCAGACAAGTTCTGTACACTACATGTGGAGCCCAGGATTTACCTTGATCTCCTAAGTGAACACCAAAATAGGCTTGATGCCCTTTTTATAAAATCACAAACTGGTTTTCTACTTTACTTTACAATGTACTCGCCACATATGTAGCAAAAAATGTCCGGGTTATTCACACAATAACGCCTGCTTGTAGAAGCCATGGTTTTCAGTTGTCAAAAACAAACTCTTGCAGCGAAACTCAAGTTCAAACTAAATGTTACAATAGAACGCAGTTGACTTTATAGGAATACATTAAGGCCGTTTCAGAGAAAATACTATTTACTTATCGGACAATAGTTCCAATTGACGCATTTAGCGCTTATTTCAAGTTATGGGGATTTCCAAAAAGTACACTTTAATTAGAAGTCATTAGTATGTATTTGTATTAAAATTTGTTAAGTTTGTTTATAAACATATTGCAGTTATAGTGGTGGAATATACAGAAATGTAAGAATATTTAAGTATTTGATGAGTATGTTGACGAAAACTAGAGCTGATACAAAGAAAAGGTTTGTATTTTTGGAATCAGCACAGATGAAATAACCAAAATCAGTTGATTTTTTTTTCGGCAGCAAGACAAAATTTTTTTTTTGTTGGGCTGTGTAATTATTTATAGGCCCATATTTCAATAGTTTCAATCTTAATCCTATGGATTTTTTTTAGTTTATGTTTCAGATGTGTATGTAGCAATAATAAAAATAAGGGCCCTGGCCAACCTAAGCTTACTATTCTTTGTTATTGTTCTTTCCTTATTTTGGTAATGTTTGTATTTTAAAGACGATTTCTGAAGGGGAAATTGAAACGTTAGTAAACTTACTTTAACCTTTAATTCTGGCTTATTCCCATATAAATAGTAAGTATTCCTTATTTTAATTAATTTACCTGTTGCGGTATGGGCCATTGCTAGTATACGCTTGATTTGTGAGAAGCAATCGCCATTGGTGCTTATCAGGAATCTCAAGTATACAAATCTGAATCATATTTACCTATTAGAACGAGAAAATTGAAATACTTGGACTTTAAATCTTAACAGTTTTAAAAATTGAAGAAATTTTACGACTCCTATGTTAAAGACATTAAAACATTGTACAACGTATTAGGTCAAGGTATATCCTTAAAATCTTTCCAAATATTCAAATAAAGGATATTTTACTAGAGTTTGACGCAAAGCACGTTTTTACGACAAAAACACTAAATCAATCCGGCCACAGGGCAATCAATGCCCTTTGAAAGTTTCAAGCGACATTTTTCACGGCTCTTGATGGTTTAACTTTGAAAGAAAAGCCCTACACTTTGTATGCAAAGAGTTCACCGTGTAATAATGTAACGATTCCATTGGCGGATCCATTACAGTTTAGCGTACTAGATATTCTTTGAGATAAGATATCACCGTCGTCAATTTTAAAAAATAGGTTGGACTACCAAAAACATTTTTGGGTACAATATTAATATTTAGATTCAAGGACTAATTAGAAATTTTTGTTTAACATCATATGTATCATGAAAAGAATCATGCATCCTTTTTTAGTGTTTATTAGTAATATGTGCACCAAGTGTACAACTATTTTTAGTACTGTTAATTATAAGAGAAAAAGTTACCAGCATAAACCTTCAGGCATCGCCATTCAACCATTCAGACAGTTTCATGAGTGAAAATTAACGCGGTCAGATAAATGAAAATTACTAAGTTCTCGGGAAGAACCGCGTTGAGAATTTAAAGCTCGACGTTTCGGCACCTATTTTGGAGCCACTTTTAAGAAGGATACGGTTCCGTTAGAGTTCGGGGTTTCAATCTGCCTACTCCCCTCACTCGTGACGTACCACGGTACGTACGTTGGATATTATTGTTGATAGCATTGATGAAAATAATGTTAGAGAAGATATTCATATATTTTGTAAAATGTTACATTTACTCAGTAAGGCTGTATGGGGTGGAGAATTGAACCATAACTGTCAACGTCATAAAATCGCCTCGAGGCCTTCGAAATGTGGGTGTTTGGGTGGGTGGGGGTAAGGAAAATCCTTACATTTCACTTGACCGATTACATAACCAACACCGAAGTATTGCGCAGCCTATCTGTGCCACAAAATAAACAATTCCAAATACAAATTTTTAAAAAGGATTGTAAAGAAATATATTGATGGAAAAAAAGTATCGAGATACAGAAATACTAATGGCTAAATATTATACTTATATTATTGGGGTTTTTCTATAGGGGAATCGTCTCTTGCCGTCTTTACTACTCTATTTGATGTCATTCGGCTTTTATTATGATCGTTCCATTCTACTCTTCTATTTCTTACCCAGTTCTTGATGTTTTCCACCTTACATCTACAACGTATATCTGTACTTTTAGCCTGTCCCATAAAGTCTTACCATCAATTTTTCTAAGTGTTTTTATCTCTGCTGTTTCTAACATTCTTTTTTTCCTGTCTGTGTCAGTTCTTGTTTCTGCCGCGTATGCCATTATTGATCTGCTGACTGTTTTGTAAATCCTTTTTTCTTTTTTTTTTTCAATATTTTTATTTCACCATATTGTTTTATTTAGACAGACTGCGGCTCTGTTTGCTCTATTCACTTGATCTTCTACTCCGGTTTCAAGCTTTTCATAGCTAGATAATGTGATACATAGATATTTAAACTCCATCTTTTGTTCTATTGGGATATGCTACATACGAATGAAGGGAGAACGATACAACATTTTATGTCTTCCTTGGAACGATCCAAGGAAGTCTTGGATACAACTGCAAACAGACCAAAGTAAAAAGGAATATGACGACTGCCGAAAAGAAAGAAGAAAAATAATACGCACAAAGAAAAGAAATTATAAACAACAAAAATATGAAGCTATTGAGAGAGACCGGTCCAAACCAGGCTCCAGAGAATTCTATAAAGCAAATTCCTCTGAGAAAAGAGGACATACAACCAATTCCATCCATACCCTGAGAGACAATCAAGGCCGTATGATAATCGACGGTAAAGAAGTAACTGAAGAATGGAAAGAGTATTTTAGGGACCTTCTAAACATCATACAGGAAGAACAGCACAAAGAAGAGATCTTTATTACAGCTGACATGCCCGTTTAAAATAACTCCATCGAAGAAACCCAAAAAGCCTTAAATAAGCTAAAAAATCACAAAGCGCCGGGTACGGACGATATACCAGCAGAACTTCTGAAATATGGGGGAGACGCACTACATCGCCAAATCCACCAGCTAATAACGCACATATGGTTAGAAGAAAGGATACCAGCACGATGGAAGGAAAACATAATAGTGCCCAAAAAAGGGGACAAAACAGAATGCGCGAATTATAGAGGAATTTCACTCATAAACATGGCATATAAAACCCTCTCAAACATCATTCTTAGTAAACTAATCTCTTATGCTGAAAAAGTCCTAGGCGAATATCAAGCCGGTTTTAGGGCAAACAGAGCAACAATAGATCAACTATTCACGCTGAGACAACTTTTAGAAAAGAGTTGGGACTATAACAGATCCATACATAATCTTTTCATAGATTTTCGATAGACATACGATAGCGTAGAAAGAAGCCAAGTATGGAATGCCATGGCGGAGTTCTCAATACCAAAGAAACTCATTCGGATGACCAAAGTTTGTATGAAGGGTGGAATAGCTAAAGTACGTGTAAATAATAAACTGTCTGGCAGCTTTAAAATCAACAGTGGACTCAAACAGGGTGATGCGTTATCTCCACTACTTTTTAACCTTGTATTAGAGAAAGCCATGAGGTCGGCCGAAATAAAAACAGAATTTCTATCGGTTCAAGGTCCCAAGCTATTACTCGCATATGCAGATGACATAGATCTCGTTGGAGACTGCATCCTATCCACGAAAGACATCTTCAACAAGGTGGAAGGAGCAACAAGTGAAGTAGGGCTGAAGATTAATGAAGAGAAGACGAAATATATGTGTATAAATAGAACGACACAAAGAGACATAATAGGACAAAATGTGACGATCAAAACCTTAAATTTTGAAAGAGTACAACGTTTTAAGTATCTGGTGGCCGTAATCACAGCTGACAACGATGTTACTGAAGAAATAAAAGACAGAATCCAATCTGCAAACTGCTGTCTATTTGCACTGGATAAGCTCATAAAACCAAAAAATCATACAAAAAGTTCAAAGATCAAAATCTATAAATCCATCGTCAGACCTGTAGTAACATACGGATGCGAAACGTGGACCATGACCAAAGCAAACGAAGAAGAGCTCAGACGCTGTGAACTAAAAATACTTAGAAAAATTTTCGGACCTCGCCATGACATCATTACAAACCAGTATAAGATCAGAACCAATATCGAATTAAAAGGACTTTACAATGACGCCGATATTGTCCAAGAAATTAAATCACAGCGACTAAAATGGGCAGGCCACGTGCAAAGACTGCATAACGATAGACTTGTAAAACTGGTATGGGAAGAGATTCTCACAGGCAAATGACCACTCGGACGTCCCAGAATGCGATGAAGAGATAACATCCAAGCAGATCTCCGGAAAATGAACATTCCATTTGACCCTAGGTTGATGGAAGACCGAACAAATTGGAAAAAAGTTGTACAGTCAGCCAAGAACCACCCAGGGTTGTAGCGCTACGTGATGATGACTTGTTCTATTATCTGACCTTCTAATCATACTTCATTATTTAATTATTTACGACTTGTTCTCTTAATGTTCATAAATAAACATAACATATAGGTTTTCTTGCATTTGTTTCTTGTTTTTGTTTATAATTCTTCATATATTAGCGTCATTTCTCTCTTGTACTTCTTTTCTGCTTGAGAGCCATTTCATCGCCTGGCAATTTCCCTTACAATTCTCAACTTAGCTTCGTTTAAATTTCTCCAGTATACACGTTAAAATAGTAGAAAAGAAAAGTTAAAATTTTACTCTGAATAAAGGAGGTTAATCAAGTTAGAGATCTTGTAAAAATAGCCTCGTGTAACAGCACTGGCTTGCAGCTAGAGTTTAAACATGTAAATTGCCTTTCGCATAGCTGTTAAACACGTGTGGTGGCATCTTCACGGTCTAATATAGAGTTTTAAACTACAGTTCCTGTTGGAAGCTTAGTGACTTTTTACATAATTAGAGCACTTGAGGTCGTTTGTTGCAGTTAAAACTTTACCGGTTTAAATTATTACCGTTGGTGCTGGTACACGACAATATTTAAACTCGTTTAAATAATGGCGGAGGACATTGAGTGGCCATTCACTTTTTTCGAGTGGCTTTGGTTTTAGAAATTATATCTAATAAGTACCTGGGTAGGAGCACGGTCGTAGATGAGAGATTAAATATAATTAAACAGAATTTTATTTAACAAAATTACACAATTGTGTTGGAACTTTGTCTTTGACAAGTTAAAACAACTTTAAAAATAAAAATACACTGGATGGAAAAATATTTAATACTTTAAATATTTCAATCCATACTAGTTTAAAGTACACAAGAAATAACAAATTAAGCAACGTTGCACCATATTAATAGGTGAAGTATGAAAATGTGATACGGTAAAGGATCTACTTAGTTTCGTCAAAGAAGAATTAAGAAAAATACATGTATCTTCAGAAAGTACAAAATACTGCAACACAAAAGTACCATAACTGTTGAGGTTATTAATAGTAAAAACAAATAATAAAGAGATATTAGAGACATCAGACGTCATCAATGAAAAATATAATAGTACTAGCACAGAATGCACCACCCAACAAAAAGCACAACGAAGGGCTTTTTCGCAATCCAAATTTCTGTGACAATTCGCCATGTTCTAAATAGTTTATTTGTTAACCTATAAAAGCTGAAGTTTGTTTACGTATTGAGAAGTGTTGTTCCGTATGTGTTGTTTAATAGTAAAAAGAATAATACTGTTATACATATTTTTGTATATACATATACATGTTTTAATACATTAAAAACGTATAATAATATAAATAAGTATAATATAATAGTAAAAAAGTTTACACATAATAATGATAGTTTCACATCATCAAAGGTACCGACAAAGCTTTCGCTTCTTGTTGGGTGATGTATTATGTGGTACTATAGTTTGTTTTTTAACCAGGAGGAGTAAACTAAAAAGATATATTTACACTCAAGAAAGTTACTACAAAAGTCACCAAATAAGTACATCTTCTTTGGTTGATTATCTCGGCCTTGCGGTAATCCAGTAATCGATTTTAACCTAACTTTGTTTGTTATTTTTATTGGTATTTTTATTTTTATTTTTATTTCAGGTTTATCAATTTTTATTTGTTTGTACATTTTTATAATGCATTGATTTTCATTTGATGATAAATGACTAAAATCTACTCGGCGTTTTTTAAGTGGGGAAGGATAATTACCCCTAGTACTTGGCATTGAATCCATATTTTTATCTTAATAACACTAATCCGTCGCTAAATAGTTCTGAAAAGATCTGATTTTTACATAAATGCAAACGAAGAATCTAAAAATTAAAGGAATAAGGCAGAAAATACAAAAAATCGTCGATATAAATTTTAAAATTTTAAATTTCATAAATGTCGGTTATGTCAAAATGTCATAATTTAGTGGAGTAGTAAGTGTCAGTAAAAAATGTGGCCGGCCATGCGTTGCTAGTGGCAACCAAAAATTCCTGCCACAAACTAAATTATTGCTCGGGAAGTGGATATTGCACCAAAAACTATGAGTTACATTATCAAACAATCATTCGAAGTTGGGGTTTTCAATCGATAATTTTTTTTCCAACCAAAGATTTGCAATCTGTCCTGTCTGGACAATAATTTAATTTGATAATTTAAAATGAGAAATTAACATGAGCAAAGATTACGTGTCAGTGATGGTACCTTCCTTATTACATTTAACTAAAATTAATATTAAAAAAAGACTTTTCTTATATTCTAAACAATTTACTTATGAAGTCTCTCTGATAAGTCCAAGGGTTTGTGTTGCTTAAGTATTTTCAGTTTGCTGCCGTTGTTCACATAAATTTGGGTAAACATCTAACTGCTTTAAGTGCCTATCAGTACAGTTTATTATTTCATCGGGCAGACCACTTACTGAGAGATCACGATGTATGATTTTATTAGAGATGTAGTATGGTGAATTAACAATCTGTCTAAGGACCTTAGATTAAAACCTCTGCAGGATTTCAATATTGGATTTCCTTGCACATCCTCACAGTTGAATGCCATAGGTTCAGATGGGTTTTATAATTACTGTTTACACCAATAATATATTTTCTAGGATTAGTTTAGATCTTCTTCCAAGTAGACAGTAAAGTCGTCTTAATTTTAATCCAAGTTGTTTTTGCTTATTGAATATGTGGTTTCTCCAAGTAAGTCGCCTATCAAGAATACCGAGATATTTGTTCACTATCGGATTGCGATATATTTTGATTATTTAGTTGTACAGTTAGCTACATCAAACGTTTAGTTGTAAAATTTACATGGTTTGATTTACTTTCATTGAATTCGATTAACCATTTTCTAAACCTCATCTAAACGATGTTTAAGTGGACTTGTAAGGTTCTGAATGCTTCGATCTTATAATAGAGTAAATCAAGAACACTACCTTAAGGTACGCTGAAGTTTATAGGTCTCAATGCTTTTACTACCGTACCGTATTTTATCTGGAAATATCTGTGTGTCATGTAGGATTTAAATATCCTACATATAGTATTCAGATGGTAGTTGTTGTTTAATTTTATACAGCAAGACTTTATGCCACACGATATATCAAGAGATGTTTAAGAAAACTGCAGAACAAGAGCGTTTTTCCTCCAAATCTTGGTTTATGATATTAACAACTCGGTGCAGTTGGTCAACGGCAGCGTGTTTTGTTAAAAACCAAATTGGTCGTCAGGAACTAAGCAATTTTCTTCTAGAAAAGAAAACTCAATTTCTTTATTATTAGTTTTTCAAGAATTGATAATACACTAATTGGTCTACATATATGAATTTACGTATTTCCATAAAATAGGTAAAGATTTGCCTATTTTATGGACATAAGACAAATCCAGTAATCAGCTCATAAGCAGTAGCTTTCGTTTTATTAGTGTTAAGCATTACGTCAATAATTTTGCTTTTTCTAAAAGGTTTAATAGGCAGAGGCATCTGGTATGGGCATTCTAAATATCTATGAATATTTTCCTTCTTTTCTGATTGCGACTCACAGGGAAATAGAGTTAAGGTAGTTTCCATGTATTCGACCAATATCTTTGCGTTTTCGTCATCAGTTCTTACCCAATGTTCGTTATTTGTTTTGATAGGTGGTGTATGTAGTTGTGGTCGTAATAATTTCCTGGTAGCGTTCTAAAGGGTGTAAGCTCTGGCTTTCAATGACGATAGCTCTCTCAGGTATTTTCCAGTTACACTAACTATTTCTGTCAGCTCTTTTGCTACTTTTTAAAGAGCAGTTAAAGAAAGTTTAGCTGTTCTAGACATAATTTTGTTTAAATTATTAGTAGTGTTTTTTTTAAATAAAGTTTAATTGGTTTTTGATGAACAGAGCGTAGGAGGTCTAGGTATATAAATTATTTTAGAAGACAAGATGAGAAATACTGTTTCTATTTTGTTTTTGTCGTTGTATGGTAAAGCACGTTACAAAGAAATCCTCTTTACGGATAAAAAAACTTAGTCTGGAGAAAACTTTTAATAAGCAAAACGATATAGTTTATGCACGGTCATCTAAGGAAGTCCGCAAAGTGGTGCCAAGGAATAAAAAAGATGTTTTCGTACCTCAGTGATAGTTAGGTAGGGAGTGTCTTATAACGGCGTTACTACCTAACATTTTTCTGAACAGGACGTTAAAATAGCGGCGAGAAATTATCAGCGGGACATTTTAACAAATTCAGTGAAGTTTGTAAACTACTCTTGTTGCAAAATAAACCATGGATATCCCAGTAAGACTGTGCACCTGCGTATAAGACGAAAATAACTTAACTGTGGCATTTTAAGAGGGCATGTCTATACAAAACGTCACTATAATCAAGAGTCCTCGATACATGCTCTGGTAGAAGTTGTGGACAATATGCTTATGGATGTCGTCCAAACAACGATAGGTAAATGGTCTAAGAAACTTCGGCGCTTTATTAAGGCAAATAGCAGCCAGTTGGATAATTTTTTGTAGTTTGTGGTATATTAGTACTTAATTATAAAAAAATATTTTAAATAACCTTAGTAGTTTCAGTTTTTTTAGGTTAATACTTTGTCTTAATATTTATGGCAAAACCAGTGTCTTCTTCCTCACGTGTCATATCAAAATTATCCGCCATTGGCGATCACCATTGTAAAAGGCTTTTCGAGCTTTGTAATAATATCATATAAACTCCATTTGCTTAGCTGGGGCATATTTTGACAGATTCATTGTCGGAAACCAACAACACAACAATTTCTACTTTTCAGTATTAATAGCTCAAGTATCCTACTATTACAGACTTTTTTCTTTAAAAAAAGAAGAATTATTCTAAATAGTCGAAGTGTATACTAAACCCATCAAATTTTTTTTAGTATATATTTAAAAAATATATATTTATTTGTTATAATTTAACATAACTATTTATTATATGGTGCAGATAAATAAATATTGATTGTCGGTAATTCGCAAAGTTCTATTTTATTTACTGTTTAGTTTGTTTACTATTAATATTGGCTATGAGTACGTGTGCTGGGTTGTATAGTAATTTCCAGCCACTTTTAGTCTGTCAAAAATTAACTAACTTCGCAAACAAATAATTACTAAATTCACTATACAGTTCGGACTGGGAATAGCGAACCGAGTATAATACATAACATGTAATAATTATCTTGCATGAACGACTAATGTATAATAGTTAATTTACAATACTAGGTTATATCTAAATTTTCATAAATCTTTTTAATACCCAAGTAGTTTGGTCCAACCTAAATCTCTCGTAAATTCTAGCTATTCTTCATTTTTTTTTAATCTTTATTTCCTGAAGCACTTTTATCTGAATTTCTGTTTTATTAAACATCGCCTCATATAAATCAGCTTTTATTCTACCACTTTTCAATACACAAAACACACAGTATGCCATCTTCTGCCCCATAAACTCGATCAGTCAAATACACTGTACCACGTAAATATCCATCTTATAGGTCTTAATACTTTAAATATTACATATTTTACTAACAACCAGTCTAATTAATATATTATTTAAATATTCATAATGATTGTAGAAACTTGATTCATCTACATTATTCAATATTTATCTATTATCAAAGAACGAGTCGCCTCTATAACTTGTTCTTGCTTATCTAGCCAAAAATCTTCTTTCTGTTCTCCAAACAATGAGCTGTTTTATTTACCTGGAGTAGAAATTTCGGCGCGCATTTTTATAAGAAAATCCCCATAAACCAATTTTTTATAAATATCGTGTTAGTACTTTCCTATATAGATAGTCTATGCTCGTCTTGAAACACCCTGTATACAGATAATATTATATATATATATATATATATATATATATATATATATATATATATATATATATATAGGTATATATATAGGTATATATATATATATACATATATGTGTACCATCAAGAAAATAACTTTAGAACAATGCCATTTAAATTGACATATATTCAAACACCACCGACTCTGTGACAAAATATTGCATTTTCATAGCTTTAACGTAATTCTCACGCAGTGCGCGAATATAAATAACAGTCAACTGCAGCTTTGTGCTTCTGGAATGACCTGAAGCTTCTCTGTTACTGTAACTTTCTCCAAAGCTTCTTGTAACTCTGTAAACGATGGCTTAGTTTATTCTCATAACTTCAGCAACATGTTGCTGCCACAGTCCATCTACAATTCAAGCTGCTTGTTTTAAAGTTGGAATGTAAATTGGAATGGAATTGGAAATGTAAATATACGTACTATACAAATATTAAGAAATAAGACATAGCTGTCTTTTACTCTTTTCTTTTTAGTTAAGTATCATTTTTTTTTTTTGACAAAAACCACTAAGAATTTTTTATGCTATTTTGTGACCAGAATATATATATATATATATATATATATATATATATATATATATATATATATATATATATATATATATATTATTGTGATATTTAAAGTCTTGGTGCGCCAAGCAATAATTAGCTAATTAATTTTTTTGATTAATTAAAATTATCTAGATGATATGATTATGACTCTATCACAATTTTTAATTCTTTTATCTCAGGGTTAAATTCGTGCTTCAATATCTATGCTATTACATGTGAAAGGTAAGGTCCAGAGAATACCGGAATAATAAAAAACACATATGATCTAACACTATATATTGAAATAAAAATAATGAAATAATTCACACTCAAAAGTTTTCAATAAACAAATCTCATATAATGATTCTCAAAAATTTTGTTCTACGTACGTGAACAATTAAAATTAATGGTACAAACAATATTAATTGAAATCTCAAAATCCCGAACTATTCTAACTCTCCTAATCAAAATATTTATATCCTTTCTAAATTAAGTGTAAAAATTGTGTTATCAAAAAGAAAAAAACTGCAGAAAACAAAAATATCTCTCTCTGATGATGAGTGGTCCAAATCCTTGTTCCTTGTAGACTATATTATCTCCTCTCAACCGCTCCCTATGTAATCAGCAATCTTACAACAGATTGTTGCAAGTATATCGTCCTTAATGATCTCCTTCAAAAGCAACAATCATTCAAATTATGATAGCCTTTCTCCTCTCGATAAACTGAATCTCTCGTTGGCCCGAGTGAAAAATGACTCTTGGAATATCTTCTCTTTACGATAAACTGAATCTCTCGTTGGCCTGAACAGTGACTCTTGGAATATAAGTAGGAAAATATGACTTACAATATTTTGCTGCTCCAGCTTCTGTCAGATACACTAACTCCACAAAAACTCACTAACATTCAACACTACTGCTTGCTACTTCTCAGGAACCGCCAGAGAACAATCACTGTTCGTCTTACAGATTTGGAAAACCAACTGATTCCCTTTTTTCTCTCCTAAATCTAGCCAAACTCTCACTCCTACATACCTATCCCACCTTTTTCAATCTCCGCCAATCAAAACTCGTCACAATTCCCCCATTTTTTCATTTCGATAACAAACAAATTTTTACCTATAATTATAAATTTCCTAAAACTTATTTACAAATAATATTTTTCTATAATTCTTAAAAACTAACAAAAACCTCTTTCTGTAATCCCTTCTATTGTCTTTAATCACTGCATTAATGTATTTTGAAAAACCCCGTTCAATTGTCTTTGGCTTTCACTTAAACTTATGCGGGTCACTCAAGTATAACAAAGAAATAATTTATGTATAGCTTACATTTTGTTTAGTACAGGCAATCCAGGAATTTAATAACTTTCCTTCTTCGAAATGTTTGTTGTTTATTATCCTACTTATCTGAATTATTTCAATGTTTTTGAACTTTGAAATATTTTAATCAAACCAATATTTTTCTCGATTTTACATATCATAACAAATCCCCGCCATTTGATCTGCCGAAAACTCTTTGTTAAATTTTAAAATGACAAAAGTTTTCCAGGATCAAATTATTTCACTATGTCATTAAAATCTATTCATGATATTAATAGATGTCGTGAATGTTAAAAATACCCCGTATATTTCCTGTCTCTATGTGCGCTAATTCATAACTATTTACCCCATTTTCCGTATTGACCCTATATGGACCTTCAAATATCGGCATCAATTTAGCACAAATACCATTTTGTAAATTCGACACCCTCAGTGCCTTCACTAAGACTTTATCTCCTTTCTGGAATTTGATCGGCCTTCTTCTTCGGGTTCTTTCTTGTCTTTGGAGATATTTCTCTCCACTTCGTCTCAATCTTCTTTGAACCAACTCGATCACTTCTTCGTATTGTCTGGGGGCGGTGTCTTCCCACGGTCTTGTAGGCATTGTTCCTTTCATTATATATAAAGGCGTCTCTTTGGTAACCGTATTTGGAGCACAATTCAAATAGGTCTCGATCTCAAACACTTTTCTGTCCCAATGTCGATGATGTTCTTCCGCGGCAATTCGTAGAAATTTTGTGACTTCTTGTATAAAACGCTCCGATGGGTTGCTCTGTGGATGACGGATGCTTATAAATTTTGTATCGATGCCCCTCTCTCTTAATTCCCTATTAAAACGTTCGTTCCTAAAATATGTCGCATTGTCCAATAAAATATTGTCTGGTCTTCCCACCGTTTCTATAAAATTGTCTATTTTCCTAAGTATTTCAATTCCTTTTGTGGTTCTGCATGCGTACAATTTAACATATTTTGAGAAAAGATCCACCATAACTAATATGTGTTTATTCCTTTGAGTTGTTGGTATCAAATCGCTCAACATATCAATAGCAACAATATCCAGTTTCTTCCGAGCTACGACGTTTTTTGTGACGTTTTCATTTTTAAAGTTCCTACTTTTACACTTTTGGCATGTCACACAATTTCGAGTCACCTCTTTGGCTATTGTATAGTCCTGTCGACAAATGTAGTTCTCCCTGAACATAAGCCACACCTTTCTATTTCCAATATGTCCGTTGTCACAGTGTAACTTTAAAAAAACTTCTTTTGCCATTTGCTCCGTGATTACATAGAGTTCTTTACCATCGACCCTCTTAAAATATAGGTTATTTTCTTGTTCAGCCCTTTGCTCCACCATAACTAATATGTGTTTATTCCTTTGAGTTGTTGGTATCAAATCGCTTAACATATCAATAGCAACAATATCCAGTTTCTTCCGAGCTACGACGTTTTTTGTGACGTTTTCATTTTTAAAGTTCCTACTTTTACACTTTTGGCATGTCACACAATTTCGAGTCACCTCTTTGGCTATTGTATAGTCCTGTCGACAAATGTAGTTCTCCCTGAACATAAGCCACACCTTTCTATTTCCAATATGTCCGTTGTCACAGTGTAACTTTAAAAAAACTTCTTTTGCCATTTGCTCCGTGATTACATAGAGTTCTTTACCATCGACCCTCTTAAAATATAGGTTATTTTCTTGTTCAGCCCTTTCCTTTTCTCTTTCATTCAATTCTTCCTGATTTTCCCTGATTTTGGCCAAAGAAAATAAGCCTGCTTCTTCTCTCATTATGTTCATGCCTACGTGGAGAGTTTTGTGATCCTCTTTGCGGAATTGTTCATCTCTCGTCAACGCCAGAATATTGTCCGTTCCTTTGATATATTTAAATTCAAAATCATATTCTTGGAGTAAAAGAATGCCCCTATGAATTCTATTATTTACCAACCTATTTTTCATTATGTGTATCAACGCTGCATGGTCCGTTTCAATGGTGAATCTTGCCCCAAGTAGGTAAAAACGTAATTTGTTTACACAAAATAACACACTGGCAAACTCTAATTCAGTAACGCTGTATTTTCTCTCATACGTTTTGGTTACACGTGAAACAAAACATATTGGCACCTCTATATCGTCTTGTATCTGTGATAACACCCCTGCAAATTTTTTTTATGGAAGCATCGGTCCTGAGAATGAAAGGTTGCTCATATCTTGGGTGGTGCACTCTTACAGCTGTGGAAAACGCTCCTTTTAAATTTGTGAAAGCGATTTCTTGTTCAGTTCCCCATTTCCATCTGACATTTTTCTTAAGTAATGCTATTAGCGGTATTTCTTTTGTACTGAGGTCTGGTATCAGCTTTTTGAAATAGTTTACCATTCCTAAAAATCCCCGCAAAGTTTTTAAATTGGTTGGCCTAGGGTAGTTGTTTATGACTTCAATTCTATCTTCTGCAAGACTAATCCCTTTTGTGTCTAATTTGAATCCTAAATACAATACCTCTTTTTGGAAAAACTGACACTTTTGAATATTTAATTTTAATCCGGCTTGATCAAGTTCTTTGAGAACAGTATGAATATGTCGTAGATGGCTTGTTATATCCGGTGAGAAAATTAATAAATCATCTATGTAATGTACAACAAATTCTCCATGCCTATTTAAAATTGTGTGTAATGCGCGAACCAAAGCAGCGCATGCACTTTGTAGTCCAAATGGTACTACCCTAAATCGGTACACCACTCCGTCGATAGAAAAAGCGGTATAATTTCGACACTTTTCTGCCAAAGGTATTAACCAAAAACTGTGTTTCAAATCGATTTTGGAGAAAATGTGTGATCCTGTGATTCGTCCAAAAATGGCTTCTATGTTCAAAGGCGCTTCGTATTGCGCGATTGTGTGCGAATTAATGTTTCTTGCATCTAAACATAATCGCAAATCACCATTTGATTTTTTTACGCATACTATCGGGTTGATATATGGAGAGTCACATCTTTCGATCACCTTGTCTTTGATCATATTTTCAATTTCCTGTCCGACGCTTTGCCTGTATTTATACGGGATTGGATAAGTTTTTGATTTAAAATTTTCTAAGTTTTGAACTTTAAAAGAATGTTCATAATTTTTAGCCACTCGGCTATCTTCATTAATAAGATCTCCATAATTTTCTAAAATCTTCTCTATTTCCTTCTCCATGTTTTCTCCACATATTATTTTTCTTTCATCCTCAGTTTCTTCACATGTGTTCACTGTCCGTATTACTTCTTCACAAAATTCTGGATTCTCGTCCATAATTGCCATTTCTTCTCTGTCCTCTTCCGTTATTTCTTCTTCTATTTTTTCTTTATCTTTAATTTCTATCTGGTATTCCGAGCACCATGTTTCGGCTCCTTCCATTTTTCTGCTTATAGCTTCCTTTTTTTATTGCTTTCTTTTCGAACTCTTCTTCTTTTTTTTTATTCTCTTTTCCTCTTCGGATTGATTTTTTTCTTGAGCTTTCGATTTATCCTCTACCGTCATATTGATTTCTTTATGTTTTTCTTGTCCATTTATCCTTTCAGAAAATTTTCTCCTATCTGTTTCCTTTTCTTCTTCTATGTTGTCTGGTTCTGCTCTGATTTCCAGTTGATTTTCCGAAAAATTGATGGTGATATGTTTTTCACTCAATTCATCAATTCCCGCTATCATATCATGATTTAGATCTTCGATCACCACACATTGCATAATATAGAATTGGTCTCCCACTCTGATCCGTACTCCTAAACCTTCGTTTACTGTCGTCATTTTTTTATTATTTGCACCCACTAAAGCAACCCTCGGAATCTTATACACAAATCTGTCCATATTTAATTCTTTTACTAGTTTTTTATTGATTAACGAAATTTCCGATCCAGAATCAATCAGAATTTTAATCGCTTTATGTTTTATAAATGCATCTAAAAATATTAGATTGGAATTAGAATTTTGTTTTTCGTTTCCCGCCAACTGTATAAACTCTCTCGGGTGACAAAATATACCGGAGAGTTTTTTACTTTTGTTTAGTGGATGCCTTATTGAAAATCCTGTCTGGATTCATTGAATACTTCTTCTTCCTCCTTTTCTATTGCCACATGATTCATCTCTCTTCTGTTTTGTCGTTGGAATCTCTGATTATTTCTATCGTCCCTTTGTTCGTTCGTATTCCTATTCGGAGGATTTTGTGCATCTCTATTCCTGTTGTGATTTTCATTTGTTCTATTTTGTGTATCATTCCGGTTATCGTAATTTTGTTGTCTATTGTAATTATTGTAATTTCTCGGCCTATATTCGTTTGTTGATCTGGGATGTCGGTTTCTCTGGTCATAATTTGATGAATACCTTCTTTCCGGTCCATTATATTGGTCATGTTGTCTTCTATTTCTCATTTCTTTTCTTTTCGCTTCTTTTAATTGAAGGAATTGGCACAAACTATCAATATCTTGATAGTTTCTCAAAATCACGTGATCTTCCAACGTTTTCTCAAAATGTCTGCTGATCATTTCTACCAGCTGTGGTAGAATATTTGTATTCTAGATATTTTGAATTGTTATATATCTGCAAAGCATATCTTTCTTCAGATATTCCCATTTTTTCGTGATATTTTCCATTCTGTAGCTCTTGGTTGATTTCTCTCTGTTTATTTTTCCCCCAGAAATAGTTGAGAAATTTATTTTCAAAATCTGTCCAATTTTCAAACTCATCTTCCTTGCTTTCATACCATAACGCTGCTCCTTCTTTCAAATGGTTTCTAATTGTTTCTTTGCAATCGTCAAAATATCTAATATGTTGTAATTTGGTTTTCAAATTTTTAACAAACGGTACTGGGTGTGTTTTCCGAATATCCCCGCCAAATTGTATTTTCGTCTCGCTTGTTCCATGGATGACCATTTCCCTTCTTTCCCCGGAATTTTGTTCCTTTTTGATTTCCTCCATTTTTCTTTCTATTTCTCGCATGTCTTCTTGTAAAACGTTTTCAAATTTTGTTTCTAATTTTTCTAATTCCTTTTTCTGGACAGTCTTAATATCCTTCATTTTAGTTTCTATTTCTTCTCTCTGCATCTCTAGTTCCTTTCTCTGGCAATTTTGTATCTCCTTCATTGTATTTTGGATATCTTTAATCTCTGTCTCTTGTTTTGCATTCTTTAGGGTTATTTCTTCTATCTGTTGTATCAGTTCTTTCTTTATCCCCTCAACACATCCTTTAATTTCCTGTTCATAGTTTTCCAGACGCTGCTCTATATTCCTGTTATTTAGTTCTATTGCTTGTCTTGTTTCCCGTTGGTTTTCTTCCATTGTTTGTTTTGTTTCATCCATTTTTTGTGATGTTTCTTGTTGATTTCTATTCATTTTGTCCATTTTCTTTGATGTTTCATTTTGGTTTTTCTCTATTGTTTGTGTCTGTATTTGCATTAGTTGTAATATTTTCTCTATTCCTGATAATTCTTTTTTCTCCTCAACTATTGTAACATTTCCTTCATTATCCGATCCTTCTTCAACAATTGTTTCCTCTTCTCTGTTATCCTCCTTCCTTTCTTGCATTTTGCTTTGACTCCTTGTGGTCGACATGTTGTTTCTTTTCGTTACTGTTTTTGTCCCCGCCAAATGTGAAATTTTACAACACTCTATATGTTTCAGAACACGACAATATTTCTCCCCAAATGTATTAAATTTTCACAACAAATATCAAATATGCAATCAGTAAAATTCAAATAATTCAAAATAAATATCAAATGTACGATTGGTAAAAAAAATAAAATCAAATAATTCAATAGCAGTAAATATCCACTAACTACGATCAATCAATAAATCAAATTTATATTCCCTGGAAAAATTGTCAAAATACTTTCAAATTCAAATTCCCTCAATGTTATATGTTTTTATCTCTGGATCACCTGTACTTATTCCAGATCTCTTTCCCTTCCCTCAAATGTAAAGCTGCGATATTTTTAAGCCCCACGTTTTGGAAGCCAGTTATTGTGATATTTAAAGTTTTGGTGCGCCAAGCAATAATTAGCTAATTAATTTTTTTGATTAATTAAAATTATCTAGATGATATGATTATGACTCTATCACAATTTTTAATTCTTTTATCTCAGGGTTAAATTCGTGCTTCAATATCTATGCTATTACATGTGAAAGGTAAGGTCCAAAAAATACCGGAATAATAAAAAACACATATGATCTAACACTATATATTGAAATAAAAATAATGAAATAATTCACACTCAAAAGTTTTCAATAAACAAATCTCATATAATGATTCTCAAAAATTTTGTTCTACGTACGTGAACAATCAAAATTAATGGTACAAACAATATTAATTGAAATCTCAAAATCCCGAACTATTCTAACTCTCCTAATCAAAATATTTATATCCTTTCTAAATTAAGTGTAAAAATTGTGTTATCAAAAAGAAAAAAACTGCAGAAAACAAAAATATCTCTCTCTGATGATGAGTGGTCCAAATCCTTGTTCCTTGTAGACTATATTATCTCCTCTCAACCGCTCCCTATGTAATCAGCAATCTTACAACAGATTGTTGCAAGTATATCGTCCTTAATGATCTCCTTCAAAAGCAACAATCATTCAAATTATGATAGCCTTTCTCCTCTCGATAAACTGAATCTCTCGTTGGCCCGAGTGAAAAATGACTCTTGGAATATCTTCTCTTTACGATAAACTGAATCTCTCGTTGGCCTGAACAGTGACTCTTGGAATATAAGTAGGAAAATATGACTTACAATATTTTGCTGCTCCAGCTTCTGTCAGATATACTAACTCCACAAAAACTCACTAACATTCAACACTACTGCTTGCTACTTCTCAGGAACCGCCAGAGAACAATCACTGTTCGTCTTACAGATTTGGAAAACCAACTGATTCCCTTTTTTCTCTCCTAAATCTAGCCAAACTCTCACTCCTACATACCTATCCCACCTTTTTCAATCTCCGCCAATCAAAACTCGTCACAATTCCCCCATTTTTTCATTTCGATAACAAACAAATTTTTACCTATAATTATAAATTTCCTAAAACTTATTTACAAATAATATTTTTCTATAATTCTTAAAAACTAACAAAAACCTCTTTCTATAATCCCTTCTATTGTCTTTAATCACTGCATTAATGTATTTTGAAAAACCCCGTTCAATTGTCTTCGGCTTTCACTTAAACTTATGCGGGTCACTCAAGTATAACAAAGAAATAATTTATGTATAGCTTACATTTTTTTTAGTACAGGCAATCCAGGAATTTAATAACTTTCCTTCTTCGAAATATTTGTTGTTTATTATCCTACTTATCTGAATTATTTCAATGTTTTGAACTTTGAAATATTTTAATCAAACCAATATTTTTCTTGATTTTACATATCATAACAATATATATATATATATATATATATATATATATATATATATATATATATATATATATATATATATATATATATATATATATATATATATATATATATACAAACAACACAGTTTATTAGGGTTGCAGTCAGAAAATTGGCAGGAATGTTAATGAAACACTCTTTTAACTTTTTGTCTAGCTTTCGGAATGGCTTTTTTCCCTTTTCAAGACACTGTAATAAGAAAAATGTGTAAATATTTATAAAATATCACAATTCTTCAGTGTGACTTACTAGTCGTTGAGATTATTTGTAAAAGCATTGACACTCAACAATAGTAACACACATATAAAATATAAAATAATAGACAAAGTACATTCTAAAATTTTTTAAATTTAGGTACAGATAGTAAAACTTAGTTTGTCATCTTCTACTGGTGTGTTTTAACTCTGACACATAGAGAACAAAAAGAGAAAACCCTATGATTAAAAAGTTTTCATCTTTCAAATTTCAAAATCTTTCAAATCGCATTATTTATCACAAAAGTGATTGCAGAATAATTAAAACACCATCTTGTGCTTTGGCAGAGCATGTAATCGATAGAGACCATATTATCGACTTTGATAACATTAAAATTTTGTGTAGTGAAAGTAATAAATTCAAAAGGACTTTTTTGGAAATGGTTTGTATTAGCAAAAGTTATAATAATTTAAACTAAAGATCAAAAATTGAAAATCTAAGCAAAATTTATAATTATATTATTTTTTTGTAGTTCATATATGAAACCAGTAAAATATTACATTTTGATTTAATTTTCCTATATTTGTTACATTTTTTCAGGAATCTATCAATGGTGAATAAATCTTCTTTTTTGTTACTAAACAAAAAAGTATTTTTAAACAAAATTTTATTTTTGGCAATATAATTGTCAAAAATAAAAATTTTAAGTTGGCATTTATGACATTGAGGCTTAATTGTAATTGGTAGCTATTCTATTTTATTTATAAATTAAATTGTTTTGTGTTAAGAAATTTATTAGATAAGAACATTTTTATTATAAATTTTTTTTTAAATATGTTAGCAGCTATTTTATTAACCAAACTAATTTTATTTGGTGAGTTAACAAAATTTATTTTCTTTCTAGTTCAACTTTGTAAGATATTTTGTATTTTTTAGCAGCTCTTGATAATAATTGTAATAACACAGTTGAAAGCTCGAGATAAAAAATAGTTAACCAATAGCCCCCCTTTTATTGACTCAAACCCATCCAAAACATTTATATATATATATATATATATATATATATATATATATATATATATATATATATATATATATATATATATTTTATGTGTGTGTGTGTGTAATATAGGACCAATGACCTATGGAATGGTGGGGGTATATTACTACAAACGCATAACAGATACACTGTGTCAACCAATAAAAAGTTAATATTTTTAAATAAATTATTGATTGATTTGGAAACACAGCGAATAAAATATTTTATAACGAATGCGATTTTTGTGTCAATATTTTAGCAACTGGTTAGGAAAAAATCAGAGTAAAGCACTTTTTTTTACTTTTTGTAAACCGGATCCACCAAGAGAAATTTCAAATAAGTCTCACCTCGCACCTTTCCATTCCGACATTCGAAAGTGCTATTATCATGGCCATTATTCTTACATAGTGTTGTCAATAAATAGCATTCTGCCTACCGAGCATACATATATCTTGAACAAATAAGCTGTGCCGGTTGCCTTAGATATAGTATCGATTCCGCATGGGAAAAAACCAAATTTCCTTACAAAACACATCCCGATAATTTATTCATATAAAGACGTAGATAGAAGAAGAGCAGAGGCAAGACATTCGGTTCTACCTCTTATTATAAAAAGCAGTTGTCAGCGTCTCTCACGGTAACGACAAAAAGATTCTGAATATGTTTGTATTTATTAGAGGTAGCGCTGTAAGATGAATTATTACGCTAATTTGTTTATTTCATTAAAGAACACTTAATCAATAATTTTGGATATAAATGAAATATTCCAAAGTAAACAGATCTATTTGCTTCTTTGGGAACTAAGGATGCTATCGGTAAAATAAAAATATATTGATACATATAGATAAACGCATTTGTATTTGGTAACACTACTCATTGAATCGTTAAATTCTACAGTAGAATCTTACAGTACTCGTCATCATTCTCAGTGTATTCTACCGATTAAAGTGGACCCCCCTTTACATAGTAGTTCTTTTTTTCTACCAACAATTGTCTAATATTCACTTACCTGTGCCATGTTATATTGGTTTGTTTCCATATGTCATAGTCCCATCTTAAATTTGGACATCTTCTTGGTCTCTCGATATACCGCCTCTTGGATACCACAATGTTAATCTAGCGGGCCACATATTGTCCGTTATTTTCGCTAAATGTTCCAATCAGATTTTAAAGATTTAGTACTGTGGATTACATCGGTAACCTCGGTTTTCTTTCTGATCTATTCTATTCTTTTGCGATATATTTATGTTTGTTATACATAGCATGAATCGCTTCATTGTTCTTTGAGTGATTTGCAGTTTCGCTATTATTTCTTTCTTTAGTGTCTAAGTTTCGCAGCTTTATGTCGTGATTGGTGGTATATACTAATCGATTGTTTTTTTTAGTTGTTGATATCTGGAACTGATGAGCCAAGTATATGTATTAATTGTCCCAGGTATACATACTCGACTACTGGTCGAGAAAATAAGCTTTTGCTTCTCTAAACATACTTGAAGCCTCTATGTAAGATTTGTCAATGCCTTAGTTGATCAAAGCTTCTATTACTACCTTGAGATATATAGAATTAAGAGCTTTCTCGAAATCTATGAGATGAAGGCTAGCGATGTTTTACATTCTTTAGCTCTACTCACTAGTTCCACTCGTGAAGCCAGCTTGCCCTCTTCGCTCTGCAGCTTTAAATGCGTTGGTTAATCTATTGTTGATGATCCTTTTAAACATTCTGTATATGAATATATGTAGACTTATAGGTCTGTAGTTTTTGATATCCTTTTTGCTACCTTTCTTATAAGAAAGAATTATGTTTTCTATATTCCAATGATCTAATATGCATCTTGATTTTAGGCAGTTTGTAAATATACCTGTTAAGATTTTCCAGGTGTTTTTCCCAGCATATTTAATTAGTTCTACTGTTATGCCTTCTATCCCAGCTGCTTTACCAGTTTTCATTTTTGTAATTGTCAAGTCTGCTTCTTCAGAAGGACTTCTGGTACATCTTCTTGGTAACTTGTTGCTTCTTCAAGTATTTAGTGGCTTTGTATAGATTGCTGAAGAATTTAGTCACGAGTTGTATTATTTGAGTTTTGTTTGTTTTTCTAATGTTTTCGTTTGTTAGAACAACGATTTGCTTTTGCCCAATAAATAATGTTTTTTGTCTTCATATAGTTTTTCTTGTTTTCGAATGCATTTTCTACCAGTCTTTCATTGATTTTTCTTATATCTTCCAAAATATTTTTCCTTGTCATCTTACAAAGTTGTGTGTATTGTATCATCTGCATGTTGCTACTTTTTTATTTTAGTACTGTGTTTTAGCATTATTCTGGTCTTATTAAATAGTTTCTTGTATTCGTTTTGTTGTTGTGGACTGTTGATTCATTTAGCACTATCAAAGATGATGTACAATAAATGAGAGCTGTCGATTTGGTCATGTAATCTTTTATCAATTGTCCTTTGGTAGTTTTTTGAATTTTTTTTAACTTGTTAATACTTCTACCGGTTACTGTTATTTTTAAGGTTAATTTTATTGTTTCTTGTTTAAGATCAAAAAAAATTTTTGCTCTGATTCTTCTTCTTCTTCTTAAAGTGCCTATCCGTTCCGGACGTTGGCGATCATCACGGCTATCTTCACTTTGCTTATTGCAGCGCGGAACAGTTCAGTGGTAGTCGTGTTATACCACTTTCGCAAATTTTGAAGCCAGGAAATGCGTCTTCTTCCCGGTTGCTCTGATTAGTATATTTAATTTATTATAGTGATATCTTTTATTGTAGCAATCTTGTTGGTTAGGATAAAGTTAATTTAGCTCTTAGTGCTGCCATTTGGTGCTACCTAAGTCCATTCGCTGTTAAAGTTTTTCTTGATATGCCTATTGCATGTATATAATATGTATTTATAAAGTTAGTAGGTATCAGCATAGCTCGCAACGAAGGAAAAAAATATAATAAAACATATCTCTATATAAGATGGAAGTCAACCGCATATAGGTATTTTCGACTATTGACCGTCAGTACGGTTTATCCAAGTACGGTTTATCCAACTTGGGAAAGGAGCACTACAAGAGCAAGGGCACCAATTTGTGGCACTAATGTTAGAAGACTCTTGAGTTTTCCAGAGCAATAGCTAACATATCCACTGAGGATGAACTAATAAGGCAAAACGTAAATATCTAATAACGAAACATCCGATATAAGTATAGAAAATTAAAAAATCAAGTATGTAAAAATGTAAAAACCTGCAATTATTTGCGGATTTTAATAGGCTCGTGACACGGTTCAGCGCATAACTCAGATGTTTGAAGATAAATAGCCTCAAAAAATATTGGAATGTATTTTCACTACGAAAGGAAAGAAAGGACGAACTCTAAGGAGTGGCAACCACATCAATGCAGTAATGATAGCATGGAACCTAAAATAGTTAACAACCTATAACAAAATATTAGCAGATAAGGATGAAGAGACGGCGGCAGTCCATGGAGAAAGAATAAACGAGACTTTTTTCTTGTGAGCAATAAACAAAGCTTTTAAGAACTCCGCAGAAAATAAAAAAGCAGAATGAAATCCGAGTACACAAATAGAAATATAATAATTTCGTATGAAAAGAATCTTCTTAGTAATAGAAAACAAATTTCTGAAAAATTTACAGATGTAGAAAAATATAATCGATATGTAAAGGAAAAAAAGTTGCTAGAAGAACCAGTTACATGAAAACAGTTCAGACTTTTGCTAAACCCGAATATAAAATGAATTTTTTGTGACGAATTTTAACTTACATATCACTGAAACACCTTTTTTTTAAATTTTATCTTTATTTAAAGAAAATACATAATAATATACTCGCTTACAAACCGGGCTGTCACTTATTGAGTTGAGTACGTAAAGTGTTCTCTTTATGTTTTAATATGCATCGGGGAATTGTTGCTTGATGGTTATCGAAGAACCGTCTGTGATCATATCCCCACTATCACTGTAACATGAATTGTATTTTCTCACCTTACCTTGTATATATCAGCATCTAAATATAAAAAGTTGACAACGGACGAAAAGAAGAAAATATTGGTTATCTAATTTGGGCAGTGGGACACTTTGATAATTTGCGACAAGATCTGTGTCTAGCCGTGGAGAAAAAAAAAGAAGACCTATATAAAGCATTGGAGGAAACAATCGTAGACCTATGTATAGAACTGGAGGAAAGAATCGTAGACCTATGTAGAGTACTGGAAGAAAAAATCTGTGTGGAGCACTAGACGAAAGAACGAAAGCTTATCCCTGTCAAGCAGTGGACATTCAATTAGTGAATAGAAGAAGGTAACATGAGATGAAAAACAGATTAGCTAAAGAAAAGAAGAAGACAAAAGAAAGGAAAAGAAAAAAATGATTCGACTTGTCAGTAAGGGTGATGTCACCCGAACACCTGAGCAGGTGCAAACATCAAAGGATGCCACTTTTTCCCACGGTCGGTAAAATTTTCCCAGCGCCAAGTGCCGCAATCTAATAAAAAATAATAATTTTTGCATAAGCTATCAAAATATGTCATGTAGTTTTAAGAGGACAGCAGTAAGAAGCAGTATATTAAAAAGTAAAACTTTATTAATGTAATGATAATTACTAAGTATGTAACTCCTTAAAACATTGTTTAGGGTGTAATGGTATTTTATATTTTTCGTACTAAAATGGAACCTTTTTCTTGCAAAGTCCGCAAAAATGGAACCATTTTCTTGCAAAGTCCGCAACTAGATTGTTTTTTTTGATAAAAAATTTAATGGTTTATACCATCATATCTGGAATGTAAGACCGTGTTGGAATTCCGTCTTGTTAGACCGTGTTGGAATTCCGTCTTTTTAGACCGTGTTGGAATTCCGTCTTGTTGGGCTGCATTTGGTATCTTTTTTGTAGGTTTCCAGAAAGTTGCAAGCTATTTGCCTTCTAAATTCAAGCTGATAAAGGCTTCCTTCGTCTTTTCGGTCCAACTACCACGCGTTTTAAATAACCATGTCAATTACATTACCATTTTTCCCTCTTATAGAGATCCGGTAAAGACTAATGTTTTGGTCATTACGGTCTACGCCATGAACTGGATATAAACACCAGCAAAACCAAGCTAATGATCATCAGCAAGGAAAACATAACTGGAGCAAATCTGTATGTGAACCAAATGAGAGTTAAACGTGTCTCATAATACAACTACTTAGGAACTATAATCAATGAGTCATGAGATAATACCCAAGAGATTAAATGTCGCATCGGAAAGACAAAAAGAGCAATCTTGACTATAAGTTTTGTGTTCAAGAGCCATGACCTTACCTTAGAAACTAAAATAAGGCTCATTAAATATTATGTGTACTCAGTGCTTCTGTACGGAGTAGAAACGTAGACATTGAAGGCAGAAACTCTATTAAAACTTCAGGCTTTTGAGCTATGGTCATACAGAGGGATCCTGTAGATATGGACATGACTTGGACCGACAAAGTCACCAATAAAGGAGTACTGCGGAGGATGAACACAACTACGGATTTGGTCAACATCGTGAAGAGCCGTAAGCTGCAGTACTTGGGACATTTAATGAGAAATCAAGGCAGATACGAGCTACTTCAGTGCATTTTGCAAGGTAAAATGGAACGAAAAAGGGCCCCAGGACAAAGAAGAATATCCTGCCTTGCTAACCTGAGAGCATGGTATAGAAAGACCTCAACACAGCTATTTCGTATAGCAGCCAACAAAGTCATTATAGCCAGAATGATCGCCAACGATCGAAACGGACAGGCACCCTCAGAAGAAAAGGTCGACGACACTTATAAAATAATTGTATTGATTTATCATATATGGTTGAGAAACAAAAAAATGTCTCTTTTCCTTATGGGAACACCGTGTGACTAGGTGATGTGATTTTACTGAACAAGAATTAGATGCAATCGTAACGACACTATTAATCCTAAGTTCTGTTTTACTTTTTTTTCATAGCCGTTGAAGCAAATAAAGAACATTTTAGTGTTCTATTGTCACTTTTTCTACCTGTACCAAAAAGACCTCTAGTTTTTAACACATTTAGTAGATGTATGGATAAGAAGAAGTTATAAAAAAAGGTAGATTCCCTTTTTTGGCCAGCGTGATTAAAGCACATCTGCATTAGACAAAACATCCGACGAAGTTTAAGTATAAGGCTGGTATTTGCACTGAGTTGCCTTAATACGGTGTAAACCATACAATATAACCTAGACAAAGAGTACCCATCCAAAGATTATAACCCCAACGAATGGGTTTGGTTCGTATAAATTGTTTTGTAGCGTGCCTTCCAAAATATGGTACCATGCTTTATCTCGGCTTTTTCGTGATTATAAACCCCAAGTATTTGAATTTATCCTTTCCTTTGATTGTTAAGTTGTCATTAATCTATAGATCTTCTATGTCTTTTTCACTTGTAGATAGGTACTATGTTTTCGCGAGGTTAATATCTAGGCCAGCCTTGGTATATTCTTATTGTAGTTTTTTCATCATGTAGCTGAGGTCGTCTTGGTCTTGTGCAATCACTACTTGATCGTCTGCAAAACTTAACGTATATAGGTATTCATTCCGTATCGGTACTCCCATGCCTTCGCATTTTCTTTTCCATATAGTCAAGGCTTTCTCTAAGTATATTTTAAATAGGGTTGGAGATGTGGAACAACCCTGCAGGAGCCCTTTTGTTGTGGTGAATTATCCTATGATTCTTGTTCCCATTTTAATGGACACTTTATTTTCTTTATACAGAGCTTTTGTAGCTTCTATGAGTTCCGTCTGTATTTCTAATCTGTACATTGCCTCCCATAGTTCTGACCTTGGTACAGAGTCATACGCCTTTCTCAGGTCCACAAATGCCAAGTGTATATCTCTATTTTTTTGTTTTTTTTCTTTTCCAACAGTTGTTCCAGTGTGTATATGTGGTCTATGCATGATCTTCTTGCCGTGAAGCCTGCCTGATCCTCCCCGATTTTGCCTTTTATCGCTTGCTCTATCTTTTCTCTCAGTATCTTCCCATATAATCTTCCTATTGATGATATTACGATTATTCCTCTGTAGTTTTCGCATCGTTTTCTATCTCCTTTCTTAAATATAGATGTCATATATGCCGCCGTCCATTCCTTTGGGAGCTGTTCTCCATTTATGGTTTTCTGAAATATCCATTGTATCATCCGGTGTCATTTTTTTGATCCGTATTTTATAAGCTCAGGTGAGATGCCTCCAGGTCCCGGTGCTTTCTTATTTTTGATTGCTTTTATGGCTGTTCTCATTTCCCTATCTGTTATTTCTATTTCTTGTTGTGGGAATCTGCTCCGTCTTCGCCTGTTTTATTTTCCAATGAATTGTGGTCTTTGTTCTGTTAATAGTTCCTTGTAGTAGTCCTTCTATTCTTTGTCCTGTATATTTCCCAATTTAATTTTTTCTTTTGAGTTTTGTTTCAATCCTCTCAGTACTTTCCATGACTCCGAAGTTCTTGTACCTCCTATATATGTTTCACTGCTAACTTTTATGTTTTGTTCAAACTATTATTATCTCACACATGAAGAATTTTCATTAGGGAAAATGTATCTCTCGATAGAGCTCCACCGACTTTTTTATTTTGACTATCATCACGATTTTTCCAATACATATATCTTTTTGGTAAGACCACGTAGCCACTTAAAATAAGCACACGTACAAAACACCTAATTTCATTATCTGTGTCAAGTTTTAAGTACTAGTCAAGTTTTTTTGTGCCGCGTATGTATTTGTATATGTTGTTATCATAGTGAATAGTTTGTCGGCAAAAAATAGCCCGAAGAGCTGTAATGGCGTGCGATTTTGTTTAGGTTCGATTTCTGGTCTCTAGTAAATATTTTTAGGATTCTGGTACAGATCACTTATTACCCATTGTGCAGGTCCTAGTTTTTCGAGAATAATCGAAGGTTATGTATCTTCTTTGCGTAGTGTGGCAAGAGGTACGTCGTCGTTGAAGGAAATCGACTCTTCTGCACTCTGATCTTGATTGTCGAAAATAACCTCCACGTCATTTTTCAGCTGGCTTCCTGGTAAACGGTCTATCGATGTGACATCCTCGTCTCCTGAATAGCAATCTGTTATATTATCATTTGCATGGTCTGGAGGAAAAATAATTATACCATCAGGAGGCGCTGGAATCTCACCTGTCTCAAGTTCTGCAATTAACTCATGCAATTTTAACGGTTTCCTAAAAAAATAACCATTTTTAGTGCTTATTACTACTGTCCTTTTAAAAGAACAAAACAGAAATGGCTGTATACAAAAAAAGTAACAAAAAACTTAAACCAGTATTTCCCCTATAATTACACGTAAATAAAGCTGACCAGCAAATCATGTAAAACGCCGACATTTGATTTGTAATTAAAAAAAATCCTACCTCGAATTAGCAACATCCATGTTTAATTAAAAAACAAAACAGACAATGCTATGCCCGTACGTAAACTAACCTTTAAAGGGATCAACTGATGACATAATCTAGATCGATATGTTTGACTGTAAACCCCACCGGCGCCATCTATCAACGGTAAGTTTAAGTTATCAATTTAAGGGAAATAGATCGATTGCCTTTTAAAACGACGGTAGTAGTATGTGGGTTAAAAAAAATAATGACTGTATCATGACTATCGATACATAAGAGTCAATATAGTATTTTTCATATAAAAATGAGTGCACGTCATTCAAGATTTACGACTTCAGAACCCCACAGCGTTGCCAATACATCAGAATAGTTAGTAAGTAAGAAATTTTTAAAATGTCAAGTATTTGTCAAACTATTATATTCACAGTAAATACACTTAGTTTTAAAATTATTGCAACACACTAAAATACATAAGAAAACATTTTTATACAAAATTATATATTCTACATTTTAAACTTACCAATTTTAGAGCATTAATAATAAAAACGCCCTGCCATTATTTCTTGTTCAAAATAATCTATTTTATATAAAAGCTTATCAGCTTTCTACAGACTATTTAGTTGTTTTGGCATAGCATAATCACAATACACAACAATAATTAGTTTTTAACGCTATTAATCTAAATTTAATATGTATTTATAAATACATTTTATTAATGTATAATATATTATAAACAAATTGTGCAAAAAATCAAAACATAAAAAAATTCTTACTCTTAAAAAGCGGCAACACTTTAAACAATTTTACCACAGGCTGAACTGTCAAAAAATTTGAAGTATTCCCGTTTCAGTTGCCTACAATTATTGTCTAATATATTTAATTAAAATTATTATTTTGTATTATTAGACTTAAAGAATAATTTCGTAAAATTTATATTATTAATAATAACAAAGGTTTTTGGTAATATAATTATAAAATTCATAATATAATGATGATTACATTTTTTTGATTATTATACCATGTTGACGCCTATGAAAGATCGTATTATTAGCTGTGTTAGGAAAATTTGAACTCTAACGTTGACGTTCTGGAAATTTTAAATATAAGTCACTTTATATAAATTGTGACGTACACGCATTTTTATATGAAAAATACTATTATCTATATTAACCATAAATAAGTAATTTTATGAAACTACGCAAGCTTTTAACAAGCTACTACCTTTATGTTTCCAATTATATATTGGTTCTTTTTTAGTCGTTTTTTTAACCATTTCTTCTAAAAAATTTTAATTGTTGTAGTTTTTTGTCTGTTTTTATTAAGTTTTATCTGTAACTATTTCTTGACAACTGAACTATTATTACCATTTTAATTACCCCCAATTTGTTTATTATAAATTTATGAAAGTGGTGGTGATGGTAAAAGAATTATTACTGCAATATCATTAACCACTTAAACCTTAAATTTTATGAGGATTAAAGTTACTAGCTAAACGAATTATTTTTATCTAGGATAAAGGCTGCTTATTTAAAACGCTTTATCGTATTTAAAGTTACTTGACAATTGTAAATATCGAAGAGTATTGATAGGAATAAAACAAATAATATTATAAAATAGTTTATTTACATATTTTAGATTTTACTAGATGGAAAGCTATCTTTAAAACGATGGTTTATGAATTTAACAAAGTATATGATTATCATATATCAATATTTATTCCTGATTACAAAACTCCATTGTAGTAATTACAATTTAGACGATTAGTAAAATCGTTCAAAAAGTTGTGACAGTATCTCGACAAAAAATATTTGTGTAATATTTTATTTCCTTTTTTCAATAAAATCAAAATGAAATATTATTTCATTTGATATTTCATAGAAAAATTGATTTTTAGTTTATAACTGTTGTAAGCTTGATACAATTTTTTCCTTTATATTTTTTTAGACCCAGACGATAATGATTTTTTGAAGTTATAGTTCTATACGCACGTTCAACGTTGGAAATTTGTATGGGAGTGAATCGGCAAAATCATTACATATGTAAGATAGAGGTAACAGAGATAGAAGATGTATTTTCTCTCTTTTTCTCTCTCGAGAATGTATGACCGAGAAATGTCAATTTTGAAATACATTACTGTTGTGTCTAATCGGCAAATTTTTTACGTGTTTTGTTTATACGCTGGTATCTGTAAGTTCGAATCCCAATGCGAACCTTTTTTTTTCTATTTTTGAAATATTTAAAAACTCCATATTAATCTTATTAAATATATGTAATATACGCAAAAATGCGAAATTTTAAAATAAAATGAAAATTTACAACATAATCTGAGTTGTTGGTTTTTTGTTTTTATCTTTCACAAACACTTTTGGAAGTTATACTTCTATACGCGCGTTCGACGTTGAAAATTTGTACAAGAGTGAATCGGCAAAATCATTACATATTGTAAGATAAAGGTAAGAGAGAGACAGAAGACGTATTTCTCTCTCGAGAATAAAAATGTGCCTCTTGTAAATATATTAAACATATGCGTAAGTAAGGTATGTACATATATTGTCATTTTTAAATACTTATGAATATTTCATTTTAATTTGTATTGTATTATTATATTGAATTAGGTTGCAGTGTATTGTATTGTATTTTTATATTAATACCAAAATAAACAATGCATTTTACAGTATGTGTAAAAAAATTTTTTTTTACTCTGCAGTAAATTTTTTTTTATTTACTATACTCATATTACAGGTCAAATGAAGTTTATATACAACAAACGATGCACCATATACCTATATACCTAATTCTGTTTCTCTTTCTGCTGTCTCTTACCTATAGTATTACATATGTCATGATTGTGCAGATCGACTGCCATATAAATTTGTAACGGCGAACGCGTGTATAGAAATATAACTTCTACCGGCAGTGCCACTGGACTGCCACACCTGTTTTTCTATCTTATGTCTCTTACAACATGCTATTACCAAATTAATTACAGAGCAACATAAACCCTAGCATATTAGGTTTAATAAATCCAGGTTTAAAATCCATTAACAATTTGTTTAGGTTAAATGGCTATTGATGGTAAAAGTAAAAAAAAATAAGAAAAAAATTATAAGATAAGACCTCCCGGAAGACCACCTAAAACATGGAGGGGTAGTTGGCAATCTACCTCTTAGGAAATTAACCAGAGGCAGCTTCAGAATTAAACAGATCGAAAGATCTCCAAGAAGTAGAAGGAGAAGGTCTTTTGTGCTTTCATCTATGAACCGTATTATATCTTATTATCGCTCTTAGGATCGGGTTTGAGTGATTCTCTAATTCTGTAAACCTAATTTTGGCTTTTCTGTCATTTTATTTATCACCCTTACTTGTTGCGGTTCATTTGCCGTTTCTCCGAGGATGCTATTGTGGGCTGCTAGTATTTTTTTTATTTGAATTACTTATGTGTCCCCATGCAAAAGATGCATATGTGATTATTGGAAGTATGATGCTGTTTATCAGTCTCATTTTCATCTTTATGCGCAGTTTGCTTTTTCTACATATGAGTCCTCTTATTGCTGCTCTGGCTGTTGCTGTTTTTTGGATGGGTGTGTCTACGTATTACGTGAAGGTTAAGCCTTAATCCATAGTGGCTCCTAGGTATTTCGCTTCTCTTTTTCATTCGATGGGATTATCTTGCACTGAACAGCTGTTCCTCTGGGGTTTCTCTTTTCTTTTTGAATACTCAACGTCAAGCATTGTTAGTGCGGTTGGTCGCATTATAAGAGTAGCACGCGGTTCTTGTTTTTGCGTTGCACATAGCGTGCTTCAAGTTATACGTAGCGCTGACAACGCGTATAAAGTGATCTCAACGCGACGCAACCCCAGTCCGTATAATTTGGAAATTATGCGCCCTGTTTTCCGCGTCATCAACGCGACGGCCTTAGCACTGGTATGTACAGATTTTATTTATATACAAATATAAATTATTACTAAATTTACATTATGACTAAATCAAATACAATTCGATTATTGCAAGAATAATTTTATAACAAAAACCAGATAACTACTTAAAATTCTCAATAAATTGAACAATGAAGAAGATTTTACTTAAAATCTACAACGCATAATAATTACAGAAATATCTCTTCGATGTAAAAAAATATTTTTAGCAAGTAAAGTGAGTAATGCAAGTATTTGCACATATTGAAACATATGAAATTTATTGATCCAGCAAACAGCGTTACCTGCGCAATAATTGTAAATCCACCTTATTTGCTCGTCGACGACGAACACGAAAAATTTCATATCACATCTCTTTTCCAAATCATACTTTATCTGACACTGGGTAAGTGAATAAGGAACAAATACATCACGCGACGACGAGATATTGGGGATAAATATGACCTGTCAGATTTTCTTACATTCTTACATTTCTGCCTCTACCGTCTGCCGGTAATGTAAAAAATTTAAATTTCAAATGTTGATACTTCAGGTAGGTACTTCCACTGGGATTTCAATATTTGAAATAGGATCATTACCATAGCGTGATATTGGGACGAAATTTGCATCTTGACCTTTGATACCTATATTTTTTTTAAAAATTATATATACATCCCAACTTAACTACTCTTTTAAAAATATACTCCACGGACAATGCATGATATTTGAGTGTTTCTGTACATAAAAAAAATGTGTGTCATTAAATTTTTTTAGATGTATATATATTATATATATATATATATATATATATATATATATATATATATATATATATATATATATATCAAATTATTTTCGACCGTACTGTGTTAAATATTGATTTATAGTATCAGCCATCGGTCTAGCCATCGATTTTGTGACTTCTTCAGGAGAAAACTTTAAATTTATTAGAATAAATATTATATGTGAACAAAGTGAATATTTCAATACTTACAACTATAAGAGTAAAAGTTTAAATTTGTTAACATTTATCTAGGTAAATGACATTTTTAATTGATTTTAATTTATTTGGTAGTTATGGTAACCGCAATATATTAAATTTTATAGAGTGAATTAATATTGTACAATTTTTAGTGAGTAAGGTAAAATAAACATTTATTATGACTGTATTATCCATAATATAAGGTGGAAAGATAAAATTATTAGTAGAGGAATGAGAAAGAATCAGGAACATGGTAAATTGATCTATAAAATGTAATTGATGGTACGTAGTCAGTTATTGTAATACTGATATTTAGAAATGGAATAAAATTGTAGGTAGAGTTACTTTTGTAATTTTGTAGGTTTGAAAAACCATTGTTTTGGCGACGTTTCGGCAAGATCACACTTGTCATTGTCAAGTCAGATTAGTTCTGCGTCTTGTTGATGTTTCAGGAGAACTGAGTTTTTTTTTTCTGAAAAATGGCGTTGGCAGAACCAAACAATTGTTTGTGTGTATTGTTCAAATCGACTGAATTTTAATTATTATTGATTGCAGATTCATAGTCAAAATTTTCTTGTTATCAATTATCAATGTTAATACTACATATACCTAATATTTTTATGGATACATAAATTTTGTTTTGATATATTTTTATGTTGTTTTTTATTCTTTTATTATCTTCTATTTTTTTTGTTTTGTTTTCTTTTTATTTTGTTTTGGTGCTTTTTTTTGTTTTTTGCTTCTTTTTTGTTTTTTTTTTGTGTTTTTTTTTCAAAACATATTAACATATTATGCCTATATACTATTTACAACTTTTATTTACATATTTTAACATGTTTGTAAATGCAATGAAGAATTTCCATATTATTTAAAAATATTAAAATATTAAGGTTTATTGGAAAACAGCACTTAAGGAATTTATTAATTCCTTATAAAGTTCGTTTATATTATTAATTTCACACAATCATAATCACATTCTAATATAATATATGTTAGATCGCCTATTTTGCCACAAGTACAAAATTGGGAGTATTTGATAAGCCGATTCCATGCATGTAAGATGTCGTAAGAGCATGTCTTTATAAAATGTCGATTAGATTTTTGTGTAAAACCATCTTCCTAAGGGTATCCTGGTGTTATAATGATAAAAGTTTAAGCCAGTCTGACATTCTCTGTAATGTAAATGCCAATTTTTAACTTTTGTCTACTAACGGTGTCAATATCTGTCGCTGGAATTAAATTTTTGTTTACTTTTGTATATACTAATGCATACTAAAAATGTACTGATAATTTGTCCATTTTTTTTTAATAATTATATCAAACATATTTGGGAGTAAATGCTAGTTTAATTAACATATCCTAACCTTTCTAGAAAGTAGTGTTTTTGCCATTGCACCGTAGTAGGGCGGAATTTGGCTTTTATAGAGAATATCATTATATTTTACCGTACTACTATATACTATAGCTTTCTATCAAAGGTATAGATTTTTTAGTTCTCCAGTACCTATGGGTAAGGTCTAAAACTAATAGCTCAATAAGATTTTAAAGGTATTTACAATTTATGGACATAATTCGGATTGTAAATTTGTCGCTAAAGAATTGGTGGCGTAAATATAATGGAGGTTCCACCGCTTCATTTTTTATTATTTGGACTGGAGTGGATTTTAAATAACCTAGGCATAATTTCAGGTATTTATTTTTTTAAACTTCAAGTTTATTTAGACGTGTATTGGCCGCTGATCCTAATAAATGAGAGTTATAGTCGAAAATCGTCCTGATCATGTTACAGTAAAACATCAAAGCAATATTTGGGTCTGCTCTCCAATTTGCTTTACAGAAAGCTCTTAAAATGTTTTCTGATTTTTTAACAATTTGATGAGTGTGATCTTTTCATAACAATTTCCTGTCTAGATAGGTATCAAGATACTTAATAAAGTTTTTTATAGGGAAATTAAATTTTCCCACATTAAGATTGCCTTGTGGAACTCTCTGTTTTTGTGAAAAGTAACAGACCTCAGTTTTTGTGTTAGAAATTGATAATCCTATTTCTTCATAGTACTCATATACGATTTCTAATGTGACTTTTAAATAATCCTCACAGGTACTTAACAATTTTCCTGATGTATATAAAACAACATCATCAGTATATTGAAAAATTTTTGTATGGTTGGGTATACTAACTTCAAGATTTATGTTGTACAGGATATATAAAATCGAACTTAAAATACTCCCCTGTGGCAATCCAATATTAGTTAGTCATGGGTATGAAAATTCCTCATTATTAATTTTTAAAAAAGTTAGTCTGTTCGAATATAAAGATTTTAAAAAGAGCGCAAATGATCTAGAGATTTCAATATACAACATTTTTTGGTAAAGAATGTCTAAATTGACATTATCAAAAGCAGCAGAAATGTCAAGGAACGCAGCTGCTGTAGACTTATTTGATGTAAAATTTAGCTGAATTGAAGCAACTAGAGCTATAGTTGCATCTTGAGTAGACCTAGACTTGCGAAAACCATATTTGGAACTTGGAAGTATACCATCGTGTTCTAGCCAATGTTCAAATCTATTTTTAATTATCCTTTCAAATGTTTTTAAAATATATGAAGATAAGGAGATAGGTCGGTAAGAACTTAGATTACGTTCTGGTCTGCCAGGTACTGTTTGGATATGTTCTTGTACAATGTTGTCATTTGGAACCCATGCCGGGGCAATTTTTCCATGAATTCCTGCAACCATGTTTCTTCTGGATCAATAGGTACTTTGTTGGTTTGTTTGCAGTTTTTAAAACAATTAAGTTTTTGCCAGACATCTTTTATTGGTGTATTAGTTTAGGCTTTCCCAAAAATCAATCCAATTCCTTCTTTTTTTCCTGTTTAAAGATTTTATTTGCAATAGCATCTAGTTGTTTATACTCCATTAGGTTTAGGAGCGTTGGATTCTGTTTATAATTTATAAACGCATGATTTCTATTTTCAGCTGCTAACTGACAACTATTTTTATATTTTTCAGCAATTTTTCGTAGCTAATGGTATTTTCATTGTTTCCAAAGTACTGGTATACATCATGCAATTGGCTCTGCTAAGGTTCCATATTCTATGTTTTCTACTGGATGTGGCTTCTGCTGCGGAGAAACTTTGTAATGAAAAAATAATTGGCACATGGTTAGATCCATAAGGTTTTTGTAGATTATTTCAAAGAAAATTAGAGGCAATATCTCGGGAACAAATTGTTAATTTTACAGCAAAATGTTAATTAGGAATAGCAAGAGTGGGGGACCCGTCGTTTAAATATTCTAAATTACAGTATTCTATAGCATCTAGAAAATCTTTACCTAATCTATCATTAACTTCGCAGTCCAGTGCAAAATTGAGTGCGGTACAATCACCTCCAATTATAAATGGTTTTGGTATATTATCTGAAAAATTGATCCATTGTTGAATTAAAACTTTGTTTCTGGATTCATTATATAGAGAAATTATATGTAAAGGTTTCTTAAAATGTGAAATTATTATTGAAATACACTTATATGTAAACGAATACGTATTTTGAAAATTTATTTCTTCATATATTATGTCGGATTTCAAAAGGATGGCACAACCGCCATATACATCAGGGCGCTCAGCTCGAACACAATTAAATTCTTTAAAATTAAAAATAATATTTTCCCGGTTTGAACCAGGTTTCAGATAATAGAGCTATAGTGATGTCGTTCTGATGAAGTGAATATTCCAAATTAAAAATTAAAATAACTATTAGCATTGATTGAATAACCCAAATTTGGATTATTCAATCAACGCTATTAGCAACTGTTGAACGACAGTTCCACTGTAGTATGTTTATTTTATTTAGGTCTGCGAATTTGATGCTAGATTTTGGTTAAAATGGTTACTAATTATCTGAATTACATCAGCTTTTGAAATATTAAAATTATTGTTTTGTTTAATTGAATTAACAATTGTAAGAACCAAATCTAAAATGACATTTATAACAAATGAATTTAACTCTTCTGACCGTGAATCTGCAATGTTTAAGTTTTTTTGGTAGAATTGACTTTTAACTATTCCCTCAGGATGTTTTGGAGAAGCAACTGTAGATACCTACTATTTCTTTTCTAGCTATATCAGTTGGGTCTGAATTATTTGGTTTCTGCCTTCTATTCAGCCTACTGGTGTTTGTGTGAGGATTAAATATAAATTTAGCAACATTATTTCCCTGGGAGGAAGTAGAAGGTTGTGAATTTTGTGGAAAATTTGTATCATTGTTAGCTGTATTGGTCCTAAGAATACTAGAATATGAATTTTTAGGCACTTGTTTGTTTGCATCGTAAAAATTAATGTTTGTTAAACCCATCGTCTCTTTTATTAACTTTTGTCGTGTACATTTTGGGCACAAGCTTAATTTGTAGTCAAATGATTCTCCTTACAACTGAAACATACTTGTGTAAACTCAAATTTTGTACAAGCCTTTGATTTATGGGTTTCTTAACTCACAATACAAGACTTAGTAGGGACATATTTGACAATTTTTTCCACATTAACAATTTTTTCTACTTTACGCGTAATTTCTTTAACGTTTGCAATTTCAAATATGCAATGACTATCATACTGTTTAATTCTATTTTTAATATACTCTTCCGACTAATCTGTGTCTATATCCCTAATAACTCCTTGTCTGTGTAAAATAAATTTTGGAATATACAGAGTATACAAATATTTCTAAAGTTTTGTTTGTAATGAGGTTATTAGCAGTTTTACAATCTTTGCATTTGACTCTAAATCTATTTTGGCCAATGACGTCTATACTTGAAATCATTTTGTCTGCTTCAGAAAAGTTAGACAAAATAATTTCACCAATCTTTAAAGGATTAGTTTACCTTTAAACTCAGTAGAGCTATTCTCGATATATACATGATAGGGGCCTAGATCATTACGATTAAATAAAAATGCTTGCCCTACCTGTTTTGTTACTTTTTGTTGTGTTTCATTAAGATTGGTTGTATTTGGATTATTCATCAAATTAATTGGAATTGGAGTATTTACAGGAAGATCCATTTCGGCATCACTTTGATTCTCGAATATATTTCCAGACATAGCTGGTTTTGTGGGTTTTTTGGAGTCAGGGGGTTTCCCCCCGATATTGACACTCATATGGTAGGTGGTTCAATAAACGATATTGCTGTTAGACCGCCACAAATTTCACAATTTAAGGCAAAATATTAATTGTATTAAATTCAAACAATGGGCGATTTATTACTACGGAGCTGTATTTAATACTGTTTAAATCTCTAAAAATTTGTAAGAAACTTCAAAAAGTGTATTTCAACTTTGCCAGTTTTTTAACGTGTTTCAAATATCGTGTTTGACGAGATAATTAGATAAACATATTTCCTATTTGGGTATTAAATTGCTAACCTTAACATTAAAGGTTAAGTTATATTAGGATTAAGGTTGATAAGTTAAAATTTTTTAACTAATTGGCGAGAGTTAGAAACTGTGAATTGGGGGGTGAAGTAGATAAAGTTTTTTAGGGTTTCAAGAATGAATTTAGATAAAATAGAAACTGGAGTATTGATAAAACTGACAACTGGGCGAACAGGAATATCAACTTTGTGTATCTTTGCTAAATCATACAGTCTGGGAATGAGAGGGTTACTGGGGATTTTATGGTATTGTGCTTCTTGTTTATCAAAGAAATTGGAGAATTGTTTTATACTGTTTTTAATTGTGAAAATAAAAGATTTAGTTGGATAAACTGGGAGAAGCGTGAACTTGCTTTTGTCTAAGAAAGAAGTGACTTTGTCAATATAAAATTATTCTAAAATAGCTTTGCCAGCTTTGCTGAAAAAAAAAAGTGAGAATTTTTTATTTTGTTTTTGATTGAATTAAAAGTAATGAGATAAGTCTTGCTTTTATTAAAACACATATTGGGGAATGTTTTTTTATTAAACGGCATATTGGGGAATGTAACGAGCATTAAAACACAGCGACTTAGATAGGCCGGACACATAATACGAATGCCTGACAACATGATTGCTAAAATGTTAATGACAGGGACACCTATAGGAAGAAAAAACAGTGGCCGACCGCGAATTAGATGGGTAGATGGAGTTGAGACCGGCTTAGGGATACTAGAGATCAGCAGATGGCAACACGAATAGAATGGCGAATACTCTTGGAGCAGGCCAAGATCCACAGAAGATTGTCGAGCCAAAGATGATGATGATGATGATGACATATTGGAGAATGTTTAGAATTAAGATGTATTGTTAATAGAAGTAGAAAGTAAAGGGATGAAGAAGATTCATTGCTACTGGACGTAGAAGAATTAGATTGAGAGAGAAGCTTGGTTTTGCATCTGTTAATTTTTAAATGAAGGAATTTCTTATTGAAATGTCGTGTAAGAGAAATTGACAAATTTAGGATGACTGTATCTGTCTCAATTAAGAGACTCAATTAAGTTAATAAATAAATCAGTAAGGACGAATTGTTTGAGACCGAGGTTTAGCGGTTTAAGTTCGCCTGGTAAAAATTTAACGTTCGAGAGATTTTTGATAGTAGAATGGAATCGAGAATTAGAAAAATTTTTGTGTTTAGAAGTAGAAAGTTGATTAGATCTAATCTTATAGTTGATTTAATGTTGTAATTTGTTGTTTAGTTTATTTAATTTAATTAAATGAGAGTAATCAACCTTATCTTGAACATAAGATTCTCTTTGTATACGCTTACCAACACACGTACATACGAACACAAGTAGACTGCACGGCTACCTAATTAAAAGAATGCACCAGGTAGCACAAAAATTTAAAAAAACATAGTAGCGTACATAATTATAGCATATATACGGCCACTACATAAGTTACATTCTTATCAATTCGATGAACATGAACATAAATACTCTTAAATAGATCAGTTTGTCATACACATATCACATACATTTAACATATACATGTCCTTGTATATTTTCTGGTACTAGCTAACAAATATGCTATCTATTTTAGTGACCTTAAATAACAATCACATACATAAATACAAAAACTAAAGTGTTGGGCGTACACCACAAATTATAATACCACGCCTTGACAATATTATACAAAATCTAATAGAGTGTTTTTCAATGAAAAGACAAAATAATAATATTTGATAAAAAAAATTGTTTGTCACTCAGACAAAGTAAGTGTCCCCTTCTATAACAGATATAATAGAGGATATTATTTTTTAGTGTATATTGTGTCATTTTTTTATTTAATAGATGTAATAAATAGTTATGTTTTTTATACTTAATACTCACTGATGTTTAAGTAAGTAAAATGTTTTTTTTTCACTTTTTGTTAATAGTATGTAGGTTTTAACTATACAGGTGATGCAGAAAATTAAATTTATAAAAATAAATCAGTGACTTTTTTTTAATTTGGTTATTTTTATTGCAAAATCATATTTGGGTCGACTGGTAGGTAATAGACAAGGCAAAAAGCTCTGGGTTCTTTCTGAAAAATATTCACATAAGATTTTTTTGCATATTCACTTTCATGAGATACCCCAAAATAAGGTTCAAGGGGTCGAAGAGGCAAAAAGTTATTTAAATATTTTTAAACAATTTTTTTTAACTCTCCGGTGTACGCGTGGTCTATTTTCTTACGTGACTGCACGCGTGGATTACATTAGTAATCCATACGTACTGGAGCTCTGGAAAAGCAATAATATTTGAAAATAGTGTTATTGTTTTAATGAGGTTTTAATAATACTACTCCAATCTATAAGTGGCTTAATTTTATAAGTAAAAATACATTAAACTAAAAAAAAAAAAAAATAATAAAAAACTATGAAAATTCAAAAACAAATACTATAAATCAAAGTTACCTATAACCAAACGTTGCAAAACAAACTAGGTTCTATAATATCCTAACTATAACATCTTAATATGATTCAGACTGCATATTCGGTTTTATCTCAGCACAATGTACACATATTTTCTTTAAATGTCCTGGGCAAGTCCACTGATCACAGCTGCTGCACCATTTTCCTGTGCTCTTGTTCCTTGCTCGTCCACAAATATGACAACGCCCAAGGAGCGAAGATCGAGTCGGAACTTCTTTAGGAGTTTCCTTATTATTTTTAAAAGAAATTAAATTTTTGCTTTTATTTCTGTTGATGTGTGAATGTTGTATAATCGCCTTAACATCAGCAGTTTTATTAACTCAAACCAAATGTCCTCAAGAAAAGTGCTTCTTGGAAGTGATGCAGTGACATTATTAGCCTTATACAGGGAAAATGCATTAATTGCTAATATAAAAAAAAATATTAAAAATCCTTTATAAAAGGTATATAATTTTGAAAAACCCAATCGCGCTATATTACAGACATTTTTCGGAATCCATATTCCATCAAGAGTGCACTGGGTGGGTATACATGTATTGAGCCAATAAATATGTGGGTAAAAACCCGTTTAAAGTTGTTTTTTAAATTTTTTACGGGTTTTTACCCACATATTTAGTAGCTCAATACATGTATACCCACCTAGTGCACTGATGATGGATTATGGATTCCGAAAACGTTTTGTGATATAGCCCGATTAGGTTTTTTTAAATTATATATCTTTTATAAAGGTTTTTTAATGAAATTTTTTGGTATATATGGTATACAGTCAATTACAGGAACTTAGATTCCTTGTGGATTTTAATTCCTAATATGTTAAATAAATCAAAAAATACGGTAATGTACCGAATAATAACACCGAATTTTGTTTTGTTGTACCTACTCCATTATTATTTCGGGTTTGTTCTTATTTTCTGTTTTGGGATCAATACTATGATCATGATGCATGGTTAAAACTGTTAATAGGATCTTATTTTCTTGAAACTACGGTAACAAAGTACATTTTTCTTGGAGGAATCCGAATAGTGAAGAATGCATGTCCCTGTTTTTGGACGTTATAAATTCTTGTGGTAGCTCCCCCTTATTTTTACGAGTTGTACCAACAATAGTTAATCGCTTCTGAAGCAAGTCCATAGCCAAAGGTATACTAGTAAACCAGTTATCCATGCTTATATTTCTGCCCGTTCCTTCTATGGGTTTAAACATTTTTTAACAACCTCTGCGCTACTCCAATCAGTTTTAAAAGGACCAGTTGGTTGTCTTTCACAGTAAATCTCCATATTATAGGTATTTGCATATTTGCTATCTACTAACGCAAATATTTTTATACCATATTTGGATAGTTTAATGAGTACATATTGACGGAATTAAAATTTTTCCCTAAAAGCAAGTAATTGCTCGTCAACTGTTAAATATAATGAAGGTGTAAATTTTTTTTTTAATTTTCAATAAAAAGTCCAATATTGTCTCGTATGGGAGCAAATAGCTTTAACACCAATACCTTCCTTATTATTCCTCATTTGCAAAACATTTAGTCTTCCACATTTTATAACACCTGCTAAAAGAGTATACCAATAAGTCCCCAAATCTCTTCGACGTCGGTTATTTTAGCATCTCTGTAGCGTTGAAAATTGGCTCTTACCTTCTCAATATAGATGTAGGTACAAAATTTCTTTGACGATATTATCATCTCGCATACATTTGAAGCATTTAAACTGTGTTTTTGCATTTCTAGCTTTTCTTATTGGTCCTGGTAACTTCAAAACAATATTTGTTTTAGGACACATCTGCGCTTTTTTTGTCTTTGCCAAGATAGTATTTTAAAATAATTATTTTCTCTTTAACTTCTTCACCTTGAACCTCTTCATCACAGTCTTGTTCCGATTCTTGTTCAGACATGGTACATTCTTGTTCTGTGTGTGTGTGTGTGTGTGTTTTATTGACACTGGTTTTGACAACCAACTGGCCAGTCAATTTGTTTTGAGTTCTCTCTTTACACAAGATATTGCTAGTATTTAAATTTAAAACTATTGTCTTGACAGTTAAGACATGGAATGTTAGAAACTTACTTACTAGTTTACTCTGTTTTTGCTGTTTTATTTTTTGTACCTTTTTTTATTTTTTTTTATTTTTTTTTACTTTTTTTTACTTTTTTTTCTATTTTGTTTTATTTTTTTTTATTACTACGCCAAGACATAAACCCGATTCGACACTTCGGAGGTTTAGATCTTCTTAGTAACTTTTTTTTTATTTTTTTTTTATTTTGTTCTCCATTTTTTTTATTCTTTATTTTTTTATTGTTTTTTTTTGTCAGAGCTTTAATTTTAATCAATTAATATGATCATATAAAATTTTATATACATCCAGATTCTTTAACTCTAAAAGATGTGTTAGATTAGAAGGTAATTGAACATTAACTTGAACTAGCTTGGTAAAAAAATTTAATATTTCAATAAAATGTAAAGGACATTCTAACAGCATATGTTGTAGATCAGCTAGCTCCCCACATATACATTCATTATTATTTGTCAGTCCTATTTTGCTTTTGTATACTGGGGATTCTTGTTCTAGAACATCGTCAGATACATATTGCTCAATATTATAGTCATCTGAGCAGCTATCGGGTCGTCACTACCATCTATATCTGACTCCTATTTGTTCTTTACTTTATTATTCCATTCCATCCGCACTTTTTTAAAATAAGAGTAGTTAAATCTTCCTTTTTTTGGTGGGGACAAAATCGGTTTAGACTGATAACTAAAACAAAAATAAAAAATAAATATTTGTTACTCTTTTTCACGCAGAAAACTTATCTTAACCGCCGAATACAAAATATAATTTTTAGTTTAGGGTTACGTAGGTACACGCGTTAATTACAATGGTAGCAGAACACAATCTATTTCTTACACCTACACATATCAAGTGACAGTCGCGTACTAAAACAGTTCCTTATACTATGCCCTGAAGGTATAAGGAGATAGGCAACTTTATAAGCAGTATAATCCGAATAGCAATATTATAAAATTCAATAGATTACGTATGTAATCCGCGCGTGTAATGAACGGTTGACAAATTATAACAACGAATTTTTTCGACCCAGATAAGTTTTTTCTGTATTTTTTGGATCATTTTGAACAAAAGAGGTCTTCTCTTATTTTTTGTAAACTTGATGTTTTTCAAGTTATAAACAAATTAAATCTGAAAAAAAAATTTAAGCTCAAACCTTGTTCTATAATTTCTTTACAGATATTTTGGGCTTATTTAGTATTATAATATTAAAAATTAAAAGTGAAACTGGAACAAACCATGAAGTGGAAATATCCAGGAGTGGCTAGTATACCTGTTGAATACAAAGCACGTGGTGTTCCTGTATATTAAGGTATAAAAAAATGCTTATTAAAAGCTTAAAATTTTTATTTTAAAGAAGATCTTTTCGGAATTAAATCATTCCATCATCAGTTTACTAAAAGAGAGAGTAAAAATACCAATATTAAAAAACAAGTAAGTTAAAATTTATATATATAGAAAGAACACGTTGGTTTTTTACTACTTACATAAAAAGTTTTTAAATCATTGTATGGCCACATAAATATATTGGAAGGACGTCAGTATTAAAAAACAATTCTCATGGTATGTATAAAGGTAAATGCAATAGACTGTTAACTTAACAACAACTTAACTAACTGTTGATTAATAAAAACTGAGAATGGGGGCATCTTACATGACCCCCTGTAGCTGGTGAGGTTTTATCGAACTACATTACCTCTGATCTGTGCTGGAGTCTAGCACAATTTCTCACAAGATGAATTAGAACTCTTGAATCATGGCCTCCAATTTTCTATTCCCACAGACATCTCTGAAATAGACCTACAAGAACTTTCCATAGAAATAGACATAATAATAGAAAAACTTTCAACTTCTTTACAACAAAAAAATGTCATTAGAAATAATTGTTTCAAAAAACTTTATGCTGCATACAAAACCTTAACTTGCAATTCACATTTTCATCATTTACATCATAATAGTTTAAAAATTCTAAATTCAATAAAAAAGAAAATAAAAAACCATATTCTAATAATATCCAAATCAGACAAAGGAAATTGCTTAGTAATTCTGGATCACACTGAATACATCAACAATGGCTTTGATGGCCATTGAATAATAATGGCTTCATAGTACTTCCACATGACCCACTGAACAGATTCATCAATAAATAAAAAGCCTTTTTAAAAAAACATTCTACTTTTTTCACTGATTTTCATGCACCATATTACAAAATCCCTAGTAACCCATTAATTCCTAGACTGTATGGTCTTCCAAAAATCCACAAAGAGGGCATTCCAATCCGTCCAGTAGTCAGTTTCATCAACACCCTTGTCTCCATAATTTCTAAATTCATACTCAGGGTAATCAAGGACATAACAAGTTTTTCTCCCACTTTTCTCATCAAAAATTCATCCCAACTAATATCCAAACTCAATCACATCAATCTCCTACCAGATATGACTATGCTTTCATTTGACGTTAGCAATCTCTTTACTTCTGTACCTAAACTTGAAACTATTCAGTTAGTCCACGACCTTCTCACATCTACATCAACTAATCCCTCAGTCATCACACCAATAATAGAGATACTTTCCTTGTGTTTATCACAAGATTATTTTTCTTTTAATAATACTTTTTATAAACAACCTGATGGCTTGGCCATGGGAAGTTGTTTTTCGCCCTTTTTAGCTGACCTCTTCATGAATCATCTAGAATCCACTAAAATTATGACTAACAATACAATTCTACACTTTTTTCCGTTACGTTGATGATTGCTTATTGTTCATTAGAGGTAACTCAAACACAGCTTCTTCCTTACTAAACACTATCAGTAATATTCACCCAAATATTAAATTCACTATGGAATTAGAATTCAACTTCCCCATCAATTTCTTGGACCTTTTCATCAATAGAATTAATAATGTCTTTGATTATAGCATCTACAGCAAACCCACACAAACAGATCATGTCATACATTTCAATTCTAACCATCCCATTTCACACAAATTATCTGCATTTAACAGTTTCATTCATCGTTTAGAAACCATCCCATTATCCAACATTAACTACAACCAAGAACTAAACATAATCAAACAGATTGCTTTCAATAATGACTATAACTCTGATATCAAATATAAACTCATTTATAAAAAGAAACGTAAATTGCTTTAACAATCAGCTTACCCTAACATTACTTCAGATTCCCCATCTTACTTCTCATTACCATTTCACTGTCCAACACTCTTTAAATCAATCAAAAAAACTATCCTGAATTCTGTTGAAAATATTAAGATTTCCTTTAAAGTTAACAATAAATTGAGTAGATCATTATGCAATAGTAAGGACTCTATTGACTTCAGCAAACGCAGTGGAGTTTATAAACTTCAATGTTCTGACTGTAATGCCACTTATATTGGTAGAACTTGTAGATCTCTAGTAACCAGGGCCATTGAACATTCTAAGTTAGAGAACACTTCTTCTTTTTCCCATCATCTTAAATATCACAATCATACAATCAAGGTACCAGATCATATTTCTCTTCTTCATAACATCCCAGGTAGAGATTATCTCAAACTTGACCTTTTTGAGAATTTGGAGATAGTCAAGGAAAAGAAAAATAGTCCCAATTATGTTAATTGTCACACCAGCATCAACAGAGACTTCGTCCCACTACATCGACAATTATTCTCCTGACCTAACTTTCTTTCTTTTAACTACACATCCAGTTTCACTTACTTCTACATTTCTTTCTAGTTTCCCAGCTTAATATTACCCTATATAATCCGCCATACTTAACTCTATTCTTGTCACCATTAATACACTAACATCCCCCTTTTTCAATATCCCATTTCCCATCCTTTCCAATAACTACCATCTTAACTAATCACACAGGTTTTCTAATAAATACTCACTTTACATCTATCAATCTCTTATCACAATCAGTTTCAGTATCTCCAGCTTACATCTTTACATTCATCTCCTATTTCTTTTTCTTTCTTTTTCTTTTATTTCTTTTTCCTCGATTTATCTTCCATAAGTTTCAAACCAACTTTTATCTATACTTACTTTATACAAGGAAACAATTAGGTAATAACATTCTTTTTATCTCCTTTAAAATGATTTATTAATGTCAACTACCTAACTTAAATTTTGCCTTACCCTGGTATACCAAATTTATTTTACATCACAGTCACTCATTGTCTTACATTCTCCCATCTTTTTAAAATACCAAAAATTGCTATTGATCCTACTGCACACAAAACACAACTCTTCACTAAAAACGGCCTATTCACAAACTTAAGCACAATGACTTTTGCTCCTACTACATCATTCCACTTAACATTGACGGGTACTAACTGATTTTTCATACCATCTTTCTATCAGTTAGCCCTAGACTCCAGCACAGATCAGAGGTAATGTAAGTCGATAAAACCTCACCAGCTACAGGGGGTCATGTAAGATGCCCCATTTTTAGTTTTTATTAATCAACAAGTTAACAGTCTATTGCATTTACCTTTATACATACCATGAGGATTGTTTTTTAATACCGATGTCCTTCCAATGTTTTTATGTGGCCATACAATGTTTTTAACAACTTTTTATGTAAGTAGTAAAAAACCAACGTGTTCTTTCTATATATTTAAATTTTAACTTACTTGTTTTTTAATATTGGTATTTTTACTCTCTCTGTTAGTAAACTGATGATGGAATGATTCATTTCCGAAAAGATCTTCTTTAAAATAAAAATTTTAAGCTTTTAATAAGCATTTTTTTATACCTTAATACACACGAACACCACGTGCTTTGTATTATAATATTGTTTTTTAACTGTATTTAACAAACATTTGTGCCATAGATCTTTTGTTTTAACCCTCCATCACTCGCACTTCGAAAAATTACGCCATCACTCGCGTGTTAGATTATATCTAGGTCAAACAAATTAAAAATTAGTACTTATTGCTTAAGTTTATGGGCCATTAACTCACAAAAAACGATAAACTTATATTTTTTAAAAACAAACCTGCAAAAAAAACTACTAGGTAAACTAAAAAATAAACTCATTACCTAAGAACAAAACAAATAATGGGATTTATTCCAAACAAAATGTACGCATTACGCATAAAATTAGATTTCTTCCTCTTCTAGGATGTTGTGGCAAGTAACATTTGCTAAACCAGTGTGCTCTTTACATATCGGCAACTTACAGTTAGTACAATAAATGTTGGGTTCTTCCATACAGGGCAAAAAAATACATCTTGGTTTTATAGTTGGAGTTGCCCCTTGAGAAACTGTTGGCTTTTCTCCGGTTATACTTCGGATCCTGAGTCTCAACTTAAAAGGCAGATTTGGGATATTGGAACGTCGTTGAAGATGGAACATTAAAAGTTGCTTGCCAAGCTCCGCAATAAAGCTTCTTCGAAATGTTACAATATTAGTGTTATTGTTGTAAATTATTTGGCTGTTTATAGTTGAAATATTTAGTAGGCTGCAAAAAACAGTAAACGGCCAGCGATTGCTAAATCGAGTCACCGAGTATTCTGCCTTAATTTTATCAACAACATCCACTTCGCCTTTTGTAAGGTTGTAATCAGTAATAATCTCTGGTTTCTTGGTATGCTCTTTGGTCTTTTCATTAATGAAACCGTCGCTGTGTAGTGTTGAAAGTAGTAGTACATTCTTATTTTTTTTTTTGGCACATGTCATACAAGTACAAACTTGTTTCTATCATCACCATATGCAAAAATGTTACTACAAAAAGATCTTTCTTTTACGTCTGTCAACTCAGGGGGAATTTGTTGTTTGTTTTTACGCAAAGTACCTATCGTTATCGAGCAATGATCGTTCAATAAAGAGTTGGCTAAGCATACAGAGGAAAAGTAATTATCCGTAGTTACATTTCGACCGGTTCCACTTATGGGTCGTATAAGTCTTTTTACTACACTAGATGCATCGTTGGGTAGTTGATGTGGTCCTTCAGGTTGTTTGCCGGGGTAGATTTCAAGATTTTGTGTGAAAAATGTTTTAGCGTCCACCAAGGTATAAAGCTTGATTCCGTATTTCGCTGGCTTATTAGCTATATACTGCCTAAATTTGCATCGACCACGGAACGCTTTCAACATTCCATCTATGGTCACATAGAATCCAGGAGTATATGTAGATAAACAGTTAGTCACAAACATTTTATATATTTCTCGAATGGGTGCAAGATTATCAACTGCCGAATTTTCTTGCCTCTTAGTAGCGTCGTGAAATTTTACAGCTTGAATTATTTGGTGAAATCTTTTCTTGGACATGGTGGCTGCAAAAATATCTGGAGCTGTGCCATCTAATTTTCAGAGTTCATCAGTATTTAAATGTTGCGCTCTCTTTACCTCAGCGAGGAACAAACGTCCGACAAATTCTTGCATTTCCTCGTAGTATACAGCAGGACAATCCCTAGGGCGAGTATAAAACACTTTCATCATATCCAGTTGTTGATTAGTATATTTTACAATATTATTGATCACAGCATCCGAGAAAAACAATTTCCAACTTTCTAATATTTTTTTGGCGCCTTTTGCTTTTGCTTTTACCCCAGGTAAGTTCGTTACAATATTACAAGCTTTGATCTTACTTTTGAGAGTGTGTTTCTTATGTTTTAACCATGGTGTTTTATTTTTGCCATAAAATCTTCGATAACCATCATCTTTCTTCCACGGCCGATTTCTTCCATGGCATCTTCAGGATCACTGGGTAGATCTTGTGTGAACTGTTTAAAATCTGTATTGTGGATACTGTGTTCAGAACGAACATCACTTAAGTCCTTAACAGAATCTAGTGGTTCCACATCGCTGTCTATCTCTTCTTACCATTTTAGTAACTGGTTTTCCATTTTTTTGTCCATATTTACCTGCAATAAACCAAATTAGCGCTTATAATAACGGATGTTCAACAATCTATAGGTAGTTCACTAAAAATCTTACCTTTTATGATAATATTGTAACTTTTCTTAAGTGATCTCTCTAAAAATCAACAAACGCCAATACTCGCGTAGTTAGATTTTTTCTAACGCTTAGACGAACACGATCGCTCGCGTGTTAGATTTGAACTAACAACTGCTGTCGGCTATAAGTACTCCCACCATTATTTAACATAGTCTTATACGAGTCTTCATAGGAGTATTCCTCGTTGCAGAACCCAAAAGAAGCAATATTTTGAAAATTATGACGAAATATTTAAAAATGTTAGATTTTTTCTAACGGTACGAGTGACGGAGGGTTAAAATATTGTTTGTTAACCGTATTTAGCAAAATTTGTGTCATAGATCTTGTTTCTTTCTCTTATACACGCTGTAGCCCGAGCGCCCATCCTGTCATAAGCGCTTCATTAACGCATAAAAAATAATGTTGTAAAATTAAATAATCCAAAAATACTTATCGGGAAATGATAGAACAGTCTTTGAACTAGACCTATTTTCTAAGTATAAATATTTAATAGCGTCTATAAGTTTTTTTTTTAATACAGCACCCTATGAATTCAAAAAAAACCGTCCTCTTACGCAAGAAGAATTGTGGAAAACCCTTTATGAGGCTGATTTTAGTGTTAAAGTATAATGTTTTATTAATGTATGTATGTATTAATGTGTAAAAGATGATGTACTACCAGATGACCATTTTTAAGATATATTTGATTTGGCCGAGTTGCAACAAGGAGTGATGTTGATTTATATCAAAACGCCATGGACCAAGGTTTAAAAGAAAACAACTGGCCTTAAGTATCAGGTCAAAATAATTAAGTTTGCTCTACGTAACCTATAATTAGTAAGAGAACCACAACTTCAAAATAATGCCGTTCATTATTTACCTGGTCCAAGTATGGAAGCTACAAATACAACCAACATAAAATAAATATTATGGCAACTGTTTTTCCCAACTCGCTAAAATTTTCTGAAGTCCTCAAGAGATGCATTAGTGCCAGATCATATGCAATAAAGAATGAATAATAAACGGCTTTCAAAATCATTAAGAGAATCTATTTGAGATTGTTTGGAATATCCAGCCGAAAAACCTACTGTAAATCTCCACAAACAAATTCATGGATATTGTTTATGTCCAGAAAAGATTGCCATATTTATGTTTACTCTGAAAAATATATTTATACCAATTGTATTTATATATACCAATTTATATTTTGTGAAAATTGTAAATATTATACAAATAAACTATTCAACTTCTAGCTTGTTTTTTAATACGTTCAGTCCCGGTGTTATAATTTTTTTTCTTGTCCATCGGTCAGCATTTTACTTTTTGTAAATAAGACGGGAGTCGTGGATGCCTTTCCGCATTTCTGATTCATTTTCAAAAAAAATATTTGACAATCGAGTTATTGCACAACATTTTTAAGGTATCACATTGATGCCTCGTTGTCCGAGAACTATAAATTTGTTTGTCTGGACAGCGTGGTATTTACGTGATGCCTTAAACTTGTTCATTCTTGTATGAAGCGACGGAAGTATTTGACGTAATATTCTGAGTCATTCTTTGTTCGGTGCTCTTTGCGTACGGTTATTGTATGAGTGTACTATAAAGTATTAGATTACATGAATTTTTTCGATGGATTCCTACGAAAAAGAACAGAAAAGATTTTTAAGTTTATACGAAGAGCTTATGTCAGATGAAGACGTAGGAGTGGACGACCCTTATGCAAATTCTGGATCATTAGATGATTATAAACCCAGTGATACAGAAACCCCGGATTCTTCAAAAGAAATTTCTGGGAAACTGATAAATTACATGGCATCAGTGAAGTACCGGACGAACGCAATCTTGCAGTGCCAGGGTCTAGCAGTATACCAAAAATAGCGTTATGGGCCGTTGAAAATGAGGTAAGTTTTACTAAACTTTTATGTTCATTCTGGAAGTCATACCTAATTTCTGTTTAGGATAACCTGATACAACAGACAATAGAAACTGTAATTTCTGCATTTGCTGTTGTCGCAGAAGAAGATGAAGGGGAGAGTTCAGATTTATTATGGAGCGAAGTTGACACTTTCAAGTTGAAAAATTTTCCGCAAACTATTCAGAATGCTGGGGTAAGATTGGAATATTACAACAATTTTACAGAAACTTCCTATTTCTCTTGCAAACTATTTGTGACTAATGACTTGATCGATTATATAGTTGAACAAACGAATTTATACGCAGATCAGCAGATAAATGACCGACCTGTTGTATCCAAATCTAAATGTAAACGTTGCATACCGACTAGAAGAAAAGAAATGGAAATATTCTCTGAGGTAACTATATGGATGGGATTGCTAAAAGCACCACTATTACGCGACTATTGGAACAGAAATTACTTATTTGTTACCAATATAAGACACAAAATGTCTAGAAATCGTTTTCAGCAATTACTTTCAAATATTCACTTCAACAATATTGAAACAGCGCCACAACCAAACTTAGTGGATTTTGATCGGCTTCACAAAATATCTCCGTTGGTTTTAAAACTTATTTCTAGATTTCAGCAAATTGTTACTCCAGGAGAAAATGTCTGTATTGACGAGACAATGGTACCTTTTCGTGGTCGCTTGAAATTCAAGCAATATATCAAACAAAAAACACAAATTTGATATCAAATAATAAAAGCTTTGCTTAGAAAACAGCTACACTTATGACCTCAAAATTTACTGTAGAAAAGATAGTCAGGGTGGTCCAAATGCCTCTTTATCTGTTGTTCTATCACTTATGGAAGGGTTGTGAGATAGTGGTCGTACTCTTTTCACAGATAATTATTATACGAGCGTCACTCTTGCTCATACACTGCTCAGCCGTACAACTCACCTTGTCGCTACTGTTCGGTCAAACAGAAAAATGAATTGTCCCGAGGTTGTCAAGAAAAAACTAAAAAAAATGAAAAAATTGCCCTACAAAGTAATTCCGGAGTCGTAATGTTAAAATGTTGTGATAAAAGGGATGTCTTGATGATTAGCACAAAGCATGGGGATGAAATGTTGAAACGTCTACGCAAAGGCAAAGAAATTGAAAAGCCCAAAATGATTGTTGATTACAATCATTCAAAATCCTTTATTGATCTCTCAGATCACAAAAAAACGTATTCACATTGCTGGAGACGAGGGAATAAATGATACAGGAAATTAGCCACAGAATTATTGTTTGGTAGTGCCTTGGTGAATGCTCATATTGTATATACATAGGTTACACAAACTAAATTAACTATAACAGAATTCAAAACAGAAGTCGTTATAGAACTACTGGGTGAAATATCCGCTATTGAAACTAATATCAACGATAACACCGATGTCAGACATGAGCTTGTAGAAGGAAGAAAAAACAGATGTGTGGTTTGCTACGTCAGAATAAAGAATGAATTGGGCGGAAGGAAGCTTAAAACAAGTGTTCTCGTTCTAAATTTTTGTGCAACCAATGCAAAAAACATTTCTTGTATTTCTTGTTTTTTTCTCAACACATACTGCTGTTTTAAAATAATAAGGTGTTATATTAATATAATTATTTTTGCACATTCTAAATAAAATCTTTTATTTTTTTTATAAAGTTTTATAATTTCCATATCTTTCGTAAAAACCGTCTTACATCCGATCAGGAAATATTATTTTGCTCCTTGGACCACCCTGTCCAACTTACAATGAATTTTATATAGCTGTGGGGGCACAGTTGATGCCACGATGTCCCGAATACAAACCTGTAGTGCGGCATTAGAGTGATGCCTCACTGTCCCAAGAGTACTATTTATTGAGGCATCATATTGTTGCCACCCGGGGCTGAACGTGTTAATTTACTTTTGACATCCTAAAAAATATATATGCTAAATATAAGTACTTTTATATTTTGACTCACTCTGTGTATTACTTTTGCTTATTGTTAATTAACAATAAATTTTCTGGTTAGAAATCGAATTATTTGGTAAATTTTTTGGTTATTAAGTTTATAAAATATTTAAGTGTCTTTTATTTTGAAAAATATTTTCGGGTCGCCGGTAACGCCACCTTGTAAAAATCGTTCCACCAATCTCACTTTAAAAGTACATCGCATGTACGAAAGCTGAGTTGTACTTGACAAAGCATCACTGAATCAGAATTTTGTAATTTTTTTTTTATGAAATTTGTTATAACTCTGATTCTAACCACATAATGAAAGTTTACCCAACGCAATTTTGTTTGTGTTTTTTAAAGAAATAGTTTTAGAGGGGACATAAAATTATAGACTCAATCCCGTCCTGGCATGTAGAGTAATTAGAATATATTTTATCCAAGACTAAATCCAATAAAAAACAAAAAAGAACAGATATTTATAAAATACCTTTCCAATATAAAATTTCTTATTTTGAAACTTCAAAGCAAATTAATATTTTTATTAATGAACACGATTCCTACAATAAAACTATTTAAATATATAAAATAGTATTTGTAGTTGTGTAGTATATCGTCAAATCCGTTACATTTGCTTTTTTTTAAAGAATCACGTTTTAACAATAATACATTTTACGTTACATATTTAACAACACACACCCCATATTTTATATTTCTCGGGGTAAGTAAGATAGATGTATATTTTGATAAATTTGATTAACCGCTCTGCGTGTACATCTTAATTTTACCCGATTAAATATACAGTCACTAAAATTTTCCATGTGGTTGACATTTTATATAATAATTTAGGTAAACTTTTTTTATTAGTACAGTTAAAATCACACGATTAAAAATTGTAAGGAATTATATAGTTTTTTCTAAATTGTTAGACCTTAAATTGTCTAGAGCAATTGAGAATGCCTCTTCCTCTTCTTTTTTAAAACTTTTTTTATTCTTTAAGATTTGCAAAGCTAAAGTTCTATTTATATACATGTTTTGGGGATATTTCGAAGAAAATCCTTTTCAAAAATGTTTAATATTAAAAATGTATATTTCCATCTAATGCCTTCCCTTCTTATGAAGTATTGGGCACTATTGCGTTTTTTAGCCAATAGTGAAAGATGGCTGATTGGCTGGATCAACGCATCCTCTTTTGTTAATTCCTGTCAATATTTCCTTGAAAAATGTATATAAATAAGGTATAACTTTTTTGAAAGCAATTATCGGATTAGGAATCAAGAGATATTTAAAGTTTTATTTTTATTTCTCATATTAACATATCTTTCATTACACTTTCTTGTCATGCCTTTATTTTTTACGAGATGATTTTCCATTTTTATTACATTCCATTGCCTGCTTTGTTGTTATTTTTAGGTTTATGCTATTATTGTGTCCATACTAGTTGAATCGGTTGGTGGCGATAAATATTTCGAAGGTGATTAAATTAAAGGGCGGGTCCGTTTATCTTTTGCATTTAAAATCTGCATCTAAAAAGAACTCATTGAACTCCAAAATCAACGGCTGTGACTTCGTAAATATTAGCCAGCACGGCTTTTGTCAGAGAACAGGATTATCATTTTTAACTTTTTTTCGAATAGTTATGTTATCGTTTACAATTTTTTTAAAATCTTTTATGTCTATTTAATTTAAATCACTAAATCATTAAATAAATGAAAAAGATAAGTTTGTCTCCCTTTCTTCTTGCTTCCCGAGAAATTTCCTTACAATCTTCAGGCCACAAGAATTTTCCTACACGTTTGAATTCTGTGTTAATTATGTTTGAATTCTGAGTAAATAGACCCAAATTTCATTTCACTTCATCTAGAAACCGATAACTTTATATTAATGACTTCCAGATTATATAAATCTGGCGAAAAAGCTGACAAAAGTAGATAATATAAGGTTTTTCTTTCACCAATACTTAACGAAGACAACGTTGCTCAAGTCAGAGAATAATAAATTGGCGGAGTGAGTAAAGATTATATAATATATATATATATATATATATATATATAAATACGTCAAATTATCGGGTAAAGTGGTCTGTAATAAAAATCTTTCTTTTTTCTTAATTACTCAATATTTCGCTATTTATTTAACAGCTTCTTCAGGAGTAAACTAAAACAATTTGAACATTACAAAAAATGGCGTACAAATACATTTTAAAACACTTACAGAATTTAAAAGATTTCGCAAATAAAAAATGACATTGAAGTATTTGAAAAACTGAATGTCAAGATTAAATTGTCTTAAGCACGTTCGTTATAGCTATACGATAAAAAATTCAAATTATTTCAAATGTAAAAATAAAAATAACAATAAAAGAAAAGTAAGAAGAATAATATTTCTTTGATGAATTATTAAGGTTAGTTGTTATTAAGATGAATGTTGGCTATTTTGAATATTTATAATATTATAATAATATTAAAATAGCCAACATTCATCTTAATAACAACTAACCTTAATAATTCATCAAAGAAATATTATTCTTCTTACTTTTCTTTTATTGTTATTTTTATTTTTACATTTGAAATAATTTTAATTTTTTATCGTATAGCTGTACCGAACGTGCTTAAGACAATTTAATCTTGACATTCAGTTTTTCAAATACTTCAATGTCATTTTTTATTTGCGAAATCTTTTAAATTCTGTAAGTGTTTTAAAATGTATTTGTACGCCATTTTTTGTAATGTTCAAATTGTTTTAGTTTACTCCTGAAGAAGCTGTTAAATAAATGGCGAAATATTGAGTAATTAAGAAAAAAGAAAGATTTTTATTACAGACCACTTTACCCGATAATTTGACGTATTTATAAATTATTTTTTGGACGAAATAATCATTTCTAATATATATATATATATATATATATATATATATATATATATATATATATATATATATATATATATATATGATAGAAAAGTGTAGATCATATATAACAGTTTGACAAATAAAGAAAAACAAGAAACACAGAATGAAGCTAAACTGCAAAACAAAATTACGACAATGAGTTTTAACCTTAAACACAAGTCAACTCAAGATTAAATAATTTAAACATTATATTAAAATTTCTCACAAAGACATCAGAAAAACATATGTCAAGAAATATACCAAAGAATTTTCAACAAGAATTATGAAAATTGAAAAATTTACTTATGAGCTGTAAAGAAGGTTATATTTTGAATGAGATACTTTACTATTGTAAAGTATCCCGGCATATCCAGCGAGTTATCCTGTGAATCCAACATCAGCATTAACCTCTACATCCTGCAATCCTTTTAAGTCAACAACAAGTTATTCAGTGATGCCATAAGTATTCTATTTTATATTTGTAAAGCTTATACACAAGATTTTATTTATTTGATCTTTAATGTCTTATTTGAATTTATTTTATATTTTTTTATGTACAATAAATAAGATTAGTTAGTATCTTGGTTTATTTGTCCCAGCTAAACTCATGATTCTACTTCTAAGATAACACGTTCTTACACCCGAGAGTCTTAGGTAAACGAGCTCTAACAATTGGCTCCCAAAGAAAGTTGTGAGTTTTATTATTTTACATTGGCTTCCAACTTTGGGAGGTAAATATATTGTTACCCATTGACACCCAACGTTTCTGATGAGTCATTCAATGGTAACAACAGATATGTCCAGTTGTAAAAATAAAATAATATTTTATCATTAACATTACTGTAGTTTTGCCAAACAAGACAAGTGATAATGAAAATACAAAACTAAAGATAAAGCTAACCTGATAAATAACTATTTTATCGATAAAAATAAAATTAAATCTATTTCAAATTATCTCATGAAAATTGATAAATTTTTAACGACTTTCTTTCTTTCTCCAAGTTCTTTTTCTTCTTTCTATGCCGTCTCCATTAACGGAGGTTGGCGACCACATTTCTAAGAGTTTCTCTGTCTTTTGCAACGTGGAATAATTCGTATACAGTCATGTTTGTCCAGTCTCGAATATTTGGCAGCCATGACTTCCTCTTTCTACCTATTCCCTTTTTGCCATCGACTCTACCACGTGCGTTCATCTACGTGTTTTATCTCTGTCCCTTGAATGTTTATTATAGGTTTGTCATCTTTGTTTGACATTAGTTTAGTTTTGCTGAAACTCATTTTCAGACCTTTTTTTAGGGATTCTGTGTATAGCTGGTCAATCATTGTATTTAGTGCATTCATATTTTGTTTTGACTAGTCAGATAAATTTGTGTAATGTTGTATATATTGTATAAATTTTTAGTCGAATAAATTCTATCTATCTATCTATATATCTATCTATCTATCTATCTATCTATCTATCTATCTATCTATCTCTTCCGTACTATTGTACGGGGTAGAAACATGGACACTAAAAGCGCAAATAGTTAAGAAGATTAAAGCCTTTGAACTTTGGATATACCGGACAATGTTGAGAATGCCATGGACTGCCAGGGTCACCAATGAGGAAGTACTAAGAAGGATGGGTCAAGACAAAAAATTGTTGAGAACGATAAAAGTACGCAAGACTGCATACCTTGGACACATACTAAGAAATAATAAATATAGTCTTCTGCAGGTCATCATGCAGGGTAGAGTCGATGGCAAAAAGGGAGTAGGTAGAAAGAGGAAGTCATGGCTGCGAAATATTCGAGACTGGACAAACATGACTGTAGACGAATTATTCCACGTTGCAAAAGACAGAGAAGCTTTTAAAAATGTCGCCAACCTCCGTTAATGGGGACGGCATAGGAAAAAGAAGAAGAAGTTAGGTTATTTTTGCTGTAATTTTTTAGTCCAAATACACAAATTTCATGTCATGACTATACTTAACTTTAAGCGTAGTACGATATTGTTCTTTCGTAATATTTTGTAAAGATGTATATTATCATTTAATAGTGGCAGATAGGGTAGATTTTTGGCGTTTGCTTTGAATTTAACACATACATTTAGTTTATGATAGCATTGCTCATATATTCAATACGAACAAAATACAATTTATTTGTGACAGAATAGAAATTTCTCGAGAGTGGACATAGTGCTATAGAAACGATGAAAAGAAGTAATAATGAAAAATAGGACAACAAAAACAAATTATGGAGAAAAAGTTAACTGGTTACAAATAAAATACTTGAAATATTTAGAATTCAAATCAGGCATTGTGTTTTACAGGTACGATCACAATTCTGACTACAAAGAAATACATATTTTCCCCCTAGCCTCGGCTTATCAGTTTAAAACAAAACAGGATCAATCTATTAAAGTTCTACCAATCAGAAATCATCGCGAATGAGTTTCATCAGTATGAGTCGTTAAGATAGTATACCTGAGCCTGATATTGAGGACAGTGATGTTTAAAGTAAACTAGAAGATGACTCACTTTTTACATGCAAAACCAGAAAAGTGCCCAAAAAAAAATGTTTTTTTGTATATGTTATTCATATTCTTCACTTCTGCAATGTTATTTATTTTAATATTTTTCAATCAATAAATAATTTTTAAATCCAGACGATATTTCATTTCAAATTAAAGTTTAAAACGTAGATTTCTGAAAAGTTTGAAATGGAGTTAGGTTGTTTTGATAGTAATAAATTGATAATATATTTATTTTAAAATCTGGAGTTAAAATAGCAGCACTTTTATTTTAACCTGTACTTTTTTATTTTTACTTGATAAAAATTATTCGCTTAAATTTTTAATTGAAACACCACCGTGCCCAACCTAAAAATGGTAACACTTAGTAAATAATTAAAAATATAGAATTGTAAATACCTTTTGTAAGTATTTTAGAAAATTTTTCACTACAACTATAAACTACAAAATCACTTATACAATTAAACTAGTATATGGGAAATGAGTCATTACAATCTTAAGTACTTTTTAATTAATAAAGAGCTACCGGTTTCAAGGTTTACAGTATTTGCCCCATCATCAGGACCCAGTACGCTAGTCTTATTTGCATTAAAAACTACAAGATATCAGATACAGGAAAACCCTATAAACTAAGGTACTCCTGAAAATCCCCTTCTCCCTTAAGGAATACATTCACTCGCACTTCTGAGTTTTAAACCTTATTATATCTATGTTGTTATGTTATCACTGATAATATAACCTCACTAATATGACAACAGAAAGGCTGTTAAAATTTTAATAAGTATATTGTGTTTGTGTTTTAAAGTTTTGTGCCGCCCAAAAAAATTTAATTTAATTTATGTATACTCCCTGACACAAGAGCTGGAGATATTAAGTAATATATAAAATTATAATAACATCTTGCTAAATATTCATAACAACAAACATATAGTAAGGTTTTAAATTCAGAAGTGCCGTGAATGTATTCCTTAAGAGGGAAGGTGACTCAAGTACCTTAGTTTATAGAGATTTTCTGTAACTAATATCTTATAGTTTTTATTACAAATAAGACTAACGTAATGGGGTCTGATGATGGGGCAAATATTGTACGCTTTGAAACCAATAGCTCAAAATTTACCAAAGCATCAATTAAGGCATCCTACCAGTCTATTTGCTTTTTGAACTTGATCTCTCACTTCTTTGTCCAGGTCTTCGTAGCTAGACAGTGTAATTCTCAGGTATTTTATTACTTGTTCAATGCTGATGCCATCGATTTCTATTTTACATGTGGTTGTTTCTTTGCTGAGTACTATTGTTTTATTTTTCTAAGAATATATTATCATATTAAATTCTTTTGCTCGTATGTTAAATCTGTGAACCAGTTTTTGCAGACTATTTTTATGTTGGAATATGAATATAGCGTCGTCTGCGTAACAAAGTATTTTAATTTCTTTGTTTCCTATTCTGTATACCCTTCCAGCAGGTAAACAGCTGTAAACAATAAAATGTGCAACAAGTAGATAATTCAAGATGTCGACTTGTATTATTAACAAATTATGATTTAAAAGTTATCTATATTAAAAGTTAGTTATATTGACTCAAAGTGTGATTAATATGAAGATAATATATTTACATCTACTGGCGAACTTCACAAAATGAAAATTATTTTTGACTGTAGAAGACGCCAGAATTTATGGTAAAAGGATCTGAGGAGGTAGTTTGACCGCTCATCTGCAAAAATATTTCTTGCTGCTATTTACAAATCTACAATAACTACTTACATAAATTTCGAAAGAAGACAGTGTAAAGGTGAAAGAATTTTGTTAATTTTGTATGGGCGAAAACATTTTTTGCAATATCATATTTATATTATATAAGACGTTTAATAAATATGAATTTTAACGTTTAAACCTACTTTACTTATGAAAAATATTATTTGCACAAATTTTACCGAATCAAGGTTATTAATAACATTAAAAAATAAAACCAAAATCAAAACAAAAGCCAGCAGTTCGTGCTAACTGCTCATATCGCCATTATCTCCGCATGATTATTCCTGCGCCTGCCAGGCCAGCTATATTCGTGTGTTTTCCTCATTTGCTTTCGACGTAGAGTGCCAGAGAAGTTAAACATAATATATTCGTATTATCGGCATACAGCTCGTTACATATTGGGCACGTTTTAGTGAATCAGCTAAGTGTTTTAAATTAAAACTATTTTTGTACAGTTTAATAGTATATGCATAGTGGTATAGCTGAAAGGAATAAATTAATTAAGTGGTAGCTCCTTAAGTACAGTGGATAATAATTAGGAAACTTACTGTTTTTTATTTTATTTGTAACGACATAAATATGTGTAAGTGATGACACTGTAACGTCATCGGGCACCATAAGTGTAACGTCCTTGGAGACCAAAAATATTTATGGTATTAACCACGACATAGCTTGTTGCACTGAGTTACTAAAGAAAATTATGACTTTTTTAAAAAAATAGTGTTGCACATAACGTAATATTAGTGTTTCTTATAAAAGCGAGTTTATGTCAGATAAAAAAGCATTATTTATTAAATCAGTACACAAGTAACAAGTTGGTCACAACAGTAACAAGTTTAAAAAAAAAAAAAAAATTAAAAGAATTAAACTTGAAAATCTTTCAAATCTAATCACCTTTTAGACGTCAAGGGTCTGATTCGAGACGTTGACACAAGTTACGAGGCTGATTATTTAAAACAAAACATAAATTCAAACTCAAGGGTTGTAGACATCAGACGAATGTACAGGAAAGTTAAAAAAGATGGTAAAGCTAAGTACGTACCTAAGAAGACTAGTGTAGTCAGCTTTGAAGGTAACATATTACCCAGCCATATATCCGTTAATTTTGTTTATTTTAATGTGGAAAGGTTTATAGATAGGGTCACACAATGATATAGATGTTTGAGATTTGGACACATATCAAAACAGTGCAAAATCAGCCAAGAACATTGTATTTTATGTGGATCTGTAAAAACCGAAGAACACAACTGTTCTGAATCTAATAAATCATGTATATATTGCAAGAGTACACAGCATACATCGATTTCCAAATTATGCCCAATTTACGAGGAACAGAAACGTATTAAAAATTTGATGATAAAACAGAAAGTATCCTTCTTAGAAGCCAAAAAGCTTTTTTAATCTTTAACAATCGCTTTTCTGTCTTAGCAAACTACGAGGCAGAATTTCCGAAACTACCTCAAAGTTCTGGTAATAAACATGCTTTCCAGCAGCCACAACCTACAAATTCTCAACGCTCGGATAGTAGCAGACCTATGGCCTATAACAACAAAAAACGTAAAGTCACTACTTCTCCCTCATCCCCAAACTTACAGAACCCTCCCATGTTTAACTTCCGTTTTGGACCATCACATCCTCTTCCCCAGTATCCAACGCAATCTACCTTTCAACCTACAGAAGGTGATAATAAAGATACTGCCAGGCAGTGACGGAGTGTGTCATAAATTTTTTTAAAAATATTCACACACTTGAGGATTTAAAATCTGTAGATAATAAGAGCATAAATCAGAAAATATTTTCGGTATTGGAGGGTACTAAAACATTGAAGCGGCTGGGTGTAGAGGCCTGAACTCTCAAGCAGAACAATATAAAAAATATTAAAAGCTTCGAGATGTGGTGCTACCGTCGAATGCTGAAGATAAGTTGGGTTGAAAGAGTTACAAATTTTAAAGTAATGCAAAGGATAGGAGAAGACCCAGAAATTTTGTCAACGATCAAACGAAGAAAACTCGAATATTTGAGATATCACGTGATGATATCACGTGATGAGAGTACATAAATACGTATTACTTCAAAATATAATGCAAGGAAAAATAGAAGGCAAACGGAATCCAGGCCGTCGAAGAATGTCATGGCTGCGTAATTTGAGAGAGTGGTTTGGCTGTACCACTAATGAACCCTTTAGGTCAGCTGTAAAGAAGGTCAGGATAGCCTTAATGATTTCCAATCTCCGATAGGAGTGGCACAAGAAGAAGAAGAAAAAACATTGAAATAAAATTCTTAGCATATATCAAAATCAAAATTATTTATCTAAATTATGTAATTCAAATGGAACTTTTTTCTGGCAGTATTTCTTATGTAAATATTAATCCAAGGTCAAAACGCACTATTAAAAAAACCAATATGAATGTTTTCATTTATTTTATTTTACCATTTTTTACTTATTCGTTAGAATCAGATGTTGGAGGACATCTTCAGTAAATAAGGTTTTCCAAGGACAAACAACTCTGAGAATTTTACAATGTAAAATCGAACGTAAAGTCCGTTGCATCCAATAAAAATAGTTTGGTTCATTTTGAAAAGCTAAAATCATTGATACAGCGTTATTAAGTGAAACATGGTTCAAACCAAATTAAAATTATACATTTAAGGATTATAATATAAACCGTCAGGATAGATACGATCGGTATGTCGGTGTAGTAATTAATATATAGTATATTATAACCTTTCGAGACTGGCTGAATGACGAAAGTCTATGCCACAAAAAAAATATGTTTCTGTAAGCATTGTATTATACGGCATCGTACCTACTTTCTTATTAGGTTGTCTTTAGCAACAACCTGGGTATACCCAAATCAAATGGTCCATCAGTATGTGCTTTTCTTTGAACATCCTCTAACTTGATTTCTGGTAAGGACGTCTATTGTCTTAAAAAGTCTCATTGTAGCCTGGTGAACAAAGTACTTTATCCTGTTCTCAGTCACCTCCTTTAGTGGTGTGTAATGGAGCCTTTCACGGATGGTAGCATTTAATATAATATCCTGCTATGTTGATCCGTCCATTAATCGGTTACATGACGTTTCTGTTTTCTCTAGTTGGTTTCAGACGTGAAACTCCTTACTGACCTAACGTAGGCCTCGTATAATTGGATCTTCTTGGCTTTCGTTAGGAAGCTGATCCTGAAAATATAAGGTTAAATTAGTATTTTTGCTAAATATGATTTTACCTTTATTGCATAAGTGTTCTTCTTAAAGTTTAGTTTTTTGTCTAGATGGACTTCTGGATATTTAGTTGAATCTTCTGTTTGGATAACATTACCTTGCATCGTGAGTTTTACTACAGGTGGATTTTTCTGTTGTGTAAACATTTGTCTGTGTAAATGTTATTTGTTTGTTTTATGTTAGTATTTAGCTGATTAGGATTTTGCATTTACCAGTAAATTTTAAGATTTTTTCTCGAAAAGTGTTTGGATTATTCTTCTGTCTTCTTTCCTTAGTATATATTGCCCTGTCTTCTTCATAGGGGGCTGTCTTTGTACTATAAAGTTGGAGATAGAATGCTGCCTTGCGGCTTTCGTCATGGACTTATTTGGTTAAATATAAGTCATATATATTAAATATGATTGATGTAATCTAGTTCTATCCATCTTGTAGACAATGGCTTTTTTCAGACCGTATCGTTCACTTTTTCTATATCGAGTATGGCCACTCCTGTTTTCTTTTTTCTGTGTTGAAGCGTATTTTCCCATCACTGACGACTCTTGCCTTGCTAATTGTAGTTCACAGTTTCTACATTTCTGAATCTGAATTGATCTTTAATAAATTGTCCTTCTGTAGAAGATTTATTCTAGGATTTTTTTCAAGGCATTTCAGGAGGGATATTGGTTTGTAACTTTCTGGCCTTCTGAATTTTAGTAAAGAGATGATTTTAGTATGTTTCTAGGTATTCGGAACATGTGCTTTCTTTAGGTAAAATGTGAAGATGTAGTACATTTGCGCTATTATTTCCTTCGTAAGCTCCTTAAGTGCAATATTTCGGATATCTTTTTTTACCTGGAGCTCACTATTCCAGGTGAACAGAGGAAATCAATATATCTCGTAAATCAAAGAGCTTTGGTTATATTGGATGTCTTTGTCAGATGCCTCTGGTAATAGCAACTTCTGAAGTGATTTTATAAATTTTAACTTTTATTTTATTGCTACCTTTCTTACGAATAAAAATTATTTTTGATATATTTTAGTGGTCTGGTTTGTACCTTATTTTAAGGCAGTTCTTAGGCAGTAAATATGCCTGCTCTTTGTTTTTTTTTTATTTATTTACGCTTTAACTACAAGGGTTATTAGCGACCTAAAAACTATAATACAGGTAAAGTTAGAAAAAGTTACAATGATTGGTACAATCTATATATATATATATATATATATATATATATATATATATATATATATATATATATATATAGTATACACTTCACGGAGAGTGTCACTTGACAATTTTCACACATTGGCGGCACAGTTCGCGTGGTGTTTATGTGTAAAGTTACTGTGTCCTAGTCGCAAACGTGTTATTCTCACTTGGTCGTGTCTATTCGCTGTAGGTTGGCGCCACGATTTCACTAATTGGTTGATTTCCTTGAGTTTATTTTGTGATGCACTCCACTTATTTTGCCGCGAACTTAACACTTTATATTTTATTTCTGACTTGAGTCATCTGAAGAAACTTAATTAATAAGAATAGAGTCCTGGCTGAAGAATGCTAAGCGGGCTAGTTCATCTGCTTTTTCATTTCCTTGTCTACCTGAATGTGACGGAACAAACATAAAGTCAACAGTGATTTTATTATGATTTAGAATCTCTATTTTTGATTGGATATCTGAGGCAATTGGATTATTGGTACAAAAACGTTTGATAGTATGAAGTGAGCTTAGTGAATCGGTTATTATGAGAGACAGGGACCATTTAGACTCTTTTATGTGGATAAGTGCTTGTAATATTGCAAACAACTCTGCAGTACATGACGAAGTAATGGGATTGAATTTAAATTTTAAGGATGTATTGGATGTGAGAATGGCTGCACCAACACTGTTTGAAGATTTGGATGCGCCAGTGTATATCTTATAGTGATTTTTATAAGTTTCTATTTCTATTAAGTATGATTGTTTGATCAGGTCTGTTATAGTCTTACTTTTTTTATTTATACTAAGGTTAGTATTAATCTTGGAAATTGGTATTAACCAAGGTGGAGGGGTTAGGAAATTTATTGGGAGAATTTCAGGAAATTCAAGATGTAAGTCATGAAGGTTTCTTCTAACTCTTTTGTAAAATGGTGGATCTAGTCTTGTTGTAGAGAAAGTGTCTTAAAATCGATCTGTGAACTTATTAGTATAAGTAAGGTTTTCTTTATTACTAGCTATTTTAGAAGCATATGAGAGAGAAAGGTATTTACATCGTAAACTTAGGGGTGGTTCTCCTGTTAAGCATTGTAAACTTTCAACTGGTGTCGTTCGAAACGCACCTGCAGCTATTCGTAGAGCTGCGTTTTGAACATTTTCTTTCATATTGATACTTTGCTTGATGAATAAACTAACGCACCACATTTGAGTTTGGATCTAACTAAATATTTATACGCATGTAATAGTGTATTTTGATCTGCTCCCCAGTTATTGCTGGAAATAGTTGTCATAAAATTTAATCCTGCTTGACATGATTTTTTAAGTTCGTCTGTATGGTTTTTTCCATGAGAGTTTTTGGTCGTAAACCATACCTAAACATCTAATATTATTTGTAAATCTAAGCGGTTTGATTATATAGCTTTAGATGTGGAGTTGTGAACAAAATAAGTTCAAAACATTTAGTTTTTGTCGGTCCTCTTTGTTTTTGGTAGCGTATTTAAGTAGTTTCACTGTAATTCCATCATTATTTCGGCTACTTTACTGCTTTTATTTTTGTAATGCAATTTTTATATTTTTTATTAATTAACTCAATCAATGAGTGGTGCGTGAAATTGTCACCTGTGAGTAGAACATCCACGAACGACAAATAAAAGAGTACACTTATTTCACCGCTGCAAATCCCAATCAACCACAAAGCTCCGTTTTCTAACGTTGTCAGCAAAGACTTCTTTTCCTTTTCTTATATATATATATATATATATATATATATATATATATACCTATATATAATTATTTTTCAAATTATTTTCGACCGTACTGTTATTTATATTATATATATATATATATATATATATATATATATATATATATATATATATATATATATATGTATATATGTATATATATATATATATAAGCAATAAGATAGTTTATGTAAGACTCTTAAAACAATATTAGATATACAAAAGTAATAACTGAAAACCGTCTGACTCAACAACTCATATCGTCAATTTACAAAAGCTGTAAGGCGCAGGCAGACCTGAAATATGAATAAAAATATTTGCCCCACACGAAAATGGAAGACTCGTCGTATATTGCTTCCAATAACAACAGACTTGAAAACGTTGTACAAACGGCCGATTGTACTACAAATAAAATAAGAAAGGAGAATGTAGTATTTCGAGGAAACCCGCAATTATTTCCCGTAGAGAAATCCATCAATTATTCCTTTGGATATAAGGGTTGAATTGGCGCCTTTCGCTATCGATTTTCCGCTGGAAAATACATATATTTTTAAATCCAGACTGAAGACTAAAACGTACCGGGTAATGGATTTGAAATTGACTCGCCATTTTTTCACCTGATTAGATCCATTGTGTGTTTTATTGTTGACGTACATTTTGAAATTTCACTTTGAATGTAATTAGGGATGGGAATTAATGTTCTTCAGATTTTTATTGATATCGTAATAAACAATAAAAAATGTATTTGTCACATTGAAAAAATATTTGTAATTTATAACAATGAAGAAAATAATTAACAAAAAAAGTAAATTTTCAGACATAAAAGTATACCCTAATAACTAAAATATATAGTGAGGACTGAATTGTGAAAATGATATTAACCCTTAACTACAGACATTCCATTATTAGAAGGTAAAAACAGAGCCCCGGTATTTTTACCGGTCATTATAAAATGGAGTCAAATATAAAGTACAATATAAAGATAATAAAAAAATGCATTATGTATTTTTCTGTAGTGTCTAGATATGCGAGAACTGGTGAAATGAATGATTTTAATAATAAAATATAAGATTTTTAAAAAATAAACTACTAAGATAACTTTGGTAACATTTTTGGTATATTGAAATAAACAGCCATAAATGCTATGAACAAAAATTTAGATTTTTTTAAACAAATAAACCTAATATAGAATTATAAAAGAAACATAAAATTGCATTTACGAAAATCGATACATCCATGAGAAAAAAAAAGAGGTAAAATTGTCAAAAAAATATTAAGTGACACTTTCCTTGCAAACTCTTGCCGTGCATTCTTTCTTCAGTGATTCAGTATCATGGTCTGTTCGTAAATACCCTGCATCTGAGTCCTAATCACTTGCGACAGAATCATTATTCTCATTCCATATTTGCAAAATTTTCTCAATTTTTATCACCAAATTTAACCATCTTTGATAGTCCATGATAGACCAGGATTCATTTCTTTACTCTTTTCCTAAAAAAATTAAATAAGTAATAATAAGTATTATAAACATTTGACATTTTACCCATATAAGACTGATTAAAAATACTTACTTAAAAACAGACCTCCGGTAAATTTTACCGGTTAAAATTTTTGATGTGCGCTACGATAGAAAATATTTCCAATACACGCCGACAGCTTTGATTAGCACTGTTATATAAACTGCCAGAGAGGTACTGGGACGCGTGAAATTGTAAGTAGTGGGGTTACCACGAAATCCGCGTTATGGGACCCCCCACCCGTAAGAAATACCAGATCTCTCTAGTTAAGGGTTAATGCGTCTTCCAATCAGAGAATACCTAATAAATAAATAAATATTGCGTTTATTCCCAACAGGAATATACCCATAGACGTATAAATAAAGATACTTTATTTAGAACACTTACAAATTTATTAAAGTCTTTATTAAAATATTCACTAATGTATCACAATATTTATTTATATTTATTTCCGCGTACAATTATATCTCGATCTAAAAACTCGACTTCATGTTCAAAAACTAACTGTTATTCAAAAACTGAAAACTCTCTAAATAAAATGTCCCATATATACTAAATATCCGTTATCTAGAAGGATCGACGACCTTCTCCATTAGAACGGAATTCCATCGAATAGACGAGTAGGTCACTTAAGGACTGGTCTTTCAGCTGAACGGCGAATTTACTAGAATTCGGTCGACGGCCATGGAACTAGTTTTAGCGTAGGGGTCCCTTGGATATTGCCTACCAGAAAAATACTTATTAGAAAAACATGTTTACAGTTTTGAGTCATATTATGCGTCATTATTTTTATCGTAACAATATTTTTATATTTATCGTAACAATATTAAAAAAGGTATAAGAACTAGCACAGACGGTTTAAAAACTCCATTTATCATAAAGCTATATAACAATATATTTATTAGCAATAAAAATATTACGATTAATCGACTGGTTCTCATTATATGCTTTCACAATCTTTGGTAATTTATTTCTAAATGTCTTCGGCCGTTATAGTATAGAAGTGTTTATAAAGTAGAACTTCTACAACAATTTATTATTCAAATACTAGGTAGGAGTAGGCTACATAATAATCTACACATACATGAAAAATAAACCCCCAACAGAAATGTGTCAACACCTAAATGAAAAACTAAACGAAGCTGCAAACAAAGTGCTGTTGTTGTTGAACAACAAAAATAAATATTTGAAAAGATACAGTGACGACCTAGATGAAATAATTAAAAGGAGACGAATATGATAATCTCAGACTAGAAGTGAAGCAAAGAATAAATGTGAAGAATTAATACTAGACATAGACAACACGATTAAATAAAACAGATCAATGAAAGCATAAAGAAAATAAAAAAATATTAGAAGTAATACACAAAGTAAAAGTATCATACAGATAATTACACCAAAGGACCGAAGGAAGTATTACACAAATTTGTTACTGGAGAATATACCTAATTATATCACATAAGACCCTATAACAATAATACCGCAGAAAACTGAAGATGTATATTTTGCACTAAAAGAAGCCAAAAACAACAAAGCAGAGGACCAGGGAATATAAAAATGGAATTCTTAAAATATGGAGATCCAAGTCATAATCATATCCTTTATTCAAGTGATGTTAAATAAAATCAAAGAAAGAGAGGAGATTCCAGATGAGTGAAATATATCATACGTGTCCGTTAGTTTAAAAAAAAAGTGACAAAAATTTAACAAATGGCTTTATAGATGTATCAGAGTAATCAAGTCCCTTAAATACCTATTCAGCCATATCAGTAAGATTGAGTAATAATAGATGTTTGTATTTGTGTAAAAAAATAATACATTCTTATTATTACAATAATTATTTATTAGTTATTATTCATTAAATACAAGAAAACCTAAATAAAGTGAGAAATTTAGAAATTTTAGAAGAATTTTTTACGAAGTAACAAAAAACAAAATTTGTTTAATTTACTAATGTTTGTATTTTGAAAACGATTTCTGAAGTGGAAATTGAAACGTCAATAAACTTACTTTAACCTTTAATTGTGGTTTATTCCTATTTAAATAGTAATTACTAAATAAAGATTCAAATTCTAAATATGGAGGACTTGTTAAGGTTTCTTCGAAAAAGTATAGTCCAATAATATTATTATCTATGACTCCCGTCTAAACATTAACTTTCTCTGGGTATTGACTATTGTTACGAACATGCATTCGGCGAGGTCCGTGTAACGGTTGCATCTCGAAAACGACTAGAACTTTCCGGCGGTGTCTCGAGTGCGAGAGAGAGATCAACCTGTCAAATAGGCGAATTAGAGGTGGGCTACTCCCGAATGTTCTAGTACATAGTGACTTTTATATATAAGCTTACTTTCTAGGAGCAGTTTTTAGTTAATAAGAGATAATCGTGCTGTAAACCTATAAATAAATATATCTATATAAATTCGAACCGCTGGTCTTATTTAAAAACGTTACAGTATTGTGCTATTGCATCCAATATGAATTTTCCGTAGTTCAGTACCAATAAGTTTGACGTTTGACATGACCGTTAAGTAGAAATGTGAGTTCGTCAGAGAAAATATTTTTTTTTAAACATCGGATCCCTATTATTTTGTTTCATTATCATTTCAGCAATTTCAAATTCATCTATCAAAAACATCGTCCATAAATTCTTGAAATAAACTTACTTTGTAGAGATGTCACGTTTTCTTTTTCAGCTTTCTAGGAACTGCTGAATTAGTATGTCATTATCAAATGCTACTTGTCGTTAACTATTATGGGGATTATCTTTCGAGGCTAACAGAACCTCTAGTTGTTTATTTTTATTTGCAGTGGATATTGCATTGCAATTTTGTTTGTTTGTATTTATTATTAAACAACGTACATACTTCTTTCTGCGTACGTTTTTTATCTCCACAATGAATAATTATTAGAATTTAAATTATCTGCGTTTCAGTCATCTTCATATTGACAGATACAAAGAGTTTTTGAATACGTCTACTACAATAATACTAATAATTACTTGACAAAAAGTTAATGACGTTTGAATATCCAAATATCAATGTTGATGACAATAAGGTAACTAGATTTTTAAAAAAGGTAAAAAGTAGGTAGATAAGATATTTTCACCAGTGACAGCTGTTACAAAATTTATTATGGGTGTCAATAAATACATCATACCAATATTTATATTTATATTATAGAAGAAATGGTTTAAAATCCCAATAATATGCTAGCCAGTTACTTTTCTGATCATGACCAACAACTCACAGTATGGTCAAGATATGCTATTTGTGTGTTCTCTATTTTGCCTCATGAACCAAAAGCATTAAATAATTTTTTGATTGAAATTAGTAGTAGAGAAGGATCAATCAAATTTACAATTAAAATAAAGAAGAACAACCTAGTTTCTTTTACGAATGTGTTAATCCCAAAAGAGGATATGCAACCAAAATTAGCATAAAACCAACTTACACGAACAGATATTTAAATTACCACTCAAACTACAACATAAATGTCAAAAGGGAAACGATCAAACCATTATATGATGGAAACCAAAATATCTGATCTAATAAATTTAACAAATAATTTTTATCCGTTTTTATTTATAAACAAGGAATTTAACAAGATTAAATAATAAGTAAATAGCTTATGAACAATAACAAGATTGAAGAAAGAAAACAAAAAAACACCATCAAAAATCCAGAAACACTCACAAGAATGGATTTAAAGATAACAACAATACCCTATGTAAAGGGCTTATCAGAGATACAAAGCGTAGAAAATAAGTAGAATAGAATACCAAAATATCATTCAAAATAACCAGTACAAAGAGATCTGTTGTGACCAAAAACCAAACTTACAACAAACAAGAGAGATCAAAGAACTACATCTATGAAATACCCTGTAAGTGTAACAATTTTGCTACGGAAGAGCCACTAAGTGTCAGGATCAACTAGCATGAAACATACATGGAACATATATAATGGAAAGATGCATCAACAATCATCAAAGAAACGGACATGAAAAGGAGAAAAATCAAAGAAGCGGCTCTCATCTTACTTAATAAAGAAGTTAGCAACAAGAACATACCAATAATAGCAGAGTAATAGAAAGTCAGAGACACATCATCTACAATATGTATACACTACACAATAAATAAACGTACAAGATACAAACACATAATACAAAACAATCAGAATTTGATATTATCCTGAGTGCACAAACATCGTCGTCGGAGTTATCAAATAAAACATGGCTATATACTTACAAGATCGAGGCCAAGTAACTTAACCGTGAATTGCCAAAAAAATAACCTCCCAAACAACTAGGTTACAATAACAGCATACTATTTTAAATAATCTTTTTTAAAAACGATATCCGAAGTAGAAATGGAAACGTCAAAATGTAATTTTCATTAAAATCAGTTGTGGTTTAATCTCATTATAAATAGAATATGTAATTATATACGACTTTATTATTTAAGGTTGATCTGCACCCCCCAAAAGACAAACCCCAAATTCAAAAAATTTGAAAAAATTTGAGAAGGTATATGTGATGTCTAGAAGTATTTTGACAACTTTTAAACAAACTTCATGTTTTCGTTTTTGAAAAAACTCAAAAAAACTACTTTTTTCCAAGGATAAAGCGGGAAAACCAAACATAGGATTTTGTTAATTTTTTTACAGCATCAAGATATGATTATAAGAAATACTTATGAATTTTTTGAAAATTTTTTAATTTAGTTTTGTTCCAATAGGAAAAAATAATATGTTTCGGCTTATAACAAAGTTACCGGTAAGAAACCGAAAAATTTTTTAATAACAACATATATAAAACTGTAAAAGTGGAAAATATTTGCAACAAAAAGGTTAATATTTTTTCCTAAACATATGAAAAATCTCGTTAAACAAGAATTATGTCTTGAACTGCCGCCTTCAAATCGTAATGTAGGGAAATGGCTCCATCTGAAGCAATGGTAGTATTTATCATCGATAGATAGCATTACGTTCGGCTTCGAAACGCTTCAAGCAAAACGTCACACTAACAAGGTTGCCATATCAATTACTTTGTACAACAGTTTGGCAGATAACAACAAAATTTAATAGGAATGTTATCGGTTTGAACTTTGAACCGGTCATGCTGAAACTTACAGAGTTACAGAATAGTAGATACTGCAACTTTTATTTTGAAAGAAGGATATCATAAAATTTACACTCTATAAGTAATATATCTATAAAAAACCTATTTAGTTTTAAAAACCTATTTAGGCGTTTTTAGTTAATTATTTTAGTATTTATTAAAATAGTGTTTCTTGCATACCCAGTATCGTACACAGAATTTGTCTGAGGGGGGGGGGTTGAAATTTTTTTATGCTACCTCCATTTTGAGTCCCTAAAATTTGGGTTTTAGTTTAATTTAAAATACTAAAGATAGCAGTGCCAAAGATTCAGGTATCTATTATCCTGCCTACCAACTAAAACCACCCTCTCTTACTTGTGTGCATTTGACTGTCGCACGTACCATACTCCGAAAGTGGGGTGAAGACATTTTTGGAACACTCACTTCTCTTATCTACATCTTATCTCTTGTTCTGAAACTATTTTCTTGTGGCTTTTAAAGTAATTACTATTTTAATGGGAATAAGCCAACTTGTAAATACAATACATTTTGGAGACGGCTATCGCCGTATTCCCGTTCTTCTCCGTCAATCCTGCAGGTTTAAGGCATGCTCCTCCTCCAAACCTTTCGATTCCATCGCTCTTCTAATTCCTTTATTCCATGAGCGTCAAGTTCTACTTCTTTTTCTTCTTCCGGGGGGGCATCCATTTGTGAAGTTTTTGGGGCCAACGTTCGTCAGGCATTCTCAATAGGTGTCCAAACCATTTTGAACCTCTTTTTTTCTATTCTGTCAATGACCGTTTCTGTAGCGTTGGTCTTCCTTTCCTGGCTTGATGTTCTAGCACTTCTTCTCAAATAATCCATTTCAACTGCTAACAATCTTCTCTTCAGGTCTGCATTGACAATTGTCCATACTTCAGAGCCATAACAAAGAACTGATTCAACCATGGTTTGCCCTATTCTTTTTTTGTTCCTTTTGGAAATGTTGCGATCCCACCATAAGGAGTTGACATCCTACAATTTTACGTCTCTGAGTAATTCGGTGTTTAATTTCGGTTTGTCCCAAGCCGTTTTTAGCAATGAGTGCACTTAAATATTTAAATTTTTCCACTTGTTTGATTTCCACGTCCTCGTCGATCAACACTTCAAACCTTGCATCTGAATTGATAACTAAATATTCTGTTTTCTTCATGCTGACTTGTAACCCACATTTTACATATTCTCTGTATAGACGCTTTATCATAAATTCTAGATCATAAAAATCTTGAGCTAGGACGACTTGTTCATCCGCAAAGTTCAGGGAGAACAGTACGTCATTTCCTATGGGGATTCCCATTCCCAGGCAGTGGTTTTTCCAATTATGGAGGGCTGCCTCAATATATAAATTAAACAGTGAGTGTGACAATATGCATCCTTGTTTTAGTCCTTTAGTTACTTTTATTGGCTCTGATTGTCTATTTCCGATTTTTAGGTAAGTAGTGTTCTCCCTGTATACTTCTGTAATTATTCCTAAAAGGTATGGACTAATGTCGAGTTGTTGCCACAATTTAAGTCTTGGAACTGTATCATACGCCTTTTCTAGGTCGATGAAGGCTAGATGTACTTTGGTACCAACTACTATTCTTTTTTCTATTAATTGTTGGAGTATAAACAAGTTATTAGTGCAAGATCAAAGATCAAAGATTCAAACGTCAATGAACTTATTTTAACCTTCAATTGTGGCTTATTTCCATTAAAATAGTAATTAGATCCTATCTCTGTCGTTGGCTCGGTTGGTGTTTCTCTTCTTCTTCTTTCTTTTTAATGACTGCTCGGATGTAATTGTGAACACTATTCCATCCCTCCGTACTTCCAGTCATCTTCACGATCATCTCTCTTACAGTCACAGGGTTCATACCTATTTCTTTCTCTGTTGGATGGGTGAACCTCTGCACGGGCGACATCCCAATGAGGTCAGTCAAGACCATGTCAATAATATAGCGTCGAACTATTGGCTGACGTCAGGAAAGATGTTCCCTGAAACAGAAGATTCACTACTGGCCATTCAGGATCAGGTTATACAAACCAAAAATTACCTGAAATATATCGTCAAAGACCCTCAGGTCCAGAATGACAAATGCCGATATGGATGTTAAGCTCAGGAAACCATCCAACATCTTACCGGGGCTGTCAGGCATTTGCTGCAACTGAATATAAGGAACGGCACGACTCAGTAAGAAAGATCATTCACCAAGAGATAGCTATCAAACTGGGACTTCTTCAAACAAACCATCTTCCATATTATCAATACGTTCCTGAGAGTATACTTGACAATGACAACTACAAGCTATACTGGGACCGCACTGTGCTCACAGAACAAACAGTGGCACATAATAGACCAGATCTTATACTAGTTAATAAACTAAAGAGACAAACAACATTAATTGATGTAGCCATACCCAACAACAATAATCTTCGTGTTAAACAGAACGAAAAAATCGCCAAGTAGAGGGATCTGGAAATTCAAATACGAAGACAGTGGAGAATGGAAAGTACCCAGACAATACCTATTATTCTCTCTACTACTGGAGTAATTCCAAAGAAACTCCTAGAAAACATAAAAAAGCTAGGTCTGAATGAACATCTCTACAAGACTATGCAGAAAGCTGTAGTACTCTCAACGTCCAGATGTGTACGAAAATTTTTGGGAGATACTCCAACATACCAAGCCACCTAGGGCTCGGTAACACGGAAAGAGTCCCACCAGACCTCAATCCTTTTGATACCGTAGGTATCTGGGATGAGTGAATTTTCCCCTTAGATGGAGTGTGAGCCGTATGACTAAATCTGGGATACTAATACTCAAAAGCAAACTTAATTTCAAGCACATAGTAAAAGCAATAAACACATACGCAATACCACTTTTCACATACTCATTTGGTTTTATAAAATGGTCGAATACGGAAACTGAAGAACTAATTAGACCAAATAGAACCGTGATAACTAACTAGGCATCAACTACCCCAAATCGTACATCCAACCCATGACACTACCACGCACACAAGGTGAGAGAAGAACATCGTGTTTTGGAAATATCATTCACTACTTAAAGATAAAAATCAGCAAAAAACAAAGACAAAAATATATAGAGCAGCAATCAGACCAGTGATAGCATACGTAGCGAAAGTAATATTTCTTACGAAAATAGATATAATAAAGAAAATAAAAATATAAATAAAAAGTAAAATATAAAGAAAAAGTAAGAATTATTAAAAGCAAAATGATAAGAATAAACTGCCCAATAAAGCCTGAACAAGGATAATATAGAAGACTTATGAAGCATGAAATAAGAAATACAAATATAACCGAAGGGGAAGACATAGTAAAATTTATTAATCCACACAGACTGAGATGGTTTGGACACATACAAAAAAGAGAAAAAGACGCACTAATAAGGAAGATAACAAACCTGAAGCCAGTAATAAACAGACTAAAAGAAAGACATGTTCGCATGTTTTAAATAACATTTTTGACGATTGACCATTTTTCATATAAATCCCACTAAAATATTGAAAATTTAATTTTTAACTATCAACAAAAATCTAATATATGATTGCATGTATAAATTTAATGGTAATATGATATTCACAGATAGCGCCGCACTAAGTACCTCTTTGTCATCGATAAAAATGTTTACATAATAAATATGTGTCATTTTTCAATGATATATGTGGATTATGTTGCAAATGCGTAACTTTAATATATTCCGATTGACACAGCGGAGCAGTAAAATATTATACATAAAGATGTTGTTAAATATATCTTTGATTATTTGGTCTACTAGGTATTTGATAAAATTACTGTCTACACAACTTGGCAACTCAGCCAATGGATATAATGATAGAAAACTGTAATTTATATTAGGGTTTGAAAATATTACAGAGTCATCATGTAGAAATCTACGATTAAGTTAAAAAAATTACCACAGTAGTATGCCGCAGTAGAGCCATCTCTAGGATCAGAAACAAATTAATCGAGGGTGAAGATCAACCTTAATACCCAATCTCAGAATCGTACGTCCCCACCAGTAATTGTTACTCTCTATGGCCTTTTCTTTTACCTTCTAGATATCATTCTTGATTTAATAACATGAGCATACGTACTATAATAGAACAAATAATACGCTATTACGATTCCACTAAAAGTGGAATACTCCGATACCAAAAAACAACTGTCTGTTACAGAGTGTTGTATAACCAAATCACTTAGCGAGTCAATAATGTAACGATCGCCTCTGATATATGATTGCTAAAATTCTCTAAAAGGACATAGTATTAAAAAAAAGCAATATTAAAAAAATTCTTAAGGATAGGTAAAAAAGATGTACTAAATAATCTGTTTATTAGGGTATTAGAGGGTATACGGATGGTTCTGCATCGGCAATTTCTTGTCCACCCTCTACATTTTTACCCCTTCGCTTTCGGATCCATAAAAATTATCACGAAATTTTCTTAAGGGCGCCAATTATCGTAGCTGTAGCCTAAAAACAAGCATCGAAGTCCACTCATATGCGCGTCGCGGTGCCGGACTACAAGAAGGCCACGACGGCGCCGGCATCGACCCTGTGACGTGACGTAAGGCGCGCAACGGAACAACTGCACGTCGTCTGACTCGTCGGTATCGCGTAGTGTACTCACTGTTTTCGCTGCTGTCGTACGCGAATACGTAGATTGGCTGGTGTGTAACGAGAACGAGACCGCGAAAACAAATGCGCCTCACTGGCTCGCGGCACATGTGATCCCTGTTGTTTTATGTGTTTTTCCTTTCTGGCTGTTGGGAATAAGAGGTCGGGGTCGTAAATTTTTTAAGACGATTGGTAAGGATATCAGAATTTAAAACCAGTGTTGTAGCCATAAAGGGTTATACTTTTAAAAGTTATCTTGACAAAATAGGGAAAAAATCAGAAGGATAAATTAATTTAAATGTAAGCTATAGTTTACTCTAATTTTTGGTTCTTCTACAAATGAAATCATTAAGATATTTATTAATTAGGTAACGATTTTTAAGAGCCTTTACAAGTTAATTCAATCAAAGCGGCAAAATTTGTTATCCATGGTGTTAAATATGCTTTATGTGTATCATTGGTGTCTGCCAATTCTCCATACATAACCTAAAGTATACACAATGTGTATAAAAACAATATTATGCGAAAAGATTGTAATTTATGATAGGTTAATAAAAAAAAAATTTCAATACAAATTTTTCAAATCGAAAGGACAGGTCAATAAAATTTAACGAGTACATGTAAGTCGCTTAATATTGCATCCTTTATGATTAGAATTGCATAATTTATGATTACAATTTTACTTCAATAATAAAATATTGTTTATATGACATTTATATATATATATATATATATATATATATATATATATATATATATATATATATATATATACTTATGGGGTTAATAATTAAAATTTACACTTTCTTTTTCTTTCAGTGCCTATTCGTTCCGAATATTGGCAATCATTCTGGCTATAATTATTTTATTGACTGATGCTTTAAATAGATTCGTTGTTGTTGTGGAGAACCATTTCCTCAGGTTCTTCAACCCTGATATTCTCCTTCTCCCAATTCCTCGCTTTCCGAATACTTTACCCTGTAGGATTACCTTCAGTAATCTGTATTTAGTGCTGTTTCTCATTATATGTCCGAGATATTCCAACTTTCTCCTTTTAATGGTATACATCACCTCTCTTTCTTTGCCCACTCTTCGTAATACGGTCTCGTTGGTTATCTTGTCTGTCCATGATATCCTTAGAATTCGCCTGTATATCCACATCTCGAAGGCTTCAAGTTTTTTCTCCATTGCTTCAGTTAGTGTCCAGGATTCAACTCCGTAATACAATATTAAGAAGATATAACATCGTAGGAGCTTTACTTTTATCTCCAGATTACGATTGTGGCTTTTAAAGAGTTTGGCCATGTTATTGAATGCACTCCTAGTCTTCTCTATTTAAAATAAAATAATAAAATTTACACTATATCTCACTTAATCCCTATTTTTCTTCTACACTTCTAGAGTCCTTTATATATTTTTGTTTTCTTAACCACTTTATTCCATTCTACACTATCAGCTAACTCCTCTCTTTATTTTCTATTTTTTATAAATTCAGCAATCTCTATAAAAACCTTTACTATAATATTCATTAATTTTTAACTGGGTCTTTTTTTGATTATTCTTTATTTGGGCTTCTACCAATGAATTATTTTTAAAGCGTGATTATACAACCTTTCTAAATGGATACGCGAGTTTAGACTTTGTGACTTCAGAAATCTGACAATATACGAACTCGCTATTTATTCATCTAGCACATCTTTTATTGGAATTGGAAAATCAAATATCTTTCTTAATATTTTTCTTTCAAATATTCTTAGTCTTCAGTTTTTACCAGAGCCAAAGTTAAGATTTTATGTGTGGCTACTTACCACATAACTGTTTTACATACCCTTGATTTGGAGTCGATATTAAATGTCAATAATTTACTATTTTGGCTTTTTTCTCGACTGATGTTACTAGAATTTATTAATAAACCTGGTTAGGGAAGGTACAATTCATAAACTTTAATCCATGGATGTAGAAATAAATCTTCTTCAGGTAACTTCTTCGTTTAGTATAACCATCTATATTTTTTAACAATCTTTACCTTTTCAATATTGAAACTAATTCTGATTTTTATGTTTTATCCATTTAAGATAATATATACATAATATAAAATGGTTTATTTTGGTATAAAGGAGAAAATTATTGCTAAAAGAGGTCAAGTCTCAAAATTTACTAACTGAAGAATTTACGGTAATGTTATATAGCTCAAAATTACTTTTTAGAAAGGCAGTAGATAAATAACAAATATAGCGAATAAATACCAACATTTTGTAGAGTACAGCACGCTCAGAAGAAAGAGATACTCTTAATACACATCTCTATCGACATTTCGAATCCTTTTAGCTTAATGTAGTATTTACTAAGGATTTAAAAATAATATTTAAAAAATGAATAAAATTAGACAAATGTATTCTTAATATAATCTTCTCATAATTGTGATGCGATATTATCTAGAGATCAATTTGATGGCACCATCTTTTTCGACCTAGCTGTTCTATGTTCCGTTTAAAAATTATGAATTGCACCCTTTTTATGACACAGCTTATTTGCATTTTATATTGTATTGTATTCGAAGTTTGTCCTAGGTGGGCTTTATTATTTTTTAAAATCTTGTACAAAATTGAGACACAAGGGATCGATATTTACAATGTTTCATCTTTAAAGGATGCGATATACAGACCGTTGTAATCTTCTGCCAATAAAACTCTACTATCATGGACGCAGAAATCAAGAATAGAACACGTCACTTAAATAATTTTGAAAAATAAAATTTTTATATATAATTTTATAAAATATGTGGCGATTACTTTATTTATATAAGTATGCATTTAATTTCTTACAAAAAGTCAATGCTTAATCTTTCTATTCAAATATTTAGTCAACTTTCTACTTAAGTCAAAATTGAAATTGATATATGGTAATTGGTATAAGAGTATTATTATTATTAATAATATTAGCTCTTCTGCTTATTTTTGTGATGAGGTATTTTTTATGTCTTCGTCTTCTTCCTCTTTCTATTTGGAAGCAATTCTACTTGTTCATTGGCGAGTTGATACCTCTATGGAAGGTTGTCACACCATAATTTACGCGGTTGTCCTATACTTCTTCTACCGATTAGCAATATATCTAAGTTTAATCCTAAGATATTTTATTTCCATTACTTGATGAGTTCTCATGCCACCTATGTCCATTTTAGTTTTCTAGTAATAGAGTATTTTTACATATTTCTTTCCCATTTTCCTATCTATCGGTTCTGTAAGTTGTCCGTCTATTCTTACTTCCATCTTGTTGTTTTGGTAGATGTTTTCGACAGTTTTTATAATATTTAGGTAAACTTCTCTATTATACAGAAGATGAATTAGATCTTTGAGTCTTGCTTTGTCAACAGTTTTCTTTAACTCAATCAGACACAGATATACTGGTCTCTGGTTATTTCTCAGTAACTTGCTTTGTGACAAATATTGCATCTGTACACGATCTTCCACTACAAAAACCCTGTTGTTATCGGCTAAACTTATCCTCTGATTTATTAGTCCTTTTTAGTATTTATAAATTTTAGTTTTACGTTTTAGAGTAATTTTCTTTATTGAATAGTAGAATTAGTTCGCTAGTTCTCTATATTCTTTCGGTATTTCGTTGTATTTTATAATTTTGTTAATTAATTTTGTTAATTCATTGTGTTAGTTGTTCTGTCATTGCTGCTCCAAAATATTTCAATAATTCGTTTGCTATTCCTTCTTAAACTGCAGCTTTTCTGTTATTTAGCCTTTCAAGTGTTTTTCGAACATTTTATGTATTTATATTAGCTTTTTTACTTGCGGTAATTTCTGGTATTTATCGTCATTTGTTCTTTCTCCGCATAGAGTTTTTTTAGATAGTCAATCCGTTTACTTTTCTTTATATTTTAGGTCTATTAGTTCCTTTACCTCTTTGCTTTAACCTATTACAAAGCGCCATATTTCTTTTTGCAAACCATAAAATTATGTTCCATTCTTGCGAAAAACGTTAGTAGTGATAATTTTTTATTCGACTTGCAAGTACATGAGGTACGTTTCTTATTATCTTGTAAATATCGGATGCATCTTTTGTCTCTGTTAACAAGTACTTAACGTAAGCTTTTTTATTTTCTTTGCATTTTTTCTTCACTTCTGTACAAAGCCATTGAGTTCTTTGCCTTGGAAACCATTTATTTTTATTTATTTCTTTCACCAACTTAATTAGCTGAGGCTAAGGTAATAGACTTAATTTTTGCCCAGCTTTCTTCGACTCCATCATTTTTTGTGATATATATGGTATGTTAAAAGAAGCGGAATGATCGAATATTTCACGAGTTAAACATAGGATCGAAAAACTAAAAAACAAGTGTTCAATATTCTTAAAAATCTATCGAGTGATATCAAACATGACCCCCAACCACAACCGTTACAGCAATGTGGGGGGCAACTTTGCAATCTTAAATAGAAACCATTTGTTATTGCACATTTAGATTCCTCATAAAAAATTAATAACTTTGATGTAAGACATTTTTTCAAATTGTTGATAGTTGGCGTTATAATTGGAAAAAACGATTTATTGTTATATCCTAGGAAAATTGTGAAAACGTTTTAATATCTCGAGAAATACATTCCCAAAACACAAACCAAAAAACACGTGATTAATATTTTTCAAAAATCTATCGAATGACATCAAACATGACCCCGCACCCCCAACCCCTGCCGGTGGGATGAAGTGTAACTTTGAAATCTTAAAGAGAACCCCCCATTTTATTTCTGGTTGGGATTCTACAAAACATTTCTAAAAAACTGTGTTCACTACCATAAAAATTAGTTTACAGACTTCTAATTTATATACGTTTTCCTATGATTACAGCAATATCTACCGTAAGCCGAAAAAAAAATTAAAAACAATTTTACGTTTTCAGTTAGAACCATAATCTGCAATAAGAAGTGTAGGTTTTGATTTTAGATTTCAAAGTTGCCTTTTGCCTTACCTTCAGAGGGTGGGAGTGCAGGATCGTGTTTAGTGCTATTCAATGGATTTTTAAAAATTATTGAACACGTGTTTTTCAGTTTTTTGATCCGATGTGTAATTCGCGAAATATTCGACCGTCCCGCTTCTTTTATTACACCGTGTATATGTTTCTGCTCATTTATATTATTCTTTTTTGTAATAGGTATCTTGTAAAGTCATCCTGTAAATTTTCGACTTTTACGTTTGTGGTAAATTCTAGTATTTGTTATCAAATATATGTTTTTTCATTCGGATTTTGCACAATATCAATTTATGACGCTTTCTATTTTTGCTGATGTTAGTGCTCTTACATCCAAGATTTGCAAGGGGTGTTACTCTCTATTGGACAAAGTAAGGTCTATCATAGATCTTTTTTTCTAGTATTTCCAGTAGTGTATTATGTTGTTCTTTGATGGGAAAAATGTACTATTAATACTTATCTCGTTTATGCTGCATCAGAAGGTGTCCGTTATTATTTCTGATATTTTCATTATATCACTGTTTTATTATTAAAAGTATATTATTAATTACTATTTTATTGTAAACAAGCCACAATGAAAGGTTAAAGTAAGTTATTTGACCTTTCAATTTCCACTTCGGAAATCGTTCTAGAAAAAAAAAATCTACACAGAGCCAGTTTATCCATGATCCGCGAAAGGTTGCAATTTCATAGATCCAATTTATTTTTTGTTGAACAAGGTATTGTAAGTATTGAAGATTTGCTTTTTTATGTGATATTAAATTTTGATTTTGGTCTAATTATTTTTTGAAAAAAATCTACATTTAAATAAATTTAATATTCTTTTAGAACAAAACAGTATACATATTCTAGTTAACATCAATAGAAATAACGACATATTAGCGACAGTTTTCAATCTATCAAATAGCTCTCCTCCTCTCCTCTCCTTTTTTATCTGGGCCGTCTTTTTTATTTTTAAATATCTTCACTGTTATTGGATCTATTGATGTCTGCAGCTAGGAAACAGTAGATTTTGCCACAATATTTTATTGTTTAAATCTTGTCTATGCTAGAAGTGTTTTTGAGGAAGAGTTATTTTATTTATATTCGAAATAAGCAAAGCAAAATGTCTTTCCATGACGCTATTTGTTTAGGTCTGGCGGTATTGTTTGGACATCTTTGGAAACGAAGAAACTTTGTGAGTTGATTAGTTATTTTTTTTGTTGAGAGTTAATTGATAAAGTCAGATTTTTTTTGAGAGATATTTAGTACCACATTAAATATTTCTGTTAAATGTTTTTTTATTTGTGAAAAGATGTGGGATATTAAACCTGCTTAAATTAAAATACGGAACACTAAAGCAATATACTTTGGTTCGCCTAGGTCTATCTTAATATTTTCAAAATATTGTGACTCGATTGCCACATTACCAACCTCCTTTGAAACCAAATTTATAGACTATAAAAAATTATGCAATCCCATGAAAAAATTGTAATAGCTGACGCTCAATTTTTATCGAGGTAAAGACATTGGCTTACAGTAGCTTAAAAAATTCAACGGAAAGATACACCTTGCTTTTTAAATAATTTCTGGACTGTTTATTATTACCACTGTTAAAACATTTCAACACCAAATAAAAATAGACAAAGAGTCACGACTTGATTTCTTAAACCTTCTAATTGTCATGAGATTTCAAATAGAATAGCTCAAAACAATAAAATATTGGGATCGGTATTAATTTTAACCAAGAAAAGGAATACTTTAAGCATTTTGTGAGGAACAAACCAAAGCATGGGTTATTACAGATTAATGTGTAATGTTGGACTGACGACAGGAGAGATTCCGAAAGATCTCCTTGCTTTCTGAATAGCACCAGTGGTTTAAAACAACGTCAACTGAATTATTTCGCAGTTGAACAAAATAATTCTGATTGGTTGTATAAACAGATGCTTATACAACCAATTTTTTCAGGCTTAAAGTTGTTAGTTTTGTCTCTGTCTCATAATGACTGTTTAAATCACTAACATTTGTTAATTACAAGCTTTAATAAATTATCATTTATCACGACAAAAATCAAAAAGTAGTCTAATAAGCCACAGATAAACTCTCTGTGATCCAATTAAAACACCTTAAATTTATCGCCAACATAAAGCAAATCCCCACTAATCCATTCTAACGTATATAAAATATTGATAATTTAAAAATTGATTAGTCACGTCGAGACTCGTGAATATTTCAGTTCCATTAAAAACCTTTTTACATGTCTGAATTGATGACGGATTATACTAGGCTCCGAAATTTAATTAGCTGTGCTCGCTGAGTGAGCCGAGCAGTTATTTCGTCCTGATTTTTCGGCCTTTTTTTAAATGCCAACAGAAAATCGCGTTAGGGTTATAAGTGAGATTATGTTTTACTTATACTATAGACTTTTTAAGTTTTATTTTTATTAGTAGAAAGGAAAGTAAGATGGATTATTTAGAAATGCTTAAAATAAGAAAGTGGTAATATAATACGATAGAAATCATTATACAAATCCGTTAGTAAAATATTAAAATTAACCGTCGGGTGAGCCCGCTCTTCAGAATTACTAGAATTTGCTGTTATCAACTTCTATTTTTATCTAATTTTCTCTAATTTTTTTGGTTCTTTTTATTTACTGTTGGCTATTGAATAATTTACCCGTTTACAATTTAAAAAGTAAACAGATTTTAATTAAGTTTAAATTTTACACAAGAAACCCTAAATATAGTTGACTCCATGGTTTTTCCCCGTGTGTCATCATTTAAAGCCGGAATAAGACAAAAATTTACTACACGCAACAGCAAGTGGGAGAAAGTGGCTACTGCTCCGATCACGTATTATATAAACGGATAAAATCTAACGTTATCAAATAAATAGAATGTTACATGTTAGTTTGTCTTTAAAATGTTGTTGCAGAATTAAAGTTACATTTGAAGTCTCTGTATAAATAATTTTAATATTGGTGAATAATAAATAAATAAACAATTTATAAAAAATATAAAACTATATATACAATAACATAGATATGTTATGGATGCAATAGAACTGTTATCCCTAATGTTAATTATTGCAGGTTTGATATCACTGTTCAATTAATTTGTTAGTATGTTTTACATACGTTGCCCAGCATCGTTACACGTTTGAATTGCTTCCTCCCATATACTTAAAACATGTTCATCTGTATATCCATATCTGTCAATATATATGTATTATAGTAAGTCTATATATATATAAATATATATATATATATATATATATATATATTTTCTTGTCGATTCATCTTGGCCATATAAGATTAGCCCAGTCCAATATAAAATTAGTTGTGAAAACAACTGTTTGTATAATTTAATAACTTCTAAATGCACAGGACCAACAGACCAAAAAAAAACAGCAAAAATTCGACAAACTGTCGGCCACAAGTAAATAAACCAGAAACGTCACAAATTGTATTTAAAATTTAAAAAACTCGTCTTTTTTGTCCCCTTTCGTTTCAATGTACTCAGTCTAGAGCGTTTACAAACATTACATGTGTCTTCACTTAATAACAGGCGGTAGCTTGTTTGTCTTTAGTTTTATGCGTGGAAGGCAATGTAGATGAAAAGTATGTGTTTTATATCGCCAGGTATTATTTACACATGGGTAAAGAACCATGGAATTAACTTACAGTTTAATTTTAATAACATATGAATACAGCAGGTTTTTTGAGCGAAAAATACTAAGACGAATATATGGTCGCATAAAAGAACAAGGTTTGTGGCGCAGGTGTTACAATTTTGAGTTATATAGAAGATTTGGAGAACCTGACGTTGTAAAATTTATTAAGGTAGCACGCCTCAGATGGGTAGGTCATGTAATCAGACGAGAGGAAGATGCCATAGTCAGAAAAGTTTTTGACCAAAGAGGGCTGATCGGACAACGAAGAAGAGGAAGACCGAGACTTAGGTACCAAGACAATCCAGTAAACGATTTGAAGTCTATCGGAATTAGAGCATGGAGAAGAGTTGCCAGAGACAGGGGCGAATGGAGGATTGTTCTGAAGAAGGCTTTGGCTCATAAAGAGCTGTAACGCCACTGATGATGATGATGATGATGATGAATACAACAGGTGACTTTTAATGACGCATTATATTTTGTACTCATTTATAATTTATAACAATTATTATATCTACCACGTTTAGCTGCATCTTCATTTTCTTTAGTAAGATTCTAAAATTGTTTCCTGGTATCATGTCTAAGTTAAATAGTGTGTTTATATGATATCAAGCCACAGTTGATTGTAATGATAACTTAAATGTTTAACTACAAAAATTTGACGTTTCTATTATTACTCCGAAAATCGTTCTCAAACGAGATTATTTAGCAATCCAGCAACACTTATAAGTAGGAAATCAAAGATGATAACAACAGTATGTGTAAATGGCTTATCAGAATAAACAAGGATAGGTAACAAGTATAACATCACAATAACATTTATAGCAACCAATACACTTATGTCTATCTTGTCCAAAACCAAACGTAACAACACACAAGAGAGATCCAAGGACTGTAACTATAAAATACCCTGTGAATACAACTATTTTTATGTGAAAGAAACCGCCAGACACTACGTGTCAGGATAAACGAGCATAAAACGTAAATCAAAAATAACGACATCAACAAATCACAAATAAGCATACATTCCTAGGACAATAAATACAAAGTACAATGAAAATATACATCAATAATTATGAAAGAAACAGGCATGAAAAAAAAGAGGCAGCCCTCATGCTAATCGATAAAGAAAAATGGGTAGCAAATCCATTAGCAGAATATAGTAGGCTTTGGTTGCCAAAACTGAAAGTTGAGATCAACATTAAGAATATACCATCAATAGATATTCGTCTTCAATCATATATAATACATATGCAACACAAAAACACAATACACGAACACTCTCTCACATACAAACGTTTATAGCACAGATTAATAATGCAGAATAATTAGAATTTGAAGTAGAGTTTCACGAGGGACAGCGTATTTCTTGTCCCGTCTGCGTCCCGCACTTTTTCATCTGTCTTTTCGCGCCTTCATACAGAACTTTATAAATAATAACTTTTTTTTGTAAAACTAAAAATAAAAAAAGTCCCATTTTGTGCTGACTTAATTGGATAGACACTCTCTCTCTTTCTCTCTCTCTCTCTATTTAATCCTGACCTTCGGAGGGAGTATAGTGGTCATCGGGATGTCGTGTATTGGCCGTCTCCAAAGATCTCTGTCTTTGGTTATTTCTTTTAACTTATACATAGGTCTTTCCATATTCCAGTAATTTAATACATTTAACTTGTGCATCTTCCTCGTGATTTTCGGACTTTCATCTTTTCTTAGATAATAAGACTTTCCATGTTTTTCATGTCTGCTTTCATAACATATCAAAAGTATTTTAATTGTTGGAGATGGACTTTGCTGATTAGCCTAGACAGACTAACTGCATATATAATAGAGTCACAAGCCACACGTGTCCTTGATCCAGTTCATTGTCAAGGCCTCTCGCCTCTATAGGATCCAAAGAAGTTCCAATTTTCTTGTTGCTTTCAGGTTGAGGCTTGTGTACATAATTCTCTGAGTTTTATGTGTGCTTCTTGTTTCAAGGAATGTCCCCATTGCGATAAATCGAAAGTCTTGAATTTGTGGTAAGGATCGATTACTACAGAAATACAGTATACCGAATTTATTTTATTGTAGTATTTGATAATCTTCTTTCCAGCTACTATAATAGTTTTTTTCAAATTAAATTCCTAGTCTTTTTTTGGTCAGTATTAATTTCTAATATGATTTTGTCGAGACAGTCGAGTAATAAATTTATGTAGATGACCACACTGAGAAGTGTGACATACTTTTCTCCTCATACTAAGTCTGTAACTTTTTTGCAGTTTTGTAAGAAACCTTCTATTGGTTTTAGTAAATCACATTCTGCTTCTTAGATTCTAAATGATAATAATTTTGAATAACTGACACCAAAAAAAGTAAGGGAAAGAAAGTTTTTTTCATTTATCAAAGCTATCATCATCTGGTGTTGTCGCCGTATTATCAGGTAACGGTTTATTAGGGGGACCTAAACCAAAACAATTTTTTGCATTCAGGCTTGCATCGCAATAAATCAAAAAGAATTGCCAAAAACATTTTAAAATCTTTTATTCTGAATTTAATAATTACTATTATTATTATTTCATTAATATTAACTATTAAAACAATAATATTAATTATTAACTTCTGTAATTATTTTTACGTTGCAAACATAATGCAAATACTTATATAACTTTTATTACCAACTTATTTTATAATAATAAAAGTTTTCGCGGGACATGCGGTACGTCCCGCGGGACAATGCGCAAGTTCCATCCTGTGTTCCTAATTTAAAGTTCCATAGAGCAAAAAATCCACACTCATATCTTTTTAGCCGAAGCATGGCTGTTGTCTATAACATCGCGGTGAAATTTATGAATGTTTTAATTTTTTAATTTTGTGAAATAACTTAACTGCGTCAGCAACTTTGGCGGTGATACATTCTTTTCATATTGTTTTATAAAAAAAAATATGTATATTTGGGACAACTAGTTAAATTAAATAAAGAAAATCAGACGGAGAAATAAAGAGAAGCATACGGTTGGCTTGGGTATACTTCGGAAAACTTTCCTATAATATACTAAAAAAAAGAAAAATAAATAATAATAAAATAATATACAAAGGAAAACATGAAAAACATACCAAAGACCTAAAGAGCCATGGAAAGGCAAATGCTGAACATCAGGCTATCAGACAAGAAAAGAAATACTTGGATCCGCAACAAAACAAAAGTGACCGATGTATTAACACAGATAGCAAAACTTAAGTGGAAGTTCGCTCGACATACCATAAGATAGAAAGACGACAGATGGAATAAGATGATTATATACTGGAGACCATATAGTTACAAACGAAAAAGAGGAAGGCCACAAATGAGATGGTCAGATGACTTGAAGAAACACGCAGGCCCGAAGTGGACACAAACTGCCTACAATAGAGAGACGTGGAAGAAGGAAGAGGAGGTCCATGTCCAAAATTGGACAGTAAGGGCTTTATAGATAGTTAGAGATAGAGACATTCTTTTCAACAAAATTCTCAAATAATTTTTTTTAAGAACGATTTTCGAAGTAGAAACCGAAAGACAAATTTTTGCATTTAAAATTAAAATTATATTTAACTTTGATTCTCATTATTAGGAACTTAATGTTTAAAAAATATTCTCTACATTGAAGGCGCCCCCTTCTTCTTCTTCTTCTTCTAATGGCGCTACAACCCTTTGTGAGTCTTGGCCTGCTTAACAATGTTCTTCCATTCTGCCCTGTCGGATACTTTCCTTCGCCACTGCCTGATATTCATGGTTTTAAGATCCCTCTCTACGTCGTCTATCCATCTTTTACGGGGCCTTCCTCTTGTTCTGTTTCCTTGGGGCTTCCATCTCTAGACTACTTTTACAGCTCGATTATCTGGCATTCTTTCTAGGTGACCAAGCCAGTTTAGTCTTTGTGATTTTACAAATCTGACAATATCTGCGCTCTGTATTAGTTCATCCAGCTCGTGGTTCATTTTAATTCTCCACGAACTATCGCTGCATTGGGTTGGTCCAAATATCTTCCTTAGTATTTTGCGCTCAAATATTCTCAATTGATTTTCATCAGTGGTTGAGAGGGTCCACGTTTCACATCCATATGTGACCACTGGTCTAATTACTGTTTTGTAGATTCTCAGCTTAGACTCACGATTCAGTAACTTACTTTTCATTAAGTCTTTGTATGCATAAAAGCACTTATTACCGCTAAGAATCCGTGCTTGTATTTCTTGACTGATGTTGTTGTTGTCATTGATTATTGAGCCTAGGTAAGGAAAAGTGGAGGCATATTTGTAGGTATGGTTGTCTACCTTCAGATTCTCATGTTCATTCGATTTTGTGCACTCCATATATTTTGTTTTGCTTTCATTTATATATAGACCAAACGTAGCTGCTTCTCGTTTCAGTTCTATGACTTTTTCGCTCAATACCCTTTTGTTGCGGCTTATTATGGCAACATCATCCGCATATGCGCATATTTGCATAGCTCTTGTATTAATACAGCCGTTTACATCCAGTTTTCTAACAACAGCTTCTAAAGTTAGATTAAAAAGTGTTGTTGATAAGGAATCCCCTTGTCTTACTCCATTTTCAATATCAAAGGCCTGCGTCATATCTCCATCTATTCTCACCATAGCTTTGGAACCCTCCAGAGTCATTCGTATAAGTTTAACCAACTTATTGGGTATCCCTAACATAGATAGTTGCTTTAACATCTTTTGTCGATCTACTCCATCAAACGCCTGTTTGAAATCGATATACAAGTTGTAAATAGGTATGTTATATTTAACACATTTTTCATGTATACCTCTTAACATATGTATTTGGTCTATAGTTGACCTCTTTGGTCTGAAGCCACATTGGTATTCACCAATAATCTCCTCCGAAAACGATTCCAGGCGGCTATATATAATTCCTGATAATATCTTGTAGATGACATTTAAAACTGTTATGCCCCTATAATTTTTGCAGAGTCGTTTGTCTCCCCCTTTGTACATAGGAAGTATGATTCCCACTTTCCAATCTTCTGGTATGACTTCTAGTGTCCATATGCGGTCGATTAGTTTATGGATACGCCTCCATAGCGCATGTCCACCATTCTTTATCAGTTCTGCAGTTATTCCATCTGTGCCAGGTGCTTTGTTATTTTTTAGATGTTTTATGACGTTTATCGTTTCTTCCAATGTTGGTTGCTCAACTAGTTGTTCTGCTGTGTGGTGAATTATCTCTTCATCTTCGTTTTGTTCTTTTTCTGGGTTTAACAGCTCTTGAAAATGCTCCTTCCACCTTTTCATTATTTCCTCTTTCTCGCTGATAATTGCCCCATTTTTGTCCTTGCAAACTGTTGATCTTGTTATGTATCCTTGGGTGCATTGCTTGATTTCCTTGTAAAATTTTCTAGCCTCTCTTCTGTTATTATAATCTGTAATTTGTTGTATTTTTCTATTCAACATTTCTCTCTTTTTCCTTCTGCATATTTTCTTTGCATCTTTTCTGAGTTCTTCATATGCCTTTCTATTCGATCGGAAATCCCTTTGTAGACATTTCTGTCTAGCTATATTTTTGCTATTTATTACTTGTTGGCAATCTTGGTCAAACCATTCCTCGTTTCTATGGCTTGAGGTTTCACCTAATGTTTCCTTTGCCATATTTGTAATTGTCGTTTTGATGATATTCCATTCTTCTTCAATGTTGTTTTGTTCTCCTCTTTCATTTAATATTACTTTTATTTTCTGCTGGTACTCATTCTTCTTTTTAGGATTTTTAAACATATATGTATTCCATTTTCTTTGTTTGGCGCCTTTCTCTTTTCTTACCATTGATATTCTTTGTTTTATCTTCGATATAACCAAGAAATGGTCCGAATCGCAATTTGCGCCTCTATATGTTCTAACATCTGTTACGGAGGTTGCCCACCGCTTAGATATTAATATATGATCAATTTGATTAAATTTATTAGTACCAGGTATCATCCAGGTTCCTTTATGAATATTTTTATGAGGAAAACACGTACTAACAACTCTTAGTTTGTTTGCCATTGCCAACTGTGCCACTCTCATACCGTTGTTGCTGGTAATATCATGTAAACTATGCTTACCAAAGGATTCTGCATATATTTTCTCTTTTCCCAGCTTCGCGTTCATATCACCCAGAACTATAACTGCAACTCTCTTCTGTGCGTTTTCACATTCTACTTGTAGTTGGTCTTGGTCGGTTACTAGTTCATCTGCTGCTTCTGTTGGGGCATGGATATTAATAATTGTAACATTATGAAATTTTCCCCTTAGACGTATTTTGCATATTCTTTCATTAACTGGAGTAAAACCCAATACTGACCTGCGGCATTTATGGTTTACCATAAAACCCACTCCAAAGTCTCCTTGTCTTTCTGCTTCACAGTAGTACATACTGTATTCTTTTTTATTTATGCAACCATGCCCTTTAAATCTGATTTCTTGGAGAGCTGCTATGTCTACTTCGTACTTCAATAGTTCTTGTGCAATACTTTGCATTTTGCCTGCCTGCAGCATGGTTTGGACATTCCAGGTTCCCAGTCGAAAATTCATCATTAAGTCCTTATTCCGTAGCTTTGGTCGTTGTCCGTTGGTCCGTCCGGTTAGTTCATTGTTCGTAGCATTCGTGATAGCTGAGTTTAAGGTGAACAGGTTATCGCCCTGTTGCACCCGAGTCCAGTGCCTGGCTATAGCTTCTGAACAAGCTATGCTTTCTCCCTTCCTCGTCCGCCCTGACCCTACCTTCCATTGGGGTTGGTTACCCAATCTCCAATAGGGTTGCTCAGGTTTACCGGGGTTCACCCGTGTGATCAAGATCACACTTCTTGGAGGTGAGGATAGGAATTGAGTAGGAGAGGCTAGAGATGTTATCTGGAAGCAACATCTTATATTGCGCCTCACTACTCCCTTGAATTCGCCCCCATTCTCCAAAATTTTGTTTATTTCATCTTTAATATGGGCCAAATTATTTATAATTTTTTTTAATTGTACTTAAATTTACTCTTTTTTATGATTTTTATAAGAAATGCCGTGATCTAAAATTTTAAATCAATATTATTCTATATTTTCTTCTTCACTGTTAAATATAGATGTCCCTAATAATTTTCTATATGTTTTGATCTTGTGCCTCTTGCATCCAATTCTTTTGCAACGTTTTAGACCGTCAGTTAAACGTGTTGGTAAACATCATCTTTTAGTCTCTCTTACAGCATAAGCTTTGTCCATCTTTTATCTGTCATTTGAGTCACGTGACTTGCTCAGTTTCACGTCAGTGTTGCTATTTGTCCAACGCAGCAAGCTCCATCGCCCTTTAAGCCACACGGATCTTTTGTACTGTCCTTCTTCTCATAGTCAACGTGTCCGCTCCGTACGTCAACGTTGGCAAAACACACGGATTTTTTAAATATATTGGTATGTGGGACGATTTAAAAATCTGGTTTAATTTGCTGAAGGCTGCTCAAGTCAGTTTTACACAACGGATAAGCTCAATGGTATGGTCATTTTTTAATTATACTCCATACTAAATATACCGCATAGGTAATATTCTTTTTACATATATGGCGTCAAATTGGAAAGAGATTTGCGAAGTGTGCTTTCAGTTCCCGCGTTAGCCATGGAGGGGTTTCGGTTATGGTATGGGCAGGAATATCCTGAAAAGCTCACACTGAATTGGTATTTACTGAGGGTTCGTTGCCTGCACACCGATATATTGAGGAACTTTTAGCGAATCACCTAGTACCCTTTTCTCAATATATCGGCGATGATTTTCTATTAATGCAAGACAATGCGCAACCTCACTCTGCAATGTGTATCACGCAATATTTAAAGGAAGTTTGTACTAATAAAATGAACTATCTAGCGTGTTCGCCAGATCTAAACCCAATGGAGTACGTTTGGGACATGCTTGGTAGAAATATTAGAGGTCGCGAAGTCGCACCAGCCTCAATTAACGAAGTGAAGGAATGATTGGCTCTAGAAGAGGAATGGCAAAACATACAGCAAGATAATATTCGCAACCTCATAGATAGCATAACGTCAGTGACCTTGCAATATCTTCTATGTGACTTCACCTAAACTTTTCAGGAGAGACAAAAAACTTTATAAGTATAACATTTTAATATATTTCAATGGTTTTTTTGTGTTTTATGATCTGCGTGAAAGTGACATGTTTACTTATTATGAAAAAGTTAATATTTAAGTGAATTTAGTTTTGTTAAGCGAGATAGGAGGTATTGCTTTAAGTACTGTTACTCATAGGAGATATTGCTTTTCATTTAATGTGAACTTAGGAGTTGTTGTTTATTAAAATTAAGCATAGCTGCCTTTTGTCCAAATAAAATAAATAATTCTTTGAAATTAAATTAAACATTTTATTCATACTAATACAAAGCATTTATTAAAACACTCGAAACTTCGAAAAAACAACAAACAAAAATTATTTTCATAATTATGTCAAATCGAACAAAATAAAAGGATATACCCGTGTAAAAGGCTATCATAAAATAAATGTGTATCTTTCGGTAGGGTCGACTTTAGATCCTGCAAATGTTGCCATTTCTCCGTTTTTATTTTAGAAGGCAATAGAGATAAAGGTGAATAGTCCAAAATTGTTGGGATATTCTTTGGTCTGATGGGGACTTGCAAGTATTCTCCTTTATGTTCAGTTTTTATTTCTATGGTCCCTGCTGGATTGTATTTGATACATTTTATATCATTAATGGTTGGGTCATAAGCTTTTCTTCCAGGTCGGATTGAGGAATATCGCATGTGGTTTGACGATGAATAGTCTTTAAAAAACGTATGGTCTAATATTTTCACTCTATATGGCTTAGTTCCTTTCCTTGCTTGAACTGTAATGGTAGCGTAGTCACTTGGTAGATGGATTATTTTTAAGACTTCTTTCTATCGTACTATGTACCGAGTCACATTCCATTTGAAAGTGACCCGGTTCAAGATATTTTTGGAACACTAACACATTATGCTTGATGGTAAAGTTTAGTAAAGCGTTGGCCAGGACATTATTACGATTTTGATAACCGCAGCCATCAGAATAAATAACGACTGGCGTTTTGGAGTCGGTAACACAATTCTCCTCTAAATAATGTATGATACAGGAAACAAATGTGGATGCTTTGAGCTGGTTATTCTCGTTTTCTGAAAACCAATAGCACATAACATCCCGAGTGTTTAGGTTGTAAACTGTGAAGTTATGGCAGGACAATTTGGTTTTGAAGTACATTTTGTTCGCTGGTACGTATGGGCACAACTTTACGACTTGTAGGTCCATTGTTAGTGCTATTATTTCATCTCTTTCACTTGTGGCTTTATCCAAAGTTTTAGCTTCTCTGGCGTCTTCTTTTCTTTTTATATGAGCTCTATATTCTTCTTCAGTCGTATTCTTGTATTTAAATGCAAAACAAATATTGCATTGGTCTTTTTTTGGTGTATATAAAGCAAAATTATTCTCCTTAAATCGTGTTGAGAATACGTTGCGACCTAAAGGAGTCATATTCTTTTCTTGACAAAAACCATTCACATAAACACCATACAAATCTGATATACTGGTAAAAGAATATTCTAAATATAATTTTTGTGTTTCGCTACAACAATAGTGTGATGGAAGTTTTGGTAAACTCTCAATAAATTGTTCCAAGTATTTATGACTTTCTGTATACCTATTCTTTACCATTTTCTTGGTAGAAACATATGATGATTCATCAGTCATACCGCAAGAACTATTATCAACCCAATAGTGAATAGTTTTATAACCTATATCTAATGTGTTTGTGAACATGGTACGACATACTTGTAAGTTTTAATTCCCGTCATGTAAATAGTAAGTGTACGTACCTTGTCTTCTTGCATTTTCCTTGTTTGATTTAAATGTTGGAGTTTTAAATACATGAGATGCTACAAAGACTTTACGTTGATCCCAAGTCATACCCCAGAATTTCTTAAAGATATGACTTCTGCACTGTTCGGTAAATTCTTTGCAATATCTCAATTTGGAGTTTCGACATTTTTCTGAAGTACACGCCTCTTTTAAACATTTTGCTTTTCTTGGTATATCTTGCTTGATCTTCCCGGGTTTTTTACTAAACCTCATGTATACTTCACCTTTCATTCGCAGTTTTTTGTTTTTATATCTTTTCCATTCATTTTTATTCTGACCCAGCCTCCTTTTTCTCTTCATGGTAACTTAAACATCACCGTTTGTGTTCACCAGATTTCTTTCAATATTATTGTTTATACCAGTATTAGAACTTTCTTGATCATCACTGGTATTTGTAGCTTCATAAGTTTCGTCTTCGTCACTAGAACATTCATATGGCACAAGAGATACCAACCTTTCATTTTGTTCATTTGGCAACAGTACTTGTTTATTTATTAAATTATCTAACGCGAGGTTTACAGAGTTATTGTCATCAGAACAGCTGTTATTCAAAAAATGAATTTCTTGAGATACACTATCACTTGATATAATACAATTATTATTATCCGCTAAAGAGTCAATTTCGTTAAAGTCTTTTAAACAATCGCTTAAGTCAAAGTCTTCCTGCTCCGTACAATTTTGCAATGTTGTAAGCGTAGTAATCGTATGATTGTCTTCAGGCTGAGGTTCGTCTATTACCATAACTATAGGCGTACTGTCTATATTTAGGTTTTCCCATTCGTTGATTTCACCAGAGTTTACCAGTTCGTTTACTAGTAGAGTGTCTATTTCGTCGCTTCTATTTACAACTAAGATTACTATACAGTTTATTAAGACACACAAATTCTCCTATCGGTAAATCGCTATCTGTTGCCTACTTGCAAATTCTCCTATCTGAAAAAAATTATAAAAACTAGATCTTTGTCTATGTTTATCGTTTTAGTTTAGAATCCTATTACTTCAGATTTTATAATCACATAATATTATCGTTAATATGTACATAATAGCTTGTGAAACTTACCAGAAATATCGTATTTCGTTGATAAACAACTCGCAGTCTAACAGCTTACTATACCCTATGATTGCACTATACAAACTGACAAGATAGGACATGTTGCATGTAGTTTACCGCGTGAATTTAGATAGGAGAAATTGCAAGTGGCATTTTTATATATTTAGACATTTTTCTCGTTCATAGGAGTTCTACAGACAAATCTTTGCTATAAGCAGATTCCGAATTCATCGATAACTCATTTTCATAAAAAAATGCAGATAGGAGAAATTGCCAGGTCACCGACGATAAGCTGACGTGTACGATCATGTTGCTTTTAATCATTATACAGTGCTTGTGGGATGTCGATATGACATTCCTTCGATATTAGTCACCAAAGCCCCCATAGTCGTATTAAAATTAATACAAAAGATAATGGTAATATAATAGGAAAAGTCGTAAATTGTGGGTGTCAAAGTCATTTCGTTTCTAAAAATAAATCAATCTATATTTTTACATAAAACGAAAAAGGTAATACTTAGAAGACATATTTGCATTTGAAAAATAAGGCTTTACGAAAATTCGATAACGGAATAATTCCACAGGATGTTTCAAAGTTAGGATAAAAACCACCTTTCGATTAATCCCGTATAATAAGTCAAATACAAAACTTTATTAAAAAACTCACCAAACTAAGTAATAACTATTTAAATGGGAATAAGCCACAATTAAAAGTTAATTGAAATTGAAACGTTAATAAACTGACTTTAACCTTTAATTGTAGCTTATTCCCATTTAATTAGAAATTACTTTAACATGCCACAAAAAAAAAGCTTCAGAACATAACTAAACTAAATTAAAATTTATAAATTTTTACACAGTGTGCTCAAAAATCATCACAATAGGGCCAAAAATAAAAAAAAAACTGAAATACTTTGAATTTGACAAAAATTTTCTCCGTTGCGTTTTTTTTGTATCTGAGTATAATAATAGAAAACAAAGTCCAATATTTCCACAATTGTCTGAAAACCAAAAAGTCCTCTATTTGCATAGTAACTTTTACAAGATGGAATTGTGAAGCTAAAATATGAATATAATCAGCCGAAAGGAATCGGTCCTATTCTCTGTCATTCATACCTAAATTTTCCCTTTAGACACTAAGTCGTTTCGAGCACCTTTCCTTTCAGGGCATCTCCCTTATTTTGAGGACATCAATTTCTGTTTTCTCTGCCTTTGAAGCCCAAACAACTCTAATTTGTTCTTAATGGAAGTAAAGGGATTAATGCCTGATAAATTGCGTTGGTTTACAATTGCGGCGCCATTCACGTCGAAAGCGCTAATGGCAAACGGAAAAACTTCACGGCGGTGGATCAGAAATTGTTTTAAGCTAAGAAAAGAGCCGAGGTTAAGATTCAGATAATGTTTTCTCTTATTTATCGTAGATTAAAATTAATCAACTTTTTTTTTTGTTTTGTAAAATATATTTTTAAGAATAATGATTTGATTTAAAATACTATATTTTTAATAGATTAAAAATAAATAGATTAGAAATTGCCAATTTATAAGACATCTTACCAAGTTTCTCTTCTCTAAAAAGCAAGTACTTATATGTATTTAAAAGTTAAAAATAAAACATTAAAACTATTTAAGATATCCAACGGGTTCAGGTGGAAGGGGAGAACAGATTATTTTGTTTGTTTTACCAAGTAACAAAACAAGACAATTTGTATAATGTATATTTTAAACACAATTTCCGAAGTGAAAATCGAAACTTCAAAATAAACGTATTTTAAACTAAAATGTTGGTCAATTTCCAACAAAAATAATAAATATTGACATGAAACAATGTGAGTTTGATAACCTCCGGCCTTAGCTCTAGGGTTAGTGTTTTAAAATCGCGCAAGCGCTGACCATTTCTTTTTGACTACTTTCGTAGCCGGGACCGACGGTTCTACCAGTAATCTGTCACGTCAGTAGACAGTAGGCCACTGAACTACGGCCGTCACAAAAAGCTACAAGGAAAAAGTTTCAGAACAATTCTAAGAAAAATAACCTTCAAAATTTTATAAGATATTGAAAAGAAGTGCATACTCAGAAAGCAGTGTACAAATAGATCCGATTAACACATGCGTACAAGAAATATAAAGAAAATAAAATATACTATTTGGTCTGCTAATTAATCACATTTTAACTTAAAAACATGTTTTTCCAGAAAGTTCTTTCATTTTATTTGATATAGTCCCCATTTAGCTCAATAAAACCATTCCAACGATTCCCCAGCTTCTTTATGCCGTTCAAATATCGATACCTTTTTGCCATAACATCGTAAGTGACAAAATTAGGGAAAACAGTTTTATTGAAGAATCGTATCTATCAAGCCGCCAGGCACCTCCTAGCAAAATTATCGTAAGGTATAATAGCATAGTATTGGAATTTGCTGTAACGTAAGTCACATAAAAATGTGAACAAATCTATTTTGTAGTTGTGAAAAGATCGCATGATCACCAAAACATCGTAAGGTGCAAGTCACGTGGTACAAAAATTGCTACTTACGATGCAGCGAAGTGCGTTACGATCTATTAGTGCACTGTGTATAGCCGCAGAGTCAGAACGTAAATAACACAAAATAATTTTTTCGGTAATAATTATTTATGGTTTTTATTTTTTTTTGCTTTAGGCATAAAAGATGTTAAAATAAAACGTCGAAAACAAGAGGATGGAAGAAGCAGAAGACAATGTTCGTACAAGTATATCATTAGGTAGAATGATGTGGAACACGAGGTGTGCCAAAAATTTTTATTGAAAACCTCGGATATTTCAGAAATGACTTTGAGATATATACAAAAGAAAACTCTACTTCAGCCTCATTTTCCAAAATAGATCCGAGAGGTAAGCATGTTCCACATAACAAGACTGGGAAAGAGCAGAAGCAGAATGTTTTAGATTTTATCACGTTGCTACCCGCTGTCCCACCTCATTATTGCAGAAATAAAACATCGAGAAGACACTTACCCACTGAATTTCGTAATGTATCATTCTTATACGAACTTTTTAAGAAGAAACAGTTAGAAAAAAGAATAAATAAAATAAAAAAAAGATAAGTGCAAAGTCTGTGAAGTGAGAATAGACACATATTTTGAGGAAACAGAAGAAACAAAGCAATTGTATGAAAAACATTTGGAAAACAAAGAAAAATACAAAGATTCATTTCTAGCTGATCAAAAGAAAACTATCTTAGATTCAAAATTTTTATGTGCTAGTTTCGACCTACAGAAGGTGTTAAACACACCACATGGAGACAATTTGCTCTTGTACTACACCAGAAAGTATGCTTATTACAATCTTATGGTTTACGAAAGTGGAACCCAAAATGGGTTTTGTTATTTGTGGGGAGAATGTGACAGAGGACGTGGCAGTAACGAAATATCTACCATAATCTACAAATATTTGCAAGAAGTTGATAAAAGACAAACCGTAAAACATATATCACTAAATTGTGATAGTTGTTATGGACAGAACAAAAACAAGGCAATGTTTGTAATGATCTCGACTTTTCTTAATCATGAAAATATATATATATATATATATATATATATATATATATATATATATATATATATATATATATATATATATATATATATATATATCTAAAACCGAATGAATTCAAATGTAAGAACGGAAAACCTATAAAAATCAGTGAAATTAAAAATGTAAAATTTGAGAAAGGTAACCCAGATATTATTATAGAGGTTGAATATTTAAATAATGGCCAGAACTGCATCAATTTCACGATGGAATTAAAAGGAAAAAAAACCAAAACGGCTTTATTCTCAAAAATTGTCAATTTCCGTTGCAAAGATAAAAGACTTAATTGATCTCTGTGACAACAATATAATTCCTCTCAGGTTTCAAACGAATATAGGCTAATGAAAACGTTAGCTACGCCAGATAAGCTAGAAGAATCCGATGAGGAAGACGAAAGCGATGAAGGGTACCAAGATTAGATTTTTGCTGACTAGCTGTGATTCACATTTATTATACCACATGCAATAACATTAGATATTATGACTATTTGTAAGTTTATGACTAAAGCGATTTGTTGTTCAGTTAAATGCCTATTGTACTTTTTACTTTTCACAAATAAATTACCCAAAATAAACAATTTTTGGTATTTTTTTTATATATATTTATGTTACTTTAAGGGGCTGTGTCTAAACATACTGTTTATCGTAAGTGCTGAGCTTACGATAACAATCATAATGTGAAATTATTTCTGAATTTACCAAAATTATCGTAAGTGTTGGACTTCAGTAGCAAAATAAAAAACTTCAGTAGTAAAACTACAGTAGCAAAATTATTTTTGATGCTTCCAAAGTAACGTAAGTCCAACTACAAAAAACTAAAACTAGTTTGAAGAAAAATCATTACTTTACTTCAAACACTCATGATAATACGTCCGGATGCCAATTTTCACTTCAATTGGACATTTCTAAACACGTTTATTGAAAAAATTGCTGTACTGTAAAATTTACTAAACGACACTTGTTATGGCAGAAAGGTATCGATATTATGATTTTAAAGGCGTTTGTCTTAACAATTATCTTCATCTATTCTGATTTACAAACATATAATAACCTGGAGGTCAAATAAAAAACAAGTTGGGTGAAAAAGCATTTCGGAGCCCAACTCTGACATTTGTAACATAATGCCGTAACGTAAATTAAACCTGGATGGGAAGACGAGATGCCCAGAAGTTGCGTATTACTGTTAGTAACATAAAAATTAACCCAAGTGGAGGTATAGTCTCGTAATTTAAAATAGACCAAGAATTCCGGGTTTACAGATATTCACTATGCTACCGGCTTTCAGGTGTTGTGAAGAGCATAATGGCGAAAGTTGATGTGAGTATACTGATCTCTAATTAGGGGATACTGAAGTCAGAAAGATTAAATAATTGGCCAGTGCCGTGCGCCGTTTGCAGTATTAATTAAATTATAAAACTAAATTTAGTCCAGTCAATATTAACCCATCATACCAGTTGAGGGTTAAAATATATATTTTTTGTTGAAAAAAATTTGCCCATTATTTGCTGGTCCACATATTTTTTATGATATTAGAAGATATACTACTTCTTGTCTCCTGCATTTTGCCATTAAAATGTCATAATTATAAAACAATATTGTCATTAAACCAATAAATATTTAAGTAAAAGAAATAATAAATTAGACTTACTCACAATCAATTTAATTTAACTATCCAGACGACCGGTTTCGCTTTCTACAATATGCAAAGCATCTTCAGGTCTCCATACAAAGTTAAATAAATGATGCCGGTACTCTATTAATTGATGGTTGAAAGAACATGGTTCAAACTATCCTGTATTGTTGTTTGGAGAACTCAAGTCTGCTATTGTAATTGTTTGACAGTAAACGGGGAAGTTCTTGAGGAGACAGATTTTATACAATGAAGTAGAGATAGGTTTAATGTAATTGTTTGTTTGATGAAAGTAATGTTCTATACCATTGAGTTATTTAAAAGTTATTTATATTTATTCTAGAGATATATTTATGAAATATGTGTTATTTATTGAGACTTTATTTTAGAAGGTGACTGTTGTGAGACTATGAATGAGATTAGATGTACAAATTGTGTGGGTGTGCAATTCTATTAACTTGTAAATATCAAATTTCTTTGATAAAGTATTGCTGTAATATGTGTCAAATGGTTGTAAAGTCCAATAATTAAAGTTAAAAGATTAAAATTAGAATTGAGGACACTTTAAGACACGCAGAAAACACACAGTATATTCATAAATATATCTCTAGAATAAATATAAATAACTTTTAAATAAGTCAATGGTATAGAACATTACTTTCATCAAACAAACAATTACATTAAACCTATCTCTACTTCATTGTATAAAATCTGTCTCCTCAAGAACTTCCCCGTTTACTGTCAAACAATTACAATAGCAGACTTGAGTTCTCCAAACAACAATACAGGATAGTTTGAACCATGTTCTTTCAACCATCAATTCATAGAGTACCGGCATCATTTATTTAACTTTGTATCGAGACCTGAAGATGCTTTGCATATTGTAGAAAGCGAAACCGGTCATCTGGATAGTTAAATTAAATTGATTGTGAGTAAGTCTAATTTATTATTTCTTTTACCTTTTGAAATGGACTCACACAAGCAACACATTCATGATTTAAATATTTAAGTAATAATTTACATTGGTTTTAAATTCTGATAACAATACTTATCTTTAATGGTGAATTTGGAAGGTATTTAAACAAAATATATCTGTAAATAAAAAAGCAAGATCTACGTTTTTGTTTAATATATACATACATCATAATAAACAACCGTAACACTGATGATTTGGCTATCACAAACCAACTTTCTCTTGCCATAAACTTAACTTTTTGAAGTCGATCAACATGTCAATTTATACTTTAAAGATTTCCCTGTCTTAGATTCCGAAACCAGTGCACTCTATATATTTAGAATACCGACACATATGTCTCAGAAACTGCATTTTTCTTTTCTTGGCGATAAATATGATTTTTGTTGCTTCCTATTATCTCCAGCATTTGTTAGTTGATAATTCAGTCTAATCAAAAGGTTTTTCAGTACATACCAATATCTTAAAATTTACCAGATTTTTTGTTGTTTACTTATTTAGTGTCAACTTCATTAGACCGCAGAGGAGAAATTCATTATACCATTTTAATTATCTGGAAAAGAGATAATTATAGTTCTTAATTTTTGTAAAAACTTATTCACTTATATATGCAAAACATTCTGTGTAAGATTTTTGATTATTAGGTGCCATTATGTTTTTAATGCGGAACATTTCGCGGAATTTTATGTTGTTTTTAGCATATCCATTCCGCGAATTATATTTGGTATGTCCATATGAACTTTAAAATAATTTTGTATATATGGATACCTGGTTTTTTAGAGATAGCGGCAATGTTTTAACATAACAATAAGCTATTGCATTTGTAAAAGCTTTTTGGAATTGTTTACTCAAATGGGCGTTCTATACTAATATTATTGCACAAAAAGGTTATAAAAATTTTGAAGAGATAGCATCATTGTTACGTTAATATAGAAAAATTTCTTTTTTATTAAACATTACAGCTTGCAGTATCCCCACTCATTGAACATTTTTCAGGGCATAGTGACACTAAATAATATTAGCTGCTGTCTCCATTGGCTGCGATCCTGTTTCATATGGACGACTTCATGTAAGGTGTTTCTTAGCAGAGACTTCATTTGGTCTGCCTGTCGTTATGGAGATTCTTGTGTTTGTTGTTCCGTTTTGTAAAAAGGGTCTCTTTTTTTACATTTTGTCTTCAGTTCCTCTCTAAACCATGGGGTTTTCTTTTGTGATATGTTAGTGTTTGTTAGTTTCTGCGTTAATTATGTTATTTTTGAGTTTTTTCAAGTTTTCCTTTTTTTAATATTGCATTCCCAGAAATATTCCCTGATATTATTTTTCTGCTCAAGTGTTTTGTGGATTCCGTATTTAGTCCTTCGACTCTGATTTTTGTTTGTGTTGGTGCCGCTCTCTTGGGTGTGAAGTTAGTTTATGATGATTTTTATTTTACTAAATACTAGGCTATGGTCGCTACCTGCATCTGCTGGGTCGAAGAATTTTACGTCGATTATTTTTGATGGATGTATATATCTCTGTTGGTTATAACATAATCTATTATAGATCTTTGTCTACGGGTGTAATTAATTATATATTTTTGTTGGTCTTTGGGGTAAAAAATGTGTTGTTTATTTTAAGGTCGTTACTCCTGCAGAAGTTTATCATTAGTTCTTCATTTTCATTTTTAACATTCTTGTTGGTTACTTCCGGGTATTTGATTACCTATTCGAGCGTTAAATCTCTCAATATTATCATCTTCCCCCTGACTTGTTCCACTACTTGTTGTAATTCGTCATGTAATTTTTCCTTAAGAAATTTATTATTTTCTACGCTGTATACTCCGATAATATTCAGGTATTGCTTCTCTATTCTTAACTTTGCTGTAATAATCCTATAGCTTACATATTAGAAAATATCGTAACAGCATTATATACTCAAACCTAGAAATGTTGGATTAAATTTTGTGATCTGTCTAAAATCTTGTGTATCTAGGTAATTAAAATTAGTCATCCTAAATGATTGTTAATAACAATTTTTGTTATACTAAAATATTTATATAGTATTAAACATCATAACTTTCGACTTATGTGTCGATATTTTCATATTGATATTCTTGGACAGTAGACATAGTTTGAAGACTGCTCGTAAGCTCTCTCTTAGCATAAAGTATTGATTTTTGTGTGTACGTTGATTAATTTGTATATATACTTATTTGTTCTCTGATGCCATTTATCTTTATTGTTGATCATTTAAATGCAATAGTACCTGGCAAATATGCGTGCCAGTTGTGATACTTGTTTAATACAGCGAGCAGCGTGTAGTCAACTTTCTCTAAGCTTATTTTCTTCAAATTTTCCTATACTATTAGCTTTTTGAGCAAATCATTCCAGGATTCTGGAATTTTGTACCAGTTTGTACAGGTCTAGTTGATAGATAATATATGTTTTTGGGTAATCACTTGTGTATCTCTCTAATATCTCAAAGGTGTTTGACACCTGCAGTCTAGTGTCTCGCAGTGATACAAGATATGGTTGACTACTTTAGGTTCTCTGCTCCAAAGCCTCTGCAAAACATTTTCCTTGCCTTTAGGTCTTTAGGTTATAATGTATTTACATTCTTACATTTTTGGTCGTAGAAGGTGGTTTTCTTCACTTTTCCGGTCGAATCTAGGGTGATGTATTTTGTAGCTGATCCTTTACTGTTAACTTTATCAGTTTTTCATTGTCCTATATTCTCCGATATTCTGGAATCTATACTAGTATAATACTGTTATATTTTGCCAGCCTATAGAGATCTTCTCCACATTTCCACACTAGTCTAAAGTGGAAATATACAGGGTTGGGATAAAGCATTGAACTATCAATATCTTGAAAACGAAAAAGGCGATATTCATGAAACTATTTATGCAAGTACAATGACATATAACACATATGATGATAAATTTTTGTTACTACTTTATTTGCGATTTTATCGGAAATATCCTTAACTTATTTAATTTAAATGAAACACCTTGTGAATTTGCAGATTTTAAAAGATCTGGTCATTTTTTTCATAATATAGTTCGGTAAAAAAATTGTTAAACCAAGAAACAAATCTCTTAGAATTAACGGATAGGTAGATTTATTTACTAAAATCAATGATAATAACAATTAAAAAAATACTTCAAATGTTCAAAATGCTTGTAGTTGACATCCTGACAATGTGTAAGGCTAATAATTTGTTACTGCTCAAATAAGAATAAAAACGCAAGCTCGTGCCTTAAGATGTTTTTTTTTGTATTAAAACAATTTAATTAGAAATAATCAAGTAATATCTAGTAGGTTATTGTTGCAAAACCAACCGCAATAAACAAAGTTATTAGGAGAAACATTGCAATTGATTTAGAGGAATTACCTCAAAGTTTCACAATAACTTGGACACTTAACCATGGTATACGTCCACATATTGCAAAGAAACTTTTGAAAATTGAAAAGTATCATTCGTATCAGATAAAGTTAGTTCAAGAATTGTCAGACGATGATTTTGACCGACAGATAGTGTTTTTTCAAGCGATTGATGCACATTTGTAATGACGACGAATATTTTCTGGCCAATATAGTGTTCTTCGATAAAGCAAATTTTTGTTTAACTAAAACAGCTTAAAGACACAACTCTAGATTGATTAAAAAATAATTCTCATTGCATACATGAATCACATATCCAGCATCTAAAAAGTTAAATGTACTTAAAAGTAGAGGTAAAAGTAAGAAGTATATGAAATGAGATAAGGTAAGGCTATTTCATGTCAAACCGAATGTAGAAAAGTGACAAAAAAAGGATCATTAGATGCATTATAATAAAATATGTAGTTGTAATTACATAGAAAGCTTTATAAATATCATATTTTTCGTATTAAAGATATTTACTTGATACCACACTTTATTCTAGCCCTGTATGTCACTTTCCAGGTATACTCTTAAGGCGTTGGGAAAACTTGAATATTAAGAAAACTTAATATCTCTTATCAAAAATAGTCAACCAATTAATTATAGATTTTTCCGAAAATTAGATCATAAAACCGAAAGATTAACCGTAGTTTTACTGATCAATTTTGTTTAAATATAAGAGAAACTAAAGGCTTCTCTATATTATCAAAATTATTTGTTTTCCAGATATATTAACCCATATTACTAATAAAAAAAACATAAACAAATAGTGTCAAACATTTAATGACATTTAAACAACGATTCATAATTTTTGGTAAGAGTTATACAACACAATATTAACATTCCTTAAGAGATGTTTTAAAGTGGCAAATGTTATGTGCGGTGTTCGCGTTATCTTGTGGCTGCTGGCCCTGCTGAATTTAGCAGGAGGTAGTGAATTTCCAGATCGAGAATGTTGTGATTTACCGTCCCCGCCGCCTTTAACGACAGGAAGCCCTGTGCCCACTGAACCTGCTGTCACCGTACGTTCAGGTAAGTCGTAAAAATAGACAGTGCTTTTAAGAAAAAAACAAAAAAAAAACAATAAATAAAAGTTACTGAGAATCACATTAGTGTATTTAAATCTCGTAAAATGTTATTATTTTTACACTCTCCGATATATTGCAATTTCTATACTCAATTTGAGTCTGTCGGTCATTTTTTGGTTTAGAGCTGGTAAATTCTATCATTTACAGATTTGGTTTTTATTTGCATAATGTTGGATAAAACATCAAGCAAAATTTTTACATAACATTCTAGAATAATTATTATTATTTTATGTCAGATAATTGAATGTTAAATTAAGCACCAACACACCTTTGTTAAAGAAAATATTTCAAACATTATAATTGGTATTGTCAAGTTTAATTTAATTTATCTAATTAATCTTGTCCGTCTCCCCAGGTGGCTGCAAAATGAAAGCTAGGATATTAAATACTCGGTACGGATGAAAACTCTAAAAGTGAAAATCGGCAGCTGGATAAATAACTACAAGAGAGATTAAATAGATCAGAATGGTTGTGATCCAGAATAGTAATGTGATAACTATAAAACCGGGATGTATACAGAGGTGCAAAAAGCAAAGGTGAACTATTGTACCAATTCTCTCTAAAACAAAAAGCCATGGAGAAGAAAAACACGATACCCTCTCGTCTGTGGCAGACTCATTACTTTCATGGATTGCTAAGAATATCCGTGAGTAGGAACTATCCGAAAGTAGAAAACTCAAATCAAAAAGCAGGTATACGTATAGGTACGTGAAATGTATCTAGCATTTACATGGCGGAGAAGCTAAGTAATCTAATCAACGAAATAGAAAGAATATCAGTTGATAGTCTCAGAATAAATAAGTTAAAATCACCAGGAGAAGAAACGGCAAATGAAGAAAAGAGAAGACACATCCTACTACATCCTAGGTTATGATTCACTAATGGCATTTGTAAAACACAAAGAGGAAACCACAACCAATATTTGATTAATTTCATTTAAAATTCAGCACAACTCTATTTTTATGAGTCAAGGTCTGCCCAGTCAATATCAGTATAATACATTGCTATGTTCCAAAAAGTTTTATAAATAATTTATAAGTCAAACTGGCAACAATTGTATATTCTCAAAAAACTTTATAGTCTGTAAATTTTTTTAATAAAATTAGCTGAGTACTTTCGGCATGTAACATGTCATCTTCAGAGATTCGTCTTATAGGTTATAAATACTTCATGGAAGAGCGATTGTCGTCACAAAGCACAATAAAGAACGTAAGAAGGCCAATTTCTCTGTTATACAGGTAATAACCATTTTAAGTTGTAAAAATTATATTTAAAATACCAGTTTTTGAGAACAAACGACTGTTGCCAGATTAACCTAAATTTTTATTTTAGAAGTGGGTACAATCATACGGTATTTTTTCAATCTCTAAAAAATTAGTAAATCCCTTAAAATATACTAGGAAATAATATAGTTGAAAATGTTGGTAAGTAAGATTTGAGAGAACGTATTAATACAATTTTTTATCAAAAAAAAAATGTTGTCGTAACGAACTCTTGATTTAAGTTTCTGTACTGTAGACTCCAAATAAATTTGATAGTCCCCGCAACCTAGTGGATTATATATCGTCAGATAACAAATAGATTTTCTACTCATTCGAGACATTTTATACCGAAATTAAATTAATATGAATTGAGCCCAAATTCATACTGATGTTAGCTAATATGACGACGTCATCGAAGCAATGAACGAATTTGTATACGTGGAACAGCTTTCTTACACTGCATAATATATAATATTGCCCCAGAGTTAAACCGCAGAATTTGCAGAATCAATTGATGCTATTTTGGGCTCAATTCCATTCTTAACTCTTTAATTATATTAAGAAATACAAAGGTATGTGTATGTGTAGTTGGAAATACGCACTGCGGATTACTAGATATAAATACAAAGGTAAAACTACAAAGCAATAGTACGCTGAGTCCTAACATATGGTTCAGAGATCTGGACTCTAACAAAAAGTAATAAAAACATGTTAGGATGTTTGGAAAGACAAATACTGAGGCGAATCTGTGGAGTGCTGAATGACAGTGAGTGTATGGAAGATGATTCAACTTTGAAATTTATAGAATATACCGGGAACCAGATATTGTAAGATATTATAAGATAGGACGTGTGAGGTAGATATGGCATGTACTGTGAATAAAACAAAATGACCTAACTTGAAAATGCACCTTGATGGACTCATTGGTCAGAGAGGAAGAAGAAGACCAGAACAAGGTTCCCTAATATTCTCGATGAAGACAGGATAATGATGATAATCTCGAACACATATTAAAAGAGGAAGTCACTTAAAAGGAAAAGGTCAACGTCAATATGGTAACAACATATCGAGAACTTATTTTTAATTGTATACTTCTTCTGATGCACTTCATTTTTAGAGGTTTGCGATCACATCATTAAAATGTTCTCTATTTTGCGACAATCTTAGTTGTTGTTAAACGTTCGTGTCCGTCCAAGTTCTGATATTTTGAAGCCATCACATGGCTCTTTTGCCTACTTCTCTTCGGCCTTCCATTTTCCTTTCAATTATTAATCATAGCAGATTATGTCATTTCTTATTATCTGGCCTAGGTACGAGGTCTTTGTTTTCTTGATCGTTGTTATGAGTTCCAACTCTTAATTTATGGTACGTAATACTGTTAGATTCGTAATATATTGTGTCCACTATATTCTAAGCATTCGGCGATAAATTTCATTTAAAGCTTCATCCATCTGCGACTCTTTAATAAATACCACCTGAGGATTAAATAAGAACATGGCATAAGAGCTGCAGCTATTTTGTAAACTGTAGACATGTTGATTAAACCTGACACACACAAACATATAAAAATGCACAGATATACATACTTACATATAAAACACACATACGAATATGTACGTCTACACCTTAATCGGCAAATCACCAGACAGCCGCTGGTGTATCAGAATAAACATTTTTTCCTTACATTTTTAGGCAAGACTTCTATACTGACATTGTATTACTTTTTTGTCTATAGGAAAATGCTGACGTGAGCGTCACGGAACTAGCGCCACAAGATGGCGTCGTAAAAGGCGGGTAACGTCATAAAATAGCAGTTCTTCACATCGATCCCTACCCCCGATCAATCCGTTTCAACCCATTATATTATTTATTCTAAGCAGGTTTAAATGAGAAGTAAAAAAAAGTATATTTGCTAATAAAATATTCTATTCGCATCAGTTGTCAAATTTTTTCTTTTTCTTCTTCTTTTTATATAGACATGACTGTCTGCTTTTCAATGTGCCTCCAGTAAAGTGTTGTTTTATCGTTTTCGTGGTCTTTCTACTGATCGTCTTCCTGTTGGAGATCCGTCTTTTGCCATCTTTATTACTCTATTTGTTTTCATTCACCTTATAGCTTAAGTGATAAATTAAGTACTAAATGAACAGTACATTGCAAAATTTATTCTATTCACACTCCATCTATAAAACTCTCAAATACATCAATTAACATTTTACTCTGCAATAATAAAATTTAAAGAACCCAACTTTCTACACATGTCTGCTTTCCATATTTCAGGTACCAAATGTTGCAAAAACATAAAGGGCCTTTTGTAAAAATCTTTAGTTCACAAATAATTTTACCAAACTTCGTGTTCACCTACATTATTAAGAAATTTTTCAAACTTTCTAACGTAAGTTTAGGATAAATTCATACTTCAAACTACATGTTGGTTGCTACTGCTATTATTATTATAATTTCAACTTTTTTAATTTTTAAATGTTGCTGGCTACTGTCATATTTAGACAAATATCTCTAGTTTCATTGACTGCTTTGTTCCGACCTCCGTCCTAACATGTCAATATTGTCATATTAATCAGTTGCTATCAACAAGTCCTCGTAGATACGTTGTTTCAGGACTACCAACCTCCAGTGGAGTCTTACGTTGCTATGTTATCAATTCCTGTTGTAATTTAAACATCCTAGTATATTAGTATCCTAGAAGATCAAATTCTTCTTCTTGATGTGCCTATCCGTTACGAATGTTGGCGATCATCATGGCAATCTTTATCTTATCTGCAACAGCGCGGAAAAGCTGCACATATGGACCCTGTTCTGCAACAATGGTGTAAGCCACCGGCATGTTGTTCTGAGATAATTAGCTTTTTGTATTTCGTTATCATAGAAAATTCCCTTGCTGAGATATTTTTCTTTAAATATGTTTTACTCTTTTACAATAATACATACAAACGGAAAATATCCAAATAAAAGAATAACCTTTAATTTTTGGTATAAAAAAACAATAAAAACTGGGTTACATGATTGTTGCAAAATTGAGTAAGTGATCATAGTTAATTGTGTCAAAATAGTTTATAATACAATTTGATACAAAAGATAATCAGAAAGCATTTTTATTGAGAAAAAGTAGATACAGTTATTTTTATTATTCATATACAACGTCAAATTGCTCTTCATCAATAGTAAAATCTGGCATCTGTCCATGTACTTCTACATCGTCTATGAAATTTTCACTTCCGACTTTATCTAAGAAATTATAAAAGCCTTTTGCATCTGTAGGTACCAAATCCAAGATGTCTTTCAGGTCTTTTATTTTTTCAGCAGAAAGCTGTCTACCATTTGGCCACAGTGGAGGCAGTTCTATGTTTCCAAGTAAAGGTTTTCTGCCCTTTCCTGCCTTTTCGATGTTTACTGCTGAAAAAGAAGGATCTCTAACGTGATTTTTCATGTACAAAATAGTGGGTTCATGCTTGTTCACTCTTATAACGTGGGTTTTTATCCAATTAATACGCTGTTTATTATTTGAGTCGATCTTGCGATTTGTAATCGACCTCTCTAACTCCTTAACTGATACAATATCATTAATTGCGATACGGTTTATGATAAACTTTTGTTTTCTTCGACAGGATTTCATGATGGTCATGTAGTCAGTATCTGAGTATACTCTATGTTGTGATTTTAGGGAGTATTCGACGTCTCCAAAATGTTGGTCGTTGGGTAAAAAACGAGTAGTACATGAATAAGCATTAAAACAAGCTTAATACTTCGATTTTGACCTCCACATGAATCGGACCACAATATAAGTTTTTTAATGGGAGCATGTACATGTTCGTTAATGTATTTACGCAAGCACGAACCAACCTCTTGTGTGCCTCTGCCAGCTTCGTGTTCTAACCATATATTAAAAACATCTTTTCCTGTACTACCAACATTTATACCGAGATTAAACAGATTGAGTTGCCTTTTATAATAAACGATTCCAGTCGGCAACTTAGGTGTGGGGAGAGTTTTTTGTAGATCAAAAGTCAACGTCTCCAATGTGTCATCTTGTTTTTCAGCTTTTAGATTATCGTTCATTTGTTGTCTCAGCTCTTCCGCGATGTCAAGATGTCTCTTGTGATCTGCTTCCAGGTCTGCTCTTTCTTCATCTTGTTGTGTACTACGAATTTTGGCAGCGTAGGTATATATCGCACATGCTGCAAGTATAAAATAATTGATTTACTTTTTCTGCCAGTGCAAATACTGATATTAATGAAAAACATTTTGAGAGGTGATGTTTAATTTATTTTTACAGAATTTTTTGTTTAATTTACTTTTTGCAAACCCTACGGATTAATAGTTAAAAAAATATTATAATGCATACCTTGTCTTTTACACGAACCACTTTATAAATGTTTTTAAATACTACTAGTAGTTTAAACTACTCAGAAAACTGCAACGGACGTAAAACGTGTTCTGTTTTGAAAAAGAATTATTGTAGTTTATGTTGATACATATACCCATTGAATATTTTTCAACAACAATGTAACCCGCAATGTGGATTACCTGGTTGTTGTAGATTTATGCATTATCACTAGTTTGACGAATGTGGATTAGAACTTTGGTTAATAGATGTCGCTAAAGTACCAGATACGGCTTCTACCATTTTTGTTTTTTGTCAAACCAGTCGTAATAAACTTGTTGGCATGTATATCACATTTGTAAACAAATTGTGGGTTACATCATTGTTGCAGAACAGGGTCCATATGTTGTATTGAACCAGATTCTGAGGTTCTTTAACCAAGATGTTCTTCTTCTTCCTGGACCTCGTTTTCCAAATATTTTCCTTGCAGGATGGCTTGAAGGAGAGCATATCTGGATTCATTTCGCATAATACGTCCGAAAAACTGTAACTTTCGAGATTTGATGATATTCAGTACTTCTCGGTTCTTATTCATTCTTCTGAGGACCTCCTCATTTGTGACTCGGTCAGTTCACGGGATCTTAAGCATTCTTCGATATAGCCACATCTCAAATGCTTCCAGTTTTCTGCACATCTCTTCGTTCAAGGTCCACGATTCAACACCATAAAAAAAGACCGAAAAGTCGTAGCATTCTTACTTTTGTATCAAGAGAGAGGTTGTGACACTTGAAGAAGGCCCCCATCCGATTAAGGATGGATCTAGCATTTCCGATGGGTGCTCTAATCTCCTGGTTGTTGGTCCATTTTTCATTTATTATGGTGCCATGGTGATTGTAGTGCGTCACTCTTTGGGATTGGTTGACGTATGTTGAGCTTCTGTTATCCTTTTCTTGCTAATTATCATAAGCGTTGTCTTCTTAACGTTTATATTAAGTCCATATTGTTGACTCTAATACGTGATTTTGTTCATAACAACTAGTAGGTCTTCTAAGTTGTCCGCAAATACTATGGTGTCATCTGCATATATGATGTTGTTTAGCCGATAACCATTTAGTGGAATACCTTTTTCAGTTTTATGCAAAGCTTCGATAAATATTCTTTCAGGGTATAGATTAAAGATTAGAGGAGACAAAATACAGCCTTGCCTCACTCCACGCATGATTTTCACATAGTCGGCGTGTTCACATTCAACTCCGAGATTTTCTTTCTGATTTTAGTAAAGATTTCTAATTATTTTCAGATCTTGGTTGTCAATTCCTGTTTCTCTTAGTATCTGCAACATCTTGGCGTGCTATACTCGATCAAACGCTTTTTCATAATCAACCAGACATGCGTATACGTCGTAGTTGACGTCTCTGCATCTCTGGAATAAGACTTGTACTGAGAACAAAGCCTCTCTAGTACCAACAGCATTTGTGAACCCGAACTCGTTGAAGAAAATTGACTTTAACACAGCTTGTAGATTCTCTTATGAATTATCTTTAGGAACAATTTTAGGAGATGACTCATAAGGCTTATATTTCGGTAATCTTCGCATTTTTAGCTCCTGGTTTTTTTGAAATTGTAATAAATTTAGATTTCAGCCATTCTGTTGTTATTTTTCCAGAGTTGTATATGTTGTTGAATATCATGAATGTGTTGCCTGTGTGAGTCAATTTCAAAGAGGTAAAAATAAATTTATTCAATCAATTTAATTTTACCACCAAAACGACCGGTTGCGCTTACTATAATTTGCTAAGCATCTTCAGGTCACGATACAAAGTTTAATTAAATGCTGAAACTACAAAAACCCATATTAGGGTTCTGTCTTATAAAGATAGCAATTACAGTAATACTGCCAATATTATATGTCTGTGATTGTCAATATGAATAAAATTGATGAAGAAGACAAAGTAAAAACCCACAAATTGGTATAGGATAATCTATTGAGTTAAAATAAATTAGTAAATTATACTTACATGCCGGTACAAGAGTCCATTAGTTTCAGGATCTCATCCGTCATCTATGATTTTTTCTTCATTAGTCTATCTGTGTTTAAGTGTTTATCCTTTACATTTTGCACTATTTCTGTAATACGTTTGATCGTTTGATAAGATCAAATAATGTAACTCAAATTAAATTTAACAACATTTAAAAGGTTTTTACCCAAGTACTTAGTGGCTCAAGGGATGTACATGTACATCCAGTAAGTATTAACCACATTTTTGTATTAACTTTGGTAAAAATTTTAAATTTCATGTTTTTTTTAATTAAAGTGGATATATACTTTTAGGATAGCACTAATGATGGAAGATTTATTCCGAAAACGTTCTGTGATGTAGCCCGATAGAGTGTTTTAATATGTACCTTTTATAAAGGAATTTTCAAATGAATTATTTTGTGGTACACGGTATACAGCCAGCTTTAGGAACTTAGTTTCCTTGTGAAAATTACTTTACTTAATTTAAAAAATATAGGAAACATTGTACAAAGCTTCCCGCTAGTCTACTGTACCGCCTATTGTAACATATTTTTTTTTTTTTTTCACTTTTCCCTCAACCCAAATACGAAACAGCAGCACTACAATTGACTCATCATATGATGCTGCAAATACTGCGCTTTCCAAGTAAGTCATAGGCACAACACCATGGTACCCAGGGAATGCATAGAATTGTAGAAATTTGTCTAGATAGATGACAGATAGCTAGTGAATTAAAAAAAACACATGAATACCAAAAGGCATAAAGATCGATATTTCATGTTTATATAAGAATAATACTAACAAAATTTAATACCATTTAGTTAAGAAGTATAGTCCGTTACTGAGTTATGACTAGGAGAGAAACAGATAAGAAGAGTTGCCAAAATAATTTATCTACTGACAATTGACAGCAAACACAATGCAACTATATTTCTAGCTTTTTAAGAACGATTTCTGGAGAAGAAGTTTTTACGATAATAAAATATGGAATTTTATTTAACATTGTTGCGATTTGTTTCCAGAAAAATATAATAATCAAATCTAAATGAAAATATTTACAATTTTTTAAATTGTAGTTCATTCTCAATGTAAACAAATGAATAAATAAAAAAATAAATAAATAATATATGTATTTATCTTTGTCATGATTATCTACGTGCTATTTAATAATGTTTTACAATCTGATTTTGGTGTAATTCTGTAATGAAAGTATCCAAATACAATAAAATTTACAAGAGGTCCCCCTTCATAAAATTATATAAAGCACCCCATATAACATACGACCCATAAAAGAAAATAGGGATGTTATAATAAAATAATTCCAGATCACATCAGCCCAATTGAAATGTGTGCCAAATCCCGAAATGCCGACGGCATCGTTCTTCTTGAAAATAAATCAATGATCCAAAACATTGTCATTCAAAACTGGCATTAACCTTGTTTCTGCTTTTCTCTCATCGTTTCTCGGGCTTGCCGGAAAACTTACTTAAACAACCATAACATTCGCGAAGATAATAAAGCGCCAGTATATTTTTCCAGTACATTTAACCTTACAACGATGGATTCTCAAAGGGGAATTTGGTGAAGAGCCTTTTCGAGTGTTAGGCAACATATTAATTGGTGATTCTATAAGGAAAGTCGAAAAAGGAAGTAGCTTTTTTGGAAATAAGATAAAGCAGTTTTTTGTGGTGAGTGGGAAGAAGCGAAACTGGATTTACTTTATTGGCTTAATTTGATTTATGGTTATAAATGATATGAGCATTTTAGGATTAACTTTGTGAATTTGCAGTCTCTTGGGAAGAATAAAAAATAAAAAGTGATGATAAAGGAAAACAAGCAAAAAGAAAATGGGAAATTGGAAACCATTTATACCGAATGTAAAAGTTTTTTTATAAAGAAATCTCAATTTAGGTGTAAAAGATATTAAATGTTGTATTTCAAATAAATATTGTGATCTGTATTAAATAGGACGTGTTTACAGTGCAATATATATATATATATATATATATATATATATATATATATATATATATATATATATATATATATATTGCATATATATATATATATATATATATATATATATATATATCGAGAAAAGGAGTACGACCGTCAATCCAAAATAAACTAAGGTACACTCGAAGAGTGGTGGGTTTTTCGGTCAAAGGGGAGAAATAAAAGACAAAGAAGGTGGCTACTTCATCTATTTATTGAAGACGTCTCGCTTTCTGCTCAGAAAGCATTGTCAGTTCATCTAAAAAGAACAATATAAAACCAAACATCCATAGATAAGTTAAAAAAAGTGTGTTACCTTACAGAGACATGTAGCAGTCAATGATGTTAAAAATATGAAAAAGCTTACGAAACTGGACATTTAGAGTTAAAGTTGTATAAAACAATTAATTGAAATTAGGTATAGTTTGCAATTTAACAAAATTAGCACAGCAAAAGAACATGTGATAATTATAATAACAACTTTAATATTGTTGATTCTTTTCATTTTAGTGAATTTATTAATAATTTTGAACTTCCACAGGGCTACATTTTAGTGAGTTTTGATGTGGTATCTCTTTTCACTAATTTACCTCTCTCTAGTGTTATTACCTCCTTAAGAAATTACTGGAACTCCATCCAACTTAACTGTCCTGTATCCTGGGATGTATTTGCAGAACTTGTTCAATTAATATTTGACACTAATTTTTTGGTCTTTAACGACAAATATTACCTTCAAATTTTTGGGACACCTATGGGTTCCTCAATCTCTCCCATCCTAGTTAATTATTTACTGGATGATTTAGTATCTGACCGTTTGGGTCTTTTAGATTTCCAAATCCCTTTTAATAAACGGTAGGTTGATGAGTTATTACTAGCCTTACCTCCAGACAAGATTCAGGCCACCTTGTCTTTGTTCAATGAGTTTGATCCTCATTTACAGTTCACTGTTGAACTTGAGGACTCTAACACAAACAGTATTCCCTTCTTAGACATGCGTGTTATTAGAATGGGAGATAACACCCTAACTACAAGTTGGTACAGGAAACCAATGGCCTCTAATAGGTTTCTCAACTACCACTCTTGGCATCCATTTAAGTATAAATTAAACCTAATTAAAGCTTTAACCTGCAGGCTAAATAGACTGACACATCCGGTTAATCGAAGGATATCCCTTCAATTACTTAAGAAAATTCTGATTGAGAATTCCTATCCATCCTCCCTTTTTAATAAATACCTTCTCGTGCAAAGCTATGGTTCTTCTTTAAATGACATACCCAATAGTGACCAACTTAGAATAATATCAAATAATTCAATTAACAACACTGTTCTGCCTAATACTGTACTTGGGACTCCAACTACCCATTACTCATCGTTACCTTATTTGCCTCAAGTTACTGAGAAACTCGTTAAACTGTACAAACATAATAACGTACCGGTTAAAATTGCAATTAAGAGTGCTAAGACTGTCAATTTTTCTTTTAACAACATAGTATCTCTCTCAAATATTTACCGTACTCTTTGTAGTACCTTCAAAAACCACCAACTTTACTTTTTATTAAAGTTTCATTAAAGATTTTCCATATTTGGACATTTATTTTAATTATGACAATTTGTTATGACGTAACAGATTTTTTTGATACGTATGCAATTTGATCGCTGAAATGGTTTACACTTGCAAGAAAGAATCGAAATTGTAGGTCTATACTACAAAAATAAGAATTGTGCAAGAGGTATTGCTAGAATTTTTATTGAAACACCACAATAGACATGCAACTTATCAGTATGAGATTGAACTGATGCACAAATTTAGTGCAACTCGGTCAAATAATAATCATAACCAACAGGGACTCGTAAATAACGAAACAATTTACGTAGCTGTTTTAAGGCAAGTTAACTTGTAGGCTGAGCAATCACGGTGACTGTCAACAATAAGCAGAGCAATTGGTGTTTCACCTTCTACAGCCTTTAGAATCCTCCATAAATTTAAGTTTTATCCATACAAAATTGAATTGTTACAAGAGTTAAATGAAGAAGATTTTGATCGTCTTCTCGAATTTTCCAAATTAATGACACAATGCATCATTAACAATTAAAAATTGTTAAGCAATATTTGCTTTTTAAATGAATGCACATTTTTATTAAATGGCTTGGTAAACAGACATAATTGTCGATACTGGGTTTAGAGTGATCCACATATTGTGCGTGAATTTCAGACAGCATCCTCAAAGGTTAGACGTATGGTGTGCTATCCTAGATAATCGCATTACCAGATCCTTCTTTATCACTGGAAACTTAAATGATGCATCGTATCTTGAGTTACTTAGACAAGTGTTTGATCGTATTAGAAGAATAGTAGAAAATGATGATAACCTTTCCTAATATTTGGCTGTATTGCAACATGATAAGGCACACTTTGCTCTACATGTGCGACAATTTTTAAACGCTCCTTGGATAGGTAGAAGAGGACAGATAATAGATTGGCCACCTGGGTGACGGTATTTAACACCCCAAGACTTCTTCTTATTGGGGTATTTGAAAACAAAAAAATGATAAACAATGAAGAATAGAGGAATAATGTCGGTAGTTTAATGCAAACGTATTAAACAATGTCAGAGAAGAATTTTAATATCAATTCGTACTCCGACTTTTGACTAGTAAAGACGTGCTCTCAGACGCTATACGAAGTGACATCTGTATTTGTAGGTTATTTGGTTCTTATTATCAGTTATAAGTATATTAAGTTTGTGTTTAAAAGGAAAATTACTGTAAGTAAATTTTGTTTTTTTTGAATAATTCTGCCCTGACCGATGTCCGGGGAAAACGATCCATCTACAAGCGGCAAGGGGCCGCCGAATGGTAATTTTAATAAAGATAATCAAGTCATGATCTTGTTCAGGATATTATTGTACATGAAGATATTAATATGAGTTCATGTATAAACAATAAAAATAATAATCAATTAAATGAATTATCTGGTACCGATACACTCGACAAAAACTTGAAATTAGACAAAAACTGGTATTATGATAAACAACGTTTATTAAATCAATTAACAAATAGATTGAAACCTAACCAATTTAGAATTAAATATTGGGAGATAACATCCAAAAAATTGGGTAAAAAGTTAACAAATTTAAAACAGTATGATAAAAACAATATTGAAATTAGTACTCTTGGTAGCAATCGTATAAAAATCGCAGTAAATTCGGGCAGTATTACCAATAAATGAGATAAAGATCCATTCTTTGAAAAGAATAATTCACTTGCATATATTACGGGCCATCTTATAGAAAAACGCGGGTTAGTTCGTTCAGTTGATACTTCCTACAGCGAGGAGGCCCTCCTACAAATTATTAATTCTAGTGTACCTATTAAAAAAGTAAAACGCATGACTAGAGTTAACCACAAAGATAACAATATGGAACGTGTTCCTCGTCAAATGATCATTGTTACGTTTGAAGGAAAACTCATTTCTCAATTTATTTATAATAATAAAGTTAGATGCCCTGTAGAAACTAATATTAATCCCGTTATGCAATGTTTTCGTTGTCTGCGATACGGCCATTCCGGCTCACAGTGTAGGGGAGAGAAAAGGTGTAGAAATTTTGGGTCAGAAAATGAATCTGTGTGCGAAGCATGCAATATTTTTTGTGTTTATTGTAAACATAATAGTCACAATTCTACTTATAAGGAGTGTCCAGAATTTAAAAAGAAAACTAGAATCGAGGAAGCTATGTCTAATTTGAATATATCTTTTAAAGAAGCTGAAAAAATTATTAACAATCCAGCCTATTCTAGCTCCATATAAAAAAAATTGCTCTATTAATTGATTTAGCTATAGAATCTTCTGCTTTAAAAATTTCTACAGCACAACATCCAGTCCGTACTACTTCTTCTACATCAAACTTTAGGTCAACACATGATCAACCATCTTCTCCTAAACCCTTGCCAAAAAAAAAGAAAAACTACTGATTCTTCTCCCAATTTCCCACCCATTAGACGAGAATATAATACTAGCTTTTGTGCAGGACCGGTCTTCCAGTATGGAAAAGAGTCGCAAAATAATTTTTTAACATTTAACCCTGCTGTCCTGTTCGAGTCTATTTGACCCAAAAAAAAAATTATTTCTTATTTTACAAATTATTACGCGGCGTAACGTTTTGGTATTCCGCGACTTTATTACCTAATCTGAGGTCTTTCAATTGCATATGAGATAAAACTTTAACTTCCTGATTTTTTTGATAAAAATTAAATTGTTACCTATGATACGTTCGGGTCAATATGACCCACGTATTTAAACCGTTAAAAATTTCCTGTGTACGTATGTTTAGTTGGCAGTGTTTTATATTTTCTAACACTGTTTTCTAACAGTCAGTCATGTAAGTTTATAAATAAAAATAAGTTTCTGCAAGCTAGAACTTGTAAAAAATTTGAAGTGTAGCTGGACGATGTCATGTAGAAGGGCACGTCATGTAGAAGGAAGTGGGGGTGATAGACAAGTGGTAGGACACTGATGATATGTCAAACGCATTCATGCCATTCATATACATTTCAGTCTATTTTTGCATGTTGATAATGTCGCATCGAAGAACACTAACCGAAAATGAGCTGCGCGAGCTCGCGAACGTGTTAGACAGTGATGAATACATATCAGAAACAGAAAACCATACAAGTAGTGAGAGTGAAGAAGAAAGTAGTGATGATTCTGTTATTCCATTCTACGTACCACATCCTGTAGAACCTTCTGTAACAGTTCCTTTGAAAGATGGTAATATTCAGTGGTCGCTTGATCCTCTTTATCAATGCGGTCGTTTTTCTACGGACAATGTTATAAATATTGCTCCAGGAGTTACAAGGTACGCATGTGCACGAATTTTCGATATCAAAAATTCGTTTGACGTGCTCTTTTCTGACATAGTTGCAAACCAAATTATTAGTATGACAAACATGGAAGGCCAGCGTGTTTTTTGGACCAACTGGAAAGACTTGGATAAAATTGGTTTTCAAGCATACATTGGTCTTTTATTGTTATCTGAAGTTTTCAAGTCCCATGGTGAATCAACTAAAAGTTTGTGGAATGAAGAAACTGGTCGTAGTATATTTGACAGCAACAATGTCCCTTGAAGTGTTTACAAAAATTTCGCAAGTGATACGTTTTGATAACAAGACTACTAGACAGGATAGGAGACGATTAGATAAACTTGCTGCAATACGTAAAATTTGGGGAAAATGGGTGGAAAATCTACCAAAATTTTTTAACCCTGATGAAAATGTTACTATCGACGAGCAATTAGTAGCCTTTAGAGGTCGCTGTCCCTTCAAACAGTACATTCCAAGCAAGCCAGCGAAATATGGCATAAAAATTTGGGCTTTATGTGACACCAAAAGTTGTTATGCTCCAAAATTGCAGATCTATACAGGAAAAGAAGCAGGTGCCGCACCAGAACGAAATCAGGGAATGCGTGTGGTCTGCGACTTGACTAATGATTTGAAAGGCCACAATATTACCTGCGATAACTTTTTTACATCGTACAATTTAGGCCAACTTCTTCTAAAAAGAAAAAATACAATGCTGGGGACTATAAGAAAAAATAAACCAGAGCTTCCAGCAAAAATTGCAAATAAAGAAGTTCATAGTTCGTATTTTTACTTCACGCAAGATACCACTGTTGTTAACTATATTCCTAAAAAGAATAAAAATTTTGTTCTTATGAGTACTTTGCATCAAGAAAAGGCTATTAGTGACAGAAATGACAAAAAGTCCCAAATATTTTAGATTATAATAATTTCAGTAAGGGAGCAGTGTATACTCTAGATCAGCCTGTTGGTACATATACATGTCATACCGTCTCAGGACTTGCAACTTAATGTAGAGTCATATGTCGCCATGTTACCAATCCAACAGTAACTATACCATCTAAATTGTAAATTAGACATAATGTAAACTAAATTTCATTTAGTAATTTCTAAAGGGTTTTTACCCCCATATTTAGTGGCTACATCCATGTATTAACTTGACACTGATGATGGAATACTTAGTCCGAAAACGTTTTGTCAATTTAACATAGCCCAACTGGGTTTTTTATATACCTTTTTATAAAGGATTTTATTCAAAAATTTTTTAACAAAAATTCTTTTTACCAAATTCTATTGGAGGAAAAATTTGATATTGCAATAATTTCTGAAACATGGTATAAGCCTACTAATAACATTAAGTTTAATAACTTTAACGTCATTGCGATTAATAGAGAGAAAGGTTATGGGGAGTAACAATTTTCATTTCACATAGATTTATATACGAAGTCATTCAATTTAATCATAATTTTAATCCAAAAATTGAAGTTTGTGGAATCAATATCATTTTTGGTAACCACAAACTGGCTATAGTATCTCCATATAAACCCTCCGATGTTAGAGCGAAATCTCAAGACTACATAAATTTATTTAGTCAAATAAAACATGATTGCATAATAGAAGGCGACTTTAATGCCCATCACGATATATGGGGATCACCTGCATGCTCACATGATGGCAGAGTTTTGGTGGATGCTTTAGATCATTTTTCAAACTTGAGTGTTATAAACGATGGATCTGCCACAAGTATTTCCTTTCCCGGCCAGGCAAAATCTGCCGTAGATCTCACAATTGAAGACCTCGGTGCAAGAACCGGGCAAGTCCATTTTTAACCGAAATTGAGTTATTGCATTCAGCATAGAAAATTTGAAGTTGCGCATATTTTGGTACGAGAATCGGGTAAATCCAACGAATCTTCATTAAGTTAGCGTAGCAAAGGATTTATCCGATCATCCATTACGGCGCAAGAATCAGGCAAGTCCAAAAGATATCCGATTTTAGCACCGAAATGGTCGCGTGTAGTGGGAGATGTCGGAGTAGGGATAACCTTCACTGGTCCGGTGGTACTGGTCTGCTGTTTAGGTATTTTGTTTTCAGTTGTGAGATTTTGTTAAAAGGAACAGGTTGAAATTTTGTGTTTAGTATAATAGATTTTATAATGTCGTCGGAGTCAGAAATCGAGACCCATCCTTTTCAAGATTCGGGTAGTGAATATGCTCCGAGTGATTTGGATCAACCTAGTACAAGTCGTGTATCGAATAGAAGGGAAATTAAAACAAAAAAAAAGCGAGTTCGCAGACGTTTGGATCGGACAACATTAACTGAGAAGAGAGGTAGAAAACGAGTAAGAAACGAAAGTGCGTGGCAAAGAAATGTAAGGAAATCGTTAAAAGCCTGCGGAGAGGAGTATCTGAATTCAGTTAAAAAGGTTGTACCTAAAAGAACAGTGGGAATACGATGCACTTGCCGACTTAAATGTTTTGACAAAATTGACGAAACAAAAAGATTGTCTATTCTCTCCTCTTTTAACGAATTAGGAAATAAAGAGAAGCAAGACTTATATTTGGGTGGATTGATTTCTTTAAAACCAGTGCAAAGAAAGCGGCCAAAATCAGGACAAAAAAATCCAAAAGAAGTTTCATTTTCATACAAGGTATGTTTTAGCAGTTTTTTTTTACATTACTTTATTTTAGTTAGTATATTTTCAATAAGAATTTTATTAAATCAGAACATAAATAAGTTTAATATTTATAAGTACTAGTTTACAAACAAAAAAATTGCCAACTTTTACAGATTTATTACCAGTGTCTTACATAGTTACCAGTTTTTTTTGTGATAAGCATAAACTTGATTCGAGTAAATACAATCCACGATTAATATACTATTATGTTACGTAATGTACGTAATGTACATGATGTTACGAATGTAATATTAGTATGACAATATACTGTTATACTAATAATATTGTGTTTTGTTACAGATTCGTTTTGGACATTCTGAGCATAAAGTCTGTAAAAAGGCGTTTTATGGTATTCATGGAGTGACCAAACATCGGGTTGATCGTCTCGCTTTATCACTGAAAACTGGGATATCCGCCCCACCTGATATGAGAGGAAAACACACGAATCGACCTAACAAGATGCCAGAGGAAATATTGCTGAACATAAAAAATCATATAAACAGCTTCCCAAAGCGGAGTTCCCATTATAGCCGGGAAAAAAATGATTTCAAGTTTTTTCTGCCTGCAGAGTTAAATATTTCGAAGATGCATAAGCTGTATTTGGAGAAGTATGAAAATGAAGTTTTTCAGGCATTAGAAAGGGGGGAAGAAGCCCATCCAAAGGTTACCTACGACTTTTACAATCGCAGTTTTGTATTAAATCATAATATTAGTTTCGGAACTCCGAGGTCTGACACATGTCAAACTTGCGACAGATTACAAAATCTTATACTTGCCGAGATAGATCCTGAAGAGAAAAAAGCACGTCTGACTGAAAAAGATCTTCATATTCGTAAATCTGAGGTGTTTTACAGAAGATTAAAAGAAGTTACCATTCTCAGTAAAGAAGACGAGTCCATCGAAGTATTATGTTTCGACTTCCAGCAGAATTTGCCTTTACCCCATGTTCCAGCAGGAGATGTGTTTTACAAAAGGCAACTTTGGGAATATAATTTTTGTATTCATTCGGGAAAATTTGGCACATCAACTTTTTACATGTATGATGAGCAGACCGCGAAGAAAGGAAGTAACGAAGTCATATCCTTTCTTGATCATTATATAAACACATATTTGCCTGGTTCAGTAAGTAAGCTATACATTTTTTCGGACAATGCATTTGCACAGAACAAAAATCAAACGTTAGTGAAGTATCTGTATACTTTGGTAAATGTAAATAAAAAAATTATTCAAATACATCACCAGTATCCCGAACCAGGACACAGTTTTCTACCATGTGATAGGTCATTTGGACTTATAGAAAAAAATAAAAGGAAGAAGGAAAGAATATATCTACCGTCAGAATGGATAAAGTTAGTTGAACAAACTTCGAAAAAATTTAGGGTAGTTCCTGTAGACCAAGAGATGATCCTAAACTTTTCTGACCATTTTAAACAACTCTTTAAATCAGCCCCCAAAGGGCCAAAAAAAGAAAAGTTTGCTATATCAACCTATAGATTAATGAGGTATACAAAAAATTATCAGTTCATCGAATGTTCTGTAAGTTTGGGATTTGTTATTTCCACAAAATTTTTTATGAACCCAAAAGCAGATATTATTGCATTCGCCATGCCTAATATTAGAGCATACTCAAAGCACTTGGACATAAACCCTAAAAAAATTAAAGATTTAAGAGAATTAGTACGAAAATATGTGCCATTAAATGACCAAGGTTATTACAGCCGCATGTTATGTTATGAAAATATTACTGATAATGCAGGAGACTCAAATTTTGTAGATGTAAACGAAGATCGTGATGAAGGTAGTGTTAGTGACTCTTCTTATGTTTAAAATAATTATTTGATTATTATATTTTCATTTCAATGTATCATTTGCAATAAAAAATCCAAAACAGTACATTGTTTCATTTTTATTTTTAACACATGAGATTTTTGGAACAAAAAACAGGCAAGTCCATTTTTTCAAAACAAAATTGTTGGGTCTACAATATGAATGAAAAGTAATTATTGAATATATAAGGCTTGTCTAATGTTCCTCTAGAAGGATTAATTTAATTGAGTATGATTTATTCACATTTTCTAAAAATATAAAGTTTTTTTCGATTTCCCAACAATTTAGAAAAGTGGAGTTGCCCGGTTCTTGCACCGAGGTCTTCAATTGCTTCATCTAAGGTATGTCCTACACTTGGTTGGTCGGTTAGTCAGGATACTTATGGATCAGATCATTATCCAATCAGTATTACGCTTATACAGGGTGAGTCATGAGGAACTTTACATACTTCTACCATATGTAGAGTCCCTCAGGGAGCATATCATGTGGCCACTAAAAAATGTCAACTCCTCTTCTTTATTAATTAACAGGGTGATTTGTGTAATTGACCATTTATTTCATTTTACTGTAGTGTTTATACGGCTTATTTGATTTTTTTAATTTTTGCATGATACAGTACACTACTATCAAGCATTCGACTGGTATTAGCTAAACTAAAAAATTCCAGGACTGGCTTTGGAAAAATTAATTTAGGGATTCGTATTAAATATTACACCCTGTATAATTTATTTTAAAATGCAATAAGTGATTTTCAAACTACATAAATAGCCAATGAAAACGATATACTTGCGACAATGTTGTCGCACTTTTATTAAATTTTTAGTGAACGATCAAATCTTACCTAAAATAGAACAACCATAATGAAGTATCAAATTATAAGGTATTAATTTTGATAAATTAATACCTTATAATTAATACCTAATAATTAGATATTAAATGTTATAAATTTCAAACATTTTAATTAAAATAAGTTCTTACAACATAATCTAATACGTAGAAAATTAACATCTTTACTGTCACTTTGTATTATCTCTACGATAGAATCAATTGTTTTTCAATTTTAAATTTTTACTTATAGATCGTATTGGGGCATTATTTTCGATAAAGTGTTAAGTTTTGTTGATTGTAAATGATTAAAATTTTATGTCAAATCATAATACATTGCATCAACTGTACTAAATAAAAATGAATCTAAAAAAGTTTAAAATGAAGGTTGGCGTTGACCGTTTGACGTTTCTTGATATTTTATACCCATTGTCATTATTGTCATTATCAATTGTTATTTATGTGTACAAGAATACATATTTCTTCTGTCATATCTACGTTAAGTACATTGTGTTAGTTTTGGTACAGCTTTTCTTACTTGCGTTCAAAATGCCACATTAGTTTTCGACCACAGAATATGCAGACATAATATTTGTTTATGGATTCTGTAATGGGAATGGTAGGGCTGCTAGTAGAGAATATCGCAGGAGATTTCCTAATCGTCGAACTCCCAGTCATCCAACATTTGGGTCAGTTTTTAATTATTTGCGAGAAAATAGCACTTTTCCCAGTGGAACAACAGAGCGACATGTAGATGAAGCGCAGGAAGATGACATTATGGACGCCGTTACTATGAACCCTACAATAAGCACTAGACAAGTAAGTCGAGGACTCAATGTTACTCAATCAAAAGTAAGTAGAGTCTTACAAAAAAATAATCTCTACCCATATCACATTCAAATGGTTCAGCGACTAAATGCTGGAGATGAGCTCGATAGGTTGGAATTTTGTGGATGGATTAACAATAATCGACCAACGCTATACAGGACACTATTTACAGATAAAGCCCAATTTCACATGTGTGGGCAGAAGAAAATCTCCATGCTATTCGAGAACGTCGTTCTCAGTTAAGGTTTTCGGTTAACGTGTGGATTGGTGTCATAAATAACCAATTAGTAGGTCCTCACTTTTTTGATGGTCCTTTAACAGGGCAGGTCTATTTGAACTTTCTACAAAATATTTTGCCGAATTTGCTTGCCAACGCGAACGTTGCTATCCGAGGGATGTATTTTCAGCATGATGGGGCACCCCCACACTTTTTACTGGCAGTGAGACAACATCTTAATAATGTTTATGGCAACAGGTGGATAGGACGTGCAGGTCCCATTTCGTGGCCTTTAAGATCCCCTGATTTCAATCCCGTTGATTACCATATTTGGGGATGATTGAAGCAACTAGTTTACGCAGTGAATATTAATAACCGACAACAATTAATTGATAGAATTATACATTGTTGTAATACTATTAGAAACGATCCCCAGAGTATCCGTAATTCAATACGTCAATTAACAATTCGGCAAGAAAAATGTGTACAGGCTGCAGGATTCCATTTCGAAAATCCATTTTGAATTATTTTTATTTTGTTACCATTATTGTATCTTTTCCAGTTCTAATTTATGGGTTTATCATAACTATGTACATATTTTTAGTTTTTTTTTATTGTTCTTCGTTATTGTTAGTAGTTACTGTTTTTTGTTGTGCAGTGACTCAGTTTACCATTTCAATTAAAATGTTTGAAATTTATAACATTTGTTTAAATTAATTACCTTATAATTTGATACTTCATTATGGTTGTTCTATTTTTGGTAAGATTTGATCGTTCACTAAAAATTTAATAAAAGTGCGACAACATTGTCGCATATGTCGTTTTCATTGGCTATTTATGTAGTTTAAAAATCACTTATTGCATTTAAAAAAAAAAATATATACAGGTTGTAATATTTAATACGAATCCCTAAATTAATTTTTCCAAAGCCAGTCCTGGAATTTTTTAGTTTAGCTAATACCAGTCGAATGCTTGATAGTAGTGTACTGTATCATGCAAAAATTAAAAAAATCAAATAAGCCGTATAAACACTACAGTAAAATGAAATAAATGGTCAATTACACAAATCACCCTGTTAATTAATAAAGAAGAGGAGTTGACATTTTTTAGTGGCCACATGATATGCTCCCTGAGGGACTCTACATATGGTAGAAGTATGTAAAGTTCCTCATGACTCACCCTGTATATCCAGTTAACTTATTCTAAAAACCAATATACAGCTGCTTTATTTGTGAACATTTCTGGTGAATATATGCTTATGTCCTAGTCAATCTATTTATAAATAGACAAGTAAATATTCGTTTAAATAATTCATGATTGGCCCAGGGATAGTTAACAAAGGGGTACCTCAGGGCTCAGTACTTAGTGCCTTATTACTTAACTTGTATGCATTAAACTTACATACTATGGGAATGCAGTGTAACATTTTACAATATGCTGATGACTTCTGTTTCTATGTTGAGAAAAAAACTTTTTAACAATGTATTAATGCCCTTAAAGTAAATATGTCAATATATCTTATTGCAAAAAGTATTTTGATAGTCATGGGCTTGACATCTCACCCAAGAAGTCAGGTGTAGTATTTTTTTCAAGACACAGGTTACCAAAAGTTAGTAAGTTAAAATTCTCCCAGCTGGAAATTCCTGTATATAACAGTTTTACATACCTAGGTGTTACCTTGGATTCAAAATTAACCTGGAACGAACATATTAATAATTGCATTACCAAATGTGAAAAAAGCCTTAATATCCTTAAGACCGTTAATCGATACGATTGTAGAGCAGACCCGAAAATAAACTTATTATTTTACAGAGCATATACTAGATCAATTTTGGACTATGGAAGCTTTTTCTATGGATTAGCGACAAAATCTCGTTTGATTAAATTGGAACGAATACAATACAAAGCTTTAAGGTTGGTCCTAGGAGCTCTTAAATCTACTCTCACATCAGCCCTTTTGACAGAATGTAACGAGCCACCTTTACATTTAAGACGTATATTTTTGGCAAAAATATTTATTCTTAAATGCCAGTTTAATAATTAATACAGCTTATTACCAAAAATATCTTGTCTCTCTGTTTAAAATCTAACAAACAAATGCTGGGCAAATAAAAACTCTCCAACTCTAGCTGTTGCATTTCCCAATTTATCACAATGTTCATTCAATGGAGAAGAAATTCCATTCTTTGGCTCCAATTATGACATACTATGTGAATATAAACCTACTGTAGTAATTACTTCATCGATTTCAATTGTTCACGAAGATTTAGTAGTACAAAACAAGCTAGAAGACTGTAGCCATTCTTGTAAAATTTATACCGATGGCTCAAAATCGCCTGCTGGTGTTGGCTGTGCCATTTACATAGACAATATTCAAGATTATTTTCAGTACAAATTAAAATCGGATTGCTCAATATTCACAGCTGAATTGGTAGCTATTTTCAAGGCATTGGATTGAATAATTAATAACACAATATATTTCAAACGATAGCTATATAATTTTATCTGACTCACAGTCCGTCCTCGTCGCATTAAGATACTTCTCTAAACACAACCACAGACTTATTGTAGATGCGCTTGAAAAGCTAACTTCTCTAAAAAGAATTGTTAACTTTGTGTGGGTTAAAGGTCACTCTAATATTCCAAGCAATAAAAAAGTAGACCATTTGGCTAAAGACGCTACTTTACTGGTTATAGAATACAACAAGTTGCCCAAATGGGATTTAGTTTCAGCTAGGAAGAAACATGTTAGACTTAATTGGAAAATTGAGTGGCAATTCTTTACTAACAGTAGCAAAAATACATACTGCAGTATAATATATCCAACTCTTTCATTTACTCCCCCAAATGACAGAAACTCCATCTCTCATAAAAATTTATACTATGTACGTTAGATGCCTTTTTGGACATGCTACAGTAAACGCTTACCTATATAAAATAAAACTTTCCGAAACTGATATATGTGAATGTAATGACAGTTACCTTAACCACTGGATGTTTCAATGTCGGTATAATCAAGAAGCCCTAAAATTTTTATTTTAAGCCATCTCACAAGAAAAAATCATACTGCCGCAGTTGCTTCTATTCCCTATTTAGATATTCGAAATCCAACTATTAGATCGATTTTATGGGAATTTTTCAAACGTACCAAACGGAAAATCTAAACTGCCTTTTTCAGTGTGTGAATCCGAAATGGTAGGACGTTAGTTGTTGTATTTCCCATTGTCTTTCCTTTTATGTCATTTACCTTTTGCCGTTGCATGTATTGTTTGTATAAAAAAATGTCGCTATGAAGGACACCTTTGCGGATACCGTTCCGCATTTAGGCAACGTGGTAAAGTACGTCTCGCGACCACTAACATAAAAGACACACTCAAATCATAGACCTTATTATTCGTAGGCCCAAATGGCCCTAAACAGTGCAGTTCAAACGAAGGATCAAGCCAGGAGGTTAGAGGATGCTAAGAGTCTCCGGAGTTTAAACCGCTATCCAAAAAAACAACGCTTTATATAGCGACATATAACTGCCGCTAGCCGGTCGCTATCAAAACAATACAGACTTCTATAACTGAAAAAAAAGGACGTCATAAGAATCAGCGAAGTAAGACCGAAAGATGAAGAACTATAAACTTGTCAGGAAACACAATTTACTACCAACGAACATCAATGGGCTGAACAGACGATATTGAATTTCGAATCAACAGGAATTGGAAACAAAAAGTGGTAGAAATAACTAGTGTCTCGGATAGAGTAGCTAGCTTAATCTTACAACGATCCAAGAAAGGATCCAGGTTTTCTTTTTTCTTTTGTAGAGTTTTGTTTTGTGCTTTTATACTAGAGTCTTTGCTTTTGCTTTACATAATGTTTACATTCTTATTGATTTTTATTTACAATGTAAATTTTTCCATTTATTGATTTATTCAAGTCTAAGCCTCAGCTCATAAATCGTTTATCCCGAGCAACTGAGTATTCATCTTATAACTTTTGGATTTTTTTATCTTTACTAATCTCATTTTAATTTTTGAGACAAGGAGGTTATAGCCTGATGTGGCATATGCTACATGCTTAACGCTTATAATGGAATTTCTAAATCGCAGATTGGTTAGAAAAAAGTCGATCTGATTTCTAATGCAATTTCGTTTATTATCCTGTGGTGACCCCCAGGTATACAGTCTACTGGGTGGTAATCTAAGCCATGTGTTCATAATCACCAAGATTTTCTCTGGACAAAATTGAACGAACCTGTTGCCTCTATCATTTTTTGCTCCTAACCCATAATCACCTATTATATTATCCGGTGGGCCTTTTCCTATCTTTGCATTTAAATCGCCCATTATGTTCCTGGTATATTGTACGTTTAAGTTGTTCATAAAAATTTTCTATTCTAGCTTATGATTTATCTGCAGCTGGAGAATACACTTGCACTATATTAGTGTTAACTGGCTTACCTTGTATTTGTAATAACAGCAAAGGGAACAAAATTTACACTGGCTGTTTTGATTCTCCTAAATAAAGTAATTATGCAAACTCCGCGTAGATGATCTTGGATATTATTTACGGAGAAATATACCGTTATATTTCTAAACAATGTTTTGCCAGAACCAGGCCAGCGCATTTCGCTTATGGCTTATATCTCTAGGTTCAGTCTGTTAAATTCTTGAATTGTGTTGTGCGTCTATCTTTGTTCGAACAAGCTCCTAACATTCCATGTCTCGAAATTTAAAAAGGCTTTGTTCTCGATATTGTTATTTGTCACAAGTTAAAACAATAGTAAAATGTGAAGGCCCTTATGATACGCCAAATGCGTTTCAAGGCGTATGAGTAATAATACACTTTGTGTTCCCTCTCATACCTCAGGGTGTTGACTACAGACTGTATGACTTGTCCAGCATGCCATAGCATTGAGGGTAAGGTGCACGTTTATACAATATCCAAATTCCATGGCCTGACCATATCATTGCTTTGTCGGAAAAACATATATTGTTGACAATGTTCTCGTCAGTTACAATTTTGTTCATCATTACCCCACTAAACTGTAATCTACGGTCGTAGTCATCTTCATTTGACTCTTGCAACAACTAGATTGTACAGGGTGATTGCGTGATTTGATTGAAATTTTATATATTACACTCAATACTAAAGAATAATTTACATCATATATTTGTTTAACTCTTCGTAAGAATATATGTGGATCTTCAGCAGAACTCCACAAAGTTCTTTAAATTTTTTTAACGTTTCCTTGTGAATAGGAAAATGGTTTGGAAAAGTATTGTTAGCTACTTCAATATAAGATCTTTTTCTATCACTGCAGCCCCTCATCATTACAACAGTAATTCGCTCTTTTTTCTTAAAATTCATCTTTATTGTAGCGCTATTAAAAATACATGAAACTATTTTCAGCTTATAATTATTAAAATTAATTTTACAAAACTTTTCAGTTGAAGATTGAACTAATTTCAAAATCGCAGCATTCTATATTCACTAAATTACCTCAAAATTATTTGGCGCTGAGAAGTTTTATTTACATAATGGTCGAACTCGTAATTAAGTGAGGATTTTCAATTATATCACAATATTTAGAGTATTGTATTTAAAAATTTAAAGTGACTAAAGATATCAGAAAAATGATAACAACCTGGCAACATTACAAGCATTAAACTTGAAATCTTCATATTGCAGAATAAATATATCCCGGTTTTTGTACAATTCAGATTTTCCATTTAAGAAATAATTAGTGGGTTTCCAAACTTTTGGTCAACTCTTTGTATGTAAGGTACTTATACCCAAAATATTATTAAAGGTCGCAGTGTCGAAAGGTCAATCGTTTCCAGGAAACAGTGGCGGATCCAGAAATTTTTGTCAGTGGGGGGTCATGGGTCTTGAGGGTGATTTTGATACAGGATTTAGATTTTTGCACCTTTCAGTGGCTGATCCCCAGAAATTTTTTGTCGGGGGAAAGGGGATCATGGGTCTCGAGGGAGATTTTAATATAGGATTTAGATTTTTGCACCTTTACGATTGATATGATTTGTGCCTCATGTAAGGGAACCATTTTCTCAATAATTATTTTAAGCGATACCTATATTAAACCAATGAGAAGTTATTAAAACCCAAATACCCTACAGGTGCAAAAAAGGGTACAACATTAAGGAGTCTTAAACTTAAACAAAAAAAAAATAATATAAACCCACATACTCTATGGTAGTAAAATCAAGTGTACAAGACTATTAAACCAAAGGAAATTTAATAAAATATAAAAACTGAAAAATCAAGGACTGTCAATTTAAACTAGGTATTCTAAAGACAACTAATTTAAACCCACCTATACTATAGCTACAGAATTAGGGACAAACCAAGGATAAATAAGTATAAATCGAAGTTAAGTAATTTAAATGCAATAACTCAATGTAAGTGTAAACATTAATGAATGAATTTTAATATTAATTTGTAAAAACATTTATTTATTCCTTATTGCTACATGGACTCTCGAAATTACAAGTATGAGGCGTATAGAAGCTATTGAAATATGTGTTTTTCGAAGAATGCTGAAGATTTCGTGGATAGAGCACGTGACCAATAACGAAGTGCTGAGAATAATGAAGACTAAGAGAGAACTTCTAAATCTTGTAAACAACAGAAAAACGAGTTATCAAGGACATATTTACAGAGAAGAAAAATATACCTTTCTGCGACTCGTAATGGAAGGGAAAGTAGAAGGAAAAAGAGGCCCAGGAAGGAAAAAATGCTCCTGGCTGAAGAATGTAAGATACTGGACAGGCATGGACACATATTCGATACTAAGAACAGCTCAAGATAGAGAGCAATTTGCTGTAAATATAGCCACTCTTCCGTAACGAAGAAGAAACCTTAAGAATAAGTGTAAACAGCATTTTATTTAAATTAATTTATTCAACAAAAAACATAATGTAATTAAGGAATAGTTATTTCTATAATTAGGCGTATTAGGCTATAAGTGAGTGAAATATTTTTTTACTCGGTATTGAAACAGCCGGCAACGAGTGGTAAGTAAAAGTTCAGTGATTAAAATTACTATAAAAATAAGATAAGTAAATATATAATTTTATAAAAATGTATTCTTTTCGTCTATCCGATTTATCAAATCGCTCTATGATTGAAAAAGTAGTTGGTCCAATAATATCCTAGGTGTCAACAATTTTTTTTGATGTAACTTTATCTTCTGGTGTGTTATCAGTTTTAGGTAAAACAGCTCGAAGATTAAATAGATTCATAACTTTCGGTGAAAGTCGTTCTTCTAAAGCAGTTAAGATATTGTCTAAAAGGGATAAATAAATAGATCTTCGGAAATATTCTTCGCAAGAGTTAGCAGGTTAGTTTTGACGACAGGTTTGACGAGAAACTATACAAGGCATCTTCAATTCAATGTCTAGTTGTTTAGCTATTTGTTTACTTCATAGTAAAGTTTGCTAAAAATAGATTCAGCATTTGATCTTTTATTTTGAAGAATGTATTTAGTGTCCTCTATGACGTCAGTAGCCTACTTAGAATATAATTTTGGTGACTGAAAAAGACGACTAATTGATACATATTGATACCTCAAATATCACTAAGACAAACTACTGTTTCACAGTTTTACAAATAATTTGGACAGCAGCCCCCAGTTCCTTTATTTGTATTCACCAATGTATTATACAGAGCTAATGCAACAACAATATTCACTTTGGTATTTATTATAGATAAATTATAAAATGTAGCACACAGTCTCAACAATTACAATTTATGATACATATATAAATTACAAACAATCAATTCGTAGACAAAACTGAAGATAAGAAATATCTAATACAAAATAAAAATGTGCTGATTTCGTGCGAAAAGTCATGTCATGTACATTGAATGGGCAATAATGTGGGGGCGGTAATTCTATCTCATCGTTAATCGAACGATTCTCTGGCACTCAAATAAAGAATTGACAAAATTTGGTATTACTGTATTTACAATTGTTGATTTTTTTAAAGAGCAATTTAAAAAGGCTTCCGTATAATCCTACACTTACCCCTAGAATAAATGAGTTTGAATCATTTCAACTTTTGACTTTCTGCTTATAGGGTTGATGGGTTTTAAATTATTTTTTTTTAGGATTATTTGATTGATATTTAATTTTGTTTTGGGGGTGGTCATGACCCCCGTGACCCCCTCCTTGGATCCGCCACTGCGTTTCCTACAATCTGCATCCTTTGGATATAAGCAAATTTTGTTAGTTGAAAGTAGAATTTGCCTTATGTTTTCACAAAACTTGTTTGTGGTCTAAAACTTTAGTAAATTATATTTTTCCTGATACACAATAAACAATTCGATAAGATTGGAAAAAATATTTTCTACTTTTCCAAAAATAATAACAATTTTATATAAACTCACCACAGCAACAACTTTACTCAAATGCTTCAGACACTGGAGCAGTGTTGCCAACAGTAAAACTCGCTATCCACTAGATTGAACCTTGAAAACCACCAGAAAACCACTAACAAAAAATAGTCCTGCACCCATAATCGCTAAATTTTCCACTAATTTTTTTTTGTTTTGTTTTGGGAAAGAAAATAAGTATATTAAGTTATTAGTTTCCTTTATTACGTAGGGAATAAAAATGAAACAAATTTGTAGTAAATTATTATTAATAAAATAAAAAACATAATTAAGTAAAGAAACATGTAACAAGGACTATTCTATATTTCTTCTTCTTCAGAGGAATCATTAATGTCTGCACCATCATCGTCGGTTTCAGATTGATATGATTCTTTGGTACCGATTTGTTTTATAACGCTTACTGGAATTTCATAGTCATTGCAGCATTTTCCCTCCAACCTCAAACCACAGCGTACTCTTAGTATAGCAGTTAAAAGATTTAACTTCATTCTATTCCTCTGCTTGTTTTTTATTACATTCATACTGCTAAATAGTCTCTCAACATCGGCATTAGAATGAGGCAGTATTAGTAGAGTAAACGCAAAAGTCGCTAATTCTTCAAACCGCGATTCTCCTTGAGCGTCTTTGAAATGCAATACTTCATTCCAAAATTTTTTTGTGTTTTTGGTCTCATTCCATTTCAATAAATGAACTTGATGCCACTGATCATCGACTCTTGCTATATGTTCTGCATTTTTATTGAACTGAGCCATTATGTCAGTTAGTGGTTCTTTATTGTGATTAAGTGCTTGTTCAACACTTATTCGGGATATTTTTTTCATCAGTGTCAAATTTTCTGGTAACCTATTTTTGATTTCTTCAATTAGATTTACTATAAATGTCATGCACCGATGCCGCATCATTTCTTCGTTTTCCCGTGTTAATCCTTTTTCTCTCATTTCAAGTATTTGATTTTCAAATCGGAATCCAAGATAACATTTTTGATCCAAAAAATCTCGAATATTTTGAGTAAAAATGTCAACTCTATTTGTAGGTAATGTAATCTTGTTGACAAACATATCTATCAGGTTGATCAACTCTTCACACAATTTGGTGTGGTCCGTATCTGCTGACTCGAACATTTTATTTACTCTGTTTATTTCAATTAGTATTGGATATAAAAATGAAATATATGCGTAATTCATATCGTTCGCATACATAGAGTGCAATAACTCAGCCGTGTGACATCTTTCATGTACCTTAGCAATGGAAAAATGTGTTTTTAGCTCTAGCCATTGCGTGTATATTCTGGAAACAGCAGATTCTATTGACAACCACCTTGTCTGGCATGCTTGAACTATTTTTAGGGGTTTCTGTCCATCGTTGATGGTTTTGTATAATTCTTTATAAAGCGATTGTCTGGAAGACGAGCGACTAAACCAATCATATGTTTCCTTAATTAAAAACTCCAAATTTCTCGGTAAAAATTCTTTTGCAGCAGCTGAAACAGCCAATTGCAAGGAGTGGCACAAGCAACGCACCAAAATCAGGTGTGGTACCTCTTCCTTCAATTTGGTATAGACTCCGTTATTTACTCCAACCATCACAGAAGCGTTATCTGTACCAATTCCCATTAAATTTTCAAGTCGGAGATCGAATCGTTTGATCGTTTTTTTTATAGTAGATACAATGCCTTCAGCATTACACTCATGGATTTTAACAAGGTCTAGAAACGTGGATACTATTTTTTGGTGTAATTTACTGTAATAAATGATTACCAAACCCAAGTATTTATGCACAGCAATATCTGTAGATTCGTCAATTATTAGGCTAAATGGTTGATCTTTAAAATCTTTTTTTAGAACCTCGGTGAAATGCATTGCTAACACATTTTTTATAATCGAACTGCATTTAGTTCGGTGAAGTTGAACTTTTTCGATATCTTTTTCATGATTGTTATTGTATACCTCTCCTAAATGGTCAACGACACGTATACTAGTATGCATGGCTGTAAATAATGCAAGTCTGGCTTCTTGCTTTTTTTTACTACCAATGGGCTCTGGCTTGAACGGAATCTTAGGCTGCGTAATTATAACCTGAAACAATTTACGTATTCAAAGATGTAAAAATAAAAGTGCAAAAACTAAAGTAGACTTTACACTACATGATTTTATCATATGACAATATCATATGAGATTTGTTATGATTCCTCGTTTCTACGATGTTTTAAAAAATCGTGTTTACATTGCATGATAAGTTATGACTTATGATATGAGTGACAATGAGTCAGGTTTTATTGATTTTTTTTTGTTTATGGTCATAGAGATATTAGACACAGTATAGGTATCAACTATTAGATTTTGAAACCATTATAATGAAAAATAAATCTTTGATTGCATTGGCTTCCCGACTTTTAATTTAATAATAATACGCTGGCAACAACTGCGTACAGCGTACAGCAGTAAGAAGAAAAAGATCAGACGCCTTTGGGCTTGCAGGTGGCTCTTACAAAGAAATCGTGGATAGGGTATATCAAATTTATTGTTGATATTATACCAAATTAAAAATAATTAATAAAGAAACTGAACTAAAATTATGACTAAGAAGACTATAAAACACTAAACTAAGAATAAAATAAACTAAATAAATAATAAAAGAAAAATACGACACAATAGCACATATTAGATAATAGGTTCAATATCAATGCAACAACAATAAATAAATAAATAAATAAAGAATGTTGTCTCTGGGTCAGGGAATGTTACTGAATTGATATAAGAATAAGGCGCGATATTTAAATGTTGGTTTTACCCGTATTATTACCGAAAATCATATGATTTTATCATGCGGAATAGGCACCGTCCTATTCTCCTGTGATAAGCTATGACGAGCCGCATGACAGTGCTTATGACAAATCACACAGTGTAAACATGTAGGTAAATTTCACTTATGACCAAATCATATGACAAATCACATGATAAATCATGTTGTGTAAAGTGTGTATAAGCTAAATATTGGGTTTGTGTAAAATATTTAGTGTTCTGTGGTTCTATCTGTTACATCCTTTGGTTTGTTATATTGTTGGTAGTTGATTAAGATTATTAATAAATAAGTAAATCCTGATATTAACCATAGGTATTTCAAGAAAATAATTATTTTGATTTATTCGTGAAAAAAAAATGTGCTCATTTCTGACCAATCAATAAGTAACCAATAAAAAGCAGTGTAGAAAGAAGAATAAGTGTGAACATGCCTTTATCTTAATAGGTGTGAACGTGCCTTAACTAGTGACAGGTGACAGTTCGGCTCGGCGGCTAACTTCAGAAATTAGAGGTTAGGTTAGGAATGTGCTCAGGGCCAAAGAATGAAAAATGTTACTTTTACTTTATTAAACACAAACAACAGGTCTCACAAATATATTTAAATTGAAGAAAATGGTTTTCTAATTTATTCTCCATGCAATCATTACAGCAGTTATTTACCTTTTTATTTTGTTGATGCTTCTTTGACGTCCCATGAGATTTCAAATCTCCATAATGACTCCTTAAAGTTGTACCACAAAATTTACATTTCGCTACTTTTTCACCCGTACTACTTTCAATAACCTGTAACCAATCTTTTAAATATGGGTCATGAAGCCAAGAATCCCGAAAATGTTGTCTATATTGTGTTTTCGGCATAGTTACGTATGAATAAACTCGCAATGATAACTTCAGTATGTATATGATAACGCAATGATAACTTCACTATCATAACTTGATAACTAGTGTGTAGTGTTGTTCATGTCATATTTTATATCCTAACAGATTTTTTTCGTAATAGACTTACAGAAAGCTGTAGTAGATGGCAATTTTAGTTTCCTGTAATTTTTTATGCATGTATTTTTACTACCGTACAAGAGATAGCGCTATATTGGAAGCATAATGTGTAATGTGTTTTTTGTAATTTGTTTTTTAATAATTGAAACTGAAATGTACTAAACCGCTAGAAAATTCCACCAGCCACTAAAAGCAATATTTCGCCACTAAATCGGGGTTTAAAACCACCAGTTTTAGTGGAGAATCCACTAAGTTGGCAACACTACACTGGAGTTCTATATCTAAAACTAAATTTTCTAACGTCTAAAGTGAATTACACCAATATATATCTTTTTCTGTTAACACATCTGTGCCTTTTGCTAGAAATTTAAAATTTTACGATGTTCCTTCCTATAACATTGAATCGTTAAGCTGAAAAATTCTATTTTTGTTTTATTTTCTGTGTTCCGTAAAAGGTAGGGTGGGTATGATGAATTCTGACCTCGCGCTGGCTTTATTTATATTTCCAGATTTTGGGTAAACATTTATTTGGGGAAAGTTTTGAATGTAGTCGGGAATTTTGTTTATGTACATGTTTGAACAGTTTTTTTACTTATTAAAAATACATATTTTACGTTTGCGTAAAAAACTACTTCCGTTAATTTTCAATTATAATACTATTTTCGTTAATTTTTTTTCTGAATACGTTTTTAAAAATTACGATTTAAACAGTTTCGTATTTTATCTGCCATTGTTGCCGTTTTGTCTTTTTTGTTAAGTTGTATGCCATAATTATACAACAGTAAAGAACTGCTTTGCATAATAAAAGAATTTAAAAGAGCGCAACTTAACCTGATTTAAAAATAAAAGAATTGAAAATGAACTGATCAAAAAGTAATAATAGAAAAAGAACCATAATTTAAATAGACTGAACAAAAATTACTTAGTTTACTGAATTAGAGTAAAAACTAACATAATTTGTATAACACGTTACCTACAGGACGAGGACTAACTTGTCCCATCACAGTTCTTCGTATATGACGGAATCAATTTTTATTAGACTTTAAATTAGGCGGTACGATATTTAACACACCTAGTCAGAAACATTCTCGCATTATGTCGGTTCGGGGCATATAATAAATATGACCTCGAAGAGCTTGTAACATATTTTTAAAAATTGTTTTGTTATAATAAATAAAAACTGAATATTTTTATAGGAATTCATTGTAAAACTGTCAAAGAATATTCCTTTTTTACAGTTCGTAGATAGTAATAAAAAATTCATAATTTAATTCTATAGAAATTTTATAAGATTTTTATTAAAATGAAACTCAAAAATACAAAAATTTGTAAAAAAAATTAAATTCACCAATTTTATATTGCCTTTTTTTTTCGTGTGCATTGTTGAAACATGAGATGTGGGTAAGGTTTCCATTTTAGTTTTGATCGATTTCATTAAGGCATTCGACACACTTAATCATTCACTACTCTGTGCAATTTTGAAGTCAATCGGCTTTTCCATGGATGCATTGAATATGGTTACGTCATACTTGCATCACAGGAAACAGAGCGTCAAAGTAGACGAAAGAAGCTCTGATTTTCTAAACATTTTGTCAGGTGTACCTCAGGGCTCAATTTTAGGTCCAATCTTATTTACTTTATACACCACCAATATTGGTACCTCCTTGAATACTTTTAAATTTCATCTCTATGCAGATGATACACAAATTTACCACTCATTTTACCCGGTTTACAGAGCAAGTGCTATTGAGATTGTTAATCAAGATATTAAATCATCGATTGTTTGAGCAAGAAATCATGCATTAAATATAAACTCTAAAAAAACTAATCTGGTGGTTTTTGGTCCAACCAGGGTGTGTTTGTAGATGAGTAACATCATTGAAATAGCTGTTGATAATGATATCATTAAACCTGTAACTAGTGCAAAAAATCTAGGTTTAACTTTAGATAATCACCCCAAATTTACAAAACATATTAACACCTGTGTGAGTAAAGCATTTCTGTCTAAGAACAATTTATCATAATCGCCGCTGCCTGGCATACAAAGTAAAAAGAATATTGTGAAAAAGTTTAGTATTATCAAATTTAGTATCTCCCAGAAATTTTCGTACACATCTGAACGTTGAGAGTAGTACAGCTTTCTGCATGGTCTTGTAGAGATGTTCATTCAGACCTAGCTTTCTTATGTTTTCTAGGAGGTTCTTTGGAATGACACCAATAGTAGAGAGAATAATAGGTATTATCTGGGTACTTTCCATTCTCCACTGTCTTCTTATTTGATTTTCCAGATCGCTGTATTTGGCGATTTTTTCGTTCTGTTTAACACGAAGATTATTGTTGTTGGGTATCGCCACATCAATTAATGTTGTTTGTCTCTTTAGTTTATTAACAAGTACGAGATCCGGTATAGCTTGTAGTTGCCATTCTTAAGTATACTCTTAGGAACGTATTGATAATATGGAAGATGTTTTGTTTGAAGAAGATGGTCCAGTTTGATAGCTATCTCAATTATTATTTTCAGATTTAGCCATACGGCTCACACTCCCTCTAAGGGGAAAATTCACTCATCCCAGATACCTACGGTATCAAAAGGATTGAGCTCTGGTGGGACTCTTTCCATGTTATCGAGTCCTAGGTGACTTGGTATGTCGGTGTATCTCCCAAAAATTTTCGTACGCATCTGGACGTCGAAAGTAACACAGCTTTCTGCATAGGTAATCTTATATAGATGTTCATTTAGACCCAGCTTTATGTTTTCTAGGAGGCTCTTCGGGATGACTCCAGTGGTAGAAAGAATAATAGGTATCGTCTGGGTACTTTCCATTCTCCATTGTCTCCTGATTTGTATTTCTAGATCTCTGTACTTGGCGATTTTTTCGTTATATTTAACACATAAATTATTGGTGTTTTGTATCGCCACATCAATAAGTGTTGTTTGCCTAGTAATTTTATTAACTAGTATGAGATCGGGTCTATTATGGGCCACTGGTTGGTCTGTAAGCACAGTGCGGTCCGAGTATAGCTTGTAGTTGTCATTTTCAAGCATTCTATCAGGGACGTATTGATAATAAGGAATATGGTCGGTTTGGATAAGTTCCAGTTTGTCAGCTAGTTCTTGGTGGATAATCTTTCCTACTGAGTCATGACGTTCTTTATAATCAGTACCGACAAATGCCTGGCAGCCACCGGTAAGATGTTGGATGGTTTCTTGGGATTGGCATCCATATCGGCATTTGTCATTTTGGACTTAAGGATCTTTAACAATATATTTCAGGTAATCTTTAGTTGGAATAACCTGATCCTGAATGGCAAGTAGGAAACCCTTAGTCTCGGAAAACATCTTTCCTGATGTCAACCAATAGTTTGACGCTGTATTGTCGACATATTCTTGGCTGATCTCATTAAGTTGTCGCCCATGCAGAGGTTTACTTATCAAGGCGCAAGTTTTGTCTTGCTTAGTCAGGTGGTTTATGCGCATTTCTTGTTCCCTCAGTTTAAGCGGTGTCGTATCATCTACTGCGCAAATTGCTCGATGTAAAGTAGATGTCTCAGCCTGTACCTGAAAATAAGTTCTTAAATTAGCAATTTGTTTATCCAATTGCTCACCTATATCCATAAGTCCTCTTCCCCCTTAATACCGCGGTAATGTTGTTCTCTCTACTGCACTGCGTGGATGATGTTTTTGCGCCTTTGTGAGAAGTGTTCTTACTTTCCGCTGAAGACCCTCTATATCCATTTTTGACCACTTTATAATACCAAATGAGTAGCTCAGCGCGGAACAGGCCTACGTATTTAATGCCTTAAACAAATTTTTACTATTAAGATATGACCGATTTAGTTGTCTTACTCTTCGCACGAACTCCGAAGTTAGTTCAGTTTTCATTTGTTTATGGTCAATTTTCCGCGCTTGTTTTACTCCGAGACATTTGTACATATCATTTTCACCCATTGCCTCGATGTTTTGGCCATCTTGCATATCGAAACTTTCGGGCTGAACCTTTCCTCTGACTATATTTAGTATACGGCACTTGTCTAGTCCAAAATTCATACTGATATCATTTTAGAAATTTTCTACAGTTTTTAGCATCTGATCTAAGTGGTTTCGAGTGGAAGCTATTAATTTTAAATCATCCATATACAACAGATGATTAAGCTTCGCTACAACAGTGATGTTATTTTTGATGCTAAAACCTGAGTCAGTAGAGTTCAGCAGCTGAGATAGTGGGTTCATTGCTAGGCAAAACCAAAGTGGACTCAACGAGTCCCCCTGGAAAAGCGCCCGGTTAATAGGGATATCTTCAGTTTCGATATTAATTTCACCCGGTATTTGAAGGTGAATTTTAATCTTCCACTCTGCCATTATATGCTTCAAAAAGGTCACGAGATTATCATCGACTTTATATATTTTCAATATATCTATAAGCCATTCATGCGGCACTGAATCAAAAGCCTTCTTGTAGTCAATGAAGGCAGTAAAAAGGTTTCTTTTTTTGGTGTATGCCTGGTTAGAAATGACTGAGTCGATAATAAGTTGTTCTTTGCAGCCCATGGATATTATTATTATTATCCCAGATTTAGCCATACGGCTCTCACTCCCTCTAAGGGGAAAATTCACTCATCCCAGATACCTACGGTATCAAAAGGATTGAGCTCTGTTGGGACTTGATATGCTCGTGTTATCGAGCCCTAGGTGACTTGATATGCTGGAGTATCTCCCAAAAATTTTCGTACACATCTGGATGTTGAGAGAAGTACAGCTTTCTGCATGGTCTTGTAGAGATGTTCATTCAGACCTAGCTTTCTTATGTTTTCTAGGAGGTTCTTCGGAATAACTCCAGTAGTAGAGAGAATAATAGGTATTGTCTGGGTACTTTCCATTCTCCACTGTCTTCGTATTTGAATTTCCAGATCTCTGTATTTGGCGATCTTTTCGTTTTGTTTAATACGAAGATTATTGTTGTTGGGTATCGCCACATCAATTAGTGTTGTTTGTCTCTTTAGTTTATTAACTAGTATGAGATCTGGTCTATTATGTACCACTGTTTGGTCTTATTATTATTATTATTATTATTATTAAGCAGTAGGCTGATTTTCCTTCACATTGTTCATAAAATGTAATTACTTTTTTTACTCTTATATCTACATCCTAGCTTTTAAATATTTTTCTTAATATTTGATAACACCCTTTGCATTTGCACCGCTTTTTATTTTGGGGGCCACTTTTTAAAAGCATTTGTGTGGCAGCCGTAGCTCAGCGGCTATGTTACTGGCTTAACAAGCTAGAGGGCCCGGGTTCAAATCCCGGCACCGACAAAAATTTTAAATATCTGATTTATCTGAGCTGCCACCGTGCTTCGGAGGGCACGTAAAGCCGTCGGTCCCAACTACGAAAGTAGTCGTTAAGTCATGTTAGGGGCGCTTGCGCGACCTGAAAACCCTAACACTAGACCTTAGCCAGAAGGTTACACGAACTTTACTTTTTAAAAGCATTTGTATCCGTTTTGGTGTTCTTGGGTGTGGTGGTTGTTCAATGAGAGACACCCAAAATGAATATTTACACAATACATCTCGAAAATTATTATGGACTTTTTATTATCATTGTGCGTTTTTGTGACAAAGTATCCACGCATTATCTACACAAGTATCAAATACAAAAAAAAAATGCTGCTTTTCTAAACTTTTTTTTACTTAATACAGTATAGTTTGATTCCGTTTGATCATTTAAAAAATAAATTATTATGAAGTTTTTAACACATTTAATTACTATTGTTTATTACCTGTAATCTACTCCCTCTTTGCAGAATTGTAGTCTATAATACATGATGGTTTTAGAATAGCTTGGTAATAACGAAATTTTCCAGTCTACCAAATCATCATGATGTTCGTTGATCGATAACAATAAAACAGATCTCTTATCCTGTCATTTGATTACTTGTACATTTTTCTTTTGCTGACCAATATTTTTACCTTTATTTAATTTTTTATTCTAAACATCTTTTGGTAAACACTTTCCATTCGTTCTAGGAACACCACAAATTCTATTATTTTTACGAAGTAACTGTTGTGCTATGGATATACTTGTAAATATATTTAATATTTATTAATATTATTATTATTTTATATTAATTCGGTAGATATATACATTTGGCCAAAGTCTTTTACAAATAAATATTCTTCCTAGAACTTCTAGGATTCCTAATGACCTTTTTATTTTTGGAATACAATAAATAAATAAACACAAACGCAAAATAGAAGCAAAAAACTGACATCTTAATCATGTTCTTGTCAAATAATGGCATTGATTAGCCACGTTATTAGTTAAGGTTACTGGTAGAATGAGTTGAAGCGCGGTATTTAGAACCAGAAGTCGCGAGTCCGATCACAATGATTACAGGTCAAATGTTGTTTATATACAGCCAACGATGCACCATATACCTATATACCTAATTCTGTTTCTCTTTCTGCTCTCTCTTACTTATAGCATTACATATGTAATGATTGTGCAGATTGACTCCTATATAAATTTGTAACGGCGAACGCGTGTATAGAAGTATAACTTCTACCGGCAGTCCCACTGGACTGCCACACCCGTTTTTTCTTTTCAATAATTACAGGAGATGGACAGGTCCTCGTCTTTAACCGTACTGTTCATCCATAAGTCGAGCCGATATAGTGGCGTATTCTAATTTAAGTCACAGATTCTTCTTCTTCTTCTTCTTCAGTGCCTTATCCGGTCCGGATGTTGGCGATCATCAAGGCTATCATGGTTTTGTTGACTGCTCTACGAAACAGCTCCGCAGAGGTCATCCCAAACCATTGTCGGAGATTTTTCAAAAAAAAAAAAAAAAAAAATCTACGACAAGTCACAGATTAATTTTTGATAATATACCAATACTTTACACTATTTAATTTTGTGACCCTGTTGAGGAAATCCTTGAACCCAGTAGAGTACCCGCATCGGAAATAGTGTACAGTAAAAAAATATTAACTTTATTAGAGCAGCATGGAATTGGTAATTAAAAAAAGTAAAGAATATTAAGAACTGAGACAGTAAAATTACCAAAATAATGAGTTCGATAAACTTGGGCGAATAAATGTGACAGAATAATGAAATGTGGAAAACAACATATGGAAATACAAAAAAATCTAGAGAATGGACAGCACACATAGACTTTTATTTATGTATATACATAAAATATATATTCATTAAGTTTACTTAATCTATTTTTATAGTCTTTTAATTGTTACAGCATTATATACAATTACATTCTATAATTTTTAAGAACAAATGAAAATGGAGATTTCCATTAAAGGATCTAAATGAAAAACTCTTTGATAAAACACAAAAGAACACTTCGGAAAAATCAATTAAAGGGACTTAAGCGAATAGTAATATTACATTAAGTAATTTTCTTCGGCGCTATTTATACATCAGCAAGCAGAACTCACACAGCTGACTGCAGAAAAAGAGCCTTTTTTATTTCGCCTTGTTTTCTTTCTCAAATTAAAATTTTATTTCCACTCTAAATTTTCTCCTTGCATTACCGTGAGACTTCCGGTTCCCGCAGTTGGTAATGAATCTAGAAAATAGGAAACTTGACTCTACATCAAGGGAAACATTGTAAAACAAAATATTATAATAGGTAACAAATTCACAGAAATAGAACAAATTAAGTGCCAAAATTGGCCTTTAATAGCAAGTTTGTTGTGAGATATAAAGACGTAATTGATTATTTAACAGTGCACAATATTTGTTTGTACAATTTAAGGGAGGGGGTAGAGTTTATTTATTATTTTAAACTTTTTTTTAAGATTGGTTTGTTTAATACAAATGTATTAATAAAATTAGTACATTATAGTGCAACATTTCAAGATTATTATCTTAAATTTTGGTTAAAAAATTATAAAAATTAAGAAAATGGTGGCTAATTTTCCAAGATGAAAAAAAAAGTTACTTTGCGGTATTAATCTTAACTAATGACCGGATTATCTTTCATTAGATTTCGTTAGTTTATGAGATTCCCTAGGTTGCAACGTCGGGATATTGTTCATTTTATCGGGTGTTCAAATTTTTTGTGTAAAAAAGGACAATTTTTAATTTTTGAAAATTTTTTGTTATAATTTAACAAATTTGATGTTATTAAATTAATTATAACAACAACATGGACCAATCTCGATGTTGCGATATAGTAATTTATCTATAAAAGAGGTGTGAAAAATTTGAGAAGGATCGATAAAGTAGTTTTTAAGTTACAGTGAACATCGAGAAAAAAAAATTACAAACATTAATAAATTAAAAAATTATTGAAGAAAATTATTCCCAAAAAAAACGCGATTATATTAATCCGATTGTTATCTGCTGCATGTGCATAATTATGAAAACTTGACACTGTGCCTATTCCAATTTCTATGTGGTTGCTCACTCAGTTTACTCACTTATTACACTCATTCATTAAGCTCACTCACGTTACTCAGCTCACCTCATTCACTCATCCAACTCATCCACCTAACTTACTCACCTCGCTCACTCACCTCACTTACTTAACTCACTCACTTCTAAATGTTTATAACTCCATCAATTTTGCTTTATTCACTCATTTTAACTGGATATTCATGAAGAGATATGCTATCGAATAAAAAATAAAAAATAACGCAAAAATTACCCTATTCCCCTAAATTAAGTACATACTGATAGAGGTCCCGTCTTTTCGGAAGGCATCTAATTTGCATATTATCGCACTGGGCATAGGTCAAAATTTGGCCAAAAACCAATGGCTTGGTTTGTTATTTGGCATGTAAAATTTGTGCTGCTTCCAATTACACGAATATGGAGAATTATAATAAAAATCAATTATCTGGTACAGAAGATATTGAGGAAGAAGTAAATTTTAACTTTACGATTATTTTAATTGAATTTTTTTACTTAAGAAAAAAAAAGGTTGTAGTTACATTCTAGAGATTCTATTTTTTTAACTTTCATTTGATACCATACCTTAAATTAACAAAACTCCAGGAGTCTAGGTCCACACTGAGAACCAGGTAGCTCGAGAATCATTGCCGTCATAATATTCGTGTTCAGGTACCTCGAAAATCTTAGAGTAATTACTTCTGACTGATTTCGAATAAAATAACATAAAACTGAAGAGACGAGATCTGACTAGACGAGATCCACCCTGGACACCAGATGGCTCGAGAAAGATTGTCGTTATTATATTTATATTTAACGAGCCTGAAAACCCCCGAGTAATGACCGTCGACCGATTTATGGAATGAAATACTCCAGAAGACGATGTCCATCCTGGGCACCAGGTAGCTTCAGGACCAACGACGTTATCATATTCGTATTAAGCGACCTCGAAAAGCCCCCGAGTAATAAAATTAAATTCTTAACTGTTGATATTTTCCGGGTTACAAATTTTTAATTGCTTTGCACTTTGAAAATGCAGAAATACCTATGCAAAAAATGCAATTTTCATTTATCACAATAAATTTTGTTCAAGTTTCCTAAAACTTTCCTGAAACGAATGCAAAAAGTTGCATAGCGATTCATTTTACTCCAGAAAATTGATAAGTTTAGTGCTTCGTTTTTTTCGCCTATATGCCATATATTTCATATATACTTTATCATTTTACGGCAACTCATAGTTATTAAATTCTGCTATGATCCAGATGCATAATTTGTATGATATAAGTAGCTCAAAAGATCAAAACGCCAGATAATTTATGCATTTCTCTTCTACAAATCAGATTCTTCTCTTTTGATCTATATGCTTGTCCTTAGTCAAGATACAGTTAACTATAAAATATAGAGTGGTTATATTGTAAACTTCTAGTACAGTAACAAAAGTAATGGTTTCTAATTATGTTTTATTGTCAAATTGTTTTATTATCTAATTCCTCAGTATATTATTTCTTCTTAAAATTTATTGCAATTCATTTGCTTATCTCAATGTTTAAATTAATATTTTTTAAACACTATTATATTTAGAAAGAAAAATTCATTTAGATTTCATTTAAAACAAAAATATTAATATTCAGGTCCAAATTAAAGAATTTACAAAACACTCATCAGAGCAATCATGATATACGCGGCAGAAGCACGACCTGTCACAGAGACGGCAAAACGGTTGTTAAGACCCGTTTACACGGGTAGAGTAATGATGCAAGTACTTGGTAGAGTAGGGTAACTCTACCCGTTAAAACGCTCAGCGTAGTAGATTAGCAAGTAGAGTGCATAGTAGGTGGTAGAGTAGAGTGACTAGCAACATGTGGCAAAGTAACTCTACTCTACTACCACCACCACCGCCAAAATGGCCAATATTCTGGTAGAGTAGAGTAGGTAGGAGAGTGCATAGGGACGCTGTCATTCCGGCTGGAGTTGTGTTTTGTGTAAATAGTGAAAATGAAGTTCACCGAAGATGAAACTTTAAAACTGGTAGAGATGTATGGCGAATACCAGTGTTTATGGAATTTAGGTAGTGTACACTACAGAAATGAAAGTATGAGGCAAGCTGCAGAGGATAAAATCGTCGAAAGAATGGCAAAAGGGGGCTTTGGAGTAAACGAGCTCAAGCAAAAAATTATGAATATAAGGTGCACTTATAATCAAAAATGTTTAAAAATACAAAAATCAAAAAAATCAAGATTTCTTAGTTCACTGATTTCGTTTCGCCATTGCCCTGGAATGACAGATCCGTTGTCAGCAATTTCCTTATAGACACAGCCATTGACAAAATATGATTCTGGCGATGCTTCTCTTAGCCAGTTGTGAACGCTACAGGCAGCGTTAATTACTTTATTTACTGTTGTTAGCTGTACGGCTAAGTGTCTTTCGAAAATCCGGAAACGACTAACTAATATTCCAAATGCATTCTCTGAAATTCTTCTTGCCCTGGTCAAGCGGTAATTGAAGACTTGTTCATTTACGGTAAGACGTCTTTGGTACCCACTGTATGGCTTCATCGGGTACATTTTAAGCGGAAATGCATCGTCCCCAACAAGGAATAGTCCATCGTGCAGAAGACTGTTCTCTAATGCTTCATATATAGCGCAATTTTGAAATACACCTCCAACTGAATTAGATCCTTTGAAACCAACATTGATATAACTGAAGCAGTATTTATGATCAACAACAGCCATAAGTACCACGCTGTGCTGCCCTTTAAAATTATAATATTTACTGCCAGAATTGGGAGGTGCCTTAATTAAAACGTGTTTGCTGTCTATAGCCCCACAGCAATTTGGAAAGTTCCAACGCTTCTTAAAACCCTCAGCCACAGTGTTCCATTCGTCTCTGGAAGGAACCTAAAACCAAAATTTAAAATTCCCTCTTAACATTTACTAATTTAGTTTTTCTTTTATTTTTTGTTTTTTTTTAGTTTTTTAGGAAACAACCATTTCACACAATATAGAATCGCATGATCCACTCAACACAGACTCACAGGAAGAGGAAGGGACTATCGATGATTCAGATCAATCAGTGGAAAATATAACTCTACCACAAACATCGAGCAGCCAACAAACACCATCTCGTAAGCAATTGGCATCGGAAACATTTAAACGACAGCCTGCAGGCAAAAAGAAGAGACTTGACAATCTAACACAAGCAGTGAAGGATCTTTAACAGGTTAGTCAAAATATACATGACGACCGGATGGACAGCAATGAGAACGAAGCATTTGGAAATTTTGTTTCAGTGAGCTTGAATAATTTACCACCGGAACAATCTGTGGTGGCAGGGAATTCTGATGAAGCACAAACTAAGCGTTTTATCCTCAGCAAACTGCTCAGTACTCAAACTCAACACACCACTAAGTTTACCAGTGCACATGTCTCACAGCACCCCTGCATACTCCGTTTCATCAGGATGCAACTCCCACCATTCATTTTACACGAATTCTCTACTTGGCAGTCCTACGAGTAGCAATGCTCATTCTTCGTCATGGAGAGTTACTCAACAGCAACAGTATCCAGATGGTAACAGTATCCATCTACAAGATGCAGTTGTGAATCCTGAAGATTCAGATATTCTGACACATGCTATGCAAATGACTGATGGTTTACCACAGGTTTAAGATTTGAACGGGACTTGTTTCACCGAAGTTTCTGTGGTGTACCTCTTTCAACATTTATCTGAAGTACTGTTTTGTTATTTTACGAATTACGAATTAAAACTATTTTTTGTAATGCGTGTACCTGTTTATTCACTCTGTTATTGAAACTTACCTTTATTGACTCCCCCAATATTTCGGAGATGGAGATGGGGAAATAACACACCTCGGGGACCAACTTTGAAATTGCAGGTCTTGAAACCCTAAAAAAATGAGAAAGGCTTCGATAGCTGTTCCCCATGGCTAAAAAATTCAATGTAATATTAAGCTTCACTCTTGGTTTTATTGCATCCCTCATAAACTTGTCTTGTCGTTCGATTTTGTCATGCACCATATTCAGAAGTTCTTCGAATTTTCCTGGGGTCAACCTTAGATACATCTTATATTCCAACTCATCCTCTAAGGCTAGTTCTCTTAGCAGACGAGCTGAAGCCCCGTGTGTATTCCTTCTTTTAAGCCACTCTCTCATCCACTCCTTTCTTTGTTTGTTTACCTTATCATCGATAGCTTTAGCGACTTCAGTTACAAATGCATTTGCAACTGTAGCTAAACAATTTTAAATCAATTTTCTTTTTCTTGAATTCATTTTGCACTAAACAAACACCCACTCCACACTATACTAGCATCAGCACTATACTTGTAACTCTCCTCGCGTGAACGGTATCAAGCCGTTTTTGGTAGAGTAGCGAGTAGAGTCGACTTTACTCGCTACTCTACTCTCTTCACAACTCTACCCGTATAAACAAGTCTTTAGAAACAGCAGAGATGAAAACACTTAGAAAAATTGATGGCAAGACACTATGGGATAGAGCTAGTGATACAGATATACGACGTAGATGCAAGGTGAAGAAGATCAAGAACTGGGTAAAAAATAGAATAGTACAATTAAACGATCATATAAGCCGAATGACAACAAATAGAGTAGTAAAGACGGCAAGGGATGGTTCCCCAATAAGAAGACGATCAGTAGGAATCAATGAATCAATGATGAAACGATCAATTCATTTATAAATAAAGTTAAATTTTCTTGACGAAATCTTTTAGCATTTAGAATCCCTTTGAAAATATGGGTTCTACAATACATCGGTTTGGGAACCGCAACATTGGGAAATTGTTCAACAAAATGTTTAAAAGCATCTCGGTTAGACTAAATGCATTCTCCGTTAATTCTTTGGCCATTTTTAAATACATATCGAGCATAGATCGCTTTTGTTTATTCGAGTAAAAATCAGTTTTATTAATAATTTTGTTTACTAAAACTGGAAAAGTCAAAGTTGACGTCATTTTATAACATTAATTTTTGTCGTAACATGTAAGATAAGTTGGTTTTTGGAATAACCTCTACAATTTTTTAACTTTAATACGTATCTTCATTTTATTTTTAAATATAAAAAGGTTGTACAATATAATGTATTATAAAAGATATAAGAAAAAAAGCACTTAAATCACTACGCTATAAGGACGTCGTTGATTATAGCCCCGTCCCTCTCTTTTCCAATACTCCTGAAAACAAATCCAATTATAGTGCCACACTTTTTTGTCCCACAGCCTCGACTACTCTAGACAATACGAGATTTTGGCCGATTTCCTGGCTCAATGTGAAAATTCATCGATCACAATTAGAAACGACGTCCGTTCTTTCGATCCGAACAGGCCAATGGTTGGCAATTCATCTTCTTCTTGTCGGCTTCTTCCGCCGTTAATCAAGCAGTTGTTCGTCTTATATACTATAGTTCTTACCTACAATCTGAAGCGTTATAATGCGAGGATGGTAATCGAAAATATGATGTTGGGTTGTAGGAGAGGAATGACCAAAAGTATAACATGAAAATTATATACCATTTGGGTACTTATATAAAGACCGGTTATGGAAATAAAATATTTGGTTTTTAAGAAATCGGTTGTCGAATGTCATAATACTTGTACAACTAATGTTACAGCGTTTAAGAGAAACGGAGTTTCGATTTCATTTTTTTTTATATAAAAATTATATAAGAATTTTAATATACATAGAAGAATTTTTTTATTCATGGAAATGTTTTAAGATAAAAGTAATGAGTGGAGACTGTGAAGTCTGCATTTAAAATAACTAATGTAGGTAATTTAGCGATCCATCAAATTTTACATAATCACAAAACAGTTATACAGGGTGGCGCACCGAAAACGAAACAGATGCATTTACTGGCAGATGATTCCTTTTAAAAAAAAAAAACGCTTGGACCCGTCGATTTTGTTATCGAGGGGGAAACAAAATTGGCATAAAATCACATTAACATTTGCAGCCCCCTAAGCGGGGGTAGCACCATCCCTAAAATCTTACATGGAAAGGGGGGTCGAATGATCCATCATTTAAAAGGTCTTTTAACTCCCTTTACAATGATGTAAAATTCATGTACTTCAATTTAGTAGTTTTGAAGATTTATTGATTTAAAGTTTAAATACATCATCGTAAGAGGAGATCAATACATAGCAGCAAAGTTGTTAAAGAATAAAGAATGAACTGACTTGTCAGCCAAGTAAATGTTGAAAATGACCACCATTACTTTCCATGCAATAATAAAGATTTTGCTGAAAACGTTGCCGGACATTTTGCAATATTTGAGGAGTAATTTGATGGCACTCATTTACAATTCTTTGTCGTAAATCTTCTAAGGATGTTGGCTGAGTAGCATAGATTTTGCTTTTTAAGTCACACAAAAAGGAATCCAAAGGTGATAAATCTGGCGATCTTGGGGGCCATTAAACGGCACCTCTTCTACCAATCCATTGACCTGGAAAGGTCTGATCTAAATAATGCCGAACTCTTAATGCGTAATGTGGTGGGGCACCATCCTGTTGGAACATCAACATATTCTCAACGTATCGACCATCATTCTGATTTTCAATTATATCTGTTAGCGCAGGATCTATGGCATTTTGCAGTATTTCCAAATACATTTCACCAGTCAAATTTCCAGGTAAGAAAAAAGGACCAACCAAATGATCGCCAAAAATGCCAGCCCAAACATTTAATTTTTGTGGCTGCTGTGTGTGTACCTCATGGTAAATTCTGGGATTAGAGTCCGACCAATATCGACAATTATGACGATTTACTTCGCCATTTAAAAAAAAGGAACATTCGTCGGAAAAGCAAATGTTAAATAAAAATTGTTCATCGTTTGTAATTCGTTCACTCATAACTTCACAAAATTCTAATCGCTTATCAAAATCGTCTTTATTAAGTTCTTGTACAAGGTGAATTTTATACGGATGAAAATTATGGGCCTTTAGAATCCATTAGATAGTACCTCGACTAACACCACACGAAGTTTGCAATTTGCGGGTACTTAATGTAGGATCTACAATAACTTGCCCTAAAACCCCCACTTCTGTTGCTTCGTTCCTTATAGGATTTTCAATATTACGTTTTTTATTGGCGACTTCGCGTTTCCCGAAATTTAGCTACAAGTTCTAGAACATATTTTCGGTGCACATTATTGTTCTCATGTCGCTCATTAAAAATTTGTGCTGTTCTATTAGCGCACTGATTATTTCCAAAAAAAAATTTCAATAATTTGAACCCTTTCTACCGTGGAATATACCATGGTTAATTTATGTATAAAGCAATAAATGATATTTTAACAACAAAGATTGGTCAAATCAATCGCAAACTAATGTACTATTTCCTATTTAAAATAAGTACGTGGCATTCTCTACTTATCTTTCTTCAAGAAACAACTTTTTTTCTCACAAAGGACACTTCAATTGCTATTTTTATTATTAATAAACCATGGGCGTAGTAAATAAAAGCATTTACTTATCAAGAAAATGCTTTTACTCAAATTTCTTCTGAAAGAAGTACAAACTAATTTGATGTACCTATTAAAGTCTACTTTAAACTTTAAATCAATAAATCTCCAAAACTACTAAATTGAATACATGAATTTTACATCTTTCAAATAATGGATCATTCGACCCCCCTTTTCATTTAAGATTTTAGGGATGATGCCACCCCCGCTTAAGGGGCTGCAAATGTTAAAGTGATTTTATGCCAATTTTGTGTCCCCCTCGAAAACAAAATCGACGGGTCCGAGCGTTTTTTCAAAAAAGGAATCATCTGCCAGTAAATGCCTCTGTTTCGTTTTCGGTGCGCCACACTGTATTATCATATTAGGTGAATTTGTTATACTGTCCAAGGCAGAAAAGCTGTTTTTAAAGGTATGTTAAAAAACCATTAAGTTTAAAAATGATCTCTAACACAGCAATAATATTCAAAATATTACTTACCTATATATGTAAAAATAAAATAACGATTGGCAGTATTTTCTTCCAGAATTCATGACTAGTTTTTCTAAAATACATTCTGAATTAATATTTGACTAATATTAGAGATATTGGCAGAATCTTCACTTCAGTAGTAGCTCAAGAAATATATTTGTTACATGGCACATATCAACTTGTTTTATTTTAAAAAGTAAATTAAATCATCGTCCTATCAGGATAGAGTATCTAGAGAAAAACTTTTGGTGTTTTCTAAACAGATCAAACGTAACCCGGATAATAAAGATACCCTTAACGTCGGGTACGACTGCAAGTTTTATTCTAGACTCTATTTCATAATATTAGCAACCTATTAGCCTAACCTCATTTCTTCTAAAGAATGTTGAAAAAATACTAAACACGTACACAAAAAGTGAATACTTGTCAAGTATAGCACTTAAGAAAAAACAATTAGACTCTTTGCATTATTTAGACAAAAACCTGAAAAAGGTCATTTTGCCAAAACAAGTGGCATTATGTGCATTTATAGATATAGGAGGGACAATTGAGAATACCTTATTGGAGTTTGCTGACGTTGCCACAAACCGAAAAACTATATTATCTTCCACCATTGAATATATTAAGTAATACTTAGTACTGGAAATATAATTACATACCTACGAGATCAGACCTTAAGAGTAGTTAAAGGTCGTCTTAATAAGAAAAGGCTTATTATTTCCACTGTAGTCTATAGCCTATAGTCTATAGGCAAAATCAGCCCCTGCCCAAAATCACAAACCAGGGATCAGAATTAATGCCGGAGACTACTCCATACGGAATCAAAACGGAACTTATAGAAATAAGAAATAAGAAATGGCCTGGCGATGACAGAGTAGTGATCGAAACGATAAAACTAGGTGGAAAAAAAATTATTCAGGTTTTGGCCAAACTTTTCCCAGACTGCATCTACAAAGGCAAAACTCCTTTTCAATGGAACAAAGCAGTCTAAAAAACCGTCCTACCAGTTTGCTTTTACACATATAAAAACTTTTCACAAAATTTATCAAAAAAAGACTGGACGCTAAATTAGACTTCTATCAGCCTAGAGAATAAGCTGCATTTAGATCGGGATTACGACAGGGCTGTATTTTGTTGTTGTTCAATATTTATTCTGAATGGGTATTTAAGGAAGCTTTAGACGGTTGTGCGAAAGGAATACTAATAAACGGTGAATGGTTGAATATCAATAGATATGTAGATGACACTATAGTTTTTGCCGATAATCTGAATGACTTACAGATATTAACAAATCGCATAACAGAAGTCAGCAACAGATACGGACTGGCTCTTAACATAAAGAAAACCAAATTTATGACAATTAGTAATAAACCAATACTAAACGCTCAACTTACAATCAAGCAACAGAATATCGAAAAAGTCGAGCAATATACATATCTAGGCACCAATTTAAATAGCCAATGGGACCACTCAACAGAAATTAAAAAGGGAATAATAAAAGCAAAAGCGGCATTCGTTAGAATAAGAACCATTTTCAACAGTCGAGACATATCATTAAAAACAAACATGTAGCAGTTATTGAATTGCTACATATTCACAGTTCTGCTCTACGGAATGGAAGCATGGACACTGACTGTTGCATCTATGAATCGGCTCGAAGCTTTCGAAATGTGGTGTTATAGGCGCATCTTACGTATATCCTGGGTTGGCAGAGTTACTAATGTGGAGGTCCTGCGTAGAATGGGGAAAGAATGTGAAATTCTCATGACCGTCAAAACTAAAAAGTTGGAATATCTAGGACATGTAATGAGAAATCAAGAACGTTACGGCCTTCTCCAGCTGATTCTCCAAGGGAAAGTAAATGGTAGGAGAGGACCGGGAAGAAGACGCATTTCCTGGCTTCAAAATTTACGAAAGTGGTATAACACGACTACCACTGAACTGTTCCGCGCTGCAATAAACAAAGTAAAGATAGCCGTGATGATCGCCAACATCCGGAACGGATAGGTACTTTAAGAAGAAGAAGATCGGGATACAGCACTAACGATCAGTTACTAGTGATAAAGAACCTGATAGAGCAGTCTGCAGAATACAACAAATCGTTGGCACTGATATTTGTGAACTACGAGAAAGCATTCGATATCATAAGCTATCAGAAAATGTTATTGGTTCATTAACATAATCAAATATAATTATCAAAATGCCATAGCTAGCTTAAGACTCTCGGATCAAAAAACAAATAAATTATGTATACAGCGAGGAGTACGTAAGGAGATATCCTCTCTCCAAAGCTATTCACGACGCTTTTGGAACATACTTTTAAGAATGCACCTCTTAACGAGCACGGTATCCACATAAATGGAGCAAAGGCTCAATCATTTGAGATTTGCAGATGACATATCGTCCTTATAGCCGACCGTATGGAGGTCGAACTAAAGATTAATATGAACAAGATGCAAATAATGACTATTCTGGTGCTGAATCGAAATATTGCTGTTAATGGAAGGTATATTGTGCAGACTGCATCGTATAAGTACTTAGGACATAAAATTCGATTGGGTAGAGATAACCAGTCATGTGAGCTCCCACGTCGCATAGGAGTATCCCAGGCAGTGTTTGGTAAATTAAACTATGTATTTACATGGGACATATCCATATGCCCTAAAAGGAAAATACTAGACCAATGTGTGTTGCCTGTCCTCACTTCTGGAGCGGAAATATTAGCATTCACAAAAATTGTAGTGAATAATATACACGTGACTTAGATGGCTATGAAGCACCAGATGTTGGATGTCTCTCTGTGAGACCAAATCCCAAACGAAGAAATACGTTGTAGAACAAAACAACAGACACAATCAAAAAAATCGCGTCGCTCAAATGAAATTGGGCGGGACATGTCTCCAGACTATCAGACAACCGATTGACAAAACATGTTGTCTGGTGGAGACCAAGAAAACAAGCACTACGGAGCAGAGAAAGCCCAGATGGAAGAAGCTGAGGTAGAGCTATGTCCAGCAGGGGACGCATACAGGTTAATGAAGATGATAATGAGTCTATACTCATTTACGATCTTTTAACAAAGTTTAAAAGAGGAACATTTCGTATTCTGGGCTATGCAAGTTTTAGTGTTTAGAGATAAACATGACAATCCAACTGCTACTAGCATATTGGGTACTTTAAACGTAATAACTACTCGGCGTTCGAAATAAGAACTTTTATTTAATCCTAATATCGGCCATGCAAAAGATTCAAACACTAAAAGGTATGCTGTGAAATAAGCTTTCCTTAAACAATATTTTATTAATGTTTTAATATTTACACAATTAGACTAAACGGCAAAACACCACTATTCATGAAAATATTTAATAAATGCATTATTTACACGGTAAAAAGTAAAAATAGATGGGGACATTTAACTAATCACGAATATAAATGAAACCGCGTGTCCAAGTCAGAGTCGAAGGCAAGTTGAACGATCAGGTGAAGATTGTGCTGTGAGTAAAGCAGGACTTGCTCTTGCTAACCATTTTCAATATAAACTCTGAAGAAATTTTCACTGAAATACATCAGCAGCTTCTCCTACGATGATGATACTATGGTACTAGCAACCAACCTATGTAAGTGATCTACAGATTTTACTGAACCGCATGAGAACTGCAATAGTTAAATATGGCCTGGACGTCAACATTAAACAAAATCAAGCTCATAGTTATCAGACGTGAAAATATAGATCCCAGTGAGCTACTGGCAATGAATAACCAGATCGATAGAGTCGACAAATTCAGCTACCTTGCAACTACCCCTAACTCATAATGGGACCACGCTGAAGAAATTAGGTTTAGAATCAAAATTGCATGGTCCACTTTTACTAAGATGAGTTTCTTACTGTGCTGCAGTGACCAAAGTTTAGGAGAACCTACAAGAGAATTTTACAGATATCTTACGTGGACTATGTTACCAACGTCAAAGTTCTACAGCGCATGAAAAAAAGAAGAGCTTAACTTAGTGAAACAATGTAAGTACTTCGATCGTATAATGCGAAATAAAGAAAGATATTCAATTCTGCAGCTCAACATACAAGGCATGACGCAAAAGCGGACCGGGATGCCGAAATCTTTGACAATGGTTTGGAATTACCTCAGCAAAACTGCTTTAAAGGGTGGTCAAAAAAACCATAATTGCCAACATTCGCCTAAGGCACCGAACAAGATATCGTTTACACTTAGAACATAAATTTTTATATATATTTTATTATGAATTAATATTTAGGTCAAGTCTGCCACCATCTTCATTAAACTTAAACTAGAATAAAATTAAAATAGCCATCATACGCCTTGGTACAAACCCTTGGTATGCCTTGGTAAACCCGATAATAATGGAGAATAACCACATACTTAGAAGAAGGTAAATATTCTAAGTCTAATATTTGATGCCAAAGATAACTGTTCCTTTAAATCAGCAGCTTGGAAAAACGAAAGTAATCTGGATTTATATTTTGCTAGTGAAAACGCCCATAATCGTGTCATTCCAAAAATAGCCCATTTTCAATGTAAGGTTAAAAGTTATATACCTATACATTTAAAAATAGTAGAAGGCAAAAACCAACAATAGATTATATTGTCATCAAGAGAAATATACTGACAGGCCAAATAATGGACGTTAAATCCTTAAACTCAGCAAACGTAGAAAGCGATCATAAAGTATCAATGGACAAAATTAGATATACTAAAATCAGAAGGAAAAATAATTATTTAAATAACGACACAAACACAATTGTGAATATTGTTGCAATAAATTTCTAGATTCAGACAGGAACTAAAGAAATGTGTTTTCGTCTTACTAGCAATATTAATGAATTTTTTGCGTTTACTCCGCAACGACTTATTAAATTATAGTTGCGTCTTAGAGGTTGAGACTACCAACTACTACTACACTACCTAAGGGGGTATGTTCACGTCGCAGTTAAAATGAGTGGCATTCAAATAAACTAACGTTTAATAATTCTTTGAGTAGGTGACAGCACGTACATCATATTCTAATATTTTAATTTTCCCGAAATTTAATTCTCTGAACAGCAAAGTTGGTGCCTGTTGCCGATGCCAAGCACTGGAACTTACAATCGGCACAGTTTGCTCTTAATAAGCAGTATTCTTTAATATAATACTATTAGAACGTTACAAGAAGTCGGTTTAGATGGAAAAGACATCAAATTCTTAACAAACTTGTACTGGAACCAAAACGCCAGAGTTAGGATCGAAGGTTCCATATCCGCAGAAGTAGAAATTAGGAGGGGAGTTAGACAAGAATGTGTTCTGTCGCCTCTGCTGTTTAATCTTTACTCCGAGTTTCTATTTAAAGAAGCATTGGAGGATTCCAAGGATGAAGTCAAGGTGAATGGCGTAAATATCAACAGTATCAGATACGCCGATGATACAGTATTAATTGCGGATTCCGATGTAGGTCTACAACGACTCATCGACAAGACGAACTCGACCTGTGAGCAATTTGGTATAAAAATAAACATTAAAAAAACCAAAGTGATGTCAATCCGAAAAAACCAAAACGTACCTCAACCTTGCACAATAAATGGGCACATTTTAGAACAGGTCAATAGATTTAAGTACCTGGGATGTTGGATCGATAGCAGCCTAAATCCTGATCTAGAAATAAGATCGAGAATAAAACAGGCCAGAAAATCTTTCGAAAAAATAAAAAAACTGCTTTGTGATTCTCGAATAAAACTCGAAATTCGACTACGTTTATTAAAATGCTACGTCTGGTCGACTCTTCTATATGCAGTTGAAACGTGGACCCTAAAAACATCAACCGTAAATAAATTGGAGGCCTTTGAAATGTGGATCTACCGGAGAATGCTCAAAATTTCATGGACATCGCATACCTCAAACGAAGAAGTGCTGCATAGAATAGGCAAGGAAAGAGAACTTTTTAACACAGTAAAAGTTAGAAAAACATCATACCTAGGCCACATACTGAGAAATAATAAGTACCAATATGCCCAACTTATAGTGAAAGGAAAAATCGAGGGAAAGAGAGGCCTAGGAAGGAAAAGACTATCGTGGCTCAGAAACATCCGACAATGGACAGGGCTAAATTTTGAACAGCTAATAAGAACAGCTAAATATAGAGAAGATTTTAAAATTGTAGTAGCCAACCTCCATTGAGGAGAGAGCACTTTAAGAAGAAGATTCTTTAATATAAGTTGATATTAGTGAATAGTGAAGTTTTTCAGATTTGATCATTCCATGTAATTTTTGTGTCGTGTTGTTGTTTATTTACCTCTGAGGTTAAATTAAATTTCAAGTACAGAAAACTTACTTTTGTATTAAATTACACAAATGTGGCTTTATACCCACATAATAACCTGCATGAAGCCCCACAATGCTTCATGTAGGTTATTCAAGACAAGCGCAAACAGTAATGGACTTAAAAGACATCCCTGTCTCACTCCTACATTACAGTCAAACCATTCAGATAGACCTTCGTTTGAGCAGACTGCCGATTTTGTATTCACGAACATACTTTTTAACAAATTTAGCACTTTACTAGATAATTTCAAGTGATTCAACTTGTAAACAAAGACCCGCCAATCAACTGTATCAAAAGCAGTACTAAAGTCCACAAAAAATGTATAAACATTTAAACTTCCCGTGCATGTTGGATTTTTACTATACTCGTAAGATTAAAAATGTGGTCTATAGTTGAATAGCCGGTTCTATATCCTGCCTGCAACTCATTTAAAATGTTATTATTTTGTACCAACGAGGTAAATTTGGTTAAAGTCATTGCCGCAATCAGTTTGGTTACTGCATATAAAAAGCTAATACTTCGATAACTGTCTTTACTTTCCATGTTTGCTTTCTTATAAAGAGGAAAAATTATTGCATCATAAAAACCCTGAGGAGAGTCTGGTTTGACAAAACAATTATTAGCAAGTCCAAGTACAAGCAATTTTCCGTTTTCTGAAAGAAACTTGTAGAACTTAGCAGCAATTCTATCAACTCTTGGTGCTTTATTTGATTTTAAAGAATTCAATGCTATTTAAAGTTCTTCCATACTAAACGGCCGGTCTAAATGTTCATTGAGGATAAACGGTTCTGCATACAACACAGGATCCGTTGTTATCTCCCTATTAAAATGTCTTGCAAAGTTTTGCAGTAAACTGTTTAAGTTAATACCTTCCCCAATGGCCACACTTTTAAATTTATACAGTTCAATAGCCTCCCAAAATTCTTTTGAATTTTTTGTATTTCTTAGCTCAATGCAACATTCTTATAAAATTCTTTCTTTTTAAAGTCACAAAGGTGTTTGTATTCCTGTTTAACGTTTAAATCTGAAAGCTGACAAGTCTTTTTTAGCTGCATCCTTATTTGTCCGTGCTTTAACTCCATATGAAAAGGCAGATAATAGCTAGCATCTCAATAATCTAGTTCTAATTTCTATTCCCAAATTTTTGCTGCATATTACCGCATTCATCCTAATGAAAGTGCGTATTAATTCTATATTCATTTGAAACTTTACATCTTTCTAAAAAAAATACCTTAAACTTTATTTAAAATTTACTTAAAACAAATAAAAAAGTCTGTTGTTCACTCTAACGATATCTACTAAGATATTTGTTTAGGTTTTAAGTTATTTTTAATCTCTTATTTAAATTTCTTTAAATTAAAAGACCATTTGTAGGCGTACAAAATTTATCGCTTGTGCTATATTTTACCAAAGTTCGCGGCTCTTCATACTCCCCCCATTCATTTACGCCGCACAATATAAAGCTTGATAACAATACCGAAGGTTGATAAGAATGCGCGAAGAATATTCAATCTTTCAGTGGAACGCCTTCTGCCTTTTGTTCCCTCTCTCCTCATACGTGATATAGAAAGTTAATAAAGGACTATAATCAAAATTAATCAATACCAGCTACTTATGAGAAGCGTTGGCTGCCGACCGTTGTACAAAAAAGAAATCAAAAACATTTTTTTTCTTTTTATAGCATTTTTAGGTATGTTGCTTGAAAATAATATATTAAAAAATATATGATGGCCCAATTTTAGTTAATATTTACTGTATTATACTTACGTCTACGTAAGTTGCCAACATATAAGAAACTTTTTTAATATTAATTCTACGAAAAAAGAATTATTCAATCAGATATCAAATTTTATTAGTTGAATACGAGGTTTGCATAAAATTGATATTTTTGGTCAAGACTAAAATGTCTTTATTTTTGATAATAAAAAAAATATTAAAAAAAAGATGTTATAAATTTAAGTTCAATTCCAAATACTCAAATTGTTTATTTACATTAAAAAAAACTGATTTTGTTCAACATTTTTTCCGCGATAAAGTTGTAATTTAAGTTTTCACGTAAATTCGTAATTAAATCATAAATTAGTAAATAATAAATTAATAAATTAAACAGTTTTATATTTGAAAGGTAGAAGATCCGGCAACTTTAAGTCTGGAAGAGAAAACTGATATTCTGATACTAGTACGATGAGTATAAAAATAGACATTTTTAATTTTCGACATGCAGATTAAAAGATTATGAAAAACATCGAATACATGTAAACTTGGTCAGCTGTTCGAAACAAATTTATTAAAAAAAAGTGGTACAGTAGACGGTACTGTAGACAGTACTGTATATTTATTATTTATACAGATTTTAATCAAATCGAAAAATTTACATAATGTAATGTTGTCATTCCTCGTCGCGTAAACGGACCCTTCCAATTGTTTACTGTGATTACTATTTCGTAAAAAGCCATATATAATGTGTACCGATTTAGAAATCTCTTCCAAAGTACAGTGGTGTTAAAAAGTCCTGCATCACCTTACCAAATACATGAAAATAGAAGTTTAAAGCATTTACCTTAAATATTTTTTAACCATTTACTATCTACATCAAACAAGCACTTAAACACAATATTATAAAATGAAAATACAGCAACAATTTTGATTAATAAATAAAATGTAGTTCGGAAAATTTTTTATTCAATATTACAAAAATTGGGCTATTTACATTAAGACGATATTGTACATCATATTGAAACAATTTAAACTAATTTTAATATTTAATTGGCCAGCCCTTATTTTTAATAACTAGTTCACATCTTTTGGGCATGGAATTAATTAATTTTTGCAATTTCTTCATGGAAATATAGTGATGCCAAGCGTGGATTCGAGATTAGATTAATTTCGTTTTATTTGTGGGTTTGCTTTTGGAACTGATGTTTGATATCCTTTGCCACAAATTCTCAATGGGATTGAGGTCCGGGGATTGCGCTTGCCAGTCCATCCTATTAATTTCATTACTCTCCATCCACGCTTTAACCAATTTTGCTCTAGGGCAAACAGGTCTTTTCCACTATGCAGCATCTTATTCTGTAGAACCTTAATGTATTTGGTAGCATTGGTCATCCCGAGACAACGTGTAGGCGACCAACTCCTCGAGCGGACATGCAACCCCATATCATAACGGAGGTTGGATGTTTAATTGTGGGAAGAACACATTTTGGAGAAACTTCTTTACCAGGAAATCTTCTGACATATCCAGCATGATTATTAATATTAAAAGTGGATTCATCACTAGGCAGTACACTCTGACACTGATCTGCTGTCCAGATTCGATGTTCCTTGGCCCATTTCAAATGGTGCCATCTTTGCTTTTCTAAAAGCAGTGATTTCTTCTGTGCCTTAAAAGTCTAAAAGTGCCTCTAAGTCTAAAACTGAGCAGTCTTTTCTTCACAGTGGAAGTGCACATGCTTACACCTGTAGATTCAGACCACAGCTTCGTTAATTGGGTGGACTTGTTCTGCATACTTCTTAATGACTCTAATTATTGTAGATTGATTACAGTTTACTTCGGAAGCTACTTCGCGACTAGATTTGTCGTTTTTATGGTGGAAAATAATTTCAAAACGCTTTTTGTCCGATAGTTTAGTTTGTTTGGTCTTGGATGACATTTTGACCATTTTATCAAAAATCAAAGAGCGAATAAACGTGTTAAGGTAACTACAGTGTTTATATAGTCAAAATATGTGGCAAATTTGTCATTAAGATTCAATTTAATAGTACTTTAACGACTTAATGAGCTCCTCATAATTTTCTCGGATTATGGGAAATCCCTTCAGATTATAAATCTGACCGTCATAAATCAGATTATTTTAAACTTTTCTATAGAATTTGGAGCTAGTAATTAAAAAACATTAGTAAATATACCGATAATGCTAATTATAAGCACAAACTTAAAATGAATAGCGAAAATATACAAAAAACTTGTGTTAAACCTCAAAAACTATAAGGCGCTTAGGTGATGCATGACTTTTTAACACCACTCTATAAATATAAAAGTTTAAGTTAAAATGTTTTACTACTCGTAATAACTCTTTTTGTTACACTTTACTAAAATTTTTAACTGATAATTGTAAAATTCTGATATTGTATTTATAAAAAAATCTTTTAAAATGAGAAGTATGTATATATGTAGAATAAAAATTAGAGCCCGGTTTTATAATGACAACCTGTTTTTCCATGAACATGTGTTTAAAAAAGAAGCCTAAGAAAACATAACCTGAATAATCTTTAACAATTCCCTGACAAAAACACTTCTACATCCACCTCTACATCTAATTATTTCTTCACAGCAACGAGGCATACTTAAAATCAAGCGGCGTATTTGGTCTTGATCAATTGCATCCCAAACTTCTCTGACCATAACTGCAATATGGTCAATAGAGACATATTGTGGTTATCGACTCCTGACTTTGCGATCAATATTATTCCACAAATTCTTTATGGTATTTAAATCAGGGCTGCAGGGTGGCCGGTTCATGGTTTGTATTGAAACCTCATCTAATTAATCACGGACCACACGTACAACATGTGGTCGAGCGTTATCATGCATTAAAAGAAAATCATTTTCTATGTAAAGAGCAAGTGGAACTACATCTATAGACAAATGTCTGTAATATTCCTTTTACTTGTAAAGGTACCTCTTCGTAAAGCAACAAAATCCGTTCATCCGTTGCACTATGCGTAGCGTTCTCTTGGTCGTAGAATAATTCTCACGCGTCTGTCTGAGCTAGGTAAGCAATATATTAATTCATAAGTGAACACCGCGTGTTTCCGGTCATCAACATTCCAGTCAAGCTACTTTTTGGCAAATTGTAATCTACTTCTACGATGATTTACATTTAAATCTGGTACTCAGACTGATATACTTACATGCAGGTCTTGTTCAGCAAGACGCCTTTGTATAGCGTTTCTTCTAATTTCAATATTATGAACATCTGCCACTTGTATTTGTAAATATCTCATTGTGACAAAAATTGTAAATATCTCATTCTCTTATAGTACGAAGCCTTTGACAGTCTAAAACTGTCCTATCAAATTGTTTAATTTGTCCTAGCCAACTAACTGCTTCCGTTAATGAGTATTACAAGTCAATACAATCAAGTTTTGCTATGAATGTACTTTTCTTTCTTGATAATAAAGATACCAATAATTTCTTACGAAAATTTTGAAAAAAATGAAGCTATTTCGAAATAATAATAAGATATATGGTTTGTTTTCAATAAATTCGACAAGGCGTTGCAAAATAAGAGGAAAAAACAACTTGTATGGTAAAACAATGGTTGGTATGGTTGGTAATCAACAACCCCGTATGGTAAAACGTTGACATTTTTCAGAAAACTTTAATAAAGTAATTACTTGGAAATATATCTGCAATGTGAAAAAAATATTACCGAAATCTAATTAAGAATTCAATAAAAAAAAGTTTAAACATTATGGCACACTTGAGTTGATGCGTTAATTTTGCAGAGTAGAAAATGACGTAATGCTTTGAACGTACTTTTTTTGATAATAGAGATATTAAGATGATTTTTTCACGAAAATGTTAAGAAATGATGGAGCTATCTCGATTTATTAAAAACATGTAGCGTTTCTTTTTAATATATTTCACAGGGTGTTGCAAAGTTAGAGGAAAAAACCCAACTTTATATTTACACCCCGTATATAAGTAAAACGTTAACATTTTTATTAAACATTATTATAGTAACTAATAATTAGAAAGATACCTACAATATGAAAAAAAAATCAACAAAATCCAATTAAGGGTTCAGAAGAAATATTGTTTCAAACTCATGGCCCATTTGAGGTGGTGCGGTAATTTTGGAGAGTAGTATAGTTTTATTGAATTTTTTACGGTAACTTTAGGTAAAAATTTAGTGTGTTCTAAAATAATCTCTAACAGTTTTTTTGAAAGGTTATATGACGGAGGTGTATAAAAAGAAACTACAGGTCTTATTGGGTGATCCGATTTGCGTAGTTTAATAAAAGACTATAATTTAGGAGGCTGTGGGTTCGTGATATTGAGGTATTTCTGTTCAGTTGAATTTACTATTGATTTTGAATTTTCTAATGCTAGCTTAACTTGTTTTTGATAATTTTCTGTCGGATTTTTGGTTACCGTTTCAATATTTTGATTATTTAAAAATTCTATTGTTTTATTATTTTACTCTATTTTATCTATAGCAATAGTAGTGTTATCTTTGTCTGCTTTTGTAAACACTATGTTGTTTTCTATTGATTTATTATTAACTGAAATGGCTTTTTGATTATCTTTTTAACAGGACTTTTTAGTTTCACTACACACATCTGTAGCAGATTTTGCAATGATACTTTTTTCGATATTGTTATCAGTTTTGTTTAATGCTTCTTCACATTCTACACCTAAATGTTCTAAAGTTTTTTGATTATTAAGTTCAGGCAAGCATTCGCTATTACTAAATTTAGTATCTGTTAAATTTATTAATCTATTAAAAAAATTATGGTTCGAAAAAATGTTTGCATTATAAACATTGGGTTTTTAGTATTGCAAATTAGATTATTCAGTTTCTACACAGTATACTGAATTTTTTATCTATTATGTTACCTATTTTAATTTTCAAGTTAAAATTTGAGGTGTCAAATTCTAAATTATTTAATGTATAATTTAATTCTAAATGACATATCTTAAGATAAACAGCTACGATACTTGGTTTTTTCTTTCAGCCATCTGGTCTTGCCGTGATGTATCCCTTTTTGTGCCGCTGGGCTTAGGTTCTTCGTTTTTAATTGTACATATTTCGGAAACACTTTGTTTCGGAAATACATGGTTAAAAATCAGATGTTTTTAAACAAAACTTCATGTCTACGTTTTAAAAAGCACTTTCACAGTGGTGAATACAAACTTAAATGTGCGGCTGTCGAAAAACTTACATCGGTCAAACTGGTAGGATTTTTACCAAACGTATAGCAGAACATAAAAGGGCTTTCAATAATATAAAACCCGATTCTACATAGGTACGCATTTCAATTTCTAGATCACAATCATTCTTTTAATTAACGAATTTTAACGTTTAACGACGAATTTTAAATTATTCACATCCAAAACAAAGGCCTTAAGCTATCTTTATTAGAATCTATGGAAATTAACAAATTTAAAAACATAGACCAAATTCTGAATGACCAACTTGAGACAAACAGTTCTTCCCTCCTTAACATTTTTTATTTAAAGACTATAAAGTGTAAACACATACCAAAAATAGATTACTTGAGCAAGGCACTTTACCGAAACAGCTGTAGTGATAAGATTTTGTAATAAATTTTGTGGAAGTTTTGAAAACAAAGTTTTCAGTGTTTTATTGATATATATATATATATATATATATATATATATATAAAATTAATTTACATCAAGTAACGGTCGAATCCATCACTTATGTAAACTTAGGTGTTTAAATTAGTAGGTTGGTAATAGTGTTTCTATCAATTTTGCCTTAGTTTTTTCCGACTTACCTTATTTTTCGTGTTATATTATGTTAATTTGTTCGTATAATGCTTACTGTTATTAGTTATGTCTGTACTAAAAAGAAATAGTTCATTAGATGTTGCAAAAAGCTTCTACTAATTAAGGAAGCTTCTACTTATTAAGGAAGTATCCAAACTAAAATCAGTTAAGTATAAAAATCAAGAAAAATATTAATGAACACTGGAAGTTTTAAATGATGAGAGTGATCAATAAAAAATACAAAGAAGACAGAGATAGACCAATCATGAAGAGTATCATGAGACGATAATTATTAAAAATCAAAATATTAAAAATTAAATTATAATTAAAACAAAAATATGCCCAAGGAAATTTATAATAAATAATACTCTTTACAAAATGTGTTGTATATGTATGACTTTTAAATTAAATAAATAAATTTAAACATACTATGACAATTAAATTTTAGTCTATTAGATTTTTTATTTTTATGTTTGTTTCACTATCTGTTATCGACAGTCATACGTTTAGTTTTTTACTTTTTATTTAATGTTTGTATTTTGTCAGTTATTTTCCATGTGGTTTTTAATTTAAACCTGTTTAGAATAAATCTATGATGACTAGAAACGACTTGATCGAGAGAAGTGAATCGATATGGAGACACACTATTCTATGACGCTACTTTTGACGACGCCATCTTGTGGCGCTAATTTCGTTACGCTTGCCTCAGCATTTCACTATCAAGAAAAACGTAAAATACAACGGCAGTATTGAGATTTCGCTTCAGAAACGCCAAATTATGTTAAAAAAAACCGCCAAAATAACCGCGTAGCGTGTAATACTCTCTGCAATTGAGCATCCTAAATATACTTTATGGTATTTTATTCACGTAATATAAAAAAATACAATTTTAAAGATAAAAAATATGCATATATGTATTTATCACCAATACAACCTTAAAAAATTGATCATATAAGACGAGATGGTAATAATAGACGATTTGAATTCTGTTGTGACATACAAGGAAACTTTGTTGAAGTGTATTATTTTTTAAGAAAAAGAAATACTAACCTAACCTGAGCTACTCGAATATAATAATATTTAGTTTTTGATACCTCCTTCACTCTCAAAAGTATTTCAGATCATATGCACCCTCTAAACATACCTCCATTATAGTACGATGAATCATAGACAATTTGTGTTTCAGTTACATAAACATAATGGTTTTAGAGAGATTAAATAACATAACAAAACCATTGAGAAGTTTGCATGCCTTTAATCATCTTAAGCGGTATAAAATATCACAAGGAAGAAACTATATGAATTGCTTCTAGAATTAAAATTTTAAACGGGTGTCGATGTTAAAACTTTTTCAGTTTTCTGATTTATTTTAAAATTTATTATATTTATAAACAACCCTTCTTTATATAAATGTTCGAAACAGTGCATTTAGCAAGATACATTTGTAACAAACGCTTTAATAGCTCATGTTTGTTTGAATTCATTTCCTTTGAGCTAGATTCCCTTTTTATCTTTTATTAAAATATTCTCTTTTTTACAGGTAAGTGACTCCCATTAAATTTGTGCTAATTTTAGGTAAGTCATTTTAAATGCTAACTGTAATCATTTAAATATTTGACAATTTTTTTTCGTAGTAGGGAAAGAAACATGTATTTCTTTAGTTGTATTTTTAAGTCATAAGTCATTTTAAATGTTAACTGTAATAACTTAAACATTTTACAATTGTTTTCGCAGTAGGGACAGAAAAATATATTTCTTTAGTTGTAGTTTTAAGAAAAATTTGTTGTAAGAGGTTCTAAAGCTTTCTTCTTTTGGCATGTTTATGTTAAATACAAACTATGTGGAATCAAACCACAATTGATTGTACTGAGAAATTTATTTAATATAAATATTTTAAAGTTTAGATTTCAAAATAATTTTAAATTAATCACGCAACAGTCAATCTGATGTTCTCAAAAGATCTAAATTTTGCTATAACCTGTCCATTAGTATTAAAAGAAGTTATTATTAGTGCTGGTAAAAAGGTTTGTAGATACCACAACAGGAAACAAAAACGGAGTGGCTATAATAGTAAATAAAGAAGTTAACAAATGAGTACTTAGTTTTATAGGTATATCAGATAGAGTTGCAGTACTCAAAATTAATGCTAAACCAGTTAACGTGAACACTATTCAAGCATATGCAATAACGTCGGAAAGCTCAGAGTAGGAAATAGAAATATTATATGAACAATTGAAAGAGTCTCTAAAACATACCAAAAACCAAGAAGTGAATATCTTGCTAGGAGATTTCAATGCCAAAGTAGGCAAAGGAGGTGTTGGGAATACTGTGGGATACTTTGGGCTAGGAACGCAAAATGATAGACAAGACGGCCTTGTTCATTTCTGGATAGTGCAATAATGAACACCTTTTTCCAAGTACCACCTCGAGGACTCGAGGATTAGAAACCAGATTGACTACATCATTATCAATAAACGATTTCAGAATTCCGTAAAATCCGCAAAAACATATCTAGGAGCAGATGTTCCATCAGACCATAATCTTTTACTAGAACCTTGCAAACTCGACATGAAAAAGTCCATAAAATAAAAGCACAAAAACGTCCGGACATCCGGAAATTAAAAGATAAAACCACAAGAGAAGAAGTCAAAGAGGAGATCAACAACAAAGTAAACAGCATGCTAATCAACATGAGTGTGGATGATATGTGGAATAAAATTAAAAATATATGTAATTCAGTGGTAGATAATAAACTTAAACCAGAAAACCATATAAAGAAACAGCCATGGATGAGACAAAAAATATTAGAGCGACTGGAAGAAGGAAGAAAATACAGAAATACGAATGGAAAAAGTTACAAAGAAATAAACAAAATCATTAAGAAAAAGAATAAATAAGCAAAATAATCATGGCTACAAGATCAATGCATAGAAATAGAATCCCTAGAATAGAAGCATGATAATTTTAACCTACATAAAAAGATCAAAAACTTAACGGGAGGAAACAGGTCACGAAGTCATAACTTAATACTAGACTAGCAGAACAATCTGCTCTACCAAAATGGGACAATACTTGAGAGATGAAGGCAATACATGAAAGGGTTATTCAAGGAAGAGCAAGAGACAGAAGTGAGCGTTTCTGGATGTTTAGGACCATAAATAACGCTCAGTGAAGTAACATATGCAATAAAAAGACTAAAAACCAACAAAGCATCTGGACCTGATAACCTACAAGCTGAAATATTGAAACTATTTGTAAACAACCAACTAAAACTCCTAAAGAGTCTACTGAACAAGATCTATGAAACTGCAGAATTTTCTACAGATTGGCTAGTTTCCACCTTCGGCCCTCTCTCAGATGCTCTGATTACAAAATTATAAGCTTAATGAGCCATGCACTTAAAATCCTTCTTTCTGTTATTCACTCTCGCATATATAGAAAACTTGAAGAAAACATTAGCAGTGTTCAGTTTGGGTTTAGAAGCGGACTGGGAACGCGTAAGGCCCTATTTTCCATACAAATATTCACAATAAAACGGGGAGTACGTCAGGGCTGCGTTTTATCATCGACGTTGTTTAATACTTACTCGGAAATGCTATTCAGGGAAAATACTGATGGTTTAAGAGAAGGTATAAAAATCAATAGTGAAATCATAAACAATTTAAGATATGCGGACAATACGGTTTTGCTTGCTGATAATGAGGAGGATCTGTAAACATTAATAGACCGTGTAGTGAAAGTCTGTGATATATACAACATAAAATTAAAATGTAAGAAGACCAAAATTCTATTAGTAAGTAAAAATGACGTAATACAGCACCAATTCACAGCTTATAATGAACCCTTGAAAATAATCGACAAAATTACATACCTTGGATGCAGCCTAAATAAAGAATGGGACCACTCACAGGAAATAAGACGTCATATAGAGAATGCGAGTGCTGTCTATAATCGCCTCAGGAAGATTTTATGTAATATGCACCTGAACATTGATATAAGAACACGAGTCTTGAGATGCTATATATTTTTTACCCTTTTATATGGAGTCCAAGCCTGGACCTTGACGAAGGCAGCATTCAAACGATTAGAAGCCTGGGAAATGTAGTGCTGCCGCCGCATGCTCAGAATTTCCTATATCCATCAATCACAAACAACACCGTGATCCAAGGTGTGAATAAAAATCTGGAAATTATGCGTATCGTGAAAATCAGAAAGATGACATACTTAGGGCATGTCATGGACAATGAGAAGTATCAACTAATTTAACAAATTTTACAAGGCAAGATAGAAGGCAAAAGATCTTAAGGGCATAGAAAAACATCGTGGTTGAAGAACATCAGACAGTGGGCAGGAATGACTACCATACATCTATTTAGAACAGCTGTCAACAAAGTTGTATGAACCAACGTGATTGCCAACATCTACAGAGGATAGGCACCAAAAGAAGAAGAAGAAGGTTTGTCAACAACTATCAATACATGAAAAAATTATATATGCTACTGTTCAAAAGGGAACTGTAAAAAACGCTAAAATCGAAAGTAAATGTATATAACGAGGAAGTTAAAGTTATCAAATCTTATAAAAAAAAGACCAGAAAATAATAAGTTTACCAGCACACAAGGTTATTGCAACTTTAATCATGGAAGAATTGGAAACTAGGAAAAAGTTAAAGGACTAGTCACAAATGGGCTATACAAAAAACTACAAAAGGATAAAAACTACTCAATCCCTGGAAAACCAAGTCCCCATACAAAATAATATTATCTAAAATTTTAAAAATAGTTAATAGACTACCAACAAAGAATTAAAACATTTCAATACAACAAAACAATACACCTATATGGAGTCCCAAAAATATACAAAGCCAACGTACACCTTAGACCAATTTACAGCAGCATGGGTTCTACTTGCACAAAACTGTCAATTTATTTCTTTATTTAATACAACCATTGACACGCAATATGAACTCTTTTATAAAGAATTTACAACAATTTCTACAAAACCAAATAGTAACCCATTGAGCCGCTAGTTAGTTTTGACATATTCATTAGCGTATTTACTAATGCGCCTGTAGAAAACTTAAAAGTAATAAGAACCTGACCAAATAAGGACGATAATTTCACAACCAAAACAAAACTGAGTATATCTCCTATAATGTAACTACTTTTATTATTTACTAACAATACCTATTTTCGTAATTGTCATTTAGTTGCTCTTGAATATAATAATATCCTAAAAATACAATTCAATTTTATTGGGTTGTATTTTAATGTAAATTGCTATATTTATGGCAGTAGTTTTCCCGCAATACGTTCCTGTTTTAGCCCTATCAGAGTATATAGAGAAAAGAATTAGGGCATCAGCATCGATTTGATCCTTTACAATAAACGTAAAGCGTGCAATATTTATGAGACGGTACCTGGTCAATGAGCCGATGATCCCAACGCCTCCCTACGGCGTCGCCGCGAATCCCGTCAGTCACCATCAGTGTCCTTCTTAAATATTCAACGATGCCGACGCTTCTGTCTGTCTGCTCTTGATTTGGGAACTTGCGTCTTTCATAAACCATTAGAAAAGCAATTCAGAAGTTAATAATATAGAGCAATTTGCCATTTATATAATTACATCTACAGTAAGAGATTTTATACCGTTTTAAATTAATATAACCAAGTTTCTTATAATAACTCAAGTAGTATGTTAAATATAAAACGTATGCTAGACAAGCAAAAATATAGACTACCCCAAATTACCAGTAGATAATAGAAAAACAAGGCATAAACTTATAATTCATTGCTGGTTAAAAAATGGCAATAAAATAAATGTTGTATTATATTAAACCCAACTGTACCCAACTATATCTATTAGCTTTGGGACATAAAATATTGGATAAAGGCGCCTTTTTTGCTTCTCACATTACACCACAAAAGATTAGTTGTAAATCGTATAACAAAAGAAACCTTGTTTTGACACCTCAATTTTTAAAAATATATCCTTCACACAGCAAATAAAGTGCATTTAATTATAAATACACTACTCAACCATTGAAGTGGATAATTTTAAAATTTTTAAAATTAACATATAAAACTATTTTTAAAATAATTGCCTGTACTATACTCTATATGCTATCTTTATTGCCAATATTTTTTGCGTGTGTTTTTTTCTCTCTATCGGCCCTTATCTCGTATCTTATCAGTCCTTGTCTCGTACAAAGAGAGATATGTTGTTCCAAACATGATTATATTATTCCTATAAAAGTGTTTCTATTAGCTATATCAGTTGTAAATAAGTCAAGAAATCTATTTATCACAAAAACATTATGGCGCAAAGACGTTTAGAACTAGTGCAGCTCGAGCAATTAGTTCGTTGGATCCAACAAGGCATAATTCAACAATAGGTTGCTATGAGCTTAAATGTGTCGCAAAGTATGATAAGTCGTACATGGAATCGATATGTAGCAACTGGATCTGCAACATACAGGCATGCAGTAGGAAAAGAACGATCTACAACTCGTCGGCAAGACCGTTGTGTAGTGCTGACCGCAAGAAGATACCCAACATTCACGGCTTCCAGAATTAACAGTATCTTTAGGCATACTACTAGACAAGCGATTTCCAGTCAAACTGTCAGAAGACGGTTACATGCATCCAATTTAAGGGCTAAATAGCGCGCTACCCATCCACGCATAACTACGAAGCAGCGTGCATAAAGGTATCGCTGGGCGATGGAACACTATCAGTGGAATTTCGAAAATTGGAGGAATTGTCTCTTTACTGACGAGTCCAGATTTCGTTTGTATACTAATGATGGAGGAATATTGTTTTGGAGGGAAAGAGGACAGCGTTACAATAAAAATCTGAGAGTCCCAACCACTCTTTTTGGAGGTGGATCCGTTTGCGTGTGGGGAGGCAGATGTTTTGACGGTTGCACGAACTTGGTCGTCTTAATTAATGAGACAATGACTGCTACACGATATCGAGACAGAGTCATAGTACCAATAGTTGTTCCATTTTTTGGTGCAATAGGCAAACAATTTGTTCTGATTGATGATAATGCTCGCCCTCACCGTGTGAGAATTGTCAACAAGTGTATAGAAGCTTATGGCATTACAACAATGGAGTGGCCACCGTATTCACCTGATATGAATTGCATTGAACATGCTTGGGCCGAAATATCTATGCAACAAAACAGGCTTCTTCAACCGCCCCAAATCTTAGATCAGTTGGCCAATACATTACGCGCGATTTGGGAACGTATACCGCAGCAGTTTATCAATAATTTAATAAAAGATGTTCCAAATAGAGTTAGAGCACTAAGGCTACACAAAGATGTACCCACACACTATTAATTTTTTTTTTTGGGATATTAAAAATTGAGCAGGAATAGAAATTTTAGGTTGTTAATTTTACAATTTTTATTTCTTTTCTATTTTTGTTAAAGAATTTCTTCCTTTCGATTCAACTGTATGAAAATACGAAGTAAAAATAAATCTTTATTTACATCACTACATTTTTCTATTTGACCTTATGAACAAAACATAAAATACACATTTTCATAATATCCACTTTAATTGTTGAGAAGTGTATTATTGAAATAACCTAAAAAAATATCTTCTACTTTATTTTTTAGGTATCTATTGCATAAGGGTTTATAGCATTAATTACAATATTTTACTGCTATACCGTATGTTATTACAATACGTTATTACAGTTTGAATTTGCTAATAGAACAATCTTATATTTTTAACGTTTTGTAAATTTTTTTTTGTAATAAGCATTAAGCAGTATGATCCTTTGGACCTACCAAACCGTTTCTGACAATGCCCAAAGTACCTCGGCTTCGTGACACAAAAATGTAACTACATTTTTTACTGTTTTGAGATATTCACGCCATTGAACTTACCTTAGTGAGTTCTATTGAGCGACACAAAACTGTATCTTTCCGAAGAACTAAAACCCCAGTAAGGAGTTTTCGTAACTACATTTCTTAGCAATATTTTAGTGTCACAGAAATGTAAGTGCTGTTACATTTCCGTGATACTATGTTTTCGTACTATAATAAGCTGATATTGAGTTACATTTTTTGGCATTAATTTTATTGCACTAAATGGTGATTGCAGGTAGCAACTGTGGATTCGATAATTTGTTTACTATGTTTAGCAGGGTGGTCCGTTGTATTTGCAGTTGTGTTACAGTTGTGAAACACGTGAATCAGTTGATAATTTATTTATTACATTTAGCAAGGTAGTCCGTTGCGTTTCCAGTTCTGTTACAACTGTGAAGACGTAAATACGTGAATCAGCTTTTAGTTAATTGTTGTAGAAATTGTTATATTAATTGTTATAATACTGTTTTATAATTTAATTATTACACAATAATATATTCAAGAGGGAAGAAGTTAGTTTTGTTAGCTCTTACCAAATCAGTACGAGATGATAAAACACATAGTCATAATTTACCGCCCTCATCACAACAAATGACATATTTAGATATTGCCTCCCATGTTTCTACCATTAAACCTAATGTATCAGGATATGAACAATGTGAGGATATATTTTTTGGTGACGATTAAGAATATGTATCTGTTTAAGAATATGTATTGCTGTGTGAACAGCGTAAAGCAACATAGCAGATAATATAAATGTATCTGCTATGTTGCTTTACACTGATCATACATTAGACATTCCAAAAATTGACCATTGCTTTTTTGAACCTGGCCATGTAGCAAAATACTGGGGTGTGTAGGAGGAGAGAGGTATAAGAAGAGTGGTCTAAATATATGGGATAAAATTGATAGAAGTAAAATAGATGACAATTAAGTAAAGAAGTAAAAAAAATATTGAACGGAATGTGGCTAGGCTAGCAATGTAGACAAGAGAATGACCACTAGAAACTCAAGGATGGATACGGCCAATTTGCATGCCTTTTAAAGACAGTAAATCAGGAAAATATGTATGATGGATAGAAAAGTAGATAAGAAAAATGAATAGATATAATGAAAATTAACAAAGAAAACAAATTGAGGGCGCCAGAAGAGGGATAATACTCTAAAAAGAGTAACAGTCACTCTTCCAGGTATAGTATACTGCTAATATTAATTAAAGTTGACTTAATAAACAAAAATGCTGTAAATGTAAAAAAGTAAGGAAATATTAATAAAAAAAATTATATGCAAAACAAATTCAAGTTTATTAAATATAACTTCTTAGATTCTGACAATCTCTAAGTTACCAAAAAGTATATGAAAATTTCACACTATAATATTTAAAAACAATGTTGAAAACAACTATAATAAAAAGTGGAAAATTACACAGAATAACTTTGATATAGAGTGTACAACCTACATCTAGGTTAAAACAACCTTAAACAAAATAATGCTAACGTTGGAAGAACGTATAGCCAAGTAAATATTTTATACTAACCTACAATATGACCAACAATATTGTTAAACACCTCTAAATTCAAATACAAACAAAATAATATATATTATTAAATCAAGTTAAACAATTGAAACGGTCTATTATCCTGAAGGGCTAATAGCCAGAGTTAATAACGCCAGATGAAATATAAAAAAAATTAGTTAAGTAAACACATAATGAAATAATTAAAGTTAATAATGAAATAATTAAAGTTAATAAAGAAATAAATGGTTAATACAAAAAAACAATGGAAGATAATCTCTGGGTAGAATTTGAGCTCAAACTTACCGATACCTTACACCAAGGGGAGTTATATTAATTAATATATATATATATATATATATATATATATATATATATATATATATATATATATATATATATATATATATATATATATATATATATATATATGTTATAAAAAAACCTATAACTGGTGAAACAAGATATATATATATATATATATATATATATATATATAGTTCTGAAGTAAAAACCAACTGTCCTCCTAGGTGAAACAGTTGTCTGGAAGGATACTCCCGAATGGCTTCGATGTCCCAGCGAAGTCCTCCTTGAGGTCCGAAATTAGCACGGAGCTGGTGCTAATTGGCTCAGTTCCGATAATTATGGTCCTGCCCTACCTCTAGGTGCAGGCTGAAGAAAAAATGAGGGTGGAGTAGACAATACTCCCTGGCTTGTCCCAATGACCCTGATTCTAATAGAGTTGAAGTGGTACTCTCCCTCGGATGTTCTGAGGGAAATTTATAATTCCATGGTAGGTGGCTGAAAACAATTCCCCGTTACTTCTAATCTCAACATTGATAAAAAGAAATCAAAGAAGAAGTGAGGAAAGTTTCTTTCAGCATAAGAAACCGGAGCAAAAAGATAATTATGGTAGATAAAAAAACCCATCCAATCGGATGTAGCGTGACCTTGCTTCACATAGAGTAAAAATATAATGGCCTTGAACAAAATACTATATTAAAATATGAAATAATTAATCTGAATAATAGGATATAGATAAAATACTCTAATGTTCATTAAAATATCTGTGGAAATTGTAATAGATGTTAGAGATTTACGAAAAATTCAGAATTTAATCAGATTCATGCCGGAATGATTGTAAGCGGCCATACTATACTTGAATTCGTGACCCAAGGTCATTCTGAATACCTTAAGAATGTGGGAGGTGAGAACAAAAGTTAGTTTTTATAATATAAAAAAATTATTATTTACCAGATAACTACTTAATTCCGTGCTAGAAATCTCACTTCAACTTCCCGAGTTTCCGAAAACACCGTCAATTAAATTGTTATGGCTATACTTAGAATATTTAACTTCTTGAAGTGAAGGAAATTCTATGCATTAATTGGATTTTCTTTCGCTAACTGCCACCTATGTACCACTTCAAACTCTCGATCAAAAGTGAATTTTAATTCACAGTTAATTAACCAAGAAGAGCCAATTTCCACTTCCCCCTCATCTCCTGTCATCTCTCTGGTTCGCAATGGTACCAAATTAGATCAGAGTGACAACTTAAATTATTAAAAATACACACTTAATGGGCAAATGAACACTTAAAGTTAGGCAACCCATACTACATCTCTGAAATTATTTTAATATAAATTGTTATTATTTTAATATAAATTGTAATAAAATTAACGACTGTTACAGCCATTCGATGATGGAGTGTAACTCCGTCCATGGTCATATTGAGAAAGCATAAAAAAATGTGGACCTATTTGGCCCCACTGGGTGGTACTTCATTGTAAGAATGGCGTCAAAAAAATCAAAATACACTTTACACGAGATTGGACAGGAAGAAATTTATGACTTCAAAGCTTTTGCCACAATTTTAATAAAAAATAAAAAAGTGAACATCGATGGTAGTAGTATAAATTGGCTAAAATTAACATGGCTGCAGTACAGAAAAGACGATAATAATTTTTTTTTAAGTGAAACAAGGAAAATGAAAGTTTCGGATCTTTTGAGGTTATTCGAAAAGAAACTAGGAAATTTTTGATGCCAAACTTAACAACGGCATATGAAGGACAAGGGCCAATAAAAGAGGAAAAATATAAAGATTTAAAAGAGCTATACAATAAAGGCAGTATTCCTTTCCAGTATCATCTCTTCTATAAGTCATTGCTCACCAACAATAAAGGCAATCAATCAGATGGGCAAAGTAATTGACATAATTAAATTTATTGTTTAAAAATGTTTTCAAAGTTTATATTTTAAAAAATATATACTATGATTTTAAATAAAGTTAAAAACGTCTTGATGGGAATAACCACAATATACCTATTTATTATATATTTATTAAAAAAGAAACTTTATTGGCTTTTCGACTTCTAATTCAGAAATCGTTATCTAAACATTTTATGAAGTTTCTTTTTTTAATAAATGTGTTGTGGTTATTCCCATCGAGACGTTTAAAGAGTATTTAATTCCCTGTAAGGGGAAAAGTATCTCATCCCAGATACCTAGGGCATCAAAAGGATTGAGCTCTGGTGGGACTCTTTCCATGTTATTGGGCCCTAAGTGACTTAGTATGTTGGAGTATTTCCCAAAAATTTTCGTACAAATCTGAAGTAATCTGGACGTCGCAAGGAGTACAGTTTTTTGCGTGGCCTTATAGTGATGTTCATTTAGACCCAGCTGTTTAATGTTCTCTAGGAGGCTTTTGGGAATGACACCAGTAGTAGATAGAATAGTAGGTATTCTTTGGGTACTTTCTATTCTCCATTGTCTCCTGATTTGTATTTTTAGATCTCTGTACTTGGCGATATTTTCGTTGTATTTAACACGTAAATTATTGTTGTTGGGTATCGTCACATCAATAAGTGTTGTTTGCCTAGTATAGCTTGTAGTTGTCATTTTAAAGTATTCCAATTAGGATTATTATTTTTATTTAGATTTAGCCATTCTGCCCCCACTCCCTCTAAGGGGAAAATTCACTCATCCCAGATACCAACGGTATCAAGAGGATTGAGCTCTGGTGGGACTCTTTCCGTGTTATCTAGCCCTAGGTGACTTGGTTTGCTGGAGTATCTCCCAAAAATTTTCGTACACATCTGGACGTCGCAAGGAGTACAGCTTTCTGCATGGCCTTATAAAGATATTCTTTTAGACTCAGCTGTTTTATGTTTGCTAGAAAGTTTTTGGGAATAACACCAGTAGTAGATAGAATAATAGGTACTATCTGGGTACTTTCCATTCTCCATTGTCTCCTGATTTGTATTTCTAGATCTCTATACTTGGCGATCTTTTCGTTGTATTTAACACGTAAATTATTGGAGTTAGGTATCGCCACATCAATAAGTGTTGTTTGCCTTGTAAATTTATTAACTAGTATGAGATCGGGTCTAATATGTGCCACTGGTTGGTCTGTGAGCACAGTGCGGTCCCAGTATAGATTGTAGTTGTCATTTTCAAGCATTCTGTCAGGGACATATTGATAATAAGGAAGATGGTCGGTTTGGAGAAGTCCCAGTTTTTTAGCTAGTTTTTGGTGGACAATCTTTCCTACTGAGTTATTTTTATTATTAATTTTTTTATTACTAATATTAGTAAATTGGGTAATTCTCAGTTGTAAAATTAGATTATAATATTACAGTAACAAAGAATTACAAGTAAGTACCTTTTCATTTTAGAAAAGCTTAGTCTTAATCTTACTACAAAGTCATTTGTATTTTAATGGCGTGGTTAGTTTTTGGACCAGCTAGAGATTAATAAATTTTGATCTATTATACTTTTAATTATTACACCTGCCACTTAGTATGTTTATCTCTTAAAATTTATCGATATTACTCAAATACAAATTACTTTTAATAGTAATAGGATTAAGCTTTTCGAAAATCAAATGGTAGCTACGTAAGACTCTATAATAATAGACTTTTCAGTTAGGGACACAAAAATGTATTTCTGCTACTTTATCTAGTTGTTGATATTTTGAAAGCACAATTTATCCACTGTTGCGTATGATTGTATTACCGTAAAGAATACATTTCTAAGATTAATAGGTCGGAAAAAGTTAAGAATAAACTACAGGTCATTACAAAAGGCAAATCATTTTTTTTAAAACCTTATATAAGCTCTCCTAAAAAGTAGTCATTTTTGAGATACAGTTATGTACTATGTACCACTAAGCCGACGAGTAGTGGAAGCTACGCCTTCAACAGCGCTCAGCCATTGTGAATTGTGCCGTTTTTGTACTTGTGTTCGCGTATCTATGTATATGCGCATTCCACCGGTAAACAAGCTAATATTGGTTTTGTAATGCTTTGGTCAGTGGACCTTACATCTCTCTGACATTGTAAAGACAAACAATTTTACTTATCGTTTTTATTGTGAAACAGATTGTAAAAAATTTTAGATATTAAAAAAAAATAATAATAATAATAAACATCTGTTTAAATATGAAGAATAGTCCATTAATAAGGCCCAAGACAAAATTTGTTTCCAATTCTTAGATTCGTAGACAGTTAATTTTTTAAACCTTACGTTTTTAGAAAACTCGAAATAAATTAAATCACCCTGTATTTAGTTATAGAGAATCCTTATACAACTTATTCTTAGATTCGTAGACAGTTAATTTTTTAAACCTTACGTTTTTAGAAAACTCGAAATAAATTAAATCACCCTGTATTTAGTTATAGAGAATCCTTATACAACTATAGCTTATTTTTACAGACAATTTAAAAATGTTATTAAATATGAGTGTTTTTTTTAACACCCTGTATAATTCCCAGTAATTTTAAATTTTAAAGTTATTGGCCTTGTATAGTTCTACGAAGAAAAAAACTTGGGATACTAAGTAGTTTTCCTTACAGCGACCAGGGCGTATAGCATGGCCCACCCTGTATATCATGTAGCTAATTTCATTTTTTTACATTTTATTAATTTCGTATCATTAACTATATTTTCAATATTTGCCTGTCAGAACTATGAGCTACAAAATACGACCTTTAAAATATATTACCGCTGCATACGTCTTCCGACTATTTATATTGAAAGTAGCTTCTGCATTCGACAGTTCTGCTATACCTGTCTTTAACCGTTTATCGAGGATTGGTATAACAAAAAGTACATAAAAGAGAAAATTCGAAGCTCCGTTCTCTGCTTCCAGCCCTTTGGCTTCTAAATAATCACTCAAATTTAACTCTTAATGATAAAGCGGTGCTTTACGTTTTCGGCAAACTTTCGACTTCTTTGCTGATGTCGTGCCTCCGGCTTCTTCCGCCCTATCTTCCGGAGTTTTCCCACAAAAAAACCCAGTCTTTGCAGAGTCGGAGTCGGTTTTGCGTGTGACCTCTTGCCTTACCCTTTCTTTGGTCGTTTTAAAAGCAATTTGAAAGTATTTATCTAGGTCTGTCACAAAACTTCCTAATGTATAACAGGGATCGATTAGCACGGTAATTTTTTGTGAGTTCTTTTTAGAAAGTCACCAAAATCTAGAAAAAAAAATCGGATAGAAACATTTAATATAGGCAATTATATTATTTTACATCATATATTTATTTACTAGAGAGCTGTAAGAAAATAAATAATTTGTGACAAATAAGTAGATCTTACATACAGTATATTTTCTATTTATTATAGCTTAGTCTACTTGTAATATGTTGGGGTAACAGTTCACTTCATCGTGATTGATATGTTGTACAAAATGTTTCAGATCCATGTGTTATTAAATTTACTTCGAACATAATTCGAAGGTACTGATATATTAAATTGGTTGTTAGATTATGGGTTTAAAAAAAATCTCAGTCCAAGTATATAAGAGCAGTATAAGCAATATAAGAGCATAATATATCATATTGGTTGCAGTTATGCATTTTCATTTTTGTAGAATTTTTTACTAAGCGACCTACATACACATACATAAACACACACACACTTATATAACACCATGCTTAATGGACAAATTACAGACACTTGGATATACCACAACTCCCTCATTATATTTATGGCGAGATCTGTATTGTGGCTCTTGCTTTTCTCAATCCCAACTTGAACAGGAAATGCACAGTACAGAAAAAAAGTGTATCTAAGTATTCTAGTGGAAACAAAATTGTCAGTGCGATAAAAACAAAGAGATGACCTAGAACAAAAACTTTTGTGTCTAGGAATAAAAGTATAACGGAAACGAACAGAGAAGTAACTTGGTCATACACACAGTCTTCGTCCAAAAAATTTAGCCAGATTGTGTCACAAGAGAAACAGACACTAAGCAATTACAACGAAGTGCCTGTCCGGAGTTTAGAAAAGAAAGGTCAAGAAATAGAAAAAATTGTATGGTGGGACGCAGTTTAAAGAAAAAACACACACAATCAGATCAAAAGTGGTTAAACCGAGAGTATAAAAAGACCTCAAAAGAAAATCAAAGCGACGTCATAGAAGTATTCATAGAGGATAAAACGATACCTCAAAATATTACTAATAAATAAATCGAAGATGTAAATTAACTGTCTGCAGTATTACTAACAAATTTAATTAATTTTTCTTTAAGTTCCGCTGCTCTTGGTGATTGGAGATAATTCTGGCAATTGATTTTGTTGGTTAAATACTTGAATAGTTCAATTAAACTGCATCCAAACTATTCATGGATATTGCGTAGCCACGAGATCTTACGTCTTCCAACGCTTCTTTTGCCTTTGATTTTGCCCTGCAGTATATTTCTCCAACTATTTCAACTTCCTGATTTTTATGGAATTTAAAACTTCGCATTATTCTCCTAGTTGGAGTCCTCTAGTCTTGATTCTCCTAGTCTTACAATTTACTTTTACATCTTACAATTTTGTGCCTTTGTTTTTTATTCATGATATTTTCAGAATACGTCAATAAAACGACATTTTGAATGCTTTCAGGTTTTAAAGTTGGATTGTTGCAATTTCCAGACCTCAACCCTATACAACAGAAAATATAACATCGAAGGATTCTTATCCTGAGCTTTATATTGATATTGCGATTATAGAAATTTTTCTTATTCTGGTTAAAGTTGGCCGTGATCCAAGCTCCAAGGTATATATCTTCTTCTTCAAGTGCCATCTTCGTTCCGAAGGTTGGCGATCATCAGGGCTATACGTATTTTCGAAACTGCTGACCGAAATAATTCGTTGCTGCTACAGCTATACCATTCCCGTAGATTCTTTAGCCTGGAGTTTCGTCTTCTTTCTATGGACTTTTTTCCTGCTATTTTCCCTTGCTTAATTATTCGAAGCAGTTCATATCTTTCGCCTCTTATAATGTGTCCCAAGTATTGCAGTTTTCGTTTTTTGATCGTAAATATGACTTCCTTTTCTTTATTCATTCTTCTCAAGACCTCGACATTTGTGACTCTCTGGGTCCATGATATTCTCAGGATTCTGCGATACATCCACAGTTCAAATGCCTCCAATTTTTTGGTATCAATCTTTTTCAACGTCCATAACTCCATTCAGGAGAACAGCACAAAAAGTACGTAACATCTCATCAGGCGAAGTTTCATTTTAAGGCTTAAATCTCTTCCGCAGAACACTCTCTTCATTTTATTGAATACGGATCTGGCTTTTTCTATTCTTATTTTGATTTCTGCTGAGCTATCATTGTCTTCATTTATAAAAGTGCCTAAATATTTGTATTTGCTAACTCGATCGATAATTTCATTGTGTAAATATAAATTTTGGACATTTTGTGTTGATTTCGATATTACCATAAATTTAGTTTTCTTTATGTTAAAAGATAGTCCATATTCTTCGCTGCAGTCTGCTATCTTATTCACCAATGTCTGTAGCTCTTCAAGTGTTTCTGCGATCAGAACGGTATCGTCGACAAATCTCAGATTGTTTAATCTAACACCATTTATTTTAATACCTACGGATTGCTCAGAGAGTGTTCTATTCATTACGTCTTCGGAATAGAGATTAAACAGGGTTGGTGACAGTATACACCCTTGTCTCACACCTCGCTTTATTTCAATTTCTTCAGTGGTATTATTCTCTACTCTCACCACTGCTTTCTGATTGTAGTACATATTTGCTATTAGTCGGATGTCTCGTTTATCCAAATTCTTTTCTGTCAGGAGTCTGATTAGGTGATCATGCCGCACTTTATCAAAGGCCTTGTTGTAATCTATGAAACACATGAATACATCTTGATTTATGTCAAGACATCTTTGAGACATAACGTTCAGTGCAAACAACGCCTCTCTTGTTCCAAGTCCATTTCGGAATCCAAACTGGGTATTATTGATGTCCATTTCCAGTTTTCTGTGTACTCTAGAGTGTATAATTTTCAGGAATATTTTCAGTACATGGCTCATCAGACTGATTGTACGGTAATTACTACATTGTTTGGCATTTATCTTTTTTGGTATAATATATATATATATATATATATATATATATATATATATATATATATATATATATATATGGTATATATATATATATATATATATATATATATATATATATATATATATAGATATATATATATATATATATATATATATATATATATATAGATATATATATATATATATATATATATATATATATATATATATATATCTATATATATATATATATATATCACATATTATATACATTGTCTCATTATTTTAAATACATCTACTAATAGCTTACCACTGTTTATTGATTTATGTTTAAATTTTTCTCTTCAAATAGACGTAAAATAAAATTGTAGATAATCTTAAACGTAAGTCGTGTGAAATTCAGGAATGCTGCAAAAAACAACTAAAATTTTTGTATATATATTTAACCAAGTTAATACTTTTTTTCACTCTGTACATATACTTTAAAAGTAAATGTTTCGTTCTAAGCTGATTTAAGCTCTTCGGTGGTTTCTATAAAGGGAAGTGAGAAGTGATCCAGCTTTTACCGAGATTCTTTGTTGCTGTTTGAGTAGTCTGATCTGTTCAACAACAAAAGTGCAATAGAAATCTCGAATAAAATTCTCTAGAGTGTATGTTTGCAACTCCAACTACCTGATTAGTTGACATCTCACAAGCTTCTGTGAGAAAACTAAATGGGTGGATGGTTGAATTTGATTAAAAAAAAATACTGTAACTTAATAAAAATTAAGCATTTTTAGAGATTATCGATAATTTAACTCAACAATTTTGTTCTTTTTTTTTTCATTATATTATTTCAAGAGTTTTATGATGATCGATTCTATATTTTAAGACCTTAGAATCCCAATAATAATATTGAGGTTATTAAAACATACTAAAGTGAGAGACTGTCAATTTAATATGAGCATCATATGCTTATTCAACTTTTTCTATTTATATTATATGCCTTATTAGCTTCGTACTAGGATTCTAAATCTCTTTCCTCCAACTTTTGCCATATTTTTAACGTTTATCGACTGTTTCCTTTCTTTTTGCTTCTGTGACCTCCATTGATTTACATATATATATATATATATATATATATATATATATATATATATATATATATATATATATATATATGTATATATATATATATATATATTACTGGATATTCGTGACTGTCAATATAAACTAACAACACAGTTTATTAGGGTTGCAGTCAGAAAATTGGCCGGGATGTTAATGAAACACTCTTATGACTTTTTGTCTAGCTTTCGGAATGGTTTTATTCCTTTTTCAAGACATAGTCGTTGAGATTATTTATAAAAGCATAGACACTTAACATTAATAACACAAACATAATATATAAAATAGTGGACAAAATACATTTTAAAATTCTTTAAAATTTAGGTAAAAATAGTAAAAATTTTGTTGTCATCTTTTACTGGTGTGTTTTAACTCTGGCACATAGAGAACAAAAAGGGTCCTTTTAGCCCGTTAACACATAGTCGTCAGCCAGTGTTGTCCTGCATTTCTATTAATACTAACTAAAATGAATAAAAAAAAAATACATAACGTAGTTTTACAAAGTCGATCGATGCCGATTAGGAGACATAACCTCAAAAAACGTTATCTTAAAGAAAGTCATCAATAAACTTACCTTTTTCTTGAATATTCAGCTCTCTACCGAGTTGGACAATCCTTTTACATCGATCAGACATAGTTCTAAACACTTAACACAAGTCAATTGATGTGTTCAGCTACAGTGAATTTTGGGCGAACCACGTGTTGCTCACTCACTTGGCCGGTGTCAACAGAGTAGGAAAATATTTTTCGTTAAAAGACCGATGTAGACTTAGGCCGTTCTACAACGAAACAACCTCTTTAACCCCGGGCCTATGTCTACTGTGGCCGTTTTTATAAAATATGAAACATTCTAGTAATTTATCTTGGCCTTGGTTGAATTTCCATACAGTGCTTATGACAGTCCATAGACTTACAACCTTTCCAAATAATAAAGTATTAATCTTTCTCAGTACGAATCAGGGCCAAACTCAATTTTGAAGAATTTTGACATTGGCCCTTTTATAACAAAGCCAAAGACATAGTTCTCTTCAACCTCTTGAGTTCATTACTACAACATACTTTAAGATCCTCTACCAAACCGTTTCAAGGAATGAATAAAACAAAACAATAAAAAATTAAGAAAATTTTAGCTTTTAAAAAATATGTATATTGTTTTATTCAGCTCCAGCATCGTCTGATATCACGTAGTATATTTGATATGCTCTATACAAGAATTCACATTTAATATTATTTTTATCTTATGCAATCCCGTCTTTTATATCTTTTGAATATTTTTCTTTTTCCTATTTTTATATGTGAACGGGAACACTTACTTCTTGAGCGAGCATGTTATAGTTTAGCAAAATAGTAGATCTGTTTCCTACTCTGCACATTAATATCGAGAGCTCAATGCATTTGATGTATTTATTTAAATTAAATGTTTATTGATACCATAATTATAAAATATAATATAAAATTATTAATATAATAATAGAAGTACATATTTGTGTATTAAAACCGTGACATTAAATCAAATAGAAAATGAAATAATTCAGAAGAATGTTTAATAGTAGCAATAGTTAAACATTATGTAATACACAGTCAACATGAATAGATTATACATTAAATAGCACAATTTTAGCATATATGTATAATATGTCTAAAGGAGTTGTGAATACTATAGATACGTTGTGTTCTACAAATAATGTAGGAAGAAGAACAAGAATGTGAAATTTGTTTATGTTTGTTGTAAAGTTGATTTATAAAATGCATCATAACCCAATAAATATACCATTTTAAAATAATTATTGTTTTTTTTAAAGCAAAATTGCTTTTACTGCAAAATTTAATTGTAGCAAGGTATTTATTGCATTTGATTAACATTTGTACTCTAAATTGATTTATCATTCATAGCCATAATAATGAGAGTCCCTAGACACAGAGTCTACTTCTTCATGTGCCATCTCCTCTAAGAAGGTTGGCAACCATCATGGCAATTCGCACTTTCGATACCGCTGCTCTAAAGAGGTCAGCAGAGCAGAAGTGCAGTTAAACCAAGCTCTCAAATTGTTTAACCAGGAGATGGGTCTTTTCCGCGACTCCTTCTACCCTGTATTCTTCTTTGAATTATTAATTGAAACAAGTTATAATGCTCGCCCCTCATGACATGTCCCAGATATTGCAGTTTTCTGACTTTAATTGTATTTAAAACCTCTTTATCTTTTCCCATTCTGCTCAACACCTCGACATTCGTGACTCTATCCACCCAACTTATATTCCTAATATCCTTCTATAGGCCTATAACTCGAAGGCTTCTAATCTGTCCGAAACATCTTTCTTTAATGTTCAAGCCTCCAACCAAAAAAATAATACGAAGAATACTTAGCATCTCAGAAGTCTTATCTTTAAAGAAATTGAAATGCCCCTGCTGCAGAGTACTTTTTTTAGTTTGTTGAAAGAATTTCTTCCCTGTCCTATTTTTGCTTTAATTTTTTTTGTGTACTCATTATTTTTGGTTATTATTGTACCCAGATATTTATATTTTTCAACTTTTTTAATTTGTTCTCCATGTAGTGTTATGTTTTCTTGGCTCTTGTGCTTTTGTAATTACCACAAATTGTGTCTTTTTTGTGTTTAGGGACAGTCCGATTTCTTTACTGACTTCTACCACTCTTTCAACCATTTGTTGTAAATTCTCAAGACATTCCGCTAATAAAATAGTGTCGTCGGAAAACCGTATATTATTGATTGGTTGGCCATTTACTTTTATTCCCATAATTAGTTCTTCTAGTGTTTCCTGGATTATTTCCTCTAAATACAAATTAAACAGAGTAGGAGACAGGAAACAACCCTGCCTCTCAATCTGTATTTCATTTAAAAAGACTTTGTTCTCTTTTACCACAGCGATCTGATTATAATAGATAGCGCTAATGATCCTGATGTCTCTCATATCTAAGTTTTTCTTTTCAAGTAATTCGATAAGACGGTTATGTCTGACCTTATCGAAGGCTTTGTTTTAATCCAAGAAACACATATATACTGGCTAATTAACATCCATGCACCTTTGCACAAGTACATTCACAGCGAACAGGCTTCCCCCGTTCCCAGTGCATTTCTAAACCCAAATTGTGTGTCACTTATGTTCTGCTTAAGTTTGTTGTGTATTCTCCGGTGTATATTTTTTAAAAATATTTTAAGCGTATGACTCATTAAACTTATTATCCGGTGGTCTTGTCAGTTTTTTGCATTTGGTTTTTTTTTGGATGTTATGAATGTTATGAATCAGCCAATCTCTAGTAATGATTCCTGTACTGTATATTGTATTGAATAAGTCGACCAATATTCCAATTTGCTGTTCTTCTATTAACCGTATTATGTCTACAGGTATTTCGTCAGAACATGTTGCCTTGTTCTCCGTTTGCTTTAGCCTCTAATACCTCATCTTCTGTTATATCTGGGCCGTTGTCGAAGTTTTCCTGTTTTATTACTTAGTCCGTTCGTCTTTAAATAGCTCTTGAATATATTCCTGCCATCTTTTAAGCCTTTCACCGACGTCTATTGTCTTCTTTTATGATTCTTTTATGAGGGTTTAAGTTATCATGTTTCTCTACCAATTGCTCAATTTCTTCGCATTTGTCACTATACCATATTTCCTTTGCATCTCTGATATTTCTCCTCATTTCTGTGTGTATAATGTTATACTTGTTTTTGTCTTTGGTTTTATAAGATCTCCTTGCTTCCATGAGATGCAGAATCTCATCGGTCATCCATTCATTTTTGTTCTTGATCAGCTTAAGAGTTAGTGTTGTCTCACATGTGCTTATAAGAGCATCTTTTAACATATGCCATTTCCTGTTCGCATCTTCAGTAGTAATAATTTCTATTTTGTTGAGCTCTTCTTTACTTTTTAGTAAATGATATGACACACTGATGAGTGTGACTCGCTCTTTTGTTGATGGATCTCTCAAACGGAATACTTGTATCCCCTCTACTTTAGTTTTAGCCACAAGCTTTTTTAGATTAATTCTAAACCTTCCTACAACTGAGTTGTGATCTGATCCCACATCAGCTCCGGGGTATGATTTTACTGATTTTATGGAATTTCGGTATCGTTTGCAGATGAGAAGGTAGTCAATTTGGTTTCTGATGACTTTATGTTGGTTGTCTGCTGGAGATTGCTGGAGTCTGCTGGGCAGCAGATCATAATAAGTATTCGCGACAATAAAATCGGTTTCTTGGCAGAATTGACCTAATCTGTCTCCTCTCTTGTTACTGGTGCCCAGTCCAAAGTTTCCAATAAAATCACCTTGACTTCCTCTACCGATTTTAAATTTAGATCTCCCATGATCATTGTAACGTCTCTAGACTTGATTACTTCTAAAGCTTGTTGTAATTCAATATAAAACTGTTTGAGCTCTTTATCCGACTTAGCATATACTTGAATTATATTGAGTCTAGATTGAGCTTTTTTAAGTGTTACTATCATAACTCTATCCGAGATGGGTAAGAAGCCAGTTACAAATTTCTGGGTAGTTTTGTCAACTCATATTGCTACTCCGTTCCAGTCATTTGCGTCATTGTCATTACCAGAGTAGTATATATTTGTTTGGCCTACTAATATTTCACCTGAATTGGGCCATCTGGTCTCACTTAGTCCTAATATTTTTATGTCAAGTCTTTCCATTTCCCGAATGACATTATGGACTTTACCTGCTTGGTATATTGACTTAACATTCCACTTGCCTATCTTCATACACTTCCTGTCGATTTTAGTCTTCTTTTTGGACGATGTGTTACTAATGGATATTTCACAGGGATTTCGTTTGATATCGACCTGAGAGATCCTGTGGCCTATGTGTGATTTGCCTCCCCTGCCGAATCTTGGCCTCCGATATCCATGATCAGTAACAGAGTTTTATTTTTTTTTTGTTCAGCCATGACAATTGTACTAGGGAAATCTGTATAGAAACTTTAATGTAGTGATTTCCCCTTGTCTTCTACATTTTTATGCCATTGACATTTTTTTTTGTTCATCCGCCTTCGAGACCGATTTCTCAACCCCAGGACAAACGAGTGCTCTACCACTTACTAACTCATCCGCCCGAAGCCGTTGGTCGATAAGTGGGAGATTGCTTATACCGGCAATCACTCGGTGAAATTCTCGCCATATGTAGCTACCCTCACTTAGTTTAGCCTGTAGACCAATGCAGGTGCCCAAGGTGCGGCACGTGGAGCCATAAGTGAGAGTTGGTTATCTTATGAGGACCAGTTATCAAGAACCATCTCCCGTCTATGACGCTTGATATGGTCTTTCCGATAAAAGGTGCTACCTCTATAACACAACTGTACACCCCAGATTCAGAATAGAACTGTTTAAATCAGCTGAGAACGGAGCTAGTAAAAGAGCACAAAAAAAAATCGTTTGGAAAGTCCCCAACTTTCAAGAGAAATTATAAGTTTAATTACGGCTAGAAATAAAGTAGAAAGAAGATAATCTGCCGAATACAGGTCAAAGAAAAAGATGTTACATATGTCCGAGATCAAGAAATCGTCATTTCAAACAAATTTTTTAAACTACAGAAAAAACGTCGGTCCGCTCTGAACATGCAAGAAATATATGCACTAAATGTTACAATCAGTATGCGTTAATTTTCTTATATTATTTTTGTTTATTGCTCATCGATTTTTGAAAAATATAATATTTTATATGGTACAAAGAAAACATTAAATGTGATTTAAAGCAATAATACAATGAAATGACATAAAAGAATAGAATAGAATAGAAATATGCTTTATTGTCACTGAAAATTGTACAATTGTATTGACAAAGCTCAGAAAAGCAAAAAAATAATAATAACAATAACAATTAAAATTTACTAAAATTAGACAAATTAATTGTCAATGTCACAGAATAAAACATAATAAAATAAAATATACAATCCAGTGCAAAATATCACCAAATTGCAAATTGCATAATAAAACCTTACAAACTAGTTTACGAATAAGTTTAAGCTGCTGCGTGTGATTCAAATATATATATTATATATATATATATATATATATATATATATATATATATATATATATATATATATATATATATATATATATATATATATATATATATATATATATATATATATACTTTTGAATGTCCATAAGCAATAAAAAACCGATATACAAATTTTATTACTTAAATAAAAATTAAAATTATTGATATTTCATAAAGACACGGGCATATAAATTTTCAAACATCCTGTATAAGACAAAATATGTATTTTAAGTTGTTCAAAGAATTGTTCATTAGGCCTTAGAGACAAGACTTTCAAATATTATCGATAAGAAATTTAAATAAGTCGGTTATTGTGGAATGGATTTACCCGGAATAAAAGTGTATATAGAAAGTGTTTAAACAATAGACCGGGATTTGCGTTGGTTTTTCTCCCCGAAAGATTATATCGGTAAAAGTTTATTAACAAAAGACATTGAATTGAGAAACAGGTATCGTTTGTAGCTCTTAGTAAGAAATATTTGTAAAGCAGATAGATTTAGTTAGAATAATTAAAGAATGTTGTTTTCTGAAATTACCCGAATGACGTTTTATAGAGAGAGTTGGTTGGTAACGATATACGTCACAGAGGTGGATGATTTTTATTGGTCAATTTTTGAATGCAAGGAGGTGGTGGTTTTGGCTATGAGATAGGAGAGAGGAAAAAAGTAGTTAGTCAGTTTTCGTCGTCCAAGAAGGAAGGAGCTTTGTGATTTGTGTTTGTTTGAAGTCCCGAAGACGTAATTCACCGGGTGTGTTTATTTGCTGTGTAAAAGCTGACCAGTGTGAGGAACGGGATACAGAGAGATAGAAAAACCAAAGGGTATAAGAATATTAATATCAGACGAAGCCGGAAACATTTGGAGTTATAAACAGGCGCGGAGATTGGCTCAAAAGGAGGCTGCATAGACTAACACGAGTTGTTGGGTTGCAGATACAAGGACAGATAGGAGAAAGGTGTACGTCATCTGGACCACAATAGGAGCAGAAGCAGAGAAAGGATTTTTTTTTGTGTGGCCATAGAATTTCAACGGCAGAGAAAGAAAGGTCAGTCAAATTTTCATTAAAGCAGGAGTGTGGTTTTCATTTATTAATTAAATAAATTGAATAAATAATAGAGACAGTTAATGTTGCGATCATTTAAAAAAAAATTATAAAAAGAGCTTAGTTATAACACATATTAAAAATCAATGTAGCAGCGAATTGGACACAGCGGGATTAAAACTAAACATTGAAAAATGTCAATTTTTTCAAAAGGAAGTGATTTATTTGGGTTTCAAACTTGACACCGAAACTGTAAGTCTAGCCGAGGACAGAGTAAAGCTCATCGACGAATACCCAAGACCAACAAATCTAAAAACATTGCGAGGGTTTCTCGGTACGATAAATTATTTCAAGAAATTAATTCCCGATTTAAGCCAAAAAGAAATTCCTTTAATAAAATTGTTAAAGAAAGGGACAAAATGGAATTGGAAAGAAGAACAGGAGGAAGCTTTCAAAATATTGAAACAAGAATTTGCTAAAGGAACGAAAATATATCACCCTATTTACAATTTGCCGTTTATACTCCGTACGGATGCGTCGATACAGAAATTTGCAGGAGTGTTGTCGCAAATACAAAACGGCCAAGAGGTTCCGATATGTTTTATATCTCGAGTGACTAAAACACATGAGAGAAAATACAGTGTCACCGAGTTGGAATTCGCCAGTGTACTATTTTGCGTAAACAAATTAAGGTTTTACTTATTGGGAGCTAAATTCACCATCAATACGGATCATGCAGCATTGATACACATCATGAAGAATCGATTGGTAAATAACAGAATACACAGAGGCATTCTGCTCTTACAAGAGTATGATTTCCAATTTCGATACATCAAACGGAAAGACAACATAATAGCTGACGCTTTAACACGGGACGAAGATACAGGAAAAAAGGAGACAATTACATTACATGTGGGATTGAATATATTGACACAAGACGAAGGGATATTTTCGTTAAATGAGATAAGGACTGACCAGGAAGGCCTAGAAGAAAGAGAAAAGAGAAAAGCAGAGCTAGAAAACGAGATATTTTTTAAGAGAATAGACGGAAAGGAATTATATTTAGTGACACCGACATTGGCAGAAAGAATCATAAAGAATCATAAAGAAACTACACGAGGAAAATGGACATATTGGCAGTAGAAAGGTATGGCTTGTGTTTAGGGAAAACTACATCAGTCGACAAGATTACCGCATTGCAAAAGAGATCACACAGAAATGCGAAGTATGCCAGAAATACAAGAGCAGGAATTTTAAAAACGAAAATATTGCAAAGAGCATTGTATCCCGGAACAACCTGGACATTATAGCCATCGACATGTTAAGCGATCTAATTGTGACCACGCAAGGGCACAAGCATATTCTGGTGATGGTGGATGAGTTCTCAAAATACGTGAAATTATATAGTTGCCGCACCACAAAAGGGGAAGAAATATTGAGAAAAATAGACAATTTCATCGCTACGGTAGGAACCCCAAGAAAAATTTTACTAGACAATGCAACGTACTTCCAAAATGATCGTTTCAAGGGACAGCTTAGAGAACGGGGAATCGAGACGAACTTTGTAAGCATCAGGCATCCCCAAAGTAATCCTTCTGAGCGATTTATACAAGAGGTAACGAAATTTCTTCGCATTGCAACGGATGGTCAACATCGGCGATGGGACAGAAAATTGGGAGAAATAGAGATGTACCTAAATTCCATGCCAAGTACAGTAACGAAAGAAACACCAGAATACATCATGAAAGGCGTCATGCCGATAAGACCGTGGGAAGATCCAGAACAAAGAGAGTATCGACAGGTTATAGAAACGGTTCAGAGGAGATTAAGAAGAAGCAGTGAGAAATACATCCAGAGACAGGGTCATAATAGGAAACGAAGACCAGTAACTTTCCAAAACTGTGACAAAGTAATGGTAAGAGCATTAAGAGTGTCAAATCTTCAGAGCGGTATTTGCGCAAAATTGATGCCTGTTTTCGAAGGGCCATACATAGTAAACAACGAAGATGGAGTAAACAGCTATGAGTTGAAACATATGGATTCTGAAAAGATCAGAGGTATTTATAATATCCATGATGTATATTGTTCACGCCTCTATCTAATTCAAGTTTATTTGATGCATTTTTACAATCCGGCAACATAGTGGCGTAGGGAGATATATTATGCCATATGTGAAGATAAGGCGAGTCCCTTAAGGCACCCCAAAGAAGACAGCACTCAAGTACGAGACGGGATCGGTGAAAGAGCATTCAGAGCGAGCGGACATAATACCTAATAAGCGTTTATATATTGTATTGTGTAATTCAAAATAAATTCAGTTTTGTTTTCGCACGGAGTTTGATTATTAACCAGCGGCACAAGCGAAGTGCATATCAAGCAAATCCAAGGTCTATTCGAGCCGAATCATCAAATTTTTGTGTTGAAACAGTGTAAATTCACCGAATTCCGAACTCATATTTGTGTCATCAAATTAGCGAAATAGTGCGAAATAGTGCATTCATAGTGGCCCGAGCGCGTTATAGACTGTCGAACGTTAATCTTAAGACAGTTACATAATTGGACAACTGTGGGTTTAAAATCTGTGAAGACCTATTATACGGGTTGAGGCATATCCTTGGCGCCAGGAGGCCAGCTGTTAGAAGAATAAACATACAATATTTTGGTGAGCATTATCCATTTCACATTCCCTTATTTATCATTCTTTGTACCTTTATTCTGCACATGTGATAATTCTGAGAACGTTAGGGTCGAATATCAAGCGATTTATAATCTGTTTCTGTTTACTGTTTAATTCATTATAAAATTATGGAGAATTTAAAGCGAAAAAGGGGCGGTTTTAAATGCAAACTCACAATATTTTCGAAATTTATATTAGCGTTAAATGATAAAATAACTAAGGGTGAAACGATTTCAGATTTAGAAGTATTACAGGCTAATGAAATGGTAAATAATATAGAACATTTACAGGGCGAATTCGATGAAGTTCAGGGGCAAATAGAAAATACGGTTCAATTTGAATTATTAGAGGATGAATATACGGAACGCGAAGAATTCTATAACAAATATTATTCACAATTAGCGGTAGCGCGAAAAATCATTCGCGATAATCAACAAGTAGCTTGTATAGAAAGCGATAAAGCAAGTGAGCGCTCTAAGAATTCATATACAGGGCATTGTATTGAGCTTAAACCTATCGAGTTACCAAAATTTGATGGTAATTATAATAATTGGTTAGATTTTGCAGATCTTTTTGAATCTTTAGTTAACAGAAATGAGTACTTAGACAATATAAGGCGTTTTCATTATTTACGAAGTTCATTACAGGGCGGTGCGGCGCAGGTCATACGAACATTAGAGTTTACCGCCGAAAACTATGCAGTTGCGTGGAAATTAATTAGGGAAAGGTACGATAATAAGAGATTATTAATTTCCAATCATATTAATGCCTTATTTAATATAGAGCCAATACATAAAGAGTCATCTAATAAATTGCGGCAATTAGTTGACATTTTTTCGAAACATTTATATGCGTTAAAGCAGCTAGGGCTACCTACTGAGTCGTGGGACATACTCCTTATTCATATTATTTCTTGTAAGTTCGATACATCGACTTTACGCGCATGGGAGAATAGCAAGACACATAATGAAATTCCTAGTTTTGATGATTTTAAAACGTTTTTAAAATCAAGGGCGGACCTCTTAGAATCTCTTGAGGTAAATCAAGCTGAAAAACAAAATATACGGAATATTTCTCAGGCGGGCGCATATTCACGGAATACGAAATATTCACATAACATTCGCGGTCTATATTCATCACAGGGAACTTTAAATAAATCGGATAATACACAGTGTTGCCCTATTTGCAAAAGGGAACACACCATTTATCAATGCGGCGAATTTTCAAAACTTTCATCTAGGGACAGGTTTGATAAAGTAAGACAGGTCAATCTTTGCACGAATTGTCTTAAACCTGGACATTTCTATAAGCGGTGTAGACAATCAACATGCAAGAAATGTGCGTCAAAACATCATACGTTATTGCATCCAGATAGGTCAAGCGAACAGAACGCAGCTTTAGTTCATCAACCGGTAGAAAACGCGAGCGATATACGATCTGCAGATAATATACAAGGTAGTTTAAACACTACCAATTTGTCAGTTTCGGCAGTTAGCGCTGCGGATCAAACTATACTGTCCACAGTATTAGTTAATATTTTTGACGGCCAAGGTAAGGCATACATAGTGCGAGCTTTGTTAGATTGCGGTTCACAAAACTCATTCATAAGCGAAAATTTATGCGATAAACTTAGATTAAAAACGACAAGCGCGAACATATCAGTCATGGGCATAAATAATACTGCATCTCCCGTTCGATTCAAATGCGAAATAAATATACAGTCGCGTAGCGATATAACTTTTCATAAAACTTTAAATTGTTTCGTAATACCAGAAATTACGGGGTGCGTGCCGGCATCTGAAATAAACATTAGCGATTTGCAGATACCTAAACATTTAAAATTAGCGGATAATTATTTTCATAAACCACAAAGGGTCGAATTGTTGATAGGAAGTGATCTATTTTGGCAAATACTGGGCGCAAACAGAATTAGTTTAGGTAAAAATAAACCATTCATGCAAGAAACAATGTTTGGCTGGATCATAGCAGGGCCGTATATCAGCCAAAACAAAGCATCAGAAAAGCGAATAACTAAGTGTAATTTCACAAACACAATCGAAGTTACAGAACAGCTAAGTAAGTTCTGGGAACTTGAAGAGGTTTTCAATGGAAAACCTGCACTCTCGGGCGAAGAAATTGCATGCGAAAAACATTTCGAAGATACGGTGAAACGCGACGCGACAGGCAAATTCATAGTATCATTGCCATTCAAGGAATCGATAAGGTCACTCGGTGATTCATTTCGTCAAGCAAAAAATAGATTTTTAAATCTCGAGCGTAAGTTAAATAAAGATGCCAATCTTAAAACTCTTTATAGCGAATTCATCCAGGAATATAAAGAATTAGGACATATGAAAGGTTTATGCAGAATTACGGAAGCGGCAACAGACTTTAGGGTAAATACTACATTTTATTTTATGCCACATCATCCAGTTTTAAAAGAAAATTCTTTGACGACACGTTTGCGCGTTGTGTTCGATTGTAGTGCGCCAACTACAAACGGCATTTCATTAAATAGTATTCAAATGGCCGGACCAACCTTACAAAATGATTTACTCTCCATTTTATTGCGTTTTAGAACACACTTATATGTAGTTAGTGCGGATATAGAAAAAATGTACCGTCAGGTATTGGTTGCAGATGATCAAAAATCCTTACAATGTATCTTATGGCGAAATAATCCGGAAGAACCGATTGAAATATTTCAGTTACAAACAGTTACGTACGGTATGAAATGCTCTTCTTACTTAGCGATTAAATGTCTAATGACATTGGCAGAGGAGCAAGAAGCTAAAAATCCTAACATTGCTAGTATTATTAAATCCGATTTTTATGTGGACGACCTTTTGACAGGTTTTGATTCAAAACAGAAAGCGCGCGAAGCATGTAAACAACTTTTTGAGGTCCTCAAAGGCGGAGGATTTACATTGCGTAAATTCTATTCAAATGATCCTGAAATATTAAGAGATATACCGAATAATTCAACTACGGGTTCCGTTATTCAATTCGGTGAAAACGAGAAGGCGAAAACTTTGGGATTATTGTACTCACCACAATCAGATACTCTGTTTTATAGCATAAGTTCATCTCTAGGCCATATAATCACAAAGCGAACTTTATTATCGGACATAGCTCAAATTTTTGATCCCTTGGGTCTATTAAGTGCGTGTACCATCATAGCGAAAATTATGTTACAACAACTATGGCTCGAGCGTCTTTCATGGGATGATCCCATACCGGAGCATTTAGCAAATAATTATTTACAGTTTAGGAATAAATTAGGAAGCTTAAACAATTTAAAAATACCTCGGCATGTTATATGTTCTAGTAAGGTCAAACTAGAACTTCATGGATTTTGCGACTCCTCAGAAAAGGCGTACGGTGCTTGCATATTCATTAAATCTACCGATTCGTTAGGCAGGTCGTATTCATTTTTATTATGTGCAAAAAGCAAGGTTGCGCCCTTAAAGCCAGTTACTTTGCCGCGTTTAGAGCTCTGTGGAGCAGTAATTTTATCGCGTTTGACCAATAAGGTCAAAAATTCATTAAATGTGCAATTTGATACGTGTTACCTCTGGACAGATTCATCGATAGTACTTAGTTGGTTGAAAACAGCAGCCAATGCATTGAAGACGTTTGTTAGTAACCGCGTAGCAGAGATCCAGGAAACCACTTCGTTTGCGCAGTGGCGTCATGTGCCAGGCAAAGATAATCCTGCAGATCTAGTGTCCAGAGGCGTGGAACCAGATAAAATAATGGAGTGCAACTTATGGTGGCATGGACCGGAGTGGATCATGCAAGATTCAGATAAGTGGCCAAATTTACAAGTTGTCCCTACTGAAACAAGCGAAACGAGGAAAAACATAAAGGTTCTTACGAATAAACTTGATGAAACACAGAATACGGAAGTATTTTCATTTGAGCGCTTCTCTAATATTTTACGTTTAAAAAGAACCGCTGCATATGTGTTCAGATTCATCCGCATGTGTAAAAATAAGGAAAGAACTTCTGAACCCCTTTCTTTGGATGAAATACATTCTGCATTTAATCGTATTCTAAAACTGTGTCAATCACAGTCATTTTCTAATGAAATAAAGCATTTGAACCAAAAGGGATCTTTAGATAAAAACAGCAAACTCATAAATTTATCTCCATTTCTTGATGATCAGGGCATCATGAGAGTAGGCGGGCGTTTAAAGCATTCCGAGTTTACGTATGACAAAAAACATCCCATTATTTTAGCGGCAGATCATATAGTTACATCGTTAATATTTAATCATTTTCACGAGGATCTTATGCATGCTGGTCCTCAGCTTTTACTTGCAACTATAAGAGAAACTTTCTGGCCGTTATCAGGAAGAAATTTAGCGCGACGTACCGTACACAAATGTGTAAAATGTTTTAGATTAAAATCTAAATCCATTCAGCCAATAATGGGTGACCTACCTGCCCAGCGTCTCGCAGGTGGCCCACCGTTTATTGTAACAGGTGTAGATTATGCGGGTCCTTTCTTAATTCGCGATAGAAAGGGTCGAGGTTGTAAACTAATAAAGAGTTACATGTGTCTTTTTATTTGTTTTTGTACGAAGGCCATACATTTAGAATTAGTTACAGAACTGTCTAAGGAATCGTTTCTGTTGGCCTTTAAAAGATTTATTGCGCGAAGAGGCAAGCCTCAAAAGATGGTCTCCGACAATGGAACCAATTTTATAGCAGCTAGTTCGGAGTTAAAATTGTTAAGCAAATTTTTAGAGCAGCACACTCCCGCGATAAGGGAATCCTTGCTAAAGAATAATATTTCGTGGTCCTTCATACCTCCCTATTCTCCACATTTTGGCGGACTGTGGGAAAGCGGAGTAAGAACAGTTAAGCATCATTTGCATAGGGTTTTGGGAAACGCGCACTTAACGTTCGAGGAATTTTATTCGTTGCTTGTGCAGATTGAAGCTATAATAAATTCCCGACCGATTCATCCTTTATCCTGTGATCCAAATGATCTCTCCCCATTAACCCCTGCACATTTTCTCATCGGAAGACCACTTATTACCAATCCAGATCCAGATTTGCGTCATGTTCCAGTTAATCGGCTCTCAAAATTCCAGCATATTCAGCAGCTTTCTCAGCATATATGGGAACGATGGAACAAAGAATACATCTCCGAACTACAAAAACGCACGAAATGGACTACTACTAACGGTGAAGTTGTGGAAAACACGTTAGTGCTCATAAAAGAGGACAATTTACCTCCATTAAGGTGGAAGTTAGGTCGCGTGATCGAACTTTTACGCGGCAGTGATGGTGTAGCCAGAGTTTTTAGAATAAAGACAGACAATGGTATCATAACTCGTTCTTTTTCCAAGGTGTGTCCGCTACCCTTTTCGGACTAAGTGTAGTTTAAACATTTGAACATTTAGCATTAGCAGACGATTTTGTTGGCAGTGTTTGCCAAGGCGGGGGCCATGTTCACGCCTCTATCTAATTCAAGTTTATTTGATGCATTTTTACAATCCGGCAACATAGTGGCGTAGGGAGATATATTATGCCATATGTGAAGATAAGGCGAGTCCCTTAAGGCACCCCAAAGAAGACAGCACTCAAGTACGAGACGGGATCGGTGAAAGAGCATTCAGAGCGAGCGGACATAATACCTAATAAGCGTTTATATATTGTATTGTGTAATTCAAAATAAAATCAGTTTTGTTTTCGCACGGAGTTTGATTATTAACCAGCGGCACAAGCGAAGTGCATATCAAGCAAATCCATATATAAATATCACGAATGAAGATTTAAATTTGTATAAAGTAGATAGTAGGATAGAATAATACGTAGCATAAGTACAACTAGCATACAGGAAGTGCGTTTTAGTTTGCCTCGAGAAAATTTAGTTGCATAGATTGATAAATTTTATCGATTACAAAGGCGGGGATTTGTTGTACTTTTGAATGTCCATAAGCAATAAAAAACCGATATACAAATTTTATTACTTAAATAAAAATTAAAATTATTGATATTTCATAAGGACACGGGCATATAAATTTTCAAACATCCTGTATAAGACAAAATATGTATTTTAAGTTGTTCGAAGAATTGTTCATTAGGCCTCAGAGACAAGACTTTCAAATATTATCGATAAGAAATTTAAATAAGTCGGTTATTGTGGAATGGATTTACCCGGAATAAAAGTGTATATAGAAAGTGTTTAAACAATAGACCGGGATTTGCGTTGGTTTTTCTCCCCGAAAGATTATATCGGTAAAAGTTTATTAACAAAAGACATTGAATTGAGAAACAGGTATCGTTTGTAGCTCTTAGTAAGAAATATTTGTAAAGCAGATAGATTTAGTTAGAATAATTAAAGAATGTTGTTTTCTGGAATTACCCGAATGACGTTTTATAGAGAGAGTTGGTTGGTAACGATATACGTCACAGAGGTGGATGATTTTTATTGGTCAATTTTTGAATGCAAGGAGGTGGTGGTTTTGGCTATGAGATAGGAGAGAGGAAAAAAGTAGTTAGTCAGTTTTCGTCGTCCAAGAAGGAAGGAGCTTTGTGATTTGTGTTTGTTTGAAGTCCCGAAGACGTAATTCACCGGGTGTGTTTATTTGCTATGTAAAAGCTGACCAGTGTGAGGAACGGGATACAGAGAGATAGAAAAACCAAAGGGTATAAGAATATTAATATCAGACGAAGCCCTAAACATTTGGAGTTATAAACAGGCGCGGAGATTGGCTCAAAAGGAGGCTGCATAGACTAACACGAGTTGTTGGGTTGCAGATACAAGGACAGATAGGAGAAAGGTGTACGTCATCTGAACCACAATAGGAGCAGAAGCAGAGAAAGGATTTTTTTTTTGTGTGGCCATAGAATTGCAACGGCAGAGAAAGAAAGGTCAGTCAAATTTTCATTAGAGCAGGAGTGTGGTTTTCATTTATTAATTAAATAAATTGAATAAATAATAGAGACAGTTAATGTTGCGATCATTTAAAAAAAAATTATAAAAAGAGCTTAGTTATAACACATATTAAAAATCAATGTAAAATAACATTTGGGTCCATGATAAAAAACAACTTCTCATATATTTAAAGTTAGTATATTGCAAATATTACAGGATTGATTGTTATAAAAAAATTCATTAAAATAAAGGACATCTCACATATAGTTCAGTTGAAATTCTATGTATTTTATTCAGGTCATATTACCTATCCTAATTAGGAAGCCAATTGGAAAATATTTTGAATCCACGATCAAAGGTAAATAGTACAAGTTAAATAGCCTGAGACTGTAATTAATTAATGCTGATTTATTGTGATTAATTGGAGATTAGATCATTTAATAAATATAGACAGGATTTTTTTTAAATAAGCAATATAATACAATTTAAATAGCATAACAATATATATATATATATATATATATATATATATATATATATATATATATATATATATATATATATATATATATATATATAACACATTTTCTTGTATATACCTAAACGCACTGTACTTTTCTAATTATTCATTAAGAAACTCCTCCACTGAATAATAAGATTTGTCAGATAGAGAGGTTTTTATCAATTTACGGAACTTAAGGAAGAAAAGAAAAAGTAGAGGACCCAGTACTAAACCTTGTGGTACTCCACATACAATGCTTTTGTAACTAGAGTCAGTATCATTTGCTCCAACTAGTTGTTTCCTATTCCTCAAGATTGGAACCAATTTAAATAAATACCTCGAATTCCGTAGAAATTCAGTTTTTTTATCAAAATGTCGTGATTTACACAATCAACAGCTTTGGCGTAGTCACAAGAAACAGTGGCAGTATAAAGATTATTGTTAAGTGCTCGATAGACCTTATGTAGTACAGAAAACAGAGCATCGCTGATACATTTATTAGATATTAAACCATGTAAGCAGTTGTGTATGTAAAATCCATACGAATATTTAAAACTTTTCTGACAATATATTTAAAATTGCAATAATGCAGGAGAGGATCTACTGCAGTGTAAAAGACAATTTTTACCAATTCTAATGCTTATTAAGGTGATTTACCTTTATATGAGATTAATACCGTGAAGCAGAAAGCTCCTATAAAATTGTATCTTGTCTTCTAAAATACATTTACTAGTTATCATCATTCACCGAAATGTGTTTAATCTTCTGATGCAATCCCTTCAAATGCTTTAGACCTAAAGAAGCAGCTTTAGTCCACTTTGTGATTTATTATTGCACTGGTATTTAAGTCCCACTAAAATGAATCATTTCTTCAGTGGCCAGGATGATCTTGAAGGCTTGAACAATTACTTTAATCTCTGAAACAAATTTACATACAATTGTTTTAAAAAATGCATTATAATATAATATATACCATTTGGAAATGAATAATGTTTTCCTTTAAAGATTTTTGACTGCAAAATTTTATTACAGCAAGGCATTTAATCCTTTTCATTAAAAATAATATATTAAACGTCAAGGATCCAGACTTTTTATTTAAAATAGACTTTAGATGTGACAAAAGCATTGGAAAATAAAATTCTTACAATTTTAAAAAGCTAAAGAGAATGGATTCCAAACCATACTTTCTACCAAAAATTCGACAGCCGAATGTTAGCAATTTCAGATGACTTAAAAAAAGTCAAGGATGTTTTTTCAACAGTGTATTTATTACTCCCTTTCCGATAAAAATATAAAAAACCAGATAGCTTCGATCGTTTCATTGATTAATACTAGAGGTACATACATTAGTGGTGCTAATATTTCACTGTGACATTTACTGCCACCCAGCCATTTTTCACGTTAGCTGAACACTAAGTAATAATTAATTTTAGTGACGTCTCGACGTGAAATATACCGAACACTCGCATATTAAGAAAGGTAACAATACGTTAAAGTGGAGCAGATTAACCTATGACTGATTTGAGAAACTTGCAAATTGTTACAGGGATTAATACAACAATTTGAAAAATAACTTAATATTTTTTGTAGAAAATTGGTAAAAGCTTTCAAGATTAAATATCTTGTTGATTATACTTACATGAAAACTTTATACAGTTAAAAATCATTATTTTGAACTAACAGTATTTAGAAGAAGATACTTAAAGAAAAATGAATTATGAGTTACAAGTATACAATTCTTCTTCTTAGTTGCTGTCTCTAATGAAAATTCATCTATATTCAGGCTTTTTTTTTATAGTTTGCAGATCTCTAGTCCTGTCCATTCCTATGTTATAGATAACAATATATAGATAACAACTAGATGTTAAGCAGCTATGTCATTTGTCATCTGCCGTGATCAAGTTTTTTTTATTTTTCTTCCATTAATAAATAAAAAAAGTTATATATCTTGTGTCTAAATTTATATCCAAGATAAGATGTTTTTCGTTTTTAACACATCTTACCATGGTCAGTCCATGGAATGCGAAGCAATAATATAAAGTAAGTAAGTACTCTTTCTTTTTAACTATGTATGCATTTTGGTTTTTTTAGAGAGGTTTAGCGTATCTTTCATATTTTGTTGAGATCTTTTTTAAACAAATCTCATAGTTGAAGTGTCGAGTTTTCCTCGTCCCTCAACAAAGGACTAGGCGGTGTCCTTTATTTTTCCCCCTTCTTTTAGTACCAAATTCTGTTATTTCCATTGACAAGTTTTAATTCCCAATGTTTATTTTAAATATACCTTATCCCAGATCTTAGATCCACGTCTTAAACCTCACCGTTGTGTCCTTCACAAAACCTAATGACCGGATTGCAAGGTAAATATACCTGCATTGCTATGCTTTTTGCCCTCCAGCCTAGCGCCTCCACTGCCCCTACGAGTCCGACACCAAAATGAAAGTGCCACGCCACGTACTTAAGGCACGTTTCGTGGGGCTTCACCTTCGCCGTAGTACCTGTGTTGCGATTACCTCACCTACCCGTTATCCCCTCCCACAGGCGGATAGGTGACAGCACTCTAGTACAATATTTGATAAAAAATACCTAAAAAAAAAGAAAGTAGAAAAATTATTGACTTAACCACAAAAACTATTAGTAAACCTCGAAAATACTCAACTCGGCCAGAATTAATATTGCTTGAGACAGTCAAGCTGCAACAAAAACTCGCAAGTCTACAACATACGAATTCGTAATAGCTTCGTCCCTCCATTTGTAACTGCAAACATTCACTCAAGCAACTGGTGAGGCACAAGCCCCAGTTGCGGCGAAAAAGCTGGTAAAAGTAGAGAATAAAAAACTTCTAGTTCACCAATACTTATATCAAATACCACGTTGCATAAGTCAGCAGCTTCATTGGGGGTGGGTAACGGTAAGTAGAGCTTTTTGTTCCTGCCTAAAATATGGTATATAAAAGAATGACACATAACATTATTTTCATCGCAGAAAAATATCTTACTTTTCATAATGAAAATAAATATGAAATTGTCAAAAAAACTTCAATATATATGTTTAAAATAAAATAAAATATCTACGCACTCACTTTAACATGCGATAAAAGAACAAACAGGTATTTGCCCTCCTTGGCAAAAATATTGATAAAGGCAGTTGGCCTCGACATTGACAAAAAGGGATGGTCTGTTAAAACTAATTGCTAGTGGGACTCACATTTGTGAGTTTCTCGATCATAACTGAAATAGATGTATACACTAGAATGCATATTACTCGGAGATTAAAAACGGAAAAAAATCTAACTGAACCAAGAAAAGTAGTGTCATTTCCTTTTATAAATTAGCATATCTGTTCCCTTTAAGAAAATATTAACACTTTAGCTAAATTATAGGCCAAAACGAATAAAATTTTAAGAGTGATTATGTAAAATCGCTCTTAAGTGGACTAAATTAACAGAGAGTCGTGCATGAGAAATTTAAATATTCTAACCTCAAATCTAATTTATTACGTCAAGGGATTTTTTAAGTACAGATTCTTATAGGTCTTCGAAGCGATAAAACTAATTATCTTTAGACAGAGATACCTGAGAATATGGTCAAAAGTTTTAAATTCAAGGGAAATTAACATGACATACAACCCTCTACACGATTTAAATCTGGAGGAACGTCAATGTTTACAATCGGAAACAACAATTTTTGAAATTTAAAAGCGAAATTCCCAATGGACTTTGTGTAAATATTTTTTTTTTTTGATCCAAGCAGATCATCATCAGTGAAAAACCTACAAATAAGTATAACCACTTAAAAATGAAAACAATGGGGTAAAATTTTGACTATTAAATTGAAAATGTGGTTAATACTTACGTCTATTAAGTAGTTGAAACTAGCCACATAATGAGGTCAGATGACCCCTAAATTATATAATTTGAATGAAGATCATTATAATTATTAAGACACTACGTCGATGATAAAGCAGTACATGTTTTAAGGAGACGTACAATTTCCCAGCTCGACAAAGGTAACCTGAGAGTTATGCCCTGAGATATAACAAACAACTATTGACAGAAGAAAGTAAAAATTATTTTGAAATGAAAATACCTTCAACACATGTTAAATAATATATAACAAAAAAATTATTTGTTGTTTAAAAGAATAATAATTGTATTATGAATAATTAAAAAGTTAGACAAATATTTGCCCTTGCGTGATGGAGTCATTCGATTAACTGACTCATTAAAATGAGGATTTTATAAAAAATCAATAATAATAGCTTGAATTTGGAGAATACAATGTTGATAATATAAGGATTTTTAAAAGATTTTAAATGCCTAAAAATGTGTAAATCAAATTTGTGGAATGGAGGTAGGAACCAAACGTGAGTTAGTTGAGACTGTAGAAAAATATTTAATAAAATCATTTTAAAAGCATTTAGAGTGCGATATTTTAAAAAATAATTTTAGATTTCATGGATTAGATGTGGATTTACACATATAAGCCACTGTTATTTGAGGCGTTTGCTGTAAAAAGGTTGCAGCTCCATATTTGTTAAGTGTCGGGAAATTGAAAAAAACTGTTTTTTAACAATAGTTTTTGAGGATTCCTGACCTGATCGTGCTACCAGCAACTGGTTTCACAAACAGCTCTGAAATATTAATAGTAAAAACCGATAATTAACAAGTTAAAATTATTACTAAAGTAATTATAGTGATTGTTTAAGTGCAGGAAATCATACGTGAGTAAAGAAAACTTTGATTTTGTTTGATTGCATGATAATAAACTGAATAAATTATTGTCCTAACTCACCTAACAATTTGGTTAAAATAAAAGGAGCAATTATCAAAATCTGGTTGCTAGTCAACTTTCAAATAAAACAGATCCGTACTCAGCCGAATTGATGAAACCGAAAAATCGAAAACAACCAAAATGAATAGTAATAACGGCAATGTTATTATTGAGACTGAGAACTCACCAAACACTAAAAAATACTCCACAGCATTGATTCACTCACCAACAACTTTTCCTAGCAAATATCAGGCAATTATCTTTTCTGCAATAGAGGGCCTCAAATTACAAGATTATTTATTAGAACTGGGACCACTTGTAGATCCAAAAAACATAATTTTTTCATCCAGAATTTCAAACAACCGTGTTTGTGTATACTTATCAAGTAAATCAGCTGTAGACAAATTTTTAAAAAAACATAATTCTATTAAGATTAATAACACAGTAATACCAGTACGAAAGCTAGTTACCCCGTCACAAAGACTTGTTCTATCCAACGTAAGTCCCACAATTCCACATAATTTATTGGAAACCGAGTTAAAAATCATTGTATTACAGCTAATGTCACCCCTTACATTCTTACGAATTGGAGCAACCGATCCAGCGTATAGTCACATACTTAGTTTTCGAAGGCAGGTGTACATATCTCCTCCAGAAGATAGTTTCCAAATTCCCGATACACTAGAAATTAATCATGATGACTTAAAATATTGCATATTTCTTACAACAGATTCATTATGCTATAAGTGCAAGCAACGAGGACATTTTGCATCTCAATGTGCCGGCCTTCAACTCCAAACTTCAACTTCTTCATATACTAGATCACAACAAGAAAGTTCCTCTCTAAACCATTCCTTACACAGCAATCATGTAGGTGAGTCTATATCAAATACTACTAACCCTGAAATGATATGTGAACCAACACCAATTACTCCTACATTTAATGAGCCCAATCCTGACATACCCGCTTCTAATGAATTTCAAACAACTCCGATAACTAAACCTAAGACCTCCAAACGAAATTTATCTGAAATTGCAACACCTAGCCCAGAAGATACACCAGATATTACTAATTCCTCAGAACCAAAATCTTACTTTCCAACACCTGTTCCAAAAGTTCCAAAGAAAAAGTTGAAGTCGAAAGATAAACCCTCATTAGAATTTCCAGAATTGCCCCAAAAGATAACCAATTTTATTGACAATCACAATCCCAAGTTCCCGCTCGATAGTCAACAATTCACTGATCTGTTAGAGAACACTCACGGTAGTAATGATGCATTAAGCATTGCTAAAGACTATACCCTACATATTCCATCTCTTATAGAAATGATAAATGAAATACATACCCAGGCTGAAGATCGAAATATGAAAATTAAATGTACTAGACTAAGTAAAAAATTAACCAAACAACTGCTCGAACATGTTGGCTCATCTGACGTAGACAGCGATATATCTCAAAACTAATTATTTAAATAAAAATAAATTCATGTATAATAATATTTTACAGTGGAACTTAAACAGTTTTTACACCCGACTACCCTTATTTCAGGTCCTTATTAAGAAATATTCACCTGATATTATATGTCTTCAAGAAACTAATTTTAAAGGCAACAATGCGTATAACTTGAGGTCATATAATGTTTACTACCAAAATAGACAAACAAATCACGCTAGTGGCGGTGTTGCGATATATGCTAAAACCGATTTACAAGTGAACAGAATAACAATTAAAACAAACTTAGAAGCAATAGCAGTAACAGTAACAATAGGTACTAATCAAAAAATGAACATATGTAACGTTTATATTCCCCCGAGCCAAAATATCCAAGGAAATGAACTTTCCGACTTAATTATGCAAATTCCATCACCAAAATTAATTCTCGGGGACATTAACAGCCATAATCTTCTATGGGGTTCCAGAAAAACAACTAAAAATGGAAAGGTATTAGCAAACGTAATTAATAGCATGAATTTAACAATAATGAACGACGGAGCTAAAACTCGTTTCGACGCAGCTACTGGAAATTTTTCAGCTATTGACTTGTCTATTTCTGACCCATCGACGTTACTAAATCACACATGGCAAACCGTAGACGATTTATATGGAAGTGATCATTATCCAATAATAGTAACAAAAATTTCCAACCCCACAACAAAAACCAATCCTTTGCAAAAGTGGAAAATTAAGCAAGCTAACTGGAACATTTTTAAAACAAAAATTACTGAAGAAATACCGAATATCCCTATAATTGAAGAAGACATAAACTTAACTTTAAAATTGTTTAATAACTTAATCACTGAAGCCGCCACAATTGCAATGGGAAAAACAAAGTATATAACAAAAAACAAAGTTGTTCCCTGGTGGAATGAAGAGTGTAAATTGGCAATAAAACAAAGTAAAAAAGCTTTAAATACTTTCAAAAGACATAAAACCAATGAGAACTTAATAGAGCTAAAGAAAAAAAGGGCATATGCAAAATTAATTACTACCAGATCTAAAAAAGAGTCCTGGAAAAAATACGTTCAAAGTATTAACAGGAATACAAACATGTCATCAGCATGGAAAAAAGTTAAGAAGATTTCTGGCGTTAGTACACAAAATGGAATAAAATACCTAGAACGAAATGGAAACATAATTAATGAAAACAAGAAAATTGTAGAAGACTTAGCTGAAACATACAGACAAGAATCTACAAATGAAAATTACAGCAATACTTTTTTACGATATCGGGAAGAAGAAGAAGCAAATCCAATAGAAATTATAGCCAATAACGATGATATAAATACTCCAATTAATAAAACAGAACTATTAGAAACGATCCAAATGTTAAAAGACACATCACCAGGTCCAGATGACATACCCGCAATATTTTTAAAACAGTTACCTAACGAAGCTTTAGACTTCCTATTGAATCTTTTTAATACAATCTGGTGTAAACATAAATTTCCTGACTTATGGAGACAAGCTATTGTCATCCCTATACTAAAACCTAAGAAACCGGCTACAGCGGCAGAATCATATAGGCCAATATCACTTACATGTTCTACTTGCAAACTGCTAGAGAAAATAATAAATAATAGACTTATGTGGCATTTGGAACATCACAATTTACTTATACCGGAACAAGCTGGATTTCGTCCTTTGAGATCTACTATAGATAATGTTTTACATTTAGAAAGTCAAATTAATGAAGCCTTCTGTAACAAACAGAAATGCGTAGCTGTTTACTTTGACATCCACAAAGCATTTGACTTAGCATGGCGACACAGAATATTAACAAAGCTGCAGACTTGGGGAATTCAAGGAAACATGTTGGCATTTTTGAATAACTTTCTACATGAACGCAAATTTTCTGTACGTGGTAATGGAGAAATTTCTAGTATTAAGTCTCAAGACAATGGAACACCACAAGGATCTGTAATTAGCCCTACACTTTTTTTAATTGCAATGAATGATGTTATAAAAAATCTCAAGAGACCTGCACAGGCTAGATTATATGCTGATGATATGATAATGTTTATCAAAGGAAAAAATATTAACTCGATGGTCAAACTTTTACAAGAAGAACTAAATAAAATCGAAAGGTGGTCTAATAGGAGTGGATTCTATTTTTTAGCTGACAAAACACAATATATTATATTTTCCAAAAAGCCTATTCACACTAACATACCTGCCTTAAAATTCGGCACAAAGTTTTTAAAACGAAGTACAAAGATAAAATATTTAGGCATAACATTCGACGAAACTTTAAGTTGGAAACCACATATTAAACAATTGGCGATATCATGTCAAAATGGTATAAATCTTCTTAAATGTTTAGCCAACAAACAATAGGGTGCTGACGGAGATACATTATTACTGTTGTATAGAAGCCTAATTCGATCAAAATTGGATTACGGATGCATTGCATATTCTTCAGCGTCGAAGTCAAATTTAAAAATCTTAGACATTATACACAACAATGCATTACGCATAATCTCTGGAGCTTATAGAACAACTCCTGTTGCAAGCCTCGAGTGGGAACTTGGAGAGCCATCATTACATGAACGACGTAAATTACTTAGTCTATCTTACGCTTCAAAACACTCATCACTACAACCTGACAACCATTTTCTTACTCAGCCATCGTTATCAAATATCAATATAAGAACACATTTACCATTTCAATTAAGGATCAAAAACATTTTAAACTCTACTGAAATTTTCAACTTTCCCTCAACACATTCAGCAAACGTAAACACGCCACCTCCTTGGTTAATACCTTTGCCTTTTTTAAATTTAGAACTATCATCATATCATAAATCTGAAACTAATCCACAAATATTTATAAGCAATTATAATAGAATACTTTCTTCTTTCCCTGAATATACCCAAGTTTACACAGATGCATCTAAAACAACTTCTGGTGTAGGATCATCATTTGTTATAAGAGACATAATAAAAAGTTTCAAATTGCCCACAGAATCCACTGTGATAACCGAAGAATTGTATGCAATATACAGAGCTCTAATTCACATACAAACAGTCAAACCAGATAAATTCCTTATTATTACTGACTCAATCAATTCCCTTCATATACTGTCAAAAATGTACACTTTCAACCCGATAGCTAAATTAATTAAAAACAAGATGCAGCAGCTGGAAAACAAAACATTAGTCTTCGTGTGGGTACCATCACATATAGGCATTAAAGGAAACGAACTAGCTGATAAAAATGCTCGGGAAATAGCAAATTCCCCAAATATCAGACCGATAATAAAACCATTAGCAAAAGATCTCAATCCGTACTTTAAACAAAAGCTGATATGTAATTGGACTAAATGTTGGGAAGAAAAATCCTCAAAGTTAAAAGAAATTAAACCAAATTTTGGACGATGGACTAACAACGCCCCTAGCCGTTTCCTTCAGGTTGTATTAACCAGAATCCGATTAGGACACAGCAAACTCATCCATGAATACCTCATGAAGAAGGAACCTCAACCAAAATGTACGAGATGTGACGTGCCGTTAACAGTGAAACACGTATTAACGGAGTGTCCCAAATATAGTGCTGAAAGACTAACTAATAAAATCCCATCAGTTATAAGGGACATTTTTAGTGAGTGTACCAGTGAAAATATTGTGAAATTTTTAAGAGACTGTAACATATTGAACCACATATAAGTATGTTATTTATTTGTTATTTGTAATTATTATTGTTTGTATTAAATTCATCCGCTAATAACCAATATGGTTGATGCGGCTGCCTTTAAATAAAAAAAAAAAAAACAATAGTTTTTATTTTAACCCAAAATACATAATATCAATCGATGACAAACAGATTTAGTCAATACTTGAGACTATTTTCAAGTAGATAATCTTTGAAAAAATAAGAAAAAAAATTGAAAAAAAGTTGGACCTGCATCGTTCTTGCACCAAATACGTGAAATAATGCTTCTTTACCATCATTTTTAAGAAAAAAAAATCCCAACAAAAACTCTTTTATTCGGTTACAACAATCAAACGACTATGGTTTGCCTACTACACAAATACGAAAACATCTGTGAAAAGAAACGGGTTGGTGTCAAAAAAATGGCATTCAGAAAAAAAAAATAAAACAATAAACACACAGGCAAACACATCCTTCATTCATCTGCCTGGTCGGCATCATCCTTTCCAGATGATTCAACTTTCTGGTTCTCTGCCATGGCTGCATCACTTGTGAGACGGGTGTAAAAAGCCATTTCGTCCATAGTAACGAATCGTGTTGCCAACTTCATTACATCTGCATATGTGGCTTTTTTTAAAGGTATAGGAATGCAATAGAAAGAAATATCAGCAGAAACTGAGAGGTCGCTGTCAAGGTTTCTCAAGATTTGGAATAAGTGAAAACTCGAAAGGCCAGCAGATATACTGACTTTAATACCATCTAAATGTTCATTGCTGTACTGGAAAATTCGGTATTTGGAAATCTGGTATATTTGCTTTTCTGCATCTGAGATAACTTTTTTAAAAAGTCCTTCATAGTGACCACTAAAGTTCAGGATCATATTTTGTTTTACCAGAATGGAAAAAAACTGTTTGGATGATTGTTTAACAAAATCAGCATATTTTCGGGCGCTAATAACGTAGTCCTTTTTCCTTAAAAACTTCTCAATAACTCCTAAGCAGCGATCATAAGGAAGAAATCTATGTCCTGGCTCAGGAAAGCGGTGTCTTGTCAATAGACCTAATTCTCACCAGCAAATACTGAAACTAAATCATTACTAACTTTTTGTTTTGCACAGCAGCGTTATCGGAGAAAAGGTATAAAACTTCTTCACTACCTCATTCGGTGACTTTCGAGCCGTAGTTTCATCATACACGTAAAAATGTGCTTGATTTGTCTTACCAAAATGGACGCTGTATATCCATAACTGGCGTTTGTAGAAAGCTTCCCCAGCAGGAATTTTTGGAAGTGGAAGGTTTTGTTGGAAGTTAAAGGTCAGAACCTTCACATCGTCGCTACGCTTGCACAATGTGGTTTTCTCTTTCAGCTTCTTGAAAAATAAATCAGCCTTAATTTCATGTACCTTTTTTTCGCTGCTAACACTTTTCGTTCATTTTCGTCGAGGGTCACATATTTGAGTTTGTTATCTAAGATATCACATATTTTGCACGTATTTGATCGAGGTGAGCCAAAGCTCTAGTTGAAGTTTTCTTTAAAGTATCAATAGTAGAAGTGATAAGTGATTCGGATTCTAAGCTGCAGAGTAAGGTCTGATCTTGTAAAAAATGTTTTTATGCTCATGAATGCTTTCCTTGCTTGTTAGATTCTTGAAAGGATTTCTTTTTTTTTGGATTACACTGACGATTGATATTTGCTCCCAAATATTTTATGGAATTTACCTGTTCCATTATTTGACCCTTGTCATACACATCTACGTTTATTGGTGTTTTTGAAAATACTAAAGTTTTATTTTTGGAAACGTTTAGATCTAAACCGAACCTTTCGCTGTGATGAACTACCGCATTTATTATATTTTGTTGTTCTTGTGCGTTGCTTGCTATTAAGATATCATCAGCATATCTGATGTTGTCTATGCTGATTCCGTTAATCTTAATTCCGCCTTGGATCTCGTCAAATGCTTCTCTGAATATAGATTCTGAATATAAATTAAACACTAGACGCAACCCTCTCTCACTTCTCATCGGATTTGTATATCTTCGAATATTGTGTGCTCTATTTTAATTGTTGCCGTTTGGTGCCAGTATAGTTCTGAGATAATTCGCAAGTCTTGTTCATCAACTTCAGTTGTTTTAATAATTTCGATCATCTTTGGATGGTTAACTCAATCAAATACTTTTCGATAGTCAATAAAACATGCATATACATCTACATTCATGTCTCTGCATCGTTGCGTTAACACATTTAAAGCAAAAAGAGCCTCTCGTGTTCCCAATCCGTTTCGAAATCCGAATTGAGTGTCATTCATCTGGAACTCGCACTTCTTGTAAATTCGTGTATGGATAATTCTGAGAAAAGTTTTAAGGACATGAGAAATCTAGCTTAATATTCAATAATCATCGCATTGTGAGGAATTCGATTTTTTTGGTAATGCTACGAATGTTGATTTTAGTCAGTCTGTTGGTATTTTTCCTGTGTCATATATCTCATTGAATAGTGGTGTTATTAAGTCTAGGTTTTACTTTCGTTATCTGCAATTAGTTTTAATATTAAGACATTGATATTGTCTGGACCGGTGGCTTTTAATGTTTTTGAAATTTTACTGCGTGGATCACTTCTTTTTTGGTTACTTCTGGGCCTTTTTCATTTATTCGATTATCTGTGGATGGTGGATAACAAGGTCTGTCGTCGTCAAAAAGAGTTTGTCTGTTACTTTTTTATGAAGATTAAAGGTTTCGTATTTTTCCTGAAGTTGTCCAATTTCTAGGCATTTCGTTGACATCCAGTTTTCTTTCGCCTCCCTGCACTTTTTTCTAATGATTTTGTTGATCTGCTTGTATTCTATTGGGCTTGTTTTATATTTTCGTCTTACGTCCATGAGGTTCATGATCTCGTACGTTATCCATTCTTGTTTTTTGTTGTGTTTTATGAACCTGATGTCTTCTTCTTGTATCCTTTTTATTTTTGTTTTTAGAGCAGTCCATGTTACTTTAATGTCTGTCTGTACCAAGTTTTTGATCGTTTTTATTTTTTCCTCAAGCTTGATATTTATTTCTTTTTTCTGTTCAGGGTTCTTCAGTTGTGAGATGTCTATTTTTCTTGTCACTTTCTTTTTGACTTTGAGAAATCCTTTTAATCTAAAATCCATTATAACTGGATTGTGGTCGCTGTATATATCGGCTACAGGGTATGTTTTCGTATATTGTATGTACTTCTTAAAGGTGTTATTAGGCAAAATGAAGTCAATTTGATTTCTAACAATTTCTAACAGAATAACAGACAAAGTCAAACAGTCAAATATTTGGAACAGGTCTTTTTAGAACATGATCAGGTAATAAAATTATCTCTAAAAATACTATACTAAAATAATAATACACAGAAGCTCTTTAAAGTTGAAGTTAAACTTAAGTCTACATGGTTAAACCATTTCTGCTAATTATACAACTAAAGATATTTTTAGCTGTATATTTAAAAATGTTAATGTTTGTGCAATTAAGCTTGTAAAAATTTCGACCGTTATTCTACGTTGATAACTACGCCAGTTCATTTTATTACATTTTCACGTTTATCACACTAAAGACGATGAACTAATGCACATTATAAATTATTTTAACCCTTGTGGAACAAACCTTTTATAGCAGTAAAACGCAACATTTACATGTCGATTTTTTGCTTGTATTTAACCGACAGCTCGGGGAAATAAAAAAGTCCGTAAAGTTAATCCGGTTTATATCCAGGATTTTAATTTGATACAAAAAGAGTTCAAAGACCAACACAAAGCTAAATTTAAACTGATGCTCGAAATGAAAGTAATTTGGAACATCTTATTACTCTCAAACTGGTTTTACATTTCACGAAAATAATGATGACGGGCCATATTTTTACCCGAAGGAAAATATCGGATTTTAGATCGAGATCTAAGCTGAAAAGGAAACAAAAATAAAATGACTGATGACTGGAGGGATCAGCTTGCACTTTTGTCTTTTCGGAATATCTAATTAAAGTTGGTCGTTCAACCCTACCAAAGCATAATATATAATAATAATAAATGTTTCTAAATGAATCAGTTCAGAACGACTGCACCAAATCATATAATTCTTTTCTTTTTTGGTGTGTTTGTTATTATCAGGAGGTTTGTGAAAAAGATAATTTTCAAAAAATTATACGGATAGAATTCAAAACCAGTTTTTTTGTCATTTAAAATCGCAATATGACTAATAGATGGCGCCATACTATGACTTACAAAAGAAGCTAGGATTAACAAAATAAATATTATTAAACAATACATACAACCCTTAAATATTTACCTTTATTTCACCAACCCCTCTTATTTAATAGTCGTATTAGTGTCACAGAGTTAGTTGCCATACTCCTCCGAAATAGCGTAACTGATTTTTATTAAATTTTTCATGTATATTAGGTAGATCTGATAATTTGTCGTAACATAATATTTTCCATATCCCTAGTAAGTGTGGTTCGCCGCAAACATATATTTTATGTTTTTTTACAATTTTTTTATTTTTTTATGATGTGGCATTAAAACATAAACAAGAGGAGATCAACAACAAAATAAACAGCATGGTAATCTCAGATATTAATCAAGAAAACATAAGTGTGGATAAAATCAAAAAGATCTGTAATTCAGTGGTAGATAATAAACTTAAACCAGAAAACAATATAAAAAAAACAGCCATGGATTATACAAGAAATATTAGAGCTAATGGAAGAATGAAGGAAACACAGAAATAAGAATGAGGAAAGGTACAAAGTAATAAACAAAATCTATAAAAAAAGGTTAAGGAAGCAAAAGAATCATGGCTACAAGATCAATATATAGAAATAAAATTTCTAGAACAGAAGCATGACACTTTTAACCTACATAAAAAGATCATAAACTTAACGGGAGTAAACGGATCAAGAAGTCATAACTTAATATTAGACGAGCACAATAATCTGCTCTACGAAAATGAGAGAATACTTGAGAAATGGAGGCAATACATGAAAGAATTATTTAAGAAAGAGCAAGAGACAGAAGTCAGTGTTCTTTGGATGTTAGGGCCAGAAATAACGCTCAGTGAAGTCAAATATACAATAAAACAACTAAAAACTAACAAAGCACCTGGACCTGATAACATACAAGCTGCAATATTGAAACTATTTGAAAACAACCAACTCAAACTCGTAACGAGTCTACTGAATAAAATCTATAAAACTGCAGAATTTCCTACATATTGGCTAGTTTCCACCTTTATACCTATCCCCAAAAAGGCAAATGCCACCAGATGCTCTAATTACAGAATTATAAGCTTAATGAGCCATGCACTCAAATCCCTTCTTTCTGTTATTCACTCTCGCATATATAGAAAACTTGAACAAAACATTAGCAGTGTTCAGTTTGGATTTAGAAGCGGAATGGGAACGCAAGAGGCCCTATTTTCCAAACAAATGTTAATACAAAGAGCTCTAGACGTAAATTGCGAAGTCTACGCATGCTTTATAGTCTTTGAAAAATCATTTGACAAGGTGCAACATCAAAAATTATTTCAGATACTGAAAGAATCTAGGATTGATGACAAAGATTTACGCCTAATTTAAAATTTATACTTACAGCAAAGGGCAACTTCACGAAACGAAACCTCACAAGAATTCACTATAAAACGAGGAGTACATCAGGGCTGCATTTTATCACCGACATTGTTCAATACTCACTCGAAAATGCTGTTCAAGGACGCTATTGATGGTTTAGGAGAAGGTATAAAATCATAAACAATTTAAGATGTGCGGTTGATACGGGTTTGATTGCTGATAAAGCGGAGGATCTGCAAACATTAATAGACCATGTAGTGGAAGCCTGTGACAGATACGGCATGAAATTAAACTGTAAGAAGACCAAAATTCTTGTAGTAAGTAAAAACGACGTAATACAACACCAATTCACAGCTAATAATGGACCCTTGAAAATAATCGACAAAATTACATACCTTGGATGCAGGCTAAATAAGGAATGGGACCACTCACAGAAAATAAGATGTCGTATGGAAAAGGCGAGAGCTGTCTTTAATCGCCTCAGGAAGATTTTATGTAATATGTACCTGAATATTGATATAAGAACACGAGTTTTGATATGCTATGGATTTTCTACCCTTTTATATGGAATCAAAGCCTGGACCTTGGCGAAGGCAACATCCAAACGATTAGAAGCTTTGGAAATGTGGTGCTACCGCCGCATGCTCAGAATTTCCTATATCCGTCATGTTACAAACAACACCGTGATCCAACGTATGAATAAAGATCTGGAAATTATGTGTATCGTGAAAATCAGACAGATGACATACTTAGGACTTGTGATGCGCAATGAGAAGTATTAACTAATTCAACAAATTTTACAAGGTAAAATAGAAGGCAAAAGATCTCAAGGGCGCAGAGGAACATCTTGGTTGAAAAACATCAGACAGTGGACAGGAATGACTACCATACATCTATTTAGAGCAGCTGTCAACAAAGTTGTATGGAGTAACATGATTGCCAACATCCACAGAGGATAGGCACCAAAAGAAGAAGAGAAGATTAAAACATACGTTCATTTCTTAAATTTCCTCTCAATTTTACTAACTCCTATTTTTAATTGCCATGTTAGTGTTAAATAGTTAGTTGGCATACTTCTTTGAAAGGACTTGACCGATTTTTATAAAAAAAATTATGTATGTTTGGCTAATCTGATAAGTGGTCGTAATCTGGGTCGTAAAGCGGTCCTAATATCAATGAGAGCTGGGATAAAACCGCAGAAATTAAAAGCCGAATAGAACAAGCCCGAGCTGCCTTTGTAAAAATGAGAAACGTACTTTGCAGTCAGGATCTTAGCATTGACCTTAGAGTTCGAATAACATTGTGCTACATCTTTCTTGTCCTGCTGTATGGAGTGGAAGCGTGGACTCTAACTGAGGCTAAACTTAGACGCTTGACAGCCTTTGAGATGTGGGTTTACAGACGACTACTGAAAATAAGCTGGGTCGACAGAGTTAGAAATGAGGAAGTCCTTAGACGGCTGAACCAAACAACACAACTGGTTAATATAATAAAGAAACGTTAGCTGGAATACTTCGGTCACATTATAAGACACCCTGAAAAATATGATCTTTTACATCTGATCATTCAGGGAAAGATCCAAGGTAATCGTGGTTCTGGTAGAAGAAAAACATCATGGCTGAAAAATCTAAGGCAATGGTATGGAAAATCAACTACATCGTTATTTAGAGCTGCTGTCAATAAAGTCACGATAGCGAATATGGTAGCCAACATGATATCCAACTATCGATAACGGTCATGGAACTAGAAGAAGAAGAAGGTCGTAATCTATTTTTCATAGCAGTATGGGGTGAGAGTGGTTCATCCCAAACATTTTTTTTTTATTTTGTTTAAAAAAATTGATTTTTATTTTTTATAGCCATTAATTTTCACCCTTTTATTACTTACCCCTATTTTTTAATAAACATATTAGTTTCACAGAGTTAGTCGTCATATTCCTCCAAAACAGCTTCACCGATTTTGATAAAATTTTATTTTTATGTTCGGTAGGGATGATAATCGGTTGTGACTTTTCATACTCCTAAGGTGTAAGAACTCCCATTGGAACGAATAGAACGCACATTTAAGTTGAACTCCCAGATCTCTATTTTTACAGCAGATGCTCTTGCAATATCTGAGGCCTTACTTTATGCAACAGAAAGTAACTCGGACCATATAGTGATATTATCAGATTCTTTATCAGTTTTGACCTCCGGGTGCCGGAGGTACTGGGAAACCGGGATTGCCAAATACGTACAGTTGCCCTTATATTTACAAAATTAAGGATATCAAACAAAAGTTAGTAACAAGGGGCAAAAATGTACTTTTTGTTTGGATTAAAGCACATATGGGTTTGGAAAATAACGAACATGTAGACCAATTAGCAAGAGAAAGTATTATGTCTAGTAGAGAAACTTCGTATAAAATCACGGCTTGCGACTTTCTGGTTTCCTTAAAATTAAGATTATACCAAAGGTGGGATAATATATGGAAGGAATATTTCATTGTTAGCCCAAATAGATACACTTCTCTTCAAACAGATATTCTTAAAACTCCTTGGTATAAGTTTTTTAATGTACCTAGTAAATATGTTACCACGATCATAAGACTAAGATTTGGGCATGCCTGTTACGCCAAACATTTATTTAAACTTAAGGTTTTAGATAATGATCAATGTGAATTTTGTACAGAAGAAGGAAACCTAGATCATATATCTTTCAGTTGCCCCAGAAATACTATAATTTCATCCAGATTAATAAATAATTTACATAAACACAATATGTTAGCCCCTTGGAACCTTCAGTACCTCTTATCATTAGACTCGAGAGCAGTGTATGATTTATTAGTTATGTTTTTAAAAGATAGTAAAATAACCATGTAAATAAATATACATTAGTTAATAACGTAACCTTTGTCTCTAACCCAATTGTTTAAATTCCTTTCTTACCGTGGCCTAGTGTTTTACGTTAAAAAAAATGCCTTGATGGGCCCTAGGCGAGAAGAGAGTGACCCTGTTTACCTGTTTACTGTTTTGTATATTTATTTTAATATAAACTCAGACAACCTTTTTTCGACCATGTTGAGTCTGGCTGAATGACTAAAAGTCTATGCCAAAAAAAAGGTGTAAGGACATCCCAAATATTTTCGAAAAAAGTTCTTTGATTTTATTTTTTTATGATGTAGCATTAAACAATATATAAAACTCTTAATTTTCACCCTTCTATCACCACCCCTTATTTTTAAGTAGCAAAAATAGTGTGACAGAATTATTAGTGTCACAGGGTTAGTTGCTACACTCCTTCCAAATAGCCTGATTGATTTTTATTAAATTTTATATGTATATTCGATTGAATATACTACTCTGAATTTTCTTTCAGGGAAGTTTCTATCATTTAGAAACCTCGACTGTGCAATGGAAAGATGCTGACTGAGAAAAGGCTAATGTATATATTGTCATTGCGACAATGATGATGAAAGAAAAATACAAATTAGAGGATGGCTTGATCCCGCGTATAGTGATGATTTCATCAAGCGTACCAACGCTACGTACGTGCGCTTTTTGCTTCTGCAATGACAATAAACACATCACAAAGCCAACCGTTGGAAGTTAAACTTTGGAAATTAACTTTGAGTTTCCATATTTTGCAAATGGGCAATTATTCGCGTATCGGAAAACCCTCCATCGTTCTATAATTATTTAACGCAAAAAAATAAAAATATTTTTATGAGAAAGTCTTAAATTGATTAAAATTTTTTCATGCATTTTATGTTTAAATGTTTTTTTTTTGGGTTTGATTTTCTGTTAATTTTTAGACACATTGTTTAATTTTAAGGCGGTCAACTAATTTATATAAATGATGCCAGGTGGGAATTTAGGCATTTAACAATTTCTTAATGTTAATAGATGATGACCTGTATGATTTATTCTTGTCAGTATAAATATTTGTAAATATATTTTATAATAATTTTATTAAAGAAAATTGTGAGTTACTCTGGAAATTTTATCTTAAGTAAATTTTACCAAATATTCGACCGTCCCGCTTCTTTTGGCACACCTTATGGACTTTACGCACTTTTGGGATACCGGGCTCTTGTCCAGCCTTTCGTTTTTTAGCCTCTCTTATACCATTAAAAATCGTGATTCTACCGAATTAGCTGTTACGTTTTTAATATTACGACATATATTTTATTTTTAAAATTTCAAATCAAATACCCACACTGTATTTACTGTAATATAAATTTTGGTTAAAGTCTAAAGAAAGCCTTGGTTAAAAACGAATAAAACTTACTCTTAATTTTCACCACCAACCATCTAAGCATTGATAAAGAATATTAAATATGCTGTAACAGTCAGAACTTCTTTAAAACACTTTACTTCGCAAAAGGAAAAACATTACAAATTCAACTACGTTACGTAATTTTCCAAATGCTTACCTATATTCGCTGCATATTCGCTTTTAAAAGTTTGTAAATGCAGACACAATAAAAATAATGAGCGAGCTGAATATACAGGAAATGCTGTATAATGTGGCTTTTTGGCTTCAGTGCTCGTTTGACGGTAGCCGAAATGTAGGTAATAAAAATTAGACTGGAATATGAATATTTTAATATCACACAGTATGCTTTAGACAAATGGTCTATTCTTTTGTTCTGCTGTATAATTTTATTTTACGTGATTTATGTAACAAATACTGCATAAAAAAATACGAGTTCATATAATTTCCTAATTGAATAATTGATTCTTTATCAATAGTTGGCTATGATAGTTTTTGCACATGTTATTACAAATCAGACAAAATAGAGGATTTTTTTTAGTTACATTTCCAAGCTGCGGTTTGAGATTTATCTGTTATCTTACTTTACTGTGTTGATAATATTTAGTAAGAATGTGTTTCACTATTAGTTGGCACTGGTATGTTTGACAGATAGGTCGGACATCTGATGTCATCTGGAAGCTGTGTATTATTTTGGTGTGGCGTATACGTATTCTTCGTATTATTGTAAGGTCGTGGTTAGATAGTCCGTGGGACCAGTGTATAATGGCTTATACAATGAAGGCTGTATTGCAAGTAAGGGTGTACTTAAGGAGTTTTAGTAAGTTTTTCATAATCTTTTGAATAATCTACTATATGCTTCTGTTTTTGAATCTTTGCAAATTTGAATATAAGTTCTTGATGTTGTATCTGTTAAAGCCGTTTAAGCATGCTGATCTGCGAGTTCTTTACCAGGTATACCAATGTGAGACAGAATCCATATAAATGTAATCTTAAAATTTAATATAGTAAGGTGGTGGTAAGGGTGATTGATATTATGGACAAAGAAATGATCGGTAAATAATTCTTGCATGCATAAAATGAAAGCTAGGGTGTCTGTACAAATGCAACATTTTGGTTCATTAGAGCGAATAAGTGCTGTATATATTTTTAGGAGCGAATTTTAATCCAAAGCCCAGTGGTAAGTAGTCAGTGTTTTAAGAATTTTAATCTAGTACAAAATCGATCGGAGAGAGCAAAACAACCCTACCTGGTAGTTGCCAACTTAAAAAAAGTAGATACCTTTATCAATTTAGAAGTAAACGTCACATAGGACAAAACTGATAATGCAGAGCTTAGCAGAAGAAGAGTTTGGAACTAGAATTAGAAGAAAAACCAGATTTTTAAATCGCGAAAAGTACACCAAATAACTAAGATACGAATGTGCAAGACCGTAATTCAAAAATCTGTAAACCGTATGGATATCTTCGAAAGAAAGTTACTAAGGCTCTATTAATGAGAACAACAGGTGGCAATATGACAAGATGCAAATATGAAATATATATTATATATAAAGAACAACATTTTTCTCAGTATGTCCACCTAAAGCGTAATTACTATTTAAATGGGAATAAGCCACAATTAAAGGTTAAAATACGTTTATTGACGTTTCAATTTCCACTTCGGAAATCGTTCTCCATATTTTCCAGAACGATTTCCGAAGTGCAAATTGAAACGTCAATAAACGTATTTTAACCTTTAATTGTGACTTATTCCCATTTAAATAGTAATTAATTTAAAATGCCACAAGAAAATAGCTTCAGAACAATATTAAGAAACACCTAAAGCGTGTTTAATGTATAGGCCATGTATTTGGTATGGAAGAAAACATGCTTCCAAAAAAGTGTTAAGTTCAAGAATTCACTGAAAGAGAGTTATTGAAAAACTGAGAAAGTAATAGGAGGATTATGTGGAAGAGGACGCAAAAATTCCCCTTAGAAGTGATTGTGGAGGAGAATGACTACGGACCGCAACGAATGGAGTAGTTGAAAGAAAAGGGAATAATATAACATTTAAATATTCCACTATTGTAGCATAATATTTTCTGTCGTATCTCAAAGACCTAAACTGACACTTATTATTGGGTTCATTTTTGATACTATGAGATATCACTACATGGGCTTTTTGATGACTTACTTTCGTCTATTAACCCTTATCCGGGCAAGGTGGGTCCAACGGACCCGAGACGCCAATTCTCTTTTATTATAAACTGATAAAAATTTTTTTATTGATTTTTATGCATCATTGAATTTGTTTAAAAGTAAGTTTCCTTCAAAATAGTCATGAGTAAAGCTCGGACTATAGGCAAAATCCCTTTTTTGCCTATTTTGCCTATTTTAATTGTTTTTTGCACTTTTTGCCTTTTTTTCGTAAATTCCGCCTATTTGTGCCTTTTTTAAAATTTCATGGTACTACCCATGATATTATTCTATTACTAAACCATTCTATAATAAAATTTTGGGTCAATAATAAAATATCAATGGTTTGTTTATATAACAGATTTCTAGGAAAATGTACCTGATCGAGACTTGAGGGTTAACTATTTGGAAATACCTAAGCTTTATTAGTTTAGTATCAGTTGTACAGTCGGTTACTGTATGAGAGTTTAGTCACAAATTGCTATATCCTAGTTTAGTTTTGTTGCGTATAAAGAAAAGCAAAGAACACGTTTTAAAAAGTTTTAGACATTTGGGTGAAAAGATGACATCTAAATTAAGGCTATGGATCGCACCTTATTCGGAACTTTCTCTAGAAGGAGATGGAGGATTTTGTAAACGATGCGGTTTTATTTTTTCTCTTTTTGTCTCGTCCCACAATATAACTAAATTCTAAAGCGGTTTTAGAATTCTAATTTTTTTTTTTAATTCTCAGATTTCAAGTAGAAAAAAGTACTTTATTTATCAGCATTGTGGAACCCCACTTCATAAACGTAATTTGGAAAAATTAAATTCCTCTAAGTTAGCCCAAATATCTCTGCGGGATAGTTTAAGCAGTTCAAAAAAAAGGAGGAAGGATTGCATTCAACATTCCTCTATATAAAATTTATAACCCTAGTTTTAAATGCTTTTTCGAAAAATATCTTAATAAATCCTTACCGGACGAGAGTACATTGAGAAAACATACTGTGGAAAAATGTTATGTGGAATGTATTTCAAAAATTAAGCCGGAGTTAGAAGGTAATTTTTTGTATATTATCGTGGATGAAACGACAGATGTATGCGGCAGGTATATAGCTAATTTAATGATTGGAATTTTGAACGAAAACTTTGCGAGAAAACCTTATTTAGTTGCCGTGAAAGAATTGGAAAAAACAAACAATTTAACAATAAGTCGATTTATACAAGATAGTTTAACAAATCTCTTTTTACCCAACGCTATACCAGTGAATAAAATAGTTTTAATGCTGTCAGATGCTGCGACATATATGTTAAAAGCTGGTGTTAATTTAAAGATTTTTTATCATAATTTAATTCATTGCACTTGTGTAGCCCAGGGGGTAAATAGAATTGCTGAAGAAATAAGAAATCTGTTTCCGTTGGTAAATAATTTTATAAATTTTATGAAAAAAGTTTTTGTAAAGTCTCCGTTGAGGGTGCAAATATATAAAGAAAGACTTTCCGGTGTCCCTTTGCCAGCTAAACCAGTAATTACAAGGTGGAAAACCTCGAAGCAGTTTTTTTTACGTTGAATACTGCAATGAAGTAGAATTAATTATGTCAGAATTTGATGATGATATTTCCGAAGCCATTCGAGAAGCAAAAAAATATTAAAAAATCCCAAATTGAAACAGGAACTCGCTTATATCAATGACAATTATAAGTAAATAGTTACCACAATTACCTTATTAGAAAAACAAGAGATACATTTATGTGAGTCAGTAAAATTAATAGATAATTAAAGACGAAATTTAAATCGGCACCTGGAAGTAACGGTCAATTAATTAAAAAAAAATGAAATAGGTATGTTTTCGACAAGAATGAAGGTTTTTCGTTTTTATCTAATGTTGCTAAAGTTTTGAATGGGACATTTTCCGAGGAATTTCAAATTATGCCAGATTTATTATCCGCTCTGAAATATGCTCCAATTACAACTGTCGATGTCAAACGTTCGTTTTCAATGTACAAATTAATTTTAAGTGATCGAAGACATAGTTTTACGACCGAAAATATTAAAAAACATTTAGTTGTTTCTATTAATGATAAAATTTTAAATGGTTACAATGTTAATTATTAATTTACAGTTATTTGGTTACTAGTTTATTTATACTAATGTTATGATTATGATGTGTTAATATACCTGCCTTAAGTTATATTCCTTTATTTCCTATATTTTGCCTAAATGTTAATATTCCTGCCTTTTTTAATAAAAATCTTTGCCTATATAGGCGCCTTTTTCTTAAATTTTTGTTTCCTATAAATCCGAGCTGTAGTCATGAGCTATTCAAAATATTCATTATCATTTTTGAAAATTTTGCGTCGAAAGAATTTTGTTACGTATAGGGGTAACACGGGCCCGTTGAACGCTATTTGTATTTATACCTAAAGTTTTAATCTTTGTTACAGAAGTTAATCTGACAATCAGGTAATGTTTTTATGGATTATCTTAACGACTTTTATGATCGCGGAAATCCAATAATAAAGTATAAACGTGTGACAAACAATGTAAACATCTCTTTGATGTGAACATTAGCTTACAATAGGTGTTATATCTATTCTAAATGAATTTTAAAAACTGATAATCATTGCTGGAATGCAATAGTATTGTTAGGTAGGTAACTATACATATTTTAAAATAAATAATGCATCTGCTATCAGTCGTTTGATATCGATGTTAGTGTCGACAACTAAGCTCCTAAAATTATATTGATTTACAATGAAAGTACATAATACAAATAACATGTCCCGAACAGCATTATCAGCAGCAGAACTGCAAGATATCGCTAATAATTTATGGTATGAAGTAGGTGGCATTAAAAGTGACTGAAATTAAAGATCTTTCGGAATGATAATAAAGAAGAATGTGTAGCTACAAGTGACCAGATTTTAGAGAGTGTAATTTTTGAAACTAAGTATGGAATTAACTAAAAGAGTCAACCACAACCGACAGAACGTATGCGATCCTGCGACATAATAAAAAGCAAAGTGTATAAAGTAATGATAAATTCCACAAGGAATCTACGTTCCTGTAGTTGGCTGTATACCATATATTAAAAAATTAATTAAAATCCTTTGTAAAAGGTATATATTTAAAAACCCAAACGGGCTGTGTTAGACAAAACGTTTTCGGAATCTATCATTCCATCATCAGTGTCTAGAAGTACATGAATGTAGCCACTAAATATATGGGTAAAAACCCGTTAACAAATAATTAGTTACATTAGTTTGACAGTATTTCTTATAAATTAATAGGATGTTAAAGTTGCCGTTGGATTAGTTAGGTAGGGTTGCTTCCATACAGTCCTCGTAGACACACCGTCTCAGGACTAGCAACTTCGACGTGGAGTCATATGTCGCCATGTTACCTAATCCAACGGTAACTTTAACATCCTATTAATTTATAAGAAATACTGTCAAACTAATGTAACTAATTATTTGTTAACGGGTTTTTACCCCTATATTTAGTGGCTACATTGATGTACTCCTAGACACTGATGATGGAATGATGGATTCCGAAAACGTTTTGTCTAACACAGCCCGTTTGGGTTTTTAAATATATACCTTTTACAAAGGATTTTAATTAATTTTTTAATTAAAGTAATGTTACTCCATGGTCAAAGTGTAGGAATGCCGAAAAAGTCCTGAAGATATAGAACTGGAAATATTGCGACTCTACAGAGTTATATGCCTTTATTGGACTATTACTTACTACAGGGCACCTAAGTTATTTGTTCCTTAAGATTTGTTCAATTTAACGATAAGAATACGAGCTCTGAACGAAGAAGGAACGACAAATTAGCAGCAGTACGCGATTTGTGGAATCCAGTCAACCAAAACTTTCAGAAATACCAGGAAGGTAGGAGATACTAGGAAAAAATATAACGTTAGATGAGCAATTTGTTCCATATCAAGGTAGGTGTCCTTTCAATCAGTATATGCCTTCAAAGCCAGATAAGTATGCATTAAAATATGGTAGGCCTGTGACTCGGAAACACATTACCCTTTAGGTGGAATAGCATATACAGAAAAAAGGGAAATACAGTAGCCAAAAGTCTTGCAGCTCAAGTTATAAAGCAACTCGTTGAATCTTACTATAATTCCAAGAGGAATATAACTTGCTATAACTATTTCACTGATCTTGCTCTTTCACAAGAATTATTGGCAAATCCACTAACTCCTGTGGGCACAGTAAAAAAATAAGAGATTTGTCTCTCGGGAATTTCTACCAAACAAGAACCGTTTGGAGTAATCTTCAATTTTCGGATTCACTCCAAAAACATCTCTTGTTTCTTACGTTTCAAAAAAACAAAGAAGGGTCCTAGTCCTGTCTACCATGCATTACGATGCTTACTATGCAGATGATATTGACAAAAATCCAGATATGATACTCTACTATAATAATACAAAATGTGGTGTCGATACGCTAGACCAAATGGTACATAAATATATGTGCAAAAGACGAATTAACCATTGATCTGTTGCATTTTTTATGAATATTTTGGACGTGGCTGGGGCAGCCTTATTTATTACTTGGACAAATTTACATCCAAAATGGAACGAAAACAAAAACGAAAAGCGAAGATCGTTTCTTACAACAACAGCAGAACAACTAGTGTTGCCTCAAATTTTTAGAAAAAAATCAAAGGGACTACAATGGGAAACAAAACAGTGTATTGAAAAATACTTACAGGAAGTTGAACCACATAATTAAAAGCAAAAACTAGAAAAATGTCCCTTTTTAACAAGGAAAAGGTGTTACAGGTGCCCAACAAAAGAAGACAGGAAACAAAACAAATTTCTGAAATATGCAGTAGAAATGTGTGTAACGATCACTGTATAATTAAAAAATTTTGTAAGTATTTCAATAAAGATAAATAAAAGACTAATCCATGGTTTTTTATTTTTATTATTTTTTTAACCTAATACCTAATAATAATTTAATTTGTCATATCAATTTACAAAATAAACTGTATTAACACAGCACAAGATCTAAAGCACTGGAGACAGCTACTGTGTTTAGGACTAGATGTTACAGGCCTTGAGATGATTGTTGATGAAATTTGGCTAAACTAATATATTGCCAGTTGTAATTATTTATTCATGTTTCTTGTAGTTGTGCGAAAAAATATATGAGGGTACTTATACATTTTGATATTAAATCATTTTTATTTTCAGTTGGTATAAGAGAAAAAATTTACATAAAATGTAACTTACCTACTAATACAAAATAAGAAATTATAAGTAATTGCTTGCAATTAATGACCTTGAAGTAAAACATTTATTATTTTTAAAATGTTATACCATAAATCAAGTTGCTAACATGTTTAATAAACAGGCTAGCGATTCGTAAGCCGAAGGCTAACTTAACTCATACCGTTTACACCAGTGGTAATTATGGGCAAGAATGTGTACTCCGGAGACCCCAACAAAACTTCAACACAGTATACCTGGGGCTACTGAGTATATTCATACCCACATTTAATTAAATGCGTGAGAAATTTGCGGCTATAACTAGGGTATCGGTAAAGTTTCAGTTGTTTCTGTTCAAATTTACTTATTTTTTGCTTTACTCTTGATACTACTAATAACAACAATATTTTTCTATTGATGTTTATTACGATATCAATAACAATTTTATCAATGTTTCTTAATCAATTTCATTGTATACTCTGACAAGACACTGGGGAGAGTTACTCATGAATGTAACATGATTGGTATACTAATTTACGAGGCGCAAATTAAAGAATCCATTTACTGATAAGAATAACAAAATAATATCGGTTCACATTTTGATAGCTTTCCGTATATTTTAATGGGTAATATACGGTCCTTTGTAGTGAGCCAGCTGTAACAACAGACTATCTTAAAAGTTTTGTCTACATCGAAATTTGAATTTATTTATGAGTTTTTTTTAAAATTGAAACTAAGTAGACAACAACGTTTTTTTTTTAAATAAATTGGTTAGATAATTAACTGCCAAAGAACTTACTTAACTTAATCAGTAGAACCCATTTGTACCTTTCGGTGTTGGGCCGTTTACAATACAATTCATTAAATTACAATATTTGACAGTCTTCTGAGGTGTCCTAGCTCTTAACGAACTTTCTCCATTCCTTCCTATTGGATGCCATCTGTGTTGCTTCCTGCCAAGTCTTACCCTTACTCTGCAGTATCTGCGAGATGTCACTGTTCCATTCTTTAATGGGTCTTCCTCTTCTGTTCTTCCCTATTGGTTTGGCGTCCCACACTCTTTTTACTTGTCTATTATTGTCCATCCGGGTTAGATGTCCGAACCATGCCAATTTTTTCTCTTTGATTGACTCGAGTATCGGTTTGATTTTGAGTCTTTCTCTTATTTCTTCATTTCTGATTCTATCAGTTCTTTTTACTCCTATCGTTCTTCTGAGGTATATCATCTCTGCTCCCTGAATTCTGCTCTGATGTCTTTTGTTTAATATCCAATTTTCTGCTCCATATGTCACTGTAGGTCTATATATTGTTTTGTATATTGTCATCTTGGTCTTTGTTGATATTTCTTTGTTATTAAGGAATCCTCTATTTAGTGCTTGGAATAGTTTTCCTGTGTTTTCCATTCTGTTGTTAAGATCATCCTCGATGTCTCCTTTCTTGTTGATTACTGTTCCTAAGTATTTGTATGAATTTGTCTGTATTATTTTTTGTTGGTCTATCATTACTTCTATTTGATCTTCCGTCCGTTGTTTCCTTGATATTTTCATTATTTGAGTCTTCTCTTTGTTTACGTTTAAGTTGTATTTGCTTGCTTCTAGATTCCATTTCTTTAAGTTGTATTTCAGTTTTTTTGCAGTTTCCGCAATTAATACTATGTCGTCTGCAAATATACACATCTCAGCATTTATCATTTGCATTTCGTTTCAACCAATGCAGTATTTCTTGAATGTTTTCTTACATTCTTTCACTATCTCATCTATTACATTTATGAATAGTACTGGGCTGAGACTTCCCCCTTGTCTAACTCCTTGGGTTGTTTCAAATGGTTCTGACTGTATATTTAACATTCTTACTGTATTTGTTGTTTTCATGTATATACTCTTTGTTGCTTCTATCAGTTCTTCACTTACTTGTTTCTTCTTTAGGCTTTCCCATACATCTTTTCTTTTGACTGAGTCGAATGCTTTTTCCATGTCTATAAAGCTCAGATGTATTTCTTTATTTTTCTTTAAGGCTTTTTCTATTACTTGTTGCATGGTGAATATATGGTCTTGTGTGTTGTGTCCTTTCCTGAATCCACTTTGTACATCCTCTAATTTATGTTCTATTTCTTTTCTAATTTTCCTTTCTATTATGGTTTCGTATACTTTTGCTGCTACACATAGTAGTGATATACCTCTATAGTTCCTACAGTCTCTTGTGCTTTCTTTCTTGTATATAGGTATAATTACTGCATTTGTCCATTCTCTGGGTATTACTTTTCTCTTCCATATTAGGTTATATATGTATAACAATTTTTCTTTTGCTTTTACTCGTATATATTTCATCATTTCTGGTGCTACTTCATCGCTTCCTGGTGCTTTTCCAATCTTTATCTTTCTTATTGCTTCTTCCAGTTCTTCTTTTTCTATAGTTTCTGGATTTTCCGTGTTTCTCATGGATACTCTTCTGTTGTGACTTTCCTTCTCCATTGTATTCGCTTGATTTCCATTCAGTATCAGCTGAAAATGTTCCCTCCATCTTTCCATTATTGTCTTATTGTCGTTTATTATTGTTCCTTCCTTGTTCATTATTTGTTTGAGTTTCGTTTCTTTGTTGCTTCTTAGGTTTTTCAGTGTTCTGTAAAATAATTTTACGTTTTCTTTGCTGTTTTCTTCCATTTTTTTCCCGAATTTTTCCCAACTTTTCTTTTTCTCTTTCTTAACTATCTCTTTAACTTTTGTTCTTTGTCTCTTATAATTTTCATATTTTTGTTGTGTTTTGTCTTGGATGTATTCTTTCCATAATTTCTTCTTTTCTTTTATTTCTCTTTTCACTTCATCGTTCCATCAAGATGTTCGTTTCCCTCTGTTGTTATTTCTTGTGGTTCCACATATTGATTTAGCTGTTTTTATCATCGCATTTTTAAATTTTCGCCATTCTTCTTCTATTGTTTCTGTTATTTCATGTTCATTGTCCATCTCTTTCTCTACTCCTTCTGAGTATCTTATTCTCGTTGTTTCTTCCCTTAGTTTATAAATTTTTATTATTTCTTTGTGTTTTCTGTTTATGTTCTCATTTCTTTTTATTTCTTTTCTTTTGCTTTTGAATGTGGTTTCTAGTAGATAGTGGTCACTACCAATTTCATAACTCCTTTTTACCCTTACGTCTCTTATCCAGTTCTTGTCTGTTTTTGCACTATAATATAGTCTATAATTGATTGTTCGTCTCTTGATTTGACTTCTCTTGTGATCTTGTGTATCCTTTTATGTTGGAAGTGTGTGTTCATAATCACCAGGTTATTGTCTAGACAGAATTCGAGTAGTAATTTTCCATGTTTGTTTAGTTTGTCCTCCCCATAAGGTCCGATGACATTGTTCCATTTTTCTGTTTCTTTCCCCACTCTGCTGTTCATGTCTCCTGTGATAACAATTTTCTCTCTACAATCATTTATCACTTCTTGTAATTTGTCCCAGAATTCATTCTTTTCGTTTTTTGTTGCGTCTTCATCTGGTCCATAACATATGATTAGGTTTGTATTGGTTTCCTCTGTATCCATATCTATGTCTACTATTAGTATACGTTCGTTGTAATATATTAAATTTTTTATTTTGTTGATACTCTCCTTCTTTATCATGCACGCTACTCCTGCCTGCCAACTGCCAAAAAAAAAATATAATAATTGTATTACCGGTGTTATTTATAACTATTTATATAATAGTTTTTTAGGCGAAAACACTCGACCAATAGAGATCTTGTCATTGTTTTGTTATTGTTTTTGTCAATCATAGAGGTCTTGTAACATTTTTTTTATTATAGTTAATATATTAAATTATTTCTGATCCCTTTACCTCCGTTGCTGATACGCCCATAGTTGTATTCGCAAATAGGTTGTTAAATTTTATTGGAAACTACCAAAATATTACGGAAGAATCTACCTACTTGTTTAAAGACGCCGGTTTATTTAATTCTTAGTAAATCTTTCCGATTTAGCATCTGTTCCTTTTGATGGATTTGTTAAATATCGTCGAAAGCACGTCTATAGTGATTTATCTGTAAAAACCTAATTCCGAAGATTTTATTTTCGTCACGTTCCAGTTACTAGTACCGTATTTACCTCGAAGTTTTCGAGAGTCGTTAGAACTTTACCTTCTTGGAAATGGATACTGTCCTACCATTTTTAAGTGGGAGATATCCCTTCCTTTTTAGGTGGAAGTTTTTGGAGAAGAACTTTACTTCTAGTTGGGCGATCTTAGAGAAAAGTCGGTCGTTATTTTACCGTCTCTGTACATTTTCTTTCTAAGTGTGTATACACTTCTATATTTGAGTTCTTTTAATCTAATATCATATTAGATTAAATATTGGTATAAAGTACCTTTTAATTTAAATAACTTCAGTGCTTAATACAAGTATAGTATATAGCTTCAGTGCAGTGTAGCAGTCATCGAGAATTACTGTAGGTTATCATAATCATAGTATCTTTAATTATCTGGGCGAATAATATGGTATGGTTATGGTATCATATTATCTTCAATTATCTGGGCGAATCTATCTTCATCTATGCCTTCACGTGTAGTTAAGAGTAACTACTGATTTTTGCATTCAATTTAAAGAACATTAAATATTTTCTTACGAACTTTCCATCAGCTAATAAGAAATTCCAATAAATAATAATTACGAACATTTAATTTTCTGATAATCATTAAACAACAAGTAGGTGGACGGAGTCCACCTGATATATTTATTATTTGTTTATATAGTGTGTTGACCAAATTTATTTAATAATTAAATGTTGGTATCTTTTCATGGATTTGGTCTTAGAACCAAAATATTTTTCCTTATCTTTTTTCTTTTATAAGGTTTCTTAATTTTCTCCTTAAACCCCAAAAAATGAAGTGGCGCCCTGTTCCTATCTTATTTTATCTTTGGTAATTTTACCCACTTATCTTTTTTGTTTATTTCGGTAACTTTTCTAAAATATCTTATCCTGTGGATAAGATTTTTGGATAAAAATTATATGAAAACGATAAAAATGGATGGATGGAAGAATGGATGAAAACGATTTTTGGATTTTTGGAATAGAAATTCTTATAATTAGCTGTATACTACATAAATTGTTTATAGTAGGTTTTTTAAAAAATCCCTTATAAAAAGTATTTAATTGCCTTGTATCTTAAAAATATTCTTTCGGGATACATTACGGAATGTTTTTATTCTAATAACTCCATCATCAGTGCCTTGACCTGAAATAAGTATTACTACTTTAATACAATTGGAATTTAAAATTCAAATTGAAATTAAAGATGGCAATTATATGGTATTATCAAAAACATCTTTCAGAAGAAGCCATTGATATTTCTGACATTTCTCTGTTTATTAAAAATACGTGCAAATCATTATGATTGATCAACCAGGAAAACCATATTTAGAAGTTAGATTTTACAGCATTTTACTAACACCGATGTAAAATATAATTTTAAAACTATTATTAAACATGATAAAAAAACGTTAAATAAATGAAAATTTCTGTCGTTCAGAATTAATGTAGCAATGTACATTAATTAGATATAATTGTCGTTCATTCGTAACATTTCAGTCAAATTTTCTTAAAGATACGTAAATAAATTTTTAATACATGAATTTATTATTAATAAAAAAATATTTGTTTACTTTGTTCTTTGTTGTAAATAAAAAGATTTGAGAACATATTAAAAAAGTTGGGCGCCAAATTGTTATAATGTTTTGTTTGTGTATAGTTTTGTGAGCAATGAGTGTTTTTAAATAACATAAATATAGGGTTTTTATCGCGGTTCTCAAAAAATTAGTTTGTAAGCACTTTTTGAAATCATCTTTATTATAATTATTATGTACCACACATATATATCTAATATAGACAATGAATATTAAACAAACTATCTTTAAATTGAAATTCTTATGGCACTAATTAAATTATATAGACAATGTAAATTTAAAACAAACTATCTTTAAATTGAAATTCTTATGACAATAATTAAATTATTTTAAAAAAATTTGGTACCTTTCTGTCACTGAATGCCTAAATGAAACTGTTTTCCAAAATAAAGATTTTAATCACCACTCAATGTCTTCGTTGTCCGCCTCTATTATCCTCCTTTTTGTGAACTTGCATTGCCAAATACACCACAATGTTTTAATTATCAGCTTCCACCATTTTATAATATTTTTCTTCTTAATAGCATTTTTAAATCGGTAAAATATTCTTCTTTCTTTTTTTTATTTGCTTTTTGTTTATTCGTCTTTCTAATAATCTAATACTCATATATCTATATCATAGTATAATCAATACTACATAATATAATTTTTAATCTTTAATTAATACTCTCTTAATTCTATTTTTAATCTCCATCTAATATACTGAATCACTGATAACTGACTATCTTTCTGACTGACCCCATACTGACCATTTTGAATCCAATTCACATGGTATTTATATAATTTTAATGTTCACGAATATTCTTGAAAGAAAATATATTCGAATCCATCTATTTCGTAGACATTACAATGTTAAATTCTTTCTATTGGCATCTTATTTTAGAGTTATAGATAATTCTTTACTATTCTATCTAGAAAACTACTATTCTAACTAAACTTCTATCGAGAATTTTATGGCAATTTAGGCTTTTCAGATCAGAATATAAACTTATATATAAATTACATCTTAAATTAATAAATAACTTTATTTTTTAATCCATAATTATTTATAAAAGTTCCTACAACTAAATTTACTTGAGTGTATATTTGGTTGCCTATAAAGATGGCTCACTCACTCACTGGTAATAATTATGATATTGTAAACATATTTATAATATCATAATTATTAAAATAACCAAATACATTGCAAATTAAAATATGTTAATTCCTTAAGAATGCCCTCATATAAATACTTTGTATAATATTCTCTACTATATAACTTATAAATTATTTCTTTAAACACTACCTTTGTTTCTCCTATATTTAATATTATCTCAATATAAGTAGATTACGTTAGTGATTATTATATACTAAATTTTTGAGAAACATTGAATACCTTATCATCGCACGTCTAATATAAAGAATTATGAATAAATTTTGGATCTGTGCCGTTAAAACTTTCCAGAAGAAATCCAGTAACCGATATCGAAAGAATCGTAAGAAATTGGGAATTTAACCCCTAAAATATCGTTTCCTACACCTTCTCTAGTGGTAAACGGTATCAGTGAACACCTGGACATATCAGACGTCTGGAAATACGAGAAAAAGGGAGTTAAAATATAGCCCTAATAAATCACAAACCCTTAACTTTTACTATGATTGATGTGAAAAAAGCATCGATAAGATGCCGAAATTATTCTGGAGAAATGTATTTCTAATATGAATTGACGAGGTTTTTTATGCATACAAATTATTGGTAAAATTTATTAAATATATAACAATAATACAGTGTTCCAAATTTGACCTAAAAATTGGTTGTAGCGCTATTAGTTCGTATATTGTCGATATGATCATAACTTACCAATGAATGTATCAGTTTGTATACAGAAAATAATAATACATAAGGAAAGGCTTATAAACACTACAAAAAATTAATAAAGGTCTCTTCCTTTAGTTGTGACCCCGCGGCGAGTATAGTGGTCATCGTGATGTCGTGTCCGTTTTCAAAAATGTCTCTCTGGTAATTTCTTTTAATTCATAGATAGGTCTTTTGCTAATTTCTGTAACTTGGTCAATACATCTTGTTGGGGATATTCCTCGGGATCTTCGTACTTTCACCTCTCCATGTTTTCTGTGCCTGTTCTTGGAGATCAACTTGACCAGAGAGGCGTTGCAAATACTAAAAGAAGCAGTAATTAACAACCAAGATCTGAAAATAATTAGAAATCTTTACTTTAATCAGACAGCAAATCTCAGAGTTGAAGGTGAACACACTGACTATGTGAAAATCATGCGTGGAGTGAGGCAAGGCTGTATTTTGTCTCCTCTAATCTTTAATCTGTACTCTGAAAGAATATTTATCAAAGCCTTGTACGAAACTGAAAAAGGTATTCTACTAAATGGTTACGGGCTAAACATCAGATATGCAGATGACACCATAGTGTTTGCGGACAACTAAGATAACCTACAAGTTCTTATAAGCAAAATCACGTATTACAATGAACAATATGAACTCAAAATAAACGTTAAGAAGACAAAGCGTGTGATAATTAGCAAGAAAAGGATAACAGAAGGTCAACTCTACGTCAACCAATCCCCCGTAGAAAGAGTGAGGCACTACAACTACCTCGGCATCATAATAAATGAAGAATGGACCAACAACCAGGAAATTAAAGCACGCATCGGAAAAGCTAGATTCACTTTCAATCGGATGGGGGCCTTCTTCAAGAGTTACAACCTCTATCTTGATACAAAAGTAAGAATGCTCTAATGCTACGTGTTCTCTGTCCATTTTTATGGTGTTGAATCGTGGACGTTAAACGAAGATATGTGCAGAAAACTGGAAGTATTTGAGATGTGGCTATATCGAAAAGCTAGATCCACCTTTAATCGGATGGGGGCCTTGTTCAAGAGTCACAACCTCTCTCTTGATACAAAAGTAAGAATGCTGCGATGCTACGTCTTCTCTGTCTTTTCTTTATGGTGTTGAGTCGTGGACTTTGAACAAAAATATGTGCAGAAAACTGAAAGTATTTGAGATGTGGCTATATTGGATAATACTTAAGATCCCGTGGATAGACCGAGTCACAAATGAGGAGGTCCTCAGAAGAATGAATGAATGAGATGTACGTACTGACCACCATCAAATCTCAAAAGTTACAATTCTTCGGACATATTATGTAAAATAAATACAGATATGCTCTAATTTAAGCCATCCTGCAAGGAAAAATATTTACAAAACGAGGTCCAGGAAGAAGAAGAACATCTTGGTTAAAGAACCTCAGAATCTAGTTCAATACAAAATCTGTGCAGCTTTAGAGAACTTAAGACAGCCTAGGTTTACTCCTTCCTTTCAAACATCCAAAACTCTACGCATTATAGACTCTAGATAGATATAATAAGACAGATAAAAAACATCCTTGATGCACTTTCTTCTCCAAAGTACATTTGTCATATAGGCATCCGTCCACTCGAATACATGCCAGGTTATCTTGATGCAGTTTGCTTTTCTTAAATTAGAAATTTGTGCTCTGGTACCTCTGTCCTTTACAAATTAAGCCTGACAACGTACTATTTGCCAACTTATAAAGTATTCTAGACGACTTTGCAGGATTTGGAGGATTAACTTAATGGCGTGTGTAATTAGAACTAGTAGTCAAGTTAAGCTCGGAAAAAAGAATGTGAGGTTAGATTCAAAGAATTTTTTCTGAGTTTCTCAGAGGGGAGTATAATGTATGCCTGTTGAAAAAGTGTGGAACGTGGTGGCCTGATATTCAAGCATATACGGGATATCCGCGTGCGTCTGATCTGAATCGGCATCCAAATACGCCTTCAAACATCTACACTCCTGCCCAAATCGGTCTGTGCACTACCTTAATCATCTTTGATGTACTAGAAAAAGTAAAAGTATTGTGACAACTGTTGTCCCTTACTGTTATAATTAGACTTACATCCAAAAATACTACAATGTTTTGGCATATTTGATGACAATATAAAGAATATTATTTTATCTCAAAAATATAAAAAAAATTGTAACAGTTCTTTATTATTTTTTTAAGTTGGTATACTTCTTTGTAATGATTTGTGTTATTGGTTGTGATTCTAGGCACGGTCGATGTGAACATCGCTCTTGGAAAAATTGCATTTAAAGTGGTTTAATTAAACATATAATTAGAGAAAACATTAGATTCTGGACAAAAATAGTGACTAAAGTATCTTGTGATAAAAGTAAATCGAAAACCATAAATAGTTGTGCATATAGTTAATAAAAACTGGTGTCAGTTTGTTTACGGTAATGGGCTACGAGTTTGGTACTTATACAAAAACTGGAAACAAGGCTGAGTATAAAAAATAGTTAAGACAACAAACCTAAGGTAAATATTTATAATAACAATTAATTTAAATTTAAATAATAGGGATAATAGGGAAAATAATTTAAATTAAGAGAAAAGTTTAAAATTCTTAAATTATTGTTTAAAGTTAAAGTAACATATTAACTTTTTATATTGTAACTTTTTGTGCCAAACAGTAATTACGGTTCGCTATAACAAAGATGTCCACACACTAAAATCGACGGCAAAGTGGCGTTGGTGAATAAATATCGTTTTAATTTTCGGCTGTAAGAAAACTCGGAAAACGGGACTTACAACGAAAAGTAACTCGGTAGAAGTGACCCACATATAAACACCGATAAGGGTCGGAGATTCGACGGGTTGACTGGTCGACGACTCTTTTCGCGGTGTAGGACAGGGAAGGAGATAAACAGTGAAATAACAAGAAAAGGCCAAAGAAAATATTGTAAGAATGGACAGCGACGAATACTCTACAGATGAAGGAAGAAAAAGAAAAGGAGAAAATATAGATTTTTTTATGATACAAACAACTGAATCTGAGAAATTAGACCAGTTATTAATAATGATGAAAGAAATGAACACAACTCAAAAAGATATGAAGCAAGAACAGAAAGAAATAAAAACTGAAATAAGAGAAATTAAAGACCAACAAAACAAAACAAACGAAGCTCTACTAAAACTGTCAGTAGAAAACGAACAATTAAAAAAAGAAAATCAGGATATAAGAAAAGAGAATTCAGAAATAAGGAGAGAGTTACAAGAAATGAAAAAAGCAGTCGAAATAATCGAAAAAAATAGAAGAAAAAACAACATTGTAATAAATGGTCTAAAAATGGATACAAATGAACCAAGCAGCCTAAAAGAAAGAATAAACGGACTTTTTAATAAACATCTTCAAATTGATATTACACCTACAACAGTAAAAAAATAGGCGAGAATACATGCGTAATAAAACTAAGAAATGAAGAGGAAAAACACGAGATTATGGCAAAAAAATATAAACTAAAAAACGTCGTAGGAGAGAAAGTATTCATCAATGATGACTTGACCAGAGAAGAGAAAGAAAAGCAGAAACACCTAAGAAATTTTGCAAAAAACGAAAAAGAGAAAGGCAAAGACGTCAAAATTGGTTACAACAAGGTGTTAGTAAACCAAGAAGAATGGAGATGGAACAAAATAAAAAAGGAACTTGAAAAACATCCAAACAACTAGAAAACTACACCCACACGAGGAACATTGATAACGACCAAAGCAACGGAAAGGATCTGACAATGACGACCAGGGCGACGAATAGGAATAACGATAGGAAAAAGCACGATGCAAAGGTAAACAAGGATGAGAATAGAAAGAAGATGAAAGATATACCGCAGAAAAAAGGAGAGATAAAAATGGGAACATGGAACGTAAGAAGCATCAATGGAAAAGAGGTAGAACTTGTAGAAGAAATGATCAGACAAAAAATAGAAATATTAGGAATAACGGAAACGAAAATGAAAGGAAGAGGTTTTAAGAGGATACACAAAGGATATTGGTTATTTTGGGTAGGAGCTGATGCAAAGGAGAGAGCAAAAGAAGGCGTAGGGATAATAATTGCACCGAATAGTCTACAATACGTTATAGAAGAAACATATGTTAACCAGAGAATATTATCGCTGAAAATGAAACTGATAGACGAGGAAATATGGACAATAATAACAGCCTACGGAGTAAATGAAGATGCAAAAAAGGAAGAGAAGGATAAATTTTTCGAGGAGCTCCAAATGCAAATTGACAATGGGGAAGAAAATATAATTGTAATGGGAGATCTAAACGGTAGAGTCGGAAATAATAACAACGGAATTGAGGAATGCATGGGAAAAGAAGGAGAAGAAATACTAAACAAAAATGGCGAAAGAATAATAGAAATATGTATGGAGAATAAACTTGTTATAACAAATACAAAATTTAAACATAAAAAAGTACACAAATACACGAGAGTACAAGAAAGTAGAAATGAAAAATCAATCATAGATTACTTTTTGGTAAGTAGCAACAAATGGAAAAGAGTACAAGACACGAAAGTCAAAAGAGGCTCAGAGATTGGCAGTGATCATCATCTAGTAATAATGAGAATGAGAACAGCAAAAGAAAATGAAGAAAAGAGGAGAAAGGTAGTAAATGAAAAAGTAAAAAGCTACAAATTAAAAGAAGAAAGATATAAGCAGATATTCCAAGAAAAATTAGACAATATTTTGAAAGGTAGGGCAAAAACTGCTAGTATAGAGGAAAAGTGGGAAAATCTCAAGACCAGCTTAATCATAGCTGCTGAGGAAACTTGCGGGAAGACAAAAATAGCAAATAATAGCATGAGGAGAACTGAATGGTGGACGGACGAAATACGAAGGAAAGTAAAGAACAAAAAAGAAAAATGGAAGAGATATCTAAGTACAAAGCGCCCTGAAGATTATGAGGCATATAAAGAAAAAAGAAAAGAGGTTAAAATAGCTGTAAAAGCAGAAAAAGAAAGGTCATGGGAAAAGTTTGGACTAAAAATGACAAATAATTATAGAGAAAACCAAAAACTCTTCTATGGCGCATTAAAACAGCTCAGACAAAAGAAAGAACACATGATGCCGAATATAAAAGACAAGAATGGAAAGGTAATAACAGAAGAAAACCAAATAATGGAAAGATGGAGAGAACATTTCAAAGAGCTAACTCATACAGACGTAGACAACATAGTGGAGATACAAGAAATTAATGAAGAACAAAAAGTAGAACCCATAACAACAGAGGAACTAGAAAAGGCAATTGAAAGAGTTAAATTAGGCAAAGCACCAGGCAAGGATGATATCACCCCGGAAATGATAAAATTCATGGGAATAGAGGGAGTGGACAGCATGAAAGAACTAATGAATGATATCATAAAAAGAGCAGAAATACCACAGGACTGGAAGAAAGACATTATACTACCAATACACAAAAAGGGCGACAAGAGAAACTGTAATAATTACCGAGGTATTACTATATCAAGTATTCCTGGGAAGGTATTCGCAAGAATAATAGAAACAAGAATAAAAACCCAAATAGAACCAACTATGGAAGATACACAATGTGGATTCAGGAAGGACAGAAGCACGCAAGACCACATATTCACAATAAGACAAATAAGTGAGAAAGTAATCAATAAAAATAGAGAAATACATATATGCTTTATTGATCTGGAAAAGGCGTTTGACAGAATACAAAGAAAGGACGTATGGAGGACATTAAAGGAAAGAGGAGTTGACAGGATAACAATTGATGTAATAAAGGATATGTACAATAATAATACAAATACGGTGAGAACCAACAACGAGGAATCCGAAGAATTTACTACAAGTCAAGGCCTCAAACAGGGATGCGTGTTGAGCCCACTGCTGTTCTCAGTGGTACTGGATACAGCAATAAAGAAAGCCAAGAGAAGAATGAGAAAACTAATATTAGGATACTGGCAAATGAAACAGACTCAACTATCAGAGCTTCTATTCGCAGACGACATGGTTTTGATAGCAGAAAACAGAGAAGACCTTCAGAATAACCTTGAAATCCTAGAAGAAGAACTGTCAAACATAAATATGAAAATAAATACAGAGAAAACAAAAACAATGATAATTTCAAATAAGAGAAAGACACACGCAATACAATTAAACGGAAAACAACTAGAACAAGTGGAACATTTTAAATACCTAGGAGCAATAATTGAATCAAACGGTAAACAAGACATGGAAATAAATGAGAGAATGGGACGAACAGGAAGCTTATTTAACACTATGAAAACAACATTTTTGGGAAAAAAAGAAATACCGGAGAAGGTAAAAACGGCAGTCGTTAAATCAGTAGTTAGACCTACAATCATGTATAATAGCGAGTCATGGACATTGACTGGGAGACAAAAATCTCGAGTCAATGCTATGGAAATGAGGTTCCTGAGGAAAATAGCAAACAGAAAGAGGACAGACAAAATACGAAACGAAACAATCAGACAAAACCTAAAACTAGAACCAATAAACGAAAAAATAGTAGAGGGGTAACTAAGATGGTTCGGACACGTGTGTAGAATGTCGAATGAAAGATTAACAAAACGAGTGTTTGAAACGAGAATGCAAGGGAAAAACAAACGAGGAAGACCAAGAGTTAGGTGGGTAGACGAAATCAGAAAAGAAGTTGAGAAGAAAGGATTGACATGGGAAAGTGCACGAAATCTAACACAAGACCGGATAGCATGGAGACAACAGTGCAAATCTTAACCCCACCAGCCTTACACCTAACGGTAGAAAGGCTTAGGACTAAGTAAGTAAGTATACTTCTACAAAATTAGAGATGAGGTAAAAAGTTTATCGAAAAATACAAATATTTTAATAAAAAAATAAAATTTAAGTACCTATGGTTTACAAAATTTAAAAAAAGGTTAACAAAAGAAGACAATCAACAAGGGCAACAAACACTTGTACAAATAATATGAATCTAAGAACGAAAGCCAAAACAAAGATCTATAGTATTTTTAAATTTAAAATTTATTATTATCAATATCCACCTTGTTGAAGGATGTCCTCAATTACGATAAGCATCCTGTCTAGGTCTCCATTCTAAAATTTTGTTGGTCCATTTTCCATCTCTTACTCTCGCAATATATCCTGTTCAGTTTCGTTTTAGCGTTGTAACTATTTTAACTTCGTTCGTAACACCAGATTTTCTCCTAACTATTTCATTTGAAATACTGTCTCTGAACGATATATTTAACATTGGCCTCTTGAGGTATTTTGGAAAAGGTAATTTAAAGGTCAACTCTTGTACGAGAGCTCTAAAGGTCTTAAAGAAGTTGACAAGCATAATCTACCGGTCTGCAATAAGGCAAGTTGTTCAGAAACTCCCCATTTATGTTGATTCCAATATTTTCCTAATTATTGTTTTTCATGGTACACTGTAATACAGCGGTGAATAGTTTAGGAGAGATGGTGTCTCCTTGCTTAATACCCTTATTCAAGGAAAATGTGTTTGTGTGGCCTAAGTACCATCTTACTGCAGCTGTTGAGTTATTCTATATATTTCGAAGAAGAGTTGTATGACTCTGTAAGAGCTCTCAACATAAGGCTATGCTGGACTGGGTCAAATACTTTCTCAGTCTACTCATACCAAAGTCTACAAATATTAATGTCAAAGGCTTGTTGTCTTCTATAACTTTCTCCATTATGGATTTTATTACTTGTAGATGGTCATTCGTTCCAAAGCCACTTCTAAATCCGGCTCGCTCTAGTGGCTGGTGAAAATCTAGCTTAGATCCCATTCTTTTAGTAATTATTCTCATAAAGAGCTTATATAAATAAGATAACAACGTGATAGATCTGTAGTTTTTAATTTCTGTTACATCTCCTTTCTTATGGAATATTATCATAATGCCAGTATTTCTTTTTTCTGGTGTAATTCCTTGAAAAGTGCAGGTGTTATAAAGGAGTTTTTAACGCTTTTGTGACGCATTTGTCTTTTAGTTTTATTATTTCACTTACCATATTCTCCAGGAGTTTTGTTGTTCTTTTTCTTTATACCTTTTAACGCTGACTTAATTTTCTTTTCGGTTATATCTGAAAATTACTCTTATTATTGATTTTGTATTGCTGGGATTTCTACCTCTGAAAGCATCTCGAATATATAGTTCTATAATCTTCAGGATTTCTTGTTGTTCATGTATAGCATGTCTTTGTTCATTCTTTATTTTATAAATATTCCTCTTTCCTGTATTCAACTTTCGTTTTAAAACTGTTAGGCTTTTGTTTTGTTCTATGGTATTAGCTGTTTCTTTAGTGTTAAAGTTCCTTATGTCTTTCTTAACGGCTTCTGAAATGGTTTTGTTTAAATTTCTAAGATCTGCAATGTTTTTTGTGTGCTTATCTTTCTTTTTTCTTCTTATTTGCATCAAGTTTCTTGTGTCTTTTCATGTTTGAGTTTTTCATGTTCCCTTGTTTGCTTGGCTTGGCACTTTTGTGCTTTTATTAGTGCGTCCACCAACCTTTCGTTAAGCTGTTCAATATTTGCTTCATCTGGCACGTATTTCTGTAGGTTACTCTCTATTTCTTTCTGTTATGCTCTTGTGTTAGTAATCGCAGTGAATGTAACGCTTTTTGTCCTTGTTCTGGTTGTTGTTTAAGCCATTTGATGATTGCCAGGTTCACTTTATTTTGTGATTTTTTTTTAATGAATTTTCATGATGTATAACCTTTTTGCAAAAAAAAATCTATAAGAGTTTGACCCCTTCTGTTTTTATCGCCATTTCCGTGAGGTCCAAGTACAAACTCCGAAGCATCTTGCTTTTGGTCTATTTTGGCGTTTAGGTCTATGATCAGTATATTATAGTTCATAATTACCTCTTGTATTCAACGTCTTTGTTTGTGTGAGCACTGGTAGGTGCGTATACCTGGATAATCTTTATTTTAATTTTTTCGGTTACTTTGTAGATAAGATATATAATTTTTTTACTTTTAATTGTGAGTATATTCTTTGTATGTTTTTATTTACCATAAAATCGACGCCGCCATTAGAAAACTCTCCCCTCTAATGCAATAGGTTTCTCGACGAAAGTATCATTTTTTCAGACTTTCTCTATACTTCGGGTAATCCAAGTATATCCCATTTTATATGCTTTAGCTTGTTTTCAAGTTTTACATGTTTTTCGTCCTCCATCAATGTTTTGGTGTTATACGGTACCATAAACCATATTCGTTGTCGTTGTCATTTTTCGACTCTTAGCACCCGCTGACCCTCTACCTCCGAGACTGCTACCATAGCCTGGTTTCAAGGAACTGCTGGAAACTGAGGGTTTTGCAATTCCGTCGTTTCTCGTTTTACGGGGATTTCTGGCCGTTTTTCTACCGCGCTGGCCTGGGTGGGTTATTAGAAGTTTTCTAGGATGGGTTAGCAAATTTGGGGTTATTTTACAAAGATGGTAGGCTGGAACATGGTAAACTCTAGCTAAAAGGGAATAAAAGTGAACCGCGGCTCGCGTAGGCATGGTCGCGACCCTGAAGTAGACACGACTGTCCCTTGATCGTAAAGTGTATCTACATGCTACCATGTATAATTAATTATACCGCTAATTATACCAAATTTGAAAGTTACAACATTAAAAGTGAACGGTAAACATTCAGGATTAACCAAAAACTACTTAAATTATATTTTTATTTTATTTAACAATATTTTAAATAACATACATTTCCATTTTATATTATCTGCAATATCTACCCCAGAAATTCAGTTATAAACATTTCACAAATCAGTGGGTCAATCATTAATTGGATATTAAATTTTAAAAATGTTTTAATGAACGCGAGCTGTAACTAAAAATAAACCTATGTGAAATACTACTTGCCATCCAGTTTTCACTGTAATGATTAAAATTGCATTTTGGTTATTTGACCCCAAAAATCAACCTCCCCGGCTGTATTGTTTCAATAATCTCTAAAAATATAACACAAAATTTACCTGCCAGGATAGGCTTAGGTATAAAAAGTATGTATTTATCAGGTCGATTAGTGGGATGATTTTTTTCTGTGAACATTCGCTGGTAAAAAATTTTAGCTAAACATTTCCTGCAAAAAGAGTAGACTGTTTGTAATGGGAGGTAATTTTTAGAAAACAATATTAGTTTTCTACGCAAGTTCTTCCATAAAGCGCAGTATTGGTGAGATTGGCACGCCTCCTTCAGACTCAGCAATTTCGTCAGAAAATCTATTTGCAGAACCCAAACCCTCTAAACCAAAAAACCGCGCTCAGCTAAAGTCTTATCTACACGGGAAACTCTTAAAAATTTCATTGATAGATAATCATACTTTACCATTCGTTTTAAATTACCACCAATTGTCCTTACTGATTGATAATGTCCAAGGCTCCCCCAACACTATTAACGTCGTTAAAGAATTTACAACTGATACTGCTGGTTTACTCCATCTTTTACAAAGCAGCTATCAATATGCAAATAATAGATCCATAAAAAGCAAGTTTACAAAACTTCAAAAGAAACTACACAACCATTTAGGGAAAGAGATTTCTGACTTAGATAGTGACTCTTCTGTAGACAATGTTTCAGTATCCTCTAACTCCGAGTATGTTAACAACATTCCACTTGATACTTCAATGGAACATTGATGGAATTTTCCATCGTCTCCCTATGCTACATCTTCTTTTATCTGAATATTCTCCAGATATTATTTGTCTACAGGAGACAAACTTAAAGACCAATCAGTTGTACAACTCAAAAAATTTCACTTGTTTCCGCAAAGACCGTGCATATGCAAGTCGTGCAAGCGGTGGTGTAGAATACTAGTAAACTCTTACACTCACAAAAGCCCTGATCATAAAAGATTCCCTTAGCTCTCTATACTCATTAAAACACATTTTTCCGAAACAACCTTTTGAAAAGTTGCTAAAATACTAGCTTTTCCAAGCTCATGGATATGGAAGAAGCGTTCAATTTTTATGAGTTCCCTCACACGTCGGAGTAACAGGAAATGAAGAAGCTGACAGGACTGCACGAGAGGAAATTTTAAGTGATTTGTCGGAGCCAATAGACAAGTGTGTTTCCAGTGACTTAAAAGCTTATTTTAAAAATAAAGTGTTGTGTTTGTGGCAAAATGAGTGGTCTCAAACCAATTCCAATCTAAATAAAATCCAAAATAATGTGTCTCAGTGGTTTCCATCGTCGCGCAATAGACGAGAACAAAAATGGGGTTGCGCGTTTACGTCTAAGACATACCAGATTAACGCACTCCTACCTTTTCACAAAGAAAAATCCACCTATATGTTATCAGTGTAACGTCCGATTAACAGTCGAACACTTTTTAACAATTTGTAGTAAATATGACCAAAAAAGACAGAGCTACACGATCCCAAACGCTCTACCACAGGCTCTAGGTCAAAACTCTTCCTGTGACAATATAGTGAATTATCTCAGATCTATAAACATTTTGTACAATCTGTAGGTGTTATGTAGGTTAGTGTAACTTTGTGATTTATATTTCGTTCTGTCGGTAATAACCTTATGGTGGATGCGACATCTTTTTCTAATAAAAAAAATATTATTTTTCTTTAATCTTGACCACGCCATAATCTTGGAAAGAAGTTATCTTGCAAATGTCGTCCAACATCTACCAATGTCCTCCTTGGAAGGATAAAGGGATTTATTTGAAATTGAGAGATATTTTATTAACAATATTAAGCAGAGTTACTATATTTTCAGAAGAAATAGAAAGCGATCCTAAATTGGTATTGGCAAATTCCGAATGCAAAAACATATATCACAAAGATAAAAGTCGAAAGCTTACAGGAAGACTCCACGAGATACTTATTCCAAAAAAGAATATCTGAAAATGGCAGAAACACACATTATCACAGAAAGTGATGGAGCCGAAGAAAGCTGGGCAAAACTTAAGTCTAATATCTAGCTTTGGCCAAGGAAGTTACTTGAAAAAGGAATATAAATAAAACTAAATATTTTTCAGGGTAAAGAACTTCATGGTTTTAAATAGAAGTGAAGGAAAAATGTAAAGATAAAACAAAAGCTTACCTGAAATACATGTCAACCAAAACACAAGAGACAGACATACCATAATTACAAGACAATTAGAAATTAAATACATTCACTTGTAAGAAAAATAAAAAACGATCACTGAAAATGTTTTTCGAAAGAAATGGAACATGATTTTTTGGTCTACAAAAGGAAATATAGGGCTTCATAAGAGGTCCAAAAACGAAGGTATAGATAAAGGATATGTGGATTGACTACCTAAAAAAACTTTATGCCAAGAAAGAACAAACGACGCTAGAACCGGAAACAACAGAAATTACCACAAATGAAGAACTAAATATAAAGGTATATGAAGATTGTAAAATATTTGGAAAGCTGACTAACAGAAAAGCAGCAGGTAAAGATGGGATACCAAACGAATTACAGAAATATTGTGGAGTAGAAATGACAGAACAATTAACAACATCAATTAATAAAAATATGAAACACAATAAAATACCGAACGAATGAAGAACGAGTGGACTAATTCTACTATTCAAAAAAGGAAAAAAAGAGTAGTAGAGTAGAGTAATGTTATTTTTACGGATGAGTCGAGATACTGTCTTTACTCATCAGATGGAAGAAAAAGAGTATGGCATCGAACTGGAGGGATATCTGCGGAGAGCGTTTTCAGTCCCCGCGTTAGCCATGGAGGGGCTTCGATGATGGTATGTTCAGAAATATGCCGAGAGGCCCACACTAAATTGGTATTTATTGAACGTTAATTGACTGCGCACCAATATATTAAGGAAATTTTAGCGAATCACGTAGTACCTACTCTTTTCTCAATATATGGGTAATGAATTTCTATAATGCAAGATAATGCGCGACCCCACTCTACAAAGTGTGCCACGCAATATTTAGAGGAAGTTTGTATTAATGAAATGAACTTACCAGCGTGTGCGCCAGATCTGAACTCAATATGGCACGTTTGGGACATGCTTGGTAGAAATATTAGAGATCGCGAAGTTGCACTGGCCTCAATTAACGAACTTCGCTTGGCACTAGAACAGGAATGGCAAAACATTCAGCAAGATGATATTCACAACCTTATAGACAGCATGAGCCGACGTACAGGCAGTAGTAGAGGCTTGGTTAGGCAACAAAGTATTAAGTTATTTTTTAGTAGATTTTCTTTGTTATCTGAGTACTTAGGTTATGTTACATTTAAGTTGTTTTTTTATGTTTTGTTATTGTTATTTGTTCATTCCAAATACCGTTGTATCATTGTGTTGCTCAGATCATGTCGTTGCTTTTAATCATTATTTAAATACAGTGCTTTTGAGATGTCGATATGACATTCCTTTAATATCAGTCACCAAAGTCGTATTACAAATTAATACAAAATTAATGGCAATAATAGGAAAAATAAACTAAGTTTTACTATCCTTATCTAAATTTTAGAATGTGTTTTGTCCATTATTGTAATACTGAAATCTTTAAGGAAGAATAACAACGAAAAGGTCCAAATACAATACATATCATAAAAAGAGTGGGAAGAATACTATAAAGAACTACTCACAGAAACCCGCCTTGATTTCATAGAGACAGGCACAGAACAGGAACAACAACAAAATCAGACTGAAGAACAGCTTGAGATAACATTAATCGAAGTAAAGAATACCATAAATACTTTAAAGAATAAAAAATCAGGGGGACCATTAGGAATCTTTAATAAACTAATTAAGTATGGAACGGACAAACTACACAGAATTTTACACGAAATGTTCAGTAACGCTATAAACCTGAACGAAATACCAGAAGAATGGTCCAAAGCCTATATAACATCGATACATAAAGAGGGAGATAAGAAGAAATGTGGGAACTACAGAAGCATCAGTGTGATAGCATGTATGGGCAGGTTATATGGAAAAATATTCAGGCGGGGTTCATGGCAGGAAGCTTGCATAGATCACATTTATACACTCCAACAATTAATTAAAAAAAAATGGCAAAAAATAGACCAGTATACATGGCATTTATAGATTTAAAAAAGGCATATGACACGGTCCCCAGAAAACAACTATGGAACACGATGAAGGAAATCGGAATAACTCAGAGGTTAATAGAAGCCGTAAAAACCCTTTACAACAACAACAAGGTAAGAGTTAAAACCGGCAATAAATACTCCAACGAATTTAAGACCACAAAAGGCTTATTGCAGGGATGCTCTACATCTCCGACACTATTCAAGATATTCCTCGAACAAATATTAAAACCATGGAAAATCAAATGTGACGGGATGGGAATACCAATACGGGACAACTTCTTGTACACCTTAAGCTTTGCAGATGACCAAGTGGTAACGGCTTAAGATGAAGAAGATCTGTGCTATATGCTCCGAAAATTAGAAAAGGAATACACAAAAAATGGACTGGAAATAAATCTAGAAAAAAACGAATATTTAACAACACAGCAAGAACCAGTGAGAAACTTGGAAATGGACGATAATAGGAAAATGAACGGCACTGACAAATTCAAATATTTAGGATTCATACTCTCAAAAAATGGAACCACCGAGCAATAGATAACCAGATTAGCACAGAAAAGAACATGTATTAAACAAATGAATGAGGTACTGTGGGATAAACAGATTACCAGAAATACAAAGAATAGAATTTTTAACACCTTGGTACGCAGTATTATGACCTATAGAACAGAGAATTGGATAATAAATAAACGAAACAGGTCCAAAATTATAGCAACTGAAATGGAGTTCAGCTACATCGAAGAAAAACGTTTAATTCGGTATGGACATGTGAGAAGAACATATTATCATACAAAGTGGATAGCAAAGATTTCGGATTGGAGTCCAATAGGAAGGAGGAAAAGAGGTAGACCCCAAAGATCATGGAGGGATGAAGTGGATAAGGCCATGGAAAGACGAGACCTTAGAGATGGAGAATGGCAGAACAGAAAAGACTGGAGACGTTGCTGAAAGAAGGAAGGCGGCGACAGCTGTAAAAATCCTTATATAGATAAATAGAAACATGTACACCTAGACACTGATGATGAAATATGGATTTCTAAAATGTTTCGTGACATAGCCCGATTGGGTTTTTTAATTATATACTTATATTAAGTATACATTTTATAAAGGATTTTAACAATTTTTTTTTATTTTAAGACAATTTAAACTAATTTACCTAGTCCGAAAATACTTCCTACGGGACCTAGAGCTCTTTGAATATGGTTGCTAGCAATTAGTTTTTTTTTTTAAATACCTCCAGAACGCTTCTATTTAGAAAAACGATAACTTGTACGATTATTTATTGACCAGAGTTAAATCGATTCCAATATTTGCTAATTTCTAGTAACTGTCCTATTCGTTCGTTTTGGGTAGGTCAATTGGTATTTTAACTTAATGCTTTTTTGTTTTTAATTTCTAAACATTCGTGATATTAGATTATTAGATTTTCAGGTATTCTCTCACTAAAAGGTAACTCTATTTTAGGTCGGTATGCACATTGTCATTTGTACATAGGGAATTTAAGCATCAGCATAGGTTTAGCATAAACGTCTGAATAGGAGTAGTTGATTCTCCCCTTGAACCCGTGGAATTTCCTTCTCGTTTAAATGGTGCTGATTATTTACATTTCTTGCAAAATATTTTATATGATTTGCAAAATGATGTGCCTTTAAATATTGGGTAAAACTTATGGTGCGATTATCTCACATCCATGTTTTTCAAGTTATGTCACTAATGTTATATAGTTGGTATGGGAAAATAAAACCGTTGCTTCTACTATTTTCCTTATAATTTCATTATATTTTCTCACCCGGTAGACCTTTCTAGGACTTTCCATAAATATTTTAAAACCAAAAGTAGTAAAATCAATTCATTAATTCTAGATTTATTATCAAAAAAATTATAAATATACGTAAGTTAAACGTCATTTTAGGATATTTTATAATTTCATAGATCAATTAAAACTGTAGAGGTGAAGTCGTATGAAACATTGTGAATTTAGAATAAAAAAAAAATAAGGGTCATTTATCAAGATAAAAAATTCCTGTCTCCTAAGTTCGACCAACAAACACACTTTTACAAAATTTTATTGCAATCGGTTCAGTGGTTTTTAAATATTAGCTTGGACTAACATCGAGACTCGAGATTTGTATGTATAAGGATATGTTTACATATAATATAAAATATTAAATTTGTTTTTAAAATTTATTTGTCTTAATCCTATTTTCAAATCTTATAATGTAATCTTCTCGAAAGACCGTTACTTTGCTTATCACGAAAACAACTGTTTACAAGTCCCAAAGGCACACTTAGGGGAGTTTTATTTCTTTTACGCGTTGGGTCTCCCAAAGGATCCACGCAAAATATGAAATTTTTAAATGTCATTTACTTTGTTGAGGTTTTTTAATTTAATATATATATATATATATATATATATATATATATATATATATATATATATATATATATATATATATATATATATATATTAAATATATTATATTATATATATATATATATATATATATATATATATATATATATATATCTATTTAAAAGTTTTTTTAATTAAGAAGTACTCCCAGTAACAGACATATAGTCTTCCAGAGAAGTCTTCCAAACATTTTCTGTACTGCCTAATTTAACATTAAGTTTATGTTTTTGACAAATAATGCACAAATTCTAATTATTTATGCTAATCCCATACTTTAAAAACCATACTACAAAACTGTCCATACAAACTGTTATCCAAATTTCTTTTCTTGACGTATGATAAGTAAAAAGTTAGCCATTTAAGCGCAATTTTACCTATTATATCCGAGACTTAAGACGTAAGCTTATCCACTTCGCGTATATAAAAACTTTCTTCTACTTCGTGCATAACTCTCATTCATGGTTACACGGTTTTAGTCTTTCAGCTTAAATAACATACATACAAATTTCATCTCATTTAAATATATGCATCATCAGGATGCTACAATAAACAAAATTTGTAAAAATTACAGAATAAAAATTATTTTGTATCCTAGACTAATTGAGGTTAGTTGTAATGGTGTTTATAAAATGAAATGGACAACTCATCTGACTCCTACAAATGAGGGCGAAAACTATCCAAAAACTTTTGTTTTAAATACATCAGCATTTAGATAAAATTATGTTACAAAACAATTACAGAACATGTAGTAATATAAAATTTTGGTTATAAATATTCTTATCAGAAACAAAAGAATTGATTGTAAATTAATTACTACCAACTTAAAACGACAGAACGTTAGATCTTAAATGATAATAATTTCCATTGTTATCAGGGTCAGGGTTTAAGATGTCAGGACTTAACATGTTTAAATGGGGAATTCCCCGAGCTGCGATAAAATTTAACGAAATAATATAAATGTATTGAGTTCCAGGGTCAGTTGGTGTCTTGTCGTATTTGTGTACATAGTACATAAAATTCTGAACATTAGTTACGTTTTATTTATATCTAGCGGAAAGCAACTGAGATGAACTTTTACGTTTACTTGAAAGTGATGATCCAGAGCTTGATATCAATGAGGATACAGCAAATGATTTATAGGATGAAGACAATGTAACATAGGTAGAAGAAGAAAATGGCCTTATTATTAATTAAAGTATAGAGAAAAACGAATCAACAGTTACTGACTACGAAGGCTTACCGGTATATGTATCCAAAGAGTGGTCAAAGTTACCAAAAAACACAAAAGTGAAAGGCACAAAGGCCAATATTCGTAGATATGCTCTAGGACTTACAAATTACAGTGATGATATATCAAGTATCAAAGACGCTTTTCTTGTGTTTTTTTTTTCAGTCCAAATTATAAACATAATTGTCATAAAAACTAGTCGGAAGGATCAAGCGTATTACGATAAATGGAATAGTAAAAACCCAAATAAAACTAAAGTTTGTGTTTCGTTGATTCTGTAGAGATTTAAGCCTATATTAGAGTATTGCTTATACTTGAAGCTTTTCATGGATTAAAAGAGGCGATTGATATGCTTTGGTGTGACAATATTGCTTACTGCCGTCCTATAATACCAGCTACTATGTCTGGAGATAGGTTTAAACAAATAACTTCATTTATACGTTTTGACAATTTTGAAACCGGACAAGAACGAAAATCAGTGGATAAACTGGTCCCAATAAAAGATGTATGTGATATTTTTATTTCTAATTGTAAGAAATCACAATCCAGGCGACCATCTGTGTGTAGATGAGCAGCTCTTGCCTTTTAGAGTTAAAGCACAATTCAGAGTTTATATGAAGATCAAACCTAACAAGTACGGACAGGCCCTTATGGACTGCACTACTTCTTTTATTGTAAACATGCAAATTTATTTGGATAAGTTTTGAAGTTATACTTCTATACGCGCGCTCCACGTTGGAAATTTGTACAGGAGTGAATCGGTGAAATCATTACATATGTAAGAGAGAGACAGAAGATATATTTTCTCTCTCTTCATCTCTCGAGAATAAAAATGTTCCTTTTGTATACATATTTAATATTATATATATATATATATATATATATATATATATATATATATATATATATATATATATATAATATAATATTTATTAATATTATTATTTATGTGATATGTTTTGTACTATTTATTAAATGTATATATATATTAAATATTATATATATATTAAATGTATATATATATAATTATATATATATATATATATATAATATAATATTTATTAATATTATTATTTATGTGATATGTTTTGTACTATTTATTAAATGTTCATAATTATTTTAGTCTTTTGTATTTCAAAATTATAATCTCAATAAATCACTGTATGACCGAGAACTGTCAATTTTGAAATACGTTTGTGTCATGTCTAATTGGCAAATATTTTACATGTTTGGTTCATAAGCTGGTGTATGTGAGTTCGAATCCCAATATGAATTCCCTTTTTTATTTTTGAAATATTTAAAAACCTCATGTTCTTTTTATTAAATATATGAAATATACGCAAAAATGCAAAATTTTAAAATAAAATAAAAATTTACAACATAAGCCGAGTTGTTGGTCTTATTTTGTTTTTGATTGTACTTCTATACGCGCGTTCTACGTTGGAAATTTGTGTGTATTCGTATATATTGAGTGAATCGGCAAAATCATTACATATATGTAAGATATAGGTAAGAGAGAGACAGAAGATATATTTTCTCCCTATTTCTCTTTCGAGAATAAAAATGTGCCTTTTGTAAACATATTTAATATTTATTAGTATTATTATTTTTTTATTAATATTATTATCATGGTAAATTAAACATATGCGTAAGTTATGTATATTGTCATTTTTAAATGAATATTGCATTTTAATTTGTATTGTATTATAATACTGAAATATGTGGCAGTGTATTGTATTGTATTTTTATATTAATAACAAAATTAACAATGAATTTTACTGCAGAGTATGTGTAAAAAAATTTTTTTGCATTCAACTCCTTTGATACATATATGAAAATAAAAATATATATTTTCATTAAAATACTGATTCCATCCTTCACTTACTTTCTACACTCCTATTACAGGTCAAATGTTTATATACAGCAAACAATGCACCATATACCTGTATACCTAATTATTTTTCTCTTTCTGCTCTCTCTTACCTATAGCATTACATATCTAATGATTGTGCAGATTGACTCCCATATAAATTATAACGACAAACGCGTGTATAGAAGTATAACTTCTACCGGCAGTCCCACGGGACTGCCACACCCGTTTTTTTTTTGAATTGCCAATAAGATAACAAGCAAATTTTTAAATCTAATAATTTTTAGTAAAACAAGGTCCTAAGGCGGAAAAAGCTCAAGGCCAAAGAGTTGTGCTAGACTTGATAGACCATTTGGAAGGAGGGTTTGGAATAACAACTGACAATTTTTTTACGAGTTTACAACTTGCGGATAAGTTATGGGAAAAGAATATAACTATGTGGAATTGTTCGAAAAATTAAAACGTTTATTCCAAAGAAGCTTCTACGAGCATCATATAAAAAAGTTTATTCAAGTATGTTTGCTTTTAGAAAACATCAAACGTTAGTCCCTTATGTTTCAAAACCAAGAACTGCAGTTATCTTACTTTCAAGTGAACATGTTGACGACAAAGTGGCTGGTGTAGAACTCCTACAAACCTGAAATTATTCTACATTACAACAAAATGAAGGAAGCCGTCGATACAACCGATAAGTTAGCTAAAGAATATACGGTACAAATAAAAACAAACAGTTGGCCGATGGCTATATTCTCTCTTCTTATTGATGTCACAGGCATTAATTCCTATAAATTGTGGCTACTAAAATATCCTTATTGAAAAAAGCACAATATGAGTAAGCGTAAAATGTATATTTTGGCACTGGGCAAGGAACTTAGAATATGTTTTCCGAGGTTATTACAATAAGCACATCGAAAAGAATAAAAAGCATCACATGGCAAATGTATTCCCAGAACTTTTAAATATTACTGAGCCCAGAGTGGAACAGACAAAAAATACAAGGGAGAGGTGACATGTGTGTTGTAGAGGCAAAGACAGAAAAACTAGTAAAATATGTGTAAAATGTAACAATTTTGTATGTCTAGAACACGCGAAATCAGAGATAGTTTGTGTACATTATACAAATAGTATGTAGTTGTTATTAAGTCTGTTAGCGTCAGCAGTGGAATGTATTTTGTAATAATGTGTATCCTTTAGTCTAGTAAATGTTCAATACTATAAAAATAATGTGTTACTGGTACAGTTTTTTTTTTCGTATAAGCATAGTTCACCTATTTAAGAATGGGGTCCGTTCAGACCCCGGCCCGTCTTTTGTGTAATTTGAGGCCCGTCCGATGAAGGATAATTTGACTTATTAGAAATTTATTTTACTTAAAATACAACTGAGTTAAAAATAATAAATCGCTTTTCGAAAATTGTTTCTCTATTTTGTCAGTTTTTATGTTTACTATTACAGCTTTCTATGATGCCTTACCAAATTAGTCTTATTATCAAAGATGAGGAAATAAATAAAGAAGTAATTAAATTGATTAAAATAGAGTCACCAAAACTTTCAGAAAAGAAAAAGAAACTACTTATTAAAGGCCAACAGAAATTTATTTATGTTTATTTCTTCCGAGTCTAAATAATACTGTTAGAAAATTTTAAAGTTTCAATTTAGCACTTCGCTTTCAGAATAAAGGTAATATTTTTACTTATTTAAAAGTTTTGAACTTGAAGACCTACTATACAAAAATGGTGTGAACTTACACTACAATATAGGGTCAGTGTAGAAGTAATTTACAGACAACTAAATTATATACAGTAAAGAGAAGTTACTCACCTATAAAAATGATTAATAAATTATATCTAGTCATCTCCAGAGAGAATAATTTATATTTCGTATGAAGCGGCAAGTAGTTTCTGTTTATTGCTTAAATCTAAGCTGAAGTTAGCGGGAAAATATTTATTGCCGACTTCTGACAGAATTCCAACTGGACGCAATGACACAAAAAAAGTTCCGGACACGTAAATAGAATATATGGTAGCTTAGTGATGTTTACGTTTAAGATAGCAATAAGTGAAGTTAATATCATATAGAGCTAGGCGACTACTGGGATGTTTATGTGTTACAAACGTGATGGTTATAAATTAAAGAAATACTAAATGGAGTACATATTTATTTATTAAAGATAAAAGACATTGAAGGTCTAGAAATTAAAAGTTAGTAACGGTATAAACGTCACATATTTACAATTTTTTTCTTATTACAGTGTCTTGAAAAAGGAATAAAACCATTCCGAAAGCTAGACAAAAAGTCATAAGAGTGTTTCATTAACATCCCGGCAAATTTTCTGACTGCAACCCTAATAAACTGTATTGTTTGTTTATATTGACAGTCACTAATATCCAGTAATTCTTATATATATATATATATATATATATATATATATATATATATATATATATATATATATATATATATATATATATATATATATATATATATATATATATTGTTATGGATCAGTTTATCGATCAGAAATAGAATAAAGAATTTTTTTATTATTTTAATATACCGTGGGCATATAAGTTAAAATACAACCCTGTACTTATTTCTAATAGTTAGAATAAGAGAAGACATTGTTTCCGTGACGGAACAGTTTTTCCTTGAAAGACTGAGTGAATAGTGAAAGGACAATGGAACCTCGTATAATTATAGATTTAAAAATAAACTTGTAATTGTATTTTGCGGTGGGCATTTTTCGAAAGTAAATAAGAATTAGATTTAGATATGAGATAACAAGAATTTGGAATTTTATTTCTTTTGAAAAAGGCAAAATTGTTAATGGTTTCTGAAAAGTTATTTGAGTGAAAGTAGTTTATTTGTTTTAAATATTATGTTGGAAATTTTCTAAATCGAAAATTAGTGGGAAAGATGAATGCTTATGATTGGTTAAAAAGGAATAATGGGGAATGAGAGAGTTGAGAAGGTTTGTCTGGGGAGATTGAAAAGATTATTATGTTACCGGCAGACCAGAAGAGAAGACGTGTTTTCGCGTAGTCAATCTGAGTACCAGTGTTTTCGTTTGTTAGTAAAAAAGGTGGAAGCTGAGAGCAGATCAAAATCGAGAAGACTAATACCTCTTTTGAGTCTGCATAGTCCACGAGATATAATTGAGAAAGAAAGGAGAATTTGTGAGTAAAGAGTACCGGTCAAAAGAGGCTTGGGCTTGTGTTTTTCGGAGGAGTAGTTTGCTGGTATGCGGTTTGGATCGATGGTGAGAACGGGAAAGATTTGATGGTAGCCGGACATAATCAATCAAGGAAAGAACTGTGGTTTGATCGAGAGGAGACATCATTAGTGTAAAAAATAAAGGTCAGTCAAATAATTTGAATGAAAGAAAATTTTAAGATATTCTAAAGATAAAACCAAATATAAGCATACGAACTAAGATTCCAAGTTTCAGAGAGTTATTTTTTTTGTGAATAAATTATATTTTTATATGGTCATTTTTTTTAGTAGATATTATTATAAAACAGATCAATAGATAGTTTGTAATTAAAATTAAATTTAGAGTATAGGAGTTTGTTGGGAAAGATAATTGCCCACAAAAGTTATTTATTAATATTCATCGTATTGCTTAATGAAAATAAATAATAATTTGTGTGCATATTTATGTTGTTTTAATGTTAGTTCCGTTTCCTGTTCTATCCCGATTATGAGCAACTAGGAGATACTGAACCCACTAGAAGAGATATATAAAGTAAACTGATTAAAGTAAAATTAAAAAGGCACCCTGAGACATTTTAATAGTAATTGATTTGTATGACTCTGCATAAATTAGTGAATTAATTAAATAATTGTATTAATTAAATTAGTGTTAAATAATAATAAAACATCATAAAGCAGATCACAACAATATATACGAGCTCTTCACCGCACCACAGTGGTATCGAATATTATTATTTTTAAGAGACATTTACTTTGAGAATGCTGTTTAGCAACCCCATAATCTTATTGGAATTCTTCGATTGGAAGAAATATTTCATAGTGTATTACATCTCACGTATTTTGTGAATTCTGTAAAAATTAAGATGTTTAGGATAAAACGAACAATGTTTTTATTTTTAACCGGTGGCATCGTATACCACAGCGAAAGTTTACAACATTGGAAATAATCTATTCGAGTCACGTTTGCGTGCAAACCTGACACACTAACCCTGGATCTATTCCGTTTGATAGATTACACGACTCGCTCGGGAAACTCTTGAAATTAGAAGCGAACGCGTTTTATTTTGTTTCTTTCGGTGTTCTTGAATAAAGCGATAATTGGTCTTTTTCCTTTGGAAAATCTCCAAATCGTTGATCGAACTTCATTTTCGAAGATCGCACGAAGAATTGAAGTCGCTGAAAGTGGAACAAGTCATTAAACAATTTGATAATATATAGAGCGGTGTGCAATCCAAATTTACGTTTGTTACTGACATTCATGCACGATTCACTTTGTTTGATGTTAAAAAAGTAGATTTTTATTTGCTATTAAGAGTGATTAATAAATGTATAAATCTTACGAAATGGAAACCTAATTTACTAAGCTATTATTAGGCTATTAATCTAACTATTAAATTTTTAAAATATCTATATTGCAATAAGATCCAAGAATTCTTATAGATAAATACATAAGGGACAAAGTGTTAAAAGATAATCCTCTAAACAATCGTCAATATGCATACCAATCTGGTAAATATACGGACTTATTAACACAATCAAATAGCACAAATTAGAATATATTGGTGATGGTGTGAGAAATAAACAGAGATATCCCTTGTAACTTCAGAAAAATATCAAGAATACCAAAGTCAATGGAGGACAAAAAGATAGCAATGTCTGACTTTTTTGATTTTGAATGAGAATTTATTAATGATACCATTTTGTCTTTGATAAAGGCAATTAGTAGACGAGGCACACCTACGATAATATTCAGATGATAAGGGCATCTCTGGAGAATAGTGATAATTACTACTGGCAAAGCAGTCAATATAGCAAGAGCAGGTAGATGTTGTTTATATGAAGAACTTTTGTCACTTCTACTTTTGGCAACCTTGGTAGATGATCTTCTCACAAATCTGTTCACAAAGGATCTTGACGGATACTCTAACGATAATAGAATCGTCATTAGGTGTAAATTTGCCCAGATAATATTTGGGAGAATGCAAGCAGCCCTAAATGTAGTTGATAACTAATAAAAACAAAAAAAAATGATAGTCAACGCTCAAAAACACAAATCTTCAATTTCTGCCTAGTTGAGGAGACATGTCGTGGAATGCAAATTTTAGATTCATCATGTCTCTACTAACATCTTTATCAACGTCTGTTTTGCCTTGCAATTTTTAGAAGGCTCAGATTAAGGCAGAAATCTGAATTGTGTTTCGAAACTATTTTCCGGATTTATTATCAGATGTCGCTATTGCGTCCGTTTCGAAGCCATTTTAGTGTTGCTTCTTAAAGACAGGAAAGATTAATTTTTCACGTTGAGAACGCCTATGAATAACTGTTCTGATGAGCCTTATTAAGGTGAAATACGTATAAACAGATACATAGACGCTTTGTACGTGAAATCAATCAATCATGTTTTTTTCACAAATCTTCAACTTCACAAAAAAGATAGCATTACAAAGTATAGAAATCACCGGTGTTTTAAAGGAACAGAGCTTTTATTTGCCAAAGAAACAAAATGACTAGAAGTGTAGTTTGATCATAGGCTTACATGGAATACTCACATAGTGAAAACCACACAGAAAGCTACAATGCCCTTGGGCAGATATAGAATACTGGGCGGTTAGAATTGCCGCTTAACCACAAAGTGACCCTATGGTTATACAAAAGGGTTATTAGACTAATGATAACCTCTGGATCTGTGACGTGTAAGATAAAGACGCAGCAAGTGGGAGCAATAAGGCTAATAAGTAATACACAAAGGCTAGTATGCCTTGTATTACGGGGACCACAAAAAGAACTCTTACAGCGGCGTTAGAAGTCCTGCTGATTCTACCAGCACTTTATATTTTTATACAGGGCGAAGCCATATCAGAGATATACAGATTATTATAATTAGCAACACATAAGCCAAGTGCTGATACTAGGAACCTAATCGAGGCACTAAAAGCAGATATTGTAATGGGGCAACTAATGAAGTATAATAAAATGACCCAGCAGTCGGCTATGCTTGATATATATTTAATTAATTGGGTGTCATAAAGACCTATCATTTGGAGGTTGGAGGTATGTTTACTAAAACAATGGCGTGCTCTTTTATTTTAGGTATTTACTATAATGTATATTATTTTATTTATTATATAAACCAAACGCTTTTACTGACAACCAGCACATAACCTAATGTTTATAAAACAATCTACATTTCGAAAATGATTTACCTGAAAAGCGATAATGTTTCGCTTTCCGAACTTTCGCGACCACAAACAAGACACTTAAATGGTATATTACTAAAATGGCAAGCAAATGACCCTGAACCATTTTAAATAAAATATGCTTTCCACATGAAATACACAAACTCCCAAATGATGACAAACGCAATGTTAACTTCATAAAAAATCGTGAACGTTTTGTGGAACTTCGTATCAAAATAACAAAAACAAAACAACAAAGGGAATCATGGTTGTGACACTTTATATAACAGTGGTCGAATCTATATATTATACGTCATTAGAGGTAACCCATCGATACAACAGCTACGAGCTAAATTTAATAATATTAGTTAACTTTGGCCATAAATTTAAAATCAATGTACCAATTAGGAAAGACTAGAAGGAAGGTGTACCCATAAAAGCAAAGGTTGCCTGTTACACAGATAACAAGGCAAGGGATAAATTTCCCAGTAAGTCAATATAGATGTCACTCCACGTGGAAACAATCCGTCACTACTTGAAATAAATAGAAAGACAGAAAAGAACATACTGTTCAATTGCCTGTTCACAGATAGTCAGACAGCGCTTGAGGTACTTAATTCTGTAGAGGTCAATTCTAAGCTATAATGAAATCGTGTGGGTACCCTAAATAAATTTAAAGATTGTAGTAACGGTATGGTACCCTGGGTACCAAGGCAGGAGGATCAAAAAGGTAATGAAAAAGCAAATGAATATGCTAAACAAGGTTTATTAATGCCATTAATTGAAGCGGAATACTCCTGTGACATTACAGAAGGGCTATTAGAAAGTAGGAAGCTGACAAATCTCTGGAATTGCGAGGACTTCACCAGGGCAAAGACAGGCGCAACAGAATTTTAGCCAAAATTGAAGTTAGACCTAATAAGCAAAGACAGGAAAACAGTCAAAGCTATAGCATGTCTGCCAACAGGGTACTGTAGGTTAAATCGGCAATTAGAGCTTATAGGATTGGCAAATAATAACCTATGCAAATTCTGTCACCTAGAAGAAAAAACAGCAGTACATTTTATATCAGTGTGCGGTTCTTTGCATTAGGCAAAGAAGAACCACAGAAAAAGAGCAACACGAAAAGTTTAATCTCTATGCCATTAGACTTTTTAAAAAAGGTCTGTCTAAAAAACGAAATCTAGGGCTCGACGACTACAATAGACCTATATACCTATTACTATTCCGCCACTTTTTCTTTCCAGTCTATTAAGGTTGAAATCCGATTAACAGTCGCAAGAGTGGCCCTATATGCTTTTTGGAGGTCTTCGAAAATTAGATGGACAGATCGGATCTTTGCTTATATTAATTGATTTCGCAACACTTTGCTGTATTTTTGACAAAGAGAATAAGTAATACCTCCTCACGGTATTCTTGCAGTCATAAATTTCTAACTATTTTAGGGTTTTGTGTACTTTAAACCTTATGTTTTACAAGCGAGTTAAATTATTATTATTCTTAGATGCGACTTTATGTGTATGAGTTTGGCATGAGTAAATCGACTGAATCGACAATGCTTGACTCAACACTGTTCTTCCCGGTTCGACACAGTCGATTAACCACGCATTAGCTTAGTATGTTTACGGCAGTCGAGTAGTGCAGAATCTAAAAATGTATTCTTTATCTTAATCTGAAGATGTCACGATAGCGTTGGCACGTAATGAAATAGAAAAAAGAAAACCAAGTTTCTGGATTCATGAAATAAATCTAAAAAGGGAAACACCAAGAATTTTATTATTTGTTTTCAGATTAACGCACAGTTTCAATTTCAAATTCGTATAATATAATTGAGAGTTTAGGAACAACACTAAAAAAAACAACTAAATACTAAATTCCCTGAAACACACTTAAACTCTTGATGCAGACCGTCGTGCCGTTGCCGGCCAAAGCTAACCGATGATACTGTAGCCGAGTCGAAGCAGTAAGCGGATGCCTATTTAAATATTTGTAGAGCAATATCTTGCATCTTGTCACCGCTACTGTTTAATTTGTATTCGGAGTCTACATTCAGAGAAGCATTAGACGAGGTCCAAGGCGGAATTAAGATTAACGGAATCAGCATAGACAACATCAGATATGCAGATGATAGCATGTGAGTCTTAATAGCAAGCAACGCACTAGAACTACAAAATATAATAAATGCGGTAGTTCACCACAGCAAAATGTTCGGTTTACATCTACACGTTTCCAAAACTAAAACTTTAGTATTTTCAAAGACACCAATAAACGTACATGTGTATGCCAAGGGTCAAATAAAAGAACACGTAAATTCCATAAAATATTTGGGAGCAGATATCAATAGTCAGTGTAATCCAAAAAAAGAAATCCTATCAAGAATCGAACAAGCGAGAAAAGCATTAATTAGCATGAAAACATATTTTACAAGATCAGACCTTAGTCTGCAGCTTAGAATCCAAATGATCAGATCTTACGTTTTTTCTGTCTTACTGTATGGCTGTGAAAGTTGGACAATGGACTCTGAAATAGAAAAAATAATAGTTGCCTTTGAAATGTATATATGTATACAGACGAATGTTGAGAATGGCATGTGTTAAAGACAGTTTTATTTGTATTTAAAGACAGACGTGGCAACCGCGCAACGCGAAGTTTGTACGTCCGCCTAATTCATAACAGTCGTTGAAAAAATGGTATTGTACATCCGAAAGTCATACAATAAAGTACAAAGAGATAGAGTACAAAATGGGTACAAAGAGTTACTAATGTTGAAGTACTTCGTCGCATGTGTAAACAAAAATAATTCCTAAGAATAATCAAAGAGAAGAAAATGCAATACTTGGGTCATGTGTTGAGAGACGAAAGATACAAATTACTTCAAGTTATACTGAAAGGAAAAGTACAGGGCAAAAGATCAGTAGGAAGACGCCAGAACTCGTGGCTGAAAGACCTGAGAAGAGGGTTCGACCGCTCATCCGCAAAAATCTTTCGCGCAGCAGTTTTTAAAACTACAATTGCCATTTGGATTGCCAACCTTCGAAAGGAGACGGCGCCATGATAAGAAAAAGAGCAATATAATCAGCACAGTCGTGTCAAGTCGAGTCGATTGAATGGTTTAATTATTCAGCCTTGAAAGAGGTTCGTACAGACTAGCAAAGTGAACTTTGCCAATCTGTACTAATATAGACATTAAGAATTCTTTGTTTTTCGAGGATATGCTAATGTACTTGTTTTAATAATCAACCTTGTTATATACTTTCTAAAACCATAATCGACAGAATATGTAAACACAAAGCAAAATTTGCCAGTTTTTACTGATATAAGTATTAAGACCTCGTTGTTCGTCTTATTTTCCTGACTGAATTTATTTATTGCAATAAACGATCTTGATATGTCCTGTCGAAAACCATAAACGTCAATATGACTTTCCAGGCGTATTTTAAATTCATATGTGAAATTGCTAAAACGAAATATAAATTTAAATGTCGAAAAACTAAAAATGATATATAGGCCAATCTGAAAGTGATACCTACATATTTCTTCCAGTTCCGTTACCGTAAATTTATTGACCATTATATTTTCATTCATGAAATTTTTATATATTTTAAATGCAAATCTTCGCGGTACCTCAAACACTGAGGTAATATTAATGCTCTTTACGGTTGTAATAAACATTTAAATAACGGAGCAGTTGCAGTTAAAGGGTCTCAAACACTGCGTCGTGGTATTCCGTTTGAAATTCGCCTTTAGAAGCGCTCTTTTAGAAAAATAGATATTTCTGTATACGAAATATATCTTACAAATAGTCCAATTGTTTAATATAATTAAAAAAGTATGTTAGAAGAATATTGGTTGGATATTGGAAGAAATTAAAATTATATTATGATTGGAGATTAGTATAAATCAACTTATAATAATTGGATATTGGTATATTAAAAAGAAGAATAAATATAAATGCTGTTTGCTGGTTTGCTTGGTGGTTTATAAATGCTGGTGAAGAAAAATATATCTTAAATTGGTAGAAGCTGATAATTGGAAAAATGTGTGTTTCATAATAGTTATAATAAAGATAATTTAAAAAAGTACTTACAAACTAATTCTTTGAGAACCGCGATAAAAACCCTATATTATTAAAAATACTCATTGCTCATCATTCAAACAAACAACACATCATAACAATTTGGCGCCCAACGTGGGGCTCTCTATTTAAAAGAATTAGTTTGGAAAGATAAGTGCTCTCATATAATTAAATTAATTTTCATTAAAAAAAAAAAAATTATAGATTTTATTTTTAATTATATTTGAACAAGTAAAGTCTCAAAATGTCGCAAGGAAAGAAAGGTACAAGGAGCAAAAAAAAATGAAGAAGATGTGGAAGTAGAAACACAACCTATACAAGAGGAGAGTTTAGTTCAAGTTCCACAAGATACTGCCGAAATGAATCCAGAAAGAGAGGAAAATGTCAATATGGCAGCTTTGATGTCATTAATGATGCAGATGAACAAGACAATGGAAGAGAATTCAAAAGAAATCAAAGAAAACATGAAAAAAATGGAACAGAAAATGGAAGAGAATACGAAAAAAATGGAAGAGAATTCAAAAGAAGTCAAAGAAGACATGAAAAAAATGGAACAAAAATTGGAAGAGAATTATAGAAAATTAGAAAAGAAAATAGAAGATAATAATAAAATTGTAAAACAAATGGAAAAACAAATGGATAAAAAACTTGAAGCTGCAGAGAAGAAAGTAGCAAATGAAATAAAAAATATACAGCATGACTACAAGAAAAGGATAAAAAATGAGAGAACAGAAGTAAAGAGGATTATTCAAGATAATAAGATAGATATAGAACAGAAAATAGAGTTGCAGAAATGTAACTTAGAAGTAAAAATTAACGAAGACAGGAGAAACACAGAAGAAAAATTAGACGACATACAACAAAATATCCAAATAAATAGTAATCAAATAAGAAATGTGGAACAGAGAATAGATGATATTTCACAAATGAGAGACATAGGGAGACCCTACTTAAATTTAACAAATGAGACTGGGATTAAATTCTCTGGTAATATAAAAAATTTGCATCCTAGAGTATACATAAATAGTTTAAAACATAAATTAAGATTTGTGAATAATATTAATGATATTAAAGATTATATTAGAGTGACATTAAATGACAATGCAGCAACTTGGTTTGCTAGTATTGAAAATGATTTAGATAATTTTCAAACATTTGAAAATAAATTTTTAAATTATTATTGGGGTGAATTAGAGCAAGCCAAGTTTAGAGAAATTCTATATTTTGGAAAGTATAATCACAATTTAAAATCAAATATGGTAGATTATGCATTGAAACTGATAACAGTTGCAAAATATTTAGAACCACCACTTAGAGAGGAAGAAACAGTCTTAAATGTATCTAGACATTTTGATGCTGATGTTGTCCAAACAGTAACTGTACAAAATATTCAAACAATAGATAGTTTTATTAATTTTATTCAAAGAATACAAAGAGGCAATATGACAAGTAATAATAACAACAGAAAAAACAATAATAACTTTCAATATAATAAAAATGATAATCAACAATATAGACAATCATATAATAATTATAGATATGGTAATAATTCGCAAAATTTTAATAATAATAACAGTAATTATAATAGACAACATTTTAATAACAGTACTAATAATAATAGACAAGATTTTAATAATCGAAGAAATACAGAGCGACCTAACTATAACAGACAGGTAAATTGTGTACAAAGGAATAGGAGCTGCGAAGACAGGGAACGAAATAGTACAAGGCAAGAAAATGTGAGTAGAAGTCATAGTAGGGAAAGACATAGGACATCAGATCCAAGTGGTCAGATACAATCTGACAATTCTAATAATCAAAATTTTGTGCAGTAAACTTTCTGAATTACAAGTTAGGCCATTGCTATTATGAAAAAACTTCTGAATTTATTTCTCTAGATGAAGATAAAATTATTGAATCTATTAATTTAATTTATATAAATGCTTTGGCCAAAAATAAAATGATTAAAATTATGATAGATACTGGTTCAGAAAGTACTTTAGTCTCGGAGAATTTTATTTTTAATACATTAAAACTATCAGATATAATAAAGATTCCAAAAATTAAAATTATTGGTGCAAATAATAAGAAGTTGGGTGAAATTGATAAACTAGCCAATTTTAAAATTAATATTCTTAATAAAGAAATTAATATGCAAGGATTTATTGTCAAGGATTTATGTGTTGATATATTAATGGGAAATGATGAATTGGAAAAGAAGAAAGTAAAGATAGATTTTGAAGCAAAAATGGTAACTTTGGAAGGGCAAATAATTAAATTTATGCAGAAAGATGAGGTGGAAGAAGGAATAAGAGTTGATAGGATATTATTAAAAGAAAATAATGATGTTTATGAAGAAGAAATGTATTTTGATGATAGGGAAATGTCCCAAAAAAATGTAAAGAATAATTATTGTAGTGAATATTTAAGGAATGGAAATTTTAAGCAGATGGATGCCTACGAGGTGGAGTGCGTAAAATTGGAAGCAAGGAATAATGAGTACATAATGAAGAATAATTTTATTTGTAAAGAAGAAGATATAATAAAAGTTTTAAATTGCCCTGAAGAATATAAATCAATAGTCGTTTCCATATTGCAGCAACACAAGGGACTTGTCAATAAAGAAAATAGAATTGCACAAAATTATATCCATAGTATAAAAGTTAAAGAAGAAAAAGATTTTAAAACAAAATCATACTCAATACCATATAAATACAGAGAAGAAGTAAACAAAACAATTAATAATATGTTAGAAGATGGAATCATTGAGAAGGCAGACACACGTTTTATAAATCCTATAGTAGTAGTACCTAAAAGATCAGGTGAAATCAGATTATGTTTGGATGCAAGGAATATTAACAAGATTACTGAAAAGCAATTTGAAGCACCAATGAGTATAGATGGAATACTAGGAAGAATTACAGGAATGTCATTTTTCACTAAAATCGATTTACAGCATAGTTTTTGGTTAATACCTCTAGAAAGAAAAAGTAGACGGTATACAGGATTTCAGATAGATGGAGTAGTATATCAATTCAAAGTAGTACCATTTGGACTTCAATCATCTTGCAGTGCTCTATGTAGATGTCTTCATGATATTTTGGATCAATATGAACATTTTGTAATTCACTACATTGATGATATATTAATTTTTTCTAAAACGGCTGAAGATCATGAGAAACACCTAAAAATTATAATAAACAGATTAGATAAAGTTGGACTTAAAATAAATCAAGAAAAATGTACATTTTTTCAAAAAGAAGTAATATATTATAAACTTAACACTAATTATAAAAATACTAACAGCTTACTGATATATCCATTTTATTCAATAGACTTGATTTGTTAAATAGATGGTAGATTTCATTGTTGTGAATAAATTTGACATCATACTTGTTGAATTTTGTACATATGGAAATTGTTTGGTACCCTAAAAATCATAATTTGGGGTTAGATACAGAATTGATTGTGTAAATGTCTTTATAAAAAGTGTAAAACTTACCAATTCATATGGATAAAAGCCTGTTGAATAGAAATAATTCCTAGATTTTTTCTATAAATAAACAGAACACAATATAGAATATATTTTTAATTAAGGTTATATTTTATTCTCTGATATAGCATCCATTGCTTTATTTGACATGACAGTTTGATCATAGAATAGCCGAACTGTGCTCCGTTGTTCTCTGCTTTGACATAGACAGCGAACAGGGATGTATTTGATAGAACAATTAAAATAGGAAATTAAATTATTTCATTTATTATAATTACTAAGGTATGTGGATAAGAAAATTAATATTTAAAAAAATAATAAGTAAATTATTTATTTTAAATTTAATTTTGGGGTGTTGAAATGATATTGTTTAAAAAATTAATTTATAAGTTATATACTACATAATATTAGATATAAAAAAGTATTTGATTATTTTAAATAAGTTATATACTAGAGAATTTTATAAAAATATATTTATGTGAGGAATTTTAAGAAATTAGCATATAATAATTGTAAAAAGTTGTATTTTAGTAGTTATGATTTTGTAGATATATTTAAGTGAGCCATGTGACTAGGCAACACACTATACATACTCTCCAAGTGACATTTTAGGAATTAAAGTGGGGTTATAATAATAATGTTAGTTTAAAATGTTTAATTTATATATATTTAATGATTTAAATGTTTATTCTGATCTGAAAAGCCTAAATGTCAACAAAATTATCAATAGAACATTAACGAATTCTCCAGAATGTAGAATTTGACCTTTGTGTATGTTGGAACATTCTGGAATAATGATTATGTCGGTAGATCGAACAGATATTTTTTTCGAGAACATCCATATAGAAGAAATAGAACTAAATAGAACATGATTTCTTACCAGATGGTTCTGGAACATCCGAAAAGATATAAATACCCGTGATTTGGATTCAAGATGGCCAGTTTATTATGAAAGTTAGTAGAAGATAGACTCATTAAGTTAGTGAAGTCAATTGTTCAGAATTTTCAAGATAGTGCAGTCAGAAAAGTTTTTAGTAAGTCAGTCAGTCAGAAAGTTTTTAGTCAGGCAGTTTAGTAAGAACTATGAAAGTTAGTTGGAGTCAGTGAATCAGTTACAAATAGTCCAATTGTTTAATATAATTAAAAAAGTATGTTAGAAGAATATTGGTTGGATATTGGAAGAAATTAAAATTATATTATGATTGGAGATTAGTATAAATCAACTTATAATAATTGGATCTTCTTCTTCTTAAAGTGCCTATCCGTTCCGGACGTTGGCGATCATCACGGCTATCTTCACTTTGCTTATTGCAGCGCGGAACAGTTCAGTGGTAGTCGTGTTATACCACTTTCGCAAATTTTGAAGCCAGGAAATGCGTCTTCTTCCCGGTCCTCTCTTACCATTTACTTTCCCTTGGAGAATCAGCTGGAGAAGGCCGTAACGTTCTTGATTTCTCATTACATGACCTAGATATTCCAACTTTTTAGTTTTGACGGTCATGAGAATTTCACATTCTTTCCCCATTCTACGCAGGACCTCCACATTAGTAACTCTGTCAACCCAGGATATACGTAAGATGCGCCTATAACACCACATTTCGAAAGCTTCGAGCCGATTCATAGATGCAACAGTCAGTGTCCATGCTTCCATTCCGTAGAGCAGAACTGTGAATATGTAGCAGTTTAATAGACGGCATTTTGTTTTTAATGATATGTCTCGACTGTTGAAAATAGTTCTCATTCTAACGAATGCTGCTTTTGCTTTTATTATTCGCTGTTTAATTTCTGTTGAGTGGTCCCATTGGCTATTTAAATTGGTGCCTAGATATGTATATTGCTCGACTCTTTCGATATTCTGTTGGTTGATTGTAAGTTGAGCGTTTAGTATTGTTTTTTTAGTAATTGTCATAAATTTGGTTTTCTTTATGTTAAGAGCTAGTCCGTATCTGTTGCTGACTTCTGTTATGCGATTTGTTAATATCTGTAAGTCATTCAGATTATCGGCAAAAACTATAGTGTCATCTGCATATCTAATGTTATTCAACCATTCACCGTTTATTAGTATTCCTTTCGCACAACCGTCTAAAGCTTCCTTAAATACCCATTCAGAATAAATATTGAACAACAACGGAGACAAAACACAGCCCTGTCGTACTCCACGTTCTATTGCAATTTTATCAGTTAACTGGTCTTCTATTTTGATTTTGGCCGTTTGATTGTAGTAAATGTTTCTGATAATTCTAAGATCTTTGTTGTCAATTCCAATTTCTTGCATTAGAGTCATTAATTTGTCATGTTTTACTCTGTCAAATTACTCTGTCAAAATAATTGGATATTGGTATATTAAAAAGAAGAATAAATATAAATGCTGTTTGCTGGTTTGCTTGGTAGTTTATAAATGCTGGTGAAGAAAAATATATCTTAAATTGGTAGAAGCTGATAATTGGAAAAAGTAATTTCACAAAAACAAGGATAACCGAAGTACGAAGACATTCAGTGGTGATTAGAATCTATATAGTGGAAAACAGTTCATTTAGGCATTCAGTGAAAGAAAGGTACAAAATTTTGTTAATATAATTTAGTTAGTGTCATAACAGTTTCAATTTTGAAGATAGTTTGTTTAAATTTTACATTGTCTATAGAATTTAATTAGTTTTATAAGAATATCAATTTAAAGATAGTTTATTTTAAATTTACATTGGCTAGGTTAGATATATATATATATATATATATATATATATATATATATATATATATATATATATATATATATATATATATATATCTAACCTAGCCAATGTAAATTTAAAATAAACTATCTTTAAATTGATATTCTTATAAAACTAATTAAATTTTATAGACAATGTAAAATTTAAACAAACTATCTTCAAAATTGAAACTGTTATGACACTAACTAAATTATATTAACAAAATTTTGTACCTTTGTTGTGTATGTGTGATGTGTGTTTCATAATAGTTATAATAAAGATAATTTAAAAAAGTACTTACAAACTAATCCTTTGAGAACCGCGATAAAAACCCTATATTATTAAAAATACTCATTGCTCATCATTCAAACAAACAACACATCATAACAATATATATATATATATATATATATATATATATATATATATATATATATATAGAAAAAAATAATATAGAAACCCAACACACCAACAGATTTTTAAAATTACTTTTTCTAATGTTCTAACGAAAATTCGTTCTAGGAGAAACATTTGTTAACATCTGTTTTATTAAAAATGATTATCCTTTATCGTTTATAAGTAATAATTTTTCAACAATCAATCGAATAGAGCAGAACTAATTATAACGATATCCTACAGCATACAAAAGGAATAATATGAGGAAAATAACAATACCATACATAAAACGATTATCAGAAAAACTTAACCTAACAATTAACAAGAATGAACCAACAATTGTTTTTATAAAATACCTTGTAAATGCGATCAGTTTTATATAGGTAAAAGATCAAGGCCATTAAATTTTAGAATAAGTGAACATGAACATAATAATAAAAATACTGAATTTGATAGATCTCAAATATATAAACACGCATGGGATAATGAATATAAGGTTCAGTAAAAAGATTTAAGTATAGTTCTAAAAGAAACAGATGGTAAAAAGAGATAAATCAAAGAAGCTGCTCTAATATTATACTAAATAAGACCAATTGTGTTCCAAATTCCCCGGCACAATGCAGAAGGATCTGGTTGCCCATATTAAAAAAACAAATTAATACAAATAAAATGCCACTATTAGTAAATCAGTAACATGTCGAGGATACATCATTTATGTTTTTTAAATAACATACATAATAAAATCATAGTTTGGTGTTTATTGAGATTAAACCAAATATAAGATCAAATATTTACCATGTCGAGATAGTATTATAAGGTTCTTACCTATTTTTTTTTTCATGATTTACTACCAAATCACTAACATAATTTTACAGTCATCATGACACGTGGTTGCCTTTTTAAAGACGAATCACGTGCTATAATTTTTTGTAATGGATATTTCTAAGTTAAATTTGATTTCTTGTAACCGAATGAACTATCTTACAATAAAGTCGTCCCAGGAACGCAACTCAGCAATATTGGCAATATCATTATAAAGTCGTCTACTTTAAAATGTATCATATATTTCTAAATTATCAATATAAATAAGTCAGATAGAATTGGAATTGTCCACCAACTTACAAAAAACAAAATTTGTTTAATTTTTTAATGTTTGTATTTTGAGAAGGATTTCCGAAGTGGAAAATGAAACGTCAATAAACTAATTCTAAACTTTAAACGTGGCTTGTTCCCTTTAAAATAGTAATTTATCTGACTTACAAAACTCCGTTATGTTAATCTGAAGACAGGTGATCACCAGTCTTACTTCACTATTTGACAAATATCGGGAAAGGTGTTAATGGGAAAAGTGATATTAACAACTTGGATAGAAATGTCGAACTACCGTTTTTTTTTAATTTAAGCGCCATTTGTACTTGTAAAAACTTATATTAAGGCTTATCCAATTTAGTTTTATGATTGTATGGCTATATTTTTAATGTCACGTACCTTACCAACAATCTGAATAAAAATTTGCATATTTCACCCCCAAAATCTTATAAATAAATAGTTATTAACAATTTGCTGTTACACGGACTGAAGAGTAGTTCCTGGCATCTACTTTTACAACAAATAATGGGCAAAATATTATATGACTATTAAGAAACCACAAGAATATTTTATGTGAAGAGAACTGTTTTTGCCATCTAAGTTCTAATAATTTAAACATTACAATTCAAGTAATTCATTGTTATAATTATATATTGTATATTTATGTATCAAAATATTGTATTTTTCGATTAAAAAACTGTTATGTTATCAACTGTATATATTGAGTGAATGCAAGGAGGCACAAATAGCAAGCTGTAACAAAATAATTACCTTTTATATGTAGTTTTACCGCAGTACATTGTTTGTTCAATGCATTCATTGAACTATTTCTGCAAATATTTTGCATACATATAATATATGTTTGTATCTATGGGGGAATATTATCATCATCATCACGTACCGATACAACCCTGGGTGGGTCTTGGCTGACTGTACAACTTTTTTCCAATTTGTTCGATCTTCCATCAACCTAGGGTCAAATGGAATGTTCATTTTTCGGAGATCTGTTTGGATGTTATCTCTCCATTGCATTCTGAGACGTCCGAGTGGTCTTTTACCTGTGGGAATCTCCTCCCATACCAGTTCGACCAATGACAATATCGGCGTCATTGTAGAGTGCTTTTAATTCGATATTGGTTCTGATCTTATACTGGTTTGTGGTGATGTCATGGTGAGGTCCGAATATTTTTCTAGGTATTTTTCGTTCAAAGCGTCTGAGCTTTTCTTCGTTTGCTTTGGTCATGGTCCACGTTTCGCATCCGTATGTTATTACAGGTCTGACGATGGATTTATAGATTTTTATATTTGAAATTCTTGTCAGATTTTTTTATTTTATGAGTTTATCCAGTGCGAACAGACAGCAGTTTGCAGATAGATTCTGTCTTTTATTTCTTCAGTAACATCGTTGTCAGCTGTGATTACGGCCCCCAGATACTTAAAACGTTGTACTCTTTCGAAATTGAAGGTGTTGACCGTCATATTTTTTCCTATTCTGTCTCTTCGTGTCGTTCTATTTATACACATATATTTCGTCTTTTCTTCATTAATCTTCAGCTCTACTTTACTTGTTGCTCCTACTACCTTGTTGAAGATGTCTTTCGTGGATAGGATGAAGTCTCCTACGAGATCTATGTCATCCGCATATGCGAGTACTAGCTTGGGACCTTGAACCGATAGCAATTCTGTTTTTATTTCGGCCGACCTCATGGCTTTCTCTAATACAAGGTTAAAAAGTAGTCGATATAACGCATTACCCTATTTGAGTCCACTGTTGATTTCAAAGCTGCCAGACAGTTTATTATTTGCACGTACTTTAGATAGTCCACCCTTCATACAGACTTTGGTTGTCCGAATAAGTTTCTTTGGTATTGAAAACTCCGTCATGGCATTCCATACTTGGCTTCTTTCTACACTATCATATGCCTGTCGAAAATCTATGAAAAGATTGTGTATGGGTCTGTTATACTCTCATCCCTTTTTTAGAAGTTGTTGTCTATGGGGGAATATGGTACCAGAAAAACAGAAAAAAAAAATAATATGTATGAATCATAATCACGTGGAACTTTAAGTAATTTTAATCGGTCTTTCTTTTTGAAGTTATACTTCTATACGCGCGCTCCACGTTGGAAATTTGTATGGGAGTGAATCTGTTAAATCATTACATATGTAAGATAATGAGTAAGAGAGAGACAGAAGATATATTTTCTCTCTCTTCCTCTCTGGAATATAAAAATGTTCCTTTTGTATATATTAATTTAATATTATATATTATATATATACATATAATATTATATATAATAAAATATTTATTAATATTATTATTTATGTGGTAGGTTTTGTATTATTTATTAAATGTTCATAATTATATTAGTCTTTTGTATTTTAAAATATTAATCTCGATAAATTACTGTATGATCCAGAACTGTCAATTTTGAAATAAGTTTCTGTCAGTCCTCCGTAGTATAGTAGTCAGTATCCCCGCCTGTCACGCAGGAGACCGGGGTCTATTCCCAGTCGGGGAGGACTTTTTTTATTAATATTATTACATATTGCATTTTAATTTGTATTGTATTATTATATTGAATTATGTTGCACTGTATTGTAGGGTATTTTTTATGTATATTATTGTCATTTTTAAATACTTATGAATATTGAATTTTTATTTGTATTATATTATTATATTGAATTATGTTGCAGTATATTGTATTGTATTTTTATATTAATAACAAAATAAACAATGAATTTTACTGCAGAGTATGTGTAAAAAAAATTTTGCATTCAACTCCTTTCATACATATATGAAAATAAAAATATACATTTTCATCAAAATATTGATTCAATCATCCATTTATGTATATTATACTCCTATTACAGGTAAAATGTTGTTTATAAATTGTTAGTAAGTTGGTATTAATTCTGTTTCTCTTTCTGCTATGTCTTATCTAAAGCATTACATATGTAATGATTGTGCAGATTGACTCCCAAATAAATTTGTAACGGCGAATGCATGTATAGAAGTGTAACTTCTACCGGCAGTCCCACTGGACTGCCACACTCGTTTTTTTGTGAAGTTTTCTTTATCACCGCTTTCATTAAAATCATAAAAAGAGGAAATTTTAAATTTATTTTGTAAAATGAACACAATATTCACGTAAAGTATTAAACTTTTATATTAGAATGTAAATACTCTATTAACAATATAAAAAAAAGGAATTTTCATTTGATTGAATCACCAAATTCGATTTTTACAGTTCTAACTATTAATTCACTAATTCAGTGAAAATATACAGTTCTTTCCGAAGATTTTACTTCGTTTACAGGAGTAACCGGGTTAATGGTACCAATTTAACTTTTTCGTTTCTGAACTTCTCAAGACAAAAAATCTCAAGAATTTTAACATCCAATTAAACTTTTCGGTATTCCGGATATTGACAGTAGAAATTTCAAGTGTAATGTACAGGATATAACTTTAATGGGAACAGCTGGCGCTGGTTCACATAACGTTTAACCCGATTTCGGAATTTCAGAGCCTAGGCATTTTCCCATCACTTTCCGAAACATACATGCCACATGCTACTGATTTAATAGGAGTAGATATTATATCTAGGAATACTATTAGTGTTCCCTTTTGTATACCCTCCTAATTTAGTTTTAACATTAAAAACATTTGATGTTGTCTACGTAATTAACGGCAAACGATGTGGTATTGGGAGAAATCAATTTTGCTAGAATATTTAAGTTTCAATAGTTTTATATAGGTTCATAAGGAAACGGTATATTATACAGGGGTTTTCAAAAGGCTATGTCATAAATTAAATCACGCATTCCGGGGACAAAAATTAATTGATTGAATACCTTACCTTAGCACAAAAGTGTACACAAAAAAAGTTACAGTCCTTTGAAGTTACAAAATAAAAATTGTTTTTTTTTGTATTTAAAACTACTTGACATTTTGTAATAAAAATGGACACGTTACTTTCTTGTTCTAAAAGCATTTTTCATACAAAAGAAACAACAAAATCTAAGTTCACAGAAAAATTTTAATGGGGGTGTGCAGTCCTAAATCCCCCCAAATTTTTGAGTACGTTCAAATCAAATAAATTTTATGGCATCATTAGTTTAACACATTATTTTTAAAACTTTTTTGCCTCTTATTACTTTTTCGAAAAACTAGTTTTTTCATAGTTGTCCATAAAATTACAATTAGTTTCTACGGATACAATAATTACAAACAGTTCCATCAATAATAGTCAATAATTTGAAGCTATCATTTATTGTGTGAATAAGATAATATTAAAAATTATAATATTACAATGACTTACACATTTCAGGAAATGGCAGATATGCATTTAACTTTGGGTATGTTGGATCAGATTAAATTATGATTTTAATAAACTATCGAGAATATCGTAGGTGAATGTCAAGGAAATAGTGCAGCAACCGCAAGGCGTTATGCAGTAAAATACCCCAATCGAAATACACCCGATAGACGATTATTTCTGACCATTGATCGTCGTTTACGGGAAACGGGTACATTCCAACCGCAAGTTGCTAGCAATAGGGGTCGTCCAATAATGGATGCAACTGATGAAGACATTTTAGAAATCATTGAAGAAATCCCTGGAACAAGTACAAGGGTAATAGCTGCTTAAATAAATGTTCCTCATGTAAGGGTTTGAAGGCGTTTAAAGGATCAGCTGCTTAAACCCTATCACTTAACAACGGTTCAAGTGTTATTGTTTGAAGATTATCCTAAAAGGATTGGATTTTGCGATTGGTTGTTAATGGAAAACACTCGAAATATTAATTTTATTAGACATATTTTGTTTACCGACGAGGCTACCTTCAGTAGAAATGGAATAACAAACCATCATAACGAGCACATTTGGGCCGATGAAAATTCTCATCACCAAAGGACGTTCAAAGTTAATGTTTGGGCAGAAATTGTGGATAACAATCTAATTGTCCCAGTATTTCTTCCCAACAATTTAAATGGTGATAATTATTTGCAGTTCTTGGTAAAAAATTAACAAAAGTATTTGGAAGAAATGAATATTGCAATAAGGCAAAATATGTGGTTTCTACAAGATGGCGCTTCACCGCATTACAGTAAGGAAGTCCGGGAATACCTTTGCAGGCAGTATCCTGGTCGGTGGATTGGAAGGGGTCGTGACGCACCTATTTCTCGGCTACCCAGAAATCCAGGTTTAAACCCCACGGACTTTTGCTTTTGGAGGTTTATAAAAGAGAAAGTGTAGACAGCTGTTTAAAAGTTCGCTCATTGTTTATTGATGATTGTTCAGTGAGGGAACAACCAGTATATTTGAAAACTTGCATATTTATTAAGAAATAGGTGGGTAATAATCCTGTGTAATACTTGAATTAACATTGTTCCGTGTTTTCCAGAAAAATCACTAACGATATTTTACGTTGACCTACATAAAAAGTAAATTATATTATGTAACACTTACTATGAATTACGTTGGACACTGTACAAAATTATTTCTCGTATGTCATAGATACTATTCTTCTTTGTAAAAAATGGTAAATAATTGTGGTAAGTAGTAGATAATACATTCAACTCCGTTAAAATTTTAAATAATAATGTCGTAAATTTATTAACCTCATTTTAATAAAAATATTCAGGGGTATTTTTATTAAAATAGGCAATGAAAAAGCATGAAATATTATTGATAGAATCACACTATAACACATTTTATAATACATTCTATTGATAGAATTATCGATATTTGTGATACAAATTAAAAAAGTAGTACCCTATTGTAATTATTTAAGGTACCGTAGTCTAAATAAATCATGAAATAACTTTTAATAACCCTTATTCTAAGATCCATCAACATCACGTAAACTTTAATAAGACATAAAAAATTTCTAGTAACAAAAAAATAAAAATACAATATAACTCACTATCACACTCATTCTGAGTGTGCCCAACTTCTAAAAAGCAATGACGAATAGATACACTAAAGTGGATGCAGCATACAAATATATGGGTATGCGATTGAGGTTTTGGCTTACACAATTATCCGACAGAAATCTAAGTTCATTTTTGCCTAGGTTTTTATGTTTTAAAATCAATTTCATTTAACACATAGAAACCTCATTAGCACCCCATTTGCCCTGCCCTTGCTGCCACATGAAGCAAGTACCTTCTTTATTCACGACATGGAAAACAGTGAAGTTGAATATGAATAGTTTACATTTATAATAGATATAATTACCGTGAGGATCATTAAGTATTTTCTGAAAATTGAATGTAGCTATTAATATTTTTCCCTTGGAGGTTTTAGCTTAGTTTTTATCAAAGCACTTTCTTTCACGCGTGAGATTTTTACTATGCAGATGTGATTTATTATTCTGTGTTTCAAGCAATTTTGGTTTAGATTTGTTTTTTTAAATGTGATATTTATCACATAAGTCCTTTTTGTGAATGTAAAAACTCAATTTAAAATGTTCGTTAACAATATCACGATATTGCCTTTCAGTGTTAGCTATAGAGGAAGTATACCTGTTCGTCAAACGATTTCTTGTATAAATCAAGTAAGTGATGGAAATTCAAATCGCTATTCAGATAAAGATTATCACTTCTACTTTGTGTATAATGAGATTTTATGGGTTGAATGGACTTGATGTGAGGACAAACATATTTGAAAACGTCTTCGGTTATCGCCTTACGATGATCGTGATGACATCTCCAATCTGTTTATATCAAACCGCTAATAACGTCTAGTTTTTCCAAAGCAGTGTAGACAAACTGTTCACTTATAGAGAAAGTATTTAGAAACGTCTATATACAAACAGATATAAATTCATACTTATCACCTACTTTCAGTCTATAAATGAGACTAAAATTACGCCTTATACATATATATATATATATATATATATATATATATATATATATATATATATATATATATATATATAAATATATATATACATATATATATATATATATATATATATATATATATATATATACATATATATATATATGTGTGTGTGTGTGTGTGTGTGTGTGAGAGAGAGATGGCATTAGACAAAAAATCTTTTTGCCACAGAAAATTGTTATAAGGATGTTTAAATTTTTATTTTAGAATCGTTTATAAACTTGATTAGAATATTATATATAGATTTGTCAGAATAAGATAACAGATTGCTGATGTTAACTGGTAGGCTAATATTGAGATCAATTAAATCTAGATATAGGCTTCGAGTCTGTTCCCTATGATTAGGACAATCGAAAAATAAGTGGTTCAAATCTCCGACAGATTTACCATCACAAGGACAGAAGGGGGTTTCATAGATTCCAATCCTATGCAGATGCTCTGGAAAGAGGCCATGGTTAAGTTTTAACCGGGTTATTAACGAAGAATGTACTTTATTATAGTTAAAATTAAAATGGGGAATATTTTTTGGTAAGCATGGATGAATAGAAAAGTAATGGTTTCTTGAAGTCTTCTGAACCTCTTTATATTTTGACATCCATCTTTCCCTGCCAATACTCCTGATAATAGAAAAAAGATCTTTAAAGTAGTAAAAATTTGTAATTTCTGATATCTCAGATGTATTTTTTGCCATACCATCCACTAATTCGTTTCCAATTACTCCATTATGTCCTTTAACCCATAATAAAGTAACTGTTTTTTTTGTGAATTTTAGATCATGTAATAATTTTTTGATATCAAGTATAATGGAGTTTTGAAAACTATCCAATGGATGGCTACGAATAGCTTGTAATACTGCCTGAGAATCTGATACTATTACGATGTTCTCACAATAATTAGTGACACACCAAGTTAGTGCTTTCTGTATAGCAGCAGCCTCGGCTGTAAAAATAGAACAACATTCAGGAATTCGATATTTCTCAACATAATTGCTGTTTGAAACAAAAAAAGCGAAACCAGTACTTTCAACAGTTTTTGAACCATATGTATAAATTATTGTTAAATCTTCCCCTAATTTGCTTAGTATGGATTTAAATATCATATTAGTTAAAATTGGCAAGTCTGAATAAGAGGGCATTATAATGGTTGGTTTGTCTATCAGAACTTCAAAGTCTTGTATGTAAAAAGGAAATTTTGGGAGCTGTAATATATAAGATTGAAATGAATTCGTATCAATAAAAGATTCTGCAAGAGGAGGGGAATTTTTTATTCTCCAATAAGAATTTGTTAAATTTTCTGTCAAAAGTAAACCTATTTTGTGAACCATAGTTGTATTAAACGATCTGTATGTTATTAGACGTTTGTTGGCTAACATTTGCCTACGTATGTGTAAAGGTGGTTCCTGGGCTTCTGCTAGAACTGCTTGGTTTGGTGAAGACATCATAGCTCCTAGACAAATTTTTATTGATTTAAATTGTATTCTGTCAAGAGTTAATAGATTTGTTTTGCATGTTGAACCGTAAAGAACACAACCGTAATCCAGAATGGATCGTATGTAGGATCTATAAAACATTAAAGAGATATTTTGATCTGCACCCCATCTTTTTTTAGAAACGAAACGCAGAAGGTTAATTCCACGCTCGCACTTTTGTTTTACGTACTTTATATGGCTGGACCACAAGAGTTTTTTATCTAGGATCATGCCTAGATACTTATACTCTTCTGCTAAGGGGAAATTATAATCACCTATCTGGCATTTGCCTGTGACTTTTTGTCTACGTCTAGTGAAACATACATTCGAAGATTTTTCTTGTGATATACTAAACCCCATTTGTTTCACCCACTTATCTAAGTTACTAAAGCTAAGTTTTAGATTCAAGATACAATCTTCATAGGATTTATGGCTGGTATATAAACATATATCGTCTGCATATTGAATTATTTTGCATTTTTCATCCATCAAACCATGCAGATCTGCAGTATAAACATTAAATAATAAAGGACTTAGAATTGAGCCTTGTGGGAGACCGTTATATAATATTCTTGGACCGTGTAATACATTTCTATGGTCCCGTAAGTATATTTTTCTATTCACATACAAATTTATTATATTTACAGATAATCTTTTATCAATACCACACTTCACCATTTTTGAATATAATATATCCAAATCAACCACGTCATATGCACCCTTTAAATCTAGAAAGAAACATAGCATAACAATATGACAATAACAATAATAAATAATAAAACACAAACATAGAACATATAAAATAAAAATTATTAAAGTCGAAGGTTACAGCCTCGAAGCCAATCGAAGGCTTATGAGTGAGTTGGTGGATTTCTTGGAGACTGCCAGCGAACTTGGTGGCTGGACACTCGAAGACGATGTGGTTAATTGTTTGTTCAACAGCGCTGCATTTGTCACATCCCGGACTGGCATTTATACCCCACTGGTTCAGAGACTTGTTACAAACTTTATGACCAACTCGTATTCTATTAAGGTTGCACCATTCACGACGAGGAAGAGAAAAGCCGTCTGGTTTAATTGTAGGGTTTTCTATAAGATTAGCATTTCTGATATCTGGATTTCATTCACCCATCCATTGCTCCTCCGTAGTGACATCAGCCAATCTTGTAGCAGTTCTATTAGGTGGATGTCTGGATTTAGTCTTAACTCTCTTTGGTCTAGCTCAGCGATGTCTGTATTTATCGGTAGTGCTGGGTTTTCTTGGCATTTTTGAACTAGGGTGTTGAGTGCGGCTAGTCGTCTTGTTGCTGGTGGAGCGATGTTGCTTAAAACTGGAAGCCATTGGATTGGTGTGGGCTTTATTGTTCCCGTTATGTGCCTCATTGTTTGGTTTAACTGGGTATCTATGACGTTTGTGTGATGACCGTTTAGCCAGACAGGAGCGCAATATTCTGCAGTATGATATACTAAGGACAGCGCGCTCGTTCTGATGACCTCTGCATTAGACCCCCATGATGTATTTGCTAATTTCTAAATAATGTTATTGCGGGTCTTTATTTTTGCTGAAGTGTTTTTCAAATGCTGTTTAAAAGTTAGGGTACGATCTAGGGTTACACCGAGGTATTTTAAGTTCGAACTGTGCTTTAGAATGGTTCCATCGCATTCTATGTTTAGTCTGTAATTTGCCTCATGGTTATTAAGATGGAAAGCTGTTATTTCAGTCTTAGATGGGTTTGGTTGTAGGCCCCATTTCTTAAAGTATCTGTTAACAGTGTTTAGATCTGCTTCTATGGTGGATTCGGCGATTTTTATGTCTTCTTCTTGAGCACCCAGAGCCACGTCATCGGCATAAATAAATTGGCGCTAGGTGGTATTTGGTACATCTGACGTATAAATATTAAAAAGAAGAGGAGACATAACTAACCTTTGTGGTAAGTCGTTTTTCAGGTTTCTGAACTTACTGTTTTTCCCATTTAGGCGTACTTGGAAAAGTCTGTCACTTAGCATTTGGTTTATCAAACTGTTAAACGAATGGCATGGTACCATCTAGTATATTTTAAATAAAAGACCCTCCTTCCACACTGTGTAGTAGGCGCATGTCAATTCTATGAAATCTGCTACTGTTTTAAGTTTATTCTGGAATCCGTTCTCAATAAATGTTGTTAAGGGGAGAGGACTTGATCGCCACAACTTCTCTCCGGTATGAATCCAGCTTGTTCTTGAGGAATATTTGGCTTTGTATGGTAAAATAATCTCGTTTGGATATTTTTTCAAATATCTTATAGCAAACCCTTGACAGAGCGATTGGTCTGTAGCTCTTTAGTAATACAGGGTTTTTCCCAGGTTTAGATATTGCGATGATCTTATTTTTTTGAAGGATTTAGGAAACTTCTGCTTAGTCAATATTTGATTGTAAAATTCAAGAAGCCACTTACTGGTATTTGGACCAATGTGTTTTATAAATTCAGGATAAATGTTGTCAACTCCTGCGGCTTTGCGGCATTCATTTAATTTTAGATCTTCTGCAAGTTCTTCTGGCTCGATAGGCTTCATTATTGGTAGGCTTTGTTGTTAAGCAATTTTGGCTTCTTTCAACTGAAACCTAACTTCTCTTTTATGATTTTTTTCTATTACTGGTTTTGAAAGTTTGGCTATGCGTTTGCCTATGTCTTCCGGTTTTGGAGATGTAGAGTTTGCTGTAGCGTTGTTTGTGCCAGAGTCTAGTTTCCTTATACTGATCAGATTTTTCATACTGATCAAGTAGTTCTTTATACTCGTCATTCCAGCATGGGATGTAGGATTTGGCAATTCCACATGGGATGTGCTTTTTTGCACATCTAATCATTAGTGATGCAAATCTTTCATAATTTTGGACCTCTGGTTTGATATGTCTTATATCACTTTCAAGTTGAATTTTAAGCTCTTCCCACCTTGCCTTCCAGAAATTTAATCTTTGCAAAGGGATTGAATTTATAATAGGGATGGTGGTGCCCAACGTTGTAATTATTGGTCTATGTTGGGATCTAGGAAAGTTATCGAGAACTTCCCTTGTGGCGTTCTTAAAGTCGTTTTTTGAGCCCCTTTCGCTGAAAGATATAAACGTGAGATCGGGATTGTAGCTCTTTTGCCATCTTGAAGAATGGAAGGTCGGTTTCTGTTTTGCATCGTATAGAAGTCTGAGAAATTACGCCTTGATACTGTATGAGTAAAAACCCTTTGTTTTTTTGTTTTAGTACTAAGTAAGCTCCAAAATCCCATTGCCTTTCCCTCTTAATTAAATTCCAAAATTAACTGAAAATGGAAATCCTTTCATGGGTACTAATTTTTGAAGAACATTTTTGTCTACAATTTTCTGGACACATCGGTTTTATTAATTTCACAAACTGGTTGTACCATCACGACTTTTATATGATTTACCTCTATTTTTTAGTCTCTTTTTTGTATTATTATTCCAAGATACAACTTGTCGACATCTGATGTTACCTTCATCCTTTCGAGAAACCTTTTTTCGTTTTCTAGAACATTTCGTTTTCTAGAAGAACCGGAAATAAATAGAAGGCTTATGCTGGCAAATAAAGCCTATTTCGTGATGGGCCACATATTCAAATCGCGAGACGTACACCGGAAAACAAAACTCCGGGTCTATAAAACAATAATCGGGCCCACAGTAAGTTATGGTTGTGAAACATGGGTGGTGACACAGAAATCTGCCAATGCATTAGATGTGTTTGAAAGACAAATATTACGTAGGATACTGGGCCCAATAAGTGGAAACAACAACTGGCGAATTAGGTATAATAGAGAAATATACGAGCAATATAGCGAACCAACTCTAGCACAAGACACTAAACTGCAGATATTACGGTGGGCAGGACACGTGGTCCGCATGCATGAGAATAGAATTCCCAGAAAATTACTAAATGCAAGAATGCAGGGAAAAACACCTGTTGGAATGCCTAAAAAGAGATGGGAAGACGAAGTCGATGACGCCAGGAACTGCCTGGGAACGCGTTCATGGAAAAGAATAGCGGTAAATCGAAATAATTGGAGAAGCCTGTTGAAGGAGGCTATGGCCCGATTTGGGCTGTAGTGCCATTGAATGTATGGAGAACATTTCGGAGTTGATTCGGAAAATGAAGAAATCGGGGTGTTAGCTTCGGGTGTTGAAAGTAGGTCAGTAGTGGATGAAATGGCTAACTGCGGTTTTCGTATTGCATTTTCATACCAAGGACAAAAGTAGTTATCACAATTGTAGTCTGAATGGTTTTTAGTATACTTTGGGGATGGAATGTGTGTGTTATCTTCCCCTGACTGGTTCTCTGTTGATTCTAAAAATAATTCAATGTTAAGTTATATTTTTAATATTTTTTGTTTATAAATATTTATCATAAAACGGGGAAGGAGGAACGTTATTAAAATCTTCATCAACTGTATCTGACAAAGAATCCATAATTTGTCCTATTGCACTCTTGTCTACATCCGATGCCAGAGGTGATCCTTGAATAAAAAATAAAATTAGTTAAATGTAAAGATTCATTGACATGCATAATGTTGTAACCTAAATAACTAAACGAAGTAATCTATGGCAAATAGTTGATACGATAAAAAAATATATAAAACGCCAACGCAAAACATCGTATCATATACATACGACATAATTTTTATTTATTTTACGGTGTAAAATATCTTATTTAACACACACGATATTTTTTTTGATAGCAAAAACAACGTAAAATATAGTAAACATAACTTACGATATTTTCGTCGGTAAAGATAAAAATTATTACGTTTATATTAACATACTCAGTGTACTACAAATATCAATAGATAATAATATATACCTTAATTTCTTTTACTTTCTTTAATCAAATCTTCACCCCCCGTATAATATCGGTAGTAGAACATATGATTGTATACTTGGACAAAAGTAAGCATACGACATTTTACATTCTAATTTTGGAGGGCTTCTATTAGAAATATTTAAATTTTAATTATTGCAGACGTTAGTTTATATATTTAGAAGTATGAAAATGTAAAAATGTGAAAAACCGAAATTTATTAGTTACGATACTTTACGTAGGAGGTGTCGATATATTGGAAACATCTTTTATATCGGTCTTATTATTGATATCCCTTTGATCTTTTTTATGCAAATTATATCTAATATACATCTTTTGTTGCAGTTCTGTCCTTTTTCCAAAATCTGTATATTTTCAAAATAGAAAGAATGGTTGGCTTTTAGAAAATGCTTAGTTAAGGATGTCGTGTTTAATTTGTTAGTTTGTACAACGCTTTTATCTAAACACTGAATTGGATCCATTTAGGTATGGATGGTATAGCAATTATGTTCATGTTTGATATATATATATATATATATATATATATATATATATATATATATATATACACAATAAAGTTACATATTTTTTTATATTTATATAAAATATTACTATATTATATTTCTATATTACGATATTATCTGCTACTACATAAGAACTAATTACATAAATTGTCTTTTTTTCAGGTAAGTGGAGTTATTTTGGTGACAGCATCATATTTCAAAACTGTCTCTTCGAAAACTGTAAGTTATTACTATGGATAATATATATATATATATATATATATATATATATATATATATATATATATATATATATATATATATATATATATATATAAATGTGCACTCGTAAGTGAATGGGATATTTTCGGTCAATTTGGAGATAAAAAAGACAAGAGTTGTCCTACTTTATCTATTTATTGAAGACGTTTGGGCATCATCAGTTCATCTAAAAGAGTATTATAAGCGATACATCTATATGAAAAACAATTAAGTAATTAATCTTACCTTTAAAAGATCTGTAGCATTAAGATGTTATTATATTATTATAGAGATAAGATGTTGCATACTATCAAGACAGGTTTAATATACTACTTCCACTAATATAATAGCAAGAACTCCTAATTACTTTTTAATCACACTATTTTTGTTTTTTTTTCTGTTCTCTATGGATCAGTCAAAACACACCATGAAAAGATGTTACTAACAAAATTTTAACTTTCCAACTAAATTTTAAAATGTATTTTGTCCATTATTTTAAATGTTATATGTTATATGTGTGTTTTTAATGTTGTGTGTCGTAGCTTTACAAAAATAATCTCAACGACTAGTAAGTTATAATGACAATTTAAGATATGTTGTAAATATTTACACTTTCTTCTAATTACAGTGTCTTGAAGAAGGAATAAAAGAATTCCAAAAGCTCGACCAAAAGTCAAAAGAGTGTTTCTATAATATCCCGGCCAAAACTACTGACTGCAGCCTTAATAAACTGTGTTGTTTGTTTATATCGACAGTCAATAATATCCAGTATTTCTTGTATATATATATATATATATATATATATATATATATATATATATATATATATATGTATATATATATACATATATATATATATATATATATATATATATATATATATATATATATATATATATATATATGTTATTGTGATATTTAAAGTCTTGGTGCGCCAAGCAATAATTAGCTAATTAATTTTTTTTTGATTAATTAAAATTATTTAAATGATATGATTATGACTCTATCACAATTTTTAATTCTTTTATCTCAGGGTTAAATTCGTGCTTCAATATCTATGCTATTACATGTGAAAGGTAAGGTCCAGAGAATACCGGAATAATAAAAAACACATATGATCTAACACTATATATATTGAAATAAAAATAATGAAATAATTCACACTCAAAAGTTTTCAATAAACAAATCTCATATAATGATTCTCAAAAATTTTGTTCTACGTACGTGAACAATCAAAATTAATGGTACAAACAATATTAATTGAAATCTCCAAATTCCGAACTATTCTAACTCTCCTAATCAAAATATTTATATCCTTTCTAAATTAAGTGTAAAAATTGTGTTATCAATAAAAAAAAACTGCAGAAAACAAAATATCTCTCTCTGATGATGAGTGGTCCAAATCCTTGTTCCTTGTAGACTATATTATCTCCTCTCAACCGCTCCCTATGTAATCAGCAATCTTACACAGATTGTTGCAAGTATATCGTCCTTAATGATCTCCTTCAAAAGCACAAATCATTCAAATTATGATAGCCTTTCTCCTCTCGATAAACTGAATCTCTCGTTGGCCCGAGTGAAAAATGACTCTTGGAATATCTTCTCTTTACGATAAACTGAATCTCTCGTTGGCCTGAACAGTGACTCTTGGAATATAAGTAGAGAAATATGACTTACAATATTTTGCTGCTTCAGCTTCTGTCAGATACACTAACTCCATAAAAACTCACTAACATTCAACACTACTGCTTGCTACATTTCAGGAACCGCCAGAGAACAATCACTGTTCCTCTTACAGATTTGGAAAACCAACTGCCGCTCTCTTCTCTCTGCTCAATCTCGCTAAACTTTTTCCTACATACTTATCCCACCTTTTTCAATCTCCGCCAATCAAAACTCGTCACAATTCCCCCATTTTTTCATTTCGATAACAAACAAATTTTTACCTATAATTATAAATTTCCTAAAACTTATTTACAAATAATATTTTTCTATAATTCTTAAAAACTAACAAAAACCTCTTTCTATAATCCCTTCTATTGTCTTTGGGATTTCACTTAAAATTATGCGGGTCACTCAAGTATAACAAAGAAATAATTTATGCAAAGCTTTACATTTTGTTTAGTACAGGTAATTCAAGACTTTAATAACTTTCCTTCTCCGAAATGTTTGTTGGATATTATCCTACTTATCTGAATTATTTTAATGTTTTTTTTTTTGAACTTTGAAATATTTTAAACAAACCAATATTTTTCTCGATTTTACATATCATAACAAATCCCCGCCATTTGATCTGCCGAAAACTCTTTGTTAAATTTTTTTAAATGACAAAAGTTTTCTAGGATCAAATTATTTCACTATGTTATTAAAATCTACTTATGATACTGACAAATGTCGTGAATGCTAAAATACCCCGTATATTGCCTGTCTTTATACGGGATTGGATATATTTTCGTTTTAAATTTTTCCAAGTATTTTCCCTTAGAAGAAAGTTCATAATTTTTAACCACTTGATTTACTTTATTAACAAAATCTCCATGGTTTCCTAAAATCTTCTCTATTTCCTTCTCCATGTTTTTTCCACAACTTATTTTTCTTTCATCCACCTTTTGTTCACATGTGTTCACTGTCCATAATACTTCTTCACAAAATTCTGGATTCTCGTCCATCAGTGCCATTTTTTCTTCTGTTTTCTTTTTATCCTCTAATTCCCTTTGGTATTCCGAGCACCATGTTTCTATTCCTTTCATTTCTCTGATGATACCTTCTTTTTCTTCCTGCTTCCATTCTGTTTTATCGTCGGTTGCCAACAATTCTCCTATACCTTCTATTTCCTGTTTTTCTCTGGTCTCCATCTTATTTTCCTGCTTTCTTTTCGAACTCTTCTTCTTTTTCTTCCTTCTCTTTTTCTTTTCTGTTAGATCTTGTTCTTGTACTTTCGGTTTATCCTCTACAGTCATATCGATTTCTTTGCGTTTTTCCTGTGTATTGATCCTTCCAGAATTTGTTTTCCTATCTGTTTGCTTTTCTTCTCCTGTGTTGTCTGGTTCTGCTCTGATTTCCAGTTTATTTTCCGAAAAATTTATGGTGATATCTTTTTTTCTCAATTCATCAATTCCCGCTATCATATCATGATTTAAATCTTCAATCACCACACATTTCATAATATGGAATTTGTTTCCCACTCTTATCTGTACTCCCAAGCCTTCGTTTACTGTCGTCAAATTTTTATTGTTTGCACCCACTAAATCAACCCTAGGAATCTTATACACAAATCTGTCCAAATTTAATTCTTTTACTAGTTTTTTATTGATTAGCGATATCTCCGATCCAGAATCAATCACAATTTTAATCGCTTTATGTTTTATAAATGCATCTAAAAATATTAGATTAGAATTATAAATTTGTCTGTCGTTTCCTATTGCTACATGATTCATCTCCCTTCTATTTTGTTGTTAGAAGCTCTGGTTATTTCTATCGTCCCTTTGTTCGTTAGTATTCCTATTCGGAGGATTTGGTGCATCTCTATACCTGTTGTGATTTTCATATGTTCTCTGTTGTGTGTCATTCCTGTTATCGTAATTTTGTTGTCTATTGTAATTATTGTAATTTCTCGGCCTATATTCGTTTGTTGATCTGGGATGTCGGTTTCTCTGGTCATAATTTGATGAATACCTTCTTTCCGCTCCATTATATTGGTTATGTTGTCTTCTATTTCTCATTTCTTTTCTTTTCGCTTCTTTTAATTGAAGGAATTGGCACAAACTATCAATATCTTGATAGTTTCTCAAAATCACGTGATCTTCCAACGTTTCCTCAAAATGTCTGCTGATCATTTCTACCAGCTGTTCGGTAGAATATTTGTATTCTAGATATTTTGAATTGTTATATATCTGCAAAGCATATCTTTCTTCAGATATTCCCATTTTTTCGTGATATTTTCCATTCTGTAGCTCTTGGTTGATTTCTCTCTGTTTATTTTTCCCCCAGAAATAGTTGAGAAATTTATTTTCAAAATCTGTCCAATTTTCAAACTCATCTTCCTTGCTTTCATACCATAACGCTGCTCCTTCTTTCAAATGGTTTCTAATTGTTTCTTTGCAATCGTCAAAATATCTAATATGTTGTAATTTGGTTTTCAAATTTTTAACAAACGGTACTGGGTGTGTTTTCCGAATATCCCCGCCAAACTGTATTTTTATGTCACCCGGACTTTGGATGAGTACTTCTCTCCTGTCTCCCATCTCTCGTTGTTTTCTGCTATCCTTAATTTGTTTTTCTATTTCTTTCTTGTCTTCTTGTAAAGCCATTTCAAATTTTGTTTCTAACTGTTCTAATTCCTTTTTCTGTACAGTCTTAATATCTTTCATTTTAGTTTCTATTTCTTCTCTCTGCATCTCTAGTTCCTTTCTCTGGCAATTTTGTATCTCCTTCATTGTATTTTGGATATCTTTAATCTCTGTCTCTTGTTTTGCATTCTTTATGGTTATTTCTTCTATCTGTTGTATCAGTTCTTTCTTTATCCCCTCAACACATCCTTTAATTTCTTGTTCATAGTTTTCCAAACGCTTCTCTATATTCCTGTTATTTAGTTCTATTGCTTGCCTTGTTTCCCGTTGGTTTTCTTCCATTGTTTGTTTCGTTTCAATTTGTTTTTTTTCCATTTTTAGTGATGTTTCTTGTTGATTTCTATTCATTTTCTGTGACTGGAGTTGCATTAGTTGTAATATTTTATCTATTCCTGATAGTTCTTTTCTCTCCTCAACTATTGTCACATTTCCTTCATTATCCGATACCTCTTCCAAAATTGTTTCATCTTCTCTGTTATCCTCCTTCCTTTCCTGCATTTTACTTTGACTCCTTGTGGTCGACATGTTGTTTCTTTTCGTTAATGTTTTTGTCCCCGCCAAATGTGAAATTTTACAACACTCTATATGTTTCAGAACACGACAATATTTCTCCCCAAATGTATTAAATTTTCACGACAAATATCAAATATGCAATCAGTAAAATTCAAATAATTCAAAATAAATATCAAATGTACGATTGGTAAAGAAAATAAAATCAAATAATTCAATAGCAGTAAATATCCACTAACTACGATCAATCAATAAATCAAATTTATATTCCCTGGAAACAATTGTCAAAATACTTTCAAATTCAAATTCCCTCAATGTTATATGTTTTTATCTCTGGATCACCTGTACTTATTCCAGATCTCTTTCCCTTCCTTCAAATGTAAAGCTGCGATATTTTCAAGCCCCACGTTTTGGAAGCCAGTTATTGGGATATTTAAAGTCTTGGTGCGCCAAGCAATAATTAGCTAATTAATTTTTTTTTGATTAATTAAAATTATTTAAATGATATGATTATGACTCTATCACAATTTTTAATTCTTTTATCTCAGGGTTAAATTCGTGCTTCAATATCTATGCTATTACATGTGAAAGGTAAGGTCCAGAGAATACCGGAATAATAAAAAACACATATGATCTAACACTATATATATTGAAATAAAAATAATGAAATAATTCACACTCAAAAGTTTTCAATAAACAAATCTCATATAATGATTCTCAAAAATTTTGTTCTACGTACGTGAACAATCAAAATTAATGGTACAAACAATATTAATTGAAATCTCCAAATTCCGAACTATTCTAACTCTCCTAATCAAAATATTTATATCCTTTCTAAATTAAGTGTAAAAATTGTGTTATCAATAAAAAAAAACTGCAGAAAACAAAATATCTCTCTCTGATGATGAGTGGTCCAAATCCTTGTTCCTTGTAGACTATATTATCTCCTCTCAACCGCTCCCTATGTAATCAGCAATCTTACACAGATTGTTGCAAGTATATCGTCCTTAATGATCTCCTTCAAAAGCACAAATCATTCAAATTATGATAGCCTTTCTCCTCTCGATAAACTGAATCTCTCGTTGGCCCGAGTGAAAAATGACTCTTGGAATATCTTCTCTTTACGATAAACTGAATCTCTCTTTGGCCTGAACAGTGACTCTTGGAATATAAGTAGAGAAATATGACTTACAATATTTTGCTGCTTCAGCTTCTGTCAGATACACTAACTCCATAAAAACTCACTAACATTCAACACTACTGCTTGCTACATTTCAGGAACCGCCAGAGAACAATCACTGTTCCTCTTACAGATTTGGAAAACCAACTGCCGCTCTCTTCTCTCTGCTCAATCTCGCTAAACTTTTTCCTACATACTTATCCCACCTTTTTCAATCTCCGCCAATCAAAACTCGTCACAATTCCCCCATTTTTTCATTTCGATAACAAACAAATTTTTACCTATAATTATAAATTTCCTAAAACTTATTTACAAATAATATTTTTCTATAATTCTTAAAAACTAACAAAAACCTCTTTCTATAATCCCTTCTATTGTCTTTGGGATTTCACTTAAAATTATGCGGGTCACTCAAGTATAACAAAGAAATAATTTATGCAAAGCTTTACATTTTGTTTAGTACAGGTAATTCAAGACTTTAATGACTTTCCTTCTCCGAAATGTTTGTTGGATATTATCCTACTTATCTGAATTATTTTAATGTTTTTTTTTTGAACTTTGAAATATTTTAAACAAACCAATATTTTTCTCGATTTTACATATCATAACAATATATATATATATATATATATATATATATATATATATATATATATATATATATATATATATATATATATATATATATATATATATGTATAAAAATATTAAAATAAGCATTAATAAAATATTCTATATATAGTAAGTTCTGGTTGGGTATTAAATTTTAAGTTTTATTTGTTTTATTCCAATATGCCATCTGTTTTTTAGAAATACATTCTTCGAGAAGTTTGTATAAAACTTTAATATTGTATAAATGTGATAACAGAATCTAATCTGGCGACTATATATATTATTTTATTTTTAGCAAGGGACAGGATCCACTTATGTAGTTGTCATTGGCAAGATTTACTCTCACAAAACCAAACGTCGACAACCCAAAACTTCATTTTATTATTGGTTTTGAACAGAAAAAGGTTCATAGCTTTATACATTTTATAATTGGCATTCTGTCAAAAGCGTCTTTTCCCTTCTCTGCAGAAAACACGAGGTTAAGATAATGTTAGATAAAATGTCTGCGAGACGTGTTCTGTTTTACGAGAGACTCCGGTTAAGTGTCGATTACGTCTACGTTACAAATGACGTAGAAAATAAGTTACGTGATGTAGGAAAATAATTTAGTTGTGGAGACATGAGCTGCCGACGCTGATGTTGGGCCGTCGTGTGTTAACTTTTCGGCATTTATTACGGTTTCTTTTTTGGATATTATTCGTTATTACGGCAAAGATTTTCTGCATACTTATGTTTTTGAAATGTACAAAACAGTATTACGAGAGGAATACGCTTCACATTAGTGTTTTAATACTTTACACGAGAATGATTTTCGTCTATTTAGTCTTATCATGAGTGCGTATAAAAGGTAATTTATACGCATCACATAATCCAACTTTGAAGATATCTCAAATATCTTTAAAAATACTCTCTAACTCGTTTTTTACGGGGTGGCGTAATATATACCATTAGGCATGAATGCCTATCGGTACTCGCTGTTCTTCGTTCAGACTACATGTTTTGTCATTTTTTGGGACTACTTGAACAGTACCATACCAAGTAGATACGCTATCAAGCGCTATCTACTAAATATTTAAAATATTCGAAATATTTTAACTGTAAATAAATTTAAAATCCACAAGGAATCTAAGTTCCTGTAGTTGGCTGTATACCATATATAATTTAAAAACCCAATCGGACTATATCACAAAACGTTTTCGGAATCAATATTCCATCATTAGTGCACTAGGTGGGTACACATGTATTGAGCTACTAAACAGTTGCTTTCATCAGGTCCTCGTAGACACATCGTCTCAGGACCAGCAACTTCACGTGGAGTCATACGTCGCCATGATACCAAATCCAATGGTAACTTTAACATCATAGAATGTATCACCATATAATGTAAACTAAATTTAAATAACAATTTTTAACGGGTTTTTATCCACTTATTTAGTGGCTCAACACATGTATACCCACCTAGTGCCCTGATGATGGAAGATTGATTCCAAAAACGTTTTGTGATATAGCCAGATTGGGTTTTTAAATTATATACCTTTTATAAAGGATTTTTAATAAAATTTTTTGTAAATAAATTTCTATATTTAGTTTTATAAAGGGTGGTCTACTGTGCAACAGAAATCATAATTAATGTCTGTGTTGTCTCTTTTATTATCTGTTATTTGATCTTAATTGCATTTTATCCCATCACAAGTAATAACGAATGTGTATACTTGTTGTAATATAACGTAGTGGGAAGTCGCCCAATAGCCAGAACTCAGATAAGAGCTATAATAATATTTTTCTTGTTTTTATGTAGACATGACTCTGTCATGACATGTCTGTTTTTCAATTTTCTTCCAGTTAGTTGCCCTTTCATCGTTTTCTTGGTCTTCCTAATGATCGTCTTCCTATTGGGGAACCGCCTTTTGCCGTCTTTACTTTATATTTGTTATCATTCGGCTTATGTGATCATTCCATTCTACTTTTTTATTTCTTACCCAGTTCTTGATGTTGTCCCATCTCCCTGTCCCATAGTGTCCTATCATCAATTTTTTAAAGTGTTTTTATCTCTGCTGTTTCTAACATCCTTTTGGTCCTCTCTGTGTCAAGTCGTGTTTCTGTCGCGTATGTCATTATCGGCCTGATGACTCTTTTGTAAATTCTGCCTTGCATTTTTTTCCCAATATTTTTATTTCTCCATATTGTTTCATTTAGGCAGCCTGCGGCTCTGTTGGCTAGGTATATTCACTTGATCTTCCACTTCAGTTTCGAGCTTTCCTTGGCTAAATAATGTGATGTCTAGATGTTTAACCTCCATCACTTTTTCTATTATCTGACTTTCCAGCTCCAATTTACGTCTTAGTAATTTTTTTGTTATAACCATACATTTTGCCTTTTCTGGGGAAATTAACACGCTAAATTTTCTGGCGGTTATATTAAATTTGTGCAGCATACGTTGTAAATTGTCTTCACTTTAAGAGAGTAGTATGGCGTCGTCTGCATAGCAGATTATTTTAAGTTGATTTTCTTCCATTTTGTATTCTCCTTTAGTTCCTTCTTTTTATCATATTTTATCCATAATCAGGTTAAACAATAGAGGTGTCCGGGAATCTTCCTGTGTAATCTCATTGCTAGCTTCAATAAGGTCTGTTAATTCTTCTTCTACTTTTACTTTTATTGTGTAGTATTGGTAGATATGTTTGATCGTTTTAATTATTCCTGGAGGTATCTCACTTTCGTGCACTAAGTGGGTAACGTCCTTTAATTTAACTTGATCAAATGGTTTCTGAAGACCCATTAAACATAGATATGTTGATTTTTTGTATTCTAACAATTTATCTTGCACTTGCGTGTCAGTATAAATATAGCGATGGTGCATGATCTTCTTGACCTAAAACCTTGTTGTTCTTTTGTTAATGTTTCATTTTTAAATTCCTTTGCCATTTTCCGAATCCGATTTTTCACCCTTTTTGAAGAGAGATATTAGGATGCTTGATCTCTATTCTTAAGGAATTCTGCTTTGTTTTATTATTTTTGGATTAGCTTTAATAGTTGTTTAGTCAGATCTGGTCCTCCGTACTTTAGTTCGTTCGGTGTTCTGTCCTTTTCTGGTGACTTTTTATTTTTTAATTTCCTTATTGCTTCCTTTACCTCTTACTAACCAGAGCTTACAGCAGCGGGTACCAACATATAATTTTGTTTTAAAAGCACTCCATATTTACCAAAGTTCTTAGAGACATTGGCTTAGATGGCAGAGACATCAGTCAATTATATTGAAATCAAATAAAATCAGTTTTAGTAGACGGTTTGGAATGCCAGGCTCTTAATATTAAAACAGAAGTACGGCAGAAATGCCTCTCGTCGCTCCTACTTTTCAACATTTACTCCAAAAGAATTTTTAGAACTGCACATTCTGCAAACGAGAAGTAATAATAATTGAAACAGTGGGAAAACACAGTATTTAACGCAATTTTAATTACCACCGTATAGAGCAATCCACCACTAATAAATATTGGTACAAAAATTAATGAAGGCAACTATCAGAGGACAGAAAATAAATATTTATTTATTTAACATATCCGGTTTTTAGATAATATTATTATTTTATGAGTATTATTATATAAACCATACAATACCATGATATAAACAATAAAATACAAAATACCAAGATAAAAAGAAATAACTCAATATTCTTCGGATTCATCTTCACCTTTTGCAGTTGGCAATATAAATAAGGAATCATAAAATATCTTGCATCCAGGAATATTCTCATCCAAGTAGGGTGCAAATTTCAATAGATATTCTAATTTTTTTTTCATAATCGGAACTCTGACTTGAGGATAGGCCAAGATAACAGATAGTGACTCTACTTTGGTACGTGTAGAAACATCAAATGTATGGTGAACAATTCCATCAATAAATCCATGAGCAACAATTTGACCTTTTACCTGAGAGTTACAAGAAAAGTGCATGAACTTGTTGATAGAAAAAGAAACTTTTTGTTCTTTGGGAATATGCCTACCTAATGATCCGTGTGATAAAACATTTCTTTTGTAATATCTAGTCTACTAGGACTTATAATCTTTGATAATACTATTATCATTTTCGATCATATGAAAAGTGAAACTTCTTTTAGTACAAGCAGTTATAATGAGTTCTACATACATTTTTAATGTGTAAATCCCATCAGTCTTTTTTATTAGTCTCATTTCTACAGCAAAGTTACGGTCACAAGGCATGAACGAGTGACCACGAATAGGATAGTACTGGTTTACCGTTTCAAATCTTCTGAGGTCTGTTAAAAACTCAAACAAAGCTCTGGTAAACCTTAAAACTGTGTGCTTTTTGTTTTGACCTCCAGCTCCATCAAAGAAAATGTGTTTCACTTCCTCAGATACATATGTTTTAATATAATCCATTATGGAGGAACACACCTCGTTAGGGCTTTTTTTGTCTAATCCTTCGTGATGTATGTAGAAGTAGCTTTTACCGGTTGGAGATTGTGTATGTTAAACACACTGACCGTAAATTGAATAAGGTAAAATGTATATTGGATAGGTGTTACTGGCAAAAATAAATTTTGCATATTGTCAATACATATTCCTCCTACCGATGGATACACTTTAGTAAGGGCCTGTAACTCATTCATTTTAGTAAAAAACTTTTTTGATCGACGTACGTGCACAATCTTTTCAGCTATTGCTGCAGGTGTCAATCTGAAGTCTGCCGAAGCGTAACTGATAGAAGTCGGTGAAGACAGCTCTACAAAATCCATATTTAACTGGGGTATCTAGAAATTTTTCCGAAATTCATTATTTTTAAATTTAGTTTTTCGTTCAAATATTTTACTTCGTGTCGAGTGTAGTGTGTTAATTTGAGAGGAAATGACTTAATATGGGCTTTTATACTATTGACTATTTTCTAAGGCTTTGCATTAGCTGGTTTTTGTTTACCTCTCATGTCAACAGGTACTTGTCTCTTTTCTAAAAGCTCTATCAACCGACCTACTCTGTGTTTCGTTATAGCATGCAGACTTTAAAATGCAGATTTACAAACAGAATAAACTCCTGTACTTGTCACTCTGTACGAAAATAAGCGTTCATGTGGTTTTCTCCTGTTATCTTCATTGTTTTGTCTAGGACGCCGTCATGCAACTGTCAATATTTCAATAAAGGACTGAAGATAAGCGTCTTGAGCATTTTTGTTTTATATTTATAAAATTTTGTAAAAATATCTTTTTTACATTCACGAGAAATCGAAGAAAGCATTTCTTCCTACATCTACAATGTAATAAGTCAAGTAAGAATTAAATATTTAATAAAATTTGAGGTTAAAACAACATACCTGCATGGTCCTCCAATCGTTTTGTTTGAAATAGTACTACTTTTATAATCAGTATACTGTTGTCCAAGATAATTGAAAAGAAAGTTGCTCGTGGCCAAGAAGTCCATCTGACGTTCGTAGACCTTAGGAAAGCATATGATAGTATTCCGCTTGATAAATTATGGGAGGCACTGGGGAAAACAAATATAAATATAGAATTGATTAAAGCAGTAAAAACGTTGTACTACCAACAAACAACAAGAATTAAAACAGGAAATCTGATAACACCAGGATTTAAAGTGACTAAAGGACTAAGACAAGGATTCTGTATATCCCCAACATTATTCAAAATATACCTCGAAGCAGCACTCAACAAGTGGAAGAAAAAATGTACGAATATGGGCATACTACTAATAGACTTAACTTTGTACACTCTGTGCTTTGCGGATGACCAGGTCATCATCGCACAGGACTCTGAAGACCTTAGTTACATGATGCGAAAACTATTAGAAGAGTTTACAGAGTGGGGGTTGGAAGTGAATATGGAAAAAACTGAGTACATGAGTATCGGAGGAGATCAACATAACCTTCTCGTAGAGGAAAATCAAGAGATGAACTCAAATTATGTGATGACTACAAATACCTAGGAGTAAAGATCACTCAGGACGGAAAATTGGATGCAGCCATTAAGGAACGAAATACTCAGGGAAGGAAAGGCATAGCCTTACTGAACAGCGTACTGTGGGATAAAAACATCTCTAAAGAAAATAAAAGAAGAATATACAACACCATAATAAAAAGTATCACAACATATGGATGCGAAGTGTGGCCCCTAAAAGACAGAACAGAGAAAATGCTTAGAGCAACAGAAATGGACTTCTGGCGCCGCTCGGCGGGAATCTCCAGACGCGACAGAATAACAAATGAGAGAGTCCGAGAAATCATGGGGGTTACACATAATATTGTTGATGACATCAAAACGACACAACTCAGATGGTACGGACACGTAAGGAGAATGCCGGAGAATAGAATACCAAGACAAATTCTTGAATGGCAACCAAGAGGTAGGCGAAGACCAGGAAGGCCTAGAAGAAGTTGGAGAGAAGGAGTTGATAAAGAAATCAGAGAAAGAGAACTGGAGGACGATCTATGGAACGATAGAATGAGATATAGATTGGAAATCGGAAGACGTCGAAGAACGTTGTAAACCGACATTATATAAATATATACTGTTGTCCAGATTGTCTTGTTTTTTTTTATTGATAACAGCCTTCCAACACTTTGGATTTCGTCTTTTATTAATTTTTAATTCGAGATTATCTTCTACACCTTTTGTAGTGACGATTAACAAAAATTTATATTGGGACGAATATACATGCGTTGTAGCTTTTGTAGAAAAAGTCCAAGTCCATAATGTCCAAGCCTTATCCGGTGTTTCCAAAATATCATAATTTCTAATACACATAAAAGTATTACTAGTATGAGAATATGTCCGGTTTCTATGCAAAACAGCGCTTCTTCATACTAATGAATTTCTGTCAAAATGTCATAAATTTATGCTATGCCTATTTATGAACATATCGGCTTTCTCTTCTAACCGATTCAATTGTAAATGGTAAAGTCATCAATAATTTGCGATATGCGATCGACACAGTGCTACTAGCTCCTACTCAAGAAGATTACCGTTCTCAAAATAAATGCAGAAGATTGCATATCTGTCATTTTTAATTGGAATTATTAAAGTTTGTAAATATTGGTAGTGGTAGCTGTACCCAGATGTGTGCTGAATATAGTTAAATCGGTTTTAAAATACATTTCTAAAACAGAAGGTTTTTGTACAGGCTAAGATTTAATTTTTTACTCATGTAGCAATACGTATTCCTCTAGAATAAACTGCACTCACATTTAGTCCTTTTAAATGTGTATCACCCTATAAATATGCTTCACTTATTTTGGGTTTCCTAAACCCAAACTAATAATTTTGCAACACATTTCTGCTGTGATATATTAAACTATTCTTTAGTCTTCTCAGAGCGGCTGTTCAATCATTTTGGCGGAGACACTTCCGCGTGGTCTTTATTTGGTTTTCGAACAAGAACAATTTGGTCAACTTTCTATTAGAGTGAAAAGTAGAGTATTTTTAATATTAAACTAAATATATAGGTAATTAAACTTATGACTGGATTAAATAGATTTTTAATACAGAAGTCGACAATATATTATTATATTCGATTGACTGTAGTTTCCATTTTATAAATAATTACTTCTTTGATTGTACATTTCTTAAACGTTTTAATTAAAAGAGTCCTCTGAAATAGAGCAATTATGGCTTCTTAAAAATCTTCTTTATGATTAACTAAATTCTATGTAATGCGGTTGAAATGCATCACATATAAAATTTGCATACGCATATACTTTATGTATGTCTTTATTATTACTGTGCAGAGCTCGTTCTATATTAAATGGTAGCAGATCTTTTATTGTTCTCTTTTTTATTGTTGGAGCCCCTACAACAGATTTCAGCTTTATCGAGGCTCATCACGTAGTGACAGATCAAGGACAGTCTCAAAAATAAGGGGATATGATTCTTAACGAAAATTAACCTAAAATCTTGTGCTGACAACTTTTTCATTTATTAAAAAATAAATTTACATGCTTGTTGCATGAAATATGGTATTTTATATTTAATTTATACAGCGCAATTTTTGTTACGGAAAATAAAATGTCCTTATAAATATTACCATAATAGCAATTTTCATCGTTTTCTTTTGTCAAGATAAATTTTTTGACATAATAATACGGTCACTTGTTGTATTGTTCTTCCAAAGTACCTTCTTTGTTTTCCGCTATAAAGATACGGCGTACACAAAATATATTGTGTTTCGGTATTGATTTTGCTTTTGCATTTGAGGTGAGCATAGTCAAGACGGTTGTTGTTAGCTGACCCAGTTGTAATTGCGATTTACATACAAAATAAATCTATTTTTAGAAGAAATTGTTGGTTGATTATATTATTATACTTTGCTCGAGGATTCGCAGAAAGTGAATTTGCTATAGCATTCAAGGTTTTGAGGTAACAACAATTTCCTTATATGTATATCTATATACGAGTATATCCATATTTGTTCACTGCAGTACTTTTACACGTAAACAATTAAATTAAGCAGAGCTTCTTCAGAATTTTTTTTTGAACTCAAACTCTGAAACACGATTCTTCCTTAACGTTGCTTTAAATTTTCCCTTCTAATAGGTTAGACATTGGTCTAAACTAAAGTCGTGTTGCATTTTTAGCATGATCCAATTTTTTGAAAATGACAAATGTGCAAAATTTTTGACTGACTTTAACACGATTTATTGTATAATAAAGAGATTATCAACACAGGACCTCCCGGATATGAAAGCATTTTGGTCTTCGCTTACTACATATATATATATATATATATATATATATATATATATATATATATATATATATATATATATATATATATATATATATATATATATATATATATATATATATATATATATATATATATAAATAAGGATCACTCGAAGAGTGGTGGGTTTTTCGGTCAAAAGTTGGAGAAAAAAGACAAAGAAGTTGGCTACTTCTTTTATTTATTGAAGACGTTTCGCTCTCTAATCAGAAAGCATCATCAGTTCATCTAAAAAGCACAATATAAAAAACCAAACATCCATAGACAAGTCAATATATATGTGTTACCTTAAAAAGACATGTAGCAGTCAATGGTATAAAATGTAAAGAAGCTTAAGATAATGGACATTAATAATTAGTTGTATAAACAATAAATTGAAATTTGATACAGTTTACAATTTGATTTAAACATAGCACAGCAAAAGAGTATGTGGTTTTTGTACATGTAATTTAAAAAAGTATATAAAAAACTTATGTAAAAAATAAGTATTTGCCGAGAACTAACAAGATCATAAGATCAGACTTCCATCAGTTTAATAATAATTTAATTTAATTTTTACTTTAGGTAACATTATTGAACAGATTAAGAATTTAATTAGTAATACCATAACCTAATATAACCTGATATAACCTAATATAACCTTCCAATGCTAACAGGAGATACCGGGCAAATGGGAGCAAAATTCAGGTCCACATAGCTATCACGTGAAAAGACAGTGTCCTTAAGGTAAAACATGATACACAACAAGACGATTTACCAATCGCTCATGCAATATGGCGGTAAGTTTAAAAACTATATGAAAAAGTAGGCGAAAACCTTGTCTGTACGAACCATTAAATGAACGAAAAAGATGTTTAAAAACACCATCCTCATTCAGGAAATGGCTCGGAGAAATAGAACAAACAAGTGAGGTCGATCCCTAAATCTCATATAAAAGTGTCTAAGTAATGGCTGGCTGGTCAGTCACAGGTGCAGATTTAATTCAACTTCCAACAGTCCAAGGTTCATAATAATTTGGAACTGAGAAATCAATGAGAATTCTATGAATCCAATTAATTTTAAAACAAATTTTATTAAACTATTTCATCAAAAATTATTTTATATATAAACTTGATAAATAAATCAATAAAATATTAGTTGAATATCAATCTTAATTAAGTGAAGTGAAGTAAGAAAATTTATTTTATTTTATTTGAATATATTTAAATGTGAAAAATTATGTAAAAACACACCTTAGGAGACAATTTTAAAGTAAAAAACCGTTAAGCCTAATTCTGCAATATTAATGCATGATAGATTTGGCTTAAGTTACTAATTTCAGTTCTCTTATTCAGAGCGTTAGGTTGTTTAAGTATTGAACACATTTCCAAAAACAGCCTTTTTACGAGATTGCGTTCGTTGCCAAAAATATTAACTTCATTAAAGTCCACCTTGTGATTAGTGTTAATAGCATGTTAAGCAAGAGCACAAGTATGCTTAGATAAGTTAATCCCAGGATACAGGACAGTTAGGTTGGAAGGATGTATTTGCAAAACTGTTGCAATTAGTATTCGACACCAACTTTTTGGTTTTTGATGATAAATATTATCTACAAATATTTGGGACACCTATGGGTTCCTCAATCTCTCCCATCCTAGTTAATTTTGTACTGGATGATTTAGTATCTGACCGTTTGCATCTTTTAGATTTCCAAATCCCTTTTATTAAGCGGTATGTTGACGACCTATTACTAGCTTTACCTCTAGACAAGATACAGGCCACCTTGTCTTTATTCAATGAGTTTGATCCTCACTTACAATTCACTATTGAACTTGAGGACCCCATCACCAATAGTATTCCCTTCTTAGACATGCGTGTCATTAGAATAGGAGACAACAACTTAACCACGAGTTGGTATAGGAAACAAATGGCCTCTAATAGGTTTCTCAACTACCACTCTTGTCATCCTTTCAAATACAAATTAAACCTTATTAAAGCTTTAAACTGCAGCCTGTATAGGCTAACACACACGGTTAATCGAAGGGAATCCCTCCACTAACTCAAAAACATTTTGATTGAGAATTCCTACCCATCTTCCCTCATTATTAAATACCTTTTTTTACAAAGCTATGGTTCCTCATTTAATGACATAACCAATGGTGACCACTCTTCTGCCTAGTACTGTACTCGGAACTCCAACTACCCATTACTCCTCTTTGCCTTATTTCCCTCAAGTTACTGAGAAACTTATTAAACTGTACAAACATAATAATATACCTGTTCAAATTGCAATTAAGAATGCCAAGACTGTTAGAAAATTATTTTCTAAAACTAAAACACCCTTGTCCCTTTTGGAACAAGTCAACGTCATTTATCACATACCTTGTGCTGAGTGTGACTCGTGACTCGGAGATCACTACGAGGGCGTCTTACGACACACCGTAGTGATATTAACTTATCTAAGCATACTTGTGCTCTTGGTCAACATGCAATTAACACTAATCACAAAGTGGACTTTAATGAAGTTAAGATTCTTGACAACGAACACAATCTCGTAAAAAGGTAGTTTTTGGAAATGTGTTCAATACTTAAACACCCTAACGCTCTGGATAAGAGAACTAAAATTAGTAACTTGAGCCAAAGCTATCATGCATTAATATTGCAGAATTAGGCTTAACGGTTTTTTACTTTAAATTTGTCTCGTAAATGGTGTGTTTACATAATTTTTCACATTTAAATAAATTCAAATAAAATAACATAACATTTTCTTACTTAATTTCACTTAATTAAGATTGACATTCAACTAATATTTTATTGATTCATTTATCAAGTTTATATATAAAATAATTTTTGATAAAATAGTTTAATAATTTTTTTTTTAATTAATTGTATTCATAGAATTCTCATTGATTTCTCAGTTTCAAATTATTATGAACCTTGAACTGTTGGAAGTTGAAGTAAATCTGTACCTGTGACTGGCCAGCCAGTCATTACTTAGACACTTTTATATGAGATTTAGGGATCGACCTAAATCCACTCATTTCCTGAATGAGAATGGTTTTTAAACATCTTTTTCTTTCATTTAATGGTTCGTACAGACAAGGTTTTTGCCTACTTTTTCATATTTTTTTTAAACTTACCGCCATATTGCATGAGCGGTTAGTAACTCGCCTTATTGTGTGTCATGTTTTACCTTTAAGGACACTGTCTTTTCACGTGATAGCTATGTGGACCTGAATTTTGCTCCCATTTGCCGGGTATCTCCTGCTAGCATTGGAAGCTTTTGTGGTAACTTCATTACACCTTTTATAATATTACTAATTAAATTCTTAATCTGTTCAATACTATTACCTAAAATAAAAATTAAATTAAATTAATACTAAACTGTTGGAAGTTTGATCTTATGATCTTGTTAGTTCTCGGCAAATACTTATTTTTTACATAAGTTTTTTATATACTTTTTTAAATTACATGTACAAAAATCACATGGCCTTTTGCTGTTCTATGTTTAAATCAAATTTTAAACTGTATTAAGTTTCAATTTATTGTTTATACAACTAACTATTCATGTCCATTATCTTAAGCTTCTTTACATTTTATACCATTGACTGCTACATGTCTTTTTAAGGTAACACATTTATATTGACTTGTCTATGGATATTTAGTTTTTCATATTGTGCTTTTTAGATGAACTGATGATGCTTTCTGATTAGAGAGCGAAACGTCTTCAATAAATAGATCAAGTAGCCAACTTATTTGTCTTTTCTCTCCAACTTTTGACCAAAAAACTTACCACTCTTTGAGTGATCCTTATTTATATTGGATTAACGGTCGTACTCCTTTTATATATATATATATATATATATATATATATATATATATATTTATATATATATATATATATATATATATATATATTTATATATATATATATATATATATATATATATATATATATATATATATATATATATATATATATATATATATATTGATTTAGAGTATCAGCAATCGGTCAGGAAATAAAACTCTATTTGTTCAGTCTCAATATTTCGTCACGATTTTGTGACTTCTTCAGGAGAAAACTGTAAATTTATTAGAATAATTAATGATTATATGTAAACAAAATGAATATTTTAATACTTACAACTATAAGAATGAAAATTTAAATTTTTCTGGCATATCTAAATAAATGACATATTTTTGTTTGATTTTATTAAGGAGTTATGGTAACCGCAATATGTTATAGAGTGAATTCCCGTTGTACAATTTTCAGCGAGTAGGTTAAAATAAACAATTACTATGACAGCATTATTCATTTTTAATTTGTAATTGTTTATTTTAACCTACTCGCTGAAAATTGTACAACGGGAATTCACTCTATAACATATTGCGGTTACCATAACTCCTAAATAAAATCAAACAAAAATATGTCATTTATTTAGATATGCCAGAAAAATTTAAATTTTCATTCTTATAGTTGTAAGTATTAAAATATTCATTTTGTTTACATATAATCATTAATTATTCTAATAAATTTACAGTTTTCTCCTGAAGAAGTCACAAAATCGTGACGAAATATTGAGACTGAACAAATAGAGTTTTATTTCCTGACCGATTGCTGATACTCTAAATCAATATTTAAAACAGTACGGTCGAAAAAATCATTTGAAATATATATATATATATATATATATATATATATATATATATATATATATATATATATATATATATATATATATATATATATATATATAAAAGACCAAGATGCTTTAAGATTTGGGAGGTCCTGTGTTGATAATCTGTTTATTATATAACAAATCAAGGAAAAGCGACATTTGATAGAAAAAAAAAACCACATCACCTTTATACACTTAAAAAAGGCGTAGGATAACGAATTAAGGTTAAAATTATGGGTTTTCTGAAGTTTATGTTGAGCGTTCAATAATTAATATTTTGAAAAAATTACCGTGAATTTTTAACTCGAAACTTTTTTAATTCCTGGGTTTTTCGATTTGTTATAAATACAAACACGTTATTATTACTTGAACGTTTCAGCTACCTTCAACATTCTCAATAAATACTGTAATTACATATTATAAACATTACTTATTACATTTTATATTTATATATGCACTGTTTGTTTGCGATGGAATGCAAAACGTTACATTCTACATTAACATCATACGACAAACACTGACAACTACAACTGACTCAACGTCGTGTTTAAAATATCTAATTACCATAAATTTACCAGAAACTTAATTTTTTAAGTTGTGATATATATTGGATATTGGATATATATTGGTTTAAAAGACCCTTGTTCTTAAAAGAACTTTTTCGTCATAAATTAAGTTTGGGGCTATATTATCCCATAAACGTATACGTTTCTTTTTAAAACACTTCATTCAAGTGTTAGTTATACATAATATCTCTCAAAATTTTATTGGTTTTTTGGTTAAAGCGTTCTAAAGTGTATTCTTTTCTCATGGGAACAAATATTTCGAACTAAAGTACACATCCCCTTCCCAAAAATGAATAAGCCTAGGCCTAATTTATAAAAAGCCAAAATCCGATTTTATTTGTCAGTTGCCAGTTAATATTTTGGTGACAACATGCAGTCAGACGTGTATCTCAGTAGTTATTGAGAAACTCACAATTTTGTGGTAAGTTGTTTACTGTTCGTTATTAATTAATTACGATAGTAAGAGATTCTTTTTTTGTTATTAATAGAGTCACTCCCTCTGAAAATTCACATGTTGCTGCACTATTCACTCGCAATCCCATTTTTTCATGTCGAGCTCAACCACCCTTGGCAATATTTTTGCCGAAGAGGTAAAGAGTACCATATTTCATCATCTTAAGGACCATATATTTATCTCCAGGTCTACGACTCAATCATCACAGTTTAACAAAAACAGTGAGTGAATATTTTATAACGACAATGTTTTTTTGTTAGGTACAGTAACTTTTATAATTTTTTTTGTAGAGAGTTTATTTTTCATTTTTTTGTGAGTATGTTACTAAATTAAGTAGATAACGTAATTTTATAATGTAAATTTAAGTAAAACGGAACAATGACCACTGATTTTCGTTCAGATTGTAGTCAAATATTCATTTGAATTTTAGGTTGTATGAGAGATAATGAAGTTTTGATGAAAGTATTCCTGTATTTTATTTTATAAAAAATTTTGAGCATTAATAAACAATGTTTATTGTTTTTTTGGGAAATTTTTTTGAGAGCTATTATTTTTTTGATTAGAGACGATGTAATTTATTTGAATTTTGTTGTGGAAGATAATATAATAATTCTTCTGAAGTATTTTATTGAATATTTAAACTTTTCTTGCAGCTTATGGATAGATATGTCAATTTTTATAGTTTTTTGTCGATAATTTGATGATATGTTTCCTGACGTGTGTTTTAGTGTTTTTCTGATGTTTTTTAGGCAAATGTTTGTTTAGTTTATTTATTTTAGAGCTCTTCATGAGTTTTAGGTTAAAACTTATTGGCGCCCATATTGTTTTACAGTTTATCTGTATTTAATGTCTTTCTATGTCAAACTTTTATATTTTGTAATATAATTAATTTCTATTTTTTCGCGACACATATCATCTTTCTTTCTTATCTTTCATATAATGGGTTTATCTTTGAACTTTTTTATTTTAATCTAAATTTATAAACCCTTTTTCTATCAACTATATCAACTACATAATGACTGACTATATTGTACCGCTTCCATTAGAGTGGTTATAGCCAATGCCACTGATGTCTCAATATATTGTATATTGTGTCATTTCTATCACCTAATTCATTTTACAGTTTTCTCATTTAATTAACATTATTTATAGTATCAGCTCTCTTAATTAAGGTTACAGTTATTGGCTTCATTTAATTTAATTTTAATTTTAACTTTTCAGAACTTTTTAGAGCAGCCGTCTCAAAAGTCCGAATAGCTATGATGATTGCCGACCTCCACTGTAGAGATAGCACCTGAAGAAGAAGTTTGTTTCATGTTGTTTTTGCTTATAGTTTTTTTAAAAACAAAGATCTATGTACTGTGGTCTGAAAATGGAGCGTATATTGTAAGCCTTGAAAGCAGTAAAAATTCAACAGCAATAAAAAACTACTCATGAAAGATTAACATACATTCGTGTAAACCAAGAGCAGGTTCTATCTAAAAAATACATTTATCTCCGCGATGCTACTAATGCCAATTGCGACGTAAACAACGTGAGAAAAATAACAATTTACTTTTCATTTGTAATCCATATTTTGGTTTAAATTCAGGAAAAGATTGCTATACAGATAAACACCATCATTCAGCCTCAATAGTCCACTGCTTACCATAGGCCTCTTTCTCATGTTTCCAACCTCGTCTATCTTATGCCATTCTCATTAAGTTTTTATTTTTTCTTCTTAAATCGTCAACTCATCGTGTAGGTAGTCGGTCGCTGCTTCTCTTGTCTTCTCTTGTTCCCCATTCCAATAACCTAGTTGTCCATGACCATCAGTCATTCTAGCTATGTGTCCTGCCCTTCTTCTTTAGTCTGGCTATCCTTTCGATGATATCAGTCACCTTGGTTCTTGTCCTGACCTCTTCATTTTATTATTTTGTCTCGCAGAGTTATTCCTAACATAGATCGCTCCATTCTTCTCTGTGTATCTCTGAGTTTAGTAGGCAAGACTTTTCTTAATTGTTTCTGCTCTGTAAGTCAACACTAAGAGGACGCATTGAGTAAATACTTTTCTCTTCAGGCATGTGGACAGTTCACTTTTAAACGCTTCTCTCAGTTTTTGATATGCTGCCCACCTAAGACCGATTTTTTTCTTTAGTTCATGGGTCTGATAATCAGACACAGATAAACACCACTTAGATATAATGTCACTGCTAAAGTTTTTAAATAAAAATCTCTTATTAATTTCATTATAAACCATCGTGTATACAGCCAAGTCCGTTGTTGGATGTACTCTGTTGAATGAAAAAAGCATGTCATATACACATATTTTAGTCTGTTTATTTCATAAAATGAGACCAGATATAAATGATTTTATAATTTTAGCTGACATTTTTAAAAAACCAGTTGACTCATAATTGCATGCATTGATTACTAAACACATTGTATCATCGGTGATCAGTTACAAGTATATGGACAATCATTGGGCTGTGTCATAGACACCAATATTATCCAAAGTAAATGAAGCCATTTGGCGTACCTATTCATTTACGATTCATGAAATGCAACCTACAGTAGTCCGTTTGGCAGTGCATCTAGAGAATGGACAACGAGTGGACTTTAATTAAGAATACTCGTCTCCACCATCGACCATATTAACAAGTTTCTTCTTAGTTTGATGAACAGATATTTTCGCTTGCACTTTGTTGTTATATGCTGATATCCACTCTATTTCAAATTAAACTTATGAGAACACCCATTCAGGGACATCCAAATGAACATCCATTTTTCCAGATGATAGACGTTGCATCTACACAGTACATCCAAATATTAACGAATTTTTATTACTTTCGATTACTGTTTATACATATCCTTGGTCAGACATCGTCTTAACACTTTAGAACAGTTGATAGACTTACTGTTGCTCCAGAACGACTCGCATTGGTATAAGATTGTTTTCGATTACCATATCTACATATTATTTTCTCTCTAATCCGGAAGATTTGTCGTTGCGATACTGCGATATAGGGATGATATATCTGAGGATGTTGTGCATCGTGTGCGCTGTCGAATAATTTTTTAAAAATGACTGCAAAAATTTACTATCATATATTGATCATAATTTCTTTATTAATGCCAAATAAAGTATCTACCCCAGTCATATTAGGTAAAAAAAGGGGTCAACCTCGGAATGAAAGATAATAAGCTGCAAATTGGTATGAACCTTTGTTTTGTCATTCTAAATGTTGTCTCAAAAGTCACAATCGTTATCGTGTCCGCGTCTCAAGATATTCAAGGTCAAAGGTCACAAAAATCGGTTTTTCGCGAATATCTGGCTTCCTATCGGTTAAATGAGATTTGCATTTATTATAAAAGTTGTAGGCTATAAAATTCCCTACAACTTTTGTTTAAACTTTTTTTTCATACGACCAACCGTTTTGAAGGTAGAGCGCGAAGAGTGCACATCGTACAGTCATATACGGCCTAATGCAAGGTCAAGCGTGAGTTATGCTTATCAGTACGTTATAAAGTCAATTATTTACTTGGAAATTATAAATATTAAACAATGCCTATTATTTATGTACTAACTATTAATTATTTATATTTAATTAAAGTAAGTAACTTGATTATTTATATATAATTATTCATATTTAACTATTTAAGTATAAAATATTATTAATTCTGGATTATATATTTTAGTTTTATTTTAAGTTAACACGACATTATATATCTTTTCTTTAAAACGCTTTATATAAGTATTGAGAAACGTAAATTTCTCAATACTTATATACCTGGAAATACTTGTCCCTACCCTATGCCCTTTTCTATTCATTGCCGGGACAGATGTTCTATAGTATTCAAGGCCACTCTCTCCACTTTGTATGAGTCAAGATTATTCGTTAGTTTGAAATTGTACCGTTGCAACTACGGACGTACGGTTTTAAGAGCTATGGCTGATTTGTGTTTTATATGTGATAAGAAACTTTCAGAAGGTGTTTCTGTGAATGTCGTACGTGGTTTACAAACTTTAAAAACTGCAAGTATTGAAAGAAATGATGGACATATAGACTATTTAAATACTTTAAGTTCTGTAAATGTGCATTCCGAGTGTCGAAAAGTGTACACGAGTAAAAATGTTATTATTGCATCAAAACGACGCACAGATGAGAGTGAACCTTCAACGTCAAGTGCACCTCGTAAAAAACGAAATGAAGTCTTTGATTTTGGAAAGTTATGCTTATTTTGTGGCCAAGAAGCTGATGAAATAGCAGAAAAGAAAAAAAAATTAAAGTATAGACGGACAATAAGTAATGTAAGTACTCTTGCATTCAAAGACAACGTAATTAAGAGAGCAGAAGAACGAAACGATTCCTTAGGAGAATTAGTAAAGGAACGTATATATTACGAGTATGATTTGATCGCTGCTGAAGCAAAGTATCATACTATTTGCTATACCAACTTTTTAACCCGAGTACCATCTGCAGATAAAATGCCTCGCCAAGATGATCAAGTCACTCAAGCAATGAAGGAGATTTTTTGTTATATAGAAAATAATGAAGATTCTCAATTTACTTTGAAAGAACTTAAAGATGTCCCTACGGAATACATACCTGACGATAAGACAATTATTACAAAATTACAACAAAAGTATTTAACTGATATAATAATCACAAAAAAAATTGGATCATTTACAATTATATCTTTCCGTGATACACAGCTTAACGTATTATCAAGAGCTTGGTACGAAAATAAAAAAAGTACTCCTGTAGAAGAACGTCTACGGATTGTAGAAGCTGCTGCGGCTATTATTAGGGAAGACATCAGATCATCTGTAGTTGAAACAAAAACGTATCCTCCTCCGAATAAAATGCTAGATTGTATTAATGAAGAAATACCAAAAACATTATCACATTTTTTGGAAGAAATAATATTAAAAAATAGAAAAGGACAAGTAGATCATTTAAAAACGAAATGCACATCTATTAGCCACGCAATAATGGCTTCGATACGAGAACGTTCATTTTCATCACAGCTACTGTTGGGCCTTTCCGTATTTCTTCACAGAAGATATGGGTCTAAAAAATTGTTGGATGTTTTATCATCTTTAGGATTTGCTGCATCATATAGTAATACCATACAGTATGAAGTTTCATCAGTTTACCATCCACAACCTCGTATTTTACCATCAGAGTCTGGTGCGTTGGTACAATATGTTGGAGACAATGCAGATATTAATGTCAGTACTCTTGACGGTAATAATACTCTTCACGTTATGGGAATGATAAAAATAATTACTCCGAAAGATGCTGTAATTTATGATGATCGCATAAAAAAATGTACAACTAAACCGAGTGCAAAAGAGTTAGCAGCAATATCACATGTATCTCTTTTAGCATATGAAAAGCCAGTTGTACCTGGGTACAGCAAGATTCAAGTCCAAAATCTACATGATGATCAAGTACTGATTGAAAAAAAATTTAATGCAGTTGATTTGTTGTGGTTATACGGAAAATGGAAGAATCTTTCACCGTTGCCAGGGTGGAATGGCTATCTTCAACAACTTACGAAAAATAATCAAAATTTTTCAACTTCTCAGGTTATATTTCTACCTTTCATTGATCATCCTGCCAGTAATTTAGACACAATTTATACAACTTTACATAGTGCTATAAATATTGCCAAGTCACATCAACAAAAAACGTGCATAATTACATTTGATCAGCCCCTGTACTCAAAAGCACGTGAAATGGTTGCTGCGTCAGATGCAAACTCAGACTTGTCTAAAACAGTTGTCAAACTTGGAGGATTTCATATGCTCATGTCTTTTCTTGGATGCATAGGACATGTAATGGACGGTAGTGGTCTCAAGGAAGCTTTAAGTAAAATATATGCTACAAATTCGGTCGACAAAATGTTGAATGGTCACGCTTATGCAAGAAGTATCAGAGGCCATATATTATTACGACTTGCATTATCAATAAAGATTTTTGAAGAGATGAAAATTGAAAATTGTGTGTTAGATGAGTTAATTGAACAGATAACTAGTCGCGATGTTTCCTACGAAGATGTTGAAGGATGTACGAGCAGCTCCAACTCGTTAATTGATCAATTTCAGGATAAACTAAAAGAATTAAAAGCTCGAGGTCCCACGTCACAGTTATGGGTGCAATATTTTGAAATGGTATCAATAGCCCTAGATTTAATTCGCGCTGAAAGGCTGGGACTTTTTCAAGAACATTTGGATGCAGTGCGAAAAATGCTGCCCTATTTTCATGCTGGTGGTCATTTCCTATATGCGAAATCAGCTCATTTGTATCTTCAAGATATGTTAAAACTTGAGGAGACAATGGATCAACAGGCTTTTGAGAACTTTAAAAACGGATTCTTTACTGTAAAACGAACAGAAAAATTCAATTCTGGTACATGGACAGACATGGTAATCGAGCAAAGTCTGATGAAATCTATGAAGACAGAAGGAGGAGTATCTCGAGGCCGAAGTACACAAGAAAGTGTTCTATGTAAGTGGGTATATGCTATGTATGCCACGAATACAATTTGTGAAGAAATTGAACGGTTTTGTAACATTTCTTTCGATTCTGTGGACCAACATGTTGATGCTAGAGATTCACGAATAAAAAGGGATGATACTGATGTAAATGAACTGGTTGGTTGGTTTACGCTTCATAATCCCTTTCCAAATACGAATCAGTTGGTATCCTTAGCTTCAGGAATCGTTGGAAATGACCAAATTAATTGTCACCGAGCCCATGAAATCGGATTGCAATCTATGGTAAAGATAACTGGTTTGAACTTCAACGAAATAAAGTTAAAACGCGTCGATAAGGTTTTACCGCTTTCAGCCATTAACAAATCTGTCAAAATTAATGATTGTAAAGTTTCTATAGATCCAATGTTACTTTTCCAGAGAATAACTGTAAGCAAAAAATTTGAAAGTAATTTACAAGAATATCTTCAGTATGAACTAAGCCCGTATCCGACATCTTTATTTGATAGTAATGGCATGAGAAAAACCACGAAAGCAACATTATATGACAATATGATGCCTGTCGTTATCGATCTTGATGAAAATAATGTAACATACATCATCGATAGCAAAGACGATACTTTCTCTATTATTTTAAATAAGTACATTAAATATTTACAAACACATTATGGCTCAGCAATTGTTGTTGTATTTGACGGATATTCGGACTATAGTAAAAATATTAAAGCACTGGAACAACAAAGAAGAACTGCTGCACTTTCAAAATCATATGAAGTTTGTTTTGACGAAACAATGGTTGTGCCAATCAGTCAAGAAAATTTTTTATCAAATCGGTCTAATAAAAAAAAAATTATCGACATGCTTGTTGAAAAATTTAAAACTGTTAATATCACAACAAAACAAGCCAGAGATGATGCTGATGTTCTCATCATTGACACAGCTATTGCCTTATCAGAACATCAAAAGACTGCTGTCATCATAGGAGAAGATATCGATTTGCTCGTTATTTTAATTGGACGTACTCAGTCACATCATCAGGAAATTTTTTTGAAAAAAGTTGGCAAAGGCAATGTCAAAACACAAATATATTCTACTAAAAGTTTTGACCAATATCCTCGTACTAAAAAGCACATTTTATTTTTACACGCATTCAGTAGCTGTGCTACACGACTTCTGCGCTATTTAAAAAAGGAAAAAAAACTGTTACTAGAGCATTGGAAAAAATTCCTGATTTAGATAAACTGGTGGAAGTATTTCAACAAGAAAACTGCCCAAAACAAACATTATTAGAAAATGGAGTGCGCATCTTGTTGGCATTATATAATGCTCCAAAATCTGAGGACAACATTGATCATTTCCGCTACACGCAATTCATCAAATTTACAAAACTAAATAAACCTGTACACCTGTCAACACTTCCACCAACAAGTGTAGCAGCTCATCAACACATAAAACGTGTCTACTACCAGATTCAAACGTGGTTAGGGAAGGACTTAGAACCTCAAGAATGGGGCTGGATGCTTGAAAATGAAATCCTGGAGCCCATACGAACGTTATTACCTCCAGCACCAGCCGAACTACTAAACGTAATATTTTGCAATTGCAAAAATGGTTGTGGTTCCCGCTGTGGATGCAGAAAATCAGGGCTACAATGTTCTTTAGCTTGCGGCCAGTGCAACGGACAAGCTTGCCTCAACGCTTCACTGTATCCAAGTAATCCCGATGAAGAAAATACATATGATCCCGATATTCTGGAAGGTTTGGAGATGAACATGACAGATAATGAGGATGATGACAATGAATCGAACATTTTTGAGCGACAAGAAGAAGAAGACGACGAACAAGAAGAAGATAATTAGCTTCCATTTCCAATTTCATTACAATTAAAATCAACAAAGATACTTTTGATATTTGAACTCACATTTTGATAAATGTATATTATGCCGTATTTAATAATAAATAAAAATATGTGTAAAATATATACTCTTACTATTATATCATTTTAACTTAAAATAAAACTAAAATATATAATCCAGAATTAATAATATTTTATACTTAAATAGTTAAATATGAATAATTATATATAAATAATCAAGTTACTTACTTTAATTAAATATAAATAATTAATAGTTAGTACATAAATAATAGGCATTGTTTAATATTTATAATTTCCAAGTAAATAATTGACTTTATAACGTACTGATAAGCATAACTCACGCTTGACCTTGCATTAGGCCGTATATGACTGTACGATGTGCACTCTTCGCGCTCTACCTTCAAAACGGTTGGTCGTATGAAAAAAAAGTTTAAACAAAAGTTGTAGGGAATTTTATAGCCTACAACTTTTATAATAAATGCAAATCTCATTTAACCGATAGGAAGCCAGATATTCGCGAAAAACCGATTTTTGTGACCTTTGACCTTGAATATCTTGAGACGCGGACACGATAACGATTGTGACTTTTGAGACAACATTTAGAATGACAAAACAAAGGTTCATACCAATTTGCAGCTTATTATCTTTCATTCCGAGGTGAAAGCCCTAATATGACTGGGCTAATCGTCGTTTTTTCATCTTGGACACTGGAGCCTTCGCCGAAATATTTCGTATAATTGTTTCACAATTAAATCAGCAACAAAGGATTACGTAACGGACTTTAACAGAAGATGTGAACTGTCATTGATTTGGTAAAATTTACTTCCTGCATGCTTTAAAAAGAACGGAAAAAACATTTCTAATTTCATTGTTATTGACGGAAATCAGATCGCAGCATCAAGTAGTCCTAGCGTTGACGTCATCTGGAATAGCTACAACTCTATAAGAATGCAGGCGAACTACACATTCTGCTTGAAATTACCATTAAACGTGCAAATTAATAAAACAGAAGCTTGCAACATCGCCAAAATCAGCGGATTTTTTACAGCTACGTAAATTAATCTCTTACGACAAATGACGATGGTCCACAAGAGATCATGGGAGGCACTGGACGAAACTTTGGAAGATATTCGTGACAACGGAAATATTTTTGGTAGAGCTTTGATTCTACTCTCAGATGATCTTCGTCAGATTTTTCCAATTATTTTCTGATCTACTGCTGCGGACGACCTAAATGCATGCATAAAATGATCCAATAAGTCGCTATTGACTTGAAAGAGGAGCTTATTCAGCATTTTTTTTTGGTATAGCACAACAGTTCAGTAATCAGAATTGGGTAATTCAACAAGCAATATTGGTTGCAAAAAATACAGATGTCGATAATTTGAATGCGACCAATCAGAATTTTATTTCGGGAAAGTTATTTTCTTGTAAGTCAATTGAAAGAATTATAAACCAGGATGACGTAGTCAACTATCCCACAGAGTTTTTGAATGCATTATAATTACCTGAACTTTGCCCGGAGTTCTTAAAAGTTGGATTAGTTGTCGTTAGACTGCATAAAATTAGTTAACCTTTATTGTGCACTTTAATGAGATTGACTGTAAAAAATCTAGTGCACAATATCATTGAGGCAAAGATCATCCAGGGGAAATACAAAGCAGAGGATATCTTTATCCCGCATATTATACCAATGATTTCAAAGGAATTACATCATTGTTGACGTATATATACTATTGTAGTAGATAGCTAGTAATTACAAAAATGCCTTCTTGCAATAAGTTTTATATTATTTTAATAGGGGTTCAGTTTTTTTGGTGTGTATATTTTAGGTTTGTTATTTATTTTGTTAAATGTTTCCAGGAGATGATCACACATCTTTGTTAGTAAAGTTGACTCCATATTTTTATCATCCGTCGGCAAATTTAAATAAATACTACCTTAGTCAAGACAAATTAAAATTTTTTTTTACCACCAAAAATTAGTGATGGTTTAACCAAATAATTCTTTAAATATACAGAATAATTTTTAATTTGGTTTTGGTAATGAATTTGCTTTTTTGTCCTTAAAAGTGGAAAAAACTTTAATTACTCTTGCTTAATATTTATCGTCCAATAATTTTACCTCTACTAATATCCGTGTGTATATATGTATATAAAGTGTGTACTTTAAGTTATAAAATGACTAATTTACAATAAGTAATGCGATTGTTTTAATACCGGCAAATGCTTATCTTTAAGGGGACTTAAGTTTTTCAAATTTTTCGTTTAGTGGTCATCTTTGCAACGAGGTTGTTTATAGATTATAAATTTCTTTTCTTTGAATTGGTCACTATAATTGTAGTATCTTTTTGTTGTTTGTTTTTTGAATCTGTCTACCTGTATAAAAAGAAAATGTTTAGACCATGAAAAAATCACCTAAAATTTTTCGTCTATGAAAGCAAAAGAACCCAATTGTATTAGTCGACAATCCTTTAAGTTTAATAGTCAAAAATTTGTACAAACCTTTACAAAAATCTGCAAAAGGATCCAGAAAATAGTTGTAAATGCAGTATTATAAGAAAATCGGTCTTTCTAATAGGCATTGCAAATTCTACCATGCACGACATTGTAAAGAGTGGTATTAAAAAGAGAAAAACAGAATCGGATGCTGGAAAACTTAAACATCTTAAATGACTGCTAAATATTTAAGGAATTTATTTTACGAGGAATACGATAAAAATGTAATACCAACAATTGATATTATATATACCAAGCTTGTTGCGATGGGAAAAACCTGCCATAAGACCAGTTTATGCACACGGCTGAAAAAACTTTAAATACAAAATCGTTGATAAACAAGTCGTAAGAGGAAACTACATTGGCATTCAAATTATTTATTTATTTACAAAAATTTATTATTTAGACGAGACATGGTATGACAGGCAAGATACTGCTAACACGGGTTGAACTTAGGTGCCAGCTGAAAGCCCTACCTCCAAATAAAAGTTTTTAAATGATTATTATGTACTGTGAAACTCCAAATGGTTAAATGTTAAATGGGTTAAAGTTCTTCGTGATTAAAACTTATGACAAAAAATATATAACGGACAAGATTGCAACCCATATACTGTTTTGATGTTACTCCCTTATTTTGGCATTTTAATCTATTAAAACTTATTTGGGGACAAGTAAAAAAACGAATTCGGGAAAAAAATATTTTTCCAAAATTTGAGGCAAAAGTGATTGATTTAATGCGATATGAACTATCAGAGATAACAAGTGACGACTGAAAAAAAAACGGGTGTGGCAGTCTAGTGGGACTGCCGGTGGAAGTCAAACTTCTATACACGCATTCGCCGTTACAAATTTATTTGGGAGTCAATCTGCACAATCATTACATATGTAATTCTATAGGTAAGACATAGCAGAAAGAGAAACAGAAATAATAATAACTTTCTAACAATGAAGGATTAAATCAATATTTTGATGAAAATGTATATTTTTATTTTCATATATGTATGAAAGGAGTTGAATGCAAAAATTTTTTTACACATACTTTGAAGTAAAATTCATTGTTTATTTTGATATTAATATAATAATACAATACAAATTAAACTGCAATATTCATAAGTATTTAAAAACGACAATAATGTATATAAAAAAAATACACTACAATACAGTGCAACATAATTCCATCTAATAATACAATACAAATTAAAATGCAATATCCATAGGTATTTAAAAATGACAATATTGTAATAATATTAATAAAAAAGTTCTCCCCGACTGGGAATCGAACCCCGGTCTCCCGCGTCACAGGCGGAGATACTGACTACTATACTATCGAGGGCATGACACAAAGATATTTCAAAATTGACAGTTCTGGATCATACAGTGATTTATTGAGATTATTATTTTGAAATACAAAATACTAATATAATTATGAACATTTAATAAGTAATACAAAACATATCACATAAATAATAATATTAATAAATATTTTATTATATGTATATTGTATAAATATCTTTATATAATATATATAATATTAAATTATATATACAAAAGGAACATTTTTATATTCGAGAGAGGAAGAGAGAGAAAATATATCTTCTGTCTCTCTCTTACTCATTATCTTACATATGTAATGATTTCACAGATTCACTCCCATACAAATTTCCAACGTGGAGCGCGCGTATAGAAGTATAACTTCAAAAAAAGCGGTAAATTATCAAATAGTGAACAGATAATTATTATTGTTCTGTGGGATAGTGACGATGATGAGAGCTCATCTGCAGAAGCAACATTAGAGAAGGTACGCTAATGTGGTGACTATTTCAGTTAAAACCATTCAGTTTTTATTATAAATTGTTAATTTTGTTTAAAACAATACTAACTTTTTAAGTATAAAATACTTTTCCTCAGATTTATTTATGTTGCGTCACCGTTAAACGCTAGTAGAAAACGTCTATGTATCAACTAGTATTTTTTTCCGGCAGGGTGGCATATTGATAATTTTTGACATTTAACTCTTTATAAGACAAAGAAATATAATGTTTTTGTTATAATGGTTTTTTTCCAAAATCAAATTTTTTTACTCTTTGACTTTCTACATGTTATACAGTGCGTCCATAAAGTAGCCCTTCATTATTCGCCGAATAAGTGACATTATTCTTCTTCTTTAAGTTCCATCTTCTATCGAAGTAAGTAATAAACTAATAATGCGTATTTTTGCCCTCTCATCACATGTCCGACGTACTTAAGTTTTCGTCTTTTGTGACATTATTAGAAATTCCCAAAACAGGTCGATTTTTAATTTTCATTTACTATTTTTTAACAATTTAACCTAATATACAGGGTGAACCACTTTCGTATGAAGACGTCATCACCATTTTTTATAAGGAACCCACATTTTTTTTTTCAATTTACAGATTTTCCTTACTGAGCTGATTTCAAAAATGCATAACACGTTGCTTCAAATGGGTACAGGGTGGTAAAAATACAAAAATTTCAAAATACTTACAAAATAATAAATGAAAACTAAACGTATTAACACATTAAATGAAGTTTCATGTTGTTGTACAACTACTTTAATAAACTATTAAAAACACCTTGCATTATTTGTAACATTGTATTTAACAACTTTTATTAGTGATCCAAGACCCTGAATGATAAAAATATTTTCTAGCAGTTCTTGTTAGTACTCCAAGCCCCTGGACCATAAAAATAGTTTTAATATTTTACAGTATTTTTAATTGTTTTTTTTTTCATTTGACGTTAAAAACTGTCAGAAATATTAAAGTACAAATCTATATTATTTACGCTTTAAAGAAGGTACGTTTACGTGAAAACTTTTCAAACACTTTATCATTTGCAACTTTTTTACAAAATGCATGTAACCGACAGTGATAGGATTAAAATATTAATGATGATTGGTATTGGCGATAAGATGCGGACTCAACAAGTATGCCGATTTTTTTATGAAAGGCACCCAGATCGTGAACCAATTTCACAATCTACGGTAAGCAGAATAGAGCGAAAATACAAAAAATTAGGTCATTTGTGGGATGCAGTAAAGCATGATAGGCAAAAAATTAATGAAAATATTCAACAAGACATAATTTTGGCGGCAGTATAAAATCCACACTACAGTACTGGAATTATCTAGGGATTTTGGTGTTGAAAAATCTTAAGTATCACTTACTTACTTCAGTAGACCCATTTGTACCTTTCGGTGTTGGGCCGTTTAAAATACAATTCATTAAATTACAATATTTGACAGTCTTCTGAGGTGTCCTAGCTCTTAACGAACTTTCTCCATTCCTTCCTATTGAATGCCATCTGTGTTGCTTCCTGCCAAGTCTTACCCTTACTCTGCAGTATCTGCGAGATGTCACTGTTCCATTCTTTAATGGGTCTTCCTCTTCTGTTCTTCTTTATCGGTTTGGCGTCCCACACTCTTTTTACTTGTCTATTATTGTTCATCCGGGTTAGATGTCCGAACCATGCCAATTTTTTCTCTTTGATTAACTCGAGTATCGGTTTGATTTTAAGTCTTTCTCTTATTTCTTCATTTCTGATTCTATCAGTTCTTTTTACTCCTATCGTTCTTCTGAGGTATTTCATCTCTGCTGCCTGAATTCTGCTCTGATGTCTTTTGTTTAATATCCAATTTTCTGCTCCATATGTCACTGTAGGTCTATATATTGTTTTGTATATTGTCATCTTGTTCTTTGTTAATATTTCTTTGTTATTAAGGAATCCTCTATATAGTGCTTGGAATAGTTTTCCTGTGTTTTCCATTCTGTTGTTAAGATCATCCTCGATGTCTCCTTTGTTGTTGATTACTGTTCCTAAATATTTGTATGAATTTGTCTGTATTATTTTTTGTTGGTCTATCATTACTTCTATTTGATCTTCCGTCCCTTGTTTCCTTGATATTTTCATTATTTGAGTCTTCTCTTTGTTGTCGTTTAAGTTGTATTTGCTTGCTTCTAGGTTCCATTTCTCTAAGTTAGATTTCAGTTTTTCTGCAGTTTCCGCAATTAATACTATGTCGTCTGCAAATATACACATCTCAGCATTTATCATTTGTATTCTGTTCCAACCGATGCAGTATTTCTTGAATGTTTTCTTACATTCTTTCACTATCTCATCTATTACATTTATGAATAGTACTGGACTAGGACTTTCCCCTTGTCTAACTCCTTGGGTTGTTTCAAATGGTTCTGACTGTATATTTAACATTCTTACTGTATTTGTTGTTTTTATGTATATACTCTTTGTTGTTTCTATCAGTTCTTCACTTACTTGTTTCTTCTTTAGGCTTTCCCATATATCTTTTGTTTTGACTGAGTCGAATGCTTTTTCCATATCTATAAAGCTCAGATGTGTTTCTTTATTTTTCTTTAAGGCTTTTTCTATTACTTGTTGCATGGTGAATATATGGTCTTGTGTGCTTTCCTGAATCCACTTTGTACATCCTCTAATTTATGTTCTATTTCTTTTCTAATTTTCCTTTCTATTATGGTTTCGTATACTTTTGCTGCTACACATAGTAGTGATATACCTGTATAGTTCCTACAGTCTCTTGTGTTTCCTTTCTTGTATATAGGTATAATTACTGCATTTGTCCATTCTCTGGGTATTACTTTTCTCTTCCATATTAGATTATATATGTATAACAATTTTTCTTTTGCTTTTACTCGTATATATTTCATCATTTCTGGTGCTACTTCATTGCTTCCTGGTGCTTTTCCAATCTTTATCTTTCTTATTGCTTCTTTCAGTTCTTCTTTTTCTATACTTTCTGGATTTTCCGTGTTTCTCATGGATACTCTCCTGTTGTGGCTTTCCTTCTCCATTGTATTCGCTTGATTTCCATTCAGTATCAGCTGAAAATGTTCCCTCCATCTTTCCATTATTGTCTTATCGTCGTTTATTATTGTTCCGTCCTTGTTCATTATTTGTTTCAGTTTTGTTTCTTTGTTGCTTCTTAGGTTTTTCAGTGTTCTGTAAAATAATTTTACGTTTTCTGTGCTGTTTTCTCCCATTTTTTCCCCGAATTTTTCCCAACTTTTCTTTTTCTCTTTCTTAACTATCTCTTTAACTTTTGTTCTTTGTCTCTTATAATTTTCATATTTTTGTTGTGTTTTGTCTTGGATGTATTCTTTCCATAATTTCTTCTTTTCTTTTACTTCTCTTTTCACTTCATCGTTCCACCAAGATGATCGTTTCCCTCTGTTGTTATTTCTTGTGGTTCCACATATTGATTTAGCTGTTTTTATCATCGCATTTTTAAATTTTCCCCATTCTTCTTCTATTGTTTCTGTTATTTCATGTTCATTATCCATCTCTTTCTCTAGTCCTTCTGAGTATCTTATTCTCGTTGTTTCTTCCCTTAATTTATAAATTTTTATTATTTCTTTGTGTTTTCTGTTTATGTTCTCATTTCTTTTTATTTCTTTTCTTTTGCTTTTGAATGTGGTTTCTAGTAGATAGTGGTCACTACCAATTTCATAACTTCTTTTTACCCTTACGTCTTTTATCCAGTTCTTCTCTGTTTTTTGCACTATAGTATGGTCTATAATTGATTGGACAGCAAGGATCACGAACAAGGAAGTTCTAGAAAAAATGAAGAAGGAACCAGAGATTGTGTTTACGATCAAACGCATAAAATTGCAATATCTGGGACACGTTATGAGAAATCAGCACCGTTACTCCCTGCTGCAGTCTATATTGCAAGGTAAAGTCAAAGGTAAGCGAGGACCCGGTAGAAGGAGAATATCATGGCTGCGGAATTTAAGAACATGGTTTAAGAAAACCTCAACGGAGCTGTTTCGAGCCGCAGCGAGCAAGGTCATGATTGCCAATATGATTTCCAACATCCGAAACGGATAGGAACCAGAAGAAGAAGATAATTGATTGTTTGTCTCTTGATTTGACTTCTCTTGTGATCTTGTGTATCCTTTTATGTTGGAAGTGTGTGTTCATAATCACCAGGTTATTGTCTAGACAGAATTCGAGTAGTAATTTTCCATTTTTGTTAAGTTTGTCCTCCCCATAAGGTCCGATGACATTGTTCCATTTTTCTGTTTCTTTCCCCACTCTACTGTTCATGTCTCCTGTGATCACAATTTTCTCTGTACAATTATTTATCACTTCTTGTAATTTGTCCCAGAATTCATTCTTTTCGTTTTTTGTTGCGTCTTCATCTGGTCCATAACATATGATTAGGTTTGTATTGGTTTCGTCTGTATCCATATCTATGTCTACTCTTAGTATACGTTCGTTGTAATATATCCAATTTTTTATTTTGTTGATACTCTCCTTCTTTATCATGCACGCTACTCCTGCCTGAGCTCTCTTCGTTTCTTCCACTCCACTGTATATTAGTAACATTCCGTTTTCTAATATTATTGATCCTTTTCCTTTTTTCTTTGTCTCTGTTATAGCTACTATTTCAATGTTCTTATCTCTATTTTCTTCCCCCAGTTCTATTTTCTTCCCATTTATACCTCTCACATTCCATGATGCCATTTTCCAAATTGTTTTGTTCTTTTCTGTGTTTAAGTTGTACTTCAATTTGTTTTTACTTCCGTTTGTGTTATTATCTTTAGATCTGCTCATGTCCCTGTTCTGTGCCTGTTTTGTTTCTCGGTCCGTCATTGTGTTTTCTTCAGCTAGTTTTTTGAACCAGTTGGTTCTGTATTGTATGTTATCTTTTCCATCTGGCTTGTTTTTTGATTTCATTTCCACTTAATGCCTTCAATAACTATGAAACCATATCCAATTTTTGTCCTTTTGCCATTACTCTTTTCATCTGCTGCTATCTTCCTAAGATTTCTTTGTATCTCTATCTCTTTTAATGTTAGGTCACATTCTATATATACTCTATGTTGCTTATAGTTTATTAGTTTACCCTCGGCTTTCAGTATTTTCATTTTATCTTCGAATTTTTTACATTCGATAACACACATTGTTTCATTTATCTTTTGTACCGTATTTATTTCTGATTTTACTTCCATTTTTGTTTCTATGAAGATCTCCAGTTGCTCTGCTTCTATTGTGTCTATTGGTAAGCCTCTCATTATTAGGTTATTTTTCTTCTTTTCTTTCTGACACGCTTCCAAGGCTATTTCTATTTTATCTATTTTTTGTTTCGTCGTTGTTATTTCTTTCTTTAGATTTTTATTTTCTCTTATTATTTCTTTTATTTGCAATTTCTATTCACTATTTTTCTTCCTAATTTCTTTTAGTATCTCAATCATATTACCCATTGTATTTTTTATCTCTTCCAGGTCCCTGTTTTTCTTTTTATTATCGCTTGCTATTTGTCTCATTAGTTCCATCATTTCGTTCTGGCTGCTGGTTTCATTCGTTGTTGGTTTCGACCTGTCTGGCGTTCGGCTCACTTTTCTGCTCCTGCTAAATATGTCTATCTCCTCTTTGCTTTTTCTTTTACCATCTTCATCAACCTTACCATCCGCCATCTTTTTTCTTATTCAAATAATTAAAGTATTTATAAATATAAATATTATAAGTAAAGGTTACGGATCTCGACAAGCGCCGCGCCTACCTCTACAGTTAAATCTTAGCAATTATTCTCGATCCTAACCAGTTTCGACTTCTACCACTTGTAGCTACAAAATACAATCAATATCAAAACAGCAAATAAATTCAGCCTTTATAATTCTGTATAGTTTTACCGAAACCTGAATAACAGACTTATTGTTTTTGTTGATAATTATTATTGTTTATCGTTCTTAATCACCCTTCCAGCGCCAAAAGCTCAACTCGTTTCGACCACTCAGAAGTTTCACTTTTATCCATAGGGCAATTAAAACTAACTATTAATTTAATACAGTTCAAAACCAGATAACTGATTATTTACTTACATAAATGTCCTTTTTAAATACACTTTACACTAATTTGCATGCAGATTACACTCGAAATCACCCAAAATTGGAATTTAATTTCGGAGCGACACTACACACGTCCAACTAGCCTGACCGCCAATCACTCTCCTTAAGTATCAAGTGTTTTTAAAAACGTAAAATAGCATTCTTATAAAGTAGGTACGTCCTATCCATAAGTTGGCTAAAGACGATTTTGACCGAAAAACTGAATTCTGCGAGTATATGATAAACCAACCTAACAATTTCATTGATAACTAATGATTGTTTAATTTTCGGACGAGGCAACGTTTCATTTAAACGGTCATGTTAACCGACAAAACACCTGTTATTGGTCTGATGAAAATCTACACTGTATAAATTTATTAAAATAATTTTGTTTTCTAATATCGGTTGGCAGATATTTTCATATGAATAAAATAAGAGCAGGTTCTATGATTTTTCCAAAACGTTCCAATAATACAACTATACAAGATTTTAATTTCCAATTATTAACAAACAAAACAATTCCTTTAAGTTTTAAAAATTTTTTCTTTTAAAGTAATTTTTGACCTGGAAATCGAGATGTTGAATAAAATATTTTTTCTGGTGTTGGTCAATTCTCAAAAAATATTAAAACACATAATGCCATTATCATAAAACATTATCAAGTTCTTCGTCAAATAATTTTTTAATAATGCTAAATAATTAATTAATAACACAATACAATAATAAACAACCAGTAATTGATGATAAATTTATATCATCAGGAAGACGTTTTATATAAATTATAAATTTCTACACAAAGACCACAAGAAACGAACGTAGGTGCTGGTATTGTGAGAAATACAATTATTGGTTCATATTTTTTGATAAAAATTTAACTATAGGATTATATCTACAGAGATTTTCTACAAAATACATTAATTCCTGATCTAATTCAGCTTTCCCTGATATTCAAATACTCACTAATTTATACCGCAGAATCTGGATTCAACAAGATGATGCACCGCCACATTTCGCAGTAACTTTTTTACAACGTTGGTTAGGAAGAAGGGGAAAAGTGGAATGGCCGCCTAGATCACCTGATTTAAACCCATTAGATTTGTGTAGGGTTACTTAAAATCTAAAGTCTACACAAACAGACCTGATAATATCCGCCAACTACAAGACCGAATTAGACAAGGTATAAAGAACATAACACCCGCTATGCTACGGAATGTTAGAGACGAAAGCAATGACCGGTTCAGTCATTACCTCACGATCAATGGAGAACAGTTTAAACATTTATTGTAAGTTTTTGTTTATTTTTGTAATGTATCACAGTAATTGCATAATAATAAAGTAGTTGTATAACAATATGTCATTTAGTTTAATATGTTTATTACGTTTATCCTTTATTAATCCCCTTTATCCCCTTTATTGATTATTTTTTAGGTAACTTGGAATTTTAGCATTGTTGCTACCCTGTACCAATGTGAAGCAACGTTTTATACATTTTTGTAATCAGCTTAGCAATGGAAATCCATAAATTGAAAAAAAAATGTTGGTTCCATTTAAAAAAATAATGATGACGTCATCATACGAAGGTCGTTCACCCTGTATATTAGATTAAAATTTGGAATAATAGTAAATTAAAATCAAAAATCGACTTGTTTCGGGAATTTCAAATAGTGTTGTTTATTTAGCTAATAATGAATTTATGCGTTACTTTATGGACGCACTGTACATACATTGTCATTTTATGACTTAATAATTTCATCAATAAATTTGTGTCGACGAAACAACCAATACCGCGATACTTCCCTGGACAGCAGCTACTCGAATTTCTTAAACTAGATATAACATAATCTTCTTTTTTGATTCTGGTTATTACCTTTATTTTCTTGTGTATAGATCTGTCATCATATTTTTTCTCTTATTATTCGTTATCTTTGCATTATTATGAAAACCATTTTCTTGCTTTCAATATTTTAGAATATTTTTTTTGCTTTTGGTGTTTGCTTTATTTTATTTTGCAAGTTTTTCACTTATGAACGTTAAATTTTAAGCTAAATTAGATGTTTTCCAAATTCAATAGTAGTGGAACTTTTCCTTAGAGGAATCTATTTTTGAAACATCAAAAACTATTTTCCCAATAATATATTCAACATGCTAGTGACACAAATTGCACCTTACTTTTAAATTTTTTATTTGTAACGTTGCATGTCAATCGATATAGACATAAATATTTCTTTGTGCTGCCACTTCAATCAAACATATCTATTGACCTAGTGACCTGTCCATTACATTTTACCTGCTGCAGCTTACCTTAAGAATTTTCCATTCGCCGTTAGAACATTTTAATCGCAATCGATAGAGTTTCCTGTTTTTTTTTTCAGCGTTAAGGATTGAAGAGTAAATAGCATTGAGTTTAATTAAGGTAGATTAGATTCACTATAAAAAAAATCGATTATTTTTATTCATTACAAACGATCTAAATGCCTTTACTAATAATACTTAAAGTTAAAATTGCTATACATTTTATAACAATTTAAAAAACTTTAATAAAACTTAAAGACAATTATTGTGCTTGTAGTAGTACATCAAAGTTAACAATACCGTAGTCCAGAACACTGAGAAATTGTTTTTAAAAGTTCTCCTCTATTTTTACATTCCCATATAAATTTTATTAAGAAAGATACTTTGGAACTCTCGATAAATCTGGATCCTAGGACCCCACCAAGAGTTAGAATAACCAATAACTCGAACAGTACCTATCTTCTAGGAAGATTAAGGAACCCGGATATCTTAGAAGCCACAAATCTACATATTGCTTTTCTACACGACCAACCTGCTTCAGTATGTTACGATGGATTTACCAACACAAGCGTTAAACCCTTTTTGCCTTCCTAAGAACTTTCCACTAAGACTGAAGATCTACGAGAAATCTTATAATTTAACAATGCTTATGGAATTGGTGTAACTGAGGTAAAAGCTAATCTTGCTGCTTTTAGGTTCTTTTTTACTTTGGAAAGAATTATTCGCTTGCAATAATAAGAGAATGTCACCGAAATTACTATTTCGTTGTCTCTCCTCAACGAAATTTTTTAACAATACAACGTATTCTATGGGACTAAAAAACTCAAATTATTTTAGTGGTGAAAACTTAGGCATGGTTCTGGTTATTATTTATTCTAGAGGATACAAAATAGATAAATTATTTTTGTTTCTAGAGGAATTAGGATTTCCCCAGATAGTTGCGACTAAAGAGCAGTGGCTTGAAGTCAACGGGCCTTTTTTGTAAAAAAATATACCACAATTGCTAGCAATGATCGTCTAAGTTTAGCTTATTGTGGCATCCTTATTCTTTCTACAAATAATAATTTCCTGAAGAATGAAGCCTTCTTTGAGTTTTTCTTAGTTTATAATAAGAATATTAAACTATACATTCTTTGAATTTATAGATCACATGACTTTTTCACGGAACTATTACTTACGCTGCTGCTTATACTACTCAACTACCCAACTGCCCTTGGTCAATATATTTAAATCGTATGGTCTCATATTGCACGTTAATTCTTCTACAAAAATTACTAATACATCTACCATAATTGATTATATTACCTCAGATTTCTTACCCCTTGATGTACGCTTTACAATTATTAATGCATGATCTGATCATAAAGTAGTATATACTAAGTTTAACACTATCAACAAACTCCCCACAAAATCCCGACGTTTTGGTAGGATTTTTTCGCGTAGAACTTTCGTAAATACCAGAATTTGTATTTGACTTCTGTGAACGTGGATTTACGTCCACATTACATTACAATTAAAGCAAAACACCACAAAGGCATCCGCATATCAGCCAAGAATATGCGTTTACTACTGTACATCAAAAAATTTACTGCCAACGTCTCTGTCACTGAAAATATCACCAAATTATTATCATCATCAGAGCTTTTCATTCCGGGTGGGATGTTTGCCTCTTACTTAGATCTCTCTGATTTACTTATTGCGGTGAATCACTCCACATTCCACTTGTATGTTGTCAAAGTTTGTTGTATGACTTGGCTTTCGTTACAATTTTCTTCCACTCATTTCGATATGTATATAGTTCCCTCCAGTTTCTCACTTCCAAAATTTTGATATCTCTCATGACCTGATCCTCCCATCGCTCTCTGGGTGTTCCCCTTGGTCGTTCAGTTGCTGTTTTCCATCTGGTGATCTTCTTAATCAATAGGTCGTTTTCCTTTCTCTCTATTTGTCCCAGCCATTTCAGCCTCTCTGCTCTAATAAATCTAACTATATCTTCTCCCTTCATTATGTCTCTTAGTTCATGATTCATTCTTCTTCTCATTTCTCCGTTGTTTATTCTTATCGGGCCCATAATCCGTCTGAGGGTTTTCCTTTCGACAATTCTCAATTTTTGTTCATCCTTTTCCGTGAGGCACATTGTCTCAGCTGCGTACGTAATTATTGGTTTGATTGCAACTCTGTATATTTTCAGTTTTGTATTTCTGGATAAGTTCTTGTCCTTCATGAGATTATGATATCTCCAATATGTTTTGTTGCCTGCTAGTACTCGTTCCGTTATTTTCTCACTTTTTGTGTTTTGGGCATTTACTATTACTCCCAAATATTTAAATTGTTGGACTCTTTCAAAAGTGTAGTTTTCTGTTTTAATTTCTCTCTTCCTTTTATCTTTTCTTCTAGAGCAGAGTAAATATTTTGTTTTTCCTTCGTTAATTTCTAGCCCTCTTTTCCGTGCTTCATGTGCCAGGACTGTTACTGCTTCTGTTAATCTTTCCTTGTCTCTTTCCATAAAAACTAAATCATCTGCATGTGCAAATATTTATGTTGAGGAGTGGCCTATGGTTCCTTTAATTTTGCTGGCCTTTACTGTTCCTTCTACTGCTATGTTAATGTGGTTGACAGGGAATCACCTTGCCGCACTCCTATTTCTGTTGCAATTGATTTTGTGCTACCTTCTGCTGTTGTTACTTTAGCTTGGGCTCCATCCATGGTCATTTTTATTAATTTGATTAATTTTGCTGGTATATCTTGATTTTTCATTTCAATAAATAATTTATTTCTTCCAATACAGTCAAAGGCTTGTATGAAGTCTACAAAGAGGGTGTGGAGTTCTATGTTGTTCTTTTTCGCGTTGCTTGTGATTGTTGTAATCTTCTTGTATAGGTCCTTTATCTTAGGCCATATTATACGAGTTGCATAGTGAACATTAATCTTTCTTAGTTTAGTAAAAATCCAATCTCGGACCATATTCGTGAAACGTTTTTTGGTAAACAAAGAGTGATACAGCTTGAACATTATCTTGCATACAAAAATCGTAGCTGTACAATCTATACATTTAAGAAACATTAATATAATACCAGGTGATAGGTATTGTTTCTACCTACCTATTTTTGGGTACGAATCAATGTCTTCACTAGTTGTATAGTGTCCAAATGAGTGATATTTGGTGGTTGAACACCAATTCTCTTATTAAGTCCGATATAAAGGCTGTTTGCACTCATACTATTTGCACAATTTTTTGACTACTATATGCGAAATCGCAAATATACCACAAAAAAATTTAAACATACTTTGTGAGTTTTTCAAATAATAAACTCGACATGTTTGTCGGTTTTTAAATTTTGGGTTTTGTAATTTTTTAACAACTGGTACCTTTTGCATTACCAAGGTTAAATCAATTTTCGGATGAACATCATTAGCCAGATTTTAATACTCTTGACATATTGACTATCTATTACCTTGTGCAAAATGTTCACTACATTTATATCTGCCGTTGTTGCAATCCAAATTATTGGGTTGTTTATCTGGTACTTCTTTCCCATTTCGATTAATATCCTTTTTTCCACTTAATCTTAATTTCTTAACAACAGGTCGGTGCCAATTAATTATATTCGCTTTTTGTTTACTTTTATTCTTAGTTTTGTTGTCTTTTATTTCCTTATCAACATTTGTAAGTATTTAGTTATCAGACTCAGTCGAGGAATCATTACCGTCCAAAGAAGAATTGTAAGAACTTGACGACTCCGGATAAGATTCACTAAGTTCTTTAGACTGTGCAACCTCTTTAACCAGAGAGGGTTCTGGAATAGTAAATTTACTACTTTTTTATTCAGATGTTTCTAAACAGATATTACCAAAACATGTCTTATATTAAATTAATTGCTAAGCACTTCCTTTAACAGAAAAAAAGAGCTGTCTATTTTCTTTCATAGTTCGCTATGTTTTTCACTTGGAATAGTAACATCTAAACGTTTAGGTATAATGGTTTAAATAACTTCTCAAAAAACTCGAAAGCTATTTCTTAAATAAAAGTAAACTTACCGTTATTACAGTTTATCTTGCCGGATAATATTATATTCGCCAATTGCTTACCTCTAGAAAACTACATAATTGCACCGGAGTTAAAGCAACATTAACCGTACTTTGTACTGGACACAAATGTGATGATTGCATTAATGCTATTTAATTCAGAGCACATATTTATTAAGTGCTCTTACAACATGTGGAGTTTATTTCTGCAGTATAGAAGTACTTGAAGCTTTTGGAAGATGACGCTGGTATTAACAAACTTAAATATTGACATATTGAAAACTTTTGCTAGTTTTCCGTTGTATTTTATCTTTATGCTTACATTACTGATTTTCATTTTAACTTAATTTATTTGCTTGCTATTTTTAAATCTTTTAAAAAATTTAGTAATTTTTTGTCGATTTACTGAATCATAATTATGTTTTTTTGAAATCTATGAAGATAGCTTAGATAGGAATATTATCCTCATAGCACATTCTCTCAGTTTGCCTGATTGTAGAAATATGATCTGTGATTTATGCTCTTTCGGAAACCACATTGATACTCTCCTATTATTTGTTTTGTGTTTGCTTCCAATTTTACTTGAATATTCTTCGCTAATATTTTCTATACCGTATCCAGCAAGGCTATTCCCTATTGTGCTATACTTTGAGCAATATTGCTTATTTCCTTATTATATTCTTCTGCCAATTTTTCTTCTCCATATTTAACAAGTTCTGGATTTATTCCATTTTCTTCCAGACTCTTACCGTTTCTTAAATATTGTAGTAGTAGTAGTAGTCTCCCGTTTTATACCGCTGTCGCGGCTTTGGGAGTATAGCAGGGTAGTCTGCTATATCTAGGGCCTACGGTATACAAGGAAGGTAACATGGCCAGTGCTACGCTTCAACCGTCTATTATTACCCCTGGTTTTTACCCAAGGTACTCATTTTTATTCAGGCTGAGTCGACCTGGGGCCTATAGACATTTTTAAAATGTCTAGATGTTCTTGCCGGCGGTGGGATTCGAACCCCGGACCACCGGCTTGCGAGTCAAGCATCCTACCGCTTGCGCTACGCAGGCCCTTCTTCTCCATATTCTCCAATCTTTCCTTCTCCAATTTTTCTTCTCCATATTTAACAAGTTCTGGATTTATTCCATTTTCTTCCAGACTCTTACCGTTTCTTAAATATTGTAAAAAATCATAATCCCTATGGTAACGCCAATGGGGGTATGAGGGATAAACTAGCCATGTGCATTAGCAGATGTCAAGTGGTCTAATTTGTTTATGTGATTAAAGAATTGTTTTGTTATCTGATACACAAACTTATATAAAATAGATACAGTATTTGTTATTTAGTTTTTAAAAAAGTTGAGTTATAACCTTCAATGAAGAAATACACATATTTAACCATGAATAAAAATTTCTTGTAGGAAGAACCCTAAAAATTCTTCACAAAAACTAAATTCATGCTATAATGTTTTATTTCATTTTTTATTTTCTCCAGATATGGTGGATGGAGAAATTTTCTTTGGAACGATACACATACATATGTAGATATATTTTCTTCATGTACTTAGTACTGCCTCAAAGTATTTTTTTCATCTATTTACTATTTTTTCTTCATCTGCTAATAATTTTACTTTCTCGTTGTATAAGTCGCGTTTCTATTTTCTCTATATTTTATTTTTTTTCAATGAACTTTCGTTTTCTTGATCTACAGATGCTTTTTGAAGTTCTTTTCATTTTATATTTAGTCTTATGCTCTTCTCTTCCTATCTGTAACATTTATTCTTCCGCGTTTTTAATCTTATTGATAGCTTCTTTGTTGATTTGTACTAGAAAATCTGCCAATAAGTTAATCTGCTAAGCAGCTTCTAAACTGTACCTGGGTTAAAGTGGTTTTCGCTTTTATATTATATGTTCTTATATATTATAAACAAATTTATGACTATTGCATCCAAAAAATAGTAAAACAACTTGATCTACCATCTTTGTGATTTCCAAGCAGCAATGTTATATGTGAAGTAAATCTGCTCAAATAAATCAACACCTTCCATATGCCCATTATAGTCATGAATTTTGTCTTTGCACTGTTGTCATATCTGATACATCGTGCATATCTGGCAAATACAAGAGGTTTCTCACTTCTGTTTTTTGATTTATATACAGTGATATCTGCAGCAGAAGCGAAGTCAAATTGTCCTAACGATAAATTTTACCATATAGCCAATATCGCTGCAAACAATTGCCCAAACTTTGAAACCCCGTTTATTGTGCTTTAATGGCATACCTATATTGTTTCATAGTAGAACTTTGAATGCTAGCACACTCTTAACAATAAAAAGATATCTGGAAGATTTAAAATTGAGCTTGAACTTTGTAGAAAGGTGCGTTAGTATAGGCTGAATTTTATACAATTTATTATATTTACTCCATCTTTTTATCGGCATTTAAGTATTCTCCGCTATATGAATAAATCTTAGTATTTTTAAACAAATGTTTTTTGTTATCACATATGATTCTTGTTCGTTGTGAAAATTCGCATTATTAGACCAATGCAATCTTACACTTTGGCAATCTGTTAAGCCCAAATAAAATTAGTCAACCAAAGAATGCTTTTAGCCCGTCCATTTATAAATTTAGGTCAGCACCTCTGCCAGCCAGCTCTGTTATGCATATAAGTTGCTTTGATCTACAATTACTGGCATGGTATTATCGTCTACAAATGAATCAAAAATATTATTAGAGAGAATACTATCTGTTTCAATACTGAACTGTACACTAAAGGGCTGATCCAATACAGGAGTTTTGTATAGAAGATGTTGTAATGGAGATTTCTTCGTCCATTTTAATAATCAGGTTCTATTCGAGCGTTTTTCTTTGATCTAAGTTTTGCATCCAATTCTGACTCTTCATCATAACTAATAGAGAAATTTGGTATTTGTAGCCGTCTTATAATATATTTTTAATCTTTAATATTTCAATTAGGATCTTCTAAATTGTCGTCTGAAGAATAGGGATCAATATTTTGTTAAAAAATCATACTTAATGCATTTAATTCTGATGTTTATATCAGTATTGGGCGTATACTAATTTTTACTCGAGTCTGATAATCTAATGGATGGGGTTGATCATAAAAGCGCAAAATTATACAATTCCGCTATATAAGGCAGAAGATAAGCTCCATCGCTTCTTATTTTGTTCAAATTATAGGTTTCCATTTCTAAAACAAAAAAAAACATGAAATTTCCTATTTTGTGTCTAATGAATAAATTAAAAAATTTAAACTGTCGTCTGAAGAATAGGGATCAATATTTTGTTAAAAAATCATACTTAATGCATTTAATTCTGATATTTATATCAGTATTGGGCGTATACTAATTTTTACTCGAGTCTGATAATCCAATGGATGGGGTTGATCATAAAAGCGCAAAATTACACAATTCCGCTATATAAGACAGAAGATAAGCTCCATCGCTTCTTATTTTGTTCAAATTAAAGGTTTCCATTTCTAAAACAAAAAAAAACATGAAATTTCCTATTTTGTGTCTAATGAATAAATTAAAAAATTTAATATATTTTCTCTATCGAAAATAAATAGGATTTGATATGTATATAATCAGAGGGTATAAAGTTTACGAAACACTTTCTATCAATATTAAGGTCTTTGTTTCATAGAGTTGCAGTGTCATATAAAAATAATTATAATCTTAACATATTTAATTACATTTATAGTATTTTATTTGATTAGCAAAGGCACATACAGTAAATAACAGCTTCTGTGTGTCAGGGATTATTAGAAAAAAACAAACTACTTACCTAGTTTTCCCAATGATTTAGCAAACCAACATAAAACCTAATATAAAAAATAGTTACCACTTTCAACTGTTTACAACGATAGTTGCCACTTGACAGATCGCAACCGGTAAATGGCGATGAAGGTATCCGTAGTTGACCTTCCATTTACAATAGAGGCGCATTGTGCGTAGAAAATGTGTGTATATTGAACCTAAATGCAAGGTGGTAAATATATATACTATGGACCGTTAAAGTGTTAAAATCACTTTTATTCAAAACAGTAAACATCATTACAATACTAGTTATAATTCAACCTGAATAATTTTTAACTATTTTAAAACTTAATTACTGCTACTACTATTACTATCAACTTACTGTTTACATATATACATTTTCATGGCATCTAGAACATTCTAGATTTTTAATACTTCTTTTTGAAATCAATATTACTAAACAGTAGTAACAATATTAGTATTAGTCATACATATCAATATTTATAAAAACTAATTAAATACAAATAATATAAATGTTGTCGATCTAATTTATTCATTTTTATTGCAACACTAGATCCGTCCATAAGTGTAGTTTTATATAATTATCGTTGCAAACGAACAAATTTTCTTTTTGTACTCATTCGATTGCTTCCAATGATCCACATGGCACACTTTCGAACAGCAATGTCGAAGGGGTCATCATCGTCGTCGCGTCGGTCGATGAAAGAATGAAAATAAACCAATAATTGAATTACTTTCGCGCCATCCGAAAAAAAGTTGGATTACTGCTGCCAGTTAGGCAATTGGAATAAAACGTTTTTGATTGCCTTCACCCAAAATCCTAATAAAGTGTAACAGTAATGCAATTCCGCCACAGGAACTGCTCCAGTTTAATTACAAGTATGGAGAAAGCAGTGTCGTACCGTTTTTACTTTCTTTGATTGAGATTTTGACGATACAAAATAAAATTAAAAACACTAGAAATGAACTACGTTTTTTAACTTAACAATATTATGACTAATTTTATATGCTGTCGATATAACGCATACGTTAAGAATGTTTTGTTTGATGCGAAGTAATGTTACTGTTCTATTTAGGTAACTCGCTTTATATATTTAATGATCATAATCTATTAGTGGCAAATATTTAAATTATCAATTTAATACTCAAGCTGTTTAAAAGAAATCAAAATAAAAAATTTAAAATTCTTAACGAGTACTTACTAAGCTTTCTCTGAATGTTTTGTATTTAATGCAAAATATAAAACTTAATTATTGTCAAACTCAATATAAATAAATTTCGATGACAACATTGTGTATCAAACTAAAATTAATTATTTTTAATATTATTTATGTTTGCTGCCCATCGTTTTTCCTACACCCAGTCTAGAATTTTTATACCATGTTGAAGTTTGTACAGGTCTTAGGTCTTTTGCTTAATATATGTTTTACAGTTTCTAGTTCTCTATCGCAGACTCTGCAATTAAAGCCTCTATTGTAAATGCCTATTTTATTCAGGAATTCTCTTACTGGTGCATACCCGGTCAACATTCCTGTTACTGTTCTCAGTTTGTTTCTGCCCGTGTAAAGCAGTTCTTTTATTATTTTTTTTTTATTTGGTCCACCAATGACGATTTTTCCATGTATTTGTTTTGGGTTTTTTTTTAATATCGCTTATGACTCTGATCCAGTCCTCTATATCGCTACAAACTGCAGCTTTTTGTATTTTTAGAGTTAGAGCCAGTTCGTTTGATTCGTTCAATCCTCTTTATTTAAGTTGATCTGCTTTTTTGTTGTTTATTCAGTTTATTCAGCTCTTTGATGCAATCTCACACCAACCTAGACGTCATTTCCTATCACGCCATTGCATTTAGTGCTGCTTGACGGTCAGATAATATATGGATCTGCTCTTTTTCAAAAGCTCTCTTATTATTTTTTTTTGCACATTGCATTATCTCATAAATCTCAACTTGAAAACTGTGCGCTTCCTTCCCAAGCCTACTTCTTGAATTATTGGAGTATATTCCTGTCCCCAGATCCTCTGTAAATTTAGATCCATCTGTATACAAGATCTTATCCTGTTGGTTATGGTACTCCTTATTTCTCCATACATTCCTGGAATAGACACCCTATATGAATTATTAAAACGGTATTTTTTGTCATGTGATCTTGTTTCCAGTTATGGTTTATGTTAGATGATTACCAAATCATCATTTGCCTTTAAAGTTTCTATTAGTCCGTTTATCACCAAATTCCATGGCAATGGGGACAGAACTCTCCCCTGTGGACATCCTCTGTCGATCCAGACACACATGGTCTCTCCAAAGATAATTGTATTTACCACTCTATTCCTGCGCATAGATTCTATCCAGTTCAAACATATGTCCTTGACTTATTTGAGTCTCAGGCCATTGGTTATAGATGTTATCGAAGTGTTGTCGAAAGCCCCCTCAATATCCAAAAATGCTCCCAACATCACCTCTTTATTTTTAATTTTGCTCTCCACTTTTCCTACGAGATCTACTTGTTCTTATAATATTGGAGTGTGTACCACTGTTACATCCCTAATATACCTGTCGAGAAGTTTCTCTAATGTCTTCTGTAGGAATGACATTAGATTTATTGGTCTTAGAGACTTTGCCTTTTTCAGTCCTCTTGTTCCTGTATTAGGAATGAAAGTTAGTCTAATCTCTCTCTATGCTTTAGTTGTGTACTCAAAGGCTACACTACTTCTGAGTACGTTGCACATTCTACTGTAAAAAAGCTCTGGTCCGTTTTATAAAACACTGAATATATACCATCCATTTCTGGTGATTTATAGGGTTCATAGTTTACAATCTTTTTGAAGAGCTGGCCGAAGAGATGGCTAAAGAGCTCTTCAGTCGTGTCTTCCTCTGTGTTGTCTTCTCCGTGCGTCTCGCTTGGCTTCTCTTATACCTGTATAGTATTTCGTACATGTGGTTCTGAATTCTGCCCACTTCCCGGTTACCTTTGCTCTGTTGAATAACTTTCTCGTCCTTTTCCACAATACAAATAGTTCTTTATTCCACCATGGCGTATCCCTGATAAAACTCATCTCCTTTAGAGGACAGGTTTCTTGTAATGCTGAAATGGTAGCATCATTTAGATCACTCACTACCATTTTTAGATCATTGGCGTCATTTATCGTTCTCCTCATCCTGGACAGATGCTGGACTAGAACTTTTTTATAAGCCTACCAGTTGGTTGAATGTGGGATCCGATAAGTAATTTTTGCTGCTTTTCCCTCTAAGGTGTATATAATTTGTCTATAGTAATATCATATCTCCTCCTCAGACACATGCCATTCTAATATAAAATTGCTCAGGAAATTTGAGGCTATTGTAATGTTTATTACTTTCTTTCTGTTGGTTATGAAAGTCGGTTTTTATCTACATTTAATACGTCCATATGATTTGGCGTAATAAATTGCAATAATGATTCATCCTTTTGTTGGTGTTTGTGCTCCCCCAGGTTTCGTGGTGTGCGTTGGCATCGCAGCCGATAAGCAGTTGCATCCTGTTTTCTTGCAATATCTCACTATCTATATATGTACCCGGTATTTAGGCGGCACACGCCCTTCCAGTAGGGATCTATGGAGGAGTATCACCGAGCCGCAAGCGCTTATCTCTTGCCGTACTGCTCCACCATAGGCCGATCAGATACCAGCATATTCTTCTCACTATCTACTTTACTTTATTGGTCAGTGTCGCTGCTAGATCGTCCGAAAAAAGGCCGAGCAGAGAATAATCTCTCTCTGTCCTCTTGCTTTCCCAATCTTGCCTCTTACCATCGACAGATGTCTGGAACAGAAATTGATTAGCGGCACTATCTCTAACCCCTTTCTGGAAGCACACAGGTTCTGGGGACTTCAGTAGATCTACTGCAGATCACTTTTCCATTTAACCCTAAAACTTTGACCTCGCTTTGGTTTACGCAAGGCTCTTGTACAAGTAAAATATCAAACGTCCTCCTAAGCGCTACCAGGCAGCCAAGGCAGTCTCACAGTTTTGAATGTTAGGTATGTGTTAGGAGTATGAATTAATTTCGGTGACAACATTTTGTATTAAACTAAAATAAATATAAAATATCGTTCAAAAGAAATAACAATCATAAAATATTACTAATAAAACCGTTAGTATACATTAATGCGAATCAGGCCATGGAGTATACATTGCAAAAACATACGCTTATAAAGAACATAAAGTGTATTAATACGCATACGCTTATGAAACGCACCTGGCACATTATAAGAGCCTTCACTTGTTACTTTTTGTCAACTTGTCTTGAGTGAAATGTCTTTAATCTTTTCGATTAGCCTCTCTTGGCTAAATCATATTTCTTCTGACCTCGAATAGCTATTAGCTTTTCGAGAGCAAAGGAGTCACTAGATTTCCTTCTACTACGTACTCTTCAGATGAAGACCACAACGGCGAAGACCACAACGGATAAGAAAATTCGAAACGACGATTTCTGCTAAAGTAGCTTTTAGGCGTAGTGTAGAAGCGTAAAGACCAAGTCACTGCCAGTATAAGTAGTTTCCTCCTAGTGGTCAACAGCTTTAGGTGGACGAGTTGGACCTCTTGTTCTAGAGGCGAGAAATTACCTTTAAAGGAGGATGAATTAAGAATCATCTACGGTGTAGAGAAGTGGAAAGCAACAGAAAACTACTACATCAAAGGTATGTAAGATATCCCTAGAATAGTCATTGTGGCAATCACAACAAGAAACGGACACAACACTGATTACGGTAATCGGAATCCGAGATACGGCAGGAGAGGCAAAAACCATAAGAACCACAGGGCCTCTCAGGTCGTCAGCAAGTGAAATCCTTATGATATGCTGAAGAAACCACGTATATAATCTGAAATTTAACAAAAACATACAAAACAGTAGGTACGGGGATTTCTTGGATGTAGCGAAGTTCGATGGCCTAACAGCGGCATAAGTATAATCGACGTATGTAATTAGAAATAGAACCCCCCAAAATAGCAATGGAGTAGAAATTGTCATTAATAAAGAATTTAGATCATCAGTCAAAGGGTGTATACCGATAATGAACAAAATTGCACTGCAATTATATCTAATTCTGATATACCGATATCAGAAAGCCATAATTAGAGTAGACCAACAAAAAGCTTAAGAAACAGGTACCTATAAAAAGAGGAGTATGAGAAGGATGTGTAATATTTCTCTACTTTTTAATATGTGCTCAGAAGAGATGTTTTAAGAGGCACAGAAGACATCAATAAAGGCATATCAATTAACGAAACGTTAGTGAATAATCTCAGATCTAAAAAATATAATATAATACTCCTTGCGGATGAAGCATGTTTAAAATTTCCTCAAGTATTCCTCTCAGAAAATTACTTTCACGCCGCCTATGTCTATAAACTATACTAGACCCATTAAAAATTACCCTTAAACAACGAGCGATTTGTCACGCCTGCTTTCAACAACGAAATGTCTCACTGTGTGTGTTCTTTTATTACCTTTCGTTAGCTAAATAGAAACTTTTTTTCTTTACACAGAAGTCCATTCCTATTGTCGGAGAAAACAGCAAGAAAAGCTGAGAGGTGGCTCTTTTATGAAATAACCTTCTCAGTCTGGAGAAAAAAGGGAAAGTATAGGAAACAAGACCGCATTGATCTTGCCAATTAACTACCATTTTCGCTTGGAACTCTCCAGCAAGTACTCCCCCTCTTTTTTATCCCTAGTTGGTATAAATATCGAAAATCTTATTCATTTTCGTTCTGGTACCTGTATGCGGTTGTGTCCATCAAACGGCTTTAAGTGTAATTTCAATTCACCATTATCCATCTATCTTTATAAAGTGCTTTCTACAGTAAATTTTCTCTCTTGTCGTTGCAGATACGTAGTCAACTCTGTTTGCTGTTTCTGTTTGTTACCTGATTAACCGACGCTGCTTAAGACGTATGTACTTTCTCTTTGCTGCCTACCTGACCTATCGTCGGTGACCTGGCAATTTCTCCTATCTGCATTTTTTTATGAAAATGAGTTATCTATGAATTCGGAATCTGCTTATAGCAAAGATTTGTCTGTAGAACTCCTATGAACGAGAAAAATGTCTAAATATATAAACATGCCACTTGCAATTTCTTCTATCTAAATTCACGCGGTAAACTACATGCAACATGTCCTATCTTGTCAGTTTGTATAGTACAATCATAGGGTATAGTAAGCTGTTAGACTGCGAGTTGTTTATCAACGAAATACGATATTTCTGGTAAGTTTCACAAGCTATTATGTACATATTAATGATAATATTATGTGATTATAAAATCTGAAGTAATAGGATTCTAAACTAAAACGATAAACATAGACAAAGATCTAGTTTTTATAATTGTTTTCAGATAGGAGAATTTGCAAGTAGGCAACAGATAGCGATTTACCGATAGGAGAATTTGTGTGTCTTAATAAACTGTATAGTAATCATGTCGAAGAGAACTTTGCGTATGCTTGCAATGGCTAACGAAAACTTAGTTGTAAATAGAAGTCTAGATACTAGTAAACGAACTGGTAAACTCTGGTGAAATCAACGAATGGGAAAACCTAAATATAGACAGTACGCCTATAGTTATGATAATAGACGAACCTCAGCCTGAAGACAATCATACGATTACTACGCTTACAACATTGCAAAATTGTACGGAGCAGGAAGACTGACTTAAGCGATTGCTTAAAAGACTTTAACGAAATTGACTCTTTAGCGGATAATAATAATTGTATTATATCAAGTGATAGTGTATCTCAAGAAATTCATTTTTTAAATAACAGCTGTTCTGATGACAATAACTCTGTAAACCTCGCGTTAGATAATTTAACAAATAAACAAGTACTGTTGCCAAATGAACAAAATGAAAGGGTGGTATCTCTTGTGCCATATGAATGTTCTAGTGACGAAGACGAAACTTATGAAGCTACAAATACCAGTGATGATCAAGAAAGTTCTAATACTGGTATAAACAATAATATTGAAAGAAATCTGGTGAACACAAACGGTGATGTTGAAGTTACCATGAAGAGAAAAAGGAAGCTGGGTCAGAATAAAAATGAACGGAAAAGATATAAAAATAAAAAACTGCGAATGAAAGGTGAAGTATACATGGGGTTTAGTAAAAAATGCGGGAAGATCAAGCAAGATATACCAAGAAAAGCAAAATGTTTAAAAGAGGCGTGTACTTCAGAAAAATGTCGAAACTCCAAATTAAAATATTGCAAAGAATTTACCGAACAGTGCAGAAAACATATCTTTAAGAAATTCTGGGGTATGACTTGGGATCAACGTAAGGTCTTTGTAGCATCTCATGTATTTAAAACTCCAACATTTAAATCAAACAAGGAAAATGCAAGAAGTCAAGGTACGTACACTTACTATTTACATGACGGGAATGAAAACTTACAAGTATGTCGTACCATGTTCACAAACACATTAGATATAGGTTATAAAACTATTCACTATTGGGTTGATAATAGTTCTTGCGGTATGACTGACTAATCATCATATGTTTCTACCAAGAAAATGGTAAAGAATAGGTATACAGAAAGTCATAAATACTTGGAACAATTTTTTGAGAGTTTACCAAAACTTCCATCACACTATTGTCGTAGCGAAACACAAAAATTATATTTAGAATATTCTTTTACCAATATGTCAGATTTGTATGGTGTTTATGTGAATAGTTTTTGTCAAGAAAAGAATATAAGTCCTTTAGGTCGCAACGTATTCTCAACACGATTTAAGGAGAATAATTTTGCTTTATATACACCAAAAAAAGGCCAATGCAATATTTGTTTTGCATTTAAATACAAGAATACGACTGAAGAAGAATATAGAGCTCATATAAAAAGAAAAGAAGACGCCAGAGAAGCTAAAACTTTGGATAAAACCACAAGTGAAAGAAATGAAATAATAGCACTAACAATGGACCTACAAGCCGTAAAGTTGTGCCCATATGTACCAGCGAACAAAATGTACTTCAAAACCAAATTGTCCTGCCATAACTTCACAGTTTACAACCTAAAAACTCGGGATGTTATGTGCTATTGATTTTCAGGAAATGAGAATAACCAGCTCAAAGCATCCACATTTGTTTCCTGTATCATACATTATTTAGAGGAGAGTTATTTATTCTGATGGCTGCGGTTATCAAAATCGTAATAATGTCCTGGCCAACGCTTTACTAAACTTTACCATCAAGCATAATGTGTTAGTGTTCCAAAAATATGAACCGAGTCACTCTCAAATGGAATGTGACTCGGTACATAGTACGATAGAAAGAAGTCTTAAAAATAAGGAAATCCATCTACCAAGTGACTACGCTACCATTACAGTTCAAGCAAGGAAAGGAACTAGGCCATATAGAGTGAAAATATTAGACCATGCGTTTTTTAAAGACTATTTATCGCCCAACCACATGCAATATTCCTCAATCCGACCTGGAAGAAAAGCTTATGACCCAACCATTAATGATATAAAATGTATCAAATACAATCCAGCAGGGACCATAGAAATAAAAACTGAACATAAAGGAGAATACTTGCAAGTCCCCATCAGATCAAAGAATATCCCAACAATTTTGGACTATCCACCTTTATTTCTACTGCCTCCTAAAATAAAAACGGAGAAATGGTAACATTTGCAGGATCTAAAGTCGACCCTACCGAAAGTTACACATTTATTTTATGATAGCCTTTTACACGGGTAGATCCTTTTATTTTGTTCGATTTGACATAATTATGAAAATAATTTTTGTTTGTTGTTTTTTCGAAGTTTCGAGTGTTTTAATAAATGTTTTGTATTAGTATGAATAAAATGTTTAATTTAATTTCAAAGAATTATTTATTTTATTTGGACAAAAGGCAGCTATGCTTAATTTTAATAAACAACAACTCCTAAGTTCACATTAAATGAAAAGCAATATCTCCTATGAGTAACAGTACTTAAAGCAATACCTCCTATCTCGCTTAACAAAACTAAATTCACTTAAATATTAACTTTTTCATAATAAGTAAACATGTCGCTTTCACGCAGATCATAAAACACAAAAAAACCATTGATATATATTAAAATGTTCTACTTATAAAGTTTTTTGTCTCTCCTGAAAAGTTTAGGTGAAGTCACATAGGAGATATTGCAAGGTCACCGACGCTATGCTACCTATGGTATCCTTTCTCTTTGCCCGTTCGACGCTCGGCCTGTATACCTAAATGATACACCATCCTGCAGTTCTTTTACAGTACCTTCGCTCATCTGCCACGAGCCTCCATTCTGCTACTTCCGACGTTTATGATATTAGTAAAACCAGAAGTAACACTAGATACCTGACGACGACTCGAGCCCATTATATTCTGTAAGTAGTGCCTATTTACATCAAAGCGAAAAACCGAATTGTTTGTTCAAAAGACTTGATTGAGATAAATCTCACATATTTAATTTACGACTGATAGGTATTTACCTTCTGTGCTAAAGAGCTAGGATAATTTATGTTAGTGTACGGAGAATTATGACTTTATTTATATATATTTATATATATATATATATATATATATATATATATATATATATATATATATATATATATATATATATTATTGTGATATTTAAAGTCTTGGTGCGCCAAGCAATAATTAGCTAATTAATTTTTTGATTAATTAAAATTATTTAAATGATATGATTATGACTCTATCACAATTTTTAATTCTTTTATCTCAGGGTTAAATTCGTGCTTCAATATCTATGCTATTACATGTGAAAGGTAAGGTCCAAAGAATACCGGAATAATAAAAAACATATATGATCTAACACTATATATTGAAATAAAAATAATGAAATAAATTCACACTCAAAAGTTTTCAATAAACAAATCTCATATAATGATTCTCAAAATTTTCTTCCACGTACGTGAACAATCAAAATTAATGGTACAAACAATATTAATTGAAATCTCAAAATCCCAAACTATTCTAACTCTCCTAATCAAAATATTTATATCCTTTCTAAATTAAGTGTAAAAATTGTGTTATCAATAAAAGAAAAAACTGCAGAAAACAAAAATATCTCTCTCTGATGATGAGTGGTCCAAATCCTTGTTCCTTGTAGACTATATTATCTCCTCTCAACCGCTCCCTATGTAATCAGCAATCTTACAACAGATTGTTGCAAGTATATCGTCCTTAATGATCTCCTTCAAAAGCACAAATCATTCAAATTATGATAGCCTTTCTCCTCTCGATAAACTGAATCTCTCGTTGGCCCGAGTGAAAAATGACTCTTGGAATATCTTCTCTTTACGATAAACTGAATCTCTCGTTGGCCTGAACAGCGACTCTTGGAATATAAGTAGAAAAATATGACTTACAATATTTTGCTGCTTCAGCCTCTGTCAGATACACTAACTCCACAAAAACTCACTAACATTCAACACTACTGCTTGCTACATCTCGGGAACCGCCAGAGAACAATCACTGTTCGTCTTACAGACTTGGAAAACCAACTGATTATCTTTTCTCTCTCCTAAATCTAGCTAAACTTTCATTCCTACATACCTATCCCACCTTTTTCAATCTCCGCCAATCAAAACTCGTCACAATTCCCCCATTTTTTCATTTCGATAACAAACAAATTTTTACCTATAATTATAAAATTTCCTAAAACTTATTTACAAATAATATTTTTCTATAATTTTTAAAAACTAACAAAAACCTCTTTCTAAAATCTCTTCTATTGTCTCTAATCACTGCATTAATGTTTTTGGAAAACCCGGTTCAATTGTTTTTGGATTTCACTTAAAATTATGCGGCTCACTCAAGTATAACAAAGAAATAATTTATGTATAGCTTACATTTTGTTTAGTACAGGTAAGCGTAATGATCATTATTTTTTTAGTATGTATTCTCAATGTACAATAATTAATTATTCGGTTCATTCACGTTAGTTTAAGAATAATCATTTTGGTACATTTATACTTAAAAACCATTAAAACAATTCTTTTAACTCTCCTGAGAATATTACAGAATATTACTAGTATCATTTACTTTCGTTAGCTGTACATAGTAAGGTTTATTAACCCTAGATTGCCACCGTTACCTGGTAGTCGCTTGTTACCAGGCATACGTAAATTTTACGTGTAATGGTTAAAAATGGAAAAAAGTTTGTTTTAAGATTTATTAAAAAAAAACACGCTAATATTTATAATAAAAAGGACAGTAGGTACCTTAAAAAAATAAACAAAGACCTCTTGCTTGATGTGGAAAATTCTTCACAGTTTTTCAACACTGTGGACATCTCTATTTTGATGCTCACCACAAATGTGCTTTTTGCATATGAGGCATTTTACTTTTGTCATCCTTTTCTTATAATATGGACAGAGATAACAGTACTTTCTAGATGCTTCTGCTGGTGATTACCGTGAGATATAAATACTCCTCTCTATATGTTTTTTTGATACAGTATACCTTATCTTTTTCGTATTATGCTTGTTTTTTTATCTCCCTCGTGTCTGTTATCTTCCACTATTCCCTATTTACAGATATGGTGGCACCCAAAATGCTCTCTTCTTCTCTTTCTTTTCCGTACCTCACTCTTGTATCTCTTGTATTTGAGCTGCAAAGAACCCTGACCAAAATACCTCTACCAGACTGAAGCCCGAGCCTAGTGCCGTTTCCTGGGTAACTTCTACTCTGTCCATAAAGAGGGTACACGGACAGCAGAGAAGGACTAACAATTTTTTTTGTCGCATTATGCAGTACTGCCAGAGGTATGGAATGACTCTGATCAGAATCGTGATTGTTAGTAAAATCAAGATGAAAATATTGAAAACGAAACAATCTACGTTAAAGGAAAAGCTTTAGAGAAAAATACCCAGATACAATTACTTCGGATATGAGCTAAATGAACACTGGGACCGCAGCCTCGAAATAAAACGATACTGTGAGATAGCTAGAAGCGCTTTAAAATAAAGATAAAAGTATTATTATGGAATGGAAAACTGAGAATAGAAATTAAAACAAGAGTATTCAGATGCTAAGTATTCTCTACCCTTTTATATAGACTAAATATGGACAGTTACGGCCGTAACTAAAAAGACTTGCTATCTTTGAGATGTGGTTTATTCGAAGAATGTGGAAAATCTCATTGATACTACATGTAACAAATACGAAAAAATTATAAAAGATAAAAAAAGAAACAGAAATACTCATCATTATTAAGAAGAGAAAATTAAACTACTTTGGTCACATACTAAGAAATGGAAAATATGAGTTTATGCGATTGGTTAAATAAGAGAAAGTGGAAGGAAAAAAAGATCGGGGCAAAAGGCAAGTCCTGATTGATAAATTTAAAGCGGTTAAGTGAAAAAACAATAATACAACTCTTCAGAACTGCTTCAGACTAAAATTACAATTAAAATATAAGTATTTTCACACACGATAAAACATATATTGCTGTATTAATTATTACGACAGTACGATTTAGATAAACAATTAACGAAAAGAAATGATAAGTGAATGGTCGCTAACGGAGTATTTTTTTAAGAGTGGTTTTAAATTTAATTAAATTGTTTTAAAGTTCCTATGGTAGGTGTTTTTTGTCTATTCACAAAATTAAACTCTTGTAAACAAATTTTAAAAAACATTTGAAATATTTAATTATTATTTTTTAGTAGCCGTATTTAATGCAGATTAATTTAAAATGCTGATTATAGACAAATTAAACATCCCTGTAATCAACTAATTTGAACCAGCAAGCATTATACCTTTAAAACCGTTCCTGCTTTCCTGCTAACTTTAATTATCAGCAGAGCTGAAAGATATTAATCCGCTTGACCGAGAGTTCAATACGTTAGGGTTAGACAACGGCTAAGACGACGAAGAAGTGAAAAACAGAAGAGAGAAAAAACGACTGCCTCTCGGTTCTGGATTGTATTAGACCACGGATTGTGTCGTAAAATGAATCAATTAATAAGAGAACGCGGGTTTTTTGCCAGCAGTGATGGTAGATTTTTCTTAATTGACTAACCGAATATTGTATTTTTTAATTTTAACAGTACAAAAATTAAAGCCATGAACATTTTTGTATGTTTTCAGGATTAGGGAATGTTTTAAATTAGACAATTTTTGTATAACACAAATTTTAAAATTTTACTTTTTCGTGTCCGTATCATAGATATAATAAGAATAAAGTGGTGGTTTGTGTAGCTCTTTTTAGTAGTATGATAACGCACTTACGGCAGACAAAGGTAGCTAGATTATTATTCAATTAGATCATTAATCAACAATGTAATATTATCGCTGCAACTATATTTATAGAGCGGCCCATACGTTACCTAGTCTACTCTGTCTATGGTCCCGACCCGAATGTTTAAAGTTTCTCCATCCAATAATGTGCGATGTCAGTGGGATTGTTACCGTTATCATACACTTTTTTGATGGTGTATTCAAAGACATAGTATGCACTTTAGTAAGTGTTTCTTGCTTTAAACTTCATCGCGTTCATACAGTGAGTCGTGCTCATTGATTTGTTCCAACCTGATTTTATTTATCTTGACAAAGGCAACACTCTTTCTTATCCTGTTTAGTGACTTCTTTATTCTTGAATCAAGTATACATGTATTGCGTGTACAGATCTACTTCATACCGGGTATTCTTCTTTTTCTTGATGTGCCTATCCATTACGAATGTTGGCGATCATCATGGCAACCTTTATCTTATCTGCAGCAGCGCGGAAAAGCTGCACCGATGTTGTATTGAACCAGATTCTGAGGTTCTTTAACAAAGATGTTCTTCTTCTTTCTGAACCTCGTTTTCCAAATATTTTCCTTGCAGGATGGCTTGAAGGAGAGCATATCTGGATTCATTTCGCATAATATGTCCGAAGAACTGTAACTTTCGAGATTTGATGGTGGTCAATAACTCTCGGTTCTTATTTATTCTTCTGAAGACCTCCTCATTTGTGACTCGGTCAGTCCACGGGATCTTAAGCATTCGATATAGCCACATCTCAAATGCTTCCAGTTTTCTGCACATATCTTCGTTCGAGGTCCACGATTCAACACCTTAAAAAAGGACAGAGAACACGTAGCATTGCAGCATTCTTACTTTTGTATCTAGAGAGAGGTTGTAACTCTTGAAGAAGGCCCCCATCCGATTGAAAGTGGATCTAGCTTTTCCGATGCATGCTCTAATCTCTTGGTTGTTGGTCCATTCTTCATTTATTATGGTGCCGAGATAGTTGTAGTCCCTTACTCTTTCTACAGGGGATTAGTTGATGTAGAGTTGACCTTCTGTTATCCTTTTCTTGCTAATTATCATAAGCTTTGTCTTCTTAACGTTTACATAGAGTCCATATTGTTGACTGTAATACGAGGTTTTGTTAATAAGAACTTGTAGATCTTCGAAGTTGTCCGCAAATACTATGGTGTCATCTGCATATCTGATGTTGTTTAGCCGGTAACCATTTAGTAGAATACCTTTTTCAGTTTCGTGCAAAGCTTGGATAAATATTCTTTCAGAGTACAGATTAAAGATTAGAGGAGACAAAATACAGCCTTGCCTCACTCCACGCATGATTTTCACATAGTCAGTGTGTTCACCTTCAACTCTGAGATTTGCTGTCTGATTTCAGTAAAGATTTCTAATTATTTTTAGATCTTGGTTGCTAATTCCTGTTTTTTTTAGTATTTGCATCATTTTGGCGTGCTGTACTCGATCAAATGCTTTCTCGTAATTAACTAGACATGCGTATACGTCGCAGTTGACGTCTCTGCATCTCTGGAGTAAGACCTGTACTGAGAACAAAGCCTCTTCAGTACCAAGAGAATTTGTGAACCCGAACTGATTGGGGGAAATTTGATTTTCACACAGCTTGTAGATTCTCCTATAAATTATTTTTAGGAAACATTTTAGAAGATGACTCATGAGCCTTATAGTACGGTAATCTTTGCATTTTTTTGGCTCCTGTTTTTTTAAGAAGTGCAATAAACCCAAATTTCAGCTATTCTGTTGGTATTTCCCCAGAGTTGTATATGTTGTTGAATATCTTTGCGATTATTGCTATTGATTCGTTGTCCATAAGTTTGAGTAGTTCTGCTTGTATATTATGAGGGCCTACCGCTTTGCCATCTTTTAACTGTGTTATTGTGGAATAAACTTCCTGCTGTAATATTCTTGGTGCATCATTCACCTCTTCTTCTAGATCAAAGGTGTTATCTCTTTGGTCTTCAAATAGTTTTTCTAGATATTCTTTCCACGTTCTTATTTTACTCTGTTTGACCAAGATGATGTTTCCGTCAAAATCAGTTATATTTCCTTTCTGCCTTCGGCTTAGTCCCCCTGTTCTAACTTTCCTGTGTACATTGTTACTATCGTACTTTGACTGCAGAGTCTTAGTTTCTTCGCATCTTTCCCTCGCTTGTTTTTCTTCCGCTTCTCTGATTTTCGTTTTTATTCATATATTTATGGTTTTATATTTGTCTGGGTCATTTATGGCTTCTCTTCTCTCGTCCATTAGTTTCAGGATCTTATCTGTCATCCATAATTTTTTCTTCATTAATCTATCTGTCTTTAAGTATTTATCCTTTACATTTTGCACTATTTCTGTAATATGTTTGATCGTTTGTTCTTCGTTCGATTCGTCTCTAATTGCAGTCACTTCCTCGTTTAACGTGGCTTGGACTCTCATCCTCGTATCAAGGTCTATCAGCATACGTAAGTCGTCTGATTGTGCTTTCCTTTTCTGCACTGTTTTGAGTTTCACTCGAAATACTCCCACCAGCGGAACGTGGTCTGTCTCCAAGTCTGCTCCAGAATAAGTCTTGACAGATGTAAAGCTTTTTCGGAATTTACAAAATTGTAGTCTATTTGATTTCTATTAATTCTCCCGGGTCTATATTGAGGGGATTTCAACGTGTATAGCTTGCGAGGTGGTAATTGGAAGAACGTGTTGATGACAACTAGTTCTGAGTCTTCTGCGAATTTTTCTAGGAGGTCTCCTCTCTCGTTTCTTACACCAAGTCCATGTGCTCCAATTTACTGTGACTTTTCTCCAGCTCCAATCTTGTTATTAAAATCGCCCATAATGATAAGAACTTTCTGTCGAGGAATTTTCTGTATAATACTGTTGATGTTCTGATAGAACTCAATTGCTTCTTTCTCCCCTTTGTCTGCAGTAGGAGCACAGACTTGGATGATGTTTATATTGATAGGGTTGGCTTCTACTTATAGTAACATCACCCTCTCTGATATTGGTCTAAAATTAATAACGCATTTGGCAACCTTGGGTGATACGATTATTCGATTACTTTATTATCAATTATTTTTGTAAGATTAATATCTCTATTGGTTTTAAAGATTTTTAATAATAGCACCTTGTGGTTTGGGCTATCGTATACTGACATACGTCGCCATGTTACCATATCCACTGGTAACTCTAACATCTTAAAATATAATACCAAATAATGCAAACCAAATGGTATTAGATAAATTTTACTGGGTCTTTACCCTGACATTAAGTGGCTCAAAAATGTACACCTAGACACCGATGATGGAACATGGTGTCCGAAAACGTTTTGTCTTCATGACATAGCCCGTTTGGGTTTTTAATTTACATACCTTTTATAAAGCATTTATACTTAAATTTTTTGTGATACATGGTGTACAGCCAGCTACAGGAACTTAGTTTTCTTGTGGATACTACTACTATTTATGTACTTAGTGATTGTGCAGAGCATGATTTTCCAGACTTTCCTGTTTGATAGTCTTCTCGACGAGTTGCAATATCATTGTTTCAAACGACTTAAACCAGTAGCGAGTTTGTTCAGTAACGGCTTGGTTTTTCTTGATCTTTCCCTGGTTTTATTAAGACAATCACTTGGGATTTCCTCTAGGTCTTTTTTATCTACTTACTTCTCACACAGGTGCTTAATAGCTGACGTATCCATAATTTAGTACAAGGTTTGAAGTGCTTAATATGTTTGGTAAATAGGCCATCGACATACGAGCCTCACTATTTTTGAAATAAAATATACTGTTATTTAGTTATTTTAGGATAACTAATGTAGTGCATTTCGTTGTTTTTAGGCTCAACTTTTGGCAACGGCTGGAATTTTACCTTCTTTTATGATTTCTCTATGTGTTGTCCGTTTCTTAATAATTGGTATGCTACTTGATTGGTGCTTACGTTTGGTTTGCAGTTATATCCTAGATAGTCTTCTTCTCCTACTACTTCTTTTTTTTTGTAAACATAACTCCTGTTTTTCAATGAATCAAATATGTTTAATACAATTAAATATAATGTTCAAATATATTGGAAAATTATTATACGCATAAACAACTAAATAATACATATCAATGTTATCATATCCTGACAAATTTAACTGCACAGTCCAAGTTAAACTAGCTTTAAAAACAGATATTATTTTACAGAAAAGTTAACAAAGAAATAATACAAAATATTTTTATTTTATTGTTCTTGTTCAAAACTATATGCCTCTATACTATTGTTCTTTATACACCGGTAACCTTCAATTATTTCAATATGAAAATGTCCATGATGTCCCGTTTGTCAAAATCTCTAGCTAAAGCCCCTTCTTGGTACTATTTATACGGAATCAAATCTCCTAATCCTTCCTATTACTTTTTGCCTTTTAGGATATTCTTTGCTGTGCTCTCGTATGCAAACTTCCAATCAACATTTCTGTTCCAGAACCTGCTACCACCAAAAAACTCTTTAATCACTTATTCACAAGTTACTTTTACAACGATTAAAACTGCTAGCATTCTCAAAATTGACGTTTAACTTTTTCAATTTTAGTTTCGGTATGGTAACCTAATAATTAGCTTTCTACTAAATTTCCCAGAAATTTTAAAATCCATACGTTGCGCAGTAGAATAATAGCAAACGTTTTATCTTTTATATTTGGTTTTTTAAAACCGTGGAGAAACGTAAGCAGGGTTTCCCATGATTTTTGCTAACTAAACAAAATTGTTTATTTTTCGTATTTTAAATCTAATGTCCTAAATTTAACATTTCGCATATCATACAAAAAAAGGTATGTATATATTTCTCTATTTTAATCTACATGTGGAAATAATCAATTGTTATAATCTTTTTATAATTTTTGTAACGTTCTTTGCATTTTATTCTGTACTGACATAGTTGCATTGCTACATGCTTTTTTTTTACATGCAGTTCTTCAATAGATTCTTTCATAAATTGTTTATACAATTTGGTCTAGAATTATGTACATTAATTTTTAGAGCTCATAGTACGTCCAAAAATAAGGGTACTTCTTTATGTACACTTTTTTATAAAACTGAATAATAAGGGAGTTACAACCCTTTAAAGGGGTGAATTGAAATTCTTATTTTTTTAAATATCTTCCAAGCGGTTTTGAATACGGAGTTCATATTTTGGGAGTGATTATAAGACATTAGGATAATTAATTTCATGTCACCACCTACCACATCCTATATTAATACAGGGTAGTTTTGGAGGGTAAGTGGGGGTTATTGCGTCACATGTTTTTTAATTTTTACATATTTTAAAAAAATATTTTAAAAATTGTTTCCTTAGACTTTTCTACGCAAAAAAGGTGTTCTTGTAATATTTCGATAGATATCACCGTTTTCGATTTATTTAAACTGGAAGGTATACATGTATTTTATTGTAATCGTTACATTTCTTAATATTCATCAAGTATGCTTTGGAATTGCACTTATGTTAGCAACAAAATTTTAATCTCAAGTAGTCTATGAGTTGTCAGTGACGTTTAATAACAATTATTTTATTTACACTTTTATTGTACTCGACAGTGAAATTTGTTTAACACGTCTCTTTTGCTATATCCTTAAATTTGTTTGCCCGCAATATGACACACTATTCAAATTCTGAGATGACAGACATACTTTTAGTATTAGGGGAATGTTCGGGAAATGCTGCTGCCGCTGTAAGACGCTACAGGGAAAAGTATCCGAACAGAAATATTCCCAATGCCAGGACTTTTGTAAGTACTGAACGACGACTGAGAGAAACCGGTTGTCTTCAAAGAAGGAATACAGATGCTGGTCGTCGTAGAGAAGCAAGAAATGTTCGCGTTGAACAGCAAATATTGGATGCTGTAATAAATGACCCCATAATAAGTACACGCAGGTTAGGATTAAGAACGAATATTTCCCATCAAAGTGTTTTAAGAGTTCTGCAATTACATCCTTACCACTATCGACAAGTGCAGGAATTGTTACCTGACGATATGCCACTTAGAGTTGATTTTTATGAAGTATTGCAAAATAAAGTTTAAACTGCACCAAATTTTTTAAGCAACATTCTGTTTACAGACGAGGCCACATTTACAAGACAAGGTATGTTCAATTCTAGAAATATGCACTTCTGGGCTGAAGAAAATCCAAGGGCTACAATGAAAACTCACTTTCAACACACGTTCAAGATAAACGTTTGGGCAGCTACTTTAGGAAATAGTTTCATAGGATAGCACATCTTTCCCGGAAATTTAAATGGTAACATGTATTACAATTTTCTAGACAATATTTTACATGATATTTTGGAAGATATTTCATTACAAAAACGAACAAACATGTTTTTCATGCATGATGGTGCTACACCACATTACACAAGAATTTGTAGAAGGTGGTTACATGAACATTTCCCTGATAGGTGGATAGGCCGGGGTGCGGATGCATCGATTCATTGGCCTGCTCGTAGTTGTGATCTTAATCCAATGGACTTTACAGTATGGAGTTATTTGAAATCAAAAATGTATAACACTCCAATTAATACAGTAAATGAGTTAAGAGACAAAATTGAACAAGTATTGACCGATTTACAAAACGATCCAGTAACATTAAATGGATTAATGCGTTCGCTAAATAAAAGAATTAGATTATGTATTCAACAAAATGGAGGACATTTTGAACAGTTGTTGTGAAATATTATTTTTGCCATTAATTAAATGTTAAGTATTAGTTAAGTTTTTCATTAATTTGTAATATTATTGCTAACACAAGTGTCAATTCCAAAGCATACTTAATGAATATTAAGAAATGTAACGATTACAATAAAATACATGTACTTATACCTTCGAGTTTAAATAAATCGAAAACGGTGATATCTATCGAAATATTACAAGAGCACCTTTTTTGCGTAGAAAAGTCTAAGGAAACAATTTTTAAAATATTTTTTTAAAATATGTAAAAATTAAAAAACATGTGACGCAATAACCCCCACTTACCCTCCAAAACTACCCTGTATTAATATAGGATGTGGTAGGTGGTGACATGAAATTAATTATCCTAATGTCTTATAATCACTCCCAAAATATGAATTCACCCCTTTAAAGGGTTGTATCTCCCTTATTATTCAGTTTTATAAAAAAGTGTACATAAAGAAGTACCCTTATTTTTGGACGTACTATGAGCTCTAGAAATTAATGTACATAATTCTGGACCACCTTGTATAACTTTTGTCGATTTTTATACAGTAATTTTATAGTTCTGTGTTTTAAGATAACATATAAAAATATTTATGTTAGGGGTTATATAGGGCCAATAAATATGTTTAGAAAAACAATTCCAAAATCTTTTATTTCATTGGAAGTTAAACGGAATCTCTTTAACAAACAATTGGATAAAGAGGAAACTTGTATCTTTGAAACAAGTACAGCAACTAGGTACATTGTTTCCCGCTGACAATCTTTAACGAGATTTCAAACTCACCAAATTCATAGGCGTGCCTCGGAGAATACACGAAATTAAATGTATCTACGACGAAGTTAATTTAGTATTTAGGCAAAATCCACTTGCGGAGTTTATCGTTAATTAACACGTGATGTGGCCTTTTCTCTTATGGGAGGTGAAGGAAGTCAGCAGATTGAGGTACATGGTATTATCTCTATGAACGGGCTTCCTGTCTATACAAGTTGCGATAGTTTAGTAATTTCTAGTTTCTGTACAAGCGACAGAGAAATTTCGCTTACGAAGTTAGCATAATGGTAAAACTTTATAAGGATGTGGAAGTTGTATGCGGTTTTGTCACTTTATCTTAAAATGACAAAACTTATTTTAACGTTTTTCCTTTTAAAGACTAGTTTAAATGTTAAAGAAATATATAAGACAATATGCTTTACTTATGCGCTATTTTTAGAGTAGCGTATGTATCAGTGGTTTTCTTGAATAAAATATTATTATATAGATTGCAGTAAAAAAGTAAAAAACATAACGAGTGCCATAACATTAACTGTATTTTACATTTTTCTGAAGCTTGCTTCAGCACTACTCTTTTACTCCCTGGTTGAAAACAAAAATATAATCACCTTGAAAAGCATAAAAACTGTCACCAATTAGAAGTAAATAGTGACAATTCAGTTTAATTGAATTTAGATTGTGCTGTCCATACAATTATTCGCAAATAGAAATAAGTGAAGATACTAAATTTGAAAGTTGTACTCCAAAAGACACTACTGAAAAAGCAAAAGTAAAAACTTCAAATTTCTTGGCAATGAAATCTAAAAGAAAATATTTTACGAAATGCGATACTTTTTTTTTAAAAGCCATACTAATATAATGTGCTTTATAAATCAGATTTTTTAAAAGGGAGTGTAAAAACTTCCTAATTCACACAACAAGAACACTTTCGTCAAAAGAATAAACATCTGAGTACAAATTTTGGTCAGAAATATCAGAAAAAAAAAACAAAAAAAAGGGACAATAACAAAGGGACTACTATTTATCAATCTAATTTATATATTTTTTCATTTACACTATTCTGCAACTAGCTGTTTATTTTTACATGTATATAGAATTATACCACCAAAACAGATTGAAAATTAAATCGACACGAACGTTAATCCAAAAAAGTCTCCCGGGTACGATCTAATAACTGAGCAGTTATCCTATCCGGACTTGTCCTATCCGGACTCTGAATCAACGATTGCCTAAGTACGAAGAGATCAGCCTAGTCATTGCTCTGCTATACCGGTATCTTCTCATTTTATATATTAGTCCTTTATTCCAGACTCTGTCGAATGCTTTGCTTACATCTAGGAAGGCAGCTCCTGTAAATTGTTTATTATTGAATTATCGTTGAATCCAGCTGCTATGTACTCTATTAGTCTGAGTACTTGTAGCTCGCTGAAGTGTTCTGATCTAAAGCCGAATTGAGCTTCGGGTATTATATCTAATCTGTCTGTTTCGGCTTGGAGTCTACTGAGTATTATTCTCTTTACAATCTTGCTGATTACAGGTAGTAAGCTTATTGGCCTGTAGTTTTGCGGAAATGTACTGTCTTTTCCGGGCTTTAGTAACATTATGACATGAGCCTCTTTCCATCTGTTTGGAAATTTCTTGAATCTTAGCATCGCATTAATTATGTTTGTTAGATATACTATGGCTCTCGCTGGTAAGTATTTTAGAGCTGTGTTCGTGATTTTATCGGGACCAGGTACTTTTTTCAGCGAGCTGTTTTTGATTAATTCGTTTATCTCCTCCGTTGATGTAGAACGGATGATTTCGTTTGGGTTTTCGGGTCTTTTTCTTTGTCTTTCGACTTCTTCTATGAAGTTGATATCGTCGTCTGGGTGGTAATTTAATGTACCTTCTCTCTCAAGAGTACTCCTAATTACCTCTGCTTTTTCTTCTGTGGTGTAAACTATTCCGTTTTCTCCATGTAGTGGAGGGATTGACTTTCTGTCATTTTTTAATATCCTTTGAAGCCTCCAAATATTTTGCATATTTGGTTTTTGATCCTCCATTTTTCTTATGTGGTTTTTCTAGCTTTCACTACGGTGTTGTTGTAGTGCTGTTTTGACCTCTCTATTTAGCCTATTGGCTCTATTTTTATCTGCCTGATTCCTTGCCCTTCCTGCTGCCTGCTTTGCTCTGTTCTTTTCCCTTATCAAGTCTTTTATTACTTGTGTTTTATCATTAAATCTTCAGCGAGCTGTTTTTGATTAATTCGTTTATCTCCTCCGTTGATGTAGAACGGATGATTTCGTTTGGGTTTTCGGGTCTTTTTCTTTGTCTTTCGACTTCTTCTATGAAGTTGATATCGTCGTCTGGGTGGTAATTTAATGTACCTTCTCTCTCAAGAGTACTCCTAATTAATTCTGCTTTTTCTTCTGTGGTGTAAACTAGTCCGTTTTCTCCATGTAGTGGAGGGATTGACTTTCTGTCATTTTTTAATATCCTTTGAAGCCTCCAAATATTTTGCATATTTGGTTTTTGATCCTCCATTTTTCTTATGTGGTTTTTCTAGCTTTCACTACGGTGTTGTTGTAGTGCTGTTTTGACCTCTCTATTTAGCCTATTGGCTCTATTTTTATCTGCCTGATTCCTTGCCCTTCCTGCTGCCTGCTTTGCTCTGTTCTTTTCCCTTATCAAGTCTTTTATTACTTGTGTTTTATCATTAAATCTTCCCGTGTGCATTTCTACTTCCTCTTCTGTAGTGGTATTTCTGAGCACTTTTTGGATGATGTTCTCCAACTCTAGGACTCTGTCTTCTACTTCTCTTGGGTTGTCTATCACTGGAACTATGTTAATTCCTGTGCTCACGAGTATTTTAAAGTTTAACCACTTTGTTTTCTTTTTGATTCTTTTAATTGATATTAATCGTATACGGTCACGGCTATAAATAGGCGCAGAGCGCTTGGAAATCTTTATTTAAATATAAGCTATGTTTTATGCAAGATAGAAACCACTTATCCTTGTCAAAATATTCTGACGTGGAGGATTAAAAATTATAAAGCTTTCTGTAGAATTGTAATACATTTAGTAGATTTTAAGGAAAAAAATCCCAAGAATCATTAATTAAGGCATTTTTTAACAAAAAATTACAAATAATTCGGGAAGCATTTTTTAAAAAATTATCAAAAAATAAAAAGTATTTCTTTATAAAGAATTTTTGTTTTGTTATAAGTTATTTTTTATTTAACAATTTCTGGCCCAGTTGGAAGAAAAAAAATTAAATTAGACAAAATATATTGAGTCGAATAAACAAAGGTAGGATGCGGTAGAAATGCAAAAAAAATGGAGTCATTCCAAAGAACCTTCTAAAAAACTTAAAAAAGCTGGGTCTAAATGAACATCTATATAAGATCATGTAGAAAGTTATGCTACTTTCGACGTCAAGATGCGTGCGGAAATTTTTGGGAGATACACCGACATACCAATCACCTAGAATTCGATAATATAGAAAGAGTTCCACCAAAGCTCAATCCTTTTGATACCGTAGGTATCTAAGATGAGTGAATTTACCCTTTAGAGGGAGTGTGAGCCGTAAATCTGGATAATAATAATGTTTATCTATTGGACCCAACGCAGTTTAAAACTACTGGCTTAAGAAGTTCTGGAGTATTCATGAGTGCTTATCTGTATTAATTAATCACACTGTTTCTAATCCGCGGGAAATACCATCATTCCTAACCCAGGGAGTAACTTGTTCAATACCAAATGATCAAAATAACACCTAAGATCCATCCAAGTATCGCCCAATTACTTGTCTTTCAAATTTGTACAAATTAGTCGCATCCTGTATAGCCCAGTGTATCTACCAACACTGTGATCTAAACAATATCATAGAGTCAACAGAAAGGATGCGCTAAGAGTTTCATGGATTGCAAAGAACAACTTTTCGACTCAGTCATTTCTAACCATGCACACACCAAAAAAAGAACCTCTTTACAGTTTGTATTGACTACAAGAAAGCCTGTAACTCAGCGCCAAAGAATGGGTTATAGATATGTTAAGAATATATTTATAAAGTGGATGATAATATAGTGAACTTGTTAAAACATATAATGACAGATTAAATGACTAAAATTACCTTCAAATACTTGGTGAAAACGCACGGAAATTTGACCATAAACAAATAAAAACGGACTTAACTTCACAGTTCATACGAAGAGTAAAACATCTGCTCTGCTCACATCTTCTCACATGACAGTGGATATTCATTGATTTCACTGTACAAGAAATAATTATAATAAGTAGCTTTTTAACAGACATAATAATTTTAAACATTTTTTACACTTTAACAACGTAACACACAAAAACGTTTACTTTACTGATTACCCGTTAAAACCTATTGGTCGAACACGAGAATAGTATGTGACGCTACTTAAATACATATAGGTGTATAATAACCTACAAACATTGTATAATATGTATATTAAATGTATTTTATTTTTTTCATATTTATACGAACTGGATGAATATAACAAATCACTTTATTCCAAATATTCTTTTTTTTTTAATTTTGATCAGTATTAATTAGTCAAATCTAAAAATTTATACACAAACATATACGATCTAGGGTTAACACATGCTTTTTAAATATAAATTTTACCATACTTAATGAATTAGTATTTAAATTTATATTTACTCGAAGATAAAAAACTGATAAATGATATTTACAATTTTATGTTTATTCTGAATTTTGTATCTACAAATATTTTATTTTAATTTTAATTTTGTTGTTTTTATTACAAAACATGAATTATGTTGTTTTATTAAAAATAAATAACAAATGAATATAGAAGTAAATATAAACATAACATTTAATACTTAATCAAGGTAATTAGCAACCTCCTGTGTTTCCAAAGCAATTTCACAAATTCAGTGACCCACTGGAATGAATAAATATTAAATGCTGAGTGCTAAATTTATAGGTTTATGGAAATGCGGCAGGTCAGATCGAAACCGAACCAAAGAAATATAAACAAATTCGGGATATCAAACAGAATTGGTTTATTCCGTAGGTAGAGAAATAGGCTTCACGTCAGTGAGCAGTGTTGTAGTCAATTATTTACCAATTGTACAGGAAGTATATCAGCGTTGGGGTGTAGATGATTTAATAGGATGTTGATTGTGCACATATTAATTTGGAATGTACGTTTCTAAAACGAAAATGTAAAGTGTAAGAGATACTATATTTTCGTACAGCTCTGTGGTTTATATACGAGGCTTGTTCAATTGAGACTTATTTTTGGCACAGAAAAAATTTATTGGCAAATACATATATCTACAAATAATTACCACATAAAGTAGCGCACATATCACGTTATTTCTCAAACCTATTTATACACTGCTTAAAGAATTATTGTAGCTCTTGCACGAAAAATTCTTCTACGGTAGTTGGTACTTCTTCGTCTGACTGAAAACGATTACTTTTAGTGCTTTTTTCAGTAACTTAAAGATGTGAAAATTGCAAGGCAATAAATGGGAACTATACGGTGGATGATTTATTATCGTTTCGTTGTTAATTTTTTTCACCCTTTGGCAACAAAAGGCGAAGCATTGTAACACAAAACAATAACACCACATAAGAGCTTTTCTAGACGTTTTCGTCTTATTTCTTGACAAAGATTGTTTAAAGTTTCGTTACACACGTTTGAGTTTATAAGTACTCTAGGTTTTATGAACTCCTTGAGCCATAATCCTTAGGTAATGATTGAAAAAAAAATTAGCCTGTTTATCAGAAGGTTGAAGTTTAAATTTATTTGATGGAGGAGAATTTGCATCTTTTTATTGCATCAAGACAGTTTCCTGGATAGTTCAGATTTATGATACCAATACTGGTGACGAGAAATTAGTGGCAGAAGAAAATCATTACCGTTTTGCCTGTATTACTTAAAATATTCCAAAGATGAACCCATTCGCAAGGTTTTTCGTCCTCTGACATTACGTACTTATCTGTAACCTAGTTTGTGTACGATCCTATACTCACACTATTTTCTAAAATTGTTTTGATTCAAATTTGACAATATTCTCTAATCAAGCTTTCCGCACATACCACATTTATGTTTTTTTATGCAGAAGTCGATGTACCTGGTTATGGCTTATCATTTGTCTCATCTCTGTGGCTCTTAAATTTTTAAAACAATTTTTTGACAGTTATATACGCAACATAATATGGGTTTCTATACACAGCTAACATTGGCATATGAATTTGTAATGGTTGCAAACCTAAAGCACAAAAAAGTTAAATGACCGCACAGTGATTATATTTGGACGGATGGTAAACAACAACCGTCATTTTAAGTCACAATACTTCTAACCACAATCTAGTCAAATATAAATTATAGGAACCTATCAGTGTGACGGTTAGAAACATAATTAACATTGTAGAATGCCAGTTAAGTAATTATTATTCTTTACACGGCTAACCTGACTTAAACTGGTTTTAAATGGAACAAGCGTTCAATATTTATTATACAGACAACCAAACTGATATAAAATCATCTTATGTTACTTTTATTTTGAGTAAATTAAAAAAAAAACAACATACCAAGTCTTCTTTTTCTTTATCGAGAACTAGGTAATGGCCAGTTTAGACGTCGGAGTAATATTTTCATATTTCTTGATCCCACCTCTTCCATCCCTTTTGGTCGCTAGCTAGTTCTTTAATTTGTTCAAATGATTTGTCTTTTTCTCTGCCTTTTTCCAGTGATTGTTGTAACCATCCTATTCTTGGTCTTTCCTTTTTTCTCTTTCTTTATCTTTTGGATTTCAGTACTAATCTGAGTAGTCTGCTCTATTTAATCCCAATAATGTGTCCAAACCAGATTAATTTTCTTTTTTTATTTTAAATCCTATCGGTTTCTGCTTCAATCTGCTTCTTATGTAACCATTTCTGATATGATCCATTTTTGTGACACCAGCTATTTTTCTTAGTTATTTTATCTCAGCTGCGTTCACTTTGGTGTTACTAACCTCTGTCTAGCTTGCATACAAGAGTGTTGGTATTGTTACTCTGTTATACACCTTGAGCTTAACTTTTCTTTCTATTTCTTGTTTTACAAAAATTGTGTTGTTATTTAATACCTTCTGATCGATTGCTGGGTCTTCTGATATCACTACTAAATATACAAAAGTTGATACTGTCTCAATTTGGTTTTCCTTACAGTAAAGTGAAAAATGGTTTCGTTTATCAACTTTCTTTTGCTTAAACTTTCAATATTTATTATACAGACAACCAAACTGATATAAAATCATCTTATGGTACTTTTATTTTGAGCAAATTAAAAAAAAAACAACATACCAAGTCTTCTTTTTCTTTATCGAGAACTAGGTAATGGCCAGTTTAGACGTCGGAGTAATATTTTCATATTTCTTGATCCCACCTCTTCCATCCCTTTTGGTCGCTAGCTAGTTCTTTAATTTGTTCAAATGATTTGTCTTTTTCTCTGCCTTTTTCCAGTGATTGTTGTAACCATCCTATTCTTGGTCTTTCCTTTTTTCTCTTTCTTTATCTTTTGGATTTCAGTACTAATCTGAGTAGTCTGCTCTATTTAATCCCAATAATGTGTCCAAACCAGATTAATTTTCTTTTTTTATTTTAAATCCTATCGGTTTCTGCTTCAATCTGCTTCTTATGTAACCATTTCTGATATGATCCATTTTTGTGACACCAGCTATTTTTCTTAGTTATTTTATCTCAGCTGCGTTCACTTTGGTGTTACTAACCTCTGTCTAGCTTGCATACAAGAGTGTTGGTATTGTTACTCTGTTATACACCTTGAGCTTAACTTTTCTTTCTATTTCTTGTTTTACAAAAATTGTGTTGTTATTTAATACCTTCTGATCGATTGCTGGGTCTTCTGATATCACTACTAAATATACAAAAGTTGATACTGTCTCAATTTGGTTTTCCTTACAGTAAAGTGAAAAATGGTTTCGTTTATCAACTTTCTTTTGCTTAAACTTTCAATATTTATTATACAGACAACCAAACTGATATAAAATCATCTCATGTTACTTTTATTTTAAGCAAATTAAAAAATAAAAACAACATACCAAGTCTTCTTTTTCTTTATCGAGAACTAGGTAATGGCCAGTTTAGACGTCGGAGTAATATTTTCATATTTCTTAATCCCACCTCTTCCATCCCTTTCGGTCCCTAGCTAGTTCTTTTATTTGTTCAAATGATTTGTCTTTTTCTCTGCCTTTTTCCAGTGATTGTTCTAACCATCCTATTCTTGGTCTTTCCTTTTTTCTCTTTCTTTATCTTTTGGATTTCAGTACTAATCTTAGTAGTCCGTATCTCCGCTGCGTTCACTTTGGTGTTACTAACCTCTGTCTAGCTTGCATACAAGAGTGTTGGTATTGTTACTGTGTTATACACCTTGAGCTTATCTTTTCTTTCTATTTCTTGTTTTACAAAAATTGTGTTGTTATTTAATACCTTCTGATCGATTGCTCGGTCTTCTGATATTACTACTAAATATTCAAAAGTTGATACTGTCTCAATTTGGTTTTCCTTACAGTAAAGTGAAAAATCGTTTCGTTTATCAACTTTCTCATGCTTAACTATCATACTTTTTGTTTTCTTGATATTTATTTTCATTCTTTGTTTATTATCCCATATTTTCATTAATTCTTGAATCTTTCCTCTAGTTTCTGCAATTAGTACAATGTCATCTGCATATAGAAGTCTGTCGACTCTTGCCCGTATTAAGTTCTAATATCCAACCTGCTAACAAATGAGTTACACAAGTGGCCAAGATCTTAAAAAGATCTTGAATTAGAGAAGTACAAAACACAGGTGCAGTATCGTAAATAGAAAACTCTTGCTGTAAAATTGAAATATTAATGTTGTGCTTCCAAGGAAAAACTGTAGAAAGCAAAGATACTACAAAGAGAAAATAGAATGATATACAATTTCACTAAATCTAGATATATGAGAAAATAATGCAAAAAATTGTATATTGTAAATGAAGAAACAAATGGCAATTATTAACAATAATAAAATATGAAATGAAATGTAATTGCTGAAATCCCTATTCTAGCTAAAATTGTATAAATATTAATACAACACTAAAATTAACTCAAAACTTACTCTCTTGGTTAAGAGGAAAACGTGAGAACAAAGTATTACTTCTCACTGAGCACGATTTGAAGTGTTGCTTGTAGCAAAAGAAATGAAATACTCTTCACAAAGTATTATGTCAATGGTGAGAGAATCTCGAAACAAAGTAATGTCTCTGATTAAGTACTATTTAAGGTGTTAAGTCTAACGAGTCAAAGTATAAACATAAACAGTATTTTAGTTAGTTATTTAAGAGAAAAACCGACGAAACAAAGTATTGCTTGCCACAGAGAACTATTGTACGTTTTTCTTTTCCGAGTCACTTCTTGCCACTACGGGTTCACATTTTGCACTAACTGCCGAAAAACCCGGTAAAAGCACACTTTTTTCTTACAAGTATTTCATGTAGCTAATCATGTGGCTAATCCCCTATCATGTGGATTTGATCTCTATTGAATTTGTTATATATATATATATATATATATATATATATATATATATATATATATATATATATATATATATATATATATCAATCTGATTTAAACAACAATAAATTAACACCACAAAAAACTCTTAAAGTCATAACAATCTCCACCTTTCTCGAAAAGACCATCGACACGCACATATAACAATAATTATACACTAATGACAGTAAACCATGAGATCAGATATTATCAATTTTTACTTGTCAATTCATTAATGTCAGTTTACCGTTTTACGTTTTGATAAGTCGTATATATTTTACAATTACTTTTTGTTCCTAATCTTGTATATTTTAGAATCTTGACAAAGACAAGGGTTTCCTGCCGAAACATTGATTATTGATTTCAATCAAAGAATATATATATATATATATATATATATATATATATATATATATATATATATATATATATATATATATATATATATATATATATATATATATATATATATATATATATATAATATATATATATAATATATATATATATATATATATATATATGTATATATATATATATATATATATATATATATATATATATATATATATATATATATATATATATATATAGAAATGTTTCTTCAACGTCGATATTCCCAAAAAAAAATCTTTATTTCGAAAATAAATTACAATTTTTGAGAAATTCTACAAACTACTACATTTAATGATTTAAACTTGACTATTGAAACATAATAATTACAATAATAATAAAAATATTGATTTCTTCCTATTTATAACGTCGGATATCGGAATCTGCTGATTCTTAATAGTAAGGGAGCTTATGGCTACATTTCTCCTCCCTCCATTGGTTGGGACTTCGTCCTCGAAGTTTTGGTTACTTCGGCTATCAGCTCGTCTAGTATCTGGATCTGGGCAGGATGCAATTTTTCTCCAAATAGGATTTTGGAAATTCGTTTTCTTTTCCTAATTAGGAAAATTATTAGGAAAGCTAAAATAGTTAAAAATATTATAACAGAAGTGGTGCTCAGTCCTATGGATAATCGGGGTAGTACTTCTATGGTATCTATTGGTTGAATTTGGCCATGTGTCTCTGGGATTGTTAATTTTTCAATTTTCATCTCATGGTTTGGTATTAATTTTATTGGAACAATTTTTGGAATGGAAATGTCTTGAGACGTCTTTTTATTAAATTGGATACCTTCAATCATTATTGGTACATCTGTCGTCAAGAGGCTGGTTGAATTAATTTCTTTCTGCTGGATTCTCATTGGGTGAACTATTCCTAGCAATATGACTTTGCTGGTTTCTTGGAAAAAGTTCTCTGTGATTAATGTTTTTGTGCAATTATCTACATTGGGTATGTTACATTTGGATTGTAGATAGTTGGAACAAACTATGTTATCGCCTTGTCCTATACAAGTGTTGAACCATTTATTATTTGTATAGTAGCTTGCAGGTGGCAGAATCATAACATGATCTTTGTTTGGAATGGGATAGATTTTATAGGTAGTGTAAGGAATTTCATGGAGTATAGGGATTTTAATTATTATGAGCATTGTATTTAAAGTTACAAAAACTAAAGTTTTTGTTGACTCTATAAGTTCATAAGGGTGTTCATTACTATTGGGAATTGAATTTCTGGAATAAATTTTGAGAAGGTTCTCTTTAAGGTCTATTATTTCCTTTAAAGTGAATAATTCTATATTGGAGATATTAAGTTCAGATAAAGTAATGGTTCTAATAAGTTTCATTAGAAATTCGTTTATATTTTGGAGATTTATTATCTCATTGTGTAGAATGATATAGCTGTCAAAATCAGCTGATAATTTGTTGAGTGCAGATATGAGAATTGAATTATCAGAATTTAGTTTTTCTAAAAGTTTATCGAATCTCGTGTTAAAAGAGTTTCCATAAGATATTTGGTTAATAAATTTTTTTTTTTTTGATTTCGTTTTGTTTATTTTCTAAAGAGATTATGTGTGATTTTAACAAGTCTAAGTCAGAGTCGTCTGGATTTGAATCGTTATTCAGAATCTTCTGAATACTCAGTAGATGGACCAGGGCGAGGATTGTCCTGTGAAAAATTTGGGTCTTGAGTAGGTTTGTCTACATGTTTTCGTATTCGTTTTACATATTTAAGGTGAGTGCTTGTTAAATTTTGCTTATCTGTTTTACCGATAATTTTTGTTTTGTCTTGTGTTTCTGGATGAATAATAGAGAAAGGGGCTTGTAATTTGGACTTATGTTTTTTCTTAGAAACATATAGGGATTTTGTAAGGTCAATTTCCGGAATATCTTCGGCATTTTCGTTTTGTCTATCTAAAAGTTGTTGTCTTTTTTGTTTTTGTTTATTATATAGTTCGGCAATAAAGGGTTGGAGTTCTTCTTTATGTCTTTGATTATATGTTTCGTATATCGGAAGATCAAAGTCGAAATGTATTTCTTCTGCATAGGGTCCGTACAGAATTGAGAACGGGGAATAATCTGTGGAACTGTGGATTGATTGGTTGTAAATAAGAATGGCGTGTGTTAGAATGTCATCTAACGAATCATTTGGATTTTGGGCTTGTAAGGTCCCAAGTTTTTCAATGAGAGTTGAATGAAAGCGCTCTACAGGAGAGTTTGAGGAAGAATTGTTTACTGTTGTAAAATGTATTTCGATTTTGTGGATATTTAGGAATTCTTTAATGACTGCGGAATTAAATTCGGTGCCGCTGTCGCATACAATCTTTTTTGGATAATTGTGGTGCGAAAAGTAGTGTCTTAATTTATTTAGTATGGAAATGGAAGTTTTGTCGGTGAGCTTATAGCATTGACCGTATTTGGAAAAAGAATCTATTATTGTGAGATACAGGTTTTTATTGCAGTGGAATAGATCGATATGTAATATATCAAAAGGTTTTTGACCTAACAACGGTCCTAATTGGGGAAGTTTATAAGGGCGTCGTTCGTATTTATTTTTTAGGCAAATTTCGCATTTATTGATAAAATTAGAAATAGTTGTCTGCATTGAGGGCCAGTAAAATTTTTGTTTTAAATGTTTGTAGGTTTCAATTATTCCGTTGTGATTTTCTACGTGATATTTCTTTATGCATTCTATTTGTTGGTTTTCTTCTTCTATGTCCTGAAGTAGTATATTGCAAAATATTGCTTTGACTGTGGAATTTATTTTTTTTTTTAAATAGTTACAGATAAAAGGTCTAAATTCGTGAGGGATTGTTATTGCAAATTTTTGATTTGGTCTAAGGATATTTTGGAAGGTATTTGCTATTTCTGTTTTCCAATTATTTGTCAAAGTGACAGTGTAACGGTGTTTGTTAAAAATTCTTTTGTATTTAATTTCAAAATTATTTGACTCTGGTTTAAAAATAATTTGGTTTGAGGATAAATTAATTGGTTCAGGTGAAATCTCTATTCCAGTGAAAGGGTTCTCAACTGATGTATGTTGTGTGTTAGTACTGTTTTGTAAGTTGTCAAAATCGGCAAGGAAATCGTCTATGTCGAAATTGTCGGGTGGTTCAGCACATTCTGAATTCGGGGGTTCAGCACATTCTGAACTCGAGCTTAAGGCATTTATTTGGACTCGGCTAAGAGCATCAGCGACTTGATTCTCTTTGCTTTTTTTATATTTAACTTCAAAATCATATTCTTCTAGTTTAAGTCTCCATCGGGCTAATCTAGAAGTGGGGTCTTTAATTTTGTAGATCCATACGAGAGGATTGTGATCTGTTTCTACAGTGAATTTTTGGTTGTATAAATACATACGGAAGTGTTTACAAGAATCTAGTATGGCTAAAAGTTCTTTTTCAATAGTGGAGTAGTTTCGTTCTGCGGAATTTAGAGTTCGAGAATAGTAGGCAATAGGGTGATTATTTTGAGATAATACTGATCCTATAGCTATATTAGAGGCGTCTGTAGTCAGTACAAAAGGCTTTTCGAAGTCTGGATATTGTAAGACTGGAGAATTAGTTAACAATTGTTTGCATTTTGCAAAACATTCTAAATAATTTGGATTTGTGGGGTCGATAGTTGCTCCTTTTCGAGTAGATCTCGAAAATGGGGACGTTATTTTTGCAAAGTTGGGTATGAATCTTCGGTAGTAACCGATTAAACCAAGAAATGATTTAATTTCTTTTACTGTTTTTGGTAGAGGATATTTTTGTATAGCTTCGATTTTTGCTGGGTTAGGTTTGATTTCTTCGGTTGTCACTACGTGACCTAAGAAAGAAACTTCTTTCGTGAGAAACTCAGATTTGTCTAACTGAATTTTTAAATTATTTTTCCTGAAAGTGTCAAAAATAATCGCAATATGAACTAAGTGTTTTTGCAGTGACTTGGAAAAAATAATGACATCGTCCATGTAGACGAAGCAAAACTTATGAATAAAGGGCCTAAGAATATTGTCCATTAACCTTTCGAATGTTGCTGGGCTATTCTTTAAACCAAAGGGCATACGTAAAAATTCAAAGTGACCATGCGGAACTGAAAAGGCTGTTTTCCGAATAGAATCCGGATGAACTTCAATCTGATGGTAACCTTGAGCTAAATCTAATGTTGTGAAATAACTGGCTTTTCCTAAGTTATCCAGTATCTCATCTATCTGAGGAAGTGGGTAGCGATCACTTTCAGTATGATCATTGAGCTTCCTGTAATCAATTACTAATCTAAATTTTTTCTGACCTGAGGCATCAGCTTTTTTTGGTACTATCCAAACTGGAGCTGAGTACGGTGAAATTAACGGTCGAATTATCTTATTATCTAATAAATTATTTATTTGTTTTTTTATTTCTTCCTGCATTGCTTTGGGATGCCGAAATCCCTTTACATAAATTGGATTTTCATCCTTCGTTTTAATTTCGTGTCTAACAGCTGACGTGAAAGTTAAATTTTTGTTTTCGTCGTTAAATACGTCTTTAAATTTTTTGCAAAGACTTATAATTTTATATTTTTCTTCGTTATTTAAGTGCGAAGTACGGATTTTATTTTCATTAAAATGCGTCGTTGGAATTTTTACTATATTATAATTACAAAAGTTCTCAGCTTCAATTCTCTTAATAAATTTCATAGGCATAGGTAAGTCGAAAGTGTCTAGAAAGCCGTTTTTTGCAACGTGAATAGAATGGGGAATTTTGATACCTTGAAAGTGTCTTTCGCGCAATAAAACTTTGCCATTATGAACGCTTACTGGAATTTTTTGGTATAATGTTTCAAATGGAATGCTAACTGAGGATTCTCAAAGGTTAAAGTATGAGTTGCGTAGCTAATTGTGGCGTGGAATCTTTTCAGATCGTAAGTTCCAAGGAGGATATCAAAGTGCTGACTAAAGTCTGCGACTTTTACGTCGAATGTTTGTGGAATTCCATATTCTAGGAATAGTGGCGTCTTAATATTTAAGTCGTGCTTGGAAGTAATTTTCATTGACGTTAGCGAAAAAGGTTTTCGATAAATATGATTTTTATCAAATAGTTTGAGAGCTCGCGGATTTAAAATTGAATGGGAACCGCCGGTATCGATTAAAACGCGTAGATGTGTTTTGGGTGTAACGAAGCAGGGTAACCCAGGGGAACTTTCGATATTATATAGGTTTATACAGGGGGTGGATGATCGTTTAACGGGATGGCTTGAAAATCCTGATGATTTTCATCATGCAAATCGGGCTCTTGTTCGGATTCGTAATTTTCGAAATCATTTTCGAAATATTGGGTATCATTTGAGTCTATGTGAAAATTGTGGCTTCTATTAGTTGTAATTGTCATGGGCTGATGGTTTCTGGTTGTGGTAGTTTGAACACCGCTCATTGGAGTAGCAAAATTTGGTTGGGGTCGAGGAGCTTTATATTTATTTAATCTTTGTTGGTTGTTTTTCGGAACATTGTTTCGTTGGAAGGATTGATTTTGTTCGTGAGAACTGAAATTTTGTCTCTGAGGAAAATTATAGTTCTGTTGTGGAGTGAAGTTAAAATTGGGCTCTGTGTTGTGAGTTGAAGGTCTCACATAATTTGAATGCGTGGGTTGGAAGTTTGAGTATGTGGGTTGAAAGTTTGTGGATCTTTGATTATTCGAAGATTGATAGGGTTTATTTTTGAGTGGGGCCTTTTTGTTTTGTTGGCTCTTAAGGAAGTTCATGTATTGTTGTTGATTTTTGTGGTTATCGTAGGCAATACACTTTTGAAGGGCTTCTTCTAGGGAATTTAATTCAAAATGCGATAAGTATTCGCAATAAGGCTCGTTGATTCCGGTACAGAAAGTTTTGAGGGCAATGTTTTTGAAGTATGGAGTTTTAAAAGTGACTGTCGCGGGATTATCGTTTAGGGTGATGTGTTGGAGTAAATCGTTCAGATTTGTAGTTATTCTCTGATGATAATTGTCGTAGGATTCACTATGTTTTTGGACGGTGGTGGATAGTTGTGTTACTAATATGTCTTCGGAACGTCTGTCTCCGTATTTAGTTAATAATGCTGGACGAATTTCTGTCCAATTGGTTTTATTAGAATAGTTTAAGAAATTTCTAGGTTCTCCTTTAATTCGAGATACGATATGGGAATTTAAGATAAATTCTTGGGACGGATTTAAATCTTGGGTGCCTAAGAAAACTATTAAATTATCTACTGCTTTGATAAAGGTGGAGAGGTTGTCTCCAGAAGAGAATTCGGGCAGAGTTGAGCAAAGGCTAGCAATATCGCTATTGGTCATCGGCATTTTGGAACGTAATTTAGATGCAGGCTTAGATTTAGAGGTTTGTAGATTTCTTTTTATTTTTAGATTTAAACTGTCGAATAGTAAACTTAAATTTTCGATACTATTTTGGGAAATATCATTCAATGTACTCATAAAATATATGCAAAAATATAAATGCAAGTATATATAAAAATTCGTTAAAGTAAAATGTTATAAATAATATAAATTCAATAAACAATAAATAATAAATTCAATGTAAATGTTTAAGAATTTAATTAAAATAATAAATGCTCATAAACAATGGTAAAGAAAGGAAAAACTTACGCGAGGATGATCGTGTTTGATTTCCAATACATTTTTCTCTTTTACCAGGTTCTTCAGGATTTCATTAAACTAATGTAGACCAGGAAACGACTATGTTTCTGTATGAAATATCCTGTGGTTCGCAGCGCCAGAAATGTTTCTTCAACGTCGATATTCCCAAAAAAAAATCTTTATTTCGAAAATAAATTTCAATTTTTGAGAAATTCTACAAACTACTACATTTAATGATTTAAACTTGACTATTGAAACATAATAATTACAATAATAATAAAAATATTGATTTCTTCCTATTTATAACGTCGGATATCGGAATCTGCTGATTCTTAATAGTAAGGGAGCTTATGGCTACATTTCTATATATTTATACATATATCTGACAGAAGTGCTGACTTTTGTTAAGAGCAAAGTGATGATTTCTTTTAAACAGTTTTTGCGAATAGGAATGTCAGCATTCGATGTAGATGATTTTGTATGAAGAAGGATTGTTGTTCAGTCAAATGGATAAATTGATTATTAGGGTGGAACGAGAAATTCGACGTAATTTTTTTATGAAGCTAGTACGAAAAAGGTTTCCTTTTGATGTAGAATAAAACTGCAAGAAATATTTTTTGTATTGAACCTTATCTTTAGGTTTCATATTAAATTTAAATCTTTGGAATCAAAAAAAAAATTATCAGTTCTTTAAATTTTAATAAATATTTTATGGTGCAATATACATTTTACGATTGGTAGTCTGATTTTGTGTTAATAAATGGCAATATATTTCTAGACGGCAACCTTGAACGAATATAGCCATCCCATAATTCTAATTCACAAACAGCAGATGTTGCTTTAGTTACTAACTTGACAGTGCTTACCACGGATTGGGTATGACAGGAACAGTAATAAGAACGATATTAGAATTCAAGTGGATATAATCTGCAGCTTCTTCTTCAAATTTCGCTCCTATCGGAGATTAAAAATTATTCTGGCAATTACAATTTTGTTCGTTACGCGCCTGAATAGTTCAATTGAACTGCATCCAAACCATTCACGGATATTTCGTAGCCACGAGATTTTACGTATTCCTACGCTTCTTCTGCCTTTGATTTTACCCTGCGTTATATTTCTTAGTATTATATATTTTTCAACTCTCATGATGTGCCCCAAGTATTCCAATTTCCTGATTTTTATGGAATTTAAAACTTCGCATTGTTTTCCTAGTTGTTCGAGAACTTGTTCGTTTGTTTTGCGATCCATCCATGATATTTTCAAAATACATCTGTAACACCACATTTCCAATGCTTCTAGGTTTTTAATGTTGGATTTTTTAAGTGTCCAAGCTTCAACCCTACACAAAAGGGTAGAGAAAATAAAGCATCGAAGCATTCTTATTATAGCGATTACAAAAAAAAATTCTCATTCTATTAAAAGTTGACCGTGCAATTTTAATGCGGCATCCTATTTCTTTTGTCTGATCAGTATCTTCTGTGATCCATGTTCCAAGGTATTTGTACGAAGATATTTGTTCAATTCTGCAGCACCGAAATTAAAGAGCCGTATTTTTAATGTCCTAATCTTTTTTTATATAACTTTCTCTAGCTTTTAATACTCTGCATAGTCCTAGCTCCCGTATATGTTTATTTTCGTCATAACCAGTAATACATTTTCGGGACTGGCAAAATAAGCGTTTCTTTGGATCAAGGTATCGACAGTTTTTTTTTTAGTCGACTGGTTGAATCCTGAATAATAGATCATTCGCCATAATCAGAACAGCTAGGATACAGTTTTATATAAAACCAAACTGGTGCATACACTTTTTGTTTGAAACTTGCTAACATAATTATTTAAGGAGTGAGACATTCAGTTTCAACATACAATATAATTAACCGATTGGCAACTGTCAGACATCTTGGTTGTGACATATCTACAGGTTTTTTCAAACTTTAACTATTGAGGCATTTTTTCGCAGCAATGGCTTGGCTTATTTGATACAAATACTTTTGATCAGTACTAAGGTTTGTTTCGAATAATATGGTAAGTTGTTTTCTATTGCGACGAAACTGACGTATTGAGTATTCTCTTCACAGTGTTCCAGAAGTTTCCCTATTAGCCCCGAAAAAACAAGTGGTCTACTGGCGCGTCCATCTAACTGTTGTAATAAATTACGTAGGGATAGTTTATTACAATGAAATAAGCATACTAGCCACTGAAGTGAGGTACCGCAGTATTCTTCCAGTTTCCTCATTACGCCTACTTGAGGGCTGGTGGTCACTACTGTACCATTTCGTCCAATTGCGCTTATATTCGATATATTGATATTATTTTTCAGGATAAATGTCTTTATGCTATTCGCGATGTTTGCAGTCGATCCTGATAAAGGAGACACGTGCGTTACATATCGGAAGCCTGGTTCTTAATAATAATTATTATTTTTGTTATAATAATTATAACTTTTTTTTATTGTAAGACAGTCTTGTCTACGCCTCTAAAAAATATACTTCTGATTTACACTCCTTCCTTCTGCTGCTGGAGACAACGTCTATGAGATGCACGCTGTCTCCTTATTTTCATTCTATCGATTACTTGTAATTCATCAGTTACAGTTATAACGTCCATATCTTTTACGATAGCTGTTACTATAACGCTTAACTTAACAAGCAAATCCACATTTGTCAAGTAAATGGCTAGACTGTAATTGTTGACAAAGGAGCAACGAATTTTTCTTCATGATCGTTTGCATCATAAGAATTTGAGTCAGACACGCTGCTACTTGTGGAACTAATAGAAGAATCAATGTCTATGCTTTAAGAATAATTTTATCAGTAATATATTTTTATGAACTTGTATCTATGGTTCTTTTCATTTTCTTCCTTGTGTGTGTGTGTGTAGATAGTGGATGGCATTAGAACTTGTCTATTTGCCACAGAATATTTGTATTTTTTTTTTATTATTATTATTAAGGATAGGATAGGGATAAAAACATGGCCACTCGTTTCTTGTCTAGGGACCCATCAAGACATTTTTATTAAGACAAACTAGACTAGGTCACGGGCAGGAGGTATTAACAAATGGGGTAAAACAGAGGTTTGGATTCTAATTACATAATGTTTGTAAACACATATTTATATACACACATATACATATACACATATTTAACCATATATGAGCTAAATATCTATTTTTGCTTCTAAAACAAACTTGATTAAAAGGTTGTATATTTCTTTCTCTTGTTGTGCTAATAAAGTAGGAATGTTAGTTGGTAGACTTACAAACTTTTTCAGTTCTTGGTACAGCATATCTGTATGTGCAGTATATTTTTGACACTCTAGGAAAACGTGATTTATATCGGCTAAAGGTTTTTCTGGACAGTGAGGACAACACGGAGAATCTAAGATACCAATCCTAAACAAATGTGCTGGAAAGCGACCATGATTAAGTTTTAAACGTGATATAATTGATGACTTATATCTATTATAATCCCACCAGTTGATGTAAGGAATGTTCGTCGGTAAAACCGGTTGAAGTTTAAAATAGAGGTTCTCTGATGTAGTTGAAAATTTACTGTACTGAGTTTCCCATCTAACCCTTACATCAGCCTTATATAAATTAATAAGATCTGATGGGTTGCACATGTTTACTTTCAATTCTGAGTCAAGTGCTTTTTTAACTGCGATATCAACTGCCTCATTCCCAGTTATCCCTGAATGACCTCTAACCCAGACTAGTGTAACTCGTACACCATACTCCTGCAGTTTATATAGACTATTTTTTATAGATAGAAGAATATTTTTATTATAATGATTAAAAGGAGGGCTTTTAATGGCGTTCAAAACTGAGAGAGAGTCTGTTACAATTACCACAGATAAAGGTAAATTCATCTCGCACCAATCTAAAGCTTTGCTAATAGCTATAGCCTCTGCACTGAAAATCGATAAATAATAAGGGACTTGATATTGCTCAATATGGTTAATATTTGAAACTAAAAATGCACAGCCTGTTTTAAATCTTTTTTTTGATCCATCCGTATAGATGATGATTTTATTCTCTCCTAAATTACAGAGTATAGATTTGAAAATTAATTTTGATAGAAATGTATTATCTGGATAGTTTGGAATTATAACGGTTGGTTTAAATATTAAGGCTGCAAAATTGATTTCGTAAATAGGATATTTTTTTTGACTATGTATTAGTTCTTTATGTCTCTCAGTGTCAATAAAAGCATCAGCAAGAGGGGGAGACGTTTTAATTCTCCAATATTTGTTTGTAAGATTCTGGACCACTATATTTGATATTTTTTTGACCATTAATGTACTAAACGTCCTATACTTTATTAGCTGTTTATTAGCTAAGTACTCTCTTCGAAGGCACAAAGGCGGTTCTTGTGCTTCAGCGAGAACTGCACAATTCGGTGACGACATCATAATTCCTAGACTTATTTTAATTGCCTTATATTGAATTCTGTCTAAGATTAATAAGTTTGATTTGCTAGTTGAGGCATAAATAGTACATCCATAATCTATTATTGAGCGGATGTATGACTTGTAAAAAGTAAGAGATATTTTAACATCTGCACCCCATTTATATTTAGAAACTACACGCAGAAGATTGAGCCCTTTCTCACATTTTTGCTTTACGTGTTTTATGTGGCTGGTCCATAGGAGTTTATTATCTATATGGATGCTAAGATATTTATATTCTTTCACTACGGGTATAGTAAAATCACCTATGGTATACAAATCGGGTGTTTTAAGTCTGTGCCTAGTAAGACACATAACCGCTGTCTTTTGCTGTGAAACACTAAAACCCATAGTATGTAACCAATCACGCATGCAGCAAAAAATATACTCTAAATCTTTAATACATCGTTCATATGAACTATGGATAGTATAGAAACAAATATCATCCGCGTACTGTATAACTTTTATAGTGTCATTCATCAAACTATGCAGCTCTGCTGTGTATACATTAAATAAAAGTGGACTCAATATTGATCCCTGCGGCAAACCGTTATATACTGTTCTTGGCCCGTGGAGTACATTTCTGTGGTCACGAATATAAATTTTTCTGTTTAGAAACAAATTTATTAAGTTATTTGATACCTGTTTGCTGATACCCATTTTACACAATTTTATTTTTAAAATACTCAAATCAACCACATCATATGCACCTTTTAGATCCACAAATAGGCATAACATGTATTTGTTATCAGATAAGCATATTTGTGCATCTGTAACCATATGGGTCAATGCATCTATCGTACTACGGCCTCTCCGAAATCCATACTGTGTAGTGGGTAGGAGAGAATTGCTTTCAATAAAATGTTCTAGGCGAAACTTAATCATGCGTTCAAAAGTCTTGGTCAGACAAGACATTAACGATATAGGTCGATATTATGAGGGTAATTTTGGATCTTTAGATGGTTTTTTAATTAAACATATAACAATATTCTTTAAATCCTCAGCATAATCTTGTTTTACCCACCAGTTGTTAAAAATTTTTAAAATTATTTGTTTAGCTGAAACTGGAAGATTGTGTAAAATTTTATATGTGAAACCATCCAAACCGGGAGCCGTGCTTCTGGTTTGGTTTAATGCCAAAATTAACTCTGAATAAGTAAAAGTTTTAGACATAGTATCTGAAGTAGAACAAAAATGAAAATTTTTTTGATTGTCTACATTGACATTAGAGACCGAAGGCGGGGCCAGCTGATTCAGAACATCCTCAATTAAATCTTCGTGCAATGGAGGTTTCTTTTGTTTATGATATTTGTTTCTTATAGCTTTTACACAATTCCAAATGTTTGAAAGGGGTGTAGATCTATTGAGTTGATTAAGAAAGGTTATCCAACTATTTTTTTGTTTTAACTTGAAAATGAGTTTAGCCTTTGCTGCGATATTTTGGTAATTCAGATAATTTGTAATATTTCCTTGTCTTCTGAACAATTTAAGTGCGTGGAAGCGACTTTCAGCTATATCAGAACATTCTTTGTCCCACCAATAGGGCCTTGGGATAGAAGGAATGAAAGGTTTTTTAACGGGCATGGATGCAGATGCTGCTGAAGATATAACTTCAAATAATTTTTTTGTTATTTGACAGTTAGCTGAATCATTTAGAGATAAATTTGAACTGATTTCATTTTCAATAAATGCTTGAAAGGCTGACCAATCGGCACGACCGTCATTCCACTTGGTTGCCGGATTGATTTCGATAGATATGGGAGCAATTTGAAGCTGAATCTGAATAGGGTAGTGATCAGAACCTAAAGAGTCTTGATATACGGACCAATTTACCAAATCTGCCAAAAAAGGGGAGATAAGAGTTAAATCAACTGCAGAGTGATTACCATTGGGATTAACTCTAGTGGGCGATCCATCATTTAAAGTAATTAGTTCCAAAAAATCTAAAGCTTCTGTTAAATCCTTTACCCCGCGATCTTCCGGAATAGGGCCCCACCTGTAATGGTGTACATTAAAATCGCCGCAAAAAATTGTACGAGAGATATCAAACTGTACCAATAAGTTTAACCAATCTTTTTTTGTGGCTGCTATGTCTGAAGGTTTGTATACTGAAACGAAAGAAATATTTATATCTGGAATAAATACTGCACATACTTCAATGCCCCTTGAAAAATTTTGAATTATTTCACTTTCTTGGTAGTTAATTGTTTGTAAGATAAATATACCAACTCCGCCATATCCGTCATCACGACACCTTTTAATGAAGTTATATCCCTTAATATTAAAATTACTATTAGAACTAAGCCAAGTTTCGGAAAGTATGATAATATCAACATGGTTTTTATTAAGGTAATTTAACAAATTATTTTTATTAGATGTTATTGATCTACTATTCCACTGCAAAATTACTAATTGGTTTTTAATTGTTTGTTTATTAGCCATTTTTAAAGTTTAATCAGTAAAATAGTTTTTCACTTGAATCTGATTCACTATATGTTTCCATGGCATCATTTGGATCACTTGGAACAAACGCACTTTCTACAAAGTCCCGGATATTAGATTCCATGAGAGTATTTGGTGGTAATTGAAAATTTTTTTGAAATTTATTTATGAAGGAGGTAATTAACATTATAGTTTTCTCTTTATAGTCCATAAATTCTTCTCTGTAGGGGTTAGGTATAATGGGTTTAGGTTTTTGACTAGGTTTAAAAGATTTTTTTACAGGCATCGTATCTGGTGTAGGAGAGGTTGGGTGTGTTCGTTTAATTGTTTTAACAGTATTCACTTTAGAAGCTGGTTTTGGTTTTTTAAAAGTACTATTAGATGATGGACTGTCGCCAGAAGTATTCGGTAAAGTTGGAAAATTGTTATCGTTGTTTAAAATAGAGAAACGGTTATTCGTAGCCACCTTCGCATATGATGGATTATTGTATATATTTTCGGCTTCTTTAAAAGAAATGTTTTCAACTGACATAATTTGTTTTATCCCCTTTTGCTTTGCATATACAGGACAAATACGTGAAATTGAGGGGTGGTCGTTATTATTACAATAAATACACAAATTATTTTCTTTACAATCCTCTTTTGTATGACTTGTATCTATACACTTTTGGCATCTCTCATTTTTTTATTTACATTGTCTAGCTGAGTGGCCATATCTCAGACATTTGAAACACTGTACAACGGGTTGTATGTAAGGTTCAACATGAAAATTGCATAAATTTATTTGTATACATTTTGGAATTTCATTTCCTAAAAATTCTACTATTATCATTTGTCTACTGTTTATACCGTTTTATACAGTTGTCATACCTGTTTGTTTGATTTGATAGCCGTTAATAAATATTCTTCAGAAAAGAAAGTATCTACCATCCTGAAAACTCCTTTTTTGTGAGTGTAGAATTTAGGTATAAATGCTATTAACTCATTTTTTAATATAACTTCGTGGTTAACTAAACTATTGGCTATTTCTAAGGTATTAAAAATAAACTTTACCCTATTAACTCCTACCGGTTTAATTTCTATTACATCTTTTTTTAAAATTTCATCTTTAAGTAGAAAGTGCCCTATTTTAATTGGAAAAAGTCTCCCTAAATTTTTATTTTTATGTTCCACAAACACATAAAATGGGCCATTATCTCCTGGTCTATAACTGTTATTCATATCTATTTGCTGAACATACCTGCTATTATCACTATCAGTGTTTTTTTCATCGTGCGGCTTATCGCCGCCCGTTTTTTCTGACATCATTTACGCCTTAAAAAAACTCTAATATGCTCTCCGTAAATATCAATACCAAAACTAACAACTAATTACACTTCTTATATTTTACAAGAAACAATCACCAGCTAATTCACAAAACTCGAATACGTCCACCCACCTTGACTAACGAATTCGAACTGCATTTTCTTCCTTACCGCAGCAGATACTGCAATATTCACTAGTTTAATTGTCATTTTTCGACTATGATCTTAAAGAAAAATTCGCTTATTCTGTAGTAGTTACTTAATTTTATGACAAGTACATACACAGTTATAGGAATGTTGCACTTGCAATCTGCAATATCAATAAACTTTTACACTCTTCGAAGCAGGCCAACCTTTCCTTCCCTCAGATGCTGGCTGATTTTTTTGTGTATCGCTTAAGAATTCCGATAATGTTGGAATAGAAGTTTTTTTCTTTTTTTTAAGCCCTTCTCTCTATTCGGGTTGGCAAATATAGGCCTCTCCTAATTGTCGCCATTTATCCCTGTTGTTTGTAAGACGTTTCCACATTAGTCCTGTAGTTCTTTTAATATCGTCACTCTAGCGCATTTGCAGTTATCCTTGTGGTTTTTTGGCTTCATATGGTTGCCAATTACCGATTTCTTTCGTTCGTTATTTCGAGCCCATTTCCATTTCAGTTTAGCTGTCTGTTCAATAGCATCTTTTACTTTTGTTCTATTACGAATGTCTTGGTTTTATGGTATTTGAGAGATATACCCAGCATCTGTCGTTCCATAGCTCTCTGAGTTTTTATGATCTTCTCCATGTTTATTTTAGTGAATGTCCAGGTTTGAGTTCTATATGTAAGTATAGGTAGGATACAGTAAACACTTTGGTTCGCAGTCTTTGAGGTATATTTTTATTTTTAAATACGTATGAAAGTCTTCCGAATGCTGCTTATCCCATTTTTACACGTCTGCTTATTTCGGTAGTCTGATTTTGCTTATCTTGACATTTTGACCCAGATATGTATATTCATCTACGTGTTCTATCTCTGCCCCTTGGATGTTTATCTTAGGTTTGTCATCTTTGTTTGACATTAGTTTAGTTTTGCTGAAATTCATTTTCAGTCCTTTTTTTAGGGATTCTGTGTGTATCACCTCAATTGTCGTATTCAGTGCATTCCACGTATCGGCTATTAGTACTACATCATTTAAGTATCTAAGATGGTTCAAGTCACTTTTGTTAATAGGGATTTCCTTATTTTTCCTGTATATTGACTTAAAGACATCTTCTGGGACAGGTGTAAATAATTTTGGAGATATTGTGTCTCCTTGTCTTTCGCCTCGATTGATTTTTACTGGTCTTGTTTCTATTCTATTACCCAACGTCACTATCATTTTAGGTTGTTCGTTAATATTATGTATTAATATTCTGTACCTGGAGTCGATCCGGTTGTTGACTAATACTCTTTCTATTGCTCACAGTTCTACGCTGTCAAAAGCTTTTTCATAATCCATAAAAGCCAGACATAATGGCAGATTGTATTCGGTAATCTTTTCTATTAGAAGTTTCAAAGCACATAGAAGGTCACAGGTGCTGTACCCTTTTCTAAATCCAGCTTGTTCTACTGGTTGCTATGCGTTAATTGGTAACCTGTTTGTAATAATCTTTGTAAAGGTTTTGTAAAGTTGTGAATTTTTCAGGTCTATGGTGTCTCCATTTTTGTGTATTAGTATGGTTTTAGCAGTATTCCATTATTTGGATATGTTTCCTTTGAATATATATTTATTAAATAGTATTTTTAGATATGTAATGGCTTCTTCTCCGCCTTCCTTCGGCATTTCTGCTAGGATTTCATCGCTTCCAGGAGCTTTATTCCTTTTTATTTCTTTTACTGCTCTTCTATTTCTTCGTGGTTTATTTCGGGCATCACTTCTGAGTTGACATATCAATTTTCTCGACAAAAATAATTTTTTTGTTTTCTGTTTTTTCAAAATCTAATATGGACTGAACCTTGAGATTTTTTTTATTTTAAAATGCTCTCGCCCCGATTGTTTTCATCACCTAACACAACTTTTGAACATGAATTTATTTTTTTTATTTTTTTGACCTCTTTCGTTTGACAAATAGTGATGATAGTAATGGCGATGGATTGCCTGATACTTCATGTAGTCAAGTAGTGAATCTCTATAGGAAAATAACATTTATTTGTTTTGTATGTCTGCCATTTATTATTTTTCAATTTTTGTGTATTTTTTCTATTAACCTATAAAAATTAAAATATTTTTTTTATAATTTTTGTGCCAATTTGTGTATTTGTTGTAATTAAAAAACTATAAAGGCTTAATTCGCATGTAACCGAGTGCAAAATTAACCGCAATTATGTCGAAGAACTGTTTATCTGAGGCTTATTCTGTTTGAATAGGTTTATTGCAATATTCACATATTATTTACTACCAAAGTATATTTACATAATTCTGATATAGGTTAATAAATTCAAATGCAGGTAATTTTGTATTCAATATGTTACAAACATTTCAAAACAATGACGTACACTTAGATTTACAATACTTACAGAAATTAAAAGATTATACACATAAATAAAATTGAATATTAAAATAAAATTTGTTTATTTTTTATAGTTACTCCCGATAAAGTTATTAAATAAATGGCGAAATATTGAGAAAAAACAAAGATTTTTATTTAATATAGACCACATACCCAATATTTCCAACATAGTTATAAATTGCTTTTTGGTCGGAATAATCATTCAATATATATATATATATATATATATATATATATATATATATATATATATATATATATATATATATATATATATATATATATTGTTATGGATCAGTTTATCGATCAAAAATAGAATAAAGAGTTTTTTTTATTATTTTAATATACAGCAGGCATATAAGTTAAAATACAACCCTGTACTTATTTGTAATCGTTAGAATAAGAAAAGACATTGTTTCCGTGACGGACTAGTTTTTCCTTGAAGGACTAAGTGAATAGTGAAAGGACAATGGAATTCGTGTAATTATATATTTAAGGAATAAACTTTGTAATTGTATTTTGCGGTGGACATTTTTCGAAAGTAAATAAGAATTAGATTTAGATATGAGATAACAAGAATTTGGAAGCTTATTTCGGTTGAAAAAGGCAAAATTGTTAATGGTTTCTGAAAAGTAATTTGAGTGAAATTAGTTTATTTGTTTTAAATATTATGTTGGAAATTTTCTGAATCGAAAATTAGTGGGAAAGATGAATGCTTATGATTGGTTAAAAAGGAATGATGGGGGATGAGAGAGTTTGAGAAGGTTGTCTGGGGAGATTGAAAAGATTAATTATGTTACCGGCAGACCAGAAGAGAAGACGTGTTTTCGTGGAGTTAATCGGAGTACGAGTGTTTTTCGTTTTGTTAGTGAAAAAGGTGGAAGCTGAGAGCAGATCAAAAACGAGAAGATTAATACCTCTTTTGAGTCTGCATAGTCCACGAGATCTAATTGAAAAAAAAGAAATATTTGTGAATAAAGAGTACCGGTCAAAAGAGGCTTGGGCTTGTGTTTTCGGAGGAGTAGTTTGCTGGTATGCGGTTTGGATCGATGCTGAGAACGGGAAAGATTTGATGGTAGCCGGACATAATCACTTAAGGAAGGAACTGTGGTTTGATCGAGAGGAGACATCATTGGTGTAAAAAAATAAAGGTCAGTCAAATAATTTGAATGAAAGAAAACTTTAAGACATTCTAAAGATAAAATCAAAAATAAGCATACGAACTAAGATTCCAAGTTTTAAAGAGTTATTTTTTTGTGAATAAATTATATTTTTTATATGGTAAACTTTTTTGTAGATATTATTATAAAGCAGATCAATAGATAGTTTGTTAATTAAAATTAAATTTAGAGTATAGGAGTTTGTTGGGAAAGATAATTGCCCACAAAAAGTTATTTATTAACATTCACCGTATTGCTTATTGAAATAAATAATAATTTGTGTGCATATTTATATTGTTTTAATGTTAGTTCCGTTTCCTGTTCTATCCCGATTATGAGCAACTAGGAGATACTGAAACCACTAGAAGAGATATATAAAGTAAACTGATTAAAGTAAAATTAAAAAGGCACCCTGAGAATTTTTAGTAGTAGTTGAATTGTATGACTCTGCATAAATTAGAGAACTAATTAATTAAATAATTGGATTAATTAAATTAGTCTTAATCAATAATAAAACATCATAAAGCAGATCACAACAATATATATATATATATATATATATATATATATATATATATATATATATATATATATATATATATATATATATGTATATATATTATGTTATTTAATTTAAAATTAAAAAGAAATTAATATTTACTTGAAATTACTAGAAATCTACCGGTCCTTGAAACTTACGGCAAAAGTAGTTTTCCGCCTCATTATATCCTGATATTATTACTTTTTCCCTTCTGGTTACGCGCAATTTGACTTACACAGATATAATTGTCGACCTGAATCTAATTTGAATATATGGCGTAGTGATTTTAAATCGTCGGTTGTTAGCATTGCCAAATTGTCAGCACAATTGTCAAACAAAAAGTTTTTTTATAAACTGCTAATAATTTTCAATTTGTTGTTTAAATTTTATTGTTCTTCAAAACAAGATTATTGCATAAGAATTTGTTCAATATATTTTTATATTTTTATGGAGAGTGCTTGATAAAACAGGTTCTGTATAGCAAGCAAGTGGGCGGCTTTGTGCAGCAGTTATAAAATAATCGCAATTTTCAGTTTATGCTCACAAAAAGCACTCAACTAGAAAATATTACATGCGGAGTATTCACCCATATCGCTTTTTAACCATACTTCTCCTACGCATAAAATAATAATAGTTCAGTTTGTTCAATTATTTAGGTAATATTAATTTATAGTATACTTAATATTATTTAAAAAGGCTATAATATATGTAATATAACAAACTTAAAATCGTTTTAATCTATCATTAGATACCATAATTATACAGAATTACCCTTCGTCATCGTTATAGTGTATTCCATCTTTTTGTTAATATTTGATATATTTTGTTTTCAAATGACTTACCGTTCTTCATTTTATTTTTTCTATTTTTTCTATAATCCTTATCTCTAGACTTAGGCAAATATGCAAATAAAAAAGTATGAAATATGCGCATAAACATGCAGTATTTTATGCAAAAATATGCAATATTTTATGCAAAATATGCATATTTCTCTAAAAAACATGAAATAAAAAATATTTTTTTATTTACAAAAATACTTACAATATTATAAATACATAACATATACAAATATTTAACATATAAATATTATTTTCAATGGTGGTAACAATAGATTATCAAATGGCTTCTATCTGAATACATATATGTGAAAATAGTAAAACTTCTTTTGACATCAACTGATGTAACTGGGGCATAATTAAGTGGTTCGGAAAATGCCCCAGCTAGTACTTGAACGACGTCAGAAATAACCTGGGAACCACTATTTTTTTCCATGGTTACTTTAAATTTCCTTTACAATAGTGCCTTTAACGTTTTGACACAATGACTAAAATTCTTTTATTAAAACTACACTCTCTAACAATGATAATTTGGAGAATTCTAATTGAGTTATGGTTTTCTGGTCAAAACTATAATTTGATTTTATGAATGACAGTTGCTGTTGGAGAATGCTATTTTGGAAGGCTTGCTTAGCTTCCAATAAAGATTGGCTTCTCATTGCGCCGTCTCCTTTCGAAGGTTGGCGATCCAAATGGCAATTGTGTAGTTTTGGAAACTGCTGCGCGAAAGATCTCTGCGGATGAGCGATCGAACCATCTCCTCAGGTCTTTCAGCCACGAGGTCTGGCGTCTTCCTACTGATCTTTTGCCCTGTACTTTTCCTTCCAGTATAACTTGAAGTAATTCATATCTTTTGCCTCTCAACACATGACCCAAGTATTGCATTTTCCTCTTTTTGGTTATTCTTAGTAATTCTTTTTGTTTACACATGCTACGAGGTACCTTAACATTAGTAACTCTTTGTACCCATGGAATCCTCAACATTCGTCTGTATATATACATCTCAAAGGCATCTATTCTTTTTCTATTTCAGAGTCCATTGTTCAACTTTCACAGGCATACAGTAAGACAGAAAAAACGTAACATCTGATCATTCGGATTCCAAGCTGTAGACTAAGGTCTGATCTTGTAAAAAATGTTTTCATGCTCATGAATGTTTTCCTTGCTTGTTCGATTCTTGATAGGATTTCTTTTTTTGGATTACACTGACTATTGATATTTGTTCCCAAATATTTTATGGAATTCACCTGTTCTATTATTTGACCCTTGGCATACACCTGTACGTTTATTGGTGTCTTTGAAAATACTAAAGTTTGGCAACTATCATCCGTTAAAAGGTTAATTATTTTTTAAAATCAACAAAATGATCAGCATAAAAATTAGCTGCTTCCAACCATGTTCCTCAACGTGTTAAAATGTAACATTGTAACATAACTCTGTAACATTGTATTTTTACAAGTGATTTCAGGAATAACTTTTTGACGCTCGCTATTAAACTGTTAAATACTGGAAATTTTTTTCTTACTTTCTCCGCAACTCTGTTTATTCCATGCGCTAAAAAGTGACATGTATTAAGTTTGAATAAAATATTTTTCAATTTTGTCCTGCTTTTATCATATATGGTGCGGCATGAGATAAAATAAGCAATAATTTATCATTAGGCACAGCAGCAGCAAGAAAAAAGTTCGCTAATTCTTCTTGTAGAAACCGTGATATTGTTAGAGCGTTGGTTTTTTCCACTTGCTTACAAGAAATTAAATACGTAGGGTTTAAATGAAAGTAAAAGATTGCATTTCATTTCATTGCATTTTACTATCAGAGAGAGGTCTCTCTACGTCTCTCTACGTCTTTCTCTACTTAAAGAGCGAAAAAGATAGTAATTTTTAAAGGTGAATCGTAGATGCATGTTGAAGTAAAAAGATACTTCTAGCGTCGTTAAAAGTCTCTAGTAAGAGGCTTTGAATTTGCGGTTCACCTAATTTACTACCAGAGAGAGGTCTCTGGACTTCTTGTTACTTCATATATATATATATATATATATATATTCCAAAATTAAACTATCTATAACATAACAAACTATAAACTATACTATAATAATAATATGTATGCTATAAATAACCTACACACTACGAAACTGTCATGGGCAACATCACAAAATACCAATTCTCTCCGATTTTCAAAGTGTAATACAAAAGTTAATGAATAATGAATATTGCTACTAAACAACTTTTCCGACAATATATTCAGATACCCAGCGACATGATAAAAGATTAATGTAATTCTCAATCTACGAATCAAAGTTTCGAAGTAGGTGATCGTGTCTGGCTACAAATCCACAAAAGCGTATTGACATTCGTCCTAAAGACAATGGGAAAGTCCATATAGAATACTTCGTTAATAATTAGATGGTAAAATAAAAAGAAGAGATACTGGTATTATTTTATTCACTTACACAAACAGTCCTGGAACCTTATACATTATGAGTCGAATGAGCAAAAATTAACAAAAAAAATCTTTTCGTCTTCAAAAAAAGTCAGTTGAGCCACTATGTCAAATATTAAGCTTGTACGAAAAAATATAAAACTTTCACTTGGGTTACCTATTCATCTGTTTCCGATCCAATATCATTATCTATTGCCTCCACGTTCGTCTTCAGGTTTGTGTAAAATTCATGATAGACCGGCGGAAGGTAATGAGGAAGACTCTGAAGGTCTTTATATTTTAGTTGGTTTATGGGCCTTCCAGTAGGATAGAGGATATCCAAATAGAAGTTTTCTCTTTTTATCTGAAAGACTCCTTTTTTTTGAGACGTCAACACAATTAAATAATACACTCTCGTTATGGTATTTTATGCCATACTACTTTTATATCTTGCTCTTCTTTTTTCGGTTTGTAAGTAACTTTGTTCTTCTTGGAACTGGAAATAACTTTCACACAATTGTATGGCAAAAAAATGTCTCTAAAATATTGTTTTTGTTTTTCGATCACTCCAAAGTCTCTGTCACGTGGCAAATAGGAATGATCAGAAACTAGAAACTTGTGATGTATGACTGTGGGACTGAATGTATTGGAGACAGTTATGTATGTACAAATAGATGCCAGTTTAATATTTCGATTGTGAACTTTGCATTGATTGCTGTACAAGATCAAAACTGGTGTGTTAACATACGTTTTTACGTAGTGTAAAATGCAAGAACCAATTTCTTGTGGGCCACTTAAGGCTATGCCTTTATGCCATGTACCCTCTTTAATGACAGGGTAGAGGCTACACCAAGAACGATACTAGGCTCGGGCTTCAGTCTAGTAGAGGTCTCTTGGTCGGGGGTCATATTACAGCTCAAATATAAAGAATCAGTTAGAGAAGTACTGAAGATACAGGGACGAGAAGTTAGACGAGAAAGAGGAAAGAAGTTAGAAGGTAAAGAGAAGAGGAATATTTGGGCACCACCCTATTTTTAGAGGAACAATGAAACCTTAAGACATATAAAATAAGATAACATGAACACCTAATGTTATGATAACAAGATTATTTTTCGCTGATGACCAAATACTGATTGCTCAGGATCATGACGACTTGAGTTACAGGACTCGGAAGCTAATAGAAGAATATAACAAATGGGGTCTCGAAGTCAACATTAAGAAAACTGAAACCATGTGTATTGGAAGGACAAAGCAGTCCATTATATTAGACGATGGGGTAGAAATTAGACACTGTGATGAATACAAGTACCTGGGTATGAAGATAACTCAAGATGGAACACTCGATGCTGCTATGAAGACAGAAACATACAGGGTAGAAAAGCCATATCCTTGATGAACGGCATTCTGTGGGACCAAATAATATCTAAAGCGAACAAACAACTCATCTACAACACCATACTTAAAAGTGTGATCACATATGGCAGTGAAGTTTGGACAATGAAACAAAGAACAGAGAAACTGTTATCAGCAACAGAAATGGACTTCTGGAGAAGAGCAGCAGCAAATCAAGAAGAGATCGGATACCAAATGAGAGAATACGAGAAATGATGGGAGTCAAGCATACAATAGTTGATGACATAAAAACAAAACAGTTAATATGGTACGGCCATGTACAGAGAATATCAGATGACCGGATTCCGAAACAGATTTTGACGTGGACACCACAAGGAAGAAGAAAAAGAGGAAGGCCGAAAAGAAGCTGGAGAGAGAGAATTGAAAAAGAACTAGAGAAAAAAGAATTCCCTCCGGGCCTATGGTTAAATAGAGAAGAATGGCGGTTAGGAGTCGGAAGGCGTCGGAGAACTCTGTGAACCGATAGTAGTAGTAGTAACAAGAAAGGTAAGGTACAGTTAAGATAATCACGCTAGAATAAAGTAAACCGTGAAAGAAAAAGTATTATGATTGTTCGGTACACACTTAATATTTCGACACATATACACTGTTTATATGATAAATAAAATAGTAATATACATCAATAACAATGCCTAAAAGAGATACACTATGCACAAAAATATAAATTTATATTATAACAAAAAAATAAAAGGCAAATAGTTCGTCAACAAAGTTTTATTGAGGTATAGTAATTAAAGTAAATGCACTATAATAATTTTTACTGAACAGTTAGCACGAGATAAGTTATTGCACAATTTATTATTAAATACAACAAAAAATATCTTTTTTAAAGAATAATTACGAATAATTTAGTATTCTCAAGAATACGAAAAAAAACAAGGAATATTATAATAGTATCTACGTCAATATTCGTCAAATAAGTGATTTTTATGCCTTGAGAATACGTAAACATTTACTAAATTTTTGATGGTGATCACCTCAAATCTATGCATAAAATTTATCACAAATATAACTTACATATAAAACAAATGGTTCGTAATTTACACGTATACATTATACTGTAGTTTTATACTGATAATAGTTCTTTCGGTTGGAGTTAAAGTAAACATCCATAAATAAGTAAGGTACACTGATCTGAAGAAGTCGTCAATCAACTTCGATATGATTTAGGTAAAAATGTCGGTACTCACAATTGGATAATCTGCATTGTACGTAGCCGGCAGTCAGTAGGCACAGATATTGACCTCTTTTATAAAACGGTCTCAATAATAAAGGCACTTGACGCGTCGCCCTTACAACAGGTACAATGGAGACTTCTCAAGAGGCGTGGGTGAATCAGGCACAATAACAAATTACGGTGTTTCAATCCGCACTCTCAAATTGATATAGGCAAAAAGGAAGAAAGAGAAGCAGCAGGTAATACAGGTAGCAGTACTTCTTCTTAAAGTTCCATCTCCTATCGGAGGTTGGATATCATAACGGCTATGGTCACTTTGTTGGCTGCTGCTCTGAAAAGTTGTAGTGAACTACAGTTAAACCATTCTCTAAGATTCTTCAGCCAGGAGATGCGTCTTCTTCCTATGCTTCTTCTTCCTTGGATCCTTCCTTGCATAATAATTCTCAGCAGCTCATATTTTTCTCTTTTGATTATGTGATCCAAAATACTCTAGTTTTCTTCTTTTTATGCTGTTCATAATTTCTAACTCCTTATTTAGACGTCGTAGTACCTTCAGCATTTTAATATTCTTCTGTAACACCACATTTCGAACGCTTCTATTTTTCTTATGTATTGTTTCTTCAATGTTCAAGCTTCCATTCCGTATAGTAAAATAGAAAATATGTAACATCTTAGAGCCTTCAATCTAAGATGCAACTGAAGGTCTCTGTTGGTAAGCATTGTCTTCATTTTCACAAATGCTTGCCTTGCAGTTTTAATTCGGACTTTGATTGCTCTGCTTTGGTCATTTTTGTCATCAACCCAGGTTCACAGATATTTGTATGTCTCTACTTTTTCTATTTGAGTTTGCTCTATCATTAATCTTTCAATTCCATGTTGCGTTTTTGAGACAATCATAAAGTTAGTTTTTCTCTTATTTATTTTTAGTCAGTATCTAATGCAATAATCGTTAATTCTATTTAGCAATTCTTGTAGCGATTCCAGGGTGTCTGCCATTATAACGGTGTCATCAGCGAATCTTATGTTATTTACTATTCCTTTTACACAGATTCCATCACCCAGATCCGCTATCGCTTCCGGGAATATGGCTTCACTGTACACGTTAAACAGTAATGGTGACAGAACCCAGCCCTGTCTTACTCCTCTCTTTATATCTATATTTTTGGACTTTTGTTTTTCTATCTTTATATTTTTATAGGTAGCAGTACAGGTAGTAGTAAATAGTAGAGACGAAACGTAGAGACGAATGTTAGGGACAAACAGTAGAGACGAACGGTAGAGACAAAGCGTAGAGACGAATGAACGGCAAACAGAAGTGACTTGGTTTCTTTGAATATGAAGACGTGTGTTTAACAAAAGAAAAAATAGTTCATATAGGAAGCACTGTGTGAAGATATATAGATAAGGGTGAATTGAAATTACACTTACCGCCGTTTGATAGGAACAAACCGCTTGCCACAGTAATCAACTTGAAAATGAATTCGAATTCTGATCTAAGACAAGCTACGGATAAAAAAAGAGTGTTGGCCGAAGAGTGCCACGCGAAAATGACACTTAAATAAAAAGGCTAGTGTGGTCGTTTTTGTAAACTAACCACTCTCTCCGGACTGGAATCACATATATATATATATATATATATATATATATATATATATATATATATATATATATATATATATATATATATATATATATATATATATATATATATAAGAGTAAGAAAAAAGAAGTACTTGTGACTCGTTTGGAAAAAATATATAAATGTTTTTGATGGGTTGGAGTCAATAAAAGGGGCTATTGGTTAACTATTTAATATCTCGAGCTTTCAATTGTGTTTACAATTCTTATCAAGAGCTGCTAAAAAAGACAAAATATCTTACAAAGTTGAACTATAATTACTATAATAAATTCAAAAGGACTTTTTTGGAAATGGTTTGTATTAGCAAAAGTGATAATAGTTTAAACAAAAGATCAGAAATTCAAAACCCAAGCAAAATTTATAATTATATTATTTCTTTATAATTTATATATAAAACTTGAAAAATATCACATTTTAATTTAATTTTCCATATATCTGTTACATTTTTTCAGACATCTATCAATGGTGAATAAATCTTCTTCTTTTTTGTTACTAAACAAAAAAGAATTTTTAAACAAAATTTTATTTTTGACAATATAATTGTCAAAGGTAAACATTTTAAGTTGGTATTTATGACATTGAGGCTTATTTGTAATTGGTTGCTACTTTAAACGATTTATAAATTCAATTATTTTTTTGTTAAGAAAATGTTTTTAAAATTATTAAAATTTCAGGGAAGAATTTATTAGATAAGGGCATTTTAGTATTAATTCTTTTTGACATGTATTTGCATCAATTTTTATTAACGAAACTAATTTTATTTGATGAGTTAACAAAAAATGTTTTTCTTTATAGTTCAACTTTGTAAGATATTTTGTCTTTTTTAGCAGCTCTTGATAAGAATTTTAAACACAATTGAAAGCTCGAGATATTAAATAGTTAACCAATAGCCCCTTTTATTGACTTCAACCCATCAAAAACATTTATATATATATATATATATATATATATATATATATATATATACATATATATATATATATATATATATATATATATATATATACATATATATATATATATATATATATATATATATATATATATATATATATATATATTTATATATATATATATATATATATATATATATATATATATATATATATATATATATATATATATATATATATATATATATGCCTTGTCAACAGGACAAGGCATCCCGATATGATGATATACGCGTTAAGACAATTTTTGAATCAAAGTTTTCCAGCGTTAGATTGGCAGAAGGAATCCAATTAGAGTGATCGGCCAGATCAAACCTTTCGTCTTTGGATTTTTTTTGTGGGGATACCTAAAGTCAAAAATATATGCCACTCCGCCTGAAGATCTTGCAGAGTTGCGACAAAGAATTGTGACAGAATACCCATTATTGACACCGGAGGTATCCCATTATTGACACTGTAGGTACGAAGGGGCTTTAAAAATATCCTTTATTATTGTATGAAGGTCACAGGAGGTTATTTAAAACATGTAATTGGTTAATTTAATGAAATGCAGCGAAGTATAGAGAAAAACCTTCACCTTTCAAATAATGTGCTACTTGACCACACTTGCTATTTAAATAAAACGGGGGGTTGATGTGGGGCAGTGGGGCTACATTTAAGGGCATGCATTTTGCATGAAAATTCGTCCCGCTCTTAATACAAATTGACGAGTTTGTTTAAATTTTGAAGAAACTCTTGGTTTCTGAGTTTTTTTGGGGCTGGGGGGGTCAAACTACAGAGTACTACGAAACCCGCACAATTATTAACAAAGCATAATATGGTATATTAGAAAATGACTCAAACTAGTGTTTGTACTGTAAACTAACGAAAGTGAATTGCAAATTATTATTTATATAAGGGTCTCATATTATCAACATACTCTCACCACCAAAGAATATATAATTTGTTATTTTATAATCTTTTAGAATTTCTACCCATATTCTAATATTAATTCACAAAAGGATATAACATAATGCTACTACAAAAATACTTAATATACTAACATGCTTCAGACTTTAATAAGCATTTTGTAAAATATTGTTTAACAGAAATCCAGTTGTGTTATTACCATTGGAAAAGTAAAATCAGATACGAGTTAACAAGTTCGCAAAATGAACGATCTAAATTTCAGGCGCCTTGTAGCCGAAATGGGATTTTGCACATTGTTTGCGGTTTTGGTGCAGTTCCATTGATCTTCATATACGTCACATTAGCCTAGAAATATTATCCTATGGGTAAAATTTGCAAGCTAATGAATTATTAACCTGTTTATAGAAACGTCTACGTAAAGCGATTTTTCTTTTATGTCTACAGTAAAGTTTAACTAAGTTGAACGTGCTAGAAATGGACCGGGATCTGAAATATTACTGAAGTAAATGAATAATTACTGGTACGTATATCGGATCCTCAGGAAATATAGATTTTACGCCATGAGTTTCTACCAGTTCTGGGAAAATTCTATTTTAAAACTACAAACACAAATAAATGTGAGTTTGAAATATTCTTTTCCACTTTGGAGTGGAAATTGAAATGTCAATAAACGTACTTTAACCTTTAATTGTGGCTTAGTCCCATTTAAATAGTAATTACTTTAAAATTCCACAAGAAAATAGCTTCAGAACAGATTAAATATTCTTCTTCTTCTTCACGTGCCATCTCCGCGACGGAGGTTGGCAATCATCATGGCTATTCTGATCTTAGATGCTGCTGCTCTCAATAGTTCAATTGATGTGCATCCGTACCATTCCCTCAAGTTACGCAACCATGAGATTCTTCTTCTTCCTACACTTCTCTTGCCCTGGATTTTCCCTTGTATAATCAATTGAAGTAGGTTGTATCTCTCATTACGCATAACATGCCCCAGGTATTGCAGCTTTCGTGTCTTGATGGTTTCCAATACTTCCATTCTTTTGTTGATTCTTCTCATGACTTCGTTGTTTGGTACATGCTCGGTCCACGATATCTTCAGGATTCTTCTATACACCCACATTTCAAATGCTTCCAACTTTTCAGCAGTCGACGCGTTAAGTGTCCATGCTTCTATCCCATAAAGCAGAGTCGAGAAAATATAGCACCTTGCCAGCCTTACTCTCAAGTCCAATTTTAGTTCTCTTGCACAAAGTACCTTTCTCATTATATTGAATTTTGTACGTGCTTTCTTTATTCGAACTTTGATTTCTTTGGAGTAATCGTTTGTGTGATTAATTATTGTGCCAAGATAGTGGTAGTTTTCAACTTGTTCTAAAGCACTACCGTTAATTGTCGGGCTTTCACCATTATTTTGGGTTTTTGATATCCTCATAAATTTGGTTTTCTTGGTGTTTATTGATAATCCATATTCCTCTCCATACTCAACTATCTTGTTCATTAGCTTTTGGAGGTCTCGGAGGTTATCTGTTATTATGATAGTATCGTCCGCATATCTAATGTTGTTAATTGGTGTTCCATTGACCTTGATTCCTGCTGTTTCTCCCTCAAGAGCTCTTTTCATAATTTCTTCAGAGTATGCATTGAATAGTAGTGGTGACAATACACACCCCTGTCGCACTCCTCTTTTAACTTCGAACTCTTCTGATGTGTGTTCATTAATGCGTACGTGTGCCTGCTGTTTATAATATAGATTTGTTATAATTTGAAGGTCATTGTGTTGTATTTGTTTTGCTTTGAGGATATCCATTAGCTCTTTGTGGCGGACTTTGTCGAAAGCTTTGTTGTAGTCTCTGAAACAGACGTACATATCTTGGTTCACATCCAAGCATCTCTGGATTAGTATTACGTTGAATGCAAATAGAGCTTCACGGGTACCTACGCCATTACGGAATCCAAATTGAGTTTCTTCAATATCCATATCAAGTGTTTTGTAAATGCGTTTATGAATGATCTTTAAAAACAATTTAAGTGTGTGAGACATCAGGCTTATGGTACGGTGGTCGGTGCATTCTCTAGCATTTTTCTTTTTTGGGAGACAAATGAATGTTGAGGTCAACCATTCGTTGGGTATGTCACCCGATTGATAAATTTTATTAAAAAGCTTTAAGAGGACATCAATGTACTCATTTTCTATTATTTTAAGGATATCAATAGGCAGTTGATCTGGCCCCGGGCTTTTTCCGTTTCTGGTGTTTTTTAGTGCATACACATATTAAATATATTCACGATCCGACAAATATAAAAAATAACTGGGAATTCTACCGAGATGTAAACCAAATTTTCGTAGATATCCAGCTAGCATACAATATAATTCGATAAAAAGAAGTAGACTTTGGCTAGCAATGCTAAAAATGGAAATACCAAGAAAATAAGTCGAGCTAACTCAAATGTGCGTGACAGACTCATATGCTCAAGTAAAGATAGGAAACAGAACATCAATGCCATTAAGCATAACATCAGGACAGAGACTCGTATCACCGTCGCCATTTAATGTGGCCTTGGAATATACAATAAGTAAAATATCGTCTTATATGACTGGTGGATTTGCGAACTATTACTGGCCTTTGCTGATGATCTAGACGTAGTCGCTTATTTTACAAGAGACGTGAGAGAGATGTTTTAACAACTCAATGAGGAAACAGATAGTCTGGGTCTTCGAATAAATGAAGAAAAGGCGAAATGCATGTTTGTATTAAACAAATCCAAGACAAAGAGTTAAGCAGAAAATAACTATTCATGACAACAACTTGGAAGTAGTCAAAGAGTTTAAATATCTGGGGGCACAGAAAACAACCACATAGAAAAAGAGGTTTTAGCTAGGATAGCTGCGGAAAATAGAGCATTACACTCCCTATCATCATTATTAAGATCTAAGCTGCTAAGGCGAAAATCCAAGTTAAGACGAGACAAGTCAATTATTCACCTAGTTGTTACATATGGAAGTGAAACATGGACTCTGTATCAGTCAGAACTAAAAAAGCTGTTGGTATTTGAAAGGAAGGTTGGTTCTCAGAATAATATTTTGATCTTAAAGAGGTAAATTAGCAGGAGAGTAGAGAAGGCGCCGCAATGCTGAATTGTTGATTCTGTATGGTACCGAAGACATCGCCAGACATATAAGAACTAATTGGATAAAATGGGCATGTGATAAAATTAAAGAAAAACACAGTGCTACAGACAGTGTTTTTGAGAAACCATATGGTAGATTATCAGTCGGCCATCCCAGAAAAAGATAGAAGGATGATGGTGAAGCCGATTTATCTAAGATCGGGTTACAACAATGGCAAATGAAAGCGCAAAAAGAATCGTAGAAGATGAAAGGATATAGTAGATGCGGCAAAGGCTTACCTCAAGTTGTAAAGCCAGTCAAGAAGGAAAAGATGGCATTGGAAGAAAGAACTGTGGATTGAATGATATCTTTTTCAAATAAAATTAAATATTGATAGCTACGATGAGAAAAGGAAGATATTAAATAAGATAAATTTAACAATATTAAGAGACGTACTGGAACAAGTTAACTAACAGTAATAAGGAAAAAAAAGAACGGGTTGATGAATAGGATGAGGTTCATTCTATATTCTTCTCATTGTGCCATCTTCTAACGAAGACTTTTTAAGCGCTTCCCCATCTTTTGCAACGTAAAATATATGTTTAACACTGAGGTTAATCCAATCTTTGATATTCCTTAGCCAAGATTTCTTCTTTCTTCCCAAGATTTTTTCCCTCTAGTCTTCCTTGCATAATGACGTGCAGAAGAGAGTATTTATCTTTTCGAAGTATGTGGCCCAGATACGATGTTTTCTTATTGTAATTGTGGTCATAAGCTTTCTGTCATTTCCAACTCCTCTTAACAATTCTTCGTTTGTGACTTTTACCTCAACTTAACTCTTACAACTTAAAACTCAATTTCTTGTTTGTAAACATTGACTTGTATTTTATAAATCCTTTTCGAGCTATTTCAATTCTAACCTTTATCTTCTCATCTTGATCTATCTGTGAGTTTATAATTGCTTTGAAGTATTTATATCCCTTTTGACCCTTTCTAACGGTTTATCCTCTGATGTCAGATGTATGTTGTCAACAGTGCTTTTCGAGATCACCATGTATTTGGTTGTAACTACATTTATATTAATTGTTAGGCCCATCTTTTTTCTTTATCTGTTAATGATTTCTATAAAAATTTGTAAATCCTGTATAGAATTCGTTAATAATATTAAACTTTTAATTTGTTTGACCCAATACAAAGTTAAATAACAATTTTACACAAAATTTTAAAAACTAATATTTAAAAACTATTAAACCTTATCATTACATTTATTTTTAAAATCTGTAATTTTTATCTTTTCACTCTTTTGGTATTCCCATCTTTATGAATTATTCCCTTTAACAGCTAAATGTTTGGCAAATAGTCAACTATAATTTTACAAACCAAATGTTTGTACGCGGAAACGAATGAACCGATGAATAATGTTTTTATAATTGCAGTAGAAGACCGCTCTGGCCAGTAAATCGCAATGGCCATAAAACTGTCTAGACCGGATATCGCGCCGAAGAAGTAAATATCAAGTAAGAAAGCACCAATTGCTGGAGTTGCTGCAATGTTACCGAACTAATTATTACCTTTCAGACGAGATTATACGATAAGTTTTATCAGGAATCGATATTTGAAGGTGACCAAATGAAATTGATCCAATGTAGAAGTGTTTTACCCGACAAAATAGATGCGTTATATTTTTCTAAATCTACATTAATTAATTAAAATTAAAAAGTTCGTACTTGGTCTCAAAAATACTTAAACTTTAACTTACTACACTGAAACAAGCAGATTTTAAAACATTGTAACAGAAATTGAGACAAATATTAAAAGAAGCAACAAACTAATTATAAGAAAACTATTGACTTTGCCCGTCGCATGCGATGGAGGATTCAGTCAATTGTCATTTACAGTCAGTCATTAAATTTTTAAAATAATAAACTTATTGCATATAAACCAAGTAAATGTAAAGTATGATCTATTGCACTTCTGACCTGACATCATGTTTTTTTACTATACCGTGTATATTATATTATACTGATGGCATGCTATATACATTATAATAACATGTAGGTACTATACGTCTTACGTCATTTGACTTGATGTGTCACTTGTTAGTATTAGGATAGTTGTTTATTTTGTAATCAGTCAGAGGTCTTCTTGGCCTCTATACATTCAATAATAATGATGGTACTACATGGAGACCTTTTGGTAGTCGCCTTGTTTTTTTTTTCTTACTTAATATAATATTCATTATATCCTTCCCTTTCATTTGACGCACCACACGCTCCAGTCGGACTAATAACAAAGGAGATATGATGTTTTTTCTGTCTCAACTTACTTGCTACCACCTTTTCTTTCCAATGATGTATCATACGTCACGATCCAACGATCTATTCTACCCCCACCATAAATCTCTCAAAAAATGAGCAGAATGAACCTAGAAACGGTAGAGCAGCCCTTTACTGGTATGGATTTTATTTCATGTTATTTAATTTTACCTAATTTTATTTAATTATTACTTAATTTTACATAATACTGTTTAACTTGATTTAATTTTACTTAATTTTATTTACCTTTATTTAATTTTATTTTTATAGTAAGTGTATCTTACCCAATAAGGTATAATAAATATATATTATACGTCATTGATCTTACCTTCCAACTACAGTAACCTATATTTCTAGCAATTTTGCGAAAAAGTAAATTACTGTGAAGTAGTAAAATTTCCGATTAAGAATATTTGAATCATTAATTTGTATTGTTCTGAAGCTATTTTCTTGTGGCATTTTTTGAAAAATTAACATCTGTTTTATTAAAAAATGATTATCCTTTATCGTTTATAAATAAGGAATTTTCAACAATCGATCGAATAGAACAAAACAACTTAGAACGAGATCCTACAGCATATACAAGGAATAATACGAGGAAAAGAACAATACCATACATAAAAGGATTATCGGAAAAGCTTAAAAGGATAGGAAATAAATTCAACATTTCAACAACATTCAAAACAACAAACACGTTGAGATTTATTTTGTCCAAAACCAAACCTAACAATGAACAAGACGACAAAGAATTGCATTTATAAAATACCTTGTGAATGCGATCAGTTTTATTTAGGTGAAACATCGAGGCCATTAAATGTTAGAATAAGTGAACATCAATCCTATATTAAAAATTTGATAGATCTCAAATATGTAAACATGCATGGGATAATGAACATAGGGTTCAATGGAATGATTCAAATATAGTCCTAAAAGAAACGGATGGTAAAAAGAGAAAAATCAAAGAAGCGGCTCTAATTATGCTAAATGAGACCAATTGTGTCGCGAATTCCTCGGCAGAATGTAGTAGGATCTGGTTACCCATATTGAAAGAGGAAGTTATTAAAAAGAAAATACCAATATTGATAAGTCAGTAACATATGGAGAATACATCATTTATATTTTTTAAATAACAAACATATAAAATCGGAATTTGGTATTTATTGAAGGTAAACTAAATGCAAGATCAAATACTTACCATGTCGGGATAGTATTATGAGGTTTTTTTTCCTGGTTTTTCCCTCATAATTTACTATGGAATCACTAACAGGAGAATTTTACTGTCATCATGGCATGTATTTGTCTTTTTAAAGACGAATTACATGTTATGATCTTTTCTGACGGATATTCTCAAGTTAAAGTTGATTTCATGTAATCGAATGAACTATCTTATAAGTAAAGTCGTCCCAGGAACGCAACTCAACAATATTGGCAATATCATTTTAAAGTCGTCTACTTTAAAATGTATAATGTATGTCTGAATTGTCAATATAGATGAGTCAGATCAAATTAAATTATTAGAAGAATTGTTCACTAAGTAACAAAAACAAAATTTGTTTAATTTACTAATGTTTGTATTTTGACCTTTAATTGTGGCTTATTCCCATTTAAATAGTAATTAATTAATTTGTAGAATGAATTAGCAACAAATCAACCGTATCGTTTCAAGAACAAAATGTGATTGAAATGTCAGATGTTGCTAGTTTTGATTTGTTTCCTAGGTGTCGTAGTTACCTTACTGGACACACAGTGGGACTTGTCATTCTTCTTCTTCTTCTTTGAGTGCCTCTCCTATTCGAGATTGGATATCATTAGGACGATTCTAATTTTATTTACTGCTGTTTTGATTAATTCATTAGTGGTACAGCCAAACCACTCTTTAAAATTTCTCATCCAGGACATTCTTCTACGGCCTGGATTTCTACGGCCTCGCCATTTTAGCCCTTTATAATATAATAATTGATAATTTTGCCAATTCTAAGCTAACCCCAGACATACAAAATATTACAAGTTAATAGGATTTTAGCCTTAGCTTTCCCACTCTTGCCAAAATCAAAAATTAAACTTTGACCCGTACTGCGAGACCCTGCGCAACTACTGGAAGGCTAATGAACAGTTTCATAGGCGACGTATTGGACAAATAGATTTTACTGATTGACCAGAAAGATCCCTCAATTTAACTCCTCTTAACTTCTTCATGTGGGATTATTTAAAATGCAAGATATATAATATCACTTACGCTTCATTGGATAGTTTTTTCGTTGGATAGACAACGAACAGTGCGCGAACTTAGTCTAGTATTCACTTAAATGCTTGAAAATAATTGTCATACTTAATTTCGAATAGAAACTTTATGATTGTGTGAACGTTGGTGGATACGACTTTAAACATTTAATTAAATACTAGACTGATGAGTAACTGTTTTGAATTAGAAATTTACAATACTTTTAATTAACTAATACCCTTTCACAACATTAGATTTAATATGGAAAAAAATGCACGAATTCCCAGTGAAATACCTGGCTAATGATGTGCCATACATGGTATAATTTCTATTTAAAATTAAAGTTTTATGGTACAGGAGGAAAGAGGGTTGAAAAATAACAAATATTTTCATCTTTGTGTTGTCATCAGCAAGTGATCATGAATTAACAATGAAATTATTTATCGATGCAAAAAAACAATATCACATATTTTTTTATACGTCATTCCTGGACTTGTAAATGGAAAATAAATCAATAAAAATGGGATAAATTAGTAAAGATGAGCTATGATAATACTAAAACCACGATGAACCAAGAAGAAGACCGAAAAGTTGTAATAAAACTAACAATCATAGAACACTTGGAGAACATACTATGGAATACATAAAACTTGAGGCAACTTACAAAATTGAACCAATAATATCAGAATTAAGAAATTAAAAGGAGAGAGTTTGAGAAACGTTTGGTTAACGCTCTTTTAGAAACGGTTAATGTGGCATACCTACGTGTTCACACTTACGAAGAAGGGAAAGTGATCAGAAGACAAATCCAATGATGATTGTATTATATACGTAATTAGAAGCGATGTCTTTTATGGCATCACTTCTAATGAAGTCAAAGATATCCGGTATTTTTCACCTGCCAGTAGGCCAGTAGGTAGGTTGGTCTGTGGATCAAGTGCTAAGCTTATTTATCAAGGTACTTTTAAGTAGAGTTCGGTCACGTGTGGTTATGATACGTTATTATTATCGATGATGATTAGAATTAAAGTCACTAGCGGCAATTAATTTTGGTCCAAGTATTTTAAAGTAGGTATGATGGTTATACGCATATTATTTATCACAGGGCGTTCTCAGAATAAAAAGCCCATTATCAGTGTTTACTCGGTGCACATGAGTTAAGCCACTAAATACCTGGTTTAATCCCTTTACGTGATACAAAATTTAATATGCAATTTTATTTAAAATTATATTGTGATATTTTAGTATTTCTCAGATAACATACAAAACAACGCCAGACTCCCACTAGATCCAAGACTGACATTAAGACGATGTCTGAATTGGTTCTAAATGGCAACTCAAATTTTTATGCACGTTTTTCTTGTGGATTTATTAATACAGTATAAGTGTTTTTATCATCACTTGAATAAGCAATTTGAATCTGTCTTTGAATATCGTTTGATAACACGTTCAACTTGCAGCTTTTAATTTCAAGGATTAAAAGATTTAAAAATAAGTAAAAAATGAAAATTTGAAGCAAAAGGTCAAGGTAAAATAAGTTTGATTTACCGCGATTTATATGGGAAGAGCTTATATACAAGAAGAGGCAGAAAAACTAAGAATATAATGAGGTCAGATATTTGGCACAAGATAGAGCAGCGGAAAAAAATCAGAAAAATAATACAACAATAATATAAAGATAAAAACACTTAATATAAATCTACTACATTTTTATTGTATTGTAACTATTGTAATGAATTATGGTTTTAAAAAAAACTTAAAAAGTAGAAATTTAAGATATATAAAGTCCTCAATACATAGTTTACTACAACTATACTTAACAAATGATACATTTTCATGGTTTTTAATACATAAGCAAGTAAATATATACAAAATGTTTATAAGAAAATACGATTTTTTGTAAAGAAACGTGTGCACTATCGATTATTTGACGTCGTCTTAAAGAAATTAATGACCAGTTTAAAAGCAATTCCCAGACACTTCATTAATTAATACAAGAAAATCGAACGTTTTCTTTTTACCTGAAGTTATTTTCATGTCGGAGTGGATTTGAAATAGCTTTTGTTATAAGTTGATTATTGAATATTTAATGGTGAAAGTAGTCGAGAAGAGGGTGAAAAGTACTCTGGAGACCTTGCTCATATTTAATTCTTCGATGCCGTTCGATGTTCTTTTGGGGGTTTTTAAGAGCATGGACTTTTTCAGTATTTTTAAGGATCTTGTATTGATCGATGACTGTAGAGTATGAAAAGTTGGTTTATTTATATATCACAGATTCTTTACTTTTTTGTTCTGTACTAATAGAGGTATGAGACATCATATGTAAAAATTCACAGCTAAACATTGTATCGTAAACGCTTTTTACAATTCTTTAAATTGTTTGACTATCTATGGTAATTTTGATTCATTATCCTTTATATGGTTAGTGTTTCTGTAAATTCTACTTGGACACTGTGTTAAGATTTTTATTTTTGTTGGTGAGGTACACCGGGGTAAATGGAAAGTTGGAACAAGTGGAACCAACGCTTATTATGCTAAACTAAACTTTTGAAAAATGGCTTCACCTATTGACCACAAGACTATTTACAACCATTATATGCTTTGTGGCAGATGAAACCACTATCCATTTATCTACATATGTTTGAATTTGACAGCGGACAAATTGTTAACGATTGTCGTCGCATAGTGAGTGAACAAGTGTTTGTTTTCAGTGCGTAGAATTCCAAAGAAAATTGTAAAATTATTTGCCCTGTTCAAGTAAGTACCTAATAAAGAGTAGTTATTTATATTTAAACGCGGATAACACGCACATTATGGGTTCCACTTGCCTCAGTTTGTAGTTGTTAATTTTTTTTTGTTTTGTTGTTAATTTTTTTATTTTGAGCATCGTGCGTACATAAGTTCACAAAAATCCTCTGCCTCAATACTCTAAAGAGACTCTCTAAAAGCACCTGTTAAAGCTGCAAGGAATCAAGAAATAACTGTATAGAGAGCATCAATGGTTTATAAAATTCCTAAAGCAACCTATTTAAATACGTTAAATATTAAAGAGGTATTAAAAGCTCAACCATGGGTTGCGCTTTTATCATCCCACTGCTATATCTTACAAAAAAGAAAAAAGATTGAAGAAAATATCACTCAAATGGAAAAATGGTAGTTTGGCGTCTGCAAGAAAAAAGTCTTATTACTAATATATTGTTCTGAAGCTATTTTCTTGTGTCGTCTTAAATTAATTACTATTTTAACCCATTAGCGCCTACAGTCACCATATGGACCCAGTTGTAAAGGTATTGTTTAACACAATAAAATTATAATAAAACAGGCAACCAACATTACATTTACCACATGTATACCTTATTTAGACTTTTTTGAACCTGCGTTGATGAATACTCATCAGTGTTTTATTAGATTTTACAAGCTAAGGAAGTTATAAAATCGTGTTATAGTAAAAAGTGTTTAATAATAGACATCCGCCTTATGTAAGTAAATTTTCAGTACCTTTTTTTGGGAATACTAGGATCAAATAAATTTAACTATTTTAAAAGATCTTAAAATATAACGTAATGTGCATATTTTTGTATCAAAATTACAAGGGGCAGTTAAAAATTCATGTAAATATTGCTGTACCCATATGGACCCACTAGGCGGTTATGTAGTCAAAACATATCTTTTTATAATTTCAGTGGAATTACACTACAGAAAGCATTAGATATCGCATATGAAGAAGATGATGTAACAGACATTTTTATTGAGCCCCCTAAATCAAATTTTCTTACGGATGAGGATTCAGGTGACGAAGACGAAGGTGGTGGCCCGGATAACTTGAATCCTCGTCAACTTCGTGCAGGTGCGAAAGTTGTATTTGCAGACTCTAAAAGTCTAGGAGGTGTACAATCAGACCTAGAAGCAAGCTATGATAAGGATTTGCAGAACGTAAATAGTTCTTATGAAACAAAAAACTAATACAAATCCCCTAATGGTAATTGATCTGCCAGAACCTACAACTTATATTGAGAGAGACCTTCATTATACAACCCGCAACTTTCCAAAAGGGGATTACAGTAAATATTCAGAGATGAGTTGTGTGCAACTGTTTGAATTATTTATTACTGATGAGTTGCTAGAAATGATAGTGTCTGAAACAACAAAATATGCTCTACTGATAAATCAACCGAACCCTAACGTGACACTTTCTCTCTTAGTAAGCGGATATAATAAGCTACCCTCTAAAACAAGCTACTGGGAGAGAAGCCCTGACATGCAAAATATTCTGGTGTCTGATGCCATGAGACGTGTCAGGTTTTTACAAATTTGTGGTTTACTTCATTTTGCAGGCAATAATAGTATAGATAAAAATGACAAAATGTACAAACTAAGATCACTTACAGATATGTTAAAAAATTCGTTCATAGAGCATTTTGTCTCAGAAGAAACGATAGCTTATGATGAATCGATGATACGCTACTTTGTACATCATGGATGCAAACAGTTTATCAGAGGAAAGCCTGTAAGATTTGGCTATAAGGTGTGGTGTATAAATACACCTATTGAATATTTGATAAACTTTGAAGTATGTCAGGGAAAAAATCCTAGATCTAATGAAGAATATCAAAAACATTTCGGAAAAGCTGCAGCTCCCATGGTACAGATGATCGAAGAATTGGGTGACAAAGGATCTCTGATATACAATGTTAAGTACTCTAAAAGCTAATGGGTACGAGGTTACAGGTATTGTGAGGGATAATAGAATTCCTAGAAACTGTCCACTTGTTTCCAAAAAGACGATTGAAAAGAGGGCACGAGGGGAATATTGTTTAACATTGAATAAGGAGACTGGTATTCAATATGTTCGCGCTGGAGGGACAACAAAGTTGTAACAGCTGGAAGCACATGTTTTGGTGTTCAGCCGGTGAAAAATGTGGAAGGATATTCCAAAAAGGATAGCAAGACAATACAAGTACCTAGGCCATATCTTCTTTCGCAGTATAATAACATCATGGGAGGAACTGATCTCACGGACAGTAATATATCTTGGTATTACTGAAAGATTCTAAGAAAGAGGTATCCTAAGAAATAAAGAGCAATATTTATATAAATGAAAATGCGTTCCAAAAAATGGTACTGGCCAATATTTACGTACCTCATAGACGCAGCTCTTTAAAATGCTTGAACGATATGTAAGAAATCCGGGAAGAATATTAGTCTCTTAGAGTTTAGAAGAAGTATTTGTCAGGTAAAAGTATTTTTATACAAAACTCAGAAAATGTTTACGTTCATTCAATTTTTAGACCTACTTAACGACATATAAAGTCCCCGCTAAAAGAACTGGAAAAATAGGTAGAGCAGCAGGAAGTAATTTTCAAGTGTCTGACTGCATCAGGTTTGACTGCAAGGATCATTGGATTATCTCTGTACTCTGATAAAAGAAAGAGGTGCGCCATGCCAGTTTGCAGTTCACATGGGCGTACAATGTGTGAAAAATGCAACGTTGGGCTTTGCATTTCATGTTTCAAACCATTTTATACAAATGGGACAAATTAATGAATTGTTCCAATATTTGATCTTGCCAAACGCCTAGTGGTCCACCTTTTTTTTTCAAAAAAAAAAAAAAGAATTTTTTTATTTCGGCTTAAATTTAACAAAAATAGGTTGTTTTTGCATAGTTTTAAATAAAATTATTGCATATAAAAAGAATTTCTCGGCGCTAATGGGTTAAAAGAAAAAAGTCACAATTAAAGTTTAAAATAAGTTAATTGACGTTTCAATTTACACTTCACGGAAATCATTCTCAGAATACAAACATTATTAAATTAAACGAATTTCGTTTTTTGTTACTTGGTTAAAAATTCTTCTAATAATTTAATTTTGTCTGACCCAGTTATATTGACAATTCCGACATATATTATACATTTTAAAGTAGACGACTTTAAAATAATATTGCCAATATTGCTAAGTTGCGTTCCTGGGACGAGTTTATTGTAAGTTAGTTCATTCGATTACATGAAATTAACTTTTAAAATGTCAAAAAAAAATTATAAACGGATGTGATTCGTCTTTAAATTGACAACCACATGTTATGATAATAGTACAATTCTTCTGTTGAGTGATTACATAGTAAATTGTGAGGTAAAATCTAGGAAAACCTCATAATAATCTCCCGATGTGGTGAGTATTTGGTCTTACATTTAGTTTGCTCTCAATAAACAACACATTCTGATTTTATAAATATGTATGTTATATTTTTATAAATATACATGTTTATAATGATGTATCCTTAATATGTTACTAACTTATTAATAGTGGTATTTTCCTTTTTTTAACTTCCCCTTTTAATATGTCGAGGAATTTGTGACACAATTGGTCTCATTTAGCAGAATTAGAGATACTTTTTTTTACTATCTGTTTCTTTTAGGAACTTATTAATAGTGGTATTTTCCTTTTTTTAACTTCCTCTTTTAATATGTCTAGGAATTTGTAACACAATTGGTCTCATTTAGCAGAATTAGAGATACTTTTTTTTTACTATCTGTTTCTTTTAGGAATATACCTGAATCGTTCCATTGAACCCTATGTTGATTCATGTTTACTTATTCTACATTTAATGGTCTTGATATTTCACCTAAATAAAACTGATCGCATTTACAAGGTATTTTATAAATATAATTATTTGTTTTTTCTTGTTCATTGTTAGGTTTAGATTTAGATAAAATAGATCTTAATGTAACTTGTTAAGCTGTTTGTTCGGGCTGTTAGGCCGTTGTATTCTGAAATTAGTTCTCGATGTTTAGCCAACACTAGGGGTTGGCATCTTCTGGAGATGTTACTGCTTCGCTTGTAACCTGAAAATGACGCCGCGTTGTACAACAGATTTTCTATTTTCTATTTATATTTTCTACTCGGCTCCCCTTCATTGGTTTCGGCGTGTGGGGGCGTGTCGTGGTTCGTATCTTTTCTTTTTTCGTGTTTTGCTGGAAGGCTTAATATTGGTATCCATGTTTCGTTAATTTTTAGTCCTTCTATCCGATTTAAATTATTTGGAAGCATTTAAATAATTTTTAGCTACAACTACAAGCGAAGCAGTAAGATCTCCAGAAGATGCCGACCCCTAGTGTTGGCGAAACGTCGAGAACCGATCTCAGAAGACGACGTCCTAACAGCCATATAATATATAAGAGCTATACAATTTAAAAAACATTCATTCTTGTCAGGATCTAATTCCTTCAGGTCGGGATCATTGACGACATCGTTTTTCGTTTTCAGCTTTTGATAAAATTCGTGGACTAAAGGATCTATTAAAGGCAATAAATACAATAAGTCTTTTTTCTTTTCTGTAGCTGTCAGCACTGATTCTTTGTTAAGGTTAGGCAAACTAAATAATATAGTTGGATGTTTTAATAATTATTTAACTGAAATTTGGCCGCCACTTTGAGCATATTGAAGTCGTTGGACAAGTTTTCAGAGAACCGTTCGTCATCATTATCAATTTTTTTAATAATGTAAGGGCCATGTTTCGTCACAAGTGAATTGAAATCAAAGAATTCTCTTACAACATCATTACAATTTCAAAATGATTTGTCTATTTAGCAATTCTGATTAACTGTGCCCAGTCGTTAAGATAATTTATTTTCGAATTAGTCGTTTTCTTGGCTTTTTCAAGTGCGATATGCGTATGACCACTACCAAAAATTTGTAGTTGATCTTCAGATTTGCTTTTTGATTAACAAAATTAAGAAACATTATTGCAACATTATTTTAATTTTGACTGTTGTTATTTTCGTTTTTTGAGAGGACAATTGCATAAACTCCTCCCGATTGATTTTCTTTAGAAAGTGCCTTGTTTTGAGTTTTCTGCTCATAAGCAAACTGAGCCATGCTGTGATGTTCGTCTGTTTCTAGGGGTCTGTCTTTCTGCTAAGAATTTAAATTTAGTTTCTGATGAGTACAATTTAATTTGTACATTAAAACTGTTACATGATTTGTCACAGGTGTTCTACTTTGATTTTTTAAAAACTAAACCTAAATCACGAAAGGTTTTTTTGTAAATATTTGGGCAAACAAAAGATCCTTGTCCTTCATTATACAAATCAAACATTTTCTTTTCTTTTTTGGAAAAATCAACATATTAAATTTTCTGGCGGTTATATTAAATTGGTGCAGTATACGGTGTAAATCATCTTCACTCTGAAAAGTAGTATTCCGTCGTCTGCATAGCAGATTATACGGTATACAGTATACGGTGTAAATCATCTTCACTCTGAAAAGTAGTATTCCGTCGTCTGCATAGCAGATTTGTTTAAGTTGGTTTTCTCCCAATTGGTATCCTTTTTTAGTTCTTACTTTTTTTTATTTTATCCATAATCAGGTTTAACCATAGAGGACTCAAGGAATCTCCTTGTCTTGTCCCATTGCCTTGAATAGGGTCAGTTAGTTCTTCTTCAGCTTTTACTTTTATTGTGTTGTTTTGGTAGATATTTTCAATCATTTTGATTATTCCTAGAGGTATTTCTATGGCCTACAATAAATGGATAACGTCCTTTCATTTGACCCGATCAAATGCTTTTGAAAATATATACTTGATGCATTTCATAGAAATTTACAAATTGGTTTGTCTGTTTGAAAATGCTTAGATAAAGTGGTATATTTGCTGTGTGTTTGAAAGTAGAGTGAAGAGTTATAATTATGTTTTTGGCCGTTAGAAGATTAACATCGGAAATAGAAGTAGTTTTACATAGCGGAAAAAAATTTTTAACGTTGAAAAAGATTGTTGTGATAAAAAAATTATTTTGTTTTTTAAATGTTTAAAGAAAGTGGAAGCAGTGGTTTCTCGAAAGGTAGTCGAGAGAAGGCAACAACATTTGTAATTACAACAAAATTTATTATTCTATTGAGAGAAATTATTTAAAATCCAGAGGTAATAGGAGTTTTCGTTAGGACGAGAGACTTTTGATTTTTGGGAGCTGATCCAAGAAATGAGGTTCAGGGAATCGATAGTAGGGTCCAGGTCAATTTTAGGACAATATTAGAGGGAGAGAAGTTTTTTAAACTGAAGTGTAAATAACTAAAATTTATAGAGTTTGTTTTGCTTTGATAAGTTCAGATAAATAGTATAGGTCATTTAGTACAGCGAGTTAAAATTGGGCTGCGCAGTTTCTCAATTGTCAGTGTCTTGTTTTTACATGTGTAATAAACATTTTTTACAGGAAATAAATAAAACAGGAAAAGAACTCAAAAAGTATAAAATAGATATTGCAGCACTACAAGAATTACGCTGAGAGGGACAGGGACAGATTGATAAACAAGACTTTACAATGTTATATTCAGGAGGAAAGAAGCAAGGGCAAAAACGCGTGGGATTCATGATACTAAGGCACCTAAGAGAGAAAATTATAAATTTCAAGCCAATATTCGAAAGGATGGCCTATGTTAGAGTCAACAGCAAACCATTTAATATATCAGTCTTGAATTTATACGCCCCCACAGAAACGAGCAATACAGATAAAAAAGAAATCTTTTATGATAGGGTCGAAGAGGAGATAGAAAAAATACCCAAAGAAGATGTCATATTTGTACTAGGAGACCTCAACGCCCAGATTGGAAAAGAGGACTTTTTACAAAAAATTGCAGGAAAGCATACAATACACGAAAACACGAATGACAATGGCCAAAGACTATGTAACCTAGCAACAAGAACAAATTTGTTAATAAGCTCAACAAAATTTGAACACCCTAAAATACATAAGGTAACATGGAGGTCACCAGATCAGAAAACATATAGTCAAATTGATCACATAATGATTAATAAACGAAAACAATCGTCAATAAAAGATGTAAGAACGTTTAGAGGTGCGTGTACAGATTCAGACCACTACATGATCACAGCCACTATAAGACAAAAAGTTAAAATTGAAACAAAACAAAAAAACCAACATAAAAAGTGGAATGTCAATAAAATGAGTAATGAAGAAGTAAGAAAAAAATATGAAGAGGCAGTAACAGTTTAAATAAAAGAGAAATATAAACCAGAAGGTATAAACACAGAATGGGAGACGATCAAAAAATCAATAGAAGAAGCTGCAAATATGCAGATAGGTAAAAGTCAGGCTAAAACAAAAAACGGATGGTATAACCAAGAATGTAGAGAAATAACAGAAAAAAAAGTGCAAGCCAGAAATAAATGGCTAAGAACAGATAAAGAGGAAGACAGAGAAAAATATGAAAAATTAAGAAGGAATGCTAAGAAAGTGATAAGGCAAAATAAAAGAAGATGGGTAGACAAAAAATGCAGGAAATAGAGCAGGAAAGAACAAACAAAAATACGAAAAGTTTTTACGAAAAGATTAAAGAACAATACAAACAATACAAGGGCAAAACAAACGGAATAAAAAATAGAGAGGGAATAGTGATAATCGAGGACCAAGAATACAAGCAAGTATGAAGAGATTACTACAGAGAGCTCTTGACGGAGGAAACAACAGAAGAAGAAATGCATAACGAGGAGGAACCGGTGCACGAAGAAGAAGCAGATAAAATAGATGAAGTAGACATCGAAATTTCAAAAGAACCAACCTTAGAGGAATTGGATGAAGTAATACAGAGAAGCAAAAATGGAAAAGCCCCTGGTAAAGACGGAATTAATATGGAACTAATAAAATACGGGGGAAGGGAACTAAGAGGAAAAATACTGGCACTATTGAAAAATATATGGAAAGAAGGGAAAATGCCAGGGGACCGGGAGGTAGGGCAGATCATAACAGTACATAAAAAGGGAGACCAACAAATCTGTGAAAATTATAGAGGAATAACGTTACTAAATACAGCATATAAAATGTTGACATCAATAATAAAAAAGAGGTTATCAAAGATCCCAAAGAAGACAGTAGGACAGTACCAATGTGGATTCACAGAAGGAAGATCTACAATAGATGCAATACACACAATAAAACAAATAATGGAAAAAGCAAACGAGTATAAATTAGAATTGGAAATGTTATTCATAGACTTTAAACAGGCATTTGATTCAATTAAAAGGAACGGATTAATGATAGTACTTAAAAAATTAAAAATTCCACATAAACAGAGGAATTCAGTATAAACAAAGGGATGAAACAAGGAGATGCCTTATCAACAACGCTATTTAATCTAGCATTAGAATATGTACTACGAAATATAAATAAAGGAAATCTCAGAACAAGAGGTGGTCAAATAATTGCATATGCAGCCGATATTGCTATTATTGCAAAGAACAGAAAAATAATGAACGAAATGCTAGAAGAAATAAGAGAGAAAGGGGAGGTAATGGGGCTAAGACTAAATCAAGAAAAGACAAAAATATTAAGACTAGGGAAAAAACCAATGAAAGAAAAAATCAAAATAGGAAGTTCTAAGTTTGAAGAAGTAGTCAAGTACCTAGGAGTTACAATAAGTAAATCCGGAGAAATGAAATCCGAAATAAAAGAAAAAATATTAGCAGCGAAAAAATATTTTGCAAACAAAAGATTACTTAAAATCAAAACACTGACTAAAAAAAGTAAGATGAGCATTTATAACACCATAACTAGGCCAATATTATTATATGCAGGAGAAACAATGACGATGGTTAAAAAAGATGAAGAAGACTTAAGAATAGTAGAGAGAAAGATTATGAGAACCATACTAGGACTAATCAGAACAGAGCAAAATGAGTATAGAAGCAGAACAAATGCAGAAATTAAGGAAGACATCGTAACTAAAATAAAGCAATGCAGAGTTAGATGGTTAGGTCACATTTGGCGAGCAGGCGATGAGGCAGTGACATACGCAATGATAGAATAGAATCCAGGAGGAAGAAAGAGAAGGGGAAGACCGAGATCAAAGTGGCTGCAAGAAGTTGAAGAAGAACTCCAAAGGGCAGGAGTCAGAGAATGGAGAGGAAGAACTAGAGACAGAAAAAATGGAGAGATATTGTCAAGAAGATAAGATAAACAAAAAAGGACTGATCCACTTAAGAAATAGGATCTAGAAAGCATTTGCGGTTTAACCCCACACTGGGGTGTATAGCCATTATATATATATATATATATATATATATATAAACATTTTTTCAAGGTATTTTAGAAATATATGTAAATTTTTGTTTAACAATTTACATTTCTTTTATTTTCTTCTACTCCTGTTGTATGTTTTCACACTATTATAAGGCAAAAGTGTTTCAAAATTCAAAGAGGAACTCTAAGAATAAATTTAAATATTTGATTTAAAATTGATTTGATTTAAAGTTAAAGAATACTGATTTAAATTAATTTAGTGTTCGCTGTGTGAAATTAATGAAAATTATAAAATCAGTAACAGTATTTAAATTAAGATCATATTTAAATATCATTAAAATATAAATTTACATTAGAGATATTATATTTCTCTTTAAACTGAATAGTTTGGTCCTGAATTAGCAGTTGTTTAAATCCAAATAATTTATTTACTGAAATATTTTTCCTTATTTCTAAAAAAAAAAATGGACAATGTTCAATAATGTGTACATTATATATACATTATAATGTGTACATATATATATATATATATATATATATATATATATATATATATATATATATATATATATATATATATGTGTGTGTGTGTATATTATATATATATATATATATATATATATATATATATATTATAAACATAATGTTACTTAGTAACACGTGAAGTACAAAAAATAAACAACACGTATTTATTTGGCTTTCTATTTACCTTTTCATTAAAATTTTCTATCTCTATAAGGTAATATATTCAAATCAAAGGTCTTTATTGGGACATTTTCCTTTATGTATAGATTGAAGTGCTGAGAACTTACTCAATATTCTCCTTTATATAATAATAGCTACGAGTCAATCTGGTTTAGTTGGTAAAGTCTAATAGCCGAGAGAACAATGAAGAGTTTACGGCAATCAATAGTTCCTTTAAAGTTACCTATTTGATAGTTTAAGGGATGAAATGTGTCCCAAAAAATTAGTATACAATAAAGGGGTTAAACAGAGGATTATTAGATAATCTTTTTAAATAAAGGACTAACACAATAAGTATAAAAATGTAAAGTTATTATGACAATTTATTTGACATTTATAAGTAATGCAGTCTTAATGCAAGCGTATTTTTTTGGCAGTGTTTCTTGTGTTTTGAATGAACATTTTTATTTTTTTTATAGGGGGGACTGCCACAAAAAATGTTTAAAAAAGTCCATAGTGCCAAGTTTAAAAATGTGCACCTGGCAACCAACTAAAACACTTCCATTACTAATGGTTCACCAATTTTATTTATTAGTAGCATTTTTTTAAAAATATGTTAGCGGTCGAATACGACCGCATGGGCGTACGCGACATACTTCCCGTGGTGTCAAGCGGTCGTTATGGCGGTCGTTCTGTTCATGATGAGACTTTTTATGTATTATTCCGTCCATTGATTTCTTTGACTAGTTTTTTATCAGTAGAGGTCTTCTTCTTCTTCTTCTTCTTCTTCGTGCGACTAGGATTACTCCTGTTTGTCTGCCTCTTATTCTGTTTCAGTCGTTGTTGACTGTACATAATCTTTCCACCTTTTTGGCGGCCTTCCAACGGGTCTTCTGCTATACGGCTTGTTGTTTTTACAGATGTTCGCTAATCTATCTGGTCCCATTCGGTTTACATGTTAGTTCCAGTTTTTTTTTTCTTATTTTTATCCACCTGTTAATATTTTGAATTTTGCATTGTTCGCGTATACTTCTGTTGGTTTGTCTGTCTCTTAATGATATGCGCGCTATTGATCTTAAAACTTTCATTTCGCTATTGTTGATTTGTTGTTTCGTCTTTTTTGTATCGGTCCTTGTCTCCGCTGCACATGTTAGGATTGGTCTTACTGTTGTCTTGTATAGTTTTATTTTGATTTCCGTGGTCAGATATTTGTTTCTCCATATGGTATCTCGGATGCAACCACTTACTCTTGCCGATTTTGATGCTTGCCTTGTGGTCTCGGTTCTTATATCCCTGTCACTAGTGATCTCTACTCCTAGTTAATTGAATTTCATTACTTGTTCTACAATTTTGCCGTCTATTTATAGTTTGCATCTACGCGGCTCTTTACTGATCACTATACATTTAGTTTTTTCTACTGATATTCTCATATTAAGTTTGTTTGCTGTGATACTAAAGGTGTGGAGCTGCCTTTGTAGGTCATATTCGTTATCAGCAATTAGTACTGCATCATCCGCATAGCATAGTATCGTGATTTTATGCGCTCCCATGTGGTATCCGTGTCGTTTTCTTACTTTGTGAATTATTTGATTTATCACCATATTGAATAACAATGGGCTGAGCAAGTCTCCTTGGTGGATTCCTACTTTTAGTTATATGCATTCTGTTTCCCCTGTTGGCATTATAACTCTGGTCTTGTTGTTCTTGTTAATTTCATTAATTGGCCTTATTATCTGATGGTCTATTTGTTCATCTTGTAATAAATTTAAGATGTCATTTCGCTTCACCCTGTCAAAAAAACTTTTTAAATCTACAAAGCACATATATGCTAGTTTTCCATATTTAATAGACTTCTGTAACAGCCACACCTCTCCATGGCTGAATACCACCAAAGTTACCATGACAGTGTCCACCGAGAGTGAACGGTGACAAGAGACACAGAGACATATATATGTTTTGTTGTTGTAAGATATAGATTAAATTGTAATACATGGTTTTCCTTTTAATAAAATCGTGTAAATCAATATTCACAGTCATTACCTAACTATTTTAACTAATACCCACATCACAACTGGCACCCAACTTGGGCAAAATAGTTTAAAGTGTAGTTCGTACTGTGAAAATCGTAAAGTTTCATTGTGAACAGAAAAAAAGTGTTTTTGCTCCCGCCATTGTAAGGTGATTAGTGGACATTTTCACTTAGTTTAGTGCTTCACAACAATAAATCTACTGTGTATGTGACTGCTGTGGAAACTCCGCACAGACCATCCAAAAACATCCTGTGGGAATATCAATCTTCCACTACAGACCATTCAAAACATCCTGTGGGAATATCAATCTTCCACTAGGCCATTCAGAAACATCCTGTGGGAATATCTAGCTTCCATTCAAGGGTATTTACAAGAAATAAGCAACAGAAACTGTAAGCCTTTAATTTTTATTACTATTTTTGTGGTAAACTTGCAATCACGGCAACAAACGATAAACACAGTTATTCGCTTAGGTCGACGACGGTTTTTAGTTTAAGCGAATCAACATCAGCAGAAATGTCTTCGGTAAATTTAACAAGCGAACAGTTTCAAGCCTTATTAAATACAATAGCAAGGCCTATTTCGGACTCAGGTAGTTTAGCAAAATGCGCTTCTCGCTTCGATGGATCAAAGGGGGCTGATGTAAAAGCTTTTATAGATGCGGTCGAGATCTATAAAGAGTGCACCCACGTATCTGACGCGAACGCATTAAAGGGTATACCTATGCTGCTAGACGGTTTCGCCGCCACGTGGTTTCAAGGTGTTAAAAATACGGTAAACACGTGGGCCAGCGCCATTAATTTATTACGATCGACTTTTGGACCTCAAAAACCAGCCTACAGAGTGTATCGGGAACTGTTTTTGACGGAACAAGATGCTAAAACTCCGGGTGACATTTTTGTATGCAAAGCGCGCGCGATAATAGCTCAGTTACCGGCAGATACATTAACCGAAGCCACTCAATTAGATATGGTATACGGTTTGTTGCATAGGAGAATACGTGAAAAAGTAGCACGTGATAAGATCAATACATTTAGCGAACTCTTAAAAGAAGCGAGGCAAACTGAAGAATCGTATGAAAATCCGGAAATAAATATTAAAAACGAAAACGAATCAAAACGGGTACGGTGTAGCTTTTGCAAAAATCCAGGTCACGTGAAGGATGAATGTCGAAAATTGGCCGCAGTCAGAACCAGGGAAGCAGATTATCGAAAATCTTCGGTTGAGCCCAAACCTAATCCTCCTCTAGTAACTTCTCGTACTAGCCCTAAACCAACCTTTCCTACTTCGAAATAGATTTCGTGTTATGGATGTAAGACTCCTGGATTCATTAAGAGTAATTGTCCAAAATGCAAATCATCCAGTAAATCCTCAGCAGTATCTGAATTTATGCTTGCTGAAACAGTTAATGTCGACCAACATTTTGCCACAAACCTATCAACTAAACCCATTGTTCAGGTCACTATTGAAGGTCATGTAGGTCATTGTTATCTTGATTCGGGAGCACAGTGCAGTATTGCTGGCTCTCAGCTAAGAGATATCCTCTTAAAGGATGAGGTACCCTTTTCCACAAAAAGTGTAGACATGACCCTAGCGGATGGTAGGACTACTTCTACTACTGTTTTGGTCTTTGATTTAGTTGTTATCTTACAAAACCGCTCTCATAGCATTTCCTTAATTTCTGTGCCCACACACACAAATAGTCGTACCTTACTGGGGGCAGACTTCTTAAGAAAAGCTAACATCATTCTAGACATTCCTAATGACTCATGGTTTTATGGTGATGTCCCTAATATCCCCTACTCATTTGCTCCAGATCCAGCTCAGGTCAGCTCTCCTTGCCAGGTCAATAGCGTTACTCTTGCTCATTTAGAACTACGAGTAGATGAAGGAATTTCTCTATCCTTAGAAGAAAGATCCAATCTTAACAACATTGTTAAGAAAAATTCTGATTTATTCGTATATAATATAGACCCTACTCCATATGCTGAACACTCCATTGTATTGGTTGATGATGTACCAATATCTGTTCCACCTTACCGTATGTCAGAGCCCAAAAGGCAATTACTGCGTCAGGAATTAGATAAACTTTTGGCTCAAGGCATAATCGAAGAGTGTGAGTCCCCATATGCTTCACCTGTGGTACTTGTGCCTAAGAGAGATGGAGGTATCAGATTAACAGTAGACTATCGACGCTTAAACGCAATAACACGTGCAGATAAGTACCCTCTGCCACGTATTGAAGATATTTTGCATGCAGCAAAGGAAACCCGATTTATGACTACCCTCGACTTAAAATATGGTTATCATCAAATCTCTGTACGAACAGCTGATCGTGACAAAACAGCCTTCGTGTGTCCATTTGGCACCTTTCGTTACACACGCATGCCCTTTGGTATGTGTAACAGTCCCGCTAGTTTCCAAAGGATGATTGATAAATTTCGTGCTGGTCTTCAAAATCTGAATATCCTAGCTTATTTAGATGATCTGATAATATTATCCCCATCCTTCTCTGATCACATAGACGATTTGAAACAAGTACTCAACCGGATGCGCCTATTTAAATTATGTCTAAATAGAGCAAAATGTTCATTCGCCTGTTAGGAAGTCCTATATCTCGGACACATCCTTTCACCTTTGGGTATCCGGCCAAGTGAAAATAAAGTATCTGCCATATTAAACATGACACCACCCCTAAATGTTACTCAACTGCTAAAATTCCTGCAAACATGCTCATGGTTCCGTAGATTCATCGAAAATTTATCCCATGTTGCTAAACCTTTGTCGAATTTAACCAAGGAAAATGTGAAATGGACCTGGGGAGCAGAACAACAAGAGGCCTTTGAATGTCTGAAACAATTATTGTGTTCCGCCCCAATCCTACGACAAGCTGACCGCAATTTACCTTATATACTTCGTACAGATGCTAGCAATTATGCTTTGGGGGCATGTCTTCTCCAGGGGGAGAAAGAGAACGAACGACCTGTAGAGTATGCTTCGAGACTTCTGACTCCTGCTGAACAAAACTATAGCACTACAGAACGAGAAGCTCTCGCTGTGGTTTGGGCAGTGAAGAAATTTCGAGGATACTTAGAAGGCGCTACTACAATAGTGCAAAGTGATCACCAGGCCTTAAAATGGCTAATGACCTTAAAGTCCCCTACTGGACGGTTAGCTCGATGGGCTTTAGAGCTCATGCCATATGACCTAAAAATAGAATATATCACAGGAAGAAAAAATGTAATCGCAGATACTCTATCAAGGCCTCCCATGACAGAAGTTCCCATCATAGCTGAAGTTCATCTAGTAAGAGTAGATTTTCCAACTCTTAGTGTTGCTGATGTTCGAGAAGAGCAGCTTAATGATCCAGATGTTGCCAAGATTATTAGATGTTTAGAAGATCCCTCTTCTGACACAAGCGTAGATTTCAAGAGGTGGGCAGAAAGAGGATATATCATGAACAATGGGATATTATACCGTTATACTCCTGAAGTAGATGAAGAAGAGCCCCAATTGGTAGCGGCTAGTACACGTATTCCTCACATACTGCATGAGTACCATGATTCCGCTACTGCTGGTCATTATGGAGTGGAGAAGACATATCAAAGAATAATAAAACGCTACTATTGGCCTGGAATGAAGAAAATTATCTCTGACCATGTAAGTAAATGTCTTGAGTGCCAACGCTATAAAGTCTCTAACCTCAAACCCGCTGGTCTCCTACAAACCCCTGTTCAGGCCCAGAGGTTTGAAGTGCTATCTATTGATTTATTTGGGCCTTTGCCCCTCTCTCCTCAAGGTTATACATGGATTCTGGTAGTGGAAGACACTGCTAGTCGTTGGGTAGAATTATTCCCGTTAGAATCTGCTACTGCCGCTGCCTGCGCCAAGTGTTTCATAGACAACATAATCTTACGATACGGAATCCCTCGTCGAGTCGTCAGTGACAACGGTACTCAGTTCGTGAGTGCGGTAATGCAGCAAGTGGCGCATTGCTTTGGGTACCAACAGAACCTTATACCTGTATACCACCCGGAAGCTAACCCCGTCGAACGAAAAAATAGAGACATTAAAACTCAGTTAGCTATTCTAACAAATAATGACCATTCGTCTTGGTCTGAAAAGTTACCCGCTATACGGTTCGCGATGAACACTGTGAAGTGCGACTCAACCGGTTTCACTCCTGCGTACCTCACGTTCGGTCGCGAGTTACGAACTCCTGATGATGCAAATCGTGATTTTCGAAGCATCATAGCCAAGGACAACTTCGTGCCACAAATCACGCCCTATCTAATAACTTTGAGTAAAGCTCTTAGTGAAGCCCGCGAGACACATGAACAATCCCAAGATAGACGTAAGAAGTATAAAGACTGCCACCGCCGCTCGGTTTCGTTCGAAGTAGGTGATATTGTGCTAGTCGATTCGCATACACTAAGTGACGCGTCTAAGTCCATAACTTCGAAGTTCGCGCCGCGTCGTGACGGACCCTACAAGGTGACCAAAATGCTGTCCCCTACAACCTATGAAGTTTCACACATCGACACTCCGGATGTTCCTGCTGGAAAATATCATGTCTCAGCCTTGACGCCTTTCCATGCCGATCCAGAAGATCCGTGCCCTGCTCCAGTTCAACCTCTCCGTAGAAGAGGTCGTCCAGTGAAATCCTCAGAAGCCGACCCTCCTGCTCCACTGGTCTCCTGCCCAGAGTCTTTGATCCTTGGGTTAGACGATAGCGAAATGGGCCCCCCTGTTGGAGATGACCTTGCTCAAATTGAAGCTGAACCTGAACCTGACCCTATTGCCAGACGTAGACAACCCCGACCAAAACGTTGTCATTGCTGTCCTGTAGAGCTCTATTCCTGCTTAGACTCTGTTGCCCCACCCGCGAGTCGCCAGGGTGGTGCAAAGGGGGAGGATGTAACAGCCACACCTCTCCATGGCTGAATACCAACGAAGTTACCATGACAGTGTCCACCGAGAGTGAACGGTGACAAGAGACACAGAGACATATATATGTTTTGTTGTTGTAAGATATAGGTTAAATTGTAATACATGGTTTTCCTTTTAATAAAATCGTGTAAATCAATATTCACAGTCATTACCTAACTATTTTAACTAATACCCACATCACACTTCTCTATTATTTGTCTGATAATAAAAATTGCGTCTATTATGCTGCGGTTCTTCCGGAAGCCTTGTTGTTCATCTACCATGTTCGCTTTTTCCTCGATTTTATCTTTTATGACTGCCGTTAACAATTTTAATGTGCTATTCATCAGACTAATGCCTCTATAATTTTTAGGATTTCTCGAGCCTCCCTTTTTAAGTATCGGTAGCAGGAGACTTTCCTTCCATTCCGCTGGTACTACTCCGGTATTTATTATATCGACGAATAATTTTAGGAGCCATTTGCCTAGTGTTCCTCCTCCATATTTTAGCAGTTCATTGTTTATCTTATCAGGACCAGGTGCTTTTCTGTTTTTTAATTTTTTATTTGTTCTTGTAGCTCTTCTTCTGACATTAGTACTCTATCATGAGTTTCGTTAATGATTCTTTCTCTGTTCTCTTCTTCTCCTTCTCCATATAATTTTGTGAAATGCTCAGTCCATTGCTCCTCCGTAATGTTGTCTATGCATACAAATTCATTCATTTCTGTTTTTTGTTTCCTTATCATCTTCCACACTTTTTTCTGAGATCCATAGAGGTCGTATTCCATATCTTTGGTAAATTTCTCCCAGTGTTCTTTTTTGATGTTATCTATTTCTTGGTTTACTCTGTTCCTAATTCTCACGTAGTTTTCTCGTGCCTCCGGTGTCCCCACTCCTTTGTATGTTAGGAAAGCTTGTTTCGTTTCATTTGCTAGTGCTTTCACCCTTTCGTCGTACCATGGAGTTTTGTATTCCCGTTTATTTCTGTTAAGTTTTCTTTTACCTAAAGCTTCTTTCGCTGCTTGTAGGATACATTTTTTAATAATTTTCCAGGTTTCTTCTATATTCTTTTTAGTCTCTAGGTTATGGCTGTTTAGCTTTTATGTTAGTTGTTCTTCAGTAGAGGTTTAATTATTAATAAAGTCGCGGTAAAGTGATGGTTGGTATGGTTTTGGAAGGCAATGAACGTTCAGGTAAGATATAATTTTTATATTATATTTTCATATGTAAATAATTGCATAGGATTACTATTTGTACAAGTAGGTACATACACAATAAGCAAGATTATGTTCTGAAAAATACGCTTTTATTTATTAGAATAAAATAAAAATATGCTTTATTGTAATTGCAAAATATACAGACAATACAGATATTATATAGAAATACTTATAGGCAAAGCTTACAGAGAGTCGAAAAAAAAAACAATAACTAATACAATTTACTGAAATTATATAAATCGTCAATATAAATAAAAAATTATAAAGTAAAACAAAAACAATTTATTGCAAAATTTAAATAAATTACAAATTGCATAATTTACCTTAGTTAAGTACCTGAAAATTTTTGAGTTTCACTGTTACAAAAAATTTTTTGTTTTTTTTTTCAGATGACGAACGTATGATCACAGTTCCTTTGATTCTGACCTATAACCTCTATTGTTACCTTCCAGCGATGAAAAAATTGCATATAAATTCCGATGGATCAGAAGCGTAAGCAGAAAATAATTTGAAAAATAAACGTAGAAAGCTAAATACTCTTGTGGCAAAAAGAGAAATTGGTAATGAGCTATTCTGTTCTAAGTCACATTCCAGTCTGGATAACATTTCCAGAGAAATACACTCTTCGGGTGAAAATTCAAAAATTATTGTTCAACTATTCCCTTTGGAAACAAACAATGCTAGTTCCTGGAAAGAACTAGATGATTTTTTTCAAGTTACAATCGATCAATAAAGGCAACAAAACATATTATCATTTGAGCCAAATGAAGACAACCAAAGCTAGGAAAATTTTGTTGATGGATACAAACCATTCTCATAGAAAAAAAACCTATTGGCAATCACAATATTTTCATCTATTCTCCGGAAGCTGGATTACAGGCAAATTACGCTGCAGCTCTTATAAAAAATTTGTCCCCCATAATTGTGTTGGAATTCTCATGGACGGTGATATAGATGAAATGGTTAATCAAACTAACTTGTATGCCACCCAGGTTTTGTGCAATATTGATGATATCACTAACGAATCTAGACTATATCGATGAGTTCCAACCAACAGAAAATAATTAATATAGGCTGCCTTCTATAGGTATATACTGGAGTACTGAAAATTTTTACAAAAATTGTATGGTTCCGAAAATTATGCCTAGAAACCGATTTCAGCTCCTTCTAAGAATGTGGCACTTAACCGATAATCGGTAATCTGAATACCACGTATCCAGATGGTAAAACCGTTGTAAGATTAACTCGTTAAAAACTTTCAAGCAGTTTATAAACCATGACGTATATTCTGTATTGATGAATATGGTATTCCTTTCCAAGGTCGGCTAGAAATGAAGCAGTGCATACCGCAAAAAACGCATAAGTATGGAGTAAAGACTTTTAAGTTTTATAGTGATAATGGCTGCACATGAAATATAAGGATGTATGCAGGTAAAGAGAAAAAATCTGTACCAACAAATGTAGCGATCAATCAGAACACCCTTTGAATTTAGGACGTATTTATTTTACTTGACAAGAAAACGCAATATACGGGGACGCTCAGAGCAAATCGTCGTGGAAACCCAAAAGACGTAATAAATAAAAAATTGGAAAAAGGGAAAAGGTTGTTATAAAAAGAAGATTCGAGCCAACGTAACAAAAAATCGGATCAAAAAGTAGTAACTTACTGTGACACTTGTGAAGGTCAAGCACACCATTGTTTAGATTGTTTCAACAAACATTCCAAATAACTGATAATTTTTAATTTCTTTTATGTTTTTATTTAGCTTTTGTATGTTTTTTAGTTTGTAATGAATATTTTTTACATTTTTATATTTTTTATTCAAAATAAAGATATGTCAAAATTTCGATATTATTTTATTCTGTCTTGTACTGCCTAAATGAAAACTGATATGTACATGCAACGACTGTATGCCACAGAGTTCGGATACTGTAATAACTTCGCTTCTCTATACTACCTCTGGCAAAACAGGAGCAATATCACAGACCGTATCAAATCGGTCGTATACGACCGTCGTGGCATGAAGTATCTGTTGAACTGTCGGTCGTATACGACCACCTGGCAGTTAACCTGTTAATTTTCTATAATAAAATAATGGTACAAACTTTTACTTAAGGTAACCATGATACTTAAGAATAAGGTATAAGTATGAGTTTAAATCACACTTTCAAATTCCGTAATGTTTATCTTCTTTTTGCCTCTTTTATTTCACAATGCTTCGTTCTGTTATACAATTGTATTAAAAAGTGACAAAATTAGAAAACATAAATTAGATAAGAGAAAAAGAAATGGGAAATGGAAACCACAAGAAAACTTAATAAATAATAAAAACCGAAGTCAGTTGAATAAACCAAAATTAATAACACTATCAAAAATCAAATAAAGGAAGAAGTCAGAGAAACCGACATGAACAAAATAGGAGCGTTTATCGAAAAATAAAAATGAGTAAAGTCTTAAAGGAGAAGTAGTGAGAACCGAAACTAATAAATAAAGTTTTAACGTCTAGGTTTTAGGCGTTGGGCGCTAATGTATAACCATTGACCGAACCATCAGAAATGGTGAGTGAAAATAGGTAACAATATAACTAACTTCGAAAGTTGGGAACCAATGTAAAACAATAAAGCTAACAACTTTTTGTGGAAGCCAATAAATTGTTAGGCCTCGTTAAGCTTAGTCTCTTAGGTGTGAGAAGGTCTTATGTTAGAAGTTAATATAAAAAAGAGTTTGGCTAGGACAAGATAATCAATAATCATATTTGTTTTACATAAATAAATGTAAAAATAAAATTTTAATAGTAAATTAAAATCCCACAAAATCGCAAAGCAAATCTTGTCTATAATCTTTATATAAAATTTTTAAATGATACTTAAGTACTCAAATTAATTGACATGTGTACACGTCACTGTTTAGCTGCACTTAAGCTGCTTTAGTGGAAGGTGGCGTGAAGATTTTTAACGAGAGTACTTCTAATGAGAGTACATAAACTAAGAACATTGTAATACGGATAAATAAATAAGGTCCCGTGTATTAAAATATTCTATTACCCATTACTCTTATTGGGTTTTTTGATATGCTATAAATAATATCATATAATATAACAATTATAAATAATTTGCTATATGGCAAATCCACAGCATGAGTTATACATATAAGTGTAAAATATTCTTTGTTTTTGTATACTTTATAAAAGTCTTGCTTTAATAAATTATCACTAATTTCGATCAAAAAGATAAAATGTCATCTAAAATATTTATGATTAAATTATTGTTTAATTTTTAAAATATAATAATTTAAATGTAATAAAATCAAACACAATATATATATATATATATATATATATATATATATATATATATATATATATATATATTGAGTGACAAAAAAAGGTTTACATCTACGCATGTTTATCATAATTCATAAATTTTTTACATATCGATTTACCTATCTTGGGATGAACAAGTAATAAATTTTTATTATTCGTATCTCTATCTGTTAAGTTTTCGTGGTGGATGCGTTTGGTGAAAGCCTTTTTTATATTACTCAAATTACCTAAATGCGTAGCATTCGCATTCCAGCTAAGTGACTTTGAGTGAAGTTTCTAAGAGACCCAATCAGAGCTATGGTCAAATATTATAGTATCCTACTAGCAGAGATTATCTGGTGAGAAAATTCCAAAAAAATGTGGGTCCTATTTTATTTTTTCTTCTTTGTCAATGAAAAAACTCAAAAAGGACTGTACATTGGACTCCACAAAAAAACACATTAAAAAATTTGGTTATGGTACAGCCGTCAGAACCCAACCGTTTATTGTAGTTGAAGCAGCAGATTATTATTATTTTTATCTACTGCTTCAACTACAAAAAATGGTGGAGTTCTGACACCCGTACCATAACCAAATTGTTTAATGTGATTTTTGTGAGGTCCAATGTACAGTCCTTTTTGTGTTTTTTTTTTTAATAAAGAAAAAAAAATAAAATCGAACCTGCATTGTTCTGTAATTTTCTAACCATATGATCTCTATTACTAGGATACTTTAATATTTTTTTTTATTGAGAATAACCCGCATCAACCATAGCGGGTCTACAATATAGACTATAATATATTATAATGATTAATATAAAATATAAACAAAGTTTTTACAAAGTTAATTATAATTTAGAATTTTTCTTGAAGTATCACTTCAAGATATAGATTTGATAATATAATTTCTTTTCTTTAAAAACCTAATGATTTTGTCACAATCCGTACTGTCTAAAGCGCACTTTATATCACTTTGTAGTCCAGTAGCTTGTCTTTCCATTTAATATAATGGACAGTCTATAACAATGTGGCCTACAGTTATATTGGTGTCACAGGCGTAGCATATTCTACGAGGTTCCTTCGTTTGTAGGTGTAAGTGCTTCAGTGCTTCTGGTATGTTCTATTCGGATACGATGTAGTACAACACGGTCCCTTCGCTTTACTAAATTTGGTGTTTTTGCTGATAGATCTGGGTTTGCTTGCCGCAATTTATTATTTGGTGAGAGTTGCCATCCTCGTAACCATAAGTTTTTTGTGTACTCATTGATGCATTTTTTCATATCTCAGTGAGGAATTTAGTTGGTTCTATCATCGGATCTCTTGATTTTACAAGCTTCTTTGGCCATTTGATCAGCTATCTCATTTCCTGTTATCCTCGTATGAGATGGTATCCACACAATATGTAGTTGTTTATGATTATTTTGTAGAGTCACAAAGTCTTTTTTAATCTGTTCTAAAATCGGATGATTCGGATATATTTACTGAATTCCCTGGATTGCACTTAAGGAATCTGTGAATATTACTGTCATGATTTCAGGTCGATTAAGAGTTTGTTGTACTGACTTGAATATCGAAAAAAGTTCAGTACAATATATTGAGTAGTGAAAACTTGAGCACAGAATCCTCTGTGACAATGGCGGATTCTACTGTTTCCAATTAGGGTGGTTTTGATGCATCGGTATAAACTAGTTGACAGGATAAATATTTATTTTTAATATTGTAGAAGTATTGGAGAAAAAGAGATAAAGGAGTATTGTCCTTAGTATAAGTTGACAGATCTATATTATAATATGGAATTTGTATAGTCCAAGGGGGAGCATAATCAAAATTGGCATGCATAATACCCGGAAATGTGAAGTTACTAATTCTTTTGCTGAAGTTGATAGCTTGCTTGCGTATTGTAAACTGAGACGTAATCTTCTAATAGAAAGTAGAGATTCATTTTCTTCGACATAAAGACTTTTAACAGGACTGGTTCTGTAGGCCCCTAGAGCTAGTCTTAGTGCGGTATTTTGCACAATATCTAATTTTTTTAATTTTGAGTCCTTAAGAATATTTATGTTCTGTAAACATGATTTTTTAAGTAATTGGATGAGTTTGTTCCAACTTGATCATACAGTGTTAATTTTGAAAGATTTGCAACTATTTGATGTTTTTGAGAAAAGCACATTACTTTGGTTTTAACCGTAGAAAATTTCGGTCCTGTTGTTTTAGACCATTTTTGTAGGGAATTAATAGAAAGTTGTATAATGTTTGATGCCATATTAAGATTCTTTTGAGAAATATAGATTACAAGGTCATCTGCATATAGGATTGCTTTAACAGGGTTTCGAATACTAATCTCAATATCGTTAATTGCAACTAAAAAGAGTTTTGCGCTTAGTGTAGATCCTTGGGGTATCCCATTTTTCTGTGTATAGTATTCTGAAAATTCCGGATTTCATTTAACTCCGAAATTTCTGTCATCCAGAAAATTTTTGACGAATTCTAGAAAATTTCCATATATGCCCCAATGCTGTAATTTAACAATAACGTCATATTTCCATATAGTATCATAAGCTTTAATTATATCAAAGAAGACACCTATAACTTGTCGATTAGTTGCAAATGCCTTATTAACTGCCGATTTTAGCGACACTAAATTGTCAGTTCTGCTTCTATTTTTTCTAAAGCCGCTTTGCTAATAAACTATTAGATTTTTTAATTCTTAAAAGAATTGTAACCGTCTATTTAATTTTTTTTTTGTAATTTACATAAGGAAGATGTTAAGGATATTGGTCTATAAGATTTCGGGTTGGACTTGTTTTTGTTAGGTTTCAAAAGAGGAATTATTGTATCGGTACTCCAGGATTTAGGAAATTGTTTGGTCGAGAATAAAAAATGGAATATTTCTAAGAGTAGATGCTTAGCAGCTTAAGGAAGATTAATTAAAAAACAATTTGAAATTTTATCTGATCCAGGGCTAGAGCTTTTAAGTTCTTGCGGTGCTTCGTTTAATTCTTGCATACTGATTGCAACATTTAGCGGACTGATGGAATTTGTAATTTTGACCTCTTTTTCTATTTTTTCTGGTTTTCGACAAATGATGGGTCATGTACGGAATCACTTGAATATGTCTGAAATAAGTTCGCTCAAGCGTTGGCTATTTGACTGTTGTTTGTAATTAAGTTTCCCTCAATGTCAAAAGAGTTAATTTTGGTGTTTTATGAAATGCCTTTAATCCTACGGATTTCATTCCAGATCTCTGATGCAGGAGTATTTTCGGTTATTGTTGAAACATTTTGCCATTATTCACGTTTACTTTTTTTAATTACGTACCTTGAGTAGGCTGTATATTTTGTAAAAGCTGTTATGTTTTCTCGTGTATGTTGTTTTTTTAATACATTAAATGCATGCTTACGTTGTTCAAGTGTGTCTTCATATTAGTTGTTCCACCGCGGTACTGAATGTTTACGTTTTGATTTTGCTGTTTTGCCTATAATATTTGTGGCTACCTCTGTTAATATTGAGGTAAATTTATCTGTAACAACATTAATGTTGTCTCCTATTGTTGCAAAATTAGGTAGGTAGTCTTTAATATGTTGTTGGTAAACTATCCAATTTGCATCTTTAGTTTTCCATGTTTCTGAAAAATTTATGATTGTTCTTGTGGAATTATTATTTCTTATTTTTATAGGGCAGTAGTCTCTATCGTAGGTATAGTATACTTATAGTACAGTATAGTATACTACTCGTAGGTAGTATACTTCCGAGTTTAGACTAGGAGCTAGGAAACTTTCACTTATAGTCGGATCAGTAGCAGAATGATTGCCAATTACAGAGTTAAACCGATATTTTTCTCTTGTGTTTAATAGTAACTACAAAATCTGTTTTTTAAAGAAATTTTTCTATTTGTTCTCCTCTTTTGTCTGTGGAATAACCGCCCCAGAAAATGTTGTGACAGTTAAAGTCACCTAGAATAAGTCTAGGTTTTGGAAGTTGCTCGATTAAATGTTCCAGGTCTTTTGCGACAAAATTCATGTCTGATGGGATATAAACATTGCATACGAATAGCTGAGTTGGACATTGAACTTTAATTGCTACGGCTTCTAAAGCAGAGTGTAAAGGAATCTCTTCTGATTGAACTTTAATTGCTACGGCTTCTAAAGCAGAGTATAAAGGAATCTCTTCTGATTCTAGATTAGAATTAACCCATATTGATACCCCACCGCTTGCTTTATTGGCGTAGTTTCTGCTTTTGTGGTATGAATCAAAATGTTTTAAGTTGTATATTTTTGTTGTTTTTAAAGTTTGTTTCTTGTAGAGCTATAATTTGTGGGTTTATTTCTTTTATTAAGGGTTGAAGCGTTTTGATGCGTGTAAATAATCTTTGTATATTCCACTGAATAATATTCATTTATTATTACTTTTTTAATTGGTGCTTTCTTGAGAAAAATCTATATCTTCGGAGTTGTCATTACTTTAATATTTGACCATAGCTCTAAAGCTATGGCTCCACGAGCGACAGATTGTCTCTAGCAGTAGCAGTAAAATGTAGCTTGATAAATGAAAACAACAGCAGTGATACTGAGTGGCTCCATGCGCTGTAGATTTTCGCTTTGTTTTGAGACCGAGACGCGTCGTCAAGGTCGTGTCGCGTTCGAATAGATCCGGACCTATTTTTTAGCAGTAATTTACAGCGCGTTTGTGGCTCCACTAGCAGTAATTTCTCGCTTGGGGCAGTAATTGCCATTTAATCAGATATTTTTGTTCTTGTTTGTTTATTTCTATATGTTTGTTAAGTTGTTTATTTGTTTTTATAAATTACTTTAAGTTTTTTCATACAATTTTGTGTCTCAAATCATAACAAAAAATTATAAGTTCTAAGAAAGAAATAAATCCAATATTTTCTTTATCGGTATTCTAGATAACCAAAATCATTGGATGTTTTTTTTCAATCCCAATTAACCCTATCAAACTGTACTTTATAATAGTTGGCATTATTAAACAAGAAAAAGTTGAATAGAGAGAATAAACAGTTTTTATTGATTTCCCGAAAATCCATTTTTTGGATTTCCTTCTTCGAACTGGTGATTCATTTCTATATAAGTGGTTGTCTAATCATGTCGATACCTTTTTGCCATAACATCGTAAGTCTCGATTGGTAAATTTTACAGTACGGCAGTTTTTTCAATAAACGTGTTTAGAAATGTCCAATTGAAGTGAAAATTGGCATCCGGACGTACTACGATGAGTGTTTGAAGTAAAGTAATGATTTTTCTTCAAAATAGTTTCAGTTTTTTTGTAGTTGGACTTACGTTACTTTGGAAGCATTAAAAATAATTTTGCTACCGTAGTTTTATACAAGTCCAACACTTACGATAATTTTGGTAAATTCAGAAATAATTTCACATTATGATTGTTATCGTAAGCTCAGCACTTACGATAAAAAGTATGTTTAGACGCAGCCTCATAAAGTAACATAAATATCGATACCTTTTTGCCATAACATCGTAAGTCTCGATTGGTAAATTTTACAGTACGGCAGTTTTTTCAATAAACGTGTTTAGAAATGTCCAATTGAAGTGAAAATTGGCATCCGGACGTATTACGATGAGTGTTTGAAGTAAAGTAATGATTTTTCTTCAAAATAGTTTCAGTTTTTTTGTAGTTGGACTTACGTTACTTTGGAAGCATTAAAAATAATTTTGCTACCGTAGTTTTATACAAGTCCAACACTTACGATAATTTTGGTAAATTCAGAAATAATTTCACATTATGATTGTTATCGTAAGCTCAGCACTTACGATAAAAAGTATGTTTAGACGCAGCCTCATAAAGTAACATAAATATATATAAAAAAATACCAAAAATCATTTATTTAAGGTAATTTATTTGTGAAAAGTAAAAAGTACAATAGGCATTTAACTGAACAACAAATAGCTTTAGTCATAAACTTGCCATAAACAAATAGTCATAATATCTAATGTTATTGCATGTGGTATAATAAATATGAATCATAGCTAGTCAGCAGAAATCTTATCTTGGGGCCCTTCATCGCTTTCGTCTTCCTCATCGGATTCTGCTAGCTTATCTGGCGTAGCTGACGTTTTCATTAGCCTATGTTCTTTATTCTTTTAAAACCTGAGAGGAATTATATTGTAGTCGCAGAGATCAATTAAGTCTTTTTTCTTTGCAACGGAAATAGACAATTTTTGAGACTAAAGCCGTTTTGTTTTTTTTTCCTTTTAATTCCATCGTGAAATTGATGCAGTTCTGGCCATTATTTAAATATTCAACCTTTATAATAATATATGGGTTACCTTTCTCAAATTTTACATTTTTAATTTTACTGATTTTTATAGGTTTTCCGTTCTTACATTTGAATTTACTCGGTTTTAGTACATCATCAGATATTTTTTTCCATTCTAAGAAGTCGCTGAAATCAATTTTTATTGTTTCAAATGGTTTAGGTTTGGTACGACAGTTGGATATCAATTTACACCATTCTGATGGAGCCCATACTACGCGTTTTTTGATAAACCGCTCAATTGTTGCGGAACTGAGTCGACAGGCATATAAGTATGGCCTGGTAGTAAGTATCGCACACTGATTGATGTTATATTACCAGAATCCCTAAGAAAAGTCGGGATTATTAGATGCAACTTCTTGCAAATATTTGTAGATTATGGTAGATATTTCGTTACTGCCACGTCCTCCGTCACATTCTCCCCACAAATAACAAAACCCATTTGGGATTCCACTTTCGTAAACTATAAGATTGTAATAAGCATACTTTCTGGTGTAGCACAAGAGCAAATTGTCTCCATGTGGTGTCTTTAACACCTTCTGTACGTCGAAACTAGCACATTAAATTTTTTAATCTAAGATAGTTTTTTTTTGATCAGCTAGAAATGAGTCTTTGCATTTTTCTTTGTTTTCCAAATGTTTTTCATACAATTGCTTTGTTTCTTCTGTTTCCTCAAAATCTTTGTCTTTTCTCACTTCACATACTTTGCACTTATCTTTTTTCGGCAAGTGAAATCCGATATTAAATTCTGCCTTAAAAATCTTTCAGAACACTTACAGGGAAACGATATCGTTATTAGTTATGCCATTTTCTAACTGTTTCTTCTTAAAAAGTTCGTATAAGAATGATACATTACGAAATTCAGTGGGTAAGTGTCTTCTCGATGTTTTATTTCTGCAATAATGGGTAGAACAGCGGGTAGCAACGTGATAAAATCTGAAACATTCTGCTTCTGCTCTTTCCCAGTCTTGTTATGTGGAACATGCTTGCCTCTCGGATCTATTTTGGAAAATGAGGCTGACGTAGAGTTTTCTTTCGTATATCTCAAAGTCATTTGTGAAATATCCGAGGTTTTCAATAAAAATTGTTGGCACACCTTGTGTTCCACATCATTCCACCTAATTATATACTTGTACGAACATTGTCTTCTGCTTCTTCCAGCCTCTTGTTTTCGACGTTTTATTATCTTTTATGCCTAAAGCAAAAGTAAAAACCATAAATAATTACCGAAAAAATTATTTTGTGGTACTTACGTTCTAATTCTGCGGCTATACACAGTGCACTAATAGATCGTAACGCACTTCGCTGCATCGTAAGTAGCAATTTTTGTACCACGTGACTTGCACCTTACGATGTTTTGGTGACCATGCGATGTTTTCACAACTACAAAATAGATTTGTTCACATTTTTATGTGACTTACGTTACAGCAAATTCGGTTTTTTCTCCAAAACTATGCTATTATACCTTACGATAATTTTGCTGGGAGGTGCCTGGCGGCTTGATAGATACGATTCTTCAATAAAACTGTTTTCCCTAATTTTGTCACTTACGATGTTATGGCAAAAAGGTATCGATGTCATATAAATAAAATTTTATTGTTTATAGTAAAATTTTATTATCCTTCAGTGCTAATGTTTCATTCTCGATAGCTTGGCGTAAAATTCATAAATAAAAGAAAGAAAAACAGATTTTATGTCGCATCAGAATTTTTTAAATTATTGTAACATAAAAAAGCAAGTTAGATATTGGAAAAGGAAGATTCATTACATCAACCCAATATGATAAATGAATATAATCGACATATGGGAGCCGTCGATCTACTTGATAATTCAGTAGCTAATTACAGAATACGCAGAGGTAAGAAGTGGTGGCGGCCCCTTTTTATTCTAATTAAAGTTAAATAGTTATATATTTTGTTTTTTTTTTTATTTTTATGTAGATACATGTATAGAATTATAAAATATGTAATTTGAGATCTTACTTTAAGGTAGGTTATTGCTAATCTTTCTTCTGGGCTTAAGCTATCAGGCATTGATGTATCCTGTTTTCGTATGACATCTTCTATTTCAAATAATAAAAAATTAAAACAAGACACTGACATCCTGTAATATTCAAAAAAACTTGTCAGTATATTCTTTTAATTTGTTGTGTAAAAGAAAAAAATTCCCTCTGTCTGTCTAGGCACTAGAACAGGGTGAATCCACCATTTCCGTTGTTTTTTAACCCTACGTCGACGGCGCAATGCCAATATTAAAGCAATTTTTTGTTGAAATGATAGATTATCCATACTATAATATTGTATTATCGGTGTGAACTTATTTTACTTATTTATTTACTTATTTTATCTGCTTTATACACGGACATTATATAAACGGACAAGATACCACTGATTGTAGCTGCGTCATATTAACGCTCATGGAGCCACTACAAGACCAAAACGCGGCGATAAGCGCGCTGTAAACTGTCGCTCGTGGAGCCATGATTTTACTGCTTTACTACCGCCGTAATTTTACTGCTACTGCTAGCGACAATCTGTCGCTCGTGGAGCCATAGCCTAAAGGTGACTTTTGTAAGCCGAAAGCGCTCAGCTAGGAATTAAAATTGTTTACTCACTTCAAAAATACTTCCCTTTTCCATCTTTTAATTTACTTTATTTTATTATTTGGCTACTACTTATCTGGTCATCCTATAAATGCAATCTGGCATATATCAAAATTTCGTACGATTTAATAAAGTAGCTAGTAATAATGTAATTAGTAAAGTTACAGTTTTCGTCACTTTTATATTATTTAGATTTTAATTTAAGCTTCTTTTAATTCAATTAGAGTCTTCATTAATATACTAACAAGATACTTACGAAATACAAAAAAGTAATTAAAAAAAAGGAGCTCTTTTAAACCACTCTAAATAAAAAACGTCGTTGCGTGCGTTTGATGATTAAGTGTAGTGAGTAATTTCCAGTGTCAATATTGTCCCAACTAATTGGTTTCAAATATTCTAAGGAAATGCAAGCATTTTTGAAGGCACCTAATGTTAAGTTGAGTTGGATTGTTTGATAAAATTAATAGACAACTGGAAAATATATATCCCTTAAAAGCTACCATACTTAGAGAATATTATAATAGTATTAGAAAACTAATTTTTTGTTTAATATTTATTTTTAGTTGAATGATAATTGTATACATAAATTTTGGTCTACTAATGAAATTCTCTTTGTACCTTCCTTGTAGAGTATATTTTTAGAGGATTTAAAATTAATATAATATTTTATAAACAAAATTTTTATCTCGCGATATGGTGTAGGCACGAAAATATTGTATGCTGATATCGATTAGATTCCACAAGTTAGATTCCACTCCTAAATTGTTTAAATTGTCGCACTATCTTTTTCTTGGTCTGCCAATACTTCTTCGTCCATTTGGTGACTTATCTCGGGTTATTCGTACAATCCTTCTCTTCTTAGTCGTTGACCTGATGCAGGTATCGTGATATCATGAAGCTATTAGCTAAATTTCCCAATATTCCTCCACGTTTTTCTATCTTCTGCAATTCTAGCACATTCTGACAATGGAGCGCCAATGGTAGCAACAATATGGTCCGTGTATCGTGTGGGAGATCTACCTCTATTTCTTTTGCCTTCTACTTTTCCCTGGATGGTAAGTTTTTCAAGACCATTTTTTTGAAGCACATGTAAAAAATAGCTTACTATTTGTTCTGATATTTGTGTTCTTAGTCTTTTCTTTATGTTTAGCTGGTCCAGTATGGATTTATTTGTTCTTCGGGCCACCCATGGTATTCTCAGCATTCGTCTCCAGCAGTACATTTCAAATACATCTATGTTCTTTTTGTCTTTCTCAGTAAGGGTCCAGCATTTCGATGCATAAGTAAAAACTGGAAAAACTAGACTTCTTACTAGTCTCATTTTTGTATCGGTAGTTATTTCATGGCTTTTCCAAATTTTTGTTAATTTTGCCATAGCGCTTTTTGCGATTGCTGACCGCCGCTTTATTTCTTCAGTACAGCCTCCTTTGTTGGTTATTAATGAACCAGATACACAAATTTATCTACAACAGCGATATTGTTTATCATGACCAGATGATTTTGATTGTTGTTAGCTCTGTCAATTATCATGATTCTCGTTTTATCTCTGTTTATTTTAAGGCCCATCGTTAAGCTTACGTCTTCTATCCGTTGTAGCAGGTGAATCAATTCAGCTTCAGAACTAGAGAGGATAGTAGTATCATCTGCATATCTCAAGTTGCAAATCTCCTTTCCGCCAATATTGATGCCACCGTTCCAGTCCTCAGTAGCTTTCCGCATTATCCATTCACCATAGATGTTAAATAGAATTGGGCTTAGTATGCAGCCTTGTTTCACGCCCTTTGTGACCCTGAAACTATTGGTTAGTTTCCCATTTATTCTAACTCTGGCATAATTGTTATTGTACAGGTTTTTAATTAGCAGTATCAGATGATTGGGGACTCCCATTTCAGACAAAACCTGCCACATTTTACTCCAGTTGACCAAATCGAAAGCTTTACTATAATCTATGAAGCACAAATATGTTGTGATGTTGAATTCTTTGGATTTTTCTACAATCTGCCGTACGTTTAAAATTTGTTCTCTAGTACCACGTCCGGGGACGAAACCTGCTTGTTCCTCCGCAATGTTAGGTAGTAAAAAGGGCTTTATCCTCTCGAGAATTATGTGTAAGAGTATCTTACTGTAATGCGCAATTAGAGCAATTGTGCGATAGTTGCTACATAAATCTTTCGCTTCCTTTTAATGTATGGGAATATATAGTGATTGTGTCCAATCCTCAGGCCATTTATCTGTCTCCCACACTCTTTGACAAATTTGATGTATTAAATCCGTACAATCCTATCCTCTGCCATTATACTAGTATGTTTGTTTCAGTTTTGTTTCCGTTTTTTTCACCCATCCATTTATGTCTTCTATATTACATTCTCTCCTTTTCTTCTTATGTTTTCGCTTCTCTCCCTATCCAACAGACTTTTTCCTGATATTCGTCGGAGTATTCTCATCTCTGTTGTTTCTAGTACTCGTCTCGTTTTAGATGTGTCAGGTCTTGTCTCCGCCATGTATGTTAATATAGGTGTAATTGCTGCTTTATAGATTTTTGTTTTTGTGTCTTGTCTTAGATGTTTATTCTTCCAGATTGTGTCACTAAGAGATCCCGCCGCTCTACTTGCTTTTAAGCTTTCTTGTCGTACTTCTTCTTTAAAATCTCCGTAACTAGTTATGTCTCCTCCTCCTCCTAAGTGCCTTCTCTGTTGAGTTTGGCGATCAATGTGACAAATTTCTCTCTATTCTGGGCTTGATGAATTAATTCATTTCCTTTTGCGTGGGTCCAATCTCTGATGTATCGTAGCCAAGACTTTTTCTTTCGTCCTATGCCCCTTTTACCTTCAATCTTGCCTTCTAATATTACCTGGAGCTGCTCAAATTCCCTATGGCGCATTATGTGTCCTAGATATGACGTTTTTCTAATTTTGTTAGTATTGACCTGATGAGGGCGTCTGTTCATTGCTTTCAGTACTTCTTCATTCGTAGTTCTGCTGGTCCAGCTTATTCTTAGTGTTTCCACATCCACATTTCAAATGAATTTAATTTGTTGACGTTATACTGTTTTAATGTCCAGGTCTTACAGCCATATAGTAATAGACCACACATAACACTTTAGTGTTCTTAATCTTATTGAAACTGATAACTTGGGGTTACAGAGCATTTTACGCATAACGTATGGTCCTAAAGTTTTGGGAAAAATTTCACCTGGTCTGATTGAGAAGCAAAATGAATTTAACAAAGAAGGCCATGGAATTGAAATGTCATCAGTTATTGACATTTATTAAACAAAGCAGAATATTTTGGTTTGTGCTCTGCAAAATGTCTTATAAAATTGATATTCGTCGAGGTGTTTATAATATGGTTGGGCGAATGTCGAAACGATATATTGTTAATATTTATCGAAATCAAAACATAAGCAAATCGACAATTTATTGCACAATCAGAGAATATGAAGAAGGGATACCCTGTGTACCTTGCGTAAAAGTGGCCGACCGCGGATTTTGAACCATATAAGAGAGGCAAGACTGATTGAAGCAGCTTAGAACAAAATTGGGGTTTCACAGCGAAAACTGGCCAGAAGATTTCATATTGGAAAGACTACAGTATACAGGACCCCATCGAGTAACAATATTATCTACCGGAAAAGAAGGAAAGCTCCAAAATACACAGAGGATCAATTAGAGTGAATTCCGAGATGTTTCCACGCGTTAAGGCGAGTGCATTTCGTCATCAAGCTGATCGTGATGGACGGTGAAAAATATTTTACTTTGTCCAAATCTGAGATGAAGGGTACCTGATGAAATAAAATTCAGAAGTAAGAAAAAATTTGAGGACAAAATTTTGGTATGGTGTGCAATTTCTAAGGCTGGCTTTATCTCACAGCCCTACATTGGTGTTGTTCGGGGCGAAGCCTTAAACGCAAATATTTATATTTAAAGATGTCTCTCTAAATTGCTTCAGTTTGTGAACACACATCATGCAAATGATCAAATAGTCATTTGGCCAGATCTTGCTTCATGTCATTACGCGAGGATCACAAGAGACTGGTACGAAACTAACAACATTATCTTTGTACCGAAAGCAGACAATCCCCCCCACCTAGCTCAGGCTCTTCCAATTTCTGGGCAATATTAAGTCGAAATGTCTATAATAACGGATGGGAAGTACAAAATTAGGAACAGTTAAGACGCCGCATATATACAAAAATTAGAGAAATTGACGCCGAGGTCGTCCAAAGAATGATGCAACGTGTCAAGGGAATTATTAGGCAAATCGAAAATAATGGTCCCTTGTCTGTCATTTGAATTTTGATTTATAATAAGGATAGTTAAGTTAAATTGTTAAATAATTTAATAAAAATATACGGTTATTGTGGTCAGAGTTATATGCTTTTGAAAATTTTCCCAAAACTTTAGGACCATACGTTATTCATGAAACCAGATCTTGCTATTTCAATGCGTCTTCTAATTTCTTTTAAGTAGTCTAGTTGACTATTTAGTTCTCTGCCCAGGTATATGAAGCTTTGGGAACTCTGAAGGGTGATACCATTTATTTGTATGTTAGGTGTAACTTGTTCATGGAGGTTTTTGTTAAATATATCTATTCCTAAATATCTAAACATCACTGTCGTTTGAACTAATTCTACCAATCTCTTTGTTGTTCCAACTTCGATCATAGCCGAGTATAATTGGGGTCCGTCTACAGTATCGTACGCTACCTACACGAAGATGTACTTCATTTAGTACAGTCGTACTTCATCGTTTTTTTTTTAATTTTTCTGAGGCATAATATATGATCAATGGCAGATCTGTTTTTCAAAATGCTTCTTTGGTAGTATCCTATTATAATGTTAGTATACTGTGTCTGTCAGTCGTTCATTAAATATCAGGGACAAAATTAAGCACGTTTCTTTTTTTATTTTTTGTGAATAGGGCATATAATTCCAGTATTCCAATCTTCTGGTAAAGCGCATTCTTGCATTAATAATTTGGGAAAGAGGGTTACATATGTTTGACAGCCACATTTAAATATTTCTGCGAGTAGGTTATCTGCTCCTGGTGACTTGTTTCTGGCTAAAGACTGAATTGCTTTATTCATGTCTTACACAGTTTGTAAAGTTGATAGCTAAGTTTCGTCCTCTTCTAGTTCTATATTATCTCTACCTTTAGCTGTACTTTCTCCATTACGTAGCATACTAAAATGTTTCTACCACTTTTTCCGTACTTCTACTTTGTCGTTCAAAAGAATTCCATTATGAGCCTTGACTTGGTTCACTTTTGTACCTCATTCAACACTTCATATGCAGTCTTTTGCAGTATGGTTTTTATAAACTCAGAAATTGTGTTAAATTCAATAGGATCTACTTCACTTCCGGGATGTTCTGATAGTTTACGATCTAGGCATATTTAAAAATGTCTTACGACGTCAGTACATTTTAGTTCATCAACGTTATATTTGTATATTTTTGACTAAGTCTAATCGTTTCGTTTAATATCGTGCCCGGAATCTCCCAGCTATAAGATAGTGAATGGAGTCAATATTAACGCCTCTATAACTTCTATAGTCATTTATTCTAGTACATTATATCTAGTATATTTGACCCATATCTTGAATTAATTAGTACGTGGTATATCTGATTTTGGATCTATTAATCTGGGGATATCGACGTCACTTTATGTATATGCTTATGTTAAAAGTATGTACTATTGATCGTTATGTTCTGCAGAGATAATCTGCGGAGATGCTGCAAAACTTACAAGTCTAATCCCATTATCATTACATTCTTCGTGTATACTATGAGATCCTTTAGTTGGTCTGTAAATCTCTTCTTGTCCTACCTTAGCTCTTATGTCTCCAATAATCATTTTTTAAAGTCATTATTGGGACATTGTCTATATTGTTTTTTATAGAATTCTTGTTTTTATGTGTCTGTTTTATCCTTGGTGGGAGAATACACATTTATGAGGGTAGTTAAAGAATGTTTCACGTATTCTGAAAACACATAATGTATGATCTGTAGCATTAAAACCTAATATTAGGTTACCAACTTTTTACTAACTACAAAGACTACTATAGTACATTGTATTCAAATTGAATCGCTATATGCATAAACAACACATGTCCATTTTTACATAAATCTGGTTTTTGGAAGAATATAAGTATACACACGTACTTACATCGAACTATAGCAAAATAACACATGTCCATATTTAACTTATCTAGTAGTCAACGATATATTTATTTGATAATCAGCAGAAACAACATAAGTCCTGGGCATGTGTGGTTTCTGTTGAGTAAGAGGTTACAGTCATGTGCGTGCGCTTCAACAGCTGTGCAATCGATTATTTCTTCGAGAAATTCAGTATCAGTACCAAAGTTACTACCCACAAAAATAAAAAAGCAGTTCCTGAACATTATCAACGAAATATTATAAAAAAGTCACGTATAAAAGGCGAACCATACAGATATTATAAGGGAGATAATATTCCTGGTAAACAGTAAGGTCCACCTTGCAGGTAATTTTACTTACATAATAATTTTGCGTATGTTAATTTATTGATTTTTCCTTTTTTTTAAGGTGCAAACGAAAATGTTTTGACAAATTTGCTAACGAGGAATTGCAAGAAAATTTAAGACGTTTTTATTCTTTTGATTGTAAAGATAACAAGACATATTCTTTTGAGTTTTTAAGAAAAAACATCCTGGGTCAAAAATAAGTTATCTTTATTACACGAGATTTTTTAGAGAAAACTTTTCTCTTAGATTTGTCTACAAATTGATGTCTGTTCAACTTGTGAAACATTGAATAATAAGATAAAAAACCCCAATTTAAATAAAACCGCCAAACGAGCAGCAGTGGCGAAACTTATGGTACGTAAGCCGTGGAATAAAAACTTTTACACCTAATTGAAAAATGAAAGTGATGGTTCCAACAATGGTAACATATTACCATTAGCATTCGACTTTATGCAGAATAATCAGTTGCCAAAAACGCTTCTAGGGGAGGTCTTTTATTATTAAAAATTAACAGTCTCTATATTCTGTATCCACAATATTAAAGATAATACTGCTAGAATGTTTATTTTTGCGCCCATGAGGGAGAAGGTAAAAAAACCGGTAATGAAATTTGTTCGTTTCCTTTGGATTACCTAAATGAAAATTCAAGCACACATTTAAGCTACAACAGCCTGGAAAAATTGGTATCGTTTTACCGTCAAAATCTGCCTATTAATTGGGAAAAGTGCCCATCAAATTAAAAAAAAAATGAAGGACATCAAAAAATGTTCCGTACTTGTTGAATAACAATACAAATAATTTTTTAATTTAATACTCTTTCGCTTACTACTACTAATAATTAACTGTTGAGAGCTTTTTGTGAGGTTTATAAATAAAATATCAATTTTATTAATTCTATCAATGCTATGCAGGAAGCTTACCCCCATTCAATGGCACAACTGCCCTGGCCTTGGCCTCCTTCGACAGGTTTTTCCAATGATTTTGATTTACCGCTGTTCTTTGCCATGAACGGGTTCTCAGGCGGTTCCTGACATCCTCATCCACTTCGTCTTCCCATCTCTTTTTAGGTCTTCCAACAGGTCTTTTTCCTGCATTCTTGCATTTAGTAATTTTCTGGGAATTCTATTCTCGTGCATGCGGACCACGTGCCCTGCCCACCGTAATCTCTGCAGTTTAGTGTATAGTGCTAGAGTTAGTCACCTATATTGCTCGTATATTTCTCTAATATACCTAATTCGCCAGTTGTTGTTTTCACTTATTGGGCCCAGTATCCTACTTAATATTTTTTTTTCAAACACATCTAATGCATTGGCAGATTTCTGTGTCACCACCCATGTTTCACAACCATAACTTACTATGGGCCTGATTATTGTTTTATAGACCCGGATTTTTGTTTTTCGGTGTACGTCTTGCGATTTGAATATGTGGTTTATCGCGAAATAAGCTTTATTTGTCAGCATAAGCCTTCTATTTATTTCCGGTTCTTCTTCATTGCTTGGTATCAGATTCATTCCTAGGTATGTGAACCTATTCACATGTTCTTTATCGTCAATAAAGTGTTATTGCGCCGGTCTATTTGATCTGGTTTGTATGAGGAGTTTTGTTTTATTTGTATGTATTGCTAGCCCCTACTGCTTCTACACTTTGTTTCAATTTAACGTAGGTTTCTTCCGCTGCATTTACTGTTCTTGTCATTATGTTTATAACATCTGCGCATGCTGCTACTTGGGTAGATTTGTTTGTAAGTATGTTATTTCCACTCACCGTCAACCGTCTAATGACATATTCAAGAACAAGATTAAAGATCGTTGGGGCCAGTCCGTCGCCTTGTTTCAGTTCTTGCGTTATCGTAAACGCATCAGTGATCTGTCCCTGAATACATACCTGTGCTTCTGTTTCTGTCATTGTCATTTGCACTAGTCGTAATAATTTTGACGGTATGCCAAATTTTTCCAATATCTTCTTCTTCCTATGCCGTCCCCATTAACGGAGGTTGGCGACCACATTTTTAAAAGCTTCTCTGTCTTTTGCAACGTGGAATAATTCGTCTACAGTCATGTTTGTCCAGTCTCGAATATTTCGCAGCCATGACTTCCTCTTTCCAATATATTAGATAGAATTGTTTTATCTATTGAATCATAGGCTTGTTTAAAATCTACAAAGAGATTGTAAACGTCCATGTCATATTTCCATGCTATGATACTGCTTATGGTGTTCCATTGGTTTTTGTATTGTGGAGTCTGCTCTATTTTCTCCTAGTAATTTGACATATTGAGTAGAAAGCTCATATGTACACTTAAAAAATGTATCGAAGAAACTACAACTTTTATTTGTACACTAAATCCATTATTGTTTGGTGCTGCGGTGTTTAAAATACTTTTACTTACCATTTTTAACCATCAAATTTTCCGAAAATCTATTTTCGCTTACAACATAACTATTATGTTTTTTGCATCTCCTAAAAAATTCGTTTTTTGGACATGTGTTTTTTCTGCATATAGCGATTCAATTCCTTCTGGATAGTAACGGACCCTTTTCATCATACCTACTGTAGATCTGTTATGTTCATATTATACTTAGAGTATCTAAGAGGCATCTCATTGCTCCTTCAAAGTACAATGTACACTCGTTCCATTATCCAAATCGAATATCCTTTTTTCGTTTCCAGATCGTCTACATACGGTTCGTCTGGTTTGCGTTTTTTTCAGCTCTCGTAACAATCCTTTTTTTTTTGTATGACATTGTATTTTTTTAATTCGTGTAAAAATGGAAACATTTCCAATAGAAAAAACTAAACTTGCTGTATGTCGATGCATTTGAGTTACTTTAAATGTTTATAAGCTAAAATGACAATACTTTTCTAAACCTATTTTACAATATTTACCATAAATTTTGTATTCATTCAATGATTTAATTGCATAAATGATGCCTTTCTCTTTAATGTGGGGCTTTCACAATTCATGCAGACCTAATAGTTTACGCATAAAAACATTTTACTAAAAGTTTTCTGAGATAAATAATTCTAATTTTTTTAAAAATTTATTATTAATTTTTAAAAAATCGACTTCTAAAGCTATTTTTGCAATAATTAGGGAACAAATTAACACAAATAAATAAACAAAATTTTATTTTAAAGGATTTTATATGCATTTTTAATAAAATTAGGTAATTTTTCGGTCCACCTTTAGTATTTAAAATCAAATCGATATCGTACATTGTTTATATCTTATTTATAAGTAAAAAACGACGTTTAATCTTTACCATATTTTGGTTAATACATATTTATTGTTATCACCAAATTTATTAAAGGTAGTTGTTAGATTCCTGTATCGAATAGTATTACGAAAAAGGCGTTTCTTCTTTACCGTTTTCCATAGGAAACATATTCACATGTTTAAGGAACATATTAGTCAACCACAATGTACACTGTCGTTTTAAAAGTTTATGAAATCAGCATTCTAGTTTTAATTCAATTGTAAATATAAACACTCACTTTGCAGTAAAAATCATTTCAATTATTTGTATATTTGTTATTGTTTTTAAAATTTTTAAACTGTATATATTATACAGAAATAGAATTTTGATCGAATTTCTAAATAAAACAATTAAATACTTTTATAATAATTATGCATTATTACCGTCTTGTTTGTTTTCATTTATTTCTAATGCGAATAATGCAAACTCAGATCTTGCATATAGCGTACACTACGACCAGTCCTAATTGTAGAAACTTCACAAATTAAAGTTTAAATAGGTTATTTAAGACTGGGCTCGCACTCCGAAAACAACTTAGTGTATTAATAATTAACACGGTCGTCTCGAAACCCACGGGTGGAAGATACACACGTGGCTTTGGTCTGGATCCATTTTGTTTAGGGACTTCCTAAAAGCACTATCGGGAAATGCCGAATACTCCAGCAGACTACGTTGACATAGACCGTAATATCGTCGGAGGTGAGTAATGTTCTGCGGACACGTCTGAACGAATAATCCGAAATTATCCTTCAAATTTTGTAGATATTAAAAAATTTATAACAAACTAAGATGAGAGCCCATACATCAAAATTAAGTTAACCCATTAGCGTCGAGATTAATGAATTATTGATTTTGTATTATTTTTTGCAATATTATTAATGAACTGTGTTTAAATAATAAAAAACCTCATAAAATATTTTTGCTGAGATATTAAGTGTTGCTTTAAAGCAACGCTAGGCGCTTACACTACCTAGTTTTTGTTGAAAATAATAAACCAGGAAATAAAACAAAAATAGATATTTATTTATAAAAAATGTAATTCTGTGTCATTATTTATAAAAATTTACACTATCGAGAGTGAAACGGTATAAAACAAGAAGTACATAGTCCAATATCACATTTTGAACACATTGTTCTAACGATAGATTTACATGTTTTAGATACACATATTCTCTTTTTCCCATCTGGAATGTACAAATGATTGATGGTGTCAAAACGAATGTCTTCCGATACTCGGCTGTCGACAGATGCTGTCAAGGAAGCCGACGGTCTTCCACTTCCTTTACTAAGTACACTATACTTCGCTAAATATGTGCTTACAATCTCTCTTGTAAAATCTAATTGCGATACCTTTTCTCTGTCAGTTTTATTATGTAATATCCAACTATTTTGTAATGCAACATCGAGCATACACGTAAAAATTGGCCAATAAAAATGACCAATTTTTGCCATGAATTCTGATCCGGTAGCAACTTACATTCTGATCCATTTGGTCAGTTCCTCGCATAAATGTATTATACTTGGCGATCAATTTCGGTCTAGAAACAATTATGTTTCGTTTAAGTTTCTGAGAAAATCTTCTTACTTGGCCTACTTCTTGAGTGCCGCAGGATGATAAAATCATTGTTACTGCTGCATTATCCATCCACCGGACATATAATTGTCTATCATTTCGTTCAATAGCTGTTTCAAAATAACCTAGATCTTTTTTCAGAAACTCATTTTTAGGAGTTCCCAGGGGATGTCCGCCCTGGGAACTTGGTTTTCGCGAATGGTTTCTATGGCGTTATAACTACGAAATTTTAAAAACGAAAATAAAACCGTTCCAGAAAACAAATTATCCATACAAATATTGTATCTTAGATTGCTTGTCTCGGCTGGCAGATCGTCTAATAGTAATAACAAAGGACTGGCAGCTTTTCCAAATAGTTTTTCATAGTTATTATTTGATTTTGGCTTTTTTCCTTGGTATAAGTCAAAGTTAACTAAATACCCATTTTTTGTGTTGACACACCACATTTTGTATCCAAATCTAATTGGCTTTTCTCTAATAAACTGCTTGCAGCTATGTCTGTCAAAGTATTTTATCATAATTTCATTGTAAGATAAATGTTCTTTCGGTACAAATTTTCAACACAACTTTTTTTAAGCATGTCCATAAGAGGTCGTATTTTTCACGCCTTGTCATTTTGGTATTATCTGAACAGTGCAAAAACCAGCAAATCTGTAAAAATTGATCTCTTCGCATGGCCTTGGATACTGCATAATTTTTCATATCATCAATATAATCCCAATAATGTCGCTTGGATGGAAATTGACTATACCCACTTATATGTAAAATAGTAATAATTAAACGGATCTCCTCGCCTGTTATCTTCGGATCGGGAAAATTTAAAAATAATGGATAGCGACGACTTTCGTCCACTAAATGTTGGATAAATGCATCATTTACAAACTGTTCAAATATTTTTGTTGAAGACATTTGTTCATATTTAGAATAGTCCGATTTTGGAAATACCGATGCACGTTCTTTGTCAAAGTTTGCTCCCTTCAGCCATTGAGGTTGATTTCGAGGCTCAAGAAGTCTATATGAAATCCAATTTTTTACCACTTTAGAATTAAAATTATGGCCACGGCCAGAAATATCTTCATTCTGTATATAATCTTTCAAACCAATTCCTTCATTGTTTGGTAGTCGTATTTCTGCCCCGGCACGTAATTGACGGGATAGAAGGTTATCTACTAGCCTAAAAATGGTAGGTATTAACATTACATTACACTACTGAGGCCACACGTTTTTATTATAAATGTCTTGATTACTATATCACTACATACCCTCGTCTATCTTCATCTCCTGAATCCTCGTCAGTGTCTACATTTGTACCTCGAGGTTCTACAAAAATATTGCAAAAATGATAAAATTTAAAATATAGGTGGTACAAGTACCTAGCTTTGTTTAAAGGCAACGCCTAGGTTACAAAAGGCACTAACAAGTAGTTATTGATCAATTCATATAAATTATTTTAAATATGTTTTGTTAGAAGTATAATCAATACAAATTACACATATATAAATAATAAGTTTCATTTATATCGAAATTATGGTACTTACTCAAATCGAATGTCCATTATTTTTAAGTTCTAATATTATACTCAACTTCAAATGCACCAAACCAACAAACAGTTCTTAACAATACAAATAGATACACATAACTTAGTGTGGGTATGGTTGATGGAATTTGCAAGGTCACACCTCTTTTATGACTGTCTTATGACTTCAAGCTCCTTCCAAATACAGACATGTCTGCCGTTGCTTTAAAGCAACGCACGGCGCTAATGGGTTAATTATATTAAATGTGTTCCATATCTTGTCAAAATACAAAACTTAATCTAATGCACTGTAAAGATTTTTTCTATTAAACATAGAAAACTAGTCTTATGTAATTATGCTGCATTTCTTCGTTTGTCCTTTATGTATTTACTTAATCTCCTCCTCTATCTTTTCTCCTTCGTACGGATGTAGTGGCGTCATGTAATTTGTTTAACTATTTCTGTTTAATTATCTTTTTCCTATGCGTGTTGTTTTGCTTCGGAGAACGAGTAACCAGTCATGTCCTTTATTTGATCCGATCATTGCAATGAATATGTTCCTCTGGATCTTTTACCTGCTACGTTACCTTCAACTATCATTCGCTCCATGCCTTCTCTTTTTCTAGTTATATATCCAAAATATCTCAGTACATTTTGGTTGATATTTGTGATGAGTCTAGTTTTTATGTTAAGTTCTGCTAGAATCATTCTGTTAGATAACATTCTACGATATATCCACATTTCACATTCCATTATACGCTTTGAATCGGCTTTTTTTATTGTCCAAGTTTCTGAAACATAGGTGGCGATAAGAAATATCAATGCCCAAACAAGGCGTAATTTTATATTTTTTGTCATATCAGTGTTCTTCCAAATTTTTGTGAGTTGCCGATCTGGCCATTGTGATGCGTCGACGGATCTCGTCTTCGCATCCTCCACTGTTAGTAATAGCGGAGCCTAAGTAATTAAATTGCCTGACCACTTCGTAACCTGTCATGTTTCTTATCTCAGCTTGGTCGGTTCTGATTCTATCATTGATCATCACTTTGGTTTTCTGCATATTTATTTTCAAACCATATTCCGTAAGTTGACTGTTTTTAAGAATAATACAAAATGGTTAACGTACCAAAACAACGTCGTACGTTTGGCAAAAAATGTAAAGTCCACAAGCCCCATAAGGTAACCCAATACAAGAAATCCAAAAAACGTCATGCATCTCAGGGTGGAAGACGTTATGACCGTAAACAACAAGGTGGACAAACTAAGCCTATTTTCCATAAGAAGGCTAAGACAACCAAAAAGATTGTACTGAGAATGGAATGTAGTGACTGTAAATTTAGGAAACAAATTCCACTTAAGTGATGAAAACATATTCCGTACTTACCGTACCTAGCCTATTCACAATTTGTTTTTATTTTTCTGGTGATGACGTAAATATAACAGTGTCATCAGCATAACGTAGGTTTTTAATTTTTATTCTTCGTATCTCTAGGGGATATTACGCATCCCTTTCGAACTCCAGATTTTAATTTGAAGTTTTTCGAAACCACATTATTAACTCTTACATTAGCAGTATTATTTACATATAGTATTTGTAATAAATGAATTAGATGCTCTGGCGTACCCATTTCTCTAAATATATGCCACATTTCATTCCAGATACTTGACTTTTGAGAAAAGTTCTCTAAATTTTTGGCGTTCAGCATGTTTCTTTAGTTGTATAAATATGTTTTTATTATAATTACTTTTGTCCCTTTTGCACAGCTTTTTTTGTTTCGAATTTGACGTGCTGCTTTTAAGTTTTCGTCTTTCTTCTACAAGATTGAGAGTCTCTTGGGTCATCCAATTACTTAATCTATTTGAGTTCTAACTTGTATTGTTTAATTACTGATCTGGATCGGCTTCTGGGCCAGAATATTGTAACTATTTTTGTATAAAATATAAACTACTTTGTTTCTGGCTATTATCGAATGAGTTCTTCTTCTTCGTGTGAAGAAGTATACATAAATGTTCACCTGTCGTTTTCATTAATTATGTACAGTGTGTTTTCCTCCTCTTTTACCCAAATTTTATTTGCTTCTTGGATTTTATGAGCCTTTTCTTGATGTGTCTTTGCCCCGTTTCATTGAACGAAATTCACGCTAGGGCTTGGCATACTACGTTTAGTTTATAAAGTGGACTATCCAAAAAATTTCAGTAGTTTTCGTAACGATTACTGAAGACTAGAGATTAGATTATTACTGGATTACTACAAGATTATTACAAGATTAGACTAGATTACTAAATCAAGAAGAATCGTTCTCTGTATAAATATTTAATTAAATAAAGATATGTAGTTCTACTGCAGATAATTTCCTCGACAGAACGATTGTGGTGACAATAAAATGAGCAAATCTCGCAGAATGTTGCCGAAACACCCATTTTGATAAAAAAATTATTATTTGCGCATGTTGTTCTACGCTATGTTTATCCATGGTAATTAAACAAAAACAGACTTAATAAATGGCTGCGAATTTGACAAATATATTGTAGCATTTCAAATCACCTTGTATATGTTAAAATATAGAAAAAGTATTTTCAATCCTTTTGCATGGCTGGAATTCATAAATACATACATTTTAAAGTTTGTTTATATAACACAGATGGGTATGTACTTCTTTGATCCAGAGCCGCTTTAGGATATTTTTTTGTGTCAAATAAACACAAATTTTTTCGTTTGTGCTTTTGTTTATACCGAGTTGGGTGAATGATTTTTAAAGATTATAAGATCACTATCGGTAGAGCCGATATTTCTTTGATCGAGAGCCGCTTTATAATATTGTGAACGTCAAATAAACAGGTATTTTTCCGTTTATGCTTTTGTTTATACCGAATTGGGTAAACGATTTTTAAAGATTATGAGATCACTATCGGTGGAGCCGCTGTCAAAGGCAGTTGGTTTCGGTGTTTAGTCCGAATTTTCATCAAATTCATAATGATTTTTCGTTTTTCGTCTTTTGTCATTATAAAATGTGTAGCATAGTAGCAGTGTTTAGTTTAAGTGCAGTTAGTAAGGATAAAGTAAGATCTTGAAGCGAAAAGAGCTCGGCGTGCAATCTTCGAAAAACCGGCAGATTTTTTATGTTGAGAGGTGAATTTTATACTTAAATGTAATGTGTCAGATTTTGTCTGAGTTAATCACCGATTTGTTTGTGCTGTGTTTTACCTGAGGGATTTGTAAGACGGCGTTTCGAACAATATAAAAGATGTCCACATCGTTTCAAGCAAGAACTTGAGTTTTTAAAAAGTCAAGCTTTGAAGATTGCAACAAGATAATCCAGTGCCCAACTTCCATCGTCTATTTGTTATCCCTGGTTGGACCATTTTGCAGATTGTAAGATGCATTTGTGTTATTTTTCAGTGTTTTGGATCTAGTTCCAACCCCAAAGCTTTTAAAGGAAATACAATAGCCAGTGATATTAGGTATCCTTTTGTTAAAATTTTTTCAAAGTAAAAATAGACATTTTTAATTAATATTTGCTTTCATGACAAGTCAAAAAATTGTAATTTATAAAATTATAAATTTTAGGGATTGGCTAACTGTCATATTAATTATTCTTAAAAAGTTTTAATATTAAATATTGACATTATGACAGTTAGCATTATTTTCTTCGGACCTTTGGTATGTTTTAACCATAAATTTTGAATTTGTTTTGTTCTGTTTTAAAAAGGTTGACCTTAATGTAAGCTCCATTAAAAGATCTAGATATTTTCATTTTAATAATAATTTAAATTCTTATAGTATCCCCAACGTCTATAGTTTGTTGTAAACCGATAGCACCATTGTAATTTGTTGTTTTTGCAGTTGTTATTATTATGTGTATTTGTAACTGTTTATGGTGAAACAATAATAAATATGTAATGTTTCTTCGTAAACCAAGAGTAGTATTATTTTCTTTAAAAAGATTCTAACTCTTTTATTGTATTGTATTGTATTTTGAAAAAAGACAAGCTTTTCTTTTAATCCAGCAGGAAGATTCATATAAACGGTGTCCAAAATTAAATAGTTTAGGAACCTTTTAGTGTTGTGTTGTCCAGGAAATCCATGTAAGTACTTTTTAAATTCTCTTTTGGTAGTTATCTCCTTTCCAGTCCCTTTTATTCACTTACTCTAGACCCAACTCTCCAATCAAACCAAGAGTAACCGTTCGCAGACGTTTCGGTTTGTTTTGCTTACCCTATCTCCAGCCCAGTAATTTCTGTCCCCAATTTTCAACCCCTATAAGTGATCCAAATATGGTAGGCATTATAACCGCTACAATATTACTTGAAATTTGTATGCGCTTTCAAAAGTCCCTATTTGAAGATGCATTAAATAAAAAATTAAAAATACTCTTATCTCAGATCTAGCACAATGAATTTACCTTTTTTTTACTTATACATATCAATAATGTACCAAGCAAGTAAATGACATAAATGCTTTTTTTAAATTTCATCACTAATTGAGAAATATATGAATATACATCAACGAAAATGATAAATTGGTTACACGCTGTCAGGTACTTCAGCATCTCTTCTCATTGATTCGGCTAGGTACTTTTCTCAATATAAAAACATAAAAAAAGGCACTTGGAACTTCTTTTGTAGTTGTCTGAATTTGCAACGTTCCTTAATTACCGGTATCTTCTTCTTCTTCCTATGCCGTCCCCATTAACGGTGGTTGGCGACCACATTTTTAAAAGCTTCTCTGTCTTTTGCAACGTGGAATAATTCGTCTACAGTCATGTTTGTCCAGTCTCGAATATTTCGCAGCCATGACTTCCTCTTTCTACCTATTCCCTTTTTGCCATCGACTCTACCCTGCATGATGACCTGCAGGAGACTATATTTATTATTTCTCAGTATGTGTCCAAGGTATGCAGTCTTGCGTACTTTTATCGTTCTCAACAATTTTTTGTCTCGACCCATCCTTCTCAGCAGTTCCTCATTGGTGACCCTGACAGTCCATGGAATTTTCAACATTCTCCGGTATATTCAAAGTTCAAAGGCTTCAATCTTCTTAACTATTTGCGCTTTTATTGTCCATGTTTCTACCCCGTAAAATAGTTGCGACCAGACGTAACATTCAACAAACCTCAGTCTCAGCGCAGTATTCAGATTTTTGTCACAGAAGAATTGCTTGAATTTTAAGAACGCTGCCCTTGCCATTTCTATTCGTACCCGGATCTCTTGGTCTGGATCTAATTCTGTGTTGATGTAAGCTCCCAGATATTTATATTTTGTCACTCTCTTTATTTGCTGTTCACCAAGAGTTAGTTGTTCATTATTTATTGGACTCCTTGATACTATCATAAATTTGGTCTTATCTGTGTTGATGTCAAGTCCCATTTGAATGCATTCACTATTTATTGCATCTAGTAAAGTTTGTAGTTCTTCTATACTCTCAGCCATAATTACCATGTCATCTGCAATCTCATGGTGTTTATGATTTCTCCACCAATTCTTATTCCCTCTTTTCTTTCCCATAAGGCTTTTCTGAATATGACCTGTGAGTACACGTTGAAAAGCGTCGGAGAGAAGACGCATCCTTGCCTAACCCCTCTCGCAATCGGTATATTATTTGTTTCTATATCGTTCACCTTTACTACTGCTTTCTGGTTCCAGTATATAGCCTTAATAAAGTCAATGTCTTTTTTGTCTAAATTGATGTTTTTTAATTCATCTATTAACTTCATATGCTGCACTCGGTCAAAGGCCTTCCTAAAATCTATGAAACATACATATGCACTCTTATTATATTCCCGACATTTCTGCAAGAGTACCGTCAACGCAAATAATGAAGCCAAACTGAGTTTCATCTATCTGCTCCTCACATTTCTTATAAATTCAGTTTTGAACAATTTTCAAGAGAATCTTTAAAGGGTGGCACATTAGGCTTATCAATCTATAGTCATTACATAATTTGGGATTGTTGTTTTTTAGTAGAGGTAAAAATATCGATTTAAGCCATTCCTCCGGGATGTTGCCCTCTACATATAATATATGTGGTTAAGAATTCGGGTGAGTCTCTTTATATTACCGTCATCTAAGGCTTTTAACAATTCAACTGGAATTTGATCAGAACCCGGTGCTTTTCCTTGTTTTGCATTCTGTAGGGCATTCTTTACTTCTGAGGGTAAAATTTGTAGGTATTGTTTTTCTTCACCTATATCTTGTTCATTTTCTCTCTCGTCATGGAACAGATGAATTATATATTGTTCCCATACTTCCTTTATTTTGCTCTCTTCAGTAAGTATTTCTCCATTATTATCTCTTGTTATGAGTGTTCTTCTTTGTCTGGTGTTGCCTGTAAGTTCTTTCATTTCTTTATGTAAGTTTGAGGTGTCATGTTTGTTGCTGAGTTCTTCCAATTCCTGGCATTCTTTGTTCATCCATTCCTCCTTTGCCTTTCTGATTTCATATTTGATTTTATTCTTGATGGTTTTATATTTATTTTCATCTTTATTTTTGTATTTTCTTTTTTCAGTTATTAGCTCAACTATTTCCGGTGTCATCCAGTCTTTTTTAGTGGTTTTCTCTTCTTCGCCTAGGACCTCCTTTCTCGCTTTTAGTATGGCTTTTTTCATATCTGCCCATTCAACGCTTCCTTAAGTTAATTTATTTATCTCTGCGTTTAGTTGCTGTTGGAGTTGTCGTTTTTTAGGTTTTTGATGTTAATTTTGGTGGTTTTAACTTTTTTCTCCGGTTTGCTAGTAATAGATTATGAACCGTATCTGCATCTGCGCTTGGATAGGTTTTTGCACTTTGTACTCCATTACGAAACCTTTTGTTAATCGTTATTAAATCTATTTGGTTTCTGATTATATTGTTGGTGTTATCTTTTGGAGAAGTCCACGTGTATAATCTTCGTAAGGGTAGGTCGTAGTATGTATTTGTTATGACTAATTCTTTCTCCTGGTAGTACTGGACTAGTCTGTCTCCTCTTTCGTTTCTTTTACCTAACCCAAAATTTCCTACTATATTTCCAGTTTTTCCTTGACCGACTTTAGCATTAAAGTCGCCCGTAATTATTTTTACCTCCTGCTTCTTTATGTTTTTTGTTAACAGTTCCAAGTCCGCGTAGAATTTTTCGACCTCAGCATCACTGCTATCAGATGTTGGAGCATACACGTGGATTAGATTTATGTTTAGAGGTTTGGCTTTCAGCTGAAGTAGCATCATACGTTCGTTAAAGGGAATGAAATTTGTCACAAACGCTTTTAAGTTATTGTTGATAATAATACCAACACCATGGCTGTGTTCTCCAGTGCTTTTGCCTGAGTAGAAAATAGTATTATTATCCTTGGTGTAGTTTCCAGACTTTGGCCATCTTGGTATGGATTGGTATCTTCTACACGATCATATTAGCGTTGTTAGACTACCTAATGCTTCTTCTCTCTATTGGTGATTTTTCTATGGATGTTCTTACTATCATGCTTTGTAAAATCTGTTATTTGGTTTATTCTGTATACGAAAAATCTTGGTTTCTAATTACTTGCGTATTGCGTATTGTTGTGTTGCTCACTTAAAGTTAGCTCACATATTTTTTTTCTCTTCACAAAAGTTTCATACCAGAATGCAACATCCTACTAGAGACCCTAAAATACTGGAGGCAAGGTACGTAGGAATATAATTGAACAAATTCAGCGATCGGTGTAAAACAGTAACTAGCCAGATGATCCAAGGAGGTATAATTCAGAACTATTTCAGTTTTCTGGTAGCGAATACCTGCCATCTAAAAAAGATTAAGTTTATGAGAGAGCTACTGAAAAATATAAAACTTTTATATACCATTTTTTATTTCATATTTGGGAAACTACTATCTTAAGTAAAAGATATTTGAAATCGAAATTTAGAAGTAATAATGTTTTGTCTATTTTTCCTTCGTTGCATGGAGTAATTTCGTTAAATCAGAATTATGGAGCTATTGTAAACTGCGAATATCTTAAAAACTGTTAAGTTTTGAAGTTATAAACATATATATCTTTTTCTTTTTTTTTTTTTTGTTAAAATAATATATTTCTAATATTTTTTACAAAAAAAGCGACAACTTAACCCTCTAATGCATCAATTTTTTTTCGAGCTGAAAAATTCAGGAAAGTTAGATTTTGCTTTTACGAACACAAATGTACTGAGGCAAAAATTGATATTACTGCAAGGTGTACCTCTAAAAGAAAAAAAACAGACATCGGCCTTGAGGCGGACTTGCGAACCATGCATTAAGGTAACAGCATTTAATTTATTTTTAATTATCAAACTAAGCAAATAAAAACATATTGAAATTATTTTTTATTATGAAAATCGTAAAAAGATGTTTTTGTGGTTGAATTACATAAAGATAAATTGCATTTTATACAATATGCTTGGGGATGTGCATTTTGGAAATTTGCACTGTTTTTTACTAGTACGATCCCGTAATACACACCACTGGAGTATTTGATCGTAACGGATATCCTCCGTCGGAAGATATGCTCTCTTTGGTGCTCTTGCAGTGGTTTTAGACTGAAAGGTTGTCAACAGGTCGTTTGACTAGAGCCATGCCACACAAGCCGAGCGATTCAGCTACTTGATCTTGAACTCTGAACACTGACAACTCATTTTTTTCTTTTTGGGGATGAATCCTGTGATACAGTAGATAAGCGTTGATCACCGCCACATCTATGAGGTGGTAAAAAATACGATTATTCCATTTTCTGGTCTTCATATGAATGCTATAACGACCTAATAGTCCATCCATCAAATCAACACCTCCCATACGCCGATTATATTCTTTGATGATCTATGGGCAATCGATATCATCGTGAACTCTTTTTTTTTTCTGTCCCACCGTCTAATTGTTTGGGACTGTACGCTATCATTTTTGGATGCAAATGGTTTCACGTCAACATAAGTCGACAAAAGTCGTACATAATTTGTATCATTTCATAATACAGAGGTAATATCTATCCCATATGCGTTACCAACAAATTCTTCTGAATAGGCACGGACAAATTTCTTCTGTTGCAAAACTGCGTCGGTCGATAATTTGCAATTGGGTACTCTGTTTCGTCTCACTGTTGTCAAGCTGTATATTCCTCTACTTCGGAGATAGGTAAGCAAGCCGAAGACCTATAGAAATTGTCAAAGTATAAAATGTGATTTACGAAATTTGGAATGTGCTTTGATAAGCGAACCACAACATTCGTGGCAGCCCCAAGATCTGGAGTGTCGTCCAAGATTATGTTATCTACTGCACCAGTATAAATTTCGAATGAATACGAAAATCCAGAAGTGTCACAAAGGCAAAAAAAAATTGAAGCCCCACTTATGTGGCTTGTTGGGAATATATTGTCGGAGGTCAGTGATCAGCTTCCAGTGATCTTTGTAGCACACATCTGTTCATCTACGCACAGCCTAGAAGGCATAGGGACTGATAGAAACCTGTCATTGAAATGTTTCACAAGCGGACGAACTTTATGCAGAGAATCGTATCCGGGGTTACCCCTTTCCACAGCTACTGAGTTATCATTATAGTGTAGGTACCGGCTTATGGATTTAAACCGAAGTAAAGGCGTAGTCTGACGAATTGGCTCAAAAGAGTGTTTTCCCCAATATGATCGGACATTCGGATAGCGATAAACACATATTATATAGAAAAATGCCACAAAATTTTCGAATATCGTCGGAATGGATGCTGAATTTTGTTTATATATCATTTTGCCGAGTGTATAAGATGGTTTGCTCAACTAGATGATCAAAAATTGTGTTGTCAATAAAATAAAGGAAACATTCGTATGCAGTGTCTAATTTCTTAATTTTTTCTGGAAACTACTTTTTTCCTCGAAATACCACCTCATTTACATGAAGCTGAATGTATTTACTTTCCCAAACAATAAATTTAAATTCGCTAGAATCATTTTTCATCTGGCACGATCTTCTTCCGTTAAATCTGGCGTTCGAGGACGTTTCTGTCGCCGAAAAGGTTGTGAGGCTCCCTGCACTGAAATTTAATCAGATACACTTGGTGCTTGCGACACCTCTGATACCCCTAATAGATCTGTATTGGATTGCTCTTGAATTATCTAGGCAACTGTTGAAGCTGCACTATCCGATTCCATTTCATCAGCGCTTAAATCAGCAGCAGCCTCAGCAACAGGATCAGCTAAACTATCGTTACCATCAGAATCATAGTCACTCTCAACATCTGTTGCTTCAGCGTCAGCAGCAGGTATATGATCCAACATCTCCCAGATTTCTGCATCAGTCATTTTAGATGGACTGAAACCCCGTTTTGCCATATCTAAAAAGAAAAATGTACTGTACTACATCTCACAACGCTTTAGTATTAAGCCATCAAATAAATTTTTACTACGCCAGAATGCACAAGTACGCCTACAGGCGGAGTATGGAAAATGGGGCATAACAGAAATATCGAAATTGATTCAACTCAAATCAGATTAAAAGTGTGTAATAAAGGTATTTAGCTACTCACCTATAATATTTTAACCAGTACTTATTTGACTAAAAATGTGTATTTGCGCCAAATAATTTTTTTACCCAATACTACTAAACTGTTTCTATATAACTAACCGCCTCGCCTGCTATAACAGGTATGAAACTACGGACATCGCTATCATACAAAGCAAGCCATCCACAAGACAGTTTTAAGTAGGTATGCAAGCAGAATTTTGCCAGTTCATATTAATATGACTGATCAAAGTCCGCCTCAAGGCGGTTGTATGCATTAGAGGGTTAAAGAGTAAAAGAGTTAAGCGCAAGTTAAGACACATACGTGACATATGTAGCGCCCTATATCAGCTATATACATATATCACATATATACCAAAACGCAACAGCCAGTGTTAGAGTGGGTGATCGTCAAACCCAGAAATTCCCGATACAACGTGGAGTACGCCAGGGGGACACCATATCGCCGAAACTGTTCACTACGCTTTTGGAATATATATGTAAAAGGGCAAAACTGACCGACAAGGGCATAAACATAAACGGAGAAAAGCTTAGCCATCTAAGGTTTGAAGATGATATTGTACTAATAGCTGATAGGATAGATGAGGCCAAAGAACTTTTAAATCAGCTCTACCTTTCCTCGCTAGAAGGGGGATTGAAAATAAATATATCTAAAATCCAGATGATGACAAATCTTGTAGTCAGCGAAGATATATGCGTAGAAACAAGATCCATAGACCAGGTAATGGCCTATAAATACCTAGGTCATGAGATTCGCATAGGAAAAGATAACCAAACCGTTGAGCTTCTCCGTCGTATAAGACTGACTTGGGCAGCCTTCGGCAAGCTGAACCATATTTTCAAATCGTCTGATATACCAATATGCCTTAAAAGAAAAACGTTTAATCAGTGTGTTTTGCCAGTGTTAACTTACGGTGCCGAAACGTTGACCATGACAAGGACAACAGTTCAAAAGATCCGTGTATGTCAAAGGGCGATGGAGCGTGCTATGTTGGGCGTTTCACTACGAGACAAGATCCCAAATCGCCAGCTACGACAAAGAACAGGAGTGGCTGATGCAGTAGAGAGAGTAGCAACACTAAAATGGAACTGGGCAGGTCACGTGGCTCGAATGACAGACAATAGATGGACAAAGTGGATACTGGAATGGAGACCAAGAGATGATGCTGCCTACCGAAGTAGAGGTCGTCCACCAACACGTTGGAGTGACGATCTAAAACGTTGTCATAGGAATTGGATGCAAGAGGCACAAGATCGAAATAGATGGAAAATTATGAGGGAGATCTATGTCCAGCAGTGGATAAGCGAAGATTGAATGATGATGATATCAGCTATATTTAAGTATGCAACAAATGATAATTTCTTATACTGTAATGCCCCCAGTTATAAATGTTTATGCATAAATGTCAACAAACATTAAAGCTATGGAGAAAAATCAAATTTTAAATTAAAACTTTAACACCCTGTATCTTTCTTAATATCAACATTTTACTAAATCAAGTTGGCTCACATCGTAATATTTTAAAGTGTGGAATTTACTGTTTTCTTTTGTGTAATTACTTAAGGACCACGCTGTATATTTCTAGACAACTTCTGCACCAAACAGTAGTCTCCTATTATATTACTAATGTTTTAAAAAATTGCAATAACAAATATTAAAACAGTTAAAGAAAAGGTGGGTGATATGTTATAAAATAAATAAAAAAATATATAAAAACGAGACCTTGCAATAAAATATTTATTACTAAATTGTTATTATTTTGGTCCGGTCTTTCTCGAGTCCGATTCAAGTGGACTGTGGCCGAAAAGTAATAAAGCGAAAGACAATATAAAAACAACTGCTCTGGGATTTGTACGGGCTTTCTGCGAAAGGATATTGAATTCCCGAAAATATTTCTTTATGTCGTACCTATCTCACTTTGAAACGGAATAAAAAAATCGTCAAGCGATATTACTGCTCAAGCTAAACAAACGAAAATAGCCATATAAATTTTATACATGTATAAATCAAAGAGTTTCTATATATAGAATTTTACTCAAAGGAAAAATATAAAAAACTATTCCAAACGTCTATAGAAAATAGTTTACAAGAAATTCCCTGATTCCTCACATGTTTAACAATAAGTTGAATGTGATATAACAATACAACGAAGATTTAATAGCATCAGTAATATATGCTACATAATATTCGATATTAATATCTCTTCTCTATATAACTGCTTTTACTACAAGATCTCTTCTTAGAAGAACTCTGTTAGATATATATATAATATATATATATATATATATATATATATATATATATATATATATATATATATATATATATATCTATATATATGTATATATATATATATATATATATATATATATATATATATATATATATATATCCTCAAAATAACAGCTGATCTGGTAGATGAAAAAGGGGGTTGAGGTCAATTGGGTATACAGCTGATTGAAAGCCAAGTGTACTCTGTTCAACAGTTCATTATATTTCGCCAATTTTCATTGGCATCATCAGATGAGAGCTACAATTATTCAAAACATGGTAAAATACAATTTAATAATTGTTTGTTGTTTATATCTTACTTGATTGAGGTTAACGGCAGTGTGATTTATTTTAATAACATCAAGTAATGATTTGTGGGTACAATGTGGATTACAGCTATCTTCGACATATAACATTTAGTTGTATAATTTACGTTCACAATTAAAATATAAGAAACAAACACAATTCAAATTAAAAACAAAACAGACATGAAAACGTTTAGTTCGGTAACTGTCATTAAGGTTAAGTACCAGAATTACCAAATATCGAATGTTACTGATCGACTTATGCCAGAAGATAATTAGTTCAATGGTGTTGACATAGTAGTTGTTTATTTGATTAAGATTTACTGTAAAGGTGTGTTATAGTTGAAAAATTTTGAAATTACATTTTGTGTTGCATTAATTATTTAATACTTATGTGTGTCTATTTATAATGTTTGCTTTTCGATGTGTAATAAATAAGCATAAATCTCACTCAGATGCTCAACATCTGATTTCTTATTTATTAAATTATCCATTTGAGTGATAAATGCCATCTCGAGGAAGAGTCTTTTATTGAGATTATTTTCCATTGCAAGAATCTTTGTTTCACTGTAGTTCATTATTATGGTGTTCATCATGTACGTATTTGCAAGCGAACATCTATCAGGATATAATCTGCTATCACTCTTGTGGGAAGTGATACGACTTTTTAGGTGGCTGTTGGTTTGGCCAATATATTGTTTGTTACAACTTTCGCAAGGAATACGATAGACTATATTGGATAATTGATCCGTAGGTGTTTTATCTTTTAGTTTAGTGAATATCGAATTAACGTTTAACACTGTGTAATTAGCGATTTTTATGTTATCGTCAGCCGATTTAAAAATTCGTGTAAGTTTCGGTGTTTAGTCTTGTATGAACGGTAATCTAAAGTATTTAAATAGAATTAAATTAGTGTTAGTGGTTGTGTCAATTGTAGGTGTAGTGTTTTGTGGTGTGTGGTTAGGGATGGTTTGTGTTACAGATAATGTATCATTTGTTGTATTGAATAGTATTTTAGTAAGTAATGTGTTTGGGTATGAATTGTCTAGAAAGAGCTGATGAAGGATTTTTAGGTTTTTATAATAGAGCGATTGATCTGCAATATGTAAAATTCTGTTTTTTATTTGTTTTATAAGATTAATTTTTGTACTATGCTTATGATATGACCAATAATTAATGTATCTTCCGGAGCTAATAAGTTTCCTATACCAATCTGTTGTTATTACGTTGTTATTGTTTGGTGTCAAGGAATGGGACTAACTGATGTTTTTCTTCTGTTTCAACTGTAAATTTTATATGTCGGTCGAAGTCGTTAAAAATGTATAAGAATTCATCGATCATGTCTTTTGGTAGGGCTAAGATTATACCGTCGATATATTTCTTTAGGAAGGTTATTTTGAATAAAAGAACAGGGATGACTATATCCAAGAGATCATCCATAACATATGAGGCCAGAATAGAACTCACACATCCTCCCATAGGGGTGCCTATTTTTTGTTTATATATTTTGTTGTTAAAGGAGACGTATGTGTTATTGAATAGGAATCGGACTAAAGCTAAGAAGTTATCTTTATCGATTTCGCAATGTTTACTTATGTCGGACCAATGTTTGTTTATGGATATTAGACAAGCTTCTAGATAGATATTAGTAAAAAGGGAAACGACGTCCTGACTTACAAGGACGTAGTCATTAGGAAGTTGTAATCCATTAAATGTGGTTTTTACGTCTAATGAGTCCTCTATGTAGTACTCATTATCGAAGTCATATGATACTGTTAAGATGTTTTTTACAAAGTTTGCAATATTCTCAGTTGGAGAGTTAATTTACGAAACAACAGGTCTTAGTGATAAAGTCGGTTTATGTATTTTTGGCAATGCATAGAATTTTGGAGAGTTAGTGGTATCTGATGATGCCAATGAAAATTGGCGAAATATAATGAACTGTTGAACAGAGTACACTTGGCTTTTAATCATCTGTATACACAATTAACCTCAACCTGTTTGTATATATATATATATATATATATATATATATATATATATATACATCAAAATAATTTTAATACAAAGTTAAAAAGTTATAAAGTTTTCCAAATATAAAATAAACATTTTTGCTTACAATTATTGCAATAGCTCTTAGGACAATTAGAAAGAACTCCTTAAGTCAGAAAATGTTAACAAAAAAAATTAACAACTAATTTTTGCCCCTTAACTCCCAATAAAGTAGTCTTTAGGTTAAGTTAGTATAGTGGATTTAAAGACTTCTTGTAAGTATCTCTAGTACAATTATCATGGTGATAAAAAACTTTAAGATTCCGACTACTGATCATGAAAATCGGAATTCAAGATCCGGCAGGGAAGATAAATCTAGCTCAAACCGTAAGGCCTTCCAGGTCGTTATCAAGAGAAATCCTCACGAACCAAACTACATTCTAGATGATGGATCTCTAAGAGTATTGCGAACAGCCATAAAGATAGGTACATGGAATGTTAGAACAATGTACGAGGCGGGAAAAATCTATAATGCCATTCAAGAAATGGAAAGACTCTCGATTAATATTATGGGAATAAGCGAAATGTGCTGGACAGATACGGGATACCGAGTTATCAAAGATCACAAAATATTTTACTCAGGAAATCTTAAGAACGAACATATAAATGGAGTGGGCCTAATTATAAATAATAAAATCGCCAACTGTGTCAGTCACTTTGTACCTGTATCAGAAAGGATGCTCTTAGTTCAGCTAAACACAACTCCCATAAAAACAAACATTATTCAAGTATACGCTCCTACAGCGGACGCCCCAGAAGAAATCATAGAAGAATTTTACAATGACCTTACTAATATTGTCAAAAGGATTCGGAAAAACGAAATAATACTAATAATGGGAGACTTTAATGCCAAAGTTGGCAAAGGACAAAGTGGAAATTTAGTGGGATCCTTTGGTCTAGGGGAACGTAATGAACGCGGAGACCGTTTGATTGAATTTGCAACTGAAGAACAGCTCGTAGTGACAAACACCTTTTATGATCTTTTTTCAAGACGACTATATACGTGGAAATCTCCCCAGGATACTCCAGATCACACAGTACGAAATCAAATAGACTATATTCTTATTAACAGACGATTTAGAAACTCTATAACATCTGTTAAAGCGTACCCGGGATCCGACATAAATTCGGACCACAATCCACTTATCGCCAAAATGAAACTTCAAAGACCAAAAGTTCAAAGTTCAAAGACCAAAAATTATGAAGTACGATATTAACCAACTGAAAAATAAAACAGTAAAGAAAAAGGTACAAAAACGCCTTAAAGAAAAAACGTGGGCTCGTACAGAAAAACCATGGGCCCGTACAGAAACAGATAACACAGATGTAGAACTAGAAAATTTGCAGAAAGTAAGTCAAGAAATAACAGAGAAATACTTAAAACCTGAAAGAGCAAATAAAAAGGAATGGATGACGGAGGAGATTCTATGTATGATGGAAGACAGAAGAAACGCTAAAGATAATAAGAATTACTACAACAACATAAATAACGAAATAAAAAGGGCTATTAAAATAGCAAAAGAAAATTGGTTTAGCTCGAAGTGTACAGAGATAGAGTCATTACAACAAAAACATGATTCGTTTAACCTCCATAAAAAGATTAAAGAAGCTGCAGGCTTATATAAACACAAGAACACTGGATTCCTGACAGATAATCAGGGAAACATAGTACTGGAAATAGAGCATAAAAGAGATATTTGGATTAAATACGTGGAAAAAACTTTTGAAGATATATGAAGTAACACTGGTATTACAACAAACATCAATTCCGAATGGGGACCACCATTTACAGTCGAAGAAGTAAAATATGCCATCAAAAGCACCAAAGATGGTAAAGCAGTAGGCCCTGATAATTTTCACTCAGAATTCTTAAACCTTATGGACTATGATGGCATAAAATGGTTGACAAATATATTTAACAGTATATATGATACGGGCGTGGTTCCCCAAGAGTGGTTAGTGTCAACTTTTATAAATCTTCCAAAAAAACCCAATGCGAGAAAGTGCGAAGACTATAGAATTATAAGCCTTATGAGCCATTTACTTAAAAGATTTCTAAAGGTCATTCACAAAAGAATATATACAAAATGTGAGGAACAACTAACAAGAACACAATTCGGATTTCGTGATGCTCTGGGAACACGGGAGGCCCTTTTTGCTATACAGGTGCTATTTCAGAGATGCAGGGATGTGAATTGTGACATATATGTATACTTTATAGATTATCAGAAGGCATTTGACAGAGTAAAACATGACAAATTAATGACTCTAATGCAAGAAATTGGAATTGACAACAAAGATCTTAGAATTATCAGAAACATTTATTACAATCAAACGGCCAAAATCAAAATAGAAGACCAGTTAACTGATAAAATTGCAATAGAACGTGGAGTACGACAGGGCTGTATTTTGTCTCCATTGTTGTTCAATATTTATTCTGAATGGGTATTTAAGGAAGCTTTAGACGGTTGTGCGAAAGGAATACTAATAAACGGTGTATGGTTGAATAACATTAGATATGCAGATGACACTATAGTTTTTGCCGATAATCTGAATGACTTACAGATATTAACAAATCGCATAACAGAAGTCAGCAACAGATACGGACTAGCTCTTAACATAAAGAAAACCAAATTTATGACAATTAGTAAAAAACCAATACTAAACACTCAACTTACAATCAACCAACAGAATATCGAAAGAGTCGAGCAATATACATATCTAGGCACCAATTTAAATAGCCAATGGGATCACTCAACAGAAATTAAACAGCGAATAATAAAAGCAAAAGCAGCATTCGTTAGAATGAGAACTATTTTCAACAGTCGAGACATATCATTAAAAACAAAATGCCGTCTGTTGAACTGCTACATATTCACAGTTCTGCTCTACGGAATGGAAGCATGGACACTGACTGTTGCATCTATGAATCGGCTCGAAGCTTTCGAAATGTAGTGTTATAGGCGCATCTTACGTATATCCTGGGTTGACAGAGTTACTAATGTGGAGGTCCTGCGTAGAATGGGGAAAGAATGTGAAATTCTCATGACCGTCAAAACTAAAAAGTTGGAATATCTAGGACATGTAATGAGAAATCAAGAACGTTACCGCCTTCTCCAGCTGATTCTCCAAGGGAAAGTAAATGGTAAGAGAGGACCGGGAAGAAGACGCATTTCCTGGCTTCAAAATTTACGAAAGTGGTATAACACGACTACCACTGAACTGTTCCGCGCTGCAATAAACAAAGTAAAGATAGCCGTGATGATCGCCAACATCCGGAACGGATAGGCACTTTAAGAAGAAGAAGAAGAAGTATAGTGGATCACCTCCACGGTTGTTGTTTACTGTCCTACATTTGTAAGGCAAACTCATGATCAGGTTGTCAATGTCTTGCTGCGGTACTCTGTTCCACTCCATCGAAAGGCCCTCAAACAGTTGCTGTCTTGTATTAAACGCAATGCTCAATTTAGTTTAAATCTAGCGATTGTGCAGGTCATGGTAAAAACTCAATTTCATTATTTTCGAGGAATGTTCCCACGACAATGGCAGTCCCACGACAATGGCATCATACGGACGCGCATTTTCATGCATTAATCAAATTAGGGACCAGCTTGTTGTTCAAAGGGTTCACAACAATAGGTTTAGGAATAATATCGCGGTAGTCTGTTGCATTTAGAAATTTTGTTGTTCCAGACAAACGGGGCTGGTTCTTCCACCAAGAGTGATGCCACTCTATACAATTATTCTGCCGCCTTGCTGTCTATGAACCTCCTGCACGGTAGCCAATTGCTGTAAATCCAAATCGGGATTCATCAATTAGAGGCCCAAACAGGTCTAACCCAATTTGCGTATTCTGGTGCCCACTGATGTCGATGAGCACGATTTCCTCTGGATAACACAGGCACTGTCACAGGTCTTTGGGCATTTAACCCTACTTTATGCAGTATATTTGTAATGGTTTGGCTACTTACAAACACCTGATGGGTCTCTTTCAGCCTCATTTTTGTACTTGTGATACAGTTATAGTGCGATCTCGCAAAGCCTGCTACCTAATAAAACGGTCTTTAGTCTGGTTGGTTATAATTGTTCGGTCTGTATAACATTTAGCAACATTACTAGTTTCTTGACACCTTAACCACAAACAAATAATAGCACTTCTGTTTATGTGGAGGACCTCAGCATCGTCTCTTTGACGTCTGCCAGCTTGAAGCATCGCTTTACTATGCCACTGCATTTCGCGACTTAAATGACGTCTCTCCATTATTAGTATTTGCAAAACTAAATAAAAATCCACATAGATATCGAAAATTAAGTACCAATAAAGAAATATTACTTTTTATGTTATAGACAAAAAACGCATATTGAAGTTTTGTTAAATTTTTTATAGCCGTTTTTATCAGCAATACCGTCCAAGTTGGTGCAATATCGACAAAACAACAAAACAGATCAAAAACATAAATTTATTTGTGTATTTTCAGCTAACATTAATTTAAAGCTGTTAACCCTTAATATCCTGAATTATTAAATTTTTGAAAAATGATATATTTTATGGTAATTTATTGTTTGTATGAGTCCTCTAGTTGAGTTTCTGAGCTTATTTTCAAAAGAAAAAGTTAACAAAAAAAAGTTACTAGCTGTGACATATATGTCACTCTAGGACATACAGTGAGCAAAATAAGAAAAAACGCGAAAGCTTTATTAAATTATATATTTAAACAAAAATATGTTTTACATAGGTATGTATAGATAATTATTTTGTATGAAACTGCTCATTCTTTCTACACATGGTTCTAACAACAGAAGTGCAATTTTCAAATGCGCACCGTCGTCTTTTCTTGTTTGGAATATCTTTCCACTTTCCATGCTTTATTCTTTGGGTTTATGCTATTATTTTCTGCCCAATGTACAAATTGCATAATGTACTCGAATCGATTACGCCTCATTGCATTTTTAACAAAACGATGCTCCATGCCTGGTTTTGAATTCCAGTAATATCTCTTTCTTGGTTTTGGATCGTATCCACTAAAAATCAAAATGCCAGTAAAGCATTTCAGTTCTTTAAGTGAGATATGTGGGTCGGCAGCATTTTTGAAAAGCACATAGACTCTAAGTATTGGAATAATGGGCCATCCCAGAATAACTCGAACGATTCAACAAGTGTTAAATTCTCATAATCAGAAAAATTTGGTGTGGAAAAGAATATGAACATTTTGATGGCTCATCTCTAGGTGCGCTGGTTTCAGTGGCGCCAATTGTATCATTATTTAAAAGTTTTACCTCGGCATGGGCACGAAGTTGTCTCCCTGGCAAATGGTAAAGATCTCCATCATTAATTTCATCTCCAGATTCTTCGTCTGTGAGGACGTTTACTTCTGGAGGTTCTGTGTAGATGGCATCTAAATCTAACTCTACATCACCGTAAGCTATTTAAAGTGCTTCTTCAAATAGCTTACGGCAAATACATTGCCATAAAGACGTTTATGTATTACATAAAAACAAAATAGTTTCTTAAAATTCTCTGTTAGTAAATCCCCAGATGGAAATAATCGTTGTTCCTCAAATCGCCGAGAATATCATAATATTTATTATATTATAAATAAATGTGATGACACAGCGACCGTGAAATTGATCTGATACATGATATCTGGTCAATGATCATCGTTTTTCAACTGGCAGTTAACAATGATATATAAATCTTAGTAAATAATTCACTGGGAATGAAATCACGTCTTTCATGTTTATTTTTTCTGAAATACGCTAGTACATTATCCTAGCGTTGCATATATGTAATACTGAACTTTGGGGCTACTTAGAACTAAGTGGTAGTGAAATATTTAAATAAAATTTGAAAGATGTACGTTATGTACCTTTATGTAAAGCTTAACTTACTTTTTGAGCTAAAAAATTGCAAGATAAAAAAATAAATGTACTTACTCTAGCTAGATTGATGTCCATTTTTTCTAAATATTTATCGACAGCTTATTTTAAATGTTTACAGGCACAAACTATTATATATATATTTTTGCACACTATGTCTGCAAACTAGTAAACATGCATTAGAGGAACTGTCAAATTGCACAATACTTACACCCATCTATGCGATCCTATCACAAGTTTCCTTACAGGGCGCTGTTTAAATTGCACAATAATGCGTAACTTATATGTCACGCTAGGATATTAAGGGTTTATAGGTGTTCCCTAGATTATTTTGATTTGTGTATATGTATTATAAAGTATTTGTATTAAATAAAAATAAAAATAAAAAAGATCACGAAAAACTTATATTAATACTAATTATTATATTTTTTTCTAGGTAAGATCAATGATAATGCTGTATTCCATGGGTGTCGAGTAAGTAATTTTTTTTGTGATATACTATAGAAATCATAGTACTAACATTTGTTAGTGCTGCTGGTTGTTATGTACATTATCAATGATCCTAATGGATTGGAATGAAATGAAATCAAAATTTTTAATGTCTACTTATTACTTCGAAATTTCGCGAACACTTCTATTCGCATAAATATGTGTATTTTATAATACACTGAAGATAGTAGAGGGTCTGTCGAAAATTTTTATTTCTACGATGCCAAAATTTTTGTAACTTATTGCATAAGCGATTTTTTATAAAAAATGAATTGAAAATAATTTTAGTTTTATTTAGTTATGTCGTAAATCTGATATTCTTCAAAATATTCATGACAAAAGCTAGTAGAGACCTGTGACTTCTATTTTTCGTTCTAATATATATTTTTTGTGTTTTCCATTTTTTAATCTAAATAAAATTTATTGTTTCTGTTGGGAAAAACCCACAATTTTACTTTAAAATAAGTTATTTTGACGTTTTGATTTTAAATTCAGAAATTGTTCTTAAAATATAATTATTTGTAATATGTAACTACATAAATATATAATACCAGTATTTTGAGAACGATTTTCGAAGTAGAAGTCAAAACGTCAAAATAAATTAAATAGATTGTAGCTTATTCCCAATAAAAAAATAAATTGTATTAACATGCCACATAAAATAGCTTCACAACAATATTAATCTAAATATGTTCCAAAGATATATCTTATCAAAAAACCTTCCAGAGATATATCTACTAAGATTTAAAGACTCTCACTACAGCTAACTTGTACTATTTTTACAATACATTACGACACCGTTCTGAAATTACTTTATTGTGGCATGTCTGATTTAAATATTATGTTTATATGAGATTAGGTCACAATTATTGGTTGTAATAAAAATCTGACCTTTCGATTCCGATTTAGTTAAAAATGTGATTTTCATTACAAGCAATACATGTGGCTTAATATCATATAAACATAATATTCAAATTACAACACATTCTTACTGAATTGGAACAATTTAAAACAAAAATATTATCGATAAACCAGATATAAACCTTACAGGTAAAGGTATGTAGGTAATGTGTTATTTACATGGCCTTATGGATTACAATCATTAAACAATCTACATTCTTTTAGACATCAACGATAAAGAATAATCGATAAATTTCACTGTGGATAATGAATTTGAACACCAACTATAGTACATCCACTAATAATTTTCCAACATAAACATGTCTCATTCTGGTATCAAAGAGACCGCCTTTCAAATCAAGGTTGTCAGACATATTTCCTAAAATTCCTAAGGTTATATTTAAAAAATATTCTCTATTCCCTATTCGTTATTATTCAATTGCTAGTCAACGAACGACACTCTTAAAAAATAATATAAACATATTCTCAAAAAATATATATATATAAATTAATTAACTAGGTACTAATATTTCCATGAACTCTTCACTAATGAATTAAAGCAACCGTGAACTTTGTATATATTACTTATATTCTAAGTAATTTTCGAATATTGGCAACATTGTAGTCTGGAGAGAATTTGAACGTTCGACGTTGCCCTGTTGGTGAATTTAGCGGTAATACTTTTATAGATATAATGATCGACTTTTAAGAAATCAGACAACTTAGAATCCAAGTTCTCAAAAACGGTTTCAAGAATTGTATTATTTTTTTCCAAATTTCATTAATTTTATACCTTACCCGGAAACATGAAAAATTGCAGATATATTAATAATGGTATTAAGGTTATATTCACTAATTTTAAACTCATGCATTATGGCAACAGCGCGAAGCGCAAAGCCGTAAATTCTAATGAACACCTGTTGTCTGGCTATGTGACACCCTAAAATAGTTCCTTTTGCAGAGGCGGAGGCTTATTATAAGGTATAGGTAATATAAGTTATAAGTAATATTATATTTTTCTAGGATGGCATTTTTTAAGATGCATCAACTTCTGTGTTATCAATAAATAATGACAATTATGTTAATGACAGCTCTGAATTAAAAAATAAAGATTTGCACGTACAATCCCAAAGAATAGTTTTAAATATGTATGAGTGTTTGAAAAAAGAAAATATTGGGATGGCTGATAATGCAATTGTTTCGAGAATTCATGTATTAAAAAAATCGGGTATAAGACGATATATACAATTATTAAATTAGGCACAGTTACAGATCATTCCTTAAAACGAAAGCGACCAAATAAAAAATTGGGTAGGATTGACACTGCTGCAAAAGACGTTATTCAGCGAACAGTTTACAATTTTTACAAAGAAAATAGAGTGCCTACTTTAGAACTGATTCTTGCAAAATTAAGAGATTTCCCTGAATATAATTATATATTCCGCCGAATTCAGTGATTGTTATGGATAATGCGTCGGATCATTCCCGCATATTAAATAAAATACCTAATAATAACACGAAAAAGGACGAAATTTTAAAATTTATGCAACTTAAAAACATCACTGTTCCTAAAAAGATTCCAGTAAAGAAAGAATTAATTAGAATGATCAAAAGTCAGAATTTTAAAAACGAATACGTTATTGACACCATTTGCAGCAGGCACGGCCATACTCTTTTGCGATTACCCTCATACTATTGCATTTTTAATCCAATTGAAATGGTTTCTGGTACCGTAAAAAAACGATTGCGAAAATATAATCAGTCATCAACATTAAGCGCAATGGCCATTGATAATATTCGAGAAATAATTAGTGGCATTAATAGCGATGTGTGGAAAAATTGCGAAGCTCATGTTGTAAAAATAGAAAACGAATATCTTGTTTTACCGGCAATAGCACCAATAGTTATCCAACCTGGGAACGATTCGACTTCAAAAGACTCTGACGATTCTTTTTAGTCCTTCTAATTAATTTCTTTACAGCTATCGCGATGCATCTTGAACACTAGTATTCATTATTATACAGTGTGTCGCATTTAAGATGAAGACACCTCTATATATCAGCTACTAAAATACATACAGATTTGACATTTTGCACAGTCATACATGTTGATAGTGCACATTTTTTTAAGATAGTCATCTGAAATTTAAATTTTAAACGCGGCTTACTGCGAATCCACAAACAGGGTAAATTTTCGATATTTTGCTTCGCGTTAGAGAAATCGGAAAAACTTATTTGGAAAAGTTGTTCCACTTATTGTAACCGCACATACCAAATTTTATGACAAAATTCGCAATTTTAGTTTTTCAGTATTATTTGTAATCTCGATCCTAAATCTACAATTGGCTGTCTAAAGATGCATCTCGGGACAGCCAACTGTCCGTTTTAGAATCCTGACTACAATTGAAGAGCTTATTTCCAAAGTGTCTTACATCGATATAATGAAATCCATGAAATTACAGATTTTCATACAAATTTAACATACAAATTATACAATTTTACAATTTTCATATGCACTTTTAAATGGTAGATAAGAAGTTGTTTTGGTACATATAACTTTATTCTAGACTTGAAGAAATCTATAAAGTTTAAAAAAAGAAAATTTAAAAAATCGAAATTTTGGATTTAAAACTCTTTGGAAATAAGCTCTTCAATTAATGAAAAAAGTAAAAGTGCGAATTTTGACATAAAACTTTGTTATGTGGGGTTATAATAATATTTGGAACATCTTTTCCAAATAACTTTTTCAGATATCTCTAACTCGAAGCAAAATATTGAAGATTCACCCTGTTTGTGCATTAACAGTAGGCCGTGTTTAAAAATTAAATTTCAGTTGACTATCTTAATTGCTGGATAGACAATCTTTTAAAATTTTCTGACAGAATGAGCCATTATTTACAGATAATTGTAAAAAAATATTATGGTTTATGTAAAAACTAAATAATAAGTCCAATATTCTTATAAATCACTAAAATTAACAAGCTTTAATTTGAAAGAATTAATTTGTTATTTATTCGATGTTGTGAGCCCGCTCCCATTTGAAAAAAAAAACTGATTCTGTCCTTTGAAGAGTCCTATTCAAAAATGCCCCGTTTAAACAAATCGAAGGTTGAAGGGTGCCGGACATTTTTTCCGAAAACAATTCAAATTCAAAAGATCACCTTTTTCTGCTACGGAAAATATTGCTCCGATTTCTCACCAAAATCAATGTTGATACTTTAGTTTAGATACTCTTGAATCTCAAAAATACTCATTTACATATTTTTCAAGCCTCGAAAATGCATATTAGGTATCGCATTTTTCGGATTTTAAATCGCCTATATCTCCAAAACTATTAACTTTTGAGAAAAAATCGGTTGCCTGTAAAGTCGGTTTTACGGGCGAAGATTTTACGTGACAACGTCTTTTTTATATATTATTTTATATATTATATATTATTATATTATTATTTTATATATTATTTATATTTTATATATTATATTTTTATATATTATTTTATATATTATTTATTTTATATTATATTATTGATCTTATTATTTTCTACAAAATTTATTTGAAAATTTTTTCGATATATCAATTAGTTGCGGAGATATCGATCATTGAAGTTATTGTTTGCTACCAGTATTTTTTTTTTTTTTTGTTTTTATTTAAACAAATATACCCGCATCAACCACTAAGGGTTATTAGCGGGGGGACATACACAAACAGTAAGATACATATTGTTGCATAAAAAAAATATTTTTTACAATCTGGTATATAGTTTAGTCATTTTAAGATAACTTAATAAAGACTGTAAATTTGACGTTAGTATACTTTTTAAATTATCACTAAGGGCACACGCGATTCTTTCGTTCTGGTACACTGGACACTCAACAATTATATGTTTCACTGACAACTGAGTATTGCACTTGGTACACAACGGAGCAGCCTCCTGGTTGAAGATATGCTTGTGTGTAAGGAAAGTATGTCCTATTCGGAGTCGGTTAATGATGACTTGGTCTTTTCTATTATTTGGTAAGATGAGTTTGGTTCCTACTTGACTTAGACATTCTTTGAGTTTATTAGCAGTGTGATCCCAAGTAGTTTGCCACGCTCTGTATACGTGGGCTTTGATATTTACTTTGTGATCAGTCCAAGGCATTTGATTTATGATAGCAATACTTTGGTCGGTGGTTGCATTGCTTGCCAGAGAGTCCACTTCCTCATTACCACTTATTCCCATATGGGAAGGTACCCAGATAAAGGAAATATCTTTTTGTTGAGTCTGTAGATAAGATAACTCTTCTTTGATCTTGAGAAGTATGGCGTGAGTTGTATATAGCTGTTTTATTCCAAGTAATGCGCTCATTGAATCGGTGATGATAACAAATTTGCTTTCATTGATAGAACAACATTTTTTCACGGCCTGATGAATTGCCGTAAGTTCTCCAGTATATATACAACAATTTGTTGGGATTCGTATGGTAGACTTGACGTTTTCGTAGATGTAGGCTGCAGCATGTCCTTCATGACATTTGGAAGCATCAGTGAAGATTTGATGGGTTGTTGGGTATTTGGATATTACATTTTTATAAGCTTGCTGTATAAGGAAAGGATGTGTGGAATGTTTCGGGAGTTCTTTTAAAGACGTGTCTATTTTTGGATGTTTAATCATCCAAGGAGGAACATTTACATGAATAGGCATAGTAAGACTGAACTGTTCTAAATTAAGACCAATACGTTTTATTCGTTCGGGAAATGGTAGTTTTTTTATTGCAATGTTTCTGTAAAGATCGGACGTTATATTTGTTCTGCAAAGTATTGTTGAGTAGGTTACGTTGCTGTTGTTTGCTGAAATTCTGGCAACGTAATTTAGTGATAGGAGTTGCCTTCGTTGGCTTAAGGACAGTTCATTAGCCAAAACTTGTAAGCTACTTACTGGACTAGTTCTTGTGGCACCTAAAACTAATCTCAAGCACATATTTTGAATGTAGTCAAGTTTTTTTAAAGATGTTTTGTTAGCAGTATCGTAGCATAAACAGCCGTAGTCTAGTTTACTTCGTATTAGTGATCTATATAGAGTAAGTAAGGTTGTTGTATCTGCCCCCCAAGAGGTATTTGACAGCATCTTTAGTAGATTAATTCTGGATTGGCAAGAACGTTGCAGATTGGTGATGTGGGTTTCCCAGTTTAAGTTACGTTCAAAAGAAAGTCCTAAGAAATTTATTTCTTCTGCTTGTTTCAAAACAACTCCATTTAGTGTTAATTGAACATTAGGATAATTTTTTCTTTTGCTAAAAATTAAATAACGTGTCTTTTCACTAGAGAATATAAAACCCGTGTTTTGCGACCAGCTTTCAATTGTGTGTAAGGTAGTTTGCAGTATATGTGTTCCCAGAGTTACATTGTTTGTTCTTAGATAAATGACTAAGTCATCTGCATATAGGCTAGTAAATACAGGTAGTTTTATTTGATGTATAATACTATTTATTGCAACTAGAAAAAGAGTAGGACTTAGAGTAGATCCTTGTGGAGTGCCGTTTTGAAGTACTCGTCTGGAGGATGTAAATCCATTGGTTCTGACTCGAAAAGTTCGTGTTTCTAGAAAATTCTTAATAAAGGACAACATGTGCCCTTGAACATCCCATTCTTGAAGTGTTTTTAGTATAAGATGTCTCCATGTTGTGTCAAACGCTTTTCTTATGTCAAAAAACACGGCAATAAGTTTTTGGTTGTGCAGAAAGGATTCATGTATACTTGATTCAAGTGTTATTAGATTGTCTGTTGTGGATCTACCCGTACGAAATCCACTTTGTCTGATACTTATTAGGTTATTGTTTTCGAGGTACCATTTAAGACGATAATTAAGGATTTTTTCTAAAAGTTTGCAGGTACAACACGTAAGTGATATTGGACGATAGGAATTTGGATCGTCTTTTGGTTTATTATATTTAAGGATTGGAATTATAGTTGCTTGCGACCATAGATCAGGAAAGTCATGATGAATAAAAATATTATTAAAAATATCAACTAATATTAGCTTTGCATTCAGAGGAAGATTTCGTAAGAAAAGAGGGTGGATATCATCAGGTCCTGGACTCGAATTTTTAGCACTTAAACAAAATTCTAATTCTTGAAGACTTACTGGTTTGTTTATTGGATTGCCACTCTCTGTGATTTGTATATTTGAAGACTCCGTTAGTTTTTTGTGCTCTAGAAAGGATAGGCTGTAATTAGAATCACTAGAATTACGTTCGTATATATCTGCTAGTATTTCTGGAATATCTTCTTTGTTTGAATGCATTTGGTTATTATATGATAGAGTATCTATACCTCGAAAGTATTTTGTACCTTTTATTCTACGGACTTTGTTCCATATGTTACCTAAGGGAGTGGAAGGATTTATTGAAGAAACGTACTTTTTCCAACTTTCTCGTTTTGCTTTTTTGATTAATTGTCTGCTTTGAGCTCTGAGATTTTTAAACCTTAAAAGGTTTTCGATAGTTTTATGTTTCTTGTAAACGTTAAAAGCGTGTTTAGACAAAGTGAGTGCTTGTGCAATTTCGTTATTCCACCAAGGAACTGGCTGCCTTTGACTCGATTTTGTTTTTCCCACTGCGATTGTTGCTGCAGAAATAATAATGTTATTAAATATTTCCAGGTTTTGGTTTGCGTTATTGGTTAAATTATATTTGTTTGTTTGTTCTTCTATCAGTGTTCGATATAAATTCCAGTCAGCTGACTTTATTTTCCATGTCTGGTGAATTGGAAAAGTTGATTTATCATTAGTGTTTATGGTTATCGTGATAGGGAAGTGATCACTATCATATAAATACCCCAATGTGTCCCAATATAATAAAGGAGCTAGCGACGGACTGCATAAAGAGAGATCTATGGCAGAAAATGTACCATTGTATGAATTGAACCTAGTAGATTTGCCAGTGTTTAGTAAGACTAAATTTAAATTATCAATGAGATTATTTAGGAGATTGCCACATTTGTCGGTTTTGTTACTTCCCCAAGTACTGTTGTGACAGTTAAAATCGCCTAATATTATTTTTGGGTGTGGAATTTGGTTTAAAACATTGCTTAGTTCAGTTATGTCTAAATCAGTAGGATGAGGTAAGTATACATTGCAAATATTGATTTTCATTTTGTGGGTGACTGACACTGCAACTATTTCGAGATTTGTTTGTAGTTGTATTTCAGTTGACTCTATGTCATCCCTTACAAAAATTGCTGTTCCGCCGCTTGAGTGATCTCCAACTCGGTTTCTTAGAAAAGGAACATAATTTTTTAATGTCACACTTTGGTGCTTGAAATGGGTCTCTTCTAGGCATATGACTAAAGGAATATATTCGTGTATAAGAAGCTTAATGGATTCTATATGTGTAAAATAACCGTTGGGGTTCCACTGTAATATGAATGTGCTGGCCATTAACTCTTTATGTGTTAACTATTTATTGTTGAGAACTTGATTCTTGGTCAGTTTCGTCAGTAGAAGAAGGACTGTTGAAAAGCAGTTTCTTCTTCAATCTGGTGATATTGTTTTTTAAAGTTTTATTTTGTATTTGGGAATATATAAAGTTTAAAATTTCTTTTATTTCTTGGCTTTCATTTGAATAATTTTTAACAATGACTTCAGGATGTTTTGAGTGAAGGGAATTTGCCAGAAAATCACATATTTCATGAAAAGTAAGTGTAAAGGAAGGGTTTCTATTTTCAATTTTTTCTTTAATTTGATTTAGAATAATTGATATATCTTCTTGGGTTTTAGGCTTTTTCTTAGGTTTTTGAGTATCGGGAGGAGGTAGGTCATTTTCAAGAATTTCAGGAGAGGATATTTGTCTTTTAGTTGCAGGAGTAATTTTAGTGCTTTTTCTATCGCTTTCAATTACTAAGGAATTATCTTGGAATATTTTTGGTTGATTCAAGATTTGTAATTCATTGTTTCTTTGTGAGGAAGTGGTTTGGTCTTTTGTAGCTGATGCGTGATTTTGTATGGTATTGGGTTCTGGTTCCATTAATGTTTCGGTATCTTCTTGGTATTGGTTTCGTGGTTGATCTTGTAGCTGATTATATTTTTCATTGGTAGAGTTATGTATATTCACGTGGTGGTCAGTTTCCATTTGATTAATTGAGTTGCTTGATGATGATAAAGAAGGACAGTCAGAGTCTTGATGTCCGACAATCTTGCATCTGGAGCAGTTTAAACCATCTATGGAAATGTATAGTCGATATGATGTATTGTCGAATGAGATTAGAAATGAGTCAGGAATTGATGCATTTTCTAAAGGACTTATGAACATTTGCCTCCTAAAGCTGAGTACGTGGCTGTATTCTGAGTCTTGCATGCCTACTCGTAGAAACGTCATGTTGGAGGCGGATTTTATACCCATAGTTTTTAAGTGCTCTTCAATTAAGCTATTAGGTATAGTAGGACATACATTAGATATGATGAGTCTCTGGGCGGGGGTTATAAGTCTTCTTACTTCAATCTGGTTACCATCAATATTTATATATTTGTGGGAGCTAAGAAATTGATCAACTACATATTTAGAGGAGAGGTAGATGCAGATGCGGTTGTTTGATATTTTGGATGCCCAAACAACATTTTTGGGCTGTACTATTGATCCAACAGCTTTTATATATTCGAAAACTTTAATTCCTTGTATGGTTGAAAGTATAATACCTTGGTCTTTTGAAGGATATTTGAAACTATTTAATGCATTGGAGTAAGATATATGTGACGTAGTGGGTATATTTCGTGAGGTAGTAGCTGATTCCGGTTCATCCATCTTCCCGCTGAGAATTTACGTACATTGGCACAGAGGATCTAAAGCCGGACTTGGCCACTTAATAAAATTAAACAGCAGCCTAGCCTAATTACTTGTTAGTAGCAAGAACCAGCAAAAAGTTGTTGTCAATAATCGATAAGTTGAATTGAAATCGATAAAATATTTTGCCTTTTAAACTTCTGATTTTAAGGTTATTAATAATGCAGTTTTGTACTCACAGAATTCTACGATTTTCAGTACACTGTCACATTTAACTTTGAACAGGATTTTGATTTTAATATTATTCACTAATTACACGTTCAGAACTAAAGAAATAATAGTTTAAATATTTAAATTTTTAAGAGAAACTTTGAAATGCGTCTAAACACTTTGACAGTTTTTTCTACCAGTATTTTATATATTTATTTTTTTTCAGTTATAAAAAATTACTATTTCCAATTGTGTCTACCAAGTATGGTCACATGTATTTGCCTACATATTAAATAATAATAAGTACAGATAATGTTATGTGACGTTCACTTCTGATTATATATATTTTAATATTTTTAATTTTAAAGAATCAATTTAAAAATCAAAACACTTATTCAGATCGAAGGTTCAAATTTTTGCTAAATAAATTTGAAATGAATTAAAATTTGTAAATGTAAATGGTAAAGTTGAAAATTAAAACATTTACTAAAATTGGAATTTGAAATTCTTGCTAAACACAGTTAAATTCTAACTCCGCGCGTGGTGATTGGTCAGTTTAGTTCGTTTGTTTGGTCGCCCTGTTTTGACAGGTTAGAAGTTATAATTTGTTATTTTAAATGTTTGACTAGCAATACGCGCTGTTTCTTCTCAATCGACTGAATTACGATTGATTGCAGAGTGATTTAAACTAATAATTTACTTAACACTATCAACATTTGTAAATAGTATGACATAACCTATAAACTCAGTTTCTCAATTTTTGTGTCAATCTAACAATTAATCAATCAATCATAGTTTACGATAATGAAATATTAGTGTACAATTATTTACCTTTATTGTTGTAGTTGTTGTAAATGACGAATCTAAGCACTCCACATTTTCACTACAGACACAGCTGACGATACTTTCAACGATTTTCAACTTTAGCGATTCAACGCGCCTAATTCTCTAGTGCCGCGCGCAGCGGACCGATCATGTTTGAGTGGGAGAGAGACGCAAGGCATTCGCCGGTCCGGCGGGCCTCTCTCTCGTTCGGCGACTCACTGTAACAGACGTGAGCGGGCGTTACACTTTTTCTTAAATGACTCCGAGCCACAACCTAATTTAAGACGTTGTCACGTCAAAATGACATAGATCTTATTTAGAGTCACCCAAAAACCTAAAAAATATTTTTTGGAGCACAAAAGGTGATATTTTGAATTTGTTTAAAAAATTGTTTAAACAATTTCTGCCCAAAAATTGAGAAATTTTCCTGAATATAATTATGTAAAAATTAATAAAAATTATATGATTTTTCTTGAAATATGCGTTTGATAACTGATCCCTTTTCTTAATTTCCACGCCAATGGTCGGCATTGACATCAAAGAATCTCAAAAGCCGACGCTTGGCAAATTGACGATGGAAAAAGTATACCATTTCTGGATGTTTTAATAATTACAACAGACAGATACAAAATATTAAACTAAAATACACAGAAAACAAACACAAAAACGATACTTAAATTGCCATTTGTAATCTTCGTTCTTTCTTGTATATTATTATATTGTGGTATTATCACAATATAATAATATACAAGAAAGAACGAAGATCCGTATTTTAAAAATATTTGCTGAATGAAATATTTGTAAATGGTTGAAACATCTTTCTTCTTAAAGTATTCTCTCCTCGATGGATTGTCGCTACAACAATTGCAAGCTAGTTTATATCTTTAGCTCTTCTTATTAGCTGTTCAAAAATTATCTTTGTCGATTGACGCATGTCTTTTAGCCTGTATGATTTTTTCCTTTTCAGTACTCTCTTTGTTGATCTTTCCTTTCACTATTAGTTAAACATATTGATACTTATTATTTCTTAGTATGTAGCCTAGGTATAATGTTTTTCTAATTTTCACGGCGGTAGAAAATTCTCGTTGCTTCACTATTTGATGATACTTCTTCGTTTGAGATATATGGTATGTCCATAAACTCTTTATTAACCTCTGGTAGATCTGGTAGAAAACACTTTATTTTATTGTAGCATGTATTTGACGATTAGTATCATTTAGCTTGCGGTTATTAATTAGCGGTTTGTTTAAATATAAATTCATATCTAAAATGCAATGGAACGTTAAAATCGCAAGTTATGTTGTACACGAAGTAGCTATTGAAAACAAACTAAACAGTAACGTACTGTAGTTAGCTACAGTTAAGAGCTAATAATTAACAATTGTTCTCTGCTGGAAATAGTAAAGATGGGGAATGCAACTTTCCTCCGAAGTAAAACATTATTATTTGTCAGAAAAAGTTTGAAAAATTGTGTATTGTTTCCCAATAAAAACTAATTTTCTTTATTCAAAGAGATAATTTCTGAAATTTTACTTTTATTATAATCTGTTTAATATTCCCTTTCGTTAATGTTAGAACAGGAGATAATGGTACCTTTTCTACCGTTGATGTTTAACAGGAAGTGTTATTTTCGATAGAAGATGACAAAAAATATTTTAAGGTTCAAGTCCTGCTCCCAGTATTCCACCTTATCTAATGGATCTAATTAATTGAGACGACTCAGAGATGCCTTCTACAGTCCAGTTGAAAACCTGCTTACTTATGAGTCATCAGGTAATGAATACGAAGCTGAAATAAGATATGAAAAAAAAGGCGATGGACAGTAAGAGTCACACTGATTTCGTACCAATAAGTGCTTATTATTTTGGAATAGATATACAAACAGAACCAACTGTTTTACCATTAGAAGCTGAAGACACGGACAATTTTGTAATTGAAATTAATCAAGGTATTTATGAACAAGATCTGTTGAGATACTCAGTACTTGTATTACGACAATACCTGCATAAGTTCCTCTTACAAAGGCTTAAACTATAAGAAATAGGAGTAAAAGGCGAAAGCAGGAGAGTAAGAAAAGAAAGAAAGATTATAAGGAATCAAGGCATGGAATATAAAACAAGCAAAGGAAAACCTAAAAGCAGCATAAAAGTGCTGAAAAGGTTTCAGACAATGTTTGTAAAAAGGTCTTCGCAGATTATTGGAAGATGAATGACTATCACAGGAGGTGTAGTTACATAGCGTCATTGTTAGAGTTAGATGAACCTAAAAGAAAAAGAGAAAGTAAAAAAACAGTGACAAATTTAGATAGACTAGTGTCAAGTATAACATTGAAGTTGATGGTAAAAAGTTAATGTTTGCAAGAATGTTTTTAAAAGTATTAGAAGAAGGTCAGAGATTTGTCAACACTACAATTATTCAAAAAAAAATAGGTCATCTTATTCGTGCACCATACAATCGAAAGAAAGAGGAAATTTTAGAAAAACCTTTATAACTGAAGAAGAGAAGAAAGTAAATCACTTTTTAATTTAAATCCCAGCTTATGAAAGTCACTACTCAAGACGAGATTGTGGGAAAAAAATTGTTTCTTCACATTTGACAATATTGGCACTATATGAAGAATACAAGAGTACCCTATCTGAAATCAGTTTAAAAACGGTAAGCTATACTAAATTTTATGGGGAGTTACAAAAAAACAGCTTTTGTTGGAAACATTAATTATCCTCATGATTGGACCCAACTTATACAAAGCACTGGTAAGAAACGCAAGTTTGTGGTGAAGGAGATGAATCAAGATAGCTTCTTTGACTTTGCTAAGCTGTTAAAAACGGACCTTTAGCAACGAAAAGATAATGTTGTTGGAAAAAATTTTAGCTGGAGAGATAAACAGCGGCTAAAGTTTATGAAAAACGAGTCTGGAATAATTTACCATAAGAATTCCTTAGACTTTAATGAACCGTTTCAATGCAAAGTTTTAAAAGAAGAGGCAAATAAACCATTAACAAAATGAACGCTTGTTTACGTTACCCAGGACAAAAGCTTGTACCTAAGAAGAAAAAAAAATGATCTCCGCGGCCTGCTTCCATACATTTCTCCAGCATTTTACCAATTCTATAAAAACTTAATAACGTCAAATGAAGCACAGGATACCCACCCTGATGACATTTCTGATGAAGAAAATGAAGAGATGGTGCAACTAGTAGACAAAAGAAAGAAAGTAAATGTGAAAACCACGAAAAAAATCACAGCTGCCCAAGAAAATTACAACAATGAAACAAACTAACAGGAAGAAGGGAAAAATGTAAATATTAATAAAACTTTAAAAAAGTATTGAAAAACATATGATTCGTTTTTCATATCAGTTTTTCTTTATTTTTTGTTATTAGATACAACTTACTTGGTTTATGTATTACTTAAACGAGTAAACAGAAGCATTTTTCTTGTTAAATGTTTTTGTATTATTATTTATTAAAACCTTCTTTGATCTAAAGAATACCATTATTATTATTAAATAGGTATTATTTTTTATGCTTTTTATAATAGTTTGTGTAATGCGTTAAGCTTGTTAACTTCATATGTTATTTGTGGAAATTCTGATAAGTCCATGTACCTATTATTTTTTTATGATACTTCTATAGTTTGTTTATATTATTTATTAGTTATGTTATTGAGAGAAATAAATATTTAGTTAATCAAAAATATTTAAATAATGTTGAGGTACACATTCTTATAAAAACTCCAAAAGTATAACTCGAATAGAATATTGCAAAGTTGAAACACGTTTACCTTAAAAGAGTGTTTTAAAACTTAACTCTCTTTACGCACAGAGCACAGATATATTATCCATCCAAATATATTAATTAAATATTAAAAAAATATATTAAAATGAAATGTATAACTTTTTGACTAGAAATTAATTTCAGATTTTGTTATTTTGGGGAAGATATCGAAGGGAAGATTATGTAACGTTCGACCACTATTCTATTTGATACAAGAAAAATCTCAACTACCAAAACAGAAGTCAACACTTTGTGTGCTTTTCTAGCTATATTTTTGTCCACCTTCTTGGGTTTACATTTTCAGAAAAAACCGTTATGTCAACCCAATTGGTTGATCAAGTTTTAATGTACTATTATCTTGGTCTTCCTATTGGTCTTCCAATACCGAATGTTATCTCTAAAACTGTACTATGATAGTAAATATAAAAATATAGCTTTTTCTCTCCTGAGCAGTTTACAAGACTTTGTCTTGGCACAAGAAAAGGGTACTCGTGTCCATCCAATTGGGTGTCGATGGTACTTTACCTGTTAAATAGGAACTCGGGTGTACGTGGTAGGAATGGCGGTTTTTGACAAAACACCGGTTTTCGGTTATACCGGTTTTTTTGCTTACGGTTTAACCGGGCGGTTATAACCGGCCAAAAAAAACCGGTGTTTCCAAAAACCGATTTCATTTTTTTTTTATTCCAATAGGTTACAAAGTTAAATTTACAATGCACTTTAGTTTGCATCCCCAACCATTTCAACCATTTCAAATTCCCCACCCCAACCATTTTCAACTTATAAAAAATTTCCTAGACTCTTTCAAATGGGATTTAAAAAAAAGAGTATCAACATAAATATTTTACTTAAAAATAAATTGGATAATGCAATTCATCTTTTATTTTTACTACCATAAAAAAAAATTGTCATATATTACTTTTAACACGTTTGTATATTTGTATAATAGGTACATTTTAACTCATTTAATACTTCTTGTATGGGTGTATCATTTTTCAAACGTAGGGAAACCTTGGAGATTCGTATTCGTAATAGGTAATTCGATATTCATAGTCAGAACATTATTTTTGGTAATCAGAAAAAGCCATTCACCCACTTTCAATGTCAAGAGTCAAGTGTGAAAAATAGATAATGTACTAGATCACTTCTTATGAAAATATTATGATTACAAATAACTTTTCAACGACATATTATAATAAAACTTAATTTTTTCTGGCTGATGTGAGTTTGCACTTTCAGTTTGCTTCTGTATTTATAAAATAAAATAAAATTTGAATTATGGTTTTGTTTGAAATAATTACTTGAGTATAATAATTATGATTGGGATCCAAAATAATACCTATCCTAATCCTAATCACCGTAAAAACCTAATAACCGGTTTTTACTTTAAAAATAAAAAACCGGTTATAAACGGGACAAAAAAACAACCGATAAAACCGGTTTTCGGTTAAAACCGGTAGATTTTTTCCATCCCTAGTACGTGGTATATTATTATTAAAGAGAAGGGGTAATAAAATACATCCCTTCTTAACTCTTCACTAATTTCTACATCTGTGGATGTGAAACCTTTGTTCTTAATCCTACGTTTTGGTTTTCGTTGAAGTTTTTTAGCAGTTTAATCTCCCTTTCCTCTATACTAACTTGTAAGAAATCTCATACATTGCTGTAAGGAGAGCTCTTAATTAATTTAAAGCAAATACTCCAGAAATCGGAGTATTTACGTGCCTTCTTTATTGGATGGAAAAAGAAAATAATTATATAAACCAAAACAAGAAAAGCAGTTCGCTTTGATAAAATTTATCCTAAATTTATAGTCCACATGGCATTGGCTCAACTAATTCTTTAAAAGTATTGTGACAACAGTAGTGCTAACTCCAGAATTCAACGGACAGACAAATTATTGCTATCCCGAAGCCTAGCAAACACAATAAGCTGCCTGAAAGTTATCGACCTATTGCCTTACACAGTTGTTGTTGTAAATTACTGGAAATACGTTAAAATAACAGAATACATAACACCATTGAGGCTGCTGTACTAATTGAGGAAGACGGTTTAAGAAGAGGATGAACCTGCTATAACCAAGTGACACTACCTACATTTATCAAAGCTGCCATAACATTCATAGACCTAACATCTGCCTATGACATTGTGTGAAGAGAGAGCCTTATTTATAAGTTGATGAAAATCATACTCTACCTCAAAACTTGCCAGCTAAACAATTTACTAACTAAAGGACTGTTTCAATTATATATGAATGATGCACGGAGTAACGTTAGAAAACTGAACAACGGCTTAAGTCAAGGCTGATTGCAAGCTCCATTATTATTTAACCTTTATACGGCCGACACACTGGAAACAAAATCAATAAAATTCGTTTATGGCGTGGCCACTGGCTTCCAAGACAAAAAAATATAATCTGGAAAACGAGCTCTCAACGAAGATCTAACTACACTAAGTAACTACTTGAATTGGCGCTTACTTCCGAACACAAGGAACGCTGAAACCTGTCTCTTCTACCTATCGAGTCGACTTGCGGGAGATACTCTCAATGACACAGCTATCAAACATAACAACAACACCAAATATCTGGGCTTCGCACTTGATATAACACTAACATTAAAAATTCATCTAACAAACGAAGCAGGTAAACTCAGAACAAGAAACAATATTATAATATCAAAACTTGGTGGAACAACTTAGGGTGCTTCTGCAGATACACTTCGGACTTCTGCGGTATGTCCGACTTATTCAAACCGTGAGAATATTCACTGGAACAATAAAATGAATCCCAGTAAGATGACTTCCTATTTTGAGTAATATTTCTCCACCAGATCTTCGCCGTACAGCAGCATTAGCGAATAAGTATCAGACAATAATTGTAGCCGATCTACATTAATCAATCTGAATCCAGATATCCACCCTAACTCTAAGAATGCTTATTCTGATCAAATCTGTCCCGGCCTACCTCAGCAAAGCTTAATCTCATACGTACAGGACATGGTAAATGTGCTGACTCGCGGTTTAAATGATTCCATGCGGATGGTTCACAGTGCGATTGTGGACCACCTAAACAAAACCATAAACCACTGTGTTTCAGGCTGCCCAAAGCGTACCTACTGTGGAAGCCTCCAGCACTGTGTGTAATGTTCCCCAGAAGCAATTGAATGGCTGTGTAAATTGGACAATAATAGTTTCATTTTATTTTAATATTTGTATATTATATGTATTTATCGTAGTGTTAAAATCCGTACGGTAAATAAAATAAAATCCAAACTAATCCTCGATTACTTCGCACTTTGATCCGTTGTATAAGTTACTGTTGAGTATTGATGAGTATAAGTATGAGTATTGATTTTAGCCAGTCTTGTGCTATTTTTCCTGGATCACAACTGCGATCTAATAAAATGTCAAATGTTTCTATGTTTTTTATGTTGAATGTTTGTTTCAGTTTTTTTTACCTCAAGACCATTGAATATTAGGATAAATTGACATAAATCTCAATTAATAATAATTGACGATTTTATAAACTTTAAATATGAACATATTCGTGAAAGAACGAATATTAAGTTCAATGGAAAGATTCGTCAATACTTTTAAAAGAAACACAAGGTAAAAACACATATTATCAAAAAGTTTTTCACTTAATGAAGCAAGTTTTGTAGAAAAATGCTCAGTACGGTGCAACAGCTATTACGATGATAACAATAGAATTCATGCTAAACATAAATACCAACATTTATAATGCAACAACATATCAAGGAGACATCATTTATAATTTATCAATAATATCACGCAACTAGCAGTAGATAAAAATAAGGATATGGTTCATTTTTTATTCTTTTCATCATCTCTTCTAAAGTAAATAATCTGAGCAAGATACGTTATACTTACGTTATTTGTATTTAAAAAAAGTTTTTTTATTTATCTAAGGGGAACTTTAGATCGTAATAATTACATTATATGGGGTTCCTGTAAACAGCAAAATTATCAAAAAATAGCCTTTACTTTTGGATCGTTAATACCATATACTCCAGTCACTGTGGAGGAAAAGAGGTTAATACCTCTAAATTTTTTATAACTGAATCGATTTTGCTAAAAATTTGGAATTAGTCTTATTTTATCTCCCTCTTCAAAAGTTATATATGCGCTAGGTGAGCTTTTTATTTTTAAGGGGTGAAATCACCCCTTATTGAAAATAATGAAAAAAATTTATATTAAAGCATTTTATCGATTTAAATCGTGTTAAATTAGGTAATTGAAATATTGTCAATTATAATAATGGATATTGTGTACATTCTCAACCCTTAAATAATCTTAAAAACCACCCCTTTTAATAAAAATAATTGTAAAAAATCGTTTAACAGGTTCAAACGCTTTTGTAGTGCATTTATATCATCTGCAATGTAATTCTCTGCTTATATAAAATAATATTGGTTGATTGCAACACTTCAACCCTTAAGAACTACCCCCTATGTCAAAATATATAAAAAAATATTTTTAAACAACTTCAAAAGTTTTTAATGTACATCTATATTCAAAAATTCATTTCTTATCAAAAAAATATTTTTTGATTGGTTGCTTATTTTCAACCCTTAAAAATCGCCTCTATGCTCACGAAACAAATTCCCTTTGGTAAATGTCTAAATAAAAAAATTAAGTATACTCGGTTGCCTGTAAAGTCGGTTTTACGGGCGAAGATTTTACGTGACAACGTCTTTTTCTCGGTAGAATATTTATTGATATGAATATTATTAAATTGCACAATAGGAACAAGGAATTGAATGAAAATAAGAATTGCACAAATTTTAACTATAGAAATATATTTTGTTTACTAAAACATTGTACATGTAAACTTAAACTTAACTAATTTCTATTTGAGTGATTTTGTTGAGTATAGGACGATGATAGGAGAAATAGCATCGCACCAGCGGACCGATCATGTTTGAGTGGGAGAGAGACGCAAGGCATTCGCCGGTCCGGCGGGCCTCTCTCTCGTTCGGTGACTCATCGTAACAGACGTGAGCGGGCGTTACACTTTTTCATGAGTGACTCCGAGCCACAACCTAATTTAAGACGTTGTCACGTCAAAATTATGCATGAAAATACTTTACATTAGAAAGTATACAAAATATATTTACAAAAATAAAAATTATTTACAATATATCAAATTATTCATTGTCTGAAACGTCATTCTCGTCGTGTTCTAACTCCACCTCTTCGTCTATTGCAGGACAGTTTTGACAATTGTCGCCAGAGCATGTTCCACACGTAGCATTGCAAAATAGACCTAGTCTACGACAGCCACACAAAAAATCATTTTCAATAGTTCTTCTGGTGCAGGTTAACTGTTCATTTTTATTGGTTGTAAAATATCGTCACTCTTGAACGATCCCCAATCCGTTATATCAATCTCTTTGTTTCCAAGCCATATCTGAGTTTGTAAATAAACTCTTTTGATATGCTCATCCAGGGCACTTACATTTGGTACAAGAGATGATAATTTAACTGCACTATTTTAAGTTGTGGCTTTAATAAAGGATTCGTATCGCATTTGTTCAAGTAATGATGAATAATCTTCGACCTTATTCATTTTGTTCATGTGGGTGTCTTTGGCAAGGCCATACAGCAAAATTGTATAGCTTCTAAAATGTCTTCGAGATCTGAAGTACTCCTGTTCGTTAGTTCTCTGAAGCAGATGTTCAGTTTAGAGGTGACTATATTATATACATATATATACATATATATATTGTTATGATATGTAAAATCAAGAAAATATTGGTTTGTTTAAAATATTTCAAAGTTCAACAAAAAATTAAAATAATTCAGAAAGTATAACCAACAAACATTTCTAAGAAGGAAAGTTATTAAATTCTTGGATTATCTGTACTAAACAAAAAGTAAGCTTTACATAAATTATTTCTTTGTAATACTTCAGTTGACCCGCATAAGTTTAAGTGAAACAAAAGACAAATTGAAACGGGTTTTTACAAATACATTAGTGCAGTGATTAAAGACAATAGAAGATATTTTAGAAAGAGGTTTTTGTTAGTTTAAGATTTATAGAAAAATATTATTTGTAAATAAGTTTTAGGAAATTTATAATTATAGGTAAAAATTTGTTTGTTATCGAAATGAAGAAATGGGGAAATTGTGACGAGTTGTGATTGGCGGAGATTGAAAAAGGTGGGATAAGTGTGTGGGAGAAAGTTTAGCGAGATTGAGGAGAGAGAAAAGAGAGTAGTTGGTTTTCCAAGTCTGTGAGAGGAACAGGGATTGTTCTCTGGCGGTTCCTGAAATGTAGCAAGCAGTAGTGTGGAATGTTAGTGAGTTTTTGTGGAGTTAGTGTATCTGACAGGAGCTGAAGCAGCAAAATATTGTAAGTCATATTTCTCTACTTATATTCCAAGAGTCACTGTTCAGGCCAACGAGAGATTCAGTTTATCGTAAAGAGAAGATATTTCAAGAGTCATTTTTCACTCGGGCCAACGAGAGATTCAGTTTATCGAGAGGAGAAAAGGCTATCATAATTTGAATGATTTGTGCTTTTGAAGGAGATCATTAAGGACGATATACTTGCAACAATCTGTGTAAGATTGCTGATTACATAGGGAGCGGTTGAGAGGAGATAATACAGTCTATAAGGAACAAGGATTTGGACCACTCATCATCAGAGAGAGATATTTTGTTTTCTGCAGTTTTTCTTTTATTGATAACACAATTTTTACACTTAATTTAGAAAGGATATAAATATTTTGATTAGGAGAGTTAGAATAGTTCGGAATTTTGAGATTTCAATTAATATTGTTTGTACCATTTAATTTGATTGTTCTCGTATGTAGAACAAAATTTTTGAGAATCATTATATGAGATTTGTTTATTGAAAACTTTTGATTGTGAATTATTTCATTATTTTTATTTCAATATATAGTGTTAGATCATATGTGTTTTTAATATTCCGGTATTCTTTGGACCTTACCTTTCACATGTAATAGCATAGATATTGAAGCACGAATTTAACCCTGAGATAAAAGAATTAAAAATTGTGATAGAGTCATAATCATATCATTTAAATAATTTTAATTAATCAAAAAATTTAATTAGCTAATTATTGCTTGGCGCACCAAGACTTTAAATATCACAATAATATATATATATATATATATATATATATATATATATATATATATATATATAAAAAGAAGTACTTGTGACTCGTTTGGAAAACAAATATATAACTGTTTTGGATGGGTTGGAGTCAATAATAGGGCTATTGGTTAACTATTTTTTTAATCTCGAGCTTTCAATTGTGTTTACAATTATTATCAAGAGCTAAAAAAGACAAAATACTTACAAGGTTGAACTAAAAAGAAAAAACAATTTTTGTTAACTTACCAAATAAAAATTAGTTTGGTAAGTAAAAAATCACTGCTTACATGTTCAAAATATTTTATATAAAAATGTTTTGATCTAACAAATGTTTCTCCGAAAATTTTTTTCTTATTTGGATGGTGAGAGTAATAGCTTATAAATCTATTACTACATATGGGTTTTCTGAACCATTTGGTTTTCAACATATTGTCTGTATTTCTTACAATTCTCATGTCAAGGAATGGTAGAGAATTATCTACCTCTTCCTCAACTGTGAATTGTATATGCTGATTATGACTGTTGAAAATGTTGACTGTTTCATAAATTTTGTGTTTAGGAAGTGCCAAAACTAAATCATCTACATATCTCTTAATAAAAGGAATGAAAAAAGTGCAATTACTGATACAATCACTGATAACATCATCCATGACATAGCTACTTAGAATGGGTGAAAGACTAGATCCCATAGGACTACCAAAAATTTGTTTATAAAATACACCATTAAATATAAAAATATTAGAATCAAAAACAAAGTTGATAAGTGTTTTGAAATGTAATAAGTCAATATTAGTGTGTTGTGAAATCTCATTCCAATGTTTTTCAACACTACTTATGATTAAATCTAAAGGCAAATTAGTAAAAAGAGATGTTACATCAAAACTAACTAAAACATAATTTTGTGGTAATTGGAAATTATTAATGAAAGAACTAAAATCAAATGAATCTTTAATGTAAAAATTGTTGTTTAAATTATAAGCATTAGTTAAGATGTCAGTGAGGAGCTGTGCTATTGGTCCATTAGGAGGGCATAAAGATGAAACAATTGGTCTCATAGATAAAGTTGGTTTATGTATTTTTGGCAGAGCATAGAACCGTGGAGCAATAGAATTATAAATTTTGAGCTCTTTTGCTTTTTTATTATCAATAAATTTCTTTATGTTTAATTTAGATACTAGACAATTTGCTTTTTGTTGCAAAGTACAAACAGGACTCCTTCTAAGTGTAGTGTAATACTTAGTATCATTTAAGAGTTCTCCAGTTTTTTGTAGATAATCCTCTTTGTACATTACAACAGTTACGTTACCTTTATCGCTTTTAACAATATAAATTTCAGGATGGTTTTTAAGAAAAAGTTTAGTTTGCATATAGTATTTATTTAAAAAATGATCTTTGACTTCTTTATGCAAAAAGTTTGTAATAACGTTTGTACATTTAGATCTAACAACATCCTTTTGACTATCATTAAGTGGTCTGATTATTGATTCAATATCAGAAAGTAAATTAGGAACTCTAATATCAGATTTGGAAGGACATAAAGAAAATTTAGGTCCTAATGCTAAAAATTTTTTAATTTCAAAAGGAAAATGAATAGATGTTAGATTTTTAAACCATTTTTCTTGAAATTTTATCTTATCAAAAGCTTCTATTTTTAATTTATTGAACTTATTAATTTGTATTTTTTTGATTTTATGAAATTCTGTGTTGTATTTAATTCTTTGTCTACGATTAAATTCATTAAATGTGTGGAAATTTAAGATATTGTAGGCCTTGGTACGTAACTCATGTAATTTTCTTTCAAAAAAGTTTATATCAGCAAAAGCGATTTTAATTTCTAAATTAATAATATTTCTTCCAAACCTGTCACATAATTTCCAAGCATCATGGTGAATATTCCCAGTCCGATGATGTAAAAGGGAATTTACATTAACTAGGCCATTTGTAACATGTCCAGGGAAACATCCATTAGATCTACACTTCAACAAAAAAGTCTTCTGATTGTGTAAAGCAGCAAGTTTGATGGTAATTCTAGTCCAATCCTTCAGAATTCTGACTGTAGATTGCCCATAATCGTTTCGGATGTCATCGAAAAAACCCATATTTTTCTACAAGAATAAGAAAAAAGAAGTACTTGTGACTCGTTTGGAACAAATATATAACTGTTTTGGATGGGTTGGAGTCAATAATAGGGCTATTGGTTAACTATTTTTTTAATCTCGAGCTTTCAATTGTGTTTACAATTATTATCAAGAGCTAAAAAAGACAAAATACTTACAAGGTTGAACTAAAAAGAAAAAACAATTTTTGTTAACTTACCAAATAAAAATTAGTTTGGTAAGTAAAAAATCACTGCTTACATGTTCAAAATATTTTATATAAAAATGTTTTGATCTAACAAATGTTTCTCCGAAAATTTCTATAATTTTGAAAACATTTTTTTAATATAAAAATAATTGAATTTATAAATAAGTTCAAATAGCAACCAATTACAAATAGCCTCAATGTCATAAATGCCAACATAAAATTTTTATTTTTGACAATTATATTGCCAAAAGTAAAACTTCGTTTAAACATTCTTTTTTGTTTAGTAACAAAAAGAAGAAGATTTATTCACCCTTGACAGATGTCTGAAAGAATGTGATAGATATATGGAGAATTGAATATGACATTTTACAATTTTTATATATAAATCATAAAGAAAGAATATAATTATATATTTTACTTAAATTTTGAATCTCAGATCTTTTGTTTAAACTCTTATCATTTTTGCTAATACAAACCATTTCCAAAAAAGTCCTTTTAAATTTATTACTTTCACTACATAAAATTTTAATGTTATCAAAATCCATAATATGGTCTTTATCGATTACATGTTCTGCCAAAGCACAAGATGGTTTTTTAATTCTGCAATCACTTTTGTGAGAAATAATGCGATTTGAAAGATTTCTTCCGGTCTCACCAACATATTCAGCCTCACACTGAGTACAACTAATGCTGTATACTAAATTCGTTTTTTCAAATTTGTCTATAGGATATTTAGTTTTAGAATATAAAGATGAAATAGTTTTGATGTTCTTTGTTGCTATTTTTATATTGTCAATAACCTTTAGTGTTTGTATTAATTTAGGTGTTAATGATGGTATAAAAGGTAGTGAATGATAATAGATGTTCTGATTGTTAGATACAATGTTTTGAGATTGAGCAAAAAATGGTGTTAAATTATTTATATTACCAATATTAGAAAAAAGCATCCTATGTAGCATATCTGGAGGATAAGAGTTTTCAATTAGAATATTTTTTAATAACTGAAGATCTTCCTGTAGATAATCTGGATGAGAAAGTTTTAAAACACGTTCTTTTAATCCTGTTATAAGGTTCATTTTCATCTTATTTGGATGGTGAGAGTAATAGCTTATAAATCTATTACTACATATGGGTTTTCTGAACCATTTGGTTTTCAACATATTGTCTGTATTTCTTACAATTCTCATGTCAAGGAATGGTAGAGAATTATCTACCTCTTCCTCAACTGTGAATTGTATATGCTGATTATGACTGTTGAAAATGTTGACTGTTTCATAAATTTTGTGTTTAGGAAGTGCCAAAACTAAATCATCTACATATCTCTTAATAAAAGGAATGAAAAAAGTGCAATTACTGATACAATCACTGATAACATCATCCATGACATAGCTACTTAGAATGGGTGAAAGACTAGATCCCATAGGACTACCAAAAATTTGTTTATAAAATACACCATTAAATATAAAAATATTAGAATCAAAAACAAAGTTGATAAGTGTTTTGAAATGTAATAAGTCAATATTAGTGTGTTGTGAAATCTCATTCCAATGTTTTTCAACACTACTTATGATTAAATCTAAAGGCAAATTAGTAAAAAGAGATGTTACATCAAAACTAACTAAAACATAATTTTGTGGTAATTGGAAATTATTAATGAAAGAACTAAAATCAAATGAATCTTTAATGTAAAAATTGTTGTTTAAATTATAAGCATTAGTTAAGATGTCAGTGAGGAGCTGTGCTATTGGTCCATTAGGAGGGCATAAAGATGAAACAATTGGTCTCATAGATAAAGTTGGTTTATGTATTTTTGGCAGAGCATAGAACCGTGGAGCAATAGAATTATAAATTTTGAGCTCTTTTGCTTTTTTATTATCAATAAATTTCTTTATGTTTAATTTAGATACTAGACAATTTGCTTTTTGTTGCAAAGTACAAACAGGACTCCTTCTAAGTGTAGTGTAATACTTAGTATCATTTAAGAGTTCTCCAGTTTTTTGTAGATAATCCTCTTTGTACATTACAACAGTTACGTTACCTTTATCGCTTTTAACAATATAAATTTCAGGATGGTTTTTAAGAAAAAGTTTAGTTTGCATATAGTATTTATTTAAAAAATGATCTTTGACTTCTTTATGCAAAAAGTTTGTAATAACGTTTGTACATTTAGATCTAACAACATCCTTTTGACTATCATTAAGTGGTCTGATTATTGATTCAATATCAGAAAGTAAATTAGGAACTCTAATATCAGATTTGGAAGGACATAAAGAAAATTTAGGTCCTAATGCTAAAAATTTTTTAATTTCAAAAGGAAAATGAATAGATGTTAGATTTTTAAACCATTTTTCTTGAAATTTTATCTTATCAAAAGCTTCTATTTTTAATTTATTGAACTTATTAATTTGTATTTTTTTGATTTTATGAAATTCTGTGTTGTATTTAATTCTTTGTCTACGATTAAATTCATTAAATGTGTGGAAATTTAAGATATTGTAGGCCTTGGTACGTAACTCATGTAATTTTCTTTCAAAAAAGTTTATATCAGCAAAAGCGATTTTAATTTCTAAATTAATAATATTTCTTCCAAACCTGTCACATAATTTCCAAGCATCATGGTGAATATTCCCAGTCCGATGATGTAAAAGGGAATTTACATTAACTAGGCCATTTGTAACATGTCCAGGGAAACATCCATTAGATCTACACTTCAACAAAAAAGTCTTCTGATTGTGTAAAGCAGCAAGTTTGATGGTAATTCTAGTCCAATCCTTCAGAATTCTGACTGTAGATTGCCCATAATCGTTTCGGATGTCATCGAAAAAACCCATATTTTTCTACAAGAATAAGAAAAAAGAAGTACTTGTGACTCGTTTGGAACAAATATATAACTGTTTTGGATGGGTTGGAGTCAATAATAGGGCTATTGGTTAACTATTTTTTTAATCTCGAGCTTTCAATTGTGTTTACAATTATTATCAAGAGCTAAAAAAGACAAAATACTTACAAGGTTGAACTAAAAAGAAAAAACAATTTTTGTTAACTTACCAAATAAAAATTAGTTTGGTAAGTAAAAAATCACTGCTTACATGTTCAAAATATTTTATATAAAAATGTTTTGATCTAACAAATGTTTCTCCGAAAATTTCTATAATTTTGAAAACATTTTTTTAATATAAAAATAATTGAATTTATAAATAAGTTCAAATAGCAACCAATTACAAATAGCCTCAATGTCATAAATGCCAACATAAAATTTTTATTTTTGACAATTATATTGCCAAAAGTAAAACTTCGTTTAAACATTCTTTTTTGTTTAGTAACAAAAAGAAGAAGATTTATTCACCCTTGACAGATGTCTGAAAGAATGTGATAGATATATGGAGAATTGAATATGACATTTTACAATTTTTATATATAAATCATAAAGAAAGAATATAATTATATATTTTACTTAAATTTTGAATCTCAGATCTTTTGTTTAAACTCTTATCATTTTTGCTAATACAAACCATTTCCAAAAAAGTCCTTTTAAATTTATTACTTTCACTACATAAAATTTTAATGTTATCAAAATCCATAATATGGTCTTTATCGATTACATGTTCTGCCAAAGCACAAGATGGTTTTTTAATTCTGCAATCACTTTTGTGAGAAATAATGCGATTTGAAAGATTTCTTCCGGTCTCACCAACATATTCAGCCTCACACTGAGTACAACTAATGCTGTATACTAAATTCGTTTTTTCAAATTTGTCTATAGGATATTTAGTTTTAGAATATAAAGATGAAATAGTTTTGATGTTCTTTGTTGCTATTTTTATATTGTCAATAACCTTTAGTGTTTGTATTAATTTAGGTGTTAATGATGGTATAAAAGGTAGTGAATGATAATAGATGTTCTGATTGTTAGATACAATGTTTTGAGATTGAGCAAAAAATGGTGTTAAATTATTTATATTACCAATATTAGAAAAAAGCATCCTATGTAGCATATCTGGAGGATAAGAGTTTTCAATTAGAATATTTTTTAATAACTGAAGATCTTCCTGTAGATAATCTGGATGAGAAAGTTTTAAAACACGTTCTTTTAATCCTGTTATAAGGTTCATTTTCATCTTATTTGGATGGTGAGAGTAATAGCTTATAAATCTATTACTACATATGGGTTTTCTGAACCATTTGGTTTTCAACATATTGTCTGTATTTCTTACAATTCTCATGTCAAGGAATGGTAGAGAATTATCTACCTCTTCCTCAACTGTGAATTGTATATGCTGATTATGACTGTTGAAAATGTTGACTGTTTCATGAATTTTGTGTTTAGGAAGTGCCAAAACTAAATCATCTACATATCTCTTAATAAAAGGAATGAAAAAAGTGCAATTACTGATACAATCACTGATAACATCATCCATGACATAGCTACTTAGAATGGGTGAAAGACTAGATCCAACTAGACTTAACACTTATCAACTTTGTTTTTGATTCTAATATTTTTATATTTAATGGTGTATTTTATAAACAAATTTTTGGTAGTCCTATGGGATCTAGTCTTTCACCCATTCTAAGTAGCTATGTCATGGATGATGTTATCAGTGATTGTATCAGTAATTGCACTTTTTTCATTCCTTTTATTAAGAGATATGTAGATGATTTAGTTTTGGCACTTCCTAAACACAAAATTCATGAAACAGTCAACATTTTCAACAGTCATAATCAGCATATACAATTCACAGTTGAGGAAGAGGTAGATAATTCTCTACCATTCCTTGACATGAGAATTGTAAGAAATACAGACAATATGTTGAAAACCAAATGGTTCAGAAAACCCATATGTAGTAATAGATTTATAAGCTATTACTCTCACCATCCAAATAAGATAAAAATGAACCTTATAACAGGATTAAAAGAACGTGTTTTAAAACTTTCTCATCCAGATTATCTACAGGAAGATCTTCAGTTATTAAAAAATATTCTAATTGAAAACTCTTATCCTCCAGATATGCTACATAGGATGCTTTTTTCTAATATTGGTAATATAAATAATTTAACACCATTTTTTGCTCAATCTCAAAACATTGTATCTAACAATCAGAACATCTATTATCATTCACTACCTTTTATACCATCATTAACACCTAAATTAATACAAACACTAAAGGTTATTGACAATATAAAAATAGCAACAAAGAACATCAAAACTATTTCATCTTTATATTCTAAAACTAAATATCCTATAGACAAATTTGAAAAAACGAATTTAGTATACAGCATTAGTTGTACTCAGTGTGAGGCTGAATATGTTGGTGAGACCGGAAGAAATCTTTCAAATCGCATTATTTCTCACAAAAGTGATTGCAGAATTAAAAAACCATCTTGTGCTTTGGCAGAACATGTAATCGATAAAGACCATATTATGGATTTTGATAACATTAAAATTTTATGTAGTGAAAGTAATAAATTTAAAAGGACTTTTTTGGAAATGGTTTGTATTAGCAAAAATGATAAGAGTTTAAACAAAAGATCTGAGATTCAAAATTTAAGTAAAATATATAATTATATTCTTTCTTTATGATTTATATATAAAAATTGTAAAATGTCATATTCAATTCTCCATATATCTATCACATTCTTTCAGACATCTGTCAAGGGTGAATAAATCTTCTTCTTTTTGTTACTAAACAAAAAAGAATGTTTAAACGAAGTTTTACTTTTGGCAATATAATTGTCAAAAATAAAAATTTTATGTTGGCATTTATGACATTGAGGCTATTTGTAATTGGTTGCTATTTGAACTTATTTATAAATTCAATTATTTTTATATTAAAAAAATGTTTTCAAAATTATAGAAATTTTCGGAGAAACATTTGTTAGATCAAAACATTTTTATATAAAATATTTTGAACATGTAAGCAGTGATTTTTTACTTACCAAACTAATTTTTATTTGGTAAGTTAACAAAAATTGTTTTTTCTTTTTAGTTCAACCTTGTAAGTATTTTGTCTTTTTTAGCTCTTGATAATAATTGTAAACACAATTGAAAGCTCGAGATTAAAAAAATAGTTAACCAATAGCCCTATTATTGACTCCAACCCATCCAAAACAGTTATATATTTGTTCCAAACGAGTCACAAGTACTTCTTTTTTCTTATTCTTGTAGAAAAATATGGGTTTTTTCGATGACATCCGAAACGATTATGGGCAATCTACAGTCAGAATTCTGAATGATTGGACTAGAATTACCATCAAACTTGCTGCTTTACACAATCAGAAGACTTTTTTGTTGAAGTGTAGATCTAATGGATGTTTCCCTGGACATGTTACAAATGGCCTAGTTAATGTAAATTCCCTTTTACATCATCGGACTGGGAATATTCACCATGATGCTTGGAAATTATGTGACAGGTTTGGAAGAAATATTATTAATTTAGAAATTAAAATCGCTTTTGCTGATATAAACTTTTTTGAAAGAAAATTACATGAGTTACGTACCAAGGCCTACAATATCTTAAATTTCCACACATTTAATGAATTTAATCGTAGACAAAGAATTAAATACAACACAGAATTTCATAAAATCAAAAAAATACAAATTAATAAGTTCAATAAATTAAAAATAGAAGCTTTTGATAAGATAAAATTTCAAGAAAAATGGTTTAAAAATCTAACATCTATTCATTTTCCTTTTGAAATTAAAAAATTTTTAGCATTAGGACCTAAATTTTCTTTATGTCCTTCCAAATCTGATATTAGAGTTCCTAATTTACTTTCTGATATTGAATCAATAATCAGACCATTTAATGATAGTCAAAAGGATGTTGTTAGATCTAAATGTACAAACGTTATTACAAACTTTTTGCATAAAGAAGTCAAAGATCATTTTTTAAATAAATACTATATGCAAACTAAACTTTTTCTTAAAAACCATCCTGAAATTTATATTGTTAAAAGCGATAAAGGTAACGTAACTGTTGTAATGTACAAAGAGGATTATCTACAAAAAACTGGAGAACTCTTAAATGATACTAAGTATTACACTACACTTAGAAGGAGTCCTGTTTGTACTTTGCAACAAAAAGCAAATTGTCTAGTATCTAAATTAAACATAAAGAAATTTATTGATAATAAAAAAGCAAAAGAGCTCAAAATTTATAATTCTATTGCTCCACGGTTCTATGCTCTGCCAAAAATACATAAACCAACTTTATCTATGAGACCAATTGTTTCATCTTTATGCCCTCCTAATGGACCAATAGCACAGCTCCTCACTGACATCTTAACTAATGCTTATAATTTAAACAACAATTTTTACATTAAAGATTCATTTGATTTTAGTTCTTTCATTAATAATTTCCAATTACCACAAAATTATGTTTTAGTTAGTTTTGATGTAACATCTCTTTTTACTAATTTGCCTTTAGATTTAATCATAAGTAGTGTTGAAAAACATTGGAATGAGATTTCACAACACACTAATATTGACTTATTACATTTCAAAACACTTATCAACTTTGTTTTTGATTCTAATATTTTTATATTTAATGGTGTATTTTATAAACAAATTTTTGGTAGTCCTATGGGATCTAGTCTTTCACCCATTCTAAGTAGCTATGTCATGGATGATGTTATCAGTGATTGTATCAGTAATTGCACTTTTTTCATTCCTTTTATTAAGAGATATGTAGATGATTTAGTTTTGGCACTTCCTAAACACAAAATTCATGAAACAGTCAACATTTTCAACAGTCATAATCAGCATATACAATTCACAGTTGAGGAAGAGGTAGATAATTCTCTACCATTCCTTGACATGAGAATTGTAAGAAATACAGACAATATGTTGAAAACCAAATGGTTCAGAAAACCCATATGTAGTAATAGATTTATAAGCTATTACTCTCACCATCCAAATAAGATGAAAATGAACCTTATAACAGGATTAAAAGAACGTGTTTTAAAACTTTCTCATCCAGATTATCTACAGGAAGATCTTCAGTTATTAAAAAATATTCTAATTGAAAACTCTTATCCTCCAGATATGCTACATAGGATGCTTTTTTCTAATATTGGTAATATAAATAATTTAACACCATTTTTTGCTCAATCTCAAAACATTGTATCTAACAATCAGAACATCTATTATCATTCACTACCTTTTATACCATCATTAACACCTAAATTAATACAAACACTAAAGGTTATTGACAATATAAAAATAGCAACAAAGAACATCAAAACTATTTCATCTTTATATTCTAAAACTAAATATCCTATAGACAAATTTGAAAAAACGAATTTAGTATACAGCATTAGTTGTACTCAGTGTGAGGCTGAATATGTTGGTGAGACCGGAAGAAATCTTTCAAATCGCATTATTTCTCACAAAAGTGATTGCAGAATTAAAAAACCATCTTGTGCTTTGGCAGAACATGTAATCGATAAAGACCATATTATGGATTTTGATAACATTAAAATTTTATGTAGTGAAAGTAATAAATTTAAAAGGACTTTTTTGGAAATGGTTTGTATTAGCAAAAATGATAAGAGTTTAAACAAAAGATCTGAGATTCAAAATTTAAGTAAAATATATAATTATATTCTTTCTTTATGATTTATATATAAAAATTGTAAAATGTCATATTCAATTCTCCATATATCTATCACATTCTTTCAGACATCTGTCAAGGGTGAATAAATCTTCTTCTTTTTGTTACTAAACAAAAAAGAATGTTTAAACGAAGTTTTACTTTTGGCAATATAATTGTCAAAAATAAAAATTTTATGTTGGCATTTATGACATTGAGGCTATTTGTAATTGGTTGCTATTTGAACTTATTTATAAATTCAATTATTTTTATATTAAAAAAATGTTTTCAAAATTATAGAAATTTTCGGAGAAACATTTGTTAGATCAAAACATTTTTATATAAAATATTTTGAACATGTAAGCAGTGATTTTTTACTTACCAAACTAATTTTTATTTGGTAAGTTAACAAAAATTGTTTTTTCTTTTTAGTTCAACCTTGTAAGTATTTTGTCTTTTTTAGCTCTTGATAATAATTGTAAACACAATTGAAAGCTCGAGATTAAAAAAATAGTTAACCAATAGCCCTATTATTGACTCCAACCCATCCAAAACAGTTATATATATATATATATATATATATATATATATATATATATATATATATATATATATATATATATATGTATGTATGTATGTATGTATTATATACATATTTGTGTGAGTGTTAGTGTGTCTGTTACCAGTTTATCGAATATACTTGAATAAAGCATTTATATACAGAAAATAAGTTGACGCTCCAAAATATAAATAACATGCTCCAAAATTTTTTTACAATAACTCCGTTAATTTTTAAGCTACAGTGTCCATTAAAAAAATGTTTTGAAGGTAATTTCAAAAGCTACAAGACTAAGTAGATTAAAATATGTTAAAATTCTTTCTTTTTAAATAGTAAAGGGCCAAAGTGCTGATTACAGGTGTGTCAGCCGCTGTATCTCAAACTTCAATTGGCTATATCTCTATTATTTTTTGAGCTACAACAAAAATAAAAAAATCAAAATTTTTGTTAAGAAAAAAACTACATTTTGGCATAAAACCATTTTTGACGTATCTCTTATAGTTTTAGATTTATTTTGAAAAAATGTAAATTTTTAGATAATTAAAAAAAAATTTTTAATTTAAACATGATTTTTTTTTAAAAATACGCATTTTAAACAGGTTAAACTTTTGAAACTTATAAATAATACTAGAAAAAATTAATTGTAGAAGATACACGTTTAATTTCAATTCTGATCGAATTCAAATGCTTTCCTTCGTATTTCGCTTTGTTTTAATCAAAATGGCTTTTAACATAGCTCATTTTAAAGGTTTTTTTCTAGCTCTTTAAAAAGTGTTGTATGAGTTTTTATCAAAAAAGATGTCCATTTTCCGATATTTGATGTTAAATGCATCGAGTATAGTATCCCAAAAATAAAAAGTCATCTTCAAACAATTATAAATCGCTTAGTATTGTACTTATAAAACTTAATAAAAAAACAATCTCTTTATTTTTTTATAAGCTTTATTTTTGTTTATTATAGATTTTTCAATAAAATGCTTTGTTTTTGAGTTATTCGTACAAAATCATTGGAAAACATGTTCTTTTTTTTTGCGAAAGTTTACTTTTTCAAGTGCGTATAACTCAAAAAGTATTGGTTTCGCGAAAAAAAATTATATAACATTTTTTGTTTAAAATTTGATTCTCTATTAATTCTTGGGGTTATTTTGAGTGTAAAAAGTTCAACCCCCTAGATGGGGTACCAACCACCCCAGGGGTAGAAACACACATCGGTACCATATAACTTGTTTTTTGAGTAATTTACTACCCACTGTAAAAATTTCAGATAAATCGGTGCAGTTATAAAAAATTTAAAGGGAAAATGCCACAGTAACTGGACTAATAGCCATTATTGTTTTTAATTTCAAGGTTTTCAATTTGCTTACGAAATATTAACCTGATAACATAACAAAGATTTTTATCTTATTAACACTATTTGTCGGACAAAGCCAAGCAAAGTTGAATGTTGCGTAGAAACAAAAATTTTAAAAATGGCAAATTTCAACTCGAAACACCTAGAACTAAGCGAGCATGATCGATGTTGCTAGATTTTAGTCGAAACTGGAATAAAGGCCATGTATTTCGAGCACCTAGACACTCATTTCTGTGTTCAATTCTAGAAATCGAAATCTTATTTATTTTTATTTTCCAAGCGGAGAAGTAGAGTATAGACACTTACATGACTGGCTTCAAATCGAATATTCGATATGTATGTAATTCACATATATCTCTATATTCCTTTTTTCTTTATCGTTATATATCACGATTCTTGGTTTTCAATGCGGAAACTCTTTTTCGAATAGTGAATATGTAACAAAATCCAATAAAGGTACAAACTTTCATGTTAACTGTAAAACTGAAAAAAATTTCATTTGTTTACGACAAGCAAAACATTTTGTTGTAATTACTTTTTTTTATTTTATAATTTTTAACATCATATTTTAGTAAGTTTTAATAGATACAGGTATTTTAGACATATTTTAGTTAAGACCTCAGAGACCAAAAATAAAATCAAACAATACAGAAATATTTTACATTGTTTGGCAATCATCAGCCTATTTTAAGTCCACTGCAGGACATAAGCCTCATCTGTTTGTTTCCAGAGTGCACTGTCTTGTGCAGTTTAGATCCAATTTTTTGTCATATATCACAGATCATCTTGCCATCGGATAGGTAGTCTTCATCTGCTTCGTTTATCTGTCTTTGGTCTCCATTCGGTTAACTTGCGTATTCAACTTCCATTCTTCATCATTGTCACTTAGGTAGCTTATCTCAATTTTAAACTGCAAGTTTTCTTCACAACATTTGTAACTATGGTTCTTTTTCGTAGGTTTTTGTTTGTGATCGTCTTTTATTGTTACTCGTATCATTAAATGTTCCATTCTTTTTTCTGCTGATCTTAGTTTTAAAGCATTTTTTAGTTAGCATTTTTTAAGTCGCCCTTAATTCTTATGGGTGACTTTAATGCACGAATCGGAAATGAAATAGTTACAGGAGTAAAGCAAAGATTTAATGAAAACGATGTCAACGCAAATGGAGAACCCATGGCTAATCTCTGTGCTTTTAACGAACTGAGAATCAATAATATATTTTTCGACCATAAACACCAGTATAAATATACATTTGAAAACTCCAGGGGGCATAAATCTATGATTGATTTTATAGTCACTAATAGAAAAATCCACCCAAAGCAAATTCTAGATATCCGAACTTTAAACTCAGCAGACGCAGGGAGTTAACACAAACTAGTACTAGCAAAGATAAAAATATAAATAACACCAAAACATTTTCTACGGGAAATCACTGAGGAAAAATTCAATCTAGAATCACTGTGAAACAACTTTACAAGAAAAATGTATAAAGGAGGCTAGCGCACAAGATACAGCTAAAACAAATGGACGAAATCGAAAATATTAACGCGAGCTGGAAGGAAATTAAAAACAACATTGCAGAAGCAGCAACAGAAGCTCTAGAAAACAGCAAAGTCATACTTAACAAAAGAAACAACAACAATACACCATGGTTCAGAGAAAAAAGAGAAATTTAAAGAGAAACGAGAAGCCTAAAGTACAAAACATCAAATAACCCAGAATCCCGAGACACCTATAGAAGAATACGAAATGAAACAAAGCAGTTGGTAAGAAGAACAAAAACTGAATACTGGAACAGTTTACAAAAAGGATGGAAAGCGGCTTCCACGGTACACAAAAACGCATATGGAGATTCATAAGAAATCAACGGAAAAAAACGGCAGAATTAAAGTAATACAATAACATACCAGCAAACGAATGGGAAAGATACCTGACGGACCTGTTTGAAGCAAAGGAAAATAATAATCAACACAATAACGTACCTGAATTAAGACACGAAATAGAAATCAGTTTTCAGAAACTATAAATAGCCATAAATTTACTAAAAAGGTAGAATAGAGTAGTAAAAAGAGGAGATAGTATAACCCTAGAGATGATAAAACTTATACACAAACTAATATTGCACTGCAAGATACCAGACGCATGGAGAAACAGCATAATAATAACAATGTTCAAGAAAGGAGATAAAGAAGACCCCAACAATAATAGAGGTATAAATCTACTGAATACCGCACTTAAGCTTACCAAAAAATTCTAACCAACAAATTCAATAAACTAACAACCTTATCAGGTGAACAACAATGATTCAGATCCGGAAGATCCTGCGCAGACGCCGTATTTGTACTAAAACAAATCACAAAAAAAGCCATTAAGTACAATAAATCAGCATATCTATGTTTTATAGACCTGACAAAAGCTTTCGATCGCATCAAAGTCGAAGACGTCTTACACCTACTGTATAAAAGAAACATACCAATCAATATTATACAAATCATCGAAAACATCTACTTCCATAATCGAATACAGGCAAAGGTAAATGGAAAACTAACACAGTATATACCAGTACAAAGCGGAGTCAGGCAGGGTGACTCGTTAAGCCCACTTCTCTTTAATATAATAATGGACGAAATAATACAACCAGTACGTAATGGTCATGGCTACAGAATTGGGAACAAAGAAATCCAAATAATATGTTATGCAGACGACGCCGCAATAATTGCCGAGACAGAAGACGAACTCCAAAGATTAACACACATCTTCAAGACAACAGCCAAGAAATACAATATAATAATATCAGCAGAAAAAACCAAATGTATGACAACATCTAAATTAAACGAACACATTAGTAAAATGGCAGAGGATAGGATAGTACGAATAGCACGAGATAAGTCACCAAATGGACGAAGAAGTATTGGCAGACCAAGAAAAAGATGGTGCGACAATTTAAACAATTTAGGAGGCTAACATTGCAGAAGAAACAGGCTTTAAAGCCTACATACAAGAAGGAAGAAGAAGAAGTATATATATTTATCAACAAGTGCTACAATGCCTTTCTGAATTTTTGAATTGTTACTGGGCACGAGATTCCACATTTTTTTTGTTTTTGAGGATATTTTTTTTAAACCGATTTCTTGCCAGACTCTTTCCAGTTCTTCTAACCAGCACATCTCCATTTTAATCTGCAAGCTCTCTCCACAATATTTGTAACTCTGGTTCTTTTTGTAGGTCTTCGTTTGTGATCGTCTTTTATTGTTACTCTTATCATTAAAGGTTTTATTTTTCTCGGAGCTACTCTCAGCATTTTTTTGTTAGGGACTGTTTGGAAAAGTATGTAGTATTTATTTTCATATTTTTACATTTTTTACTTTCTTCTACTGTACTATAATATGATCTAATTTTGTGGTATATTCTAACGACTTTGCATTAAAATATATTGTTTCCTTTTATTCAATAAAATCTCGTTGTTAATCTAGCTGAAACACATTTAGTCTGTTCAGAGAATTTGACTTTCTCTTTCCTTATTTTTGTGGCGGAAATCCAGAAACTGATGTAAAGTATCATATTACCGTGACAATTAACTTAAATTATCGCCATTCAAAATCGCAATACAATAGAGTGATTTATTGGTATATTCTCGCCCTACGGACCACCTCGAAGCGTAACCAGAGGGTTTCTGACAATCTCAAGGCACACATTTCATAACGAGACAGCGTACTGAAAACGTCCAGTTTATCGGTTAAGTTCTCTTTTGAGCCTTGGCGCCGGACGTCACGACGTAGTACCCACGCTAATCCACTGGCTATGAATACGTCAATATTTCAAAAGGTAAGTCAATTCTTTGTACAGATAACAGTAATGAGTAAAGCTAGTTAATTACTGACAGAAAATACTGATCTAAGACTTTCTGCTTTAGATTAACCGGTATATTGTCGTCTTTAAATACGTTTTTAAGGGTTCCGTATTATCCTGCCCATCCATGTGCTATTCTTCTTGATATCTCACCTATTTGGTTGCACTTGCCTATTCTAATTTCGTGTAAGGCATATGTATTTATTAACAAGTGCTAGTTCGTTTTCTGAGTTGTTGAATTGTTTCTGGGCACGAGATTTATCATCTCTTTTGTTTTGGGCATATTTTCTTTTTAAACCGATTGCTTGTAAGATCCTTTCCAATTCTTCTAACGTGATGTTGATTTCGCCTATGTTATCTCCTATTGAAACTACCGTCAGCATAACTAAGGTGGTGTAGTTTTTCCCCATCGACACTTATCCCTTTATAAAAGTTCCTCGTTGTGGGGCAGTTATAAAAAGCTTTAATAATAGGGTGTCACCCTGTCTGATTTCTCTTTGAACCTGTATTTCGTTACTGATTTTTGTAACTTTATTACGTTTGTTGTATTTATATAAATATTGCATACTAATTTCAAATAACGACTATCAATTCGAATTTCATTTAATGCTTTAATTAAACTATCTAGTTCTACCGAGTTAAACGCTTTGTGAAAATCTATTAACACCAACAGAGGTCCATCGTATTTTATGGATTTTAAATGAGTTGTTTTATCGTTTACAGGTAGTCGTTAGTGTCAAATTTTGATCGAAATCCCGTTGTTCTCTGGTTTGGTACATGTCTAGTTTCTTATCCATTCCTTTTGATATGATTTTTGTGAAGGGTTTGTACATATTGCTTATCAGGCTTGTCGCTTGTATCTCAAAGCAGATTTTCCCCATTGAAATTAATTGATATGCCATAAATCCGTTCCAGCTCCTAAAACATCACTTTAGTTGTTTTGATTAAGAGTTTTTGGATAAGAAAAATATATTTGCGAGAAGAAATATTAATTTATAAATAACAAATACATATTCTATAAAAACATAAAAAGTGAAGTGCTTACGGAAGCTTACATCACTAGTTTTCGCTTTTTTAGTTACGCTTTGCTCATTTTTAATTGCAGATAAAAAACTATCTCAGGAAGTTTGTTGTTCCTCCCTTTGAGAATATTGGGAAATGGATTAGACAAATTTCATTGAACAACTTCGATGCACGACCAGTTGCAACTTTTTTAGAGTGATTTTTGTCCACGAATTTTGTTGAATTTTTCGTTGAACCCCTATATGCTGCTACGAGTGTAGATCGCATAACTCCTCAGTTGTCAGCTTCTATAGCTGTTCTTTCACGAGTTCGTTCACATCTCTCTCATCTACCTCCAGATCCGTGGATTTTACTAGAAACAATCTCCTCTACCTCTGACACTTCGGGTTCCAATCCTTCGAGGGCCCTTTTAGATATATTCTCAGACCACAGCTGATTTTATGCAGAGGTTTAGATCATCGTTGTAATACCCAGACAGGCCTAATGAATAGTTCTTAGGCATATCATGATGTTAAAGTGGTCCTTCCTTAACTCCCGAAAGGTAAGGCTTGTGTAATCCGTCACCTCAAAGCAGCGCCAAAAAATGTGCTTCATATAAATATTCTTTAAAATACAAATCACCTGCTGATCCAGGGTCTGTAGGATATAAGTGGTGTTGAGTGATAGCTACAGAACCTTAATAAACTCTTTAAGTAAATTATCTATTGGTGAGTTAACAAGAGCATTGAAGAAAACGAAGAGGGCTTGAATGGTAAGTTGTTTTGCTGTATATGTGTTTAAACAGAAGGACCAAATATCGGGTTTATCCTTTTTACAAAGAATTTTCTGGTGACCCATGCTTTTGTATTTATCCTCCACATAAGTTGTAGTTTTTGTATGAAACTTGTTTTATAAAATAGTCAGAGCGCTATAGGAGAGACTATACCAAAATTATTTCTGGAACAAAAGGTAATAATTAGTTAAAAGAAATTAGGATCTTTAGTTTTGAAAAAAAAAGCTAAGGAGCAGAAAATTGCAGCATACTGAAGCCCGACAAGACAATACAGTCTTAAACAGTGCAATGCAGAATCGAAAGAGTAAACTCCAGCGCATTAACATAAAATGCATGCATAAAAATAAACCAATTGGTAACTATTTTAGAGAATTCGCTAATGATTTTAGAACAGATTATTTATTTTGAAATGTCACAAAGCAACTAAAAAAACCTTTTCTACAAAACCGAAACAAATAGAAAAATAGATGAAATTTGTTCTAAACATAAATCAAAAAGCAAATAGATTTGCTAAACATTTACAAGAAACTTTTCAGCCAAACGGTAAAGAAGATCCGGATTATAATTAATCAGAACCTGAAAATGTTACTATTAAATAACTTTTATCAAAAAAAGATTCTGATAAAATCAGAACACATATTATTCCAGAAAACTCATACTTTTAATCTCGTTTCTCGAATCTCGATTTTATTAGTGCATCAGTTAGACTGGAATAAGTCCCTATGATTTAAAAAATATCAACGGTTATTATGATTCCCAAATCAGAAAAATGACCTAATGAAAATACATCGTATATACGGTATTCAACATTGGCATCTATTCGCACGATCAATTCTTTGTTCGCAGCGGACGTAAATAGTGTCTAGGTGCTCACTCTATCGCTGGCAGAGGATCTTTAGCCAGGCTTCTTTGTCGTGCGAAACTAGGTTTTCTCTCTATTTTTTCTGAATAATAAAACGTATTAATTTTTTTGAATGACATAGACATTAGTCATTCAGCCAGTTGCAATAGATTCTCTAATCAGACAAAATAGTAATAATTAACATTTAGAATTTTTCATCACGTAAGTAATAGTATATTACTTTATGAGGCGGAGAAGCATGACTTTTCTTGACGCGCCGAACGTAGTGAGGCGCGTAATAGAGGGCAAGTCAAGAAAAGTCGCTTCTTTGCCGAATAAAGTATACTATTTTTTCTTCAAACGTAGCAATTTTCAACCATACGCTATTTTTACTCAAAATTAACTGTGACAACTATCAAAGTCGTCTAGATGTTAGAAATTAAAATAATTAAGTCGTCGGTGGGATTTGCGTCTCCCTGGTTACAGTTGTTTGACAGTTATTTGCAATTATTAAAGACAGATTATTGTTGTTGCAATCGCAAGCGCAAATTTAGTGCGAAAATGGAAAACCTAAACGAAATTGAGTCCGAAATTGAGCTAATGATGCAGTAGCACGTTGGAATGATTGCTGAAAGTTTTTCTCGACCATCAGTATCATCAACAATTACCAATGCGTATCAAGAGTCGGGAACATTTTTGCACGGTTTCAATTTTGAAAATGCCTCATTAACTAATTGTACTTTTAACATTACTATAAATAAAAATGATGTTTAATTGTTGTTAATGACATTTGTATTGTTGCTTTGTGACATGTTTCATATTGTTGCCATGACAACATTTTTCCCTCCGCCGTAAAGAAATGGGAAAAAAAACTGCTGCCGGCGGAGACATCAAACTTTGACAGGATCAAGTTTGAAGAAAAACAAATTTTCTTCTTTTTACGGTATTCAAGACCTATCTTTTTTATATAGACGCTGTAAAATTAACCTTAATATTTGGCGGTACGCCTACATTTTCAAAGTTATAATTCTTGTAGACATTGTTCCAGTGAGAGTAAGTTGGGTAATAACTTTTGCAACTTTTGAAATGATGTTCTTACTTACTCTATTTTGTTTTATTTCCATTTGTTTGCTGAAGTCTGTTCCTACCTGATAGAAGTATCTGCAAATAATTTTGATTCGCAGCTAACAAAACTGTGTCATCGGCATATCTTAAGTTGTTGACAACCATTCCATTCGCAATTATATCTTCTATCCTTCACAGCTTCTTTGAAAATATTTTTTGCATATAAATTAAACAAAGACCGGCTAGAGCATACATCCCTGTCGAACTTCTCTCATAATAGGAACTTCTTCGGATGTCTGACCTTTAATTATAATATAAGTTTCCTGATTCCAGTACATGCCAACAATTATTCAATTATTTGCACCTATCAGTTTAGTTTTAGGAAGGCCACTTGACAATAAGTCAAGTTTACTATCTTCCTGGATGTGGCACAGGCTTTCGATAAAGTCTGACCTAAGGGACTATTCTACAAATCTGAGATGTTTAAATTCTGAAGTATTATTTGACAGATAGATACTTTAGAATTTTAAGTAAGAGGAATCGTGTTTTGACTTAAAAGTAATTGGGGTAGTAGTAGTATAAATTAGAGTAGTTTGCTAGGTTCAGTCCTCTAAACTATAGTACACTAGCGATATCCTCGACATTTCAAAGGTTGCTACAGTTATGGTTAAAGCTCGGATTATAGGCAAAATGCCTTTTTTGCCTATTTTGCCTATTATAATTTGCCTGTTTTTTGCACTTTTTGCCTTTTTTCGTAAATTCCGCCTATTTGTGCCTTTTTTAAAATTTCATGGTAGTACCCATGATATTATTTCTAAACCATTCTATAATAAAATTTTGGGTCAATAATAAAATATCAATGGTTTGTATATATAACAGATTTCTAGGAAAATGTACCTGATCGAGACTTGAGGGTTAACTATTTGGAAATCTCTAAGCTTTATTAGTTTATTATCAGTTGTACAGTCGGTTACTGTATCAGAGTTTAATCACAAATTGCTATATCCTAGTTTCGTTTTGTTGCGTATACCGAAAAGCAAAGACCACGTTTTAAAACGTTTTAGACATTTGTGTGAAAAGATCTAAATTAAGGCTATGGATCGCACCTTATTCGGAACTTTCTCTGGAAGGAGATGGAGCATTTTGTAAACCATGCGGCAAATCGGTAAGTTTTATTTTTTCTCTTTTTTTCTCGTCCCATAACATAACTAAATTCTAAAGCGGTTTTAGAATTCTAATTATTTTTTTTTTAAATCTCAGATTTCAAGTAGAAAAAAGTACTTTATTGACCAGCTTTGTGAAACCTCACTTCATAAACGTAATTTGTAAAAATTAAATTCCTCTAAGTTAGCCCAAATATCTCTATCAAAAAAAAAGAAGGAAGACGTATTTAAATTTGATTTATGCCAGATGATGATTGCATCCAACATTCCTCTATATAGTTATATATAAGTTAATAACCCTAGTTTTAAATGCTTTTTCGAAAAATATCTTAATAAATCCTTACCGAACGAGAGTACATTGAGAGAACATACTGTGGAACAATGTTATGTGGAATGTATTTCAAAAATTAAGCGGGAGTTAGAGGGCAATTTTTTGTATATTATCGTGGATGAAACGACAGATGTATGCGGCAGGTGTATAGCTAATTTAATGATTAGAATTTTGAACGAAAACTTTGCGAGAAAACCTTATTTAGTTGCCGTTAAAGAATTTGAAAAAACAAACAATTTAACAATAAGTCGATTTATACAAGATAGTTTAACAAACCTCTTTTTACCCAACGCTATACCAGTGAATAAAATAATTTTAATGCTTTCAGATGCTGCGGCATTATGTTAAAAGCTGCTGTTAATTTAAAGATTTTTTATCCTAATTTAATTCATTGCAGTTGTATAGCCCACGGGGTAAATAGAATTGCTGAAGAAATAAGAAACCTGTTTCCGTTGGTAAATAATTTTATAAATTTTATGAAAAAAGTTTTTGTAAAAGCTCCGTTGAGGGTGCAAATATATAAAGAAAGACTTCCCGGTGTCCCTTTGCCACCTAAACCAGTAATTACAAGGTGGGGAACCTGGCTCGAAACAGTTTTTTTTTTACTTTGCACCCTGCAATGGAATAGAATTAGTTATGTCAGAATTTGATGATGATAAAAAATATTAAAAAATCCCAAATTGAAACAGGAACTCGCTTATATCAATGACAATTATAAATTAATAGTTACCACAAATACCTTATTAGAAAAACAAGAGACAAATTTATGTGAGTCAGTAAAATTATTAGATAATTTAAAGACGAAATTAACTCGGCACCTGGAAGTAACGGTCAATTAATTTAAAAAAAAAAATGAAATATGTTTTCGACAAGAATGAAGGTTTTTCGTTTTTATCTAATGTTGCTAAAGTTTTGAATGGGACATTTTCCGAGGAATTTCAAATTATGCCAGATTTATTATCCGCTCTGAAATATGCTCCAATTACATCTGTCGATGTCGAACGTTTGTTTTCTGTACAAATTAATTTTAAGTGATCGAAGACATAGTTTTAAGACCGAAAATATTGAAAAACATTTAGCTGTTTCTATTAATGATAAAATTATGTAAATGTAAATATAACTGCCTTAAGGTAATATCACGTTTATTCACTTTGTACAATAAATAATAAGTTATATTCCTTTATTGCCTATATTTTGCCTAAATGTTAATATTCCTGCCTTTTTTAATTAAAATCTTTGCCTGTATAGGCGCCTTTTTTTTAATTTTTGTTGCCTATAAATCCGAGCTTTAGTCCTGGTAGTAGGGAATAGTCATGAAAAATCTTTTTAAAAATACAAATATATATTGATTAAATTAAAACTTAAAGTAGAAGATGAAGTGAAAGATTAAAGGAAACGAAATCGGTTCATATATACTTTATAGATAAACACGTAATTATTTAACTGTTAATATAAATGTGAATTATTAATATGAGACTATCTCTGTATGAAGCAGTACTTATATACCAGTTAAAAATTCTTAGCAGACATTTTAAAATCGTTTTCTTTAAAATGTATATGTATATGTATATATGTCTGAATTTTCAATATAAATGAGTCAGATAAAATTTAATTATTAGAATAATTTTCCACCAAGTACCAAAAAAACAAATTTTGTTTAATAAACTTACTTTAACCTTCAATTGTGGTTTATTCTCATTAAAATAGTAATTTCCCTTTTGAAGTTCTAGTACAGCTGCCCAATATGATGTTATTTTTAAACTACAAAAAAAATCAATACGGTCAACCTAATTTGTACTCTATTATATAATAATGTTCAGATAATATTTAAAAAAAGACATATGACACGGTCCCCAGAAAACAACTATGGAACACGATGAAGGAAATCGGAATAACTTGAGGGGTTAATAGAAGCCGTAAAAACCTTTACAACAACAACAAGATAAGTGTTAAAACCGGCAATAAATACTCCAACGAATTTAAGACCACAAAAGGCTTATTGCAGGGATGCTCTACATCTCCGACACTGTTCAAGATATTTTTCGAACAAATATTAAAACCATGGAAAAGGAAATGTAAAGGGATGGAAATACCAATCCGGGAAAACTTCTTGTACACATTAAGCTTTGCAGATGACCAAGTGGTAACGGCTCAAGATGAAGAAGATCTGTGCTATATGCTTCGAAAATTAGAAAAGAAATACACAAAAAATGGACTGGAAATAAATCTAGACAAGACCGAATATTTAACAACAGAGCATGAACCAGTGAGAAACTTGGAAATGGACGATAATAGGGAAAATAACGGCACTGACAAATTCAAATATTTAGGATTCATACTCTCAAAAAATGGAACCACCGAGCAAAAGATAACCAGCAGATTAGCACAGACAAGAACATGTATTAAACAAATGAACGGAGTACTGTGGGATAGACAGATTACCAGAAATACAAAGAAGAGAATTTATAACACCTTCATACGCAGTATAATGACCTATAAAGCAGAGAATTGGGTAATAAATAAACTAAACAGGTCCAGAATCACAGCAACTAAAATGGAGTTCATGAGAAGAAGCTGCAGAGTGACAAAAATGAATCGCATCAGAAATAAGGAGATAAAACGAAGAATGGCAGTAGAACAAAACATACTCAGCTACATCAAAGAAAAACATTTAATTTGGTATGAACATGTGAGAAGAACATATCATACAAGGTGGATAGCAAATATTTTGGATTGTAGCCCAATAGGAAGGAGGAAAAGAGGTAGACACCAAAGAACATGGAGGGGTGAAGTGGACGAGGCCATGAAAAGACGAGACCTTAGAGATGGAGAATGGCAGAACAGAAAGGACTGGAGACGTTGGCTGAAAGAAGGAGGGCAGCGACAGCTATAAAAATCCTTATATAGATAGATAGAATAATGTTCAGATTCCTTATGCAAAATACCTGTGCATGACTCCTGATACGACACTTTGCTTAAAGTGCCAAAAATAACCTGTAAAACTTGTAACTGAATATAAACAGATGTACTTTCTACTAGATCGAAGTTTAAAGTTAACAAATTATCATAAGCTTCTTTTATATAAACAAATATTCAAGCTTATCTGGATCTATGGCTTAAAATTCTGGAGCTTTGCGGACCAGACCAACAAAGAAATTAAATAGAAATTATAAAACACGTTACTAACATTACTGATGTACCCTGGTATTTCCGAAATAAAAAGATTTCCGAAAAGACAAAGCCTTTTAAGTTTTGAGTTAGTAAAATTAGTGTCACTAAAAAGCATAGGGTAGTGCAAAAAATGTACTACAAATTAGACGTATTGTAAATAAATTCTTCCACCCTAAGAAAAACTAGTAACTGAAACCTTAGTTTAAGAAACAAATTTAATTCAATCAGGTTGAAACAAAATTATTTTTTGATCTAATATTAATCAAATCAAACTTTACAAAAATTAGATAAAAATTCATATTACCTTAAATGTATGACTACTTTTAATTTTTAGAACAACGTTAAATATATAAATAAAGCAAATCCTACTTTTTAAAACTCGAGTTAGCAAATAAACTTCCTAGTTACTCTCTTAACTCTCTAAATAAACTGTAGCAATCTGCAATCAGAACGTTTACATCGTATCAAAAATTTGGAAGGAAGTCTACGTGCCATCGTTCATTTCCTTCTATCCCGAAATATTCCAAAGCAGACACGTCCTTTGGGAACACGCCGAACCTTTCAGAAATCAAATTCTCAAAGAGATTATGAACAACTCGAAGAACGACGAATCGAAAATAATATCTATCGATTATTAGATCAAATATTATTTTCCTGTTTCTTTACTTTATATTCGCTTTCCGGGGGCAAACAACAAGAAAAACAAATAAAAGTTGACCCTTGAAAACGTTGGTTTCTCGATTCGAGGTAGAAAATCCAAAAGGTTTATACCGAAGTTGATTAATTTCTAGTTTTTTTTATCAGAACGCAAAAGACAAATACAAAGCTAAAAAACAGGCATAAACATTAAAAATTTGGTTTATACAAATAGTTATAAAAGGGAGCAAATATATTACTTATATTGTCACTTAACACAATATTCCATAAATAATTAAGGTAAAAATAAAACATCATTGTTATAATTTCTTTTCTCTGTTAATTATTATTTGGAAATGATTACTGCCGCAAAATTAACTTTAAGATAATACGTTGAGTTTATATTCAATAGTTGTAAAAAGGTTCTAAATTTTCTAATGGCAATCTTTTCTTTTTTTTTTTTAAGGCAGCCTCATCAACCATATTGGTTATTAGCGGATGAATTTAATACAAACAATAATGATTACAAATAACAAATAAATAACATACTTATATGTGGTTCAATATGTTACAGTCTCTTAAAAATTTCACAATATTTTCACTGATACACTCACTAAAAATGTCCCTTATAACTGATGGAATTTTATTAGTTAGTCTTTCAGCACTATATTTGGGACACTCCGTTAATACGTGTTTCACTGTTAACGGCACGTCACAACTCGTACATTTTGGTTGAGGTTCCTTCTTGATGAGATATTCATGTGTGAGTTTGCTGTGTTCTAATCGGAGCCTGGTTAATACAACCTGAAGGAAACGGCTAGGACCGTTGTTAGTCCATCGTCCAAAATTTGGTTTAATTTCTTTTAACTTTGAGGATTTTTCTTCCCAACATTTAGTCCAATTACATATCAGCTTTTGTTTAAAGTACGGATTGAGATCTTTTGCTAATGGTTTTATTATCGGTCTGATATTTGGGGAATTTGCTATTTTCCGAGCATTTTTATCAGCTAGTTCGTTTCCTTTATTGCCTATATGTGATGGTACCCACACGAAGACTAATGTTTTGTTTTCCAGCTGCTGCATCTTGTTTTTAATTAATTTCTAATGGCAATTGATTACCATACGTATCTTATACCAGATCAATCATAGATTATAGTTGTATATTACTTTATGGTTCAGAAAGCAACCAGATGCTGAAATTGATTGATACATTTTAAAATAATATTGCGTATTTTTTAAACTTCCTTTATTTATTGTAATATGTTATCAATATAACAATAATTAACCCATTAGGGCCGAGATTAATAAATTATTGATTTTTTATTATTTTTTGCAATATTATTAATGGACTGTGTTTAAATAATAAAAAAACTTCATTAAATATTTTTTCTGATATTATTATTAATATAGGCGCTAACACTACCTAGTTTTTGTTGAAAATAATAAACCAAATTTTAAAGCATTTCGGATACAGTAAAGTGGGCAATAAAACAAAAATATAGATTAATTCATAAAAAAATGTAATTAATTATAAAGATTTACACTATTAAGAGTGAAACGGTATAAAACATGAAGTGCATGATTCAATATCACATTTTAAACACATTGTTTTAACGATAGTTTTGCATGTTTTCGACGTACATCTTCTCTTTTTCCCATCTGGTATATACTGTATTACATGATTCATGGTGTCAAAACGAATGTCGTTCGATACTCGGCTATCGACAGATGCTGTCAAGGAAGCCGCTGGTCTCCCGCTTTCTTTGTTAAGTACACTATACTTCGCTAAATGTGTGCTTACAATTTAATTGCGATACATTTTCTCTACCAGTTTTATTATACAATACTCAACTATTTTTTAATGCAACATCGAGCATCCCTGTAAAAATTGGCGAATACCATGTGTTGACACGAATACTGATCCAGTAGCAACTTACATTCTGATCTACTTGATTAGTTCCTCCCATACATGTGTTATACTTGGTGATTAATTTCGGTCTAGAAACCAGTATGTTTCGTTTAAGTTTCTGAAAAAATCTTCTTAATTGAGCTACTTCTTGAGTGCCACAGGATAATGAAATCATTGTAACTACTGCATTATCCATCCACCGAACATATAATTGTCCATCATTTCGTTCAATAGCTGTTTTAAAATAACCTCGATTTTATTCCATAGAATAGAATAAACTCATAAACTCATTTTTAGGAGTTAACGGACATCCTCTGGGGACTCGGTTTCCGCAAATAGTTCCTATGGCGTAAAAACCACGAAACTTAAAATATGGAAATAAAGCAGTTGAATAAAACAAACTATCCATATAAATATCTAGACTAGCATCTTTTTCAAATAGTTTTTCATAGTCACTATTTGAATTTTAATTTTTTTCTAGGTATAAGTGAAAGTTAACTAAATATCCATTTTTTGTGTTGACACACCACATTTTGTATCCAAATCTAATTGGCTTTCCTCCAATAAACTGCTTGCAGCTATGTCTGCCGAAATATTTTATCATACTTTCATTGTTTTTTTACAGAAGATAAATGTTCTTTTGATTCAAAATTTTCAACAAAACTTTTTTTAAGCATGTCCATAAGAGGTCGTATTTTCCACGCCTTGTCATTTTGGTTGATTTTGGTATTATCTAAACAGTGCAAAAATAGGCAAATCTGTAAAAATCGATCTCTTCGCATGGCCTTGGATACTGCATAATTTTTCATATCGTCATTTTAATCCCAATAATGTCGCTTGGATGGTAATTGATTATACCCACTTATATAAAAATAGTAATAAACAAACGGATCTCCTCACCTGTTATTTTGGGATCAGGACAATTTAAAAATATGCATAGCGACGACTTTCGTCCTCTAAATGTTGGATAAATGCATCATTTACAAATTGTTTAAATATTTTCGTTGTAGACATTTGTTCATATTTAGAATAGTCAAGTTTTGTAAATGCCGATCCACGTTCTTTGTCAAAGTCTGCTCATTTCAGCCATTAAGGCTCTTTTAGTCAGTTAGTCAATAGACTCTTCGTTCAAATCAATTCTTTTATTGTTTGGTAGTCGTTTTTTTGCTCAAGCACATAATTGATGAAATGAAAGGTTATCTATCAGCCTAAAAATTGTAAGGTAATAATATAACATTACTTAGGCTATAAGTTTTTATTATAAAAGATTTGATTACTTTATCACTACATACCTTCATATTCATCTCGTGAATCCTCGTCATTGTTTACATTTGAATCTAGAGGTGCTAGAAAAATATCGCCATCTAGTGCATCATTCTAAATTATATCAAGAGCTTGAGCAAGCAAAAAACCTCGTCTAGAACAAAATTGATAAAATTTCAAATATAGGTAGTACAAGCGCCTAGCGTTGTTTTAAGGTAACGGCTGGGTTACAAAAAGTAATGACAAGTAGTTATGAATCAATTCATATAAATTATTTAAAATATGTTTTGTTAGAAGTATAATAAACAAAAATTTAACATATATAAATAATAACTTTATTTTTAAATAAGTAATTTATATCGAAATTATGTTACGTACTCAAATCTTATGTCCATTATTTTCAAGTTCTAATAATTATACTATACTTTAAATGCACCAAACTAACAAATAGTTTTTAACACCGCAAATAAATACGCATAGCTGAGTGTGTGCAATTATGACTGATGGAAGGTCACACCTCTTTTATGGTTGTTTTATGACTTCAAGCTCCTCCCAAATACAGGCATGTTTGCCGTTGCTTTAAAGCAACGCACGGCGCTAATGGATTAATATGTTTAAAAGAGATAGAAACAAATAATATAGTGGGTGTTGCTTTCTGGACATACGATGACCTCAATATAATCCACTAGGCTATCGGAAAGACAGGATGAATATAATTATATATTACTTAATGATATTTAATTCTGTCTCAAAGTTGTATTTGACTTCTGAATTTCTATTAATCTATGTATCATGCTACAATAGGCTGCCAGTTTATGTTGTGTAGGATGATAGGATGAATTGTGTATAGTCGTGTCAGTATGGGTAGGTTTATAAACTACGGAGAAGGTTTTTAAATCCTAAAAATAAATGGATTGATTTTGTTCTGTTGGAAATTGATCAAGTTGTGTGTTAGTTCCTGTAAAACATACCAGTACATCTTCTACGCATCTTCACCAATATGAAAACTATTTGAATACGGGATGTTTTGAAACCTTTATCTCTACAATGTCCAAAAAAATATCTGATAGCAATATTTGATAATTAAATTCAAAGTAGTCCTAGTTTGTGCAAATTTTGAGAAGATGCAAAATGTCAGATGTATTGATTGGACTTGTACTAGTATGGTCTAAAAGGTTTTTTACTGGAACAACATTTTTGTAGGAGGAATAGTAGGAAAAAGATCTTTAACGTCAAATGAAATTATTCTGGAGTAGTTAGGTAATTGAAAATGTTGTATTTGATTTACTAGTTCTATTGTGTTTTTTACGATAAATTTAGGAAAAAATTTAGTTTGTTCTAAAATAATCTCAAACAGCTTTTTAAAAAGTTTATATTATGACGGAGCTGTATAGAAAGAAACTACAGGTCTTATTGGGTTATCAGGTTTGTGTAGTTTAACAAGGGAGTAAATTTAGGAGGCTATGGACTCATGATGTTGAGGTATTTCTATTCTATTGAATTTAACATTTATTTTGAATTTTCTAACTCTAGGTTAATTTCTTCTTCTTCTTCTTCTTCGCGCGTCTAGGATTACTCCTGTTTGTCTGCCTCTTATTCTGTTTCAGTCGTTGTTGACTGTACATTATTTTTCCACCTTTTTGGCGGCCTTCCAATGGATCTTCTGCTATACGTCTTGTTGTTTTTACAGATGTTCGCTAATCTATCTGTTCCCATTCGGTTTACATGTTCGTTCCAATTTTTTTTTCTTGTTTTTATTCACCTGTGGTTTTTCGGAGGCAACCATTTGTTTTTGCCGCTTTTGATGCTAGCCTTGTGGTCTTTGTTATTATATCCCTGTCACTAGTGATCTCTACTCCTAGGTAATTAAATTTCATTACTTGTTCTACAATTTTGCCGTCTATTTCTAGTTTGCATCTACGCGGCTCTTTACTGAGCACTATACATTTAGTTTTTTCTACTGATATTCCCATATTAAGTTTGTTTGTTTGTTTGCTATGATATTGAAGATGTGGAGCTGCCTTTGTAGGTCATCTTCGTTATCAGCAATTAGTACTGCATCATCGGCATAGCAAAGTGTCGTGATTTTATGCGCTCCCATGTGGTATCAGTGTCCTTTTCTTACTTCGTGAATTTTTGATTCATCACCATATTAAATAACAATGGGCTGAGCGAGTCTCCTTGGCAGATTCCTCTTTTAGTTTAAGTTTTTTTTTGCTTGGACCATAAAATCATTTTAGTACAGACCTCTTCATTGGTAGAGCTAGAAATCCATATTAGTTGGATCAGAAATAGTAGCACTTTTTAGAGCAAGTACTCTGATTCGGCGAATAACAATACTAGTCTACTGTTAGATAGTTCTCTATTCCTTTCAAATTTATCCCTTATCTAAATAATATAATTGCTGATCTAAGTTGTGTTCTTTGACTTCTGTTCATTATGTATTTCGTCATTTATTTAATCTCTTTTTTGTTTGTTTCTCTGGCTATAATTATTGTTCTTATTTTTTAATCGTGGTATTCGTGATGGAGTTTTCTTTTCAAATGCTTTCTTTTTGTTGCTTGTTTTGTTCCCTTTGGGTCTCAAATAAAACATAGAAATTAGCAATTTCTGGTTAGAGTACATGCGTCGGTCCAAGATTGAAACGAAGTTTATTTCACTTAACCTATTCAGTTAACCAGATTTTTATGTCAATGGGGTCTAGCGTCTTGACAGGCAGCTTATCCAAGGTATTGGTAATTGAATCAATTCGTTCACTCTTTTGTTTCTTTTACTGAAACCAAAGTATCCAACTAGTACACCCGGGTGTCCTTTTTGCTTACTCAGTTTTTCCCTTTTAAACATCGCTGTTTCTTACTGTTGTTCGAGATTAATTTATGTGTGTCGTGTCTTCTTTACCTGAACCTTTATCTCTTAAGTCCGCTGCCATATAGTCATTACTTTACCTTTCCCTCGAGTGTCCTCTACATCTCTTTTAATCAAGTTTTAATAGTTATCTTTACCATCTCAAATAGTTTTCGTTTTAAGTCTGACGTGGCCATACCATTGCAGTATTTGCTGTTTACCCAGATTTTTTTCTAATTAAGTCGTTTTTGATCCTGCCCCTGTAGTTTTACCCACATCCACCGCAACACTTTCAATTCAGCTACCTTTATCTTCTTTTTCTTAATCTTTCTTATATGCCACACTTTACTGCCGTACACTAATGCAGGTCTCACTACACTCTTGTATTTCTTTTCTTTCAGCCCTCTTTCAGTTCTTTCTCTTCAATAGTCCTTCTCTAACCCTCTTACTTTTTCTCCAACATCTTTTTGCTCTCCTCTATTAACACGATATCTCTTAGCAAAGAGCATTGACCAATAATCCCCCTCCCCTACCTGCTCTGTCAGTGTATCCATTACAAAATTAAACAGGTAGTGACTTAGGAAGGAAACCAACCGTTACTGGAAAACTTTCGGTCAATCTGACACAAGTCTTTACTTTGATGTACGCTCCCTCATACATGTCCCTCATGAGCGTTACGTTCATGTACTTCTTAATAACCCATTTCTCTCTTATACACCTCTATAGCTTATGTCTAGGAGCTGTGTCGTATGCCTTTTCAAGATTTAAAAATACCAAATGTAGATTTTTTCACTGTTTGCTATATTTCTCTATCAACTAAATTAAATTAAACTAGGCATCCGTTGTCCTCCTTTCTGGTATAAACTCAAACTGTTCCTTTTCCTATCGATGTCTCTCCCCTTAACCTTAGCTTTACATGCCTCTTCCAAATTTATTTGAGTGTGACATTAACTTAATCCCTTTATAGTTTTTATAGTCCTAAATGTCCCCTTAATGTTTATACAATGATACCACCACACACTCTGCATGCAAAGGGAATCTTTTCTTCCTTATATATCCTTCTCATTATTTGCCACAAAATATCAACTTGTTCCTCTTCTAGAGTCATCCAAACCTTCAGATGTACTCCATAAGGTTGTACTGCATAACCATCTTCGTCCTATTTAACGCCTCGACAACTTTATTTCTCCTTGTCACCGGCATTACATATTATTTGGGATCCCTTCTCATCTATCTCTCCTGTGGTGTTCTTTATTTGGTTACTTTTTAAAGTACCTATACCATTTTTGCTTTACTTCAACATCGATTTAGTATTGCTGTATAACCTTTCCATACCGTCGGGTGTTTCCAGATCTTTATGCAGCTGTACAGATAATCTCTTCTCTCTTTAATATCCTTCATATATCCTTATCTAAATCTCTTTTAGACTTGTAATACCATTTCCTAGCCTTTCTTCTCCCTAACCTTCTGTTTCACTGTATCGTTCTACTAACAAGTTTATTTGTCTCTAGGAGGCCCTTTACCAGATTAAATCTGCCATTGCATTGGTTGGTGAAGTTCGTGCATAATAGGGATGGTTTTTTGGTGTTTTTAAATTATGTTTGGTTGTTAATTGAAATCGGCCATTTGATAATCTATCTATTAATTATATCCAGTGTTAGTACGTATTCTTGACTTAAAGTATTGCCATCATATCTTAAATATGACTACGTCGGATTATTGCATAGATCCAATAATCTTTGTAGCTTTTTCTATAACGACACTAACTTCATTACATGTTTATCGATGTTATCACAATAGTAAACATATCTAATATTTAATCATATATATTACATATAACCACAGACATATAATACATAGATAAAATAGGCTGACCGTTGCCATACCAGCCCGTACCCTCAGTCCCTTCATCTCTTTCTAATTCGCCAGGTTTATCGACCACGTGAGCAATCAGAAGTTGATATGGTCGATAAACCTGGCCATTAGACAGAGATGCTCTGTTTAATGGTCAGGAACTGCTTTGCATCAGTTTTCTCTGTCTCACTGGGAGATTGCCTCTGCATTGCAGCACTCAGTCTATCTTACATTATAATATGTCATATTTAACAAATCTTATATGTAACCATATATTGTTTAACTTTGTGCTAAAGGATCTCGATAATTTCTATTGTTTTAGTACATCAAACTTTAATCGTTTTTCTAATTTATGGTTTCCGCCATAAATATACATTTTACATTGCTAGTTTAAATTTTAAAGTTTTACATTGCTAGTTTCAATTTTAAAGTGGGTTTTATATTTAGCAAAATAAATATTACTAAAATGCTTAAAAAAATCTAAAAACATGTCTGTAGCAATTGTGTCCTGCTAATTATCTATTATGATAGCTGTTGACACAACAAATATTCCGTCACGTCTTTCTGTCTGAAACAAATAAATGAAATTTTTCGTATTATGTAAAAATTTTAAAAGGCCACCTAGAATAAATTCTCTCTCACCAAGGGGTAGTTATGGTGTTAATATTAATTTATAAAGTAAATTTATTCTAACTAGAGTTGAAGTTCCTATCTAAGCAGTGCTAATTCCATTTTTCCTTCGAGCGCTAATTGTAAAGCGAGTGTCTCATTAAAAAGGCATATCAAGCATAAAGCAGTCGTAAAATTTTAGTTGAGCAGTCGACGAAACCTGCACGATTAGAAATTAAAATGAGGAAGTTTGCTATTTTCAACATTTTCATGTACAGGGCTCGACTCATTGCCATAGGCGGAGTTGTTTTTAGTCCGAGAAATCAGGAACTATTAAAAGGGTTTTAAGAAAAGACAATCATATTTGATTATAACAAACACACAGCTTTATTTTCAATCAATAATAAAAATGTACGTTCAATATCAAAAATATATGACAAAATATGTTTTACCGAATTAAGTAAAACAAACTGGAAAAGCTAAATTAATTCTAAAAGGATTTAGAGTTAAAAAAATCAAAACAGCCACAGACTATAAAGATGTGATTCAAATCCGGATTAAATTAAGTAAAAATAAAGTCGACAAAAATTAATAAATATGTCAAAGCTATAGTCCGATAAAGCCAAGAAATTTTATAGACTTAAAAACACCAATATTCTTAACCCTGCACTGTTGGCGCCCCATATCGGAACACCAGTAGTGGCGCCAAGTCTGATAGACCCAAACTTCAGTAATTTATTAATTAGAAAATCAAAACAATACCGGTGTATTATCTAGCTTTACTTCTTTACGAATATCATTTAAACAATAAAATGTAATTTGGGCCCAATAAATATCTATAACCTACCAAAATAATTAATAAATTATGGATGTTCATGAATTGTGAAAACTAAAACAAGGGTTCGTGCAAATTAATTTTTATTTTATTAAGGGTGCAAAACATTAAAATATAAGATTTATTTGTCATACTTTTTTCTCACTGCACCGACGTACGTCAGATTGTGATCATGACGAAGTTTTGTAATAAGCTCAAAGCTAGTAAACCAATTATTACACGTAAGGATTCTTCCAGTACCCGATATTGGACCAACTAATCTCTCGACTATACTAACTGGATCATTTTTTAAATAAAAGTGTCCCTCTGGTTGTAAACCAAAGGTTTCTAAAAATAATGTATATCTAGTTTTTGCATCAACTAAGGCAAAGATTTTTAATCCATATTTGGTCGGTTTGGAAGGAATATACCGGTTAAAACCGCATCTTTCCCGAAATACCTTAAGTTTTTCATCTATAGTGCCATACTTGCTAATTGTGTAGGCATTTTTACAATTTTATACAAAACTTGTAAACAGTTGTCTTATAGGAGCTAGCTTATCAGACAATTTTCTTTCGTCTGGAGTTTCTAAATCGTCAAATCTAAGAGGTCTTAACGAAAATAAAAATCGTTGGTGCGACATGGTTATCCAAAACATTTCAACCCCGCTGCCATTTCGCTCCCACAACTCTTCTGTACTTAACCGATTATTTTTCAAATACCCAGCTAAATAGAGCAATCCTAGTAAAGCTCTTATTTCGATTACATTAGTATTTTTAGCAGAATGGACTCTGTTACACATCTCTTTCATTTGATCTATATACTTCTTAGTACTTTCAACAATACTGTTTAAAATATCTTCGGAAAAAAACAAATTCCAAAAATAAATTATGGATTGGCATTCTTGCCATATATGGCAACAAGAAGCACAGAACCATGAAGTGTGGCGAAAAATGGGAGAGACCTATGTCCAGCAGTGGACAGAAGAGGTTGCATGATGATAATGATTCTTGCCATATGCTTTTACACCCGGTAAGAGAAAAACTTCATTAAATTGGCGAATTCTTACTGTTTGCACTGGACAGCCTATAAAAGTAGCAATCCGTGAAACTTTTGCTGGTATTATATCCACTTCGTTGCTGCCGCTACGACGGAGTTTACACGTCTGCAAAGAGCGCGTCGGTAAGTTATACTCGGCCACAGTGGTTATGAACGCTAAATGAAGCGGTTAATGAATTTATTCCAACCTTTACGTGCTCACTGTATAATATAGTTTTTATCGTCAGGAATGATCGATTTATGTAGTTTAAGTAGTAAACCAATGACATTAATATTGGTGAGGTAAATGCATATTCTAGTTGAAGAAAATAGTTTTCGTCTGCAATGATGTTCCTATAATAATAATCTATTTACGAATTTTTAAATCATTCTTGTAAGTGTACAGGAATATGTGATTAGCTAATTAGTATTCTGAGATGATGAGGTATATTCTGCAGAATTTTCATCCATTTTTAAAACTCTGTCGTACACTAAAAGTTTACGAAAACGTCGTAAATGACATAAAATATGCCTCTACAAAAGTAATTAGTGCCAAAACTAGATCTCTCCGTGACAAAATCTGGTAACACAAAGGTATCAAACTGTTGATTATTCATAAGAAATAGTTGCTCCTAAAATGTATTATTCCAATCAATACGTATGAAATAAAAATATGTATTAGAAATATAATTCGAACTATTGGTAATACAAGAGATAAATATTGGAGAAAATATTTCAGAAGATTAATATGAACTTCGATGGAAAAAATATAACTCTTGTACTTAATTATAATGAATTAGATCTAATGAAAATAGTTGCAATAACAAAAAAGTGGACATATCACTACAAATAATTGTCACAGAAAAAAGAGATAAATATCTTATAAATTCGCTCACACCAGTGAACATATATGTAAAGGATCTGCTTTATATTCGTATAACGGATAAATTAATTAATTAAATCATAAAAAAGGTAAATTTTATAAGATGGAAAGTAAAGAAATTACTATACTCGTCTATGCAGACCAGATCATAATAACAGCAGAAAATCAGGACGACTTACAAAGTTTGGTCCATAAAGTCAACGTAATAGAAAAAAAGTTAAACATGGTGATTTCAGTCCAGAAAACAGAAACAATAGTCATCAGCAAAGAACCGACCAGATGTAAAATATAAATTAAGAGGACCAGCATTGAAAAAAAATTAACTATTTAGGCATCACACCATTCAGTTGCGGTAATGTAGAAGCAGAGTTGAAAAGACAAATTACAGAAAGTCGATATAGTAGCAGGATAATTATACAATACAATGTGGAAAAACAAACAAATTAGTATGAAAATTAAGACAATAATTTACAAAGTGGCTATAAGACCAATGATTACATACACGGCAGAAATGAAATTTAATGTATCTAAAACACAAACAATACCATAGAAAACAGAACTGCAAATACTAAAAAGAATCACGGGAAACACATTGAACAATACTGACAAAATCAGAACAGCATGCAAGGTAGAAAATATAGGCGAGTGTAGACTGAAAATAAAGGAAGAATGGAACGGTCGTATAGACAGAATAACAAACGATAGACTAATAAAGTTAGTCAGAGACAAATCGTTGTTGCGTAGAAGAAGTGTAGACCGACCACGGAAAAGATGAGAAGACCATTTATATACCATAAATGCCCAATTTAAGAAAACAGACAGAAGCAGAATTGCCCAATAAAAAGATAGCAGAAAAAATTCATTAACATATACATTAAATGCGAAACAACAATATCTCTCCATTTTTTTCTGTAGTTTTTCCTCTCCATTCTCTGGCTCCCGCCCTTTGGAAGTCTTCTTCAACTTCTTGCAGCCACTTTGATCTTGGTCTTCCCCTTCTCTTTTTTCCTTCTGGATTCCATTCTATTATTGCGTATGTCACTGCCTCATCTCCTACTCGCCAAATGTGACCTAACCATCTAACTCTGCATTGCTTTATTTAAGTTACGATGTCTTCCTTAAGTTCTTCCTTAATCTCTTCATTTGTTCTGCTTCTATATTCATTTTGCTCTGTTCTGATTGGTCCTAGTATGGCTCTTATATTCTTTCTCTCTGCTGTTCTTATGTCTTCTTCATCTTTTTTAACCATCGTCATTGTTTCTCCTTTATATAATAAGATTTGCCTAATTATGGTGTTATAAATGTTCATCTTAGTTTTCTTGGTCAGTGTTTTGCATAACAGACGATAGACTAATTAAGTTAGTCAGAGACAAATCGTTGTTAGATAGAAGAAGTGTGGACCTACCACAAAAAAAATGGCAAGACCATTTATATACCATAAATGCCCAATTTAAGAAAACAGAAAAAAGCAGAATTGCCCAATAAAATTATAGCAAAAAAAATTCATTAGATATACATTAAATGCGAAGCAATAGGTATTAGTGATGACATAATCAAAAAGCATGAGACACTTATTTAAGAAAAGGTAGAAGGCCGAATATCACAAGGAAGATCCCCAACAAGAAGAATCCCCAAATTGTAGGAATATTCAAAATAAATATGCATGCATAAATATTTTGAATATAAGAAAAGAAATGACTCGAGACAAATATCTTTGGAGATGGTCAATACACGACATCACGATAACCAATATATTTCTTCCGGGGGGTCAAGACTGAAGAAAGAGGTAATCAGAAAGCAGTGAAACAGCTCACAAATCACTCTGGACGTCTATCGACGACTATTTAAAGGAATTGAAAGAGAATTTATTGAGAACGATTCAGACAAATTTTTCAACGTACTCATCTGGTGTATAAAGCTGTACGTAGATATTACTCAGGTGCCAAAAGAGTGTAACATGACTAACCCAATTTCAATCCATACAAAACTAAATATTTTGACTTCTTTTACAGTAGTAGCTAGCACCCTAAGCTGCGATAATGACGAATGTCGTGAGATCTAATTGGGCTCGAATGTACAGAAAAGTACAGAAAAGAAAGCAGGAACAGCATTCAGGCTTCAGGACTGAAATATTTTACTTAAGGCAATTAATATAACAACGGTCAAACACAAAATAGAACTAAATCTTATGCTATATAGAAAACACAAGATTAAATAAATAATAGTTTTAAAAACAACATGTACATGCAGACGATAAAGTTTAGTTTGTAAGACCTTTTTGTATTAGTTGATGGCCTGATCTCACATTTTCTGTTCGTTCTGTTATTATAAACTTATCACCCAACTGGTACTTATCATACAAGCGAGATATTTAAACTAAGAATTATATTAAATTTCTTTACCTTGTTCAAAGATTTGAAATTGAGTGTGTGGCATTTTTTTCTCAGAATATATTTCTAATCCCGTTTGTCGCCGTTCCTGTTTATAATTCCTTTTTTAACGCTCTTATCATCTCTATAAAACACACTTGCTAATTTTTTTTACATTGGACATTTTGATTGCATTGCAATTATTGTCACACATGACTCTACTATTTAGTATGGAACAAAACGAGAACCCAAATTAGTTTAAGAAGCGAAATGAGATTTTCTAATAGTTTTAGTTGATTATTTCCTGTGAGGATGAACTACGAATTTTCTCCCTAATGATTGTTTGCATGGAAATAGATTATATATTATATACATCATATATTTCAAGTTAATGTATTTGCACAAAGTAAAGATTGACTATAAAATTACAATTTTAGATTTATTTGACTTGGGTTAGATTCAAACAACAAATTAAAATTATATTTTAAAAGACCTAATATGTGCAAATAAAAAAGTAAACGTTTCTTACTTACTTATTTGTTTACGAGTATTATATGGCTTTACACAGAATATTCTGTTTGCAGTTTAAAACATTCCAACCGCCATTCCCTCTTGTCATATGTCTTCTTCAGTCAGGTCTATTTTTTCCATTGCTGTTTTTATTTGTCCGTTTCACTGTAATCTAGGACGTCTTCTTTTCCTCGTTCTACTTGGTATCCATTTTCAAGTTCTCAGCGGTATTTATGTCCCGTCCATTCTTTGCATATGTAAGTACCAGAATAATATCCATTTTTCTGTTTTGTCCATTTCTTACCTAGTTAATTAGTGGTAATATGCAGCTGCTTCTGTAAAACATCATTTTCGTTACATTTATTATATTTGCCATTCTTTTATTTGTCACCTACGTCTCTGGGTCATAAAGTGTGCAGCTTTTTACTATAGTCTTAAAGATTTGGTGTTTATTTGAACTTGTAATATCGTTCACTATTGATATACTGACATATTTGTAGTAGATATAGTTGATCGGTGCCTAATTCTTGTGTCGATTTGGTAATATCGAGTAATTCATATTTAATCGCATCAAACATAACAACCTGTAATACTTCACAGTTGATCACTGCCTTGTTGTGGGCCTGTAAAACTTTTTGGTCCACTTAATGTGTCATCTGGATATTAAAAAAGATGATGCAATGTCGGTTTATTAGCGTGTAGTTGGCATATGAGCCATTTGAGTGGACGTTAAAACTTGATTTCCAATAAACGATTAACGCCAACTTTGATTCCTGTGTTAACGGCAGTCCCATCGCAACTAACAACCATTATTTGATTTACTTTGATAAAATTAGAGAAAAGAAATGTCAGAATAGAGTTGAAAATTTTGTTTGCGTCATTTGTTTATAAAAAAATATATCCTAGTTATTCAGAGTCCGGTTCTTTCAATATGGTAATATTCTTCTCCTAAATCATTCTTTAACGACCATCTTTGTGTATCAACATTTTATCTTTTCGACCATTGTAAAATAATTCGATCGTGTTTGCACCAAAAATTGTAAGTTCATCTGTTAATGTAGCCCTAGCTTGGGAACGAGCTCATTGAACTTTACTTCTGTCTATAACTCGTGATGAATCGTTTTCAGTAATGAGACCAATGTCTTGAAAAACTGCAGAAATGATTGCAGCTCCAGTATGATCTGAAACCCTATAACGATCTTATTTTTTGGCAACAACCGGAAATGTGACATTAGTTATTGTGAGTGAAAAAGTGGAAATAATTGTTTGCAATAATTGGAAGACCTTAATTTCACTATTTTTCTTTAATATATCTGTCTGTTGAACATTCTGTCTGTTGTTTTTGTTGGTATACTCTATGTAAATTCTTCTTAGTTTTTTTAGTCGCTTCACGATCTAAACTACCTACCAATCATCATTTTTCGATCAGTCCGTTGGTCGATTAAGAAAGTTCTGGGATTAAAATTTTTCGATTTGTAGGACAGTTGCAATCTCTAAACTCTAAACATTTGTAAGTAGCAATATCAAACAATTTCTTGCTATCCTCACCAAACTTAAACAGCTTCCCTTTGTAACCGTCTATGTCCTTCCTGCGTTTATAAGGTTTTAATAATGTTCCATACTTATCGTGGGAAGCTATAATTCTAGTTAATATTGTTTTGTGTTCTACGATTGGTATTGAAACTCTGCGCCACATGGCCTCATCTCCTTTTCCTCTTTCTGTCACAATTTCACTGGTTTTCCGCATACAAATTATAACAACTGTAAATCAATATTCACACAAAATTTGACACAATACTAAACTCTGACGATTGAGTTTAATGCCATAGAAAACGGTACTAAACTCCAAAACAGTGCTGAATGGTGAATATCTACTTAAAGTTAAAATTGAGTGGTAGAGTGAGGATTGACTCCTGTGACAGGTTATGCCTGATTGGTTGCACCGTTTTGCGGTGGGTTTGCCCGAAATTTAAAATAGATCGATTTCAGTGGCGCCGGGGCAGTTATTCTAATGGAAATAGGAACAATATTTATTATATTTTTCGATTCATAGCCTATCGATTCATAGCCACATAGAAGCGGATTGATACCGCACCCGGCGTATGTAAAAATGAATTTTTTTTTTATTTTTTAAGTAAAATCACGTTGGGGCAGAAGTTTATTTTTCTCCATATAACAGCACTATACCTTATTTAAAGTTTAAATAAGGTTGGTAACAGGTGGCATCCTTGTCAAAGTTCTTTATTTACTTTGAACGGTTCAGAGTATTTTTGTCCGACTTTTATTCTACATTCCTTGTCTTCGTAAAGTTATTTTACGGCGTTGATGTAGGTGTTATCCAATTGGTGATTTTCCAATGCTTTTTACAGGTTTTTGACCTGGGCCTTTCGGAGGTCCATAAATGCAATGTGGAATTCATCCTTAAATAATGCTATTGTTTTTCTATGAGCAGTTGAGCTGTTTGAGCAGGATGAAAATCACTCTGTTCTTCTGAAGTTCGCAGCTGTTCATTATTTTTTTCCTTAATGATTTTCCCATTGGTTTTTTGTTTGTTTTCTCTTAAGTATATGAATGTAGCTTAATTAGCCCATTTTCTGATACCTCGGTATTTCTCTTCCCAATAAAGATTTGTTTTAATTCTTTAATTAAGGCCGAAGGGGCATGTTTTAGCAGTTCTGAGTATGTCTCCGGGCCAGTTGCTCCTTTTTTTCCCTTTTAAACGTATTTCTTATTTTTGTTTTAGATATATCTGCAACTTGTGTTTGTCTGTCTCTCATTTTGTAAGTTTGGGGAGTGTATAGATTTCTTTTTTCCTGTTATCTTTGTCCTTTTGATGGGTATTCTGTTCCTTAACATGTTGCATATACCGCTTGCTTTTGGGCATCTCATTAAAGTATCTATATATTTACATTTTTTGTTGCTAATTTGGTTTTTTCTGCTCTTTATTTATTTTTTTTTGTTTTATAAGTTTGCTTTCTGTATTCTCTCCTGTCTTCTGGATCTCCTGTGGTTAGCCAATTTTAATATCTTTGCCGTCCACAAATATGGTTTCTTATTTTTATAATTTATCTGATTATTTTCTGTGGAAAATCGACCGAATGAAACAGAACTTAGAACGGGATCCTACTGTATCAAACCTTGTGAATGTTTTTCTTTTTTTTAGGAGAAACATCAAGACCACTAAAAGTGAACATCAATCTTATATTAAAAATAGATAATTTGATAGATCTCAAATATGTAAATACGCATGGTAAAATGATCATAGGGTTCAGTGGAACGATTCAAGTATAGTCCTAAACGAAACAGATGGTAAATATCATTTTAAATTTGTCTACTTTAAAATGTATAATATCGTCGGTTAAGAGTGTTAACCTGTTAACTCCAGAATGGTAAAGTTTTCAGGAGACAAAAAAAAGCTGTTAATTTATCCAAAACTAATGTTGTCGAAATTTTTTTGTCACAACTATTTATTAACTATAGTATATGAGTTATTTAACTACTTTTCTTCAAATGATGTTCGTACATTTAGTTTACGGAACTAAAAAATGGAGTTGGCAGATTTTCGAAAATATATGTTGAACACCATCTGGAGTTGGCAGTAATTTTACATGAAAGATTAAGAAACGGTTTTATTTTTATTTATGTATTTACGCTAGAATATAACATAGCTTTAATACAACAATCAGTATCGTTACAAAATTTATACTAGTTGACACTACAAAAAAGCAAAACTTGTAAAATTTAAACTAAAAATTGTAATAGTTACTACATCTACCGTTATTCGTGAGGAATATTGTCATAACATTCATGGTAGTCTACCGGTAAAGTACATTTTAGTTTTTGTAAAGCTGTATACTTTTTAGTTTTTATTTTTAGACGGTTTACATGCAGACTATCAAGTTCACGCCAAGAACAAGTATCCATAGGCTTTGGTATACGCTGTGGTAGAATCTCCCATTCGCCATTAAAGCGCAGTTTAAAAAAAATTAGTCCATTTGCAGTGTACTTCAGACTGCGAATATCGGTTACCTAAAATAGAAAATATTAAATAACATGTAAAGTAAATAGTGGCGAGGATATAACTTACTTTAGGGTCTCCCTTCCTCTTGCCAGGTCTAATACTTTTAACTAATTCAACCTTTTTAAAAGATTTGAAGAACAAATGATCCAAATACTCGACTGTGTATGGTCCAGGTTTCTTCCTCGCAATTTTGGAAAAGTGTGCATAATCTGCAGGTACATTAATTATCTTATTCTTTACGCAACGCTCAATGGTAGAATGTATTGCATCTACCTCCATTTGCGTGTGCCCAACCTCTAGGTATTTCTGTATAATACTTATGTTATATATTTTTGCCAAATTCACAGCTGCGTTGGACAGTACAGCGTTACGGTTTTGATATGTACAACCATCGCTATACATAATGATTTCTGGATTTTGCTCGCTTGGATTTATAAGTGGTATTGCATAGTTTTCCATAAAATGATGAAAGCAGGAGGCAAATTCTTCGGCAGATAATCCTCCCTCACTCTCATTGCATATATAAAAGTAGCCATCTTTTGTGTGTAGATTAAAAACAGAGGTTGTACACACATAATTTGGTCTTATAATATAAACTACTTATATTAGATTTTGGCGCCAGCAGGACTGCTTGAAGGTCCATTGCATATACATAACGTTTATTATTGAAATCATTGTGTTTTTCAATCCTTGCCTCTTTTTTTTTAATAATATGTAAGTTGTATTCAGTTTCAGAAACATGGTTATTCTTATAAGCAGCACATAGCCCACACTCATCCTTTTTAGGCCAGAAAAGAGACAGATTTTGTGTATTAAACACGTTATTGAACGTAAACATAGATAATGGAGCTATATTCTTTGCACGACACCAATCGTTAACGTAAAGTTTATATAGTTCTTGTTTTGAAGACCACTCTGGTAAAAGATACTTTTTGCTCGTAGAAGATCTACAATAATGTGACTCCATACACGGTAGAGAATTAAAAAAATCTGTTAATGCCGTATGTTCGCTTTCAAATGGATTTTTACGACTTCTGTTTTGTCTATAAACGTTGGGCTTTTGCTTAGATGCATAATCACTGGATTCCAATGGTAATGAAAAGTTATTTTTCCAATTTAATAATGTCCATCTGCCAATACCTGTCGTATTTACATACATTTTGCAGCATACTCTAATATCTGTGTCGTTGCTTCGAAGATAATACATTAGCGATTGTTTTCGTTTAGATTTTTCTGGGTCTTTTCTATCTCTCGGTCTATTTATAGCAGTCGATTTTACAGTATTATCTACAAATACTTTTTTTTCTCCCCAGCTTAAATTCCAGAAATACTTAAATATTACATTTCTCTCTTCCTCAGAAATTTTATTACACTTAAGTAATCCATTTTCTTTGGTCTTGCAACAACATCTTTCTTTTAGTTCTCGGGGTGTTTTCTCCATATCATAGTTCCACTTTCCATTTATTTTCTGTCTTCCAAAATAGCTCTTACCCATTTCCCGACGACTTTTATTTTTTTCAGAATACCAGGTCTTTTTATTAACCTGAAACCTCTTTTTACGTTTTTTGCTTTTTTCTGGAACATCATAGCTGTCAGAATCCGAATGGTCAGAGTATGGTACTAAAGGCTTAATGAAATCACTGTCATCTGATATGGCATCTTCATTCCACTGATATTTAATATGTAAAACATCACCAGTTGCTGAAAAATTTTCGGGATTTTCGTTAAGGTCCGTGCGTTCATCTGAGAAAATATCTTCTGGTATATCTCGAGTAAAGTCTAGATCATTGTTATTTGGTTTTTCCAATGCGACTACAATATTTCGGTCATAATAATTGAGAAGTTCAGTCAGTTCTGTATCATTATAACTTACGTTTTCTGTACTAGGTGCCTCATTGTCACTTCCAATATTTTTAACAATATATTCTTTTCCACTAGTTTGAGCAATACCATTTATCTCATCAGCTAACTTAAGGATTTTACTTGCTCTAGACATCTGCAATAGAATTAGAACAATGATTTTTACAAATTCTAAAAAAACAGTTTTTAATATTTTTGTACTTTAATATTTTTATATTATTCTTTTTGGATTTATTACATTATTAAATATCATGTTTTAACGATATCAACCCCTTTCAACTACCACGTTTCCCTCGCCTGGCCGAGAAAATAAAAAAATAGATTGCCCCCAAAATATTTCTTCTTAGGAATTTGGACACATGAAACGGTACAGCCGTATTTCTGATAAAACCACTTATACGTCATAGTTTCCTCGTAAAAACCCATTTAGTCGTAAAACAGGAATGGGATTGATGGCAAATTAGAAAGTTTAACACTAATTTCTAGAAATTTTAAAATAACTTTGAACTAATGGAATTACTTCTAACAACAATCACATTAAGACAATCTGCTATGTACTTAGATTGTAACATAGGTAGATACGTAAAATAAACGAATTGCTGCTAACTCCATCTTGTTCGATTTTAGCAGTTTTTAGCATGAATATAATTATTTTTCTTATCATATGTTAACTAAACAATGAAATACACTTACCTCTCTATCAAAAATACGAAGAACACAAATTTACCTTAATATTTCTTTGAAAAACTACGATTTGCAACTCACAAGCACGTGGTCACTTGTTGCCTGCATTAGTTATACTGGAGATGGCAGTGTTGCGCTATGAAAAATATCACTATGGAGAAAGCAGGATAACGTGCACTTAAAATTTTGTTATTTCTAAACTATATTGGAGTTAGAGGGTTTGTGAGATGATGTATGAAGGTATAAAGATTCAGAATCCGCTAAAATGTCATTTTAGATAAAAAACGGAGTTAGCAGGTTAACACTCTTAGCCGACGATATGTCAGAATTATTGTCAATACAAATGAGTCAGATAAAATTAAATTATAGGAAGAATTTTTCACCAAGTAACCAAAAACAAAAATTTTTTAATTTATTAATGTTTTATCATTTGAGAACGAATTTAGAACTTCAAAAATAAACTTATTTTAAACTTTAATTATGGCTTATTCCCAGTAAAAATAATAATTGCAGTTTACTGAGAGGTATGCTGTCCTACGTTTTCTTTAAATATATTATTATAATAAGGGTTTCTAAGTTTATTGCTGTTATTTTTTCTAAAAGCTGTTTTAGCCAAAACAGGTTGTCAGCAGAGGACCTTCCTGAGTGAAATCCACTTTGCTCCTCCTCGTCCGTAACTTGGTTCTCTATAGAAAATACAATTTGTACTTAACTTATTTGAACGAGATGACCATCTTGTTCAATGGTTTGCAGAGCAACTGGATGAGTAGGTAATAACTTACCCACCACTTAGATAATTTGGGATCTACGTTACTCTAAAAACTAAGGCTTCCAGGAAACTGGAAGGGTGTGTAGCCTTACAGGAGTTTGAAAAACCCGACTGGTTAGTAACTACACAGGTGCGCGGACTCAAGGATCTCAAAGGAACCGACCAAAGATCGAATATGGCGCACACTACCAGTCGGATACACCCTGTACAATCAGCAATCACTATTCGTCAAATCACAGTACGTGCTCTAAAAAGTGCCCGTATTTCTGATCCAACGAATATGGATTCCCAGCTCTACAAACGAGGAGGTTTGTACTAGGATGGTTTTATGTGGTAAGGATGAAACACGACGTTCACCCTACCGCAAATATAACTGAAAGCAGCTTTCGAGAGGTTTGGATAACTCTGGCTGCTAACACTTCAGCCAATTACGTCTGGCGAACGACGGGCCAAGCAAAACCACAATTTCAGAGCCAAAGTTTGGATTTCGTAATAACCATTTAACAACACATCAAGTACACTGCATAATAAATATTGAAGATATCTCTGTTAATGCAAATAAAAAATGCTCAGTTCTTTTTCCAGATATAGTATAAGTATTTGCTAAAGCGTGACATAAAGCCTTTTTAATAAAAATCAATAGATATCTACACACTCAGTACGTCTGGCTTATACTTATACCTACTTATAACATTTAGAGTCAAACAAGACAATTAGTGGTATTATAAAAGGCAGAACATTTAAAGTTCAACAAGAATTTGAATGGTAAAAACTGCACTGTTCAAAACAGTAGTCTCTCAGGGCATTGTTCCGGGGCCAATACTATATCTATTACATACTTGTGATATCCCTGTTACGTAAAAGTTTGATCTGTCCATATTTGCAAAGGATATCACAATACTAATGGTTGGAGAGTCATTCAAAGAGACGAACAGAATCCTCCAATATACATAAGAAATACATAGATGAAAAAACAAATAACGCATACAAACTAATGAAGGAAAATTTGCCTATAAAGAGTTCACAAGAAAAAAGTTAAATACCTAGGGCTACATCTAAATAGAAAAGTAAAATTGCAGGAATATATTAAAGAAAAAACTAAAAACTGAAAATGAAATATAAAAAGTTATATTAGTTATATGCGGGACCGAATAAGAAACGAAGATCTCCGTGGAAGGACGAGTATTGCTGATGTTGTGCTACGCATAGCGGAACTAAAATGGAATTGAGCAGGTCATGTTGCGAGAATACATCACTCACGATGGACGAGCAAAATTACACATTGGAGGCCAAGAGCAGACAGACGTACTAGAAGAAGACTACCTACACGTTTGGGCTGACAACATCAGGCGTATCACCAAAAATTGGCAACAAGGAGCACAAAATCGCAAGGAATGGATTTAAGGGAGGCCTACGCCCAGCAGTGGATGTGATAAATGAAGGCTGGGTGATGACGATGATGATATTAGTTATTAGCAAGAGACTGACGGCTTACAATTCAAAATAAATTAATAGTATACAAACAAATATTTAACCCAGTACAATTTTATGGTCTACAAACATGCGACTGTACTAGTCAGAGTCGTTTATACTGAAAATAGGAGTAAAAATAAATGCCTAACAAACTAATATGTGGGCGTTTCAAGTCTGGTAATCAGACATCTAGACTAATATTTGACAATATGGAGTTTGAAAGTTTTGACATTTTCATATAACTAGATTAGGTATTGATTAAGGACAACCACTTTAGCAAAAAAATTAAACGATGAATAGTCCTTGGCAGTAAGTTTTACTATAGACTGTAAAGACTCTCTGCTCTCTACAATCCTAATCACCCGGAAGCTGTATAGTGGTCATTATAATATCGTGTATTGTCCCTCTCTAAAGATCCCTGTTTCTGGTCATTCCTTTTAACTCATCATAGGTCTTTTGCATATTCCTGTAATTTGATCGATCTATCTTGTTGCAGATCATCCTTGTGATCTTTGGTCGTATACCTTTCCTTTGATAATAATTTTTATCATGTTTTCTGTGTCTGCTCTCATAACATTTTTAAAATATTTTAATTGTGGGAGACGGACTTTGCTGAATAGCAGTTTGCTGACTTTTAGCTCATTTAAAATTGAAATATTTGTCCTGTGAGCGGTTCACGGAATTTGTAACATTTCTTTCCAATAAAACATTTTAGTGACGTTTATCTTTCTTCTTTTCGATTGTCTTAGGGTCCAATATTCACAACCGTATGTCAGTATTGGGAATATTCAGCAGTTGATCGACCTCATTATTTTTAGAGTTCGTTAAATTTGAGAGTCCTTTCATATTTTGGTCATCTTTCCTAGGACTACTTTTACTAGATCAGATCTACGTTCTATTTTTCCTTGTAGTGACCCTGTGTTTAAGATTAATGATCCCAGCTTACAACCTCAAATCAATCAATCGTGGTTATGTGTGGATGATTGTTATATAGTCTATCTACTATCATGATTTTTGTCTTTGATATGCTTAAGTGCAGACCAAATATTTGACATTCGTTTGCAACCAGTCCTATGAGATCAACTAACACTTCTTGAATTTTTGCAAGAAAGGCTTTGTCGTCTGCAAAACGGAGGTTGTTTACTTTTCGGCCATTATTTGAGATGCTCTTTTTCCATCCTTCAAGCGCTCTTCTCATAATATGCTCCCCCAATATATAAAATAATCGTGGAGACAGTATACATCCTTGTCTGACACCTTTTTCTAAATGGAATTCATTTAACAGTTTGTCAGGCACTTAAACTGTTTCAGTAGTGTGTTCGTATAGTTCAGTTATAGGCAAAATTTAGTGCTGTGGTACGCCTATTTCTTTTTAAAGTTCCAAGAAAATTTAAACTGATTGTGTATAAAACAGTAATAAGACCGGTTTTAACAAACAGAACTACAACATGTTTATTTGCATAGACTGACCAAAAGTTGCTTGAGGATATTGAGTGAAAGATTCTAAGAAGAGCAGTTACAACTTAAAGTTATACATAATGCATTTAGAGTTATAATATAGAAGGTACGGGGATGTACTGTAACTGACTGTTATAAAATTTATTAAGATAGCACGCCTCAGATAGATTGGATTGGGCATATAATCAGAAGGGTGGAAAATGCAATAATGAAAAAAGTATTTGACCGAAGAAATCTAGTGAAACGACGTACCAGAGGTCTACCGAAACTTAGATACCTGGACAACTTGAAACCCGAATGGGGTAATGTTCTAAATAAATAAGGTTTTGACTTATAAAGAACTGTAATACAAATGAATATAAAGTAATATTGCTTTCTCCCAAAGAGTTCTAAATCGAATACTAAAGAATAAACTTAACACTCCGTGGTATACCTGCAACAAAGACCTACTCTTCTCTTGGAAGTTCCCGATGTAAGGTTACAACTTCTTTATAATTAAGACCTAGTTCACATTTCGCATTTGTGTGATAAGCATCAGTTGAAACTTGGACAGAAAGCGAACCTAGCTATATTAGTAAAATGAGCAGATTTAAATATTAGTTTTGAATGTGAACAATTCCTAAGTGTAAACCTAAGGAATACCTAGGACAAAAATGAAATAAATTAGAATAAATACAAAAATTTGGTTATTCTTTGTATTAGTTGCATTGCTTTCTTTAATAAAATAAAAAAGCTTTTGTTTTTCTATAAAATATCATATAATTGTCTATAACGGTCAATCCAGTGCAACTCAAAATCGTTTCCGACTTTCCGACTCTCCGACTAAAAAATTAGCATCTCCATCTGCTATACTATATCACCACGATACAAGCAGTAAATATCCAAATAGATAAAGCCTAAATTGAAACTTTCTGAAGAAAGCAGTATTTTAGTAAAACACAAAGCCGAAATCGATAGTCACTAATAGAAAAACCGAATCTTAAACGACAAGCCGAAAACATGCGGGCTTATAGAAAATTTATAAATGTTTTCCATGTGGAAAAAACGACGTAAACGATACAAAACGCCATAAATATTTCTCAATCGAATTGTGAAGCTCGAAATTTCTTTAACAAAAGTGTTCGCCGCCATCTATCACCATTTTCCGGGCCTTTCCTCTGGCCGTTTTATTCTATGATAAATAAGCCCCCATTTCGTATTCATTACTTTTGAACTCTCTGTCAGAATTCATTACAATAAAATGTTATTCATTGAATTTTCTTTCGGTTGCAGGGGCGTGTTTGGTTTCAATTTAACAATTGTTTATTTAAATTTATTTTAATTTGTTTATAGATTCAGCTATTTGGAAGTTATTACTGATGTAACTACTATCCTACAGAGTTTTGTTTTAAGTAAATACACTTATTAATATCGTTGTATTAGAAAATAGAATATGTTGGTTAATTTATCAGGTAAAGAATCTATGCAGAAATCTTCTGTTGTAGATCAATTTTGATTATGATTTTGATTAAAAATAAATAATATTGCTTGCAGGAATATCATTTTAACGTATGATGTTCGCTAATAACAAAAATAACAAGCAATGAATGTCATTTTTTACATAAACATGTCTTAAATACTAATTCAACAATATTCCCACCTTATTCTACTAAAGACATAAAATTGCAGGAATATATAAATCGTAATTCTATTGGATTGCTAAAAGATATACACCAATACGAATTATAAAACATTTTCATATAGTTGAGTATCAGAATTGCAGGCACTAAATTTCAGGAAATGGTGATGGCCATTCTGAGTTATTGTTGGTCGTTCAGTGGCGTACATTTTTATTATACGTACATAATAATTTTTTTTTGTAAGAGTTAGATATAGCTCTACTGATATTGAATTTGCATTACTATACTCTGCCTAGCACTACGAAATTTCCAAACAAATATGTGGAATCGGCCATAATGTAACTGAATAATTTGACGGAAGTTTTTAGTAGATCAAAGGGGATCTAGAAAAATGATTATTGAAAATAAAAGCTAACAAATAAGGCTAGAAGAATGTAAAAGAAATGTAAAAAAAAGAACAACAACAATCTGTTTAAAACGAAAGCAGCATTAACTTATCAAGAAATCGAAAGCTAGAAACCTATAGAAATAAATCATGAATTGCCTTTCACTTCGCATGCCAATATCAATACAGAAATTCAGTGTACACAAAATTACTTCAAACTTCCCACCTTGGCCAAAGTTTGTGACCGCTATGGACTGCTACACGACCTTGGAATTTACACCACTGTCAACACGAAAAACGTAATAGAAAAAACTGAGAAAAGCAAGAGATAAATCAAGAAAAGGTTTTATGTAAAACTTCCCCGAAATTTTAAGGCCATATGTTTTGACGAAAGGAATATAAAACCTTCATTACTAAAAATATTGAAGGCAAGTCCCACAGAAGAACCGTACTAGAAGATCATGTTTTATTAGTTCAAGAGCCAGGCTCTATATTTTAAGGTCACACAGTATCCCTTTCTGGATCGGCTCTAAACGTTTGTCAAAGTATTTTAAACGTTTTAGAGAGTTATAGATATAATCTAAAAGAACTAGTGGTAGAAGACTGTGACGGAACTGTGGTAAATACGGGAAGAAAATATGGTGTAGTTTCTCAACTAGAGTTAAAGCCTGATGGTCAAACTCAAGGTCCAAGAGCTTTTGGAGGAACTATAGGAAATTAAATAATGCATTCGAAAATATGCCAGTTGTAAACATTATTGAATGTGAGTTATCAGCAGTAAATTTAACTGATTTGAGTGCCGATAGTGCCGATCAGAAATATTTGTTTCAAATTTGTGTAGTAATTTTTACAGGGGAATGTTCTGTCGATTTATTAAACCGAAGTACTGGAAAGTTGAGTAATTCTCGATCGCTCACGTTTTTGAATCGTATTCTACGTCTTTATGTTATTACTGAAAATCCAACACAAGAATTAAATAAACTGACCAAATTTATTGTCACGGTTTATGCTCCTTTATGGTTTCAGATTAAATGCAACTCATCATGTGTAAATAGTGCAAAGCTAATTTACAGACAATAAAACGCAGTCGATACCTACAGCAAAATTTTAAAAGTGATAAATCCTGTAATTCAAAGAAATGCCTATTTGGTACATTCGGAAAATCTTCTGCTATGTTGGCTGCATGACACTCGCCCGCATTTAAGAGAGCTTACACTTCGTCGCATTCTCAATGTAAAAACTAAGGCCAATAATGATTCATCTAATATCCGACCTTTTAATATTTCACAAATTAATTTTTACGGAGATGACTATATTGGTCTGATTGATTGGCAAAACAATAAAATAAAGGAGAATTTTAGATGATGATTTGAAAAATATTATTTTCGGTTCTCCTGAAAATATCATAGACATCGCTAAATTTCCCTGTCACGTCCAATCAGTAGGAAGATTCTTGAAGCTCGTAACTGAAGCATCTTCATCGGTTGTTGGGTCACAAAAAAGAGGCAGTTATATAAAGGCAAAAGTTTATAAAGGCAATAATTGATTCGTGCAAAAATATGCTAAAATTTGAGCCAAAAAAGACTATAAACAATAAATCATCAAATTTAAGAGGGATGGTAGGGAGTCGGAGTATTCCGAAAAAAGAATACTCTACTTTTTTTAAACGTGTCACGTATAATTTTTTTAAGGCATTTATTAGGTTGGATAAATAACTTATGAAATATTTATTATAAATTGCATATAACACAATAATTACTCCCATGACTACATTACTTATAAATAATATTAGTTACACAAATATAACAATAGACTAATTGATTAATAACATTAATTTTATTAGGAATATTAAGGGAAGTGGTAGTATTAAATTTATTTCCAGATGTAGCCATACGGCTCACACTCTCTCCAAGGAGAAAATTCACTCATCCCAGATACCTACGGTATTAAAAGAAATGAGCTCTGGTGGGACTCTTTCCGTGTTATCGAGCCCTAGGTTTGCTGGAGTATCTCCCAAAAATTTTCGTACACATCTGGACGTCGAGAGGAGTACAGCTTTCTGTATGGCCTTATAAAGATGTTCATTTATACCCAGCTGTTTTATGTTCTCTAGGAGGTTTTTGAGAATAACACCAGTAGTAGATAGAATAACAGGTACTGTCTGGGTACTTTCCATTCTCCATTGTCTCCTGTTTTATATTTCTAGATCTCTCTATTTAGCGATCTTTTTGTTGTATTTACCACGCAAATTATTGGTGTTAGGTATCGCCACATCAATAAGTGTCGTTTACCTGGTAAGTTTATTTACTAGTATGAGATCCGGTCTATTATGTGTCACTGGTTGGTCTGTGAACACTGTGCAGTCTCAGTATAGCTTGTAGTTGTCATTTTCAAGCATTCTGTCAGGGACATATTGATAATAAGGAAGATGGTCGATTTGGAGAAGTCCCAGTTTGTCAGCTAGTTCTTGGTGGATAATCTTTCCTACTGAGTCATGGCGTTCTTTATAATCAGTTCTGATAAACGCCTGGCAGCCCCCGGTAAGATGTTGGATGGTTTCTTGGGCTTGGCATCCATAGCGGCATTTGTCATTTTGGACTTGAGGGTCTCTAACAATATATTTCAGGTAATTTTTAGTTGGAATAACCTGATCCTGAATGGCAAGTAGAAAACCCTCAGTCTCGGGAAACATCTTTCCTGATGTCAACAGATAGTTTGACGTTGTATAGTCGACATCTTCTTGGCTGATCTCATTGAGATGTCGCCCATGCACAGGTTTACTCATCCAAGTGCGCATTTTTCTGGCTTAGTCAGATGGTTTATGCGCATTTCTTGTTCCCTCTGTTGTTGTTCTCTACTGCTTCTGTGGATGGTGTTTTTGCGCCTTTGTGAGAAGTGTTTTTACTTTCCGCTGAAGACTCTCTATATCCGTTTTGACCACTTTATAATGCCAAATGAGTATCTCAGAGCGGAACAGGCGTATGCATTAAATGCCGTAAACAAATTTTTACTATTAAGATATGACCGATTTAGTTGTCTTACTCTACGTACGAACTCGGAAGTTAGTTCGGTTTTCATTAGTTTATGGTCAATTTTTCGCGCTTGCTGTACTTCGAGATATTTGTACATATCATTTTCACCCATTTACTTGATGTTTTGGCCATCTTGCATATCGAAACCTCCGGGCTGAACCTTTCCTTTAACTATATTTGGTATACGGCACTTGTCTAGTCCAAAATGCATACTAATATCATTTGAAAAAGTTTCTACAGTTTTTATCATCTGATCTAGGTGGTTTCAAGTGAAAGCCATTAATTTTAAATCATCCATATACAACAGACTATATGAAAATGCAACTATGATAGTACAACTAGACGAAAATACAAATCCCATCCCCATTAAGAGAGGAGTGAGCCAAGGAGACGTAATATCGCCAAATATTTTCAACCTAGCCCTAGAAGACGTCTTCAAAACTACAAATTGGTCAACCTATGGCATTAACGTTAATGGCAACAAGTTAAACCACCTCGGATTTGCTGACGACATAGTGATTATAGCGAGCACATTCGAGGAACTGCAAATTATGATGAAGGAACTAGCAGCCAGCTCCCAATTTTTTTTATAGCCCTTTTTCTATCCGAATTGACGAATAAAGGCCTCTCCCATTTCTCGCCATTTATCCCTGTTGTGTGCTAGGCGTTTCCACATTGGTCCTGCGACTCTTTTAATATCGTCGCTCCAGCGCATTTGAGGTCTTCCTCTTGGTCTCTTCGCATCGTACGGTCGTCAGTTTCCGACTTCTTTGTTCCATCTACCATCTTCGAGATGTTCGTTGTGTCCAGCCCATTTCCATTTTAATTTAGCTGCTTGTTTCGCGGCGTCTTGTTTATTTTTGTTTTGTTCCGGATTGCTTCGTTCGTTTGCCGATCTATTAGTGAAATATCAAGCATCTGTCGTTCCATGGCTCGCTGAGTTTTTCGAATCTTGTCCATGTTCTTTTTTGTGAATGTCCAGGTTTGAGCTCCGTAAGTGAGAACGGGAAGGATACAAGAATCAAACACTTCGGTTCGAAGGTTTTGGGGTATCCTTTTGTCTTTTATCTTTTCATCTATGAGAGTTTTCCAAATGCGGCCCATCCCATTCTTACTCGTCTGCTTATTTCGGTAGTTTGGTTTTCTTTGTTTACCTTGATATTCTGACCCAGATATATGTATTCTTCTACATGTTCCACTTTTGTTCCTTGGATGCTTATCGTCGGTTGATTATCTTTATAGCTCCCAATATAGAGCTCCCATATATAGAGCTCCCAATACGTCGGCCTAAAAATAAATATGAAAAAACAAAAATAATGATAAACACAGATGACCCCAGACGTATAACTATAAATGGCAGTGAGAGCAAATCCAGGAATATATCTACCTAGGCCAAATCCTGAAACTTGACAAAGAGAACCAAAGTGCGGAAATTACTGGAAGAGCACGACTAGCATGGGCAGGATTTGAAAAACTTAGTTGGATACTTAAGAACCGCAAAATACCCCAATACTTAAGGAGCAAAGTGTTCAACCAATGCATCCTTCCTATCATGACATATGGATGTCAAACCTAGACCCTAACCAAGGCAAACATGAATAAACTAGCCACAACAGAAAGAACAATGGAAAGAGCAATGTTAGGTATACGACTGACTGTCAGATAAAAAGAGGAACGACTGGGTAAAATCCAAAACAAAAGTCGAGGACATAGCAACAAAAATTGCCAAACTTAAATAGAGCTTCGCGGGCCACACTGCTAGACAAAAAGGCCAACGTTAGAATACTACAATACAACATTGGAGACCTTACGAAAGTAAACGACCAAGAGGAGATGGAAGGAGTTGGGAAGGGCCTATGTCCAAACATGGACGACAGAAGGCTAAAAAGAAGAAGATATACAACAGATGATTAAGCTTCGTCACAACAGTGTTGTTATCTTTAATGTAAATCCTGAGTCAGTGGAGTTTAGCAGCTAAGATAGTGGGTTCATCGCTAGGCAGAACCAAAGTGGACTAAGCGAGTCCCCCTGGCAAAGGTCCCGGTTAATAGGGATATCTTCAGTTTCGATATTGGTTTCACCAAGTATTTGAAGGTAAATTTTAGTCTTCCACTCTGCCATTATATGCTTCAAAAAGGTCACGAGATTATCATCGACTTTATATATTTTCAATATGTCTATTAGCCATTCATGCGGCACTGAATCAAAAGCCTTCTTGTAGTCAATAACGGCAGTAAAAAGGTTTCTTTTTTGGTATATGCCTGGTTAGAAATGACTAAGTCAATAATGAGTTGTTCTTTGCAGCCCATGGAGCCCTTAGCTCATCCTTTCTGTTGAGACTCTATGATATTTTTCAGAGCACAGTGTTGGTAGATACGACGAACCACACAGGATGTTACCAATTTGTACAAAGTTGGAAAAAAAGTAATTGGGTGGTACTTGGCAGGATCTTGGGTGTTATTTTGATCCTCCGGTATTAGATAAGTGGTTCCCTGAGTAAGAAATGATGGTATTTCCTGTGAATTAGAAATAATTATTAATTAATTAAATTTATTATTAGTATTAGTATTAGTATTAGGATTAGTATTACTATTACCATCTGTAATTAATTTAATTCATACCTCACTCTTGACTTTAGCGGCAATAATTCATAAGTAGCCCTTTTAGCAGCGCACTAATCTCATGTGAAATCAATTCAGCGTCACTTTTAATACTAATTTCATTTTATTAAGAGGAACAGCTTAATCCTTTTAAATCTTATATGACAAACGCTGTCATAATACAAATACAAGTTGATATTATTGTTAACCCGCCGTTACACGCGTCTTCTATTTTAACGTAGTTGCACGCGTATGAGCGTCACCCTCACCTACACCAATTCCACTTATTTGGAGCAAGAATGAATGTCAGCATGTGTAAGATTACAATGGTTTTTACACTTACAAATATCCAAAATCTTATAGATTTAATGTCTTATAAACAAAAATAATTTTTATTAATTAAACAAAACAAAGTGACAAAATATTGTATCAAAAGTTTAGAATAAAACGAATAAATAAATCAAATTTAATTAGATAATGGAAAAATAGGATAATGAATATACACATGAAAAATTTTAAAGATTGAATGTGAAACACATATTCTTTCTCCTCTACTTCCCAACAAGAATTACACAAAAAAATTTTGTACGTTCTTTACAAAAAAAAACTAGCGAACATACCGATAGACTTGCAAAAAAAGCGTGCTTAATAAAATTACCGTGGCTTTTCTACCTGTGCATTATAGCTCGTGTTCAAAAATGATGTTAATATTGGGACAAATTAGCATTATTCCTCTTAACAGAATATATCATTTATTTCGACGATTTCCTATTTATTTTAAAACAGTCGCAAACTGACCGAATCGCCGACACCATATACATATAAAAATGCTATAACTACCAACCACGATCCAACCCTGTATAATCCGTCCACTTCCTTCAGTTTGTTTTTAACTCTCTCAATATAAATATAAATAAGGCATTTTAAGCTGCTTATTCTACTCGGCCATGATGTTTTCTAAACAGACTCTCTGAAAGATTTACATTAAGGAGAAAGCTATGTTAACGCCTGGGAAATTCGGATGATATTAATAATGCATTATTCTATTACGCATACCTAAGTTGTTTTTGATGTGGGTAGATCGCGCAAATAGACAGACAAAAGGAAAACAATTTTTCTAATGTTTCGTACAAACGATACTTCTTTAATAGTGTTATACTTAAAATGTTTTTAGGAAAAAAAAAACAAAATTCAGCTTTTAGTTTTTTGTCTATTATAGAATATTAAGGATTTATGCAAGGAGATGGCCTGGTACCGATGCTATTTAATCAAACTCTCGAATATGTGATAAGATAGCTAAATATAATAAGACATAATCTGCTAACAAATAAATCAATGCAGATTGCCGCCTATGCCGATGACTTTAGCATTATCTCTCGCAGAACAGAAGAGGCGGCAGAAATATATTCACAATTAAAAGCAGAGGCAAAAGAGACTGGATCGAATCGAGAAAAAAATATTTTTAAAAGACACAAAAGCTAACACTGGCAAAATCTAGGTAAACAGACACGCAGTTAAATTAGAGGATGATATTAAAACTGTAGAAAGTTTCACATATCTGGGAGTTGCATTACGCATGGATGGAACAGAAGAACCAGAAATTAAAAAAAGCGTAGACGGAAACAAAGCTTACTTTTTAGTCGCCCATGTATTTCGCTCCAAAAATACATACTGGAGATCAAAAATCAGAGTCTAGAAAATTATTATCAGACTAATAGTGTGTTATGGATAACAGACAGTAGTGATGACAGAAGTCACAAAATGAAAGCTAAAATTCTTTGAAAAAAAAAGTCCCAAGGAAGATATTTTGACCTATAACGAAAACTGATTACGGAGATTCAGGCAAAACCATGAAATTTACCAACTGTTCAAATAAGTACCGTTCAAATATTGCCACGAAAAAATTAGGAGCATGAAGTGGCAGCGAACGCGCAACATTTTCTAGACGTGAGCACCTGAAGGAGATCGGTGCGGGACCGGCAAGGTTGGAGGCACAGTTTGCAGGGGGCCAAGGCTTGATTTGGGCTGTAGCGCTTTTGAAGAGAGAAAGAAAGAAAGAGAGAGATAGTAAATTAAAGAATCACAAAGCTACTTAGTACAATAAAAGTATACACAGTGTAACTGCAATAAACTTCTAACTCTATCAAAACTTCAGGCTTTTGAGCTATGGTCAAACAGAAGGATCTTAAAGATACCATGGACAGACAAAGTCACCAATGAAGAAGTACTGCGGAGGATAATCACAACTGCGGATTTGGTCAACATCGTGAAGAGCCGTAAGCAGCATTACTTGAGGCATATAATAAGAAATCAAGGCAGATACGAGCTACTTCAATGCATTTTGGAAGTTAAAATTAAAGGAAAAATGGCCCTAGGATGAAGAAGAATATCCTGGCTTGCTAACCTAAGAGTATGGTATAGAAAGACCTCAACAGAGCTATTTCGTATAGCAACCAATAAAGTCATCATAGGCAGAATGATCGCCAACGTTCGAAACGGACAGGCACCCTAAGAAAAAGACATACAATAAAAAGATTTACTTTCAGTCCTACCCAGTCGATCTCAAAAATAAATATTACAATAATTTAACTGATAAGCCAATGAGATGAAAAATGTTAAAAAAATTTATCATAACACAGTCAAATTTTTTAACTGTCTCCTCTCTCCCCCTGCATATCACTCTACTCTCTTTACAAATCATTGATAGCATATATTATACGACATAACTGATATTTTCCAACGTAATGTCTTAAAAGAGTGAGGAAAATTATTAAAAATCTCTATTCATTAAAAATCAATTGAAACTTTCTGTTGTTAAATGTTACAATAATTTTGGTAAATTAATATTCATTCTAGAATGTGAAGTGCGTACATAGAATCTGTTTTTCCATTATTGAAAGGCCTTTAATGTTCTGCTATACGTTTGTTAAATGTTTTACCAATTTGACCGATGTACGTTTTTGGGCAGACGCCACATTTAAGTTTATTTACACCACTTTCTCAGTGCTTTTTCTTTTGACTCTGGTTATTTCTAATATATTTGCTTAAATTGTTGTTTTTTTTTAAAGCTGGTGTTATTCCTTTCTTTTTATTTGTTTAGCTATTTTTATTGATATCTTGTCTGTGTATGTATTCGAGCAGAGGGTAGTGGGTTTTTTCTCTGGTGGTAGAAATACTAAGTTCAGGGATTTCTTGTATAGCTTTAATTTAAAATTTTATTTATTGTTTGTTCGTTTTATCCATTGTTAACTGCTATTTCCTTAATGAAATTCATTTCTATCTCTAAATTGTTTTGTGGCATTGGAATTTCTATTATTTTATGTTTGTTACGGCAGAATAATATCGTGCGAGAAAAAGTCCACAAAATCTATAGCTATATGAGATACAAATAAAAGGGGGTGAACAATAGCACCAATTACTAGAAAATAACCAAGAATGGAAAACATAAATTACAGACATAAAGTAAATAGAAATAAGCTAATAAAATAACAGAAAGATCAAAACCATATATCACTTAAGAGAAAACAATAATTGTAGCACCATAAGATACAAAACTAAGCTAGGTTACAGGGTAAAAAATCCTAATTATCTCCATAAAATAAGCAGTTTTATTTTCGAAAGTCATTTATTTAGGGGTTGTTCTGAGCCAATTGTCTTACTGTACATCTTTTAAGTTTTTAACTGTCTGGCTTAGGTTTTTAGTGTTAATAGCTTTGCGTGCCCTCTGGGGCACGCAAAGTGCGCCAAAAATCACGATAGCGGCTCAGTTAAATTAAAAATTTCTGTTGTCTACCAGGATCAAATACGGACTGTCTGGCGTAATAAGCCAGTACCTAGTCACTGACTACAAATTTTGATTTGTAAACCAGTTTTAAATTTTCGTTAGTGATTTAGACAAAACTTCAAACAGAAAGTCTAAAATATACTTTACGACCCCTTTTATATATATATTAGACGTAAACTTCGTCAGAACTTTGTGTAGATTCTACAAAAGCATAGCTCCTTATCCAGATTTCATTTAGAGCAGATGTTTAAAAAAACTTTCAAAGAGTATATTCTCGCTGTTATTCAAAATAGGCGATAGTTTTATTAGGCAAAAAAAATCATCTCCAACTTCTAATTTAGACACCCTTAATTCACACCCTTAACTCCCCAAGTAGAAGTTCCACAGGGCTAAATACTATCAGCGATATTATACACAGTCTATAACAGCAACCTAAACCCAATAGTCAATTCAACACTGCTCTCCTCTTGGCCGGCCACTTGATCTACCTAAGTGGAAGCGTCTGTATTTGATAAATATTAGATGCGCTTAGGTGCGCTTGAATCCAAATCCAACAAAAACGAAGTTAATGCTGTTAAGACAACCTAAATCATCTTGCAGCGATGTTAAGGATGATAACCAAATAGTGCTTTACAAATAAAAGTGTTCCGTCTCATTATAATTTAGTTCATATTATTTTTCGATTTTATTTAATTTAGATTTATAGTTGTAATTTTTAAAGTTTTGGGTAAATTTTAGTTTCCAGAAAATTAAAAGAATAAAATATTTATTAGTTTTACATATTTCTGGGGAAAATTTGTCCATTATAATCCCTCCCTTTAGAAAGTGTGTACCCAGCAAATCCGTCGGCTATTGTTCTCGCATCCGCTGCGTCTGTATATGGTTCTGATAAGGACAATATGAATGATTTTGTAATTTGCGTTTTTACCCCAAGGTAAAATTATATAGTTCTTAATAACGCCTCCCCTTTACTAGGGGATTCTGTTAGGCATTTGTAATGTATTTTTAGTAGTATCGAACTGAACTCAGTTTCGTAAACATGTATAATAAACATATAAACTAATCGTGGGTCAAGACAAAAGGCTTAAATTTAAACCATCAATGTCCCATTTAGCTGTTGAATTTTAAAAGAAGCTCAACTAGAGCAATAATATCAAAACATCTAAAACAGGGTGAAAAGAGTCAATTTCCTCGGAGCACTAAAAAAAATACCAGGAAAACTCAACAGCGGACTGTCCTCCACACATACAAAACGTATATAAGGTCTATTACTGAATACAGGGTGAGTATCTTCGCAATGATTAACAAACTCCAACTTAACATCATTATGGCAACTAACAGAAATATCCTGCGGAAAATCAGAAACAAATGACATAAATATTCTTCAGAATACATCCCCACAATTCAAAATCGGACTAAGTATTTTAGCAAAGGCGCATCCTGAGAACCACCGAGTGCTCTAAAGACGACCACGCCATTGTGGAGCTCCTAAACTTATTATGCAACGGATTTCCTAAAGAGATAGTAAACTGCAAATCAAAAAACGTTGAATCTAGAGCCATTTCCAATAACTCGAGTATTTGGTAATATGTAGAATTTTTTTCTGTGTATAGTCCATTTCCATCATATTGATAGCACATTATGTATGCAAATCCCTAAACTGTTGATACGGGTAACTCAATGAAAAATAGATATTTGTCAACAAGTTTACAGAAGTATATAGGAAAACAATTTTAAATTGAATATGACCACCAGGTATAAAGGAAGCAGAATAGATTACAATAGTTTTGAGGGTTACCAATCCCTAAATAAAGTTGCCAGTGTCGGAGTGATGGAGATTAACAGGTACTAATGAATTTGCAAGAAATGTAAGATGTTTGTTTTATTGGTTATATATAAAATAATTTGTGGCCGTAACAGGGGCCGATTTGTAAAAAAATGAATATTATTTGAATCAAATTCCATTTCAGATTCACTGCTTTCTTCAGAATCTAAGGAATCTTCAACTCCAATATTAATTATTACCGATTCTAGCATTGCATCAGTCATATTATCCAAATTCCACATTTTATTTTCTTCCTTGTAAGCATGACTAACAGCATTTTTCCAATTTTCTGGACTTACTTTTGATAAGGAATGTTCTAATAATTGTTGTAAGTCTTCTTTACCCTTTAACCCTTTACTTGAGACCATATATTTTCTATCGGATTCAGATCACAGTGGTATGGGGGTAAACGTAAAATAATTACATCACGGTTTAATGTCATTTCATCAATTATATATTTTTTATAAGCTGCTTTATGTTGCCTTCTTCTTCTCATTGCGCCGTCTCCTTTCGAAGGTTGGCGATCCAAATGGTAATTGTAGTTTTGGAAACTGCTGCGCGAAAGATCTCTGCGGATGAGCGGTCGAACCATCTCCTCAGGTCTTTCAGCCACGAGTTCTGGCGTCTTCCTACTGATCTTTTGCCCTGTACTTTTCCTTCCAGTATAACTTGAAGTAATTCATATCTTTCGCCTCTCAGCACATGACCCAAGTATTGCATTTTCCTCTCTTTGATTATTCTTAGTAATTCTTTTTGTTTACACATGCGACGAAGTACCTCAACATTAGTAAGTCTTTGTACCCACGGAATCCTCAATATTCGTCTGTATATATACATCTCAAAGGCATCTATTCTTTTTTCTATTTCATATGTTGCCTTACAATAGGTAATAATTCCTTTTTTGTCGAATTCTCTTTGTACCAAATTCCGTGTTTATCCAACCATTCGATTATCTCTCTTTTTTTTTTCATGCCGTTGTTGGCAATTTTTCTGCTAGTCTTGAATGGTAAATAGCATTATCCATGACTATGACAGAATTTTTTGAAATTAAATCCAACATTTGCTCAAAATATTCTTCAAAAACATCAGAAGTAATTTCCTAGTGGTAATCTTTGGTTGATTTTGAGGCAAAACTTAATAATCCACCATTGACAAAGCCGTATTCGTTTCCAATATGGGTTATTTTTAGTCTGCGTCCTTTTCCAACGGGAATATTGTTTATTCCAGTAGATACACCTTCGATGAATGCCTGACGGGAACTTTTCACATTTGTATCAACCCATAGATATGGTACAGTATGACCTTCATTTAGCCAAGTCTCGTCCAAATAAAAAATTGTTTTCCCTTCTTCTCGGTACTTTTTACTAGTTCTTAGATAATCTCGTCTCCAACATACACTGTAATCTTTTTCAATTAAAACGGATTTTCTTCTATTCTTTTGCCAAGGAAATCACATCTCTCTTAATAGTCCCCATAATTTCTTCTTGCTTATGCTTGGTAACTCTTCGTTTTCTCTAATTAATGTTTGGATTTTGTCCAATGTTGGAAATTCTTTGTTAAAAAAAAAATGATGGACGTTGCGTCTTATCATGTTTTTATGTATTTCTTTAATTTCCAAGGGTTTACTCCCTCCACTCTTCTTGGGAGATGAAACAGTTCCTCCTTTTCTTTCTTTTAGGAATCTAGAAATTGTTGCTTCTCCAACCCCTGTCATATTTGAACACATGTTAACGATTTCACGAACATTACTTAAAGGGCGTTGATGTACAAGTACATCGTGTACATTTAATATTATATTTTTCTCTCTTAGACTGAAGGCACCTTTAAAACTAGACTCAACCGGGATAAAACCTGTTGTCGACGTCCTTTTTAAACGCAAATAACAAAATATCGACACCAAAAACGTAGGTAGGTAAGACATGAACAATGTACATCTACAAACTAAATGGATGATGCAAACAATTTCTAATTTATATTATTGGCATAACCTGTAATGTGGCAAAAAAACTACTTAAACTATCATTAGTGAAGCCTTATCAGTAATTCCAGGTAATCGTTCAAAGAAGGTATTCTTTTTGTGTCAGGCGATAACTTGTATAGAAAACAATAATCACCTTTAAATTCTTGTTTACATTAATTTATTTCGTGAAACATTGAATCCTCTCGTTAATCACCCGTGTATAATTAACAATAATCGTGTGGCATATATACCGACGTTTTTTACGCACAAAAAAGGTATAGTCAGATTAGTGGACACTTATTTTACAGAAGATTTTTTAAAAGATAATGAATTGTTGACGGCATCTTAAAATATTAATTTTTTTTATTTATTTCAAAACAAGTATAGGGTGACGCCTATGGTTTTTTGACCTGTTGAGGATTTGCATACATAATGTGCTATCAATATGATGGAAAAGGACTATAGTGTAGTATGTAACTGACTTAACCTTCACCTTCCTACCATACATCACAAAGCATCAAAGATTTTCAGTCAAAAGTACTAAAAACAGTTAAGAATAGGTTTCACTGTTCATTATTAACATTTACAACTTAGTTTGTTAAGATTACTAAAATAAATAGAACAAAGCTCGTCTTTAAGTTTTTAGTATAAAGAATTTAGATGCTGAAATAGTTATACGTCTTGGGGAATAAAGTTATTAAATTTTGTCTCAGTGGTGTACTAAGTATACGTTTTTATAAAATATTGTATCCATTGGTTATATAAAATTGGAAACCATGTAGATTTCTTTCTTGGGGTAGAAAGTAAACATCTTGTATTTACTACACATCCCATAACCCAAACCGATTTTCAGGTAGCAGTTTAATAAAACTGGCGTCTGTATTGTGCTCGTTCTCCAACCTTCGATTACACTTTCTCTAATACCCATTCAAAGTTGTTTTTTCATTTGCCACGTACTAAACACACGACTGTCGCGACAAAAGCATTAAAAGAAATCTGGGAGCAGCTTGAGTCAGCCCTTTCAAGTGGTTTTATTCGTGCAGTGCGTATATGTGGCATGATTTCGGTAAATTGCCTCAACGCTATCTCACCAGCTAATCTCCTCTTTCTTTTGAGTTGACCTATACGCTTTGACAATAGCACAAAGGCATACACAGCGGACGGCGGTCAGTAAAAACTGGTGAAGTTGTTTGGTTTATTATTCTAAATGGACAGTAACGAATTTTAATCAATATTTTATATATTACGAAAACACAAAACTGTTTTTAATATCCACAGAATAATTAGTCAACTTGACATGCTTGGAAAGGCTAGAGTTGTGACTTTTTAACTATCTATTAAAAAAGGTAAAAAAAAATTGGTTCATCTTTATTTTCACTAAAGCGGGGCATTCACGTTCCGATATAAAGTCCGACTTTTGTTCCAACCTCCGAAGTTAGGTCTGATATCGTACCGTGAGTGGGCTTGCTAGATTTTTGGAAATCTAGTGTATAAGCGTTGTATCAGTCAAAACATTTAGGCAGCTCGTACACCAAGGCGATATCCAACATGCTACATACAACATACGATAAATGTTGCATATTTCATAATAGCCCATATTATCTGTTTAAATGCAACATGAGATAATGTCGCATATTTATAAATAGAATACATGATCGCACCAATTCTGTAACTTTAGTATTTGAAATGTCTTCAAGTGAAGAAGATGTAATTGTACCTTGAATATTTCTAAGAAGACATAAAAAAAATTGCGTCGGTATTTGATTTATCCCTGCTTGAATTTAATATATTGCATAGTCCAGCAACTGTTTCACAAGAACAGTTTAACCATCATCCTGAGAAATTTAAGGAATAAACCAAGCAAGCTTAAGATGTTTAGTGAAAATTGTAGGTCCGAAAATAGAGAAATGAAACATTATCGAAAGGCAATTTTAGGAACGTTTATTATTAACTTTAAGATAAGCATACTGTATAATATATAATAATAAGTTAAGGTCATGATACACACTGTCATTGTTATTAACATTTTGATAATCTGATGCAACTACCAAACCTCTGTTTAGCTCCAAACGGAGAGACTCTGACGTACTTGGACTAAAATTTGGGCATGTAAAATAGAAATTTAACATACCTCTATTAACCATTGTTTCTCGTACAATTTTGTACTTTTCATCATGCCGGGCAATAAACTACGTAAAAAAGAGAGAGTCGGATTTTCTTCGGCATTATCTTTACGGACATTTGGACGAACTGATGTTTGATGACAATTTTTTTTCTTTTTATAGGGATGTCTAGGAGTAGTTATCATTGTCTCTGCATCTGGTCCTCTCTGTCACAATATAACCTGACAAAATTGACAAATTGGAAGAATGGGTTCTTAGGATATCCGGTATATCCATTTCATTACCTTGGGAAGTTCTGCGATTTGACTATTTACATCATCCTGAATACATTCAAATAGCTTCCAGATTGCCCGTGGGATTTTTACTTTTTGTGTAAGGAAAAAAGAACTTTAGACACTGACTTAACTAAGACTTAACAAAGACTATTAAATGTGCGTTTGGAATCTTACGGTTTAAATTTTGTATATTATTTATAGGATTTATTTCGTATGGGATTTATGTAAAATCAGATGACCGACCATTTCCTGTAGTTAGAGAGTAAGGAAGACAAGCAAAAACGAAAATTGTCAGACCTGTTCACAAATATAAAGAAGGAAGTGTCATGTTATGTAGATGCATTATGATCAGTAAAAAACGTTCTTTAATTTCCATCCAACCAACTTTAACAGCTCGCAGGTATTTTAATTTGGTTCTAAAACCTGCATTTAGACTCTGGAGAGGTACAATGGGAAACAATTAAATGTCATGCATGATTATGAGCCTCCACATACCAGCAAAGTGACTACAGACTTCCTTAAAGCATAATGTATTACTGTTATGCAGTGGCCTGCTTACTCATTTGACATTAACTCTATAGAGCAATTATGGCATATGCTCAAAAGACGAACTAGAGCTCACCGAGAGAATCTACAAAACCCTACACAGCTAGTACAAGCTACTGTTAAAGAATGGAGTAGCCTACCACAACAAAATATTGATAATTTATTTAGGAGCATTTCCAACACATTGATGCTTGCCTATAGGCTAGGGTGATTATACTTACTACTAAAGAAACACAAATAAATAAAAACAATTTAAATAATACTCGTTTTACATTAAAAAATTTTTATGTTATTGATTTTGAAACAAGTATTTTCAATCTATTATTTCAATAGTTTACCGTTTTCTTTATTTGTTATGTATTGTGAATGAAATTGCTTTAAAATAAATATTCTTTTACTGCGTATGTCGGTTTTTTAAATAACTTTTTAAAATTTACTATATTCTGAAAACTGCACTATATTCTACTGTTTATTTACATTATGTAACTTTCAACCATTCCTTCTTATTTCTGGTCAGGGCCTTGCTTCTTTTTATGTTGTTCCCTTTTTTCGTTAATGTTTTCTAGAGTTCAATCTCATATTTGTCGTTGTCTACCTTTCTTGACTCTTATTTGCGTTTTTGCCTACCAAATTTCTTTCACCATTTTTGTATTCTCTATTCTCTGAAGATGACCCCACCAACTGATTTTCCTTCTCTCTATAGATTCTAATGTTGACTCTATTTGCAAATCTTCTCTTATGTGAGTGTTCCGTGGTCTATCTATTCTAGTAACTGATGGAACTCTTCTCAGATATTTCATTTCTACTGCCTGTATTTTACTCTTTTGTCGTTATAATAGAATCTTAACCAAAGATTAATATAGACCTATATATTGACTTGAACACATTCATTTTTGTTTTTCTTGTAATTTTTGGTCTTCTTTATAAAGTTATTGTTAATTTCATAATAAAGGTTTATTGTTTTTTGAATTATATTATTACCAATCCGATTACCGACATGTAAAATATAACAAGACCGCACGACCTTAGTCTAATGGGACCACAAATTTTTATTTGTACTTATAGGGTTTTTTTTTTTATTTGTTTATGCCTATTTTTTATGCCGCGATTCCTTAGGCACCCGAGAGGCTCTATTCGCTGTCCAAGTGCTTATGCAAAGATGCAGGGATGTTAACTGTGATGTGTATACTTGTTTTATCGACTACAAAAAGGCATTTGATAGAGTAAAGCATGATAAACTTACAAACATCTTGAAAGAAGTGGGGTTAGATGATAGGGACTTAAGAATCATCTATAATTTATATTACAACCAAACAGCCAATATTACAGTGGATGACCAATTGACAGAGGTAGTCTCCATAGGTAGAGGAGTAAGGCAAGGATGCATTCTGTCCCCGGTGGTATTTAATATATACTCTGAATATATCTTCGAGCAAGCGCTAGGCGAACTACAAGAAGGCGTATTAGTCAACGGAATACGTCTAAACAACATTAGATATGCCGACGACGCAGTAGTTTTTGCAGATAGTCTGGACGGTTTGCAAAGAATAATGTCGCGTATATCAGATATAAGTAGAGAACACGGACTTGATCTTAATACGAAGAAAACAAAGTACATGGTAATCAGTAAGCGCGAAATATTAAATACACAGCTTTTGGTTAACCAACATCCAATTGACAAAGTGGACAGCTACACATACCTTGGTACTAACATTAACAGCCAATGGAATCACTCCAGTGAAATAAAACAACGCATAGGAAAAGCGAGATCGGCGTTCATTGTAACGATGCTCTGCTCGTTTAACAGTTCGAACCGTGGGAGTGTCAATATTTGCGCATCCACTTCTACAACGTGAAGGCGTAGTGGGATTCAAGCGGCTATTTAAGGCGTGTGAATAGCGGAATTAGACAGTCTTGTAGCTAGCGCTCTAGGCTCCCTGACTCGCCGGTGTAGTGAACCAGCGAGCCATTCTGGACAGAGATAGTTCCGTATTGAGGATCATACTCTGTCCCCAACCAAGCGGAACCCATCGGTATTGCGTATTGAGCATTACCGTGGATCTGCACAGAACCAACCGGGACAGAGATTTTCGTATTAAGGATCATACTCTGTCCTTAGCCAAGCGGAGCCCGTCGGCATTGTGTATTGAACATTGCCGCGGGTCTGCACAGCTAAATATTTTGTTTGCGAGCATATTCGGAGCTTTCGCTGAATTGAAGCGAAAGCGAGTGTATTAGTAGTACTAATTAATTTCTTTTCTTTTATAGATGTTTGCCGGGGAATTCATTCATCGCGGGACCCAGACGGAAACGTAGAATTCATTTTATTTTTGTTTTATAAGTACACAACGTAGAATTCCTTTTTTTTAGCTTTTATTTATTGTATATATATACTTAATAGATTTATTTTTATTTCAAACCTGTTTTACTGAGTCTGTTGCCCCGAAAGAGCTACCCATCACAAACTGGCGCCCGAGCAAAAATTAATAACATGCCGACAGATAAAGACACAGACTCAGTAACAGGTACGTCGTGGATAAACCGACTTTGCAAAGAGGAATTGCAGAGCGAGGCCGAAAAATACGGCTTAGATCCCAAGGGAACCGTCGACGAATTAAGAGCACGACTCAGAACCTATTTTAAAAATCGCGAGGAAGCGACAGGAACAATCCCAAAAGAAAAAATGTCCAAGGGAACAGAATCCGACACACTAACCCAGGAAATTTCGGGAATTCGAAGACAATTACAGGAATTAACAATAACGAAACAAATGGGGCAACCAGAATTGCTAAATCAAGTACGAAAGTGGAACACACACTTCGACAAGAAACATTCGGATGCAATAGAATTCTTAGAGAGGATAGACGAATTAAGCTTGGCCTACGAGATCGATAAACAAGATCTGCTAAAAGCATTACCAGAATTATTAGGAGACCACGCTTTGTTATGGTATAGAAACAATAACAAAAATTGGAAGTCATGGATAGATTTCAGCGAAGATTTTAAAAAGCTTTCTATCCCAGGGGATATTTGCTACAACTAGAAGAGCAAATCCGAAACAGAAAACAGAGACAAAACGAACCAGTATATAGATATATCACGGAAATTCAAACATTAATCAGACGAGAAGGATCTTTTTCCAGAAACCAAGAACTTGAAAGGATATACAAAAATTTGTTACCAGAATATAAGCTTTATGCTCGCCGCCGGGATTTCGGAAACTTAGCCGAATTACAAGATTTAGCCCAAGAATACGAAGCTGTAGAAGACGAAAAGACCCGAGCAAATCAGATTTGCCGTGGAAACTGGAGACGCACGGACCAAGCAGAGTACGATGCGAAAACGGCATGCTTTAGATGCAAGATGCCAGGTCACAGCCGTAAAAACTGCAAAAACCCATGGAAAAAGTTTTGTTCGCGTTGCGGCAGAGAAGGGGTTTACAGCAGCGACTGCTGTTTCAGGCGTCAGGGAAACGAATTACAGACTGGAGAAACAAGGAGTCGTCCCAGTCTGTAAAAGAAGATTCGACTCCATTCGTTTTCGCCGTTACACAGCCAGCAAGCAATGACATTCGACTGTTCGCATCACTAAAAATAGGGCAAAGAACATACAGAGCGCTCATCGACACAGGAACTACTAAAAATTACGTCGGGGATAGAATAGCTCAGATATACAAGGACTCTCTAGATAGCTACAGAGGGAGAACAAGACTAGCAAATGGAGCGTCAATGGAGCTTAACCAGAAGTTGACAATTGAATGCGAGATCGATAAGTTACAAAGCCGACAAACATTCATAGTAATGCCAGGGTTGACGGAAGATGCCCTACTAGGAGTGGAATTCCTCAGGAACCATTCTATCGAACTTAAATTCGATAAACATACGACCGAACAATACATACAACATCAAGAAGAGACATGTAACACTTTAAAAGACTCCACTCAAAATACGGAGTTAGAAAGGTTCCTAAGAAAAGAACTAAGGGAGTTTGAGAACATAACAGGACCCACGAACTTAATAAGACACGAAATAAAATTGAAGAAAAAGTGCGATCCAGTCAAGCAGCCTTATAGGCCGCACAATCCCGCAATGCTACAGATCATCAACCAAGAAGTGGACAAGATGTTAAAAGAAGGAACCATCGAACCCTCCACAAGTGGTTGGAGTTCACCGATTGTACTAGTTAGGAAAAAGGATAACTCGTACAGATTTTGCATTGACTTTAGAAAAGTCAACGAACTATCAGATAAGGACGCATATCCGTTACCCAGAATATCGGAAATTCTGGATAGACTTAAGGAAGCAAATTTTATATCGACTCTCGATTTGAAACAGGGATATTTTCAAATACCCCTAGAAGAAACAAGCCGCCCAGTAACAGCATTCAGCGTACCCGGAAAAGGCCATTTTCAGTTCAAAACCACCCCATTCGGACTGCATTCCGCAGGAGCCACTTTCCAACGCCTACTGGATAAGGTAATACCTCCCGATATGGAATTCGCGTTTGCCTACTTGGATGATATCGTAGTAATATCTAAAACGCTCCAAGAGCATTTAAACCACCTACATGAAGTTTTCCGAAGACTGAAAGAAGCCAGATTACAGCTGAACTTCGAGAAATGCACGTTTTGCCAGTCAGAACTCAGATACTTAGGACATGTGGTTGGAGCAGAAGGAATAAAAACTGACCCGGAGAAAACCAACGCTATAACCGGACTTACAGCACCGAGAAATGTGCGTCAACTCCGCCGGTTCCTAGGAATAACATCATGGTACCGCCGATTCATAGAGAACTATTCGACAATAGCAGGACCGCTAAACATGCTTCTGAAGAAGAAGATAAGATGAAAATGGACCGATAAGCAGGAAAACGCGTTTGAAGAGCTAAAATCAAAACTTACATCGGCCCCAGTATTAGCATGCCCCGATTTTTCGAAAACATTTTACCTGCAAACAGATGCGTCGAACTGTGGACTTGGAGTTGCACTAACACAGAAATACGACGGCCAGGATAAAGTAATTGCATATGCTAGTCGAACCCTCACACCAGCCGAGACAAAATATTCCACAACGGAAAAAGAATGTCTATCCATCGTGTACGGGATAAAGCAAATGAGGCCGTATATAGAAGGATACAATTTTAAGGTCATATCAGACCATCAGTCCCTCAAATGGCTGAAGAACCTTAAAAACCCATCAGGTCGGTTAGCCAGGTGGAGTTTAGAACTGCAACAGTACGATTTCGAGGTAATATATAGAAAGGGAGTCCTCAACAAGGTAGCAGATGCTTTGTCACGACAACCACAAGAAAACCAGAGCGAAGAACCAGAGTCGGAATTATTAGCATCAGAACTGGAATCATGCAGTTGGTACGATAATTTATATAGGAATGTACTCCAGAACCCAGACGATTTCCCGGATTTACAAATATCAAACGGGAAATTATATAAACACGTTTGGAGCAGCCGTAATTTAGCCGATCCAGAGTTTAATAACCCATGGAAATTATGCATACCAAGATATAAAAGGAAAGATATTTTGGAGGAAAATCATGACTCGACCACAGCAGGCCACTTAGGAATTGCAAAAACAATTTGCCGAATAGCGCAAAAGTACTACTGGCCTAAGATGTTTAAACAAATTGCAGACTACGTTAGAGCCTGTACGAAGTGCCTCCAATATAAACCGTCTCAAATGCAACCAGCCGGGAAAATGCAACCGTCCACTGTAGAAAAGCCTTGGCATACTGTCTCAGTTGATTTAATTGGACCATTCCCAAGATCTGCAAAAGGAAACATTTTCTTAATAGTCATGCAAGACCGGTTTACCAAATGGGTCGTCGCCCAGCCAATAAGAGCAGCATCTACGAACTCAATCATCGACACTCTACGATCTAAAGTAGTCATGCAATTCGGTATCCCGAAGAAAATCATCTCGGACAACGGCGCGCAATTTACAAGCGGAAATTTTAAGGCGTTCCTAAAGTCCTATAACATAAATCACATTCTAACGCCGCCGTACTCACCTCAGTGCAATCCAGTAGAACGAATGAACAAAGTACTAAAAACGATGATAGCTACTTACGTGGAGGATAACCATAAAGACTGGGACAAATTCATACCAGAATTCTGCTACGCCATAAATTCGTCAAGACACGATTCAACAGGATTTTCACCAGCGCTTCTTAATTTCGGAAGGGAATTAGACATAACAGAGGCGACAAATGGACAAGATATACAGGGGTATGCAGAAAACTTAAACAAGTTAGAAGCGTTAAGAGAACTAGCGAAAGTGCACATGGAACACGCTTTCGAGGACCAAAAGAAACATTACGATCTAAGACGAAGAGACTGGCAGCCGCATCCAGGAGATCGAGTCATGAAAAAGGAACACCATCTATCATCAGCTAGTGCAGCTTTCACCAGCAAACTAGCGCCGAAGTACTCAGGATCATACATAGTAACGTCAGTAATATCACCAGTAATAGTAAAACTGAAATTGGCCGATAGTAGTAGCCGCAAGCAGATGACGGCGCATGTAAAAGATTTAAAACCATGGGAGGGGGGAAATGTTACTACAGAAATCCAATCCCCACCACAACCAAACGGTATTGAAGTAGCAATGCTAGCAAGCAGAATTCAGTTCATCAACGTCAAACATGGAAGACATATTAGAGATACCGGAAGAGATGACCCCTCTGGGAACGCCAGAGAGACCCGAACTACCCGTGACACCAGGAAAAGACGCGGAGAGGATCATGAAGAGGTTCCACGAACTTTTTGGGACACCACCAACCCCACCGAGGAAGAAGAGCGTACCTGATACTAACACGGGACAAGAAGCCCAATCCGCGTCCACTCCAGGAGAACCGGAACCCGGGAAACACGCCGATCTTATAGAGATCGTCCCAAAACACCTAATCGAGAGGGGGACCAAAGGATACAGGATATGCTGTAACAATGGGAGGAAGATTGTAATAAAGATACCGAGAGGGATAGATGGCATCACGAGGCTGTAGACACCATCTACACAAAAAAAAGGTATGTTACTTTTTTTTTTTCAAAGAGAAGGGGGTGTAACGATGCTCTGCTCGTTTAACAGTTCGAACCGTGGGAGTGTCAATATTTGCGCATCCACTTCTACAACGTGAAGGGGTAGTGGGATTCAAGCGGCTATTTAAGGCGTGTGAATAGCGGAATTAGACACTCTTGTAGCTAGCGCTCTAGGCTCCCTGACTCGCCGGTGTAGTGAACCAGCGAGCCATTCTGGACAGAGATAGTTCCGTATTGAGGATCATACTCTGTCCCCAACCAAGCGGAACCCATCGGTATTGCGTATTGAGCATTACCGTGGATCTGCACAGAACCAACCGGGACAGAGATTTCCGTATTGAGGATCATACTCTGTCCTTAGCCAAGCGGAGCCCGTCGGCATTGTGTATTGAACATTGCCGCGGGTCTGCACAGCTAAATATTTTGTTTGCGAGCATATTCGGAGCTTTCGCTGAATTGAAGCGAAAGCGAGTGTATTAGTAGTACTAATTAATTTCTTTTCTTTTATAGACGTTTGCCGGGGAATTCATTCATCGCGGGACCCAGACGGAAACGTAGAATTCATTTTATTTTTGTTTTATAAGTACACAACGTAGAATTCCTTTTTTTTAGCTTTTATTTATTGTATATATATACTTAATAGATTTATTTTTATTTCAAACCTGTGTTTTACTGAGTCTGTTGCCCCGAAAGAGCTACCCATCACATCATAATAATGAAGTCTCTTTTCAGAAGTCACGATTTACCACTTGCTACCAAAATCTCTCTCATTAGATGCTATGTATTTTCTACGTTATTATACGGAGTAGAGGCCTGGACACTTTCCGAAGCTTCTTTAAGAAAACTCGAGGCATTCGAGATGTGGTGTTACAGACGTATTTTAAGAATTTCATGGGTGGATCGTGTGACTAATGTTGAGGTCCTACGTAGAATAGGCAAGGAATGCTAGATTATTAACACCATCAAAGAGCGCAAACTAGAATATCTTGGCCATGCTATGAGGAATGAACAGAGATACGGCTTGTTGCAACTCATTCTTCAGGGCAAGGTATTTGAAAAGAGAGGACCAGGGAGAAGAAGAATATCTTGGCTTCAAAACCTGAGAAAGTGGTTTAATACATCGACAACCGGACTATTCAGAATAGCAGCAAGCAAAGTTAGGATAGCCATGTTGATCGCCAACATCCGGAATGGATAGGCATCGTAAGAAGAAGAAGAATGCCTACTTTTTATTAAATTAAAGTGGATCAAAAATAAGTCATATATTCGACATAATCATTTTGACACAAAGAGTTTAGCAAAATTCTATGACACAGAAAGTTTCTTAGAATCGTACCAACAACTATTAGTCTGTGTTCTCTTTTCAGTTGGATAAAAAGGTTGCAAATAACAAACCAGCCAGCGATTTATCGTAATATTTCTTCCTATTTCATAGAGAGGTTCACACATCGTTGTAGTAACTGCTGCATATAAATTATCTACTTTATATGGTCCAGCAGGTTGTTGACTGGCATATATTTTTATGTTATTAGTGTAAAATATTTTTGCGTCGACAGTGGCAAATACTTGGGTACCATATTTTTTGGGTTTGTTTGGAATGTATATTCGGAAGCTAAACCTTCCACGAGAAGCAAAAAGAATCTCATCATAAGTTACATAACAAGATTAACTGTCCTTTACAAATGTTTTAAAAATCTGTCTTATCTGAGATAGTTTATCGATTTTAAGTCTTTCGTAAGTAAGTAATACATTTATTTTGAGTAATTAATACGTTTTTAATCAAAACGTATTACTTAAAAAAATCTAAATCATTTTTGTGCCAAGGTCGCTACAAATATTTCTGATCCCATGCCATCGTCTGCCCAAAATTCTTCTAAATTTTTTCATGAGCCGTGATCCAAACCTGTTAAATATAACAAACCAATAAAAGCTCCCATTTTCGTAACAGATATAAGTTTGGTGTCGTTTTGGTTTTTGTATCTTTTAGATACATCTCTAATATGAATATTGGTGTATTCTACTATAAGTTCAATAATATTTTGCATTGGTAGATCTCACGATTTAATGGGACTCATTGCGTTTTTGCTTCTCTTGCTAAGTGAGAAACTATATTCTCCCGTCGTATACAAATATTTGTAGGTTGTGCAAATCTCTTCCATTTAGTTCCATTCTTCGCATAATAATATAATCTACTGTCACATTATTTGTTTGTTCTTTAATCGTTGGTGTTGCTTCCGAGATATTCTCTTTCTGAGATTCCGTGTGATGATCGCTAATTTCTCCTCGTTGGCAAAAAAACTATTGGAATCATTTTCTACATCCGAAGTTAGTCCTTCATATAAACTAGTTAGACGTTGAATTTCTCTTTCATAAAAATTCATCACTGAAATAATTGTCGTAAGTTTCAAGTCAAAAATTAATATAAGACCTACTAACCTTAAAAACAGGACACGCAAATTGATGAATAAAATAATTAACTGCTACGTATAGTTCTCGCGAAATCACTTTATTATCAGACGTATTTCACACTTAACCAAAATAACAACTAAGGCATATCTAAGAATTACACTGTATATTCTCGATCAGGAAATCCCAGTCCAGTGAATACCGTCTGTATAATATTTACATAATTTTCTACGATTTACTCAACAATTTAGATACCCGAAACTGGAGTATAAAAAAAATAAATTAATAAATAAACTTCCTGTATATAAAAAAACTTACATAAACGAACGAAGGTGGTCTATCAGGACAAAATAATTTTTTTTGCAAAAAATTAAACGATTTTTTTTGTAAAATATAATGTAAAATGTAGCTGTTTATTTTTATTAAAGGTACTGAAAATCCTGACAATGTAGATTATTTTTATTTTTAAGAAAATAACGTTTTACGTCATAGGCTTGGCCTGACAGACCACCGTCGTTGAACGGAGTCTTAATATCTGTTTCCTGTCTTCCGTTGTTTTTTAGTTCTACTCCTAAGTATTGGCAGATTTGTGCTTATTCTATATCTATGTCTTTTATTTTTATAATCATCTTTTCTTCTTTATTTGCTTCTATCACTATTAATTTTTTTATTTTTAGAAAGAATTGTTATATCATATTTATTAAGTAATTTATTCTATATTTCTAAATTTCTTTGTAGTTGCTTCTCATTTTAGGCCAGAATAACGATGTCGTCAACGAATTCTCTTTCTGAAATGTCTACTCTTCTTAAATTTCTATAACCCACATGCATTGATTTACATTTACTTCACGTTACTCGTTTATACTAAACAGTTTTGATGTTCTTTTTGACTGATAACATAGTTGATATGACTGTTGTAAATATTCTTAATGTTTATACTAATACCTCTTTTATCTACTGTTTCCCATAATTTTTGCGTTCATACCATGTCACAAGCCTTTTCAAGGTCTATATATGCCAGATACATCTTTTTTTTGTCAGTGATAATTTTCTATTATTTTTTTGATAGTAAATATAAGATCATGGATGCTTGTGCCTCTTCCAAATCCGCTTTGTAATTCCTTAATTGTGCTGTAAATTTTTTTGGTAATTTTTTTGTTCCATATTTTTTCGTGTATTTTCATGGCAGTACTTAAAAGTGTTATACCTCTGTAATTGTTGCAATTCATTTATTAATTGCAATTCATTAACCTTTTTGTAAATCAGAACTACCTGAACCTTCTGCCAGTCAATTGTTATCTGTTCTTCTGTCCATATGGCTTTAAATATTTTTAGTAATAACTCTGTTGCATTTTGTCTTTTATCATTTTGCCTTTCATTCTGTTGCCTTTCCGTTTTTTATTTCTGCAATAGCTTCTTGCAGCTAATTTATTAATATTTTATCTACATGTTCTATTTTTGGGTTCAGCAGGTTATTTTCTTCTTTAAAGCAGTGTTTGTAGTATCTATTTTAAATATTCTGTCAATCTGTTTATTATTATATTTTCTTCTGTGAGAAGTTCGCCAGTTTCATTCTTTAAGTTGTTTAATCCTTAAATTTGATTATTTTCTTATTTATTCATGTTCTCGTGTGCCTCTTTCAGTGACCAATTCACATTGGTTTTGAAAGATCTCTAAAAAAAAAAGGAAAGTGAAAGTAATAATTTTAATCTCACATTCAATATAGTAAGAAGAATTTTACTTGCTTGTGGATTAGGGTTCTCATATGGTAGTTTTTACAGTCACTTGGTAAACCTTTTATATAGAGAGCTATAAAATTGAGCTTACACCAATTATTTGGACATTTTCCTGTGTTCCAGATTTTATTATATATATATATAGTTTGAACAATATTTTAATTCCTATTTCTGCCATATATCTAAATGCTTTCTCCAATATTTCTTAGTTCCCTTGAGGAGTTTTTCTAGTTTTTAATTTCTTTTTTGCGGTCTCTGCCGAGCTGCTGTTAATAAAGTCACAACAGTAAATACTGTAGCCAACATGATATCCAACGATCGATAACGGTCATGGAACTAAAAGAAGATTGCGGTTTCTATTTCGGATTTTAAAATATAGGGTTCTTTTTCTTTATTAATGGCCACTATGAACCGTTTCACAATATTGTTTCCATGTCGCAGCTTTACCCTTTACAATGGTAATGACTATTTCGAAGTTTTCTTTGGAAACCTTGGATAAGTATTTTAGTGCTTCTACTAGGTTCAGTGTCTTGTTAGTTACCCAATGTTTTTCTTTACCTGATTTCTCTTTAGAACTGATAGCATCTGTTGATTTTATAATCCGTGTCTTTGTATGTTCCCATGCCTGATTAGGATATTCAATAGATTGTGGTGTATCTATGTCATCTTTGAATTTTTCAGACTCTTTGTGTTGTTCAAAGAAGCGAAAGGGTTGTTTGTCCTAGTTACAGCAGATCTGGCTAGGTTCGTATCTCGTTGGGAATAATATTAACATTATATAAAAATATAAGAATGTTAACATTATGATAAAAATCTACCAAATAAGCAAGATTCCCGAAGAAAAGTCAATAGTAGTACACGATCACCGGTTAGCGCCATTCGAAGGACAGTAAAGATAGAGACGTAGATAAGACGTAGATAAGACGTAGATAAGACGTAGATAAAAAAGTGGAAGTACCTAACCCAAGTGCAAAAAATACCTGACCGTTCGTTTGAGAAATTAGGGAATTCATTGGCACATATGGAGGTACCAGTTAAGTCATGGTGTTACCACTGACAAAAAAATAAAATCTTTTTTTTTAATTGCCGTATTGCCAGATTCCAGTAAGAGCCTAAGAAGGTATTCATTGAATTCTGACAGGCAATGATAAGGGAAATCTTTTTTGGACATCTACGTCACCTAACAAGACATCTTTCGGCTATGTAGAATACTAAACCAAAAGACCCCAGGGTAGTGCCCTTCTAAACGTGTTCCGGCTAAAACCTTAACCACCGTTCAAGAGAGGTGGTCTTGCCACTCAATAAACAACTAAAATAAAAAACTAAAAATTTATAAATATAAATACCTATTAACGTAAATTAGAAAATGTTTCAGACGTTAGGCCATAAAAAAGCAAGATCTAGTGACATTTTCAGATGACTATTCACTGGTTCATACAATCCCGGCCAGTATTAAAGACGCAGAAGGGTTGGCATCCATCTTTCGAAAAAAGTTTGGTAAGTTGCGGAAATTTAATGCCAACTACCAGTACCCGAAAAAGATTAAAAACTCCTAGATGCATAACGTTACCGTTTCTATCTGGTAACAAAAGACACTGCACATGACCAACCTACTCACCAAGTTATGTCAAAGCTAGAATTGCGCCAATTGGATTGGAGGTTTGTCCGAAGTATGGTGAAAAATATCTTTAAAGACACCAAAGTCCAGTTACTAGTCTCTTACAATCCATATTTGAAGTATTGGAAACCATCAAGACACGAAAGCTGCAATACCTGGGGCATGTTATCAGTAATGAGAGATACAACCTACTTCAATTGATTATACAAGAGAAAATCCAGGGCAAGAGAAGTGTAGGAAGAAAAAGAATCTCATGGTTGCGTAACTTGAGGGAATGGTACGGATGCACATCAATTGAACTATTCAGAGCAGTAGCATCTAAAATCAGAATAGCTATGATGATTGCCAACCTCCGTCGCGGAGATGGCACGTGAAGAAGAAGACAATCCACATGGTTACCGGTGCAGAGAGAAAACCTCTCTTGCCACTTTTATACAACTGGAAGTTGTAAAAGAGGATCTAATTGCCGACACCAGCATTCAGTTCCTGTCCCGACATGGTTTCAGGAGGATTTATTTTATATGGAGAATTTAATGTTATGCTCTAATCCTAATAGTAAAGCTACTGACTAGACTAGTAAACTGCGCTGACGTCATGAAGGGTCTACCCTCTCTAACTAGAGTGCTCCACTGAAAACTAGAATCAGGCGTATTGTTAAGTCTGAAATATAAGTTCGTATATGTATTAGGTACTAAATATATATTTTATAAATTAATTATATTATAGTGTTAGTGTAAATCAATTAAGACAAGTGCAAAATAAAGAATAAAGAAAATAGTTGGAAAATTATTAATAAATTAGAGATAATCACAGTACAATATTAATAAAGATGAGACACTGACAATCGTAAAAACATTGCAAAAACTTACAAAACAATTTTTTTATTATAGTTCTTGTCGAAATCTATCTTTATTAAAACAAATATTAAATTATAAAAGCTGCTATAATGAACCAACTAACAACCACTAAGGGTCGAGAGAATGACACGTTGTAGCCATAACGTTGCAGACACGCGAACACTTCGATCTAAGATGTTAATTTTTCACATTTTCTCATGAAAAGGAGGTGGATTTTTAAAATGGCTAAGCTTTACGTTATTTTCTGCTTTTAAATTACTTTCATCCGTTTGAAGAGGAAATAGAAATAAGTAAACGGATTATGAAGAATCTTAAAATTTATCTTTAAAATTATTTAATGATAAATGTGTTGTATTTGATTTAATGTGCTCAAATTGTTTTAGAAATTTTGTTTAGAAAAATAATTTAGTACCATTTTATTGACAGACGAAAATTTTATTATACTGAATTTCTATCTGGTAGTGTCATTCTTTTGAACATTTTAAGGTAAACTTAGAAAGATCAAAGAGTTCACTTATTTGGGAGTTATTTAAGATGGGAGCGGCTATGATAAGAACAAAATAAGCATAAAACTGGCACAAGGCAATATGTAGTGATGACGTCGTCAGTCGAAAATCTACACCAAACAGTGACTTCTTCGCAATACATTGGACGCTCTTGAATCTCATCTGGATTGCTCTTGTCCCAAATTTGACCATTCTGTTTGTTGACGTAGGCTATTTATTTAATAAATGGTTTCATCGTTAACTTTCAACTAATTACTTCGTAAGGTTTTATTATACAATTTGCAATTTATTAAATTTTGCGATGGATTGTTTATTTTATTAACATTTTTTGCAATATTGATAATTTATGTAATTTCAGTAAATTTTTAATTATTACTGTTATTTTCTGAATTTTTTTGTAAGCTTTGTCCATAAAATTATACAATTTTTAGTGACAATAAAGCATATTTCTATTCTATTCTATTTTAACTTATGGTCTGTGAAAGTCTGTGTTCTTGTAACGTGACTTTGACTGCCCCGGATTCTCCTGCACACCCTTATGGACAACAGCGTTCAAACAGAAAACCCAATCCTTTGCACGTACTTGACAGATTTAGTTTTAACGATACACCCGTTATCACCTGTCAAAGTTTAAAAGTCCCTATTGGAAGAATTATTCGGGAACTTTTAACAATCTACATCACGTTCTTCAAGGTAACCAATATCGTATCTTAACAAATAATAAAGGATAATGTAGAATGACGAAAAAAAGTTAGTTGAAGAGAAGCATGACGATACGAATAACCAACTCTTTAAACCTCACAAGCTCGCAAAGAATCCGCTAGAGTGATTGCCAACACCAGGGAAAATGCCTGAGAAGAACTTAATATTAACCCTCTAACAGGCACGATCGTAATAATTATCTGTTGAAGTAAATATACGCAAAAGTAATTTATTTTTAAATTCGCTGCTAAAAATCTTGTCTAGAATGAGTGCTAGATAAAAAATAAAAAAATAGTGAAGACCGTCTATAGACGGTTTGGTCGGGTTATGAGTAAAAAATAACTTGGGTAAATATTTATTATAAACAAGTTTTATTGAGAAAATGAGTATAGAACATGTTATTTTTAATGGTGGTAATCCCAAAAATAATTTTTATGGACTGTACCGCATAAGTAAAGATCACATTTAAAACAAACAAGCTGCGTATCAGATTTTTTACACAGCTTACACCTTTTCTTGCCTTTTCTATTTACCTAAACTAAAAAATGGTTTTCAAGTCAGCAGCTTGACGATTTAAATCAACAACTTGACGAATCGCTCTTTTTTTAACATGAGGTGAACTAGTTTTACTAATTGAACCAGGATTACCATTTCGCGCTGATGATAGTCGACCTATATTTCGTTTTTCCTTGAAAGAAACAATGCCAAATGCTATCTTTTTACTGAACTCTGAAAGAGATAGAAGCCTTTCCTCTTCGCAACAATCACTGAAATTATTTGCCTTTTCGGTACATGTATGTACGTTTATATAATATGAATGCGTTCGTGGTGGCCATGTCGACAAAATGATAGAATATCCGAATCATAATATATCTGCATTTAGCTCAAATGTGATATGGATCCATAGGGCCATCCCTAAATCTACTCCACTCATGTGAGCATTACATTGAAGTATGATTTGTTGACAATCAACTTCCTTGTGTTTTCTTTGCTTCCTGTCATACCGAGGTATTTTAGCTTTGTGTTGATTTGGAGTGGTTCTTATAAAAGGTTCAATGCCAACGTACGTCGATGCCAGGCAGACACTTCTGTTATTCTTTCATAATAGAGTGCTTATGTCGATCTCATAACTTGAGGTCATGTATTATTTATGAGGTCACGTATTCTATAGAAAACCTTTTATTTTCTTTTTTTACTTTACTCTCAGTCGGCAGTTTAGACGCTGAAATACAATTAGCTACAAATAAAAAATTAAAACGTGTGTCATTATTAATAATAGAAACTCCGAAGAGTTTATTATAGTTACCTCTTACTGTGCCTAAACTATAAATTCCTCTTGCACGAAAATATACCAAAAGATAAAGCGAAGTATAGAAGTTGTCAAAATACAAGATGTGATGCCCGAAATAAGTAATCCTTTATGATGAACGAACCACATTTAATGTTGTTCCTAGCTCTAATGTACCAGGTAAGACTACATTATCTTTGGCACTATCGTAAATTTCGAAACGATAGGCAAAACTATGTGAATCATAAATATAACAAACAATTTCACACCACATTTGTGCGGCCTATTTGGCATATACTGACGCAAATGGTGTTTCGTTTTTGTAGTGCATCTGTCCATCAACACAAAGTCTAGCCGTTTTGGGAATGGAATCAAACCTGTCTTTCAGTTTGGTATCTAGCGTACGAATCCGAAATAATGAATCGTAGCCTGCTTTCCCTTTTTTCTTTCGTTGTGATTCATCTTAAAAGGATAAATACTTCTTGATGGCAATAAATCGTTTCGATGTGATACAGTTTAGAATTGGAACAAAAGCATTGCTTCTCCAATAACCATCTTTGTTGGGATAGCGATATATAAACTGGTATAGCATTATATCAATGTAATGTCTTATTCCTTCTGCAGTTGTAGTAAATGTAATATTTATTTATTTTCCAAAGCACAATGATTTATCGTTTCAGCAGTCAGTTTAACGATATCGTCGTTAATTGGATGTAGGTCGTTCTTTTACTTCAAATGTTATGGTCGCTGCATCATCCAAAACTAATGTTAAAGAAGCTGTTGCTTAATTATTTTGCTATTATCCAGTTCCAAATTTATATTATTAACAGATGCATCAGTTGTCTCAGGTTCAAGAATTTCCTGAATGCATCTGTCAGTAACTTGCGATTTGGCCTCCGATATCTAGGATAGACTGTAAGATTTGGGAATTGGATGATACCCCACACAAAAATGATCTTCAAGTAAAAACAGGTATATTTTTATAAAATTTAGACTGCCAGATTTTTGACGATTTCTCACAATGCATTAGGAATTCAGGAGGTATACCATCTTTGTCAGGTTTAATGCCTTTGATAGCATTTGAAACTTCTTTTGGAGTGATCGATATGGATATGTAACTTATAGATGCTTGCCTTACTTTTTTATAGTGGTTATAAATTTTTTTAACGCATGCTCATCTAAAGGAGGAATTGATATATCATGAATTTTTCATGTTACTGGTTTGTCAGCTCCCAGTTTTCTTAGAAGCAACTACGTTTAACGGCTAAACTTTTTAAAATTTAGTGATTTAACTTTGTTTACCTATTTTTTTATTTCTTGTTATATCTAATGTGAGGAGAAGTATTTCTTTGCTGTAAAAATTATAAACCAGTAATACCGATGACAAATTGACATTGATTAATTATTGGTAACAACAAATTCTCTCTAATATGGAAGTAACCATCAAACGACCAATTAGAAAGGTTGGGTGCCGATGTCCCGTCAGAAGCATGCCGTTTTATAGATGAAGGATATTTATAAAAAATATTTTCCTTTCTATAGAACTGAAGTGGCATGACAGACGTCAAGAGTTGCCTACTGACAGATATACATTATGGACTTAAGAAAGGCATAGCCATTTATATAGGTTCTATTTCATAGAGCATAATGGTGTCTGAATACAGGAAATTTATTATATTAAAGTGAAAATTAAAATATTTGGTAAATTGAAACTTGATCGAAGAGTTGGGAGCCAACTATTTTTAAAATAAAAATAGTAAAATGAAAGAGTTAATAAATGAATCACGTGAATAATACGTGATGTTTATAACGTTACATAGGTATTAAAATAGAGGATAACCGTTTATAAACAACCACCCTATACTTAGGTAGTACTAGTAAATATATTGCTTACGTGAACTGAAAAAGCTTATTATTTACTATCTATTTAGCATTTTTGTGTCTCAGCATATTATCAAAAAATTGTGAATTACATTGGAATTTTACTAAATATTTATTTTATAACAAATCTCCATTCTGTTTATGTTGCTTTTAAACAAATGTCACGAACATTTACTCTTGTTATATTGTAAAGAACGGCTATAATAAAATTCAATAAAATTTCTCTGGTCAATTCCCCAGTTTACTCCCAACAGTGAACCTCTCATTGATCCTGTTAAAGGGCTCTAGAGCCCACAATGCCAATGCCGTCTATTCAAATAAGGGACTTTTTGGGGTCTTTTCTTAACGTATCTATTTTGGGAAAGATGATTCTAAGGAGTGTCGTAAAAATAAATAAATAATAGTCTTAAAGGAAAACAAATGTATTAGATAAAATCAAGTGACAATTGTTCTTAGGATGAAGTTATTCGTTTGTCTTCCTCCTTCCTATAAAAGATGTTTACAACAAAATATTATTAACAGTAAACAAATCTTAATCTAATATCGAGTGTGGAACTCTACTGCTATGTAGTAGTAATCCAATAAATATTCTTTAAAATGAATAAGAACTGTTAGTTGCAGTTTTGTCTGATCTTTTATTTTTTTGGTTATATGTGGAACTTTGATTTTGTTCCGACTAACAGAAGAATAATTTTACTGTCATCATGGCATGTAAAGGTTTTTTTAAAGACGAGTCACATGATATGATTTTTCTGACGGATATTCTCAAGTTAAAATTAATTTCATGTACAGTGGTACATCGATATATGAGCGCCCTAATATACGAGTGCTTTGAGATACGAGCCGCGGAGCGAGCGATATTTTGCTTTGAGATGAGAGCAAGATTTGAGATACGAGGAACCGGTTTTTAGTTAAATTCATACCTCTTATTTGACCTTCTAATTTGCTTTGTAAATAAAAGGTAGTTTTACTGGTAATAGATCTTTACGGCCTCGCCATAAAGATCATTTTACGGGTCTGTATGTGACGAAAACTTGGACCGACAAATTAAATGGTGATTGGAAGTTAAATCCGACAAAAATTCGGATTCTAATACTAACCATATTACACCCTTGATGTCAATGTGTAAATTTTTACTTTATACCTCAGTCTGTCTGCTTTGCTTGTTTCCCCCATTTTCGAAGTATTGTTGATAAGTTAGGTTCGCATTTTGTATTTTTTGTATATTGTAATATTACATTTATTTTTACAATTATGGGTTCAAAGAAGAAGATGATGTCCATTGAACTAAAACGTGAAATCATTGTAAAACATGAGCAAGATGTGAGAATACCTGACTTGGCGAGGATGTATGGGCGTACCACATCAATGATATATACCGTACTTAAACGGAAGGAGGTGATAAATGGTATAATGCCAGCTAAGGGCGTTATAATAATTTCTAAGCTCCGGTCTTTTCTCCATAAAAAGATAGAGAAACTACTAATGGAGTGGGCACAGAAGCAGCTGTAAGGAGGAACCATAACACAAAGCATCATATATAAGAAGGCGCGAGCGATTTGCTGAATCAGATCTCACACACTTCCACAAAATGATCAATCGGAAGACTCGTTTAAAGCCAGTCAGGGCTGGTTTGACAACATTAGAAACAGGACCCGCATTTACTCCGTCGTTAGGCATGGTGAGGCAGCAAGTTCGGATGTGAAAACAGCTAAAGTTTACATCAAAACATTTTCCGAACTGATAGAAGCGAAAGGATACATCCCCTAGCAAGTCTTCAACTGTGACGAGACAGGGCTTTTCTGGAAAAAGATGCTGAATGGGACTTGTATACCGGCAGAAGAAAAGACGACGCCAGGTCACAAACCTATAAAAGATAGATTAACTCTACTACTTTGCGCCAATGCGAGTGCCTTCTCTACCTACCAGCCAACACTACTCCTATCTTGCAGCCCATGGATCAGCAAGTGATTTATAATTTTGGGAAGTTGTATACCAAGCACATTTTTCGGCGCTGGTTTGAGGTGACGGAGAACACAAATCTTACCCTTCGACAGTTCTGGAAGGACCACTTTAATATAGTAATATGCCTAAGAATTATTGAGCAGGCCTGGCTAGGTGTTACAACAAGGATCTTAACCTCTGCATGGAAGAAGCTGTGGTCTGATGCTGTAGATAAAAGGGCCTGCGAAGGACTGGAAGTGTCAGTGATAGGTAAGATTATTTCTCTGGGAGAATCCATGGGTAAAAATTATCCATAAACAGAGAATGGCCATTGCCCAATTTATTTGCCAAAAGATTTAAAACAACTTTTTTTGTATTTTTCTCTTCAAATGTTGTCACATTTTTTTATTAAAATATCTTATTCACGTATCGCTGAAAATATTACTATATTTATTTTATACTCTACAGATGCTATCAAACCAAAATAATAATTTATTACTTATATTAATATATTTAATTGTAATTAAAACATCAAGTGTGCGCATAGTGTGCATATCATAATAGCGTATAACAGATATCAACCAATTATTTTATATGAAGAAGCACTGAAACCTATTTATTAATGGCAACGGTGTTTACATTTCTCTGTCTTATGGCTCTACGTCAAACTTCAAATGCTGTTCCATGTCATGTCCATGTTTGTTTACTTTTTACCCAAGATGAGGAAAAGTTGTTTTTCGATATTTTGGCTGTATTTTAAGTGATATTTGTAAATAGTGAAATAAACAAATTATAATAATGGTGCTACAGTTTTGCATTTTCAAAAAAAAAAAGAAATATTTACATCCCAATGTCTCATTTAATTTGTAAGTACTGTTTGTTTACATTATTTAAGATGAGGAAAGAAGGAAGCCTGTGTGTTTACATTTTAAAATATGTCTTTCATAGGCGTACCATTGGGTTTATTCATATTCATTAATGTATTGAACAAGATATTAGTTCATGAAATTAGTATAGACATTTTTGAATTGTAAGTAGACATCATCTGATTAAAAAGATCTGTTTAGTAGCTTTTTAATTTAATATTTCTCATGAATTAACAATAAATTAGTGAAATGAATAAAACTCATTTATTTTTCTATGTAGGTTTCCAAATAATATTGATTAATGATGAAACTTACTCTAAACTTCAATAGAGAAAACAGTATAAAAACCTTTTAAAAGCATCCTTTTTGGTTATTTAAACATGTAAGGAAGCTGAAAAATATTTCAGATTTTTTAATAAAACTATAAATATCTACAACAGACTAGTTAAAAACCTTATGTATATTTTGATTAATAAAAAAATACAAAATGTCCCAAAATCAATCTATGAGCATTTTGGTGACCATATGTATGATGAAGATGCAATCGATGGTCACTCTATACTCTATGCAACTTTTAAAATTGGTTCTTGAGAAATATTTTAAAATTGGAATTCATCATGAAACGAGGACTACTTTAGATGCTAACACCGTGCGCATAAGAAGCGTTCTTAAGACTGTTTTATTTCGCAATCAATTTATCAATAAAAATTTATTTCTATACCAACGTCTTCTATTATGTCTATTTACCATTTTTACTTTAATATTTCTGTTTCACGCATTCACAATTACATTTTCACGCCTACTTTTTAATAAGTATGTATATTTGCAAATAATTTTATGTCAAATGCCAGCAGGAGCTTTGGAATGATCAATAAATAATTTTGTAGCAGAAACCCTTACTACGAGAGATCTATTCATATTGTATTAAAACAAATTTGTCACAATTTGAAAAAATATGTTTTAACACATTATCAATAAATATAGATATGTACTTAAAGTTGACAAATGTATATTTTTTAATTGTTTTTTTATCGTAGGATTATTTGATACCTATTAAAAAATTAACTTGAGCTCAACTATATTTTATTGTATTAATTTTAAAGCAAATAAAATTGTATTTTATTTTTTCTATAAAAACGTGTTTTTATACATTATTACTACTTCCAATTATTAACGTCTAAATAATTATCCCCGCGAGTAAAAATTCAAGCACGCTTATGCTCATTGAGGAAGTATCACAGTCTATCGATACCCGTTTTACTCCCCTTTATTGTCTTGTCCAGGAATATCGAAGTTTCGAAACAGTGTGTGTTTAAGGTATCTTATTGCTGGGTCCATCTGTGTTTATACGTCCATGGATTTATAACATGGTGATAAAATCCATAAAAGCATAATATGCATAAGTGGTATAGCAAGCAAAGATTCAGCAACAATTTCAATCCTCAAACTAAGCAAGCCGCAAAATCATACTTGTCTAGGAATCACAGACCCTACTGGTCCTCTCTTCTTTAAAAAATTATAAGAAAAAATGCTAAAATGAGGCATTATAGTTTTTGGTAAATGATATCAGAGATATCGAAGGCCTAAAAAAATGGCCTAAAAAACCTAACATTTGTCTCTTGGCAAATGTTAACCAAGTTAACATCTGTCAAGAGAAGGATAGGCGAAGTAAGAACTCAAACTGCACGGCTATACCCGGTACACAGACGGGAGCTGAAAGGACAAAAGTGTCAGATGTAGGAATATTCAGTATGGAAATATTCAGTTACAAAATTTAAACATTTCTTATGAACTACAAGAACGTACCTAGGTATTTGTAGTTCTATAGCTCTTTAGCAGCATAAAGGTGAATTCTAAGCTAGTGTGAAAATGCCAAGAGGAACTTAACAAACAGGCAAAACATAACGGTGTCACACTGACAGTTTCAGGTTACCAAGGAATACAAGGTAATGAAAGAACTTATAAATTTTTCAGAAAAGTAAAAAGCTCAGTCCCAATAGGCTTCCTTATTGGATATGCGTTAGCCAAGGGCCAACTTCTTAAATGGAACTCTTTTATGGAGATTTGAGCTGCACACAATATACTAGAGAATCTAAAATAGGTAACCGTACCTTAAATGAATGCTGTTTATTAGGTCGCGGGCGACAGGCACTTTTTGGAGACTATCGAGTAACCCCAAAACATTGTACCCATCCTCTAGGACTATATAAGCTAATACTGGGTTCCATAATCCTGAAACGAGTATTATAAATGAATGAAACCTATACAATAAGCCAACTGGCTATGTGCTCATATGTACTAAAGACATACAAACACCGAGACAAAATATCAACACGTGCCAATGAAAACAAAAAAAAAATGCAGAGCTACTGGAGCGAACCGGATTAGAAACGAAAAGGGTGCAGAGGATGCATCAACCTGTCAATCCTTAAAGCTAATACCTGTAAGAGTTTATGTTTGAATTTTTTGGAAATGAAAGGAGTAGTAATTAGGATAAAGAAAGTAATATCCTTTTCATACCATTTTTCGTTGTAAGTTGATTAGTGGTTACAACAAAGATAAGAGCGTCGACATCCGTCTTAATCTATAATTCTGTAGCATAATAAATTATCTAAGATCAGAAGAAAATACTGATTTATACATATTCTAAACAATTTTATTAAGAACTGTTTAAAAATTTAAGCAGAAATATATGTTTTCTTGTTTTTGTATAATATACATGATGCGATTCTATGTTGCCCATTAAAAAGAATAATTAACTCAAACAAATAACAACTGTATACACACGTACACTTTTGAAAATTTTTGTTAGCGTTCATTAACATGTTTACCAAAAAGTTAGTTAATTAAATTTTGTAACAGACTGTCTCTAACATATTTTTTAAAAACTTTTTACCTGCCACGTTTGTTTTTTTTTATTGTGTTTTTCTACAGCTTTAACGATTGTATAATTAATTTAATAAATTATTAAAAATATAATATTAAAAAAGTAAATAGTATTATACTCTGTGTAGAGCCGGCTTCTCACATTACATTTCTACGCATGTCTCTATCTTTAGTATGATACGTCGCTATATATACTCTTCAACAACATGACCTCTATTATCGTATTACTTAAGATTTCCTTAGGTCTTTAAAAAAATAAAACTGTAATTATATTCACGAGATTTTAGGATAGTCGTTTTTGTATCCGTTATTCATAGTCAAACAGAAAATTCAATTTAATTCAAATTTAAGAATTCAAGTTTCAGTTGAGTTAACTTTTTTTTAGATATACCGAAATTAAGATATCGATTTGAATTAGTTCTTGTATAAACTCTTTTAAAAGTTATAAACATATGGAAGCAGTATACATTTTTAAAAAGATTTGTTGCTCAAGATTTGGATCAAATGGTAAAAGAATTACGAGTAGCCATCTGAAAAAGTTTTCCAGGGAATTCTTATGATAATATCTTTTTTATTGAAAAAGTTTACCGCATCCACCATAAGGTGATTAGCGGGAATACAGTGTAGGTGTACAATTCTAATAGTTTAAGTTTGATAATATAATCCTATACCTTTTAAATATTTTCCCAAATCAGCATAATTTAAGTCTGTACCTAAGAGTTTATTGATATTGTTTGGAATATTGAACCTGTTGCGTTCATTTACAAAAAGTGGACAGTCAATTAAAAAATGTTTAACACTGTTTGTTTCGTCACAAATTTCACATTTAGGGGGATTATCTCTGGTAAAAAGGTACGAATGTGTATATCTTGTATGGCCTAAACGTAGACGAGTAATTATGGTTTGCAGTTTTCGGTTTCGAGTTGTAGGTAGGTAGCCATGGATAAACATTATTTTTAATTTTCCGTAGTGTTGTCTGTGAATAATTCCATTCTTGATTTCACTTACACGTAATTAAATTTTTTATAGACGTTTTTATATCACCCGCGGGATTTCGACACTCCGTTATATCTGTTTCGACACTTTTCGACACTTTACTCGCGCACTGGTCTGCAGCTTCGTTTCCATCAATATCAATATGAGATGGGATCCATATGAAGGTAATGCGCCTGGAATTTTCTTCAGCTTGCTTTAGTTCAGATTTTATCATTTTTTCTAGGGAGCTTTTAGGATACATATGATTTAAGGTTTGTAAAACATCAAAGAAATCACTTAGAATCAAGCATTTTAATATTTTATTATTGTTGATATGTTCAAGAGCTTTGAGTATTGCATAAAGATTATTACTTTATTAAATATTTGGACAGTCTGAATTGAAATTTATTGTTAGACGTTACATATGCAGCACCAACTCCTGTGTTGCATTTGGATGCATCTGTAAATATCCTGCAGCAATTTTCTCCATGTTTGTTTATGATTGAATTGGGGTTATTATTAATATTATAACAGCCGAATTTGTAGAATGCTTATTAAATACAGTAAGATTATAATTTATTTCGAGGATATGGATACACCAAGGTGGAGGATGGTCCAAATTTATTTGAAATATATCTAGAAAATCTAGGTTTAAATATCTTAGATAGAATCGAATTCTCTCATAGAAAGGTTTGTGTGAATTAAATCTATTTTAAAGTGTATGTTTGTTATTGAAAGTATTATAAAAAATAGGTCTATTTCGATTGGATGCTATAGAAGTTGCATGTGTTAATGTTAAATAAATGCGACGGTGTAGTAAAGATGGTTCTCCGTTTCACTATATAAACTTTCTACCGGTGTTGTTCTAAATGCTCCCAGAGCAATTCTTAATGCGGTATTGTGTATACTATCTAATGGTTGTAGTGTTGTGTCGGATGCAGAAATATACGCAATGGAGTTAAAATCTATTTTAGATCTAATTAATGCTTTATATAGACTAATTAGTGTATCGTAATCAGAGCCCCAATCCTGTTAGATAAAGTTCTTAATATATTTAATCTTTTATTGCACGATGCGACAAGTTGATCTATGTGTTTTTTTCAGGACATAACCACACTCCAACCACAACCAACCACATTCCCATGAATTTTATGTCTGTTTTAAACATAAGCTCTGAATTAAAAAACTTTAATATTGGTTTACTGAAAGCGTGTTTATTAGTGAATACCATTCCCACTGTTTTAGATACGGAAAATTTAAATCCTGTGTCGCAGTACTATTCTTCCAGTTGTTTTAGAAAATTTTGTAATTGTTTCGACATAAGTATAGAGTCTTTGCCCTTGATATAAACCACCAAATCGTCTGCGTAAAGACGAGCTTTCAAAGGCGATTAGGAATAACGTCGGGCTAACTATAGAACCTTGAGGGGTTCTGTTTTCCTCAATATATTCTTCGGAATATAAACTTTGAACTCTGACTTGAAATGCTCTTTATCGTAAAAAGTTCTTAATAAATTCTAGTGAGTTTCTCCAGATATTCCATGAGTGCAGCTTTTTTAAAATATTATATCTCCAGCATGTGCCATGCTGTCTTTATATCGAAAAATATTGCTATACAGTGTTGTCGCATTGCTAGTGCTTCCTGGATATCGCTTTCTAAATCTAGTATATTATCTATGCCTGATCGATTTTATCTAAAACCATTTTGCTCATTCGTTAGTAGATTTGAACTTTCAAGTGTCCAGGTGAGCCTTGTATTGATAATTTTTTCTAGTAATTTTCCCATGGAGCACGTTAAACTTATGGGTCTGTAAGATTAAGGGTCTAGACGGGGACATTGAGGTTTAAGAAATGGGAGAACAATAGACTTAGTCCAAATTGTGGGGTACTGGTGTTGCTGCCATATAAAATTAAATATCTGTAGCATAACTTTTATGGCTGAATTAGGAAGTTGTTTTAAAAAAATAGATGGTATATCATCTGGTCCAGGACTAGTATCCTTCAAATCTCTAAGTAAATCATTCACTTCATGAAGCATTAGAGGAAGATTTACTTAGAGGATTATTGTTAATTTCATATGAAAGTGTGCTATAATTTTCGGATTGTATTTTGTTTTCAAGAAAAACAGGGTCACAGTTTTCATTGGAAGATATTTTTGTATAATTTTGTGCCAATATGTTGGCAATTTCTTTTGGTGATGTACTTATTTGGGTATTTACTTTTAGGCTCGATACTGTGGGTGGCTGTTGAAAACCGGAAATTTTGCGAATTTTTTTCCAAACTTCACTTATTGACGTGGAGCTGTTTATATTAGAAACATATTTCATCCAACTACATTTTTTTGCTTGTTTAATTAATAGTTGAGTTTTAGATTTAAGTCTTTTATATGCAATCTTATTCTCTAGATTTTGATGTTTTTTATACCTATTAAAAGCTTTTTCACTTGCCCTAATCGCTTCACTACAATCAGGATTCCACCATGGTACGGGTGTATGATTTTTTGGCGGTTTTGTTTTACCTATAAACTGTTTCGCACTCTGTATAATGATATTATTGAAGTCTTCTAGAGTATCATTGATGTTATTTTTTGCAATTAAGTTTTTTATAGATTTATCTATGAAGTCTTTAATTTCTGTCCAGTTTGCTGATTCAGTTTTCCATTTGGGTAAAAACTGGTGAGTAGATTGTTGTCTAGAAAAATTTCGGATAATAATGGGATGATGGTCGCTACTCTATGTATATGGTAGGACTTCCCACAAGAGCTGAGGAGACAAAACTGGATCGCAAAAACTTACGTCAATTGCAGATGAATCTCCCTCTGAATGTTAAAACGTGTAGGAGTTCCATCATTAAGTAAGTTGAGCTGTAACACAGACATTAATTTTTCCAGTAATTTACCTCTACTATCTGTACGTACTGACCCCCATATGTTATTGTGACCATTAAAATCACCGACTATAATACTAGGAGATGGTATTTGTTCGATAAGACTATTTATATCATCAAAAGTAAATACTGCACTCGATGGTAAATAAATATTATAGATCTAGAGAGTTGAAGGTATTACAAGTTTTATTACTACTGTTTTAAGTGTGGTGTTTACAGGAAATAGGCTTGCTACAGAAGATTTTTTGACCAAAGTGGCAACCCCACTAGAAGAATAATTAGAATTGCTTATTCTGTCATTTCTAAAACAATTGAACTACTTAGGATTGTAATTTTTGTTTGCACTAAGGTTAGTTTCTTGGATACATATTATATCTGGGCAATGGTCAGAGATGAGTTTCTGTGAAAAGGCAAGTCGATGGAAGAGTCCATCGATATTCCATTGGAGTAGTGTTGTGAATTTAATTATTTAGAAAAGAAAAAAGGAAAAGAAATGATTAGTTTAGGCACTAAATTGAGACGTATCACTATCGAACTCTAAATTGCTGTTATTACTAATTTTTCTTTTTAGTGTGGTAATGCTTCGTTTAGCAGACCTTCCTTTTAAATGGGGGTAAATTGTGTTTAGCATATGAATAAGTGCTAGGATATCTGTAGTAAAGTCCTGAATTATATTAATGGGATTGTGTACACCACTATTACTTAAGAGTAAACAAAATTGATCGAAATTGAGGATAAATCGTTGTGATTGATTTTCAATAAAGTGTTTTACTAGTTCGAAAAGAGTTTGACTGGATGGTACGGTTTTTGTGCAATCTTCACTGGTCTTCGTTTTCTTCATTTTAGGTGCTGGTGTCGAAAAATGGTTTTCTTTTAGATCTGTGTCTGGCGGTGTTAGAATATCATGAATATTCCGTTTTGGCTTAATATTTATACCTATTGTGTCTATTGTGATATCAATAATGTTGGTTATAGTTTTTTGGTTAGGTGTTTTATCGGATTTTTGTATGATTGATGCTGTTTTATCTGTAGAAGATGAAGTTGGAGTTGGCATAATGACATTGCTAAGTTCAGTTTGGGATAAATTAGCATTACTGGTTATCATAGAACATTCTTTAACATGAACTTGTGAGTTTTCATTGCAGCGATGGGCAGTATCTCCGGTCTTTTTGCAGTTGTAACATACCGTACTATCTTGAGACAGAAAGATTCGATATGTTGTTTCGTCATGATTTATAGTAAAAGAATCAGGTAGTTCTATACTATGAGGACTTAGATAGACCTGTCTTCTGAAACTGAGAATATGACTATATTCAGGTGATGTAGCGCTGATTCTTAAAAATGTAATTGGAGATACTATGTTAAGTCCGATATTTTGTAGGTAGTTGATTAAGAAACTATGCGGTATGGTGGGACACACATTTGAAAGAACAATCCGTTCCGCAGGGGTGATTAATCTTCTAGCCTGTACAGTTACATTCTGAATTTTTATATGGTTTGTCATAAAGTCATCAAAAACTTTTAATTTGCTAGATACATACAAATACGGTTATTTGATAATCTGGATGAAAATATTATATTCTTAGGTTGAATTATCTTGCCTAATGAAATTAAATAGTCCTGCAATTTAGTATTATCCAAGGCACTGAAGACAATCGCTTGTTCTTTCGATGGGAACTGCATATTTGCTACTGCTGATGAGTACGTTGAGCTATTAGAGTTTATTTCAGACATTGGTAGTGGGGTAGGTGAGATGCTGCTGTTAGTAGCCATATTAAATTTTCCTCCAACGTACTAAAATTATTGAAGGATTTAATACGTCCGTGGCCAGCTTTACAGCTGGCCGGTAAAACTGGATTCAAAACGAAAAACTAATAAACTATTTTGTAGTTGTTGATTGTTTTTTTAAAACACTACTAGTTGAAATTTTATATAGACGATAGATAGTCCAAAATTAATAATTAATTATCCAATATGTAGAATAAAAAACTTACTGACTGTTAATCACTTCATATGCAAACATAACAAATATTATTTCACATTTTATTAATTGTATTAAAAGAGGTTAGTCTTTGTATGTGGGTATATTTTATTTTATAAAAACCCTTAAAAGGGCAACATTACAAGCACGAACGTTTTCGGAACAACTGTTCCATCATCAGGTTAAAATACCTAAAATAAGTATAAACCATTTAATTACAGCAAACGTGGTTTAAAATTTTGACTAAGGTTAAAAAACAATAAAATGGTTATACTTACAGGTTACCATGCCTGAGCCACCAAAATATTTGGGTAAAAATCCTTTAAAATGAAAAATGTTACCAAATATCTTATCAACCTAGCATGCTTTTAGGTGAAAATATAAAAATTCAAATAAAAGACAAAAATAGCTACTGAACTCTAACAAAAACGCTAAATGTCACAAATCTTGAATGGTATTCGTTTGCAGATAAACAAAATAGGCCTCTTAAAGTGGTTGTAACAAAAATGCATCAACCTTGCCAAGTTAAGGACATAAGGCAATATCTGAAAAATAAGGGATTTAAAATAGAAAACGTAACCCAATTACTAAAACGAAAGAACATATCACCACTGCCACTTTTTGCACATACTTTTAGTAAAGCGGAACATGCCAAAAATATGTATGGTTATAAAATTACCAAAACTTCACACATAAAAGTGACCACAGAAGCTTTCAGAAAACTAAATTTTATTCCATAATGTCAACGATATCAAGAGTACGAATATTTACAAAATTATTGAAGAAGAGAACCGAGATGCGTGAAATGCATCCGAAAACATTTAACAAAAGATTGTGCAAAGCCACAGAATAAAGAACCCAAATGTGCACACTGTGGTGGAGCCTATCTTGCTAATTATAGTGGTTGCACGACTGCTATTGCTCTTCAAAAATTCTGAACTAAACAGAAACCTACAACCACACTACAAAACAAGGAAGCAGATACGGAGAATCCGATACAAAATCATTCAAGAGTGGTTAACTGAATCCAAACATATGCCCAAGCAGTCTCTAACACGCTAAAACAAGTAGTAGAGAATAACCCCAGTTCAATATTAAATATATTATACATACTAATAGAACGCATAAATAAGCAAGAAAAATTCAATAACAAAATCTTAGAAGGATTAACCCACATACTAGTACTGTCCTTTTAAAAGGCAATCGATCTATTTTCCTTAAATTTATAACTTAAACTTATCGTTGATATAATGACGCCTGTGGGGTTTACTGTCAAACATATCGATCAAGATATTTCATTAGTTGCTCGCTTTAAAAGTTTGTTTACATTGTGGCATAGCATTGTTTTGATTTGTTTTTTAATTAAACATGAATGTAAATGTACAATGCCCAAACATGTGGTAAAAACATAACATTTTTATGGGTACCATCCCATGTTGGGATAAAGGGTAATGAAGCAGCTGATAAAGCAGCAACAGAAACTATCAATAACATGACAATTCCTATTATGCAAAACATACCAATTTCAGACCAAAAAACATTAATAAAAACTTACATGAACAAAATCTGGCAAGTAAAATGGAACCAAACAGAAGCAAAATTAAAAAGTATCAAACCAGATGTTACTTCTGCTTTACTACCGCTCCCAGCTAAAAGACATGACCAAGTAGTTATTAACAGACTGTGGCTAGGTCATACAAAATTTACACATGGATACATCATCTCCAAGGACCCTCAGCCGATTTGCCACATCTGTCAAATACCATTTTCAGTGCAACATATAATGATAGACTGTCCAGTGTACTCAACAGCAAGATCGACAGCAAAACTAAAACACAATTTGAAAGAAACTCTAAAAGAAGACATCAGCAATACAATAAATTTTATCAAAAATTGTAAACTGTATAACAAACTGTAACATAACATAAAATGTTTGTATTTTACAAAACTGTTATGTAAATTTTAATAATATACTAAATGTAACTTTTCTAAAATAAAGATATACCACCCGCTAATAACCCTAGGGGTTGATGCGGTAAAAAAAAAAAAAAAAAAAAAAAAAAAAAAACATGAATGTTGTTATATTTTCATACCAAACGCGGCCCAACAAGACGGAATCCCAACACGGTCTTACATTCAAGATATGATGGTATGAACCATTTATTTGTTTATCAAGAAAAACAATCTCGTTGCGGACTTTGCAAGAAAAAGTTTCAATTTTTGTGCGCTTTTTTTTTTCTTGACTTAGACAATTGTCATTCAGTCAGTCTTGCTTCTTACTGCTGTGCTTTTAAAAGAACATGACATATTTTGACAGCTATTGCAAAAATTATTATTTTAGTATTTCTTGTCGTTAAAGAAGACACATTTCCTTATATTTCCTTTAAGTAAAGATAAAAAAAATATATTTTCAGTAATATGTGGGTTAAATAGCATAAAAACTAGTAAAAGATAAAATGGCGGGAGAGTTTAAAATATTACGTTGTAACGCAAATAGTCTCTTGCAACATTAGCAAGAGATAATGTTTACCTTAAACAACCAAACCATCGATATATGTTTAATATCAGAGATACATTGCACAAAACAAACATTCATTAACCTGAGAGGATATCAAATAGGTATATCAAGTTCTTCAACCTAGATACTAGATAGCTAAAGGAGGATCAGCAGTGATAGTAAAAAATAATCTAATTCACTTCAAATGAGAAGATAGGAAGACTGAAGCCATTCAGGCAGCTAGTATGACTGTTAGAACAAAAAATTTGATGTTACAATAGCAGCTGCGTATTTTCCACCGAAAGATAATCTAAAAAAAAATTATGTTCATTTGCTCAATATGCTTGGAGAAAAATTCATCATTGTTGCTGAATTTAATGTTAAAAACACTGTATTGGGTTGATGGTTAACCAATACAAAGGATAGAAAATTACATGCAGCAATGGAAAAAACTGAAAAATGAAAAATGGCCCTCAACTGGAAAACCTACGTATTCGCCAAAACACCCAATTTAATTGAGTTTTTCATTTCAGGGAAAGTTGCAACAAATTTTGTAAAAAAAGAAGAAGCTGTGAGTCCTAGTTCTAATCACTCTCTATTACTAATAATCAGTGAGCATATTATACTAAGAGAAAATTACCCTACGCTAACCAAAAACTGAACGGACTGGGCTAGCTTTACACAGAAGTTAAGTGACAGAATTGAGCTAAATGTACCAATCAAAACTAATAAACAACTTGATGAAGAAGTAGAAAAACTCACCATAAATAAACAACAAGTAGCATGGAACATTATCAAACAAATTATAAGAAAAACCAAAGGCCAAGATTATCCCAAAGAAATTTGAGAACTGGTGCAAAGAAAAAGAAAAGCCTTGAAAATATGTCAAAAGACACAACCGCAGAAAATAAAAATGGATTAAATAACCCAAACCAACGGTTAAAAAGAGGAAATATATTAAATCAGAAATTAATCAACAAAGCAATACCTAAACGATCTGCCCAATGACCACTGACTACTCTTTATGGAAGTATATAAAAAGAATAAATAGACCAACGTAACAGATTCCGCCGATTAGAAAAAAAAATAAGACTTGGGCACGTAACGGAAAACAAAACAGAAAAACCGGTAACCTGTGATATGCAGATAACACACTTATACTAGCAGAAAACGAAATTAAACTGACTACCATCATTGAATGGCTAAGTCTGCTTGTTGTGACCTTGTTTTTCTCTTTTCTACATACACGGCTGAAACACAGATCCTCGAAAAAACCGATAGAAGTCAGATCAAAGCTTTTGCAATGTGGGTCAACAAAAGAAATTCTAAGCGAGTCCTGGACAGAACATAAAACCAACCTGTTGTTAATTTTGTAATATCTTTTAATATCCAAAGAACAGGTAAAAGGCCGAAGACCAAGAGGAAGATCTCTAATAAGATGAGCGAACCAAAAGAAGGCTCAGGTAGGAAAATATCTACAAAAAGCCGTCAATCTGGCATAGGATCTTAGACAATGGAGGCATACAGCTAACAGCATTAAAAGTGTCACCACAATCTGACAACGGCTTCAGAATGAGAAGATGTAAATAATACGAAAGATGTCCTGCTTGTCTCCAATGTCTGGAATGATTACTTATATAAAAAAAAAGATTATATTTGTTGTCTAATCGTCGCTGACAAGCATGGATATACAAGAAGAAGAATCAATGTTTAAGAAAAACTAACTAAAAGCTTAAAAAATGCAACTAAATACGAAGGAATAAACTAAATTATATTAAAATATAACTTTTTTTTTTTGATTAAATTGTTCGGAATAGTTTGCTTTGTAAAAACTTTTAATATTAATAAAGCAGTATGTAATTAAAATACATCCATTTTATAATGTGCAACTACAAAGCAAACCTTTCAAAGCTTCAGCATTTTTGTGTACACACGACAGTGTTTTAAAAAAACCCCTTTTTACCGACAATAGGTAATTAATTTATAGCAAAAATGTAATTTGCTAACATCAATACCGAATTGTTCTCTCATGGTCTTCTTCCATGGTAATGGACTGTAAAGTGAGTGAAACGCAATTTTTTTCCAATCAAACCTGCTTGGAGTCTAGAGAGAACTAAAGGCGCTCTATGTTTTTGATGTTCCTCCTTCGATTCAGAAACAATAGAGCGTTATTAAGCATCAAAGATGGCGATTCGGCCGACTTTGATCTCGAATAATACGGTGGATTTTTTACTCCTCGGGTCCTACCTCTGCTGCTATCGATTTTCGCGAAAGTTCAAGGGATTTGCGGTGCTTTATCTTCTTTTTAGCACTCGCTGGCACATCCTTAGAAAAAAGTGTTAAATGGTAATTTTAAAGTTTTATCCGAATTTGAAGTTATGGGAAATCGACGTGACATAAAACACTAAAATATATGTTAAATAATAAATTTTTTATCACTTTTATCAAAAAAATTTTATACTTACTAACAGTAATTACACAAACTGACAAAATGTGATATCTGAATATGTTTTAACGAATACTTTTAAATAGATCTTTCTAATATAAAACTGCCCCACATAAACATAGATCAATAGATGTTCATTCAATGAACTGCCTATTGATAAAACATGATTTATAATTAAAACACATGTTTTCACCTGAAACCGCAATCCAAGTAAATATTCCCAAATACAATAGTTCAGAAAACAACAATTGACAACATCTTGACTAACAAATATTTCAATACAATGAAAAAGACAGTAAAGATTCCATTTCACGTACAAATCGTCAATGTATCTGTTTATACGTATTTCGCTTTAATAAAGCTCATCAGAACAGTGATTCATAGGCGTTCTCAACGTGAAAAATAGATCTTTCCTGTCTTTAAGAAGCAACAATAAAATGGCTTCGAAACGGACGCAATAGCGACATCTGATATTAAATCCGTAAAATAGTTTCGAAACACAATTCAGATAACTGCCTTAATCCGAGCCTTCTATAAATTGCAAGGCATAGTCAGATGTTGATAAAGATGTTAATACACTTTAAAAATGAAAAGTGGAATATATATAACGGGCTAAGCAACAAAACCATTATTTTACAAAAAATGATTTTTTTTTTGTAAACACAGTGGAAAAAGAAAAATGTTATAATCTTGTATTTTATTGCAAAGTACAAACATTTTTACACAACTCTATGGTTTTTTGAATTGTTTAGTTACGTACACACTGATAAAAATAATTTCTTTAGTTTTCTAAACAAGTCAAAATTTATGCATCCTTAGAGTAAAGAAGTCATTATTAATTAGGAAATATCATTTTTATTCAATAGACCTTATTAACAAATTAAAGCAAAATGCAGTGTTTCAGTATTAAAGTAATAATTCTTGAAACAAGTCTTTACTTTCTTCACTTAAGTATCCCATCATTTCGCCAAGGTCCTTCTTCTTGTCCGCCGTCAACCTGCTTCTACATTCCAACGGTAATAAGGACGATGCAACATTTTCCATAGTAATGCCTTTCTTAAAAACGCTCACTTCTTACCATTCCTCCAAATCACTGAAAGTTTTACGAATAAGTACTTTTCCAGGTTTATTTTTCACTATCCTAATGCAATTAAGTTGAGAGATTTGGACAAGTTGCCTAGTAAGAGTTCTTGCAGATGCAGCATCGAAATCATAAGAATCGTTAGTCTCTAATAATGTTGCTACGTAGGGGTGACCAAGCAGCGCAGAAACATTAATTTGACTAAATCGAAAGGAAACTCGCAACGGGACTTTGTCTTCTTTTTCTCTATTTGTGCAAAGTCGCAATCGCGACTTAAAATACGAGTGGCCTGAAACAAGGTATTTTTGTTCTATTTCGTGAATAAACCCTTCTGCGATCAGATAAAACCATAAGTAAAGCAACATCCGGTTTTTATTGTGTGCACCGCAATTATCACTCCAGACTATCAATTTACGTTTTGGTGTAATTTTGCAGCAACGCACTGCTTTCAATATTGCAGATGCAATTTCATTTCCACCCCTACCTATTTGTCCTTCATGCCACAAAAAAGTAAAAACGCCATTGTTGTCTCCGATGTGAATACCAAAGTTGTAAACACTCAGTTGCCTTGAGTAGTACAGTTTACTGTTTGTTGAAACTTGTTGAACATCCATACTAAACGTACAAACATCACTATTGGGCATTTGCAACTTCTTGTGATCATTATCCATTTCTTTTCTTGCCTTCTCAGCTTTACGATGGTATAATTCTAAGCGATGTTTTCCATTTAGGTTTCTTGGATTGATCTTCATCGACGCATGAAGCAGATCACACTATAGCATGTTTATCATTAAAAGACCGGTGTAATCTACTAGTGTTTAAACCACTGCTTAAATATTCTTTATTAGTCCTAGCCCTTGAATAGTGACTTTCGTCTCTGGGCAAGCAGTTCACAAGGTCGACAATCCGTTGATCATCTTCATCGGTGTATTTTTTTACTTTACCTTTGTTGCCTCTTTTTTCAGTGTAACTGACTTCTCCCGTCTTCACATATTTAACAAGTGTTTTAATGCGTCGTTTGGTAACACCAAGCAGGCCTTGAAAAGTCTTTTTACATACTCTTACAACACGTCCTCGTCCATTTGGAACACTGAATGTTATAGACGTTTGCTTATGACTTGCGTTTGCATCCACATTTTTACAGCGACGGGTTATATGATGAAGAGTGATGAGTCCCATCAGGTAAGTATTTTGAATTTTTAAATTAGCTATTTTGTCACCAAAAAGTCACCAAAAAGTTTTAACTTCTGTTCATGCCCCAACTTTTTGCAGTTATAATTACACTTGCAAAAAACCTGAAAAATGTTTGTAATTAGCTCCCTAATTTTTAACATAATAGGTAGGTATAGCAATGTAAACAAATCCTATAACAATATTGTTTTTAAATTGGTCTAGAATCTACATCAAAATTACAAGAGGCTTAAGTCTTACGTTATATTATTGAGAAAACTAAGTAAAAGATACATGCTCTAATAAAATAGAAATCTGTAATATAGCTTACATTATCAGGTGGAGGCGTTTTAGCCTCTACAAGTTTGTTGTGTAGGCCTCTCCTGCAGTTCGCAGCTTTTTTCGTTCACCTTGCCAGGAACCTTCACCTTTTTGCCTTTTATTTGGTTTCGTTGTATGCATCTTCAACTGTATAAAGTAAAATCGGTAACTTTATTGTAATTAGGAAACAATAGCATCCGTACAATCCACACGTGATTTTAACCTCCAAACCAACACTGATTCATTCCAGACGCAAAAACATCGACTGAGTGAGTGCACACACATAGCCCACTATATCCGAACAACACCGCTTCACTTAGCGCGCGCGCATTCTTCAGCAATACTTTAAGCAGATAGTCAAGACACTTATTACTTGGCTCAATATACAGGCTAAAGGCTTAGCTACATATCCCACAAAACTGGAGAAAAAATCGATTTCAAATTTTTGTCACTTAGCCCGTTATATATCTCCACTTTTCAAATTGTTATTAAAAATATTAAACTGAATATAAGTAGTGATAATAGTATTCGTATACAGTTGGAAAACAAATCTGAGCAGTTAAAGTAACAAAAAAACAATGTTGAATTGTAATGAGATCTTCTACCAAAACCTTTTAAACCAGATAAGACCGAAACTTTTTTTCTTAAATTTTAGAAATTATTAATTTATAGGCTTATTTATGCTTACAAAAGTAAAATATGGAAGAGATTTTGCTAAGATACGGTTCTTTTTTTAGAAAAGGGTGTCCTTTTAAAAGCCCGGTGGTAGAGTCAGCCAATGGCTATAACAACAAAAAAATTAAAGTGCCAAAAATTGAAAACTTAAAGATTTCTATTATGTACAGTGAAACTTCTCCATAATGGACACCAATGGGGAAATATTTGTCCGTTCTGTAGAGTTGTCCGTTGTGTAGAGTTATCGCTTGATCAAATGAAATAAAAAAGAGGTTTGGATTTTCTTAATCTTTAATTATACATTTTCGAACATATTTGCATAAGCATATACACAAATACAGCAAAATACTAATGTAAAAAGGTACTATTTGGTAAGGTAAAATAACTTCCTAAAAAAAATCATCAGATTTGGTTTGTTTCTTGTTTTGAACATTATTTTTCATAATTTCTGACTAACAATTTAGAATTATATCAGATATTTTATAATTACTCTTGCATCACCTTTGTATACAAAAAATAATTCTCTTGATAATTTTAGGGAAGCATCATTTAAATTACTTACTTTGATGATAATTCTATTTTCATTTGTTTATGGTCAATTTTCCGCGCTTGCTTTACTCCTAGATGCTTAATTTTTGCCCATAGCCTCCATGTTTTAGTCATTTTGCATATCGAATCCTCCGGGCTAAACCTTTCCTTTGACTATATTTAGTACACGGCACTTGTCTAACCCAAAGTGCATACTGATATCATTTGAAAACCCACAAGGAAACTAAGTTCCTGTGTTTGGCTGTATACCATATATTAAAAATTTTGAATAAAATCCTTTATAAAAAGGTATATAAAAAAAGGTATATAAAAAAAATGTTACCAATTATATAATAAATTGCACCATGTTACCAATCCAACGGTAACTTTACCATCTAAATTGTAAAACAGACATTATGTAAACTAAATTTAAATTAGCAATTTTTAAAGGGTTTGTAACCCCATATTTAGTGGCTACATCCATGTATTAACTTGGTACTGATGATGGAATACTTATTCCGAAAACGTTTTGCCAATTTAACATAGCCCAACTGGGTTTTTTATATACCTTTTTATAAAGGATTTTATTCAAAATTTGAAAACGTTTTTACAGTTTTTAACATTTGATCTAAGTGATTTCGAGTGGAAGCCATTAGTTTCAAATGATCCTCACTAGAGTATTATTGTTTTAATGCTAAAACCTGAATCAGTGGAGTTTAATATTGTTTTCGCCAGGTATTTGGGAGTAAATTTTAGTCTTCTAATCTGACCTTATATGTCTTAAGAAGATCACTATATTATCATCGACTTTATATATTCTTAATATATCTACCAGCCATTCAAGCGTCACTGAGTCAAAGGTTTTCTTAGTCAATAATGGTGGTGAAGAGGTTCCTTTTTTTTATGTATGCCTGGTTAGAAATGACTAAGTCGATAATAAGTTGTTATTTGCAACCCATGGAACCCTTAGCGCATCCTGTCTGTTGAGGTTTTATGATATTGTTTAGAGCGCAGTATTGGTAGATACGCTGGGCTACACAGGATGTGACTAATTTATATAGAGTTGGAAGACAAGTAATTGGGCGGTACTTTGCTGGATATTGGTATGGACTTGGGCATTATTTTAATCCTTCGGTATTAAATAAGTTGTTCCCTGAGTTAGGAATGATGGTATTTCCTGAGGATTAGAAATAACACGATTAATTATTATTGACAAGCACTTATGAGCACCTAGAACCTCTTAAGCCAGAAGTTTTGAACTCCGTCTGGTCCAGGAGATTTCCAGTTATGAAGCTCTTTGATGATATTAGAGACTTCTGTAGTGAAGGGTTCATAGACAGTTGTACGATAGTTTTAACAGCTGTACGTCGTATCTTCTATCCTTCCAGTATTGTTGTTAAGAGCAGCTAGTGTATAAAGTTGATTTTCTCAAAACTCCTGAATTTTTTCTTGGCTTGGGTATAATTTATTGGCAATTTCGACAGTGAAATTGAGTTTCCGATATAACGCCTTCTCGGCATGCTCAAAAAGCGCACTGTCACATTTCCGGCTGTTCCTAACTTTGTACCTCCTTAGTCGTCCTGAATCAACAGAGAGTTTTTGTTTTAATGTATCCAGGCACTTTTGGGCTGTGCTGTTTTTTGGATCGTATTGCGAGTGTCTTGCAGTGTTTAGCATTATTTGATCAGCTCTTTTATGATTTTTCTATTTGTTTTTGCTCGTATATATTTGGTTATTTGACCAATGTTCCTACGCAATAATTCAATCTTGCTTAGAAGCCGTTTCTCCCAGTGTGCAACTCTATTATCTGTCCTTCTGGTATTGGTACCCCGTCGTGTTCTGATCTTAATTCCCATTACATTAGCTGTTGCTGTTGCTGCACAGTAAATAAGCATGTGCAAATATTCCAGCATGTGGGCTTCTACGACGTAATTGGGTAGGACTTTAGTATTCATTATTATTTTTATTATTTTATTATTATTATGAAGTTCTTCAGATCCATCTTTTTCAATATCAAAGGCTTGTACTCTTAGTAGTTTCTTCTCATGAGCTCTTTTGTTAATATGTTTGTCAATATATTGCCAATATCAGTTTATTACCCAGTTTCCGCTTCATATACGACACTGCGTACCATGATGCTCAAAAACTTTATTTTTTCTGGTTATCTGTTAATTTAATAATACTCCGTTATTGTGTTTGGCAAGTGTGTTGTTAATCTAGTCGTCAGAGATTTGATCTCTAAAAATTATACGAACAAACTTAATTTTAGAAGGTCCATTTTTGGACTTTTTTAAAAAACTATAGGCTAAAGAAAAAAATATATCAAGTAAGATATACAGCTGAGATAATTTTGAACAAAAATGTTAATTTGCACTTTTTATGCATAATTAACCGTTCTCTTAGAAAAAACGCTTGAAGCGACTAATGATTTTGAGCGTCAGTTACGCGCGCAAAATTAATTTTAAATAAAATTAGTATCAACTAGACGGTAAAAATTGGATAGTGCCAGTAGCATTTTGGTATCTGACGACTGGAGTATATAGTCTGTTGGTGGTCTGTTCGTGATCTTCTCAGTTGTCCCGCTTTTTAAAATTATGAATTTCTGATTTTCTCAATTTTTAGGTTTTTTACTAGTTGCTCTTTTTTTGTTAGATATTTTTTTCTTGTATCAGTTTATTTTAACTCTATTTTGTATATTCAAGCCCTAACGTTCGGTGTCCAGAGAGTTTTTTCGTCATTAACAGTTAAAACCTGGTCACTTGCGAAAATTTTTATAAAAAGCTTTCCTGATGGATAGCTTCACATTTTTTCATGGCTTTAATGGCTTTTCATGGCATTTTTGTGGTAAATCTTTTGTCGTTTTAAATTCCTTAAAGTCTTGACACCCAGTTTTACCTATTACCAGCTTATTTTTATAAAAATTCTTTATCGCTTCAGTTAATCCCGTGTTATTATAATGGCTTTCATCATTTTCCAAAAAAAAAATGTAATATATTCCTTTTAAGGTCGATAAATTTCATGTGTATTTGTTTATTTTTCACAATTTTTTTTTCGATTACCTGTTAGAGTGTGTGTACATAACCTTCCACTAAATGCTGTTAGATCCTGCTTCTGATTTTATTGGCTGTAGTCTTTCCTTTTAATACATTTTCATATAACCTTTACATACATGCTATGACACGAAATAATTTGTATTTTTTGCATTTCTTTCAATTTTTTTTTTATAAATATGAAAGTTACATAATAGCATTTTACAGTGTACAAATTATAAGACTATACAAAAAAATAAATTAATGTTTTTTGAGATGTCGCATTCTTCTGGTAAATGGTAAAACTAAATTAAAATACTAAACTAAATTCTGAGAGTTGACTATATTGACAAAAATCCTTAGCAAACTTTCATGCATTTTTTTTTTAAAATAGAAACTTTCTTAGCTTTTTTCGAGCTGTAAGGTCTTTTTAAAAATTTTTATCTAAATTTTCTGATTAATTCTTGTCAGTGCATATTTGTACTTGTCCAAAAAATTATTTAATAAAAATGTTTCCTCTTTGCTACTTTTTAGATTATTTAAATAAATGCAGATAACCTGTCTTGTGTATGATGGAAATTAACTGAAATACAAAGCAGAAGCATAAACATGCCGCTCTGATTTTCAATGTTCATATACTCGTACTTTTCTTTAATTTATTTCAATCTCTTTAAACTTTTTAAAGCTTTCCCTGGGGGCCACAGGTTCCCATTTCTAAAGGAACGATTATGATAAAGTTTACTAAATTATATTTATGAAATAAATTCTTTGAACAACCCACAAGTAATTATTTTTCTTAACAAACTTTCGGAATTATAAATACGGTTAGGTTCATCCGATGCCGGAATATACACAATTTATTTTTCTTATCCTAATATTTTCTCTTTCAAAGTTAGATTTAATATCTAATATACAATTTATTAAAAACACGTTGTACAGGATGTCCACAAACTTTTAATATAAACGAATACTAAAACTATATGACACACTTTATAGAGAGTAGACCAGAATCACACATTTTCTACAAATGCGTAGATACTAACGGAGCTATTATAGCCCATACGAGCAATCACTACAAATAGCTTGAGAACGGTTATAATTTATTAGTTATAATTTGCATATTTTATTTAGTTTAATTTTATTATAACTAGTTTATCTTTTACCATTTTATCATCATTATCTTTGCTTTATCTTTATGAGTATCGGCTTGCCGCACTAAATTATTTTAAGTTTCTTAGTTGGGAAAAATGAACATCATTTATATTCCCAGATATGTCCTGCCTAAGAGTCTCACATCAAGTCTTCTTTGGTCTTCTTCTTAGACTTCTTCAAAAACTTGAGCAAATTCAGCAATTTTTGTATTGATGAATGATAATAATTTTAACGTTCGACAATATTCTTCAATTTGTAACCTCAACCGGTGACTAAAGACCTATAATCCTGATCAAATATGGAACCTTGGTTTAACTTAGTTGTGTTTTAGGGCATAGGCTGCCGTTCTTGGTGCCTTTATATGTGAATATTGCACGATGTGTCTTGGATTTAGGTAGAGAAGTACATTCCCCTAGAAGGAGGTTCTGCAAACGGATGCCTTTCTGTTATCTCCCCTACCAACTAAAACCACCCTCTGCTTCTTATGCGCAGTTGACTGTCGCAAGTGCCAAAAGTGGGATGACCGCTATAAGGCTGACGACACTTTCGGAGCACTTTCTTCTCTTATCTAGGTCTTATCTCTGTTGTTGGTATGGCTGGTTTCTCTTCTTCTTATTTCTTCCTAATTACTGCTTAGATGTAATTATGTTCAATAATAATTTTACCCCTTCTTACTCCCGACATATGTGTGATCATCTCTCTCATAGTCACAGGCTTTATACCTATTTTTATTAACATTCTGTTTCTCTCCACTGTCCATCTATTATACTTCAGTATTGTGTGAGTAACAGTATCGGAGTATTTGCAGTATTGGCATTTGTCTGTATCTGCTTTTACGAACCTATGAAGATACACCCGAAAATTCCCGTGCCCTGTGAGTACTTGCGCCAGGAAGTAATCCAGTGGCCTGTCACTACAGTCCACCTAGTTCCTTAGGCTCGGGATTTAGCATCTTAGTCCACTGGAAAGGTCTTTCTTGCGATTTCACTCTTCCTGTCTTTTATCAATCAATCTTCCGATTGATCTTTTCTTTCTTGTTTTCTTATGGCTGTATTCAAATACTTTCTTTTCTCATAGAGATGTCTGCTTTTTACTGCTAACATATGCAGAGGAACGCCCCCGTAATAAACCACAAGGTCGCCATAGATACAGTCATATAGGCGCATCGCAACAAACTTGTTTTGGCCACTCGTAGCATGAGCCCCTTGTAGGTCGGTATCTTTACCGGCTCACGCCAGACTGGTTCTGGGACGACTGACTACGGAAAACTGTGTAGGGCCTTCCTCATTTCGGATTTACCCTTAAGAATGATAACTTCGGTGTTCCTCGTGAGTTTCAATACGTAATGTGTCATCCAGTCCTTCACAACAACCTGGCTCACCCGAAATCAGACATCGAGCATCCTTCTGGCGAAGGGGGTTATACCTTCTCCATATTCTCCATATGACCCTGTCATATGCCAGGTTCCATAGCGTCAGGCTAAAAAACTGATCACTGTGACACACCAATCGTTACGTTAACAAGCGTGAACTTCTTAGCCATGATCTTTTTTCTGAATGATATTTCGATATCACATTCATCACATATCTAGGAAACTTTCTCTTTTTTAGTGCCCATATCACCTCTTTATACCGCAGAGTGTTGAATTCACTTCTAACATCAAAGAGTAGCAGAGCCGCCCAGCGCTGTTCATTCCCAATTTTGTGAAATGCCTCGAGTATACTAAAAATTGCGTTAATTCTGCCCTTCCTGTTGCATGGAAGGAGGCATATGAGAAAATACTTTTCCCCAATTTTGGGAAGCAGCACAAACCTTGATGTCCTCCAAGCCTTAGGAAATGTCCGTGCTTTAAGCAATGCATTTATGTACTCAAAAAGTCACACAGGCTACGCTCGTCCTAGGCCCTTAACTGCTTCGGGCGGTATTTGTTCTAGTCCGGACGACCTACGTATCTTGAGTGCATCCAAGTTTTTGACTAATTCATCCACAGTAGGCCTGTTCAATTCCCTCGTCCTTCCAAATTCTATACCGTTCTCTTCAGTGCGTTTTTATTTCTGTACGAGTCTGTTTCTGTATAAAGAGTTCTTCCTTTCGTGCACGCTGTTCTATTTGAAATTGTTGGATTTGCTCGACGACAATTTGCTCTGCCCCTCACTATCGTTATACTTCTTTTCATGACTATTTATTTATTTCTGAACTCTTAGACATCCGCACTTCACTAGTACGGCATCCTGATTACCTTTCTACGACCTATTCTACTGCCTTTTATAGCTTCTTTCATGATTCGTCTCAGGTTTTTCACTGTTGGCGTTTGACCCTGCATCGTGACCACTCTCAATTTAATGAGTTCCTCATATGCCATACAGTCGTTCCCATCACCGCATCTGACTCCGGACATCCCGGACGCACGAACCGTGCTAGTAGTTCCTGCTCCGGTAATCAAGAATCCGATGTATCGATGCTCCGTTCCGGTAGAGTCTGACAAGACCGACCATTGTTTGTTTTTACTGCTACTCCACGTGTAACCACAGTTACATTAATATGCGTATTCATACCTCTCCTCACGAATGTGGGCTACAGATCGGTGCTCAGTACCACCAAATCCAAAGTATATACCCAATTAGAGAACATTCTACCGCGAGTATCGCTTATGAGGGGAACACTTAGCCACTTTTGCGTATCTCCCAGCACCACGCATTCTTCTCTTAAATTCATCATCTCCTCCATGACCTAATACATCTTCCTCTCATATTTACTTACCGTTATGTTAGGAGAGAAATAAAAGCACACACTAGCTGCAATTCATCCATCCGGACAATCATATACCCTGCCCTGTATTTCATATAATTGCAGCTTCCTGTTGTAGATTTGTTACCTACCCTTCCAGTCGCATCCACAAACCAGCCTATCGTCTTTACCGCTGTTGGGTTTGGCTCCATCGTAACCAGTATGTCTATGTGTTTTTCTAGGGCAGCAGCCTCGGCAAGATCATGGGACAATCTAGCCTTGTCCATATTGGTTGGAGTATCCTTAACCGCCTACTTATGTTTCCCGTATTTGCTATCTCTTTACCTGTCACCTTGACTCGACTGTTTCTCGGTCATTATACACTAGAATATATTGTGCGTATCTTTAACCAGACGGTTACCACGTCAAGTTTACTACGTAGCCAGGCACATTAAAATTGAGGTATATCGTTCCTCGTCTGCTTTCAGCAGCCAAATGACCCCGTTGCCACATCGGAAGCAGCACCATCTTTTTTTTTAGCCATTGCAGTTACATTGTTTGTGTCCAAAGGCCTTCCAGGGTATGTCTGGCCTTGCTTCTACCACCCGGTAAGATATAAAGTCCTCTCCAATCATTTTCATATTGGGAAATTTTTCAGCAGCGTCTTCTTTGACGTATATTATAGAGCTCTACATACCTTTTGTATCGCCTCATCCTTCTGTCCAAAGTTTGACTATATCACAGTTGATTTTTGCCTGTGGCTTCCTGTATTTCTTTCTTGATAACTTCTGTCGTATTGTCGAGTGAGATTTCCTGCACTAAAATTCTCTTTTTGACAATGCCCCCTTTTGCCATCTGGCCACGCATTTGTTCCATGAAAGTAGTTTTTTTTACTTTCTTAGCCATTTTTCTTCTTCCGCCTAGTTCCAGCTATATTCGCTTGTCTCTTATCTGTCTTATTCTGTTGATGTCCATTGCATTCTTTCGTGTTAAATTTTTTTTTTAATTTCCTTTATTAGATCTGGAACAACTTTTCGTTAGTTTTATTTATTATGACCACACACTTTTGTTCTCTTAGTTTGGTGGTGACACCTCTCCTTGTTATTGTTTATCCTACTAGCGTGATGATCACATCCTTTTCTCGTAAAGCTTACTTTAGTATTATTCTTTTTGTTTCTATCACAAGGATAACCGGAGTGTGGATTTTGACTTTGTTTCTTCCCTGCTCCTTCATCTTTTGTACTAGTTTTCTACTGACCTTGAGGAACTTTATGGTCTAGGGTTGTTCTTTTTTATTTAGAAGTTTAAATCAGTCCTTATTCTTTTTTAGTAATTGGCAAATTAATCTGCGGCACTGTGTATCACCGAACTTGCATACGGAAATTTTGACCGGCGTCACCAGTAACGTAAGTATGATTTTTTTTTATTGGAATTTGGAGGTAATTTATACAATGTTTTTGTTTAATTTAAGTTTCAATAATAACAAGTACAAAGTGGTCATCATCGGTATGTTATTTGCTTTAATTGCAATGGGGGGTTGGCTTCCTTAATTATATTTCTTCATAAGTTTCTCCATCTTAAGTAATACCAAGATCTATCCCCTTTACCAACATGTCTTATCTAAGCGTTTTCTCTCAGATTCTGTTTAGTCTTTCTTTTACTCAATCCAGGAACTAGTTTTTCTCAATTTTCCTTGTCTCTTTGTCTCTTTGATTCTCTGGCTCAGTCATTTTTAAATTATCTTTGTAAACGTGTACAGATTCAAGTATATTTTATATTGATATTCTTTAATTTGTTTATTTACCTGATGTACAGCAACTTAATTTGTTGTTGAATATATTCATTTTTCACATTTGTTTTTGCAATGAATACAAAATATAATTTTCACAGGATTTGTTTTTCGAAACAAATATATTGTGACAAAATTTGTTTTTGTTATATTATTTGTTTTCATCATTTATTTTTTGCATAATATTATTGTTTTATACATAAATTATTTCAGAATAAATAGTTTTAATAATTAGATTTTAAGGTAACATTAATTTCGACAAAAATTCTGCAATTGCTTGTTATTTAAATATAATTAATTTATTTAAGCAGGACAAATATTGTTTAAATACATACATATCGAACAAAATTAGACTAAGGCTTTAATCAAAGATCTAAAAATGGACAAATGCCGGTTTTTCAGTATTATTATTTACATGGTGTCACATTAATATATATTGTGTTTTCAAATAATATTAAAGCATTATGTCGTCATCGGTGCCAAAAGCGTTTTTAACGATCGAATATGACGATTAACTAATACAACTAAAATTGAATTAAAAGCGTCAAAAGAAAAGCAACATTTATTTTTTTTATAAATACTTCATTAGATTCGTGAACAGCATCTTTAAGTTAGAGTCTTATCTTAGCTATAAATTTAGCCGTTGTATACGCTGGACATTGTATCACTTTTACACTGATAGTGATGTTTGATAGCTTTGGAAAAGTGGCGATTTTGTAGCTATGGGTAAGTTTAGTGTGATCAAGTCGTAATCTGCTGAGGAGTACCTGATTTTGACGTTAAAATATTTGTAGTCTGTTTGATTTCACATCTCTTGTCATGTTTGGTTGAGAAATGATTTAGTTGTAAGTGGTTAGTTTAGAATAATAGGAATTGTTGCGTCATTTACAGCTTCGCATGCTGCTTTATAAGTTAATTAGTTATTTTTAACGCGTATGTAAGATGGAACCAGTTTAACCAGAAATTTGAGTCTGATCAAGAGTGTATTTGATCAAGTAAAAGTCTCCTTAAATTAAATCTAACTAAAATACCCAAAAACTAAGGGACGACTAATAATTACTTAGTCTAGGTTAGAGGTGCAGGTCAATGAATAATTGACATGGACAAGGAATAAAAGCAATCCGTTTTACACATTTATCGGTGTTCTTTCTCCATCGCCCATCGACAGTAGTGGTAGGTTGTATATAGGAGTTCGAATATACAGCGAGAGGTGCAGTTGGCGGCTGCTTAACAACCTATTTTAAAGCTCGGAATAAGTTGCAGGCCAACAATAACGTAGCTATTAGACGGGTGCCTGCGCATTCCAGTATTGAAAGGAATAAGGCTACCCATATTGCAGCTAAGGAAGTTACAGAGCAAGTGTATATTGGACTTAAACCATTTTAACCATTTTAGTATCAAAAGTATAAAACTGATATACGGAAGTGGCTAAAGGAGGCTCAATAAAATTTTTCCGTTCTAGATCAAATCTTCCCATTTTAGACCAGATGTTCCCATTTAAGATCAAATATTCCTTTTCTAGATCAAAGGTTTCCATTCTAAATCAAATGCATTATACATCAAATGTTCCTATTCTAGATCAAATGTTCCCATTTTAAATCGAATGTTTCCATTCTAGATAAAATAATCCCATTCTAGATCAAATATTTCCATTGTAGATCAAATGTTGCCATTCTAGATCAGACTAAGGAGGCTGTTGCTTTAGTCTTGTTGGAAAACCAAGTAACTGCTTTAAGAAGAGATGGAACCTGGGAGGTAGTACAGGTCCTCACAGGTCACGCTAACCTCGCGAAAAACCAACATGTACGTCGGCTCAGCCAATTAGCAATGTATTCCAGGTATAAAGAGAGGGAAGAGATAGAAGAAATATGGTAAGTTGCTTCTGATATTTGTATGTATCAACGTAACATTTTGAACTATGCATCAACCAGATTGATATTCAGTTTAAATCAGCGTGAAGTTCATTATTTTCTAAAACCCATTTTGTTAATATGCTTAAAATGCTTTTCATTAATTTGCAAATTATACCGGTAAGAGAACCCGGTTGATAAAAGCAGGGCTTTTTAAGCTTGTTATTTTTAGGAAACAGAATGACACTTGTCTGTCACTATAATAATGAAAACAGTTTTAACCCTAGAACACTCTTATGTATACGTAAAAATTACGTATCATTGCGAAAACTCGCTAATTACTCTCAAACGTGTTAACTCTTCCTCTTCAAGTGCCTCGAGTAGGCTATTGGTAATATTTTTCGCCAGTTGTAATATAAATCTCGACTAAGTAGATGCTAGAGTGTCGCGATCCCTGAGGGTCAACACGTAAATTTGACGTATGAAGAGCATTACTAGATAAATAAACGTACGTTAATTTGACGTGTCAAGAGTTTTATCGGACATTTTTTTATTATAAAATGAGTAGAAAGTTGCTAACATATGCCAAACTTGACCGGTTGATTTACGAGAGTAGTGAGAGTGAGGAAGAAGATCATATTGAAGTGGATAGCGCTGGAATTGATAGTGATTCTGATGACAGCATTGTTTATCCCGATTTTATTCTCGACGAAGAAAATGTGGAGGAGGAGGTGGAAAAAATTCTAAGATGTATATGGAAAAATACAAAGATTACTAAAATACCTACAAAAAAGCGAATACTACTTTCAAATGCTCCTAGGGCACAAAAAGAAGTGTCACCTAGTCTGAGTTTTGAAGGGGTAAGTTGATTTTATAATTCATTGGCTAGCCTGCACTTAATTTTATTTTTGTAATTTATAGGATGTTGCTGTCGATATTGAAACAATGATCCAACCAGACCATGCACAGAGAGGGGAGCCGTCCAGTACCAATTTTCTTCAAAAATGGATATCTTTGGGAAACCACGCCACAAGCAATCGGTAAAACACCTGCAATCAACATTGTCCATGTAAGGCCTGGTCCTAAGGCTGAAGTCAGGGGCATTTTAGAACCTTTGTGTGCATTCGAAATATTTTTCACCGATTCGATGCTAACTAAAATAGTGACATATACAAATCAAGAAATAAACCGAAAAACAAAAATTATGATTACGCTGCCCAAAGAACATCTGAAACCAATCTAGAAGAACTGAACTGAACTGAAGGACTGGCGCTCTTGGGACTTTATATACTTGCTGCAGTACTAAAGGACAATCACTTGTCATCGAATATTATGTTTTATACATCGTTTTCCCGTGCCAGGTACAGAGCGACGATGAGCAAATTTCGATTTGAATTTCTGACTGCTTGTATTAGGTTCGATAATAAGACAACTAGAGCTAAAAGGAGAGAAATTACTGCTTTTGCCCCAATATTAGAAATATGGGAGAAATTTATTAACGATTGTAAAACAAATTAAAAGTGCAGTTCATATTTGACAATTGATGACCAGCTGATGGGTTTTAGAGGAAAATGCAATTTTCGCATGTACATACCAAATAAACCTGCTAAGTACGGGTTAAAATTGGTTTTGTTATGCGATGTCGCCACCAAGTACTTGATCAATGCTAAACCGTATTTAGGCAAATCTACCCAAATAAATGACCTTCCTCTAGCCGATCACTTTGTAACTGTTTTAACAGCTCCAATTCACAGCACTAACCGGAACCTGGCCATGGACATCTGGTTCACGAATATTCATTTTGGCAGGGAAATTACTAAAAAAGCCCTATAATTTGACAATACTTGGGACGATCCGGAAGAATAAACCACACATTCCATCAGCATTATTGGAAAATAATAAGCAACGTCAGATCAACACGTCTATGTACGCATATAGCAAAACATGTTCCTTGGTGTCTTATAAACCTAAAAATAATAAAATAGTGACTCTACTATCAACAATGCATAAAAAGGGAACAATTATCACAAACACAAAAAAAACCCGAAATAATAATGTCGTATAATTCCACGAAAGGAGCAGTCGACACGTTTGACCAAATGTGTCAAAATATGTGTGCGAACCGCAAAACCAAAAGATGGCCGATGTGCATACTTTATAATATGTTCAATACGGCTTGCATCAATGCCTGCGTTACTTATTCGCATAACGTTTTTACTCAAGGTGGAAAACCCTTACAAAGACAGCAGTTTATGATGAAGCTTCATAAAAAACTTACAAAAACTTCTGAGGTCTTGGAAAAAGAAGATACTCCCGAAGTCGTAACAGAAAACCAAAAAGGTCCAAGGAAGTATTGCTCAATCTGTCCCACAACAATTAAACGAATGACGACCACTTATTGCCCGAAATGCAAAAACCTATTTGCGGAGAACACCAAATTGAGCAGTGTCAAAACTGTTATTGAATATGTTATTTTTTTATTGAATATGTTATTAGTAAGAGTTTTTTTTGTGTATTACTGTTTGCAACAAATATTTTGTTTTATATAATACATAAATTAATAAAACAAATATTTACCACTGTTCTTAGATTTGTTAATTCAATATACGTAAATTTTACGTGTTAAGAGTACAAAGCGTTTTATTACGTACGAGAGTGTTCTAGGGTTAAGTAAATTTTGTTAAATAAATAAATAATATTTGCACATCGTTTGGTTTTATTAAAGTATTTTTGTTGTTAAGGCTATCGTTTAACATTTTAAATATACTACTACTATTTGGGGGAGAAGAAGTATTTTCGATATTGATCTGATATTTTTCACTTTTTTCTATATACTCTAGAACCGCGGAGATGTAAAGATGATTGCTTGAATATCCTTTATATTTATGATAAGGTTTATTTTTATATAATTTCCTATTTATTTAAAGATACCACAAATACTACAAATATTAGCCGTCGAGAATTTAAACCACGATTAAAAATTTGTAAAGACACTAACGGTGAAATTCTACATGATAAAAACTCAGTTCTTAACAGATGGGCACAACATTTCAGCGAACATCTAAATATAAACGATATTGAAGGAGAGTACAATATAGAAAATGAACAAAATATACAACGTCAACTACACAGTGAAGACCCAACAAGAAGAGAAGTGTCAAATGCGATCCTAAAACTCAAAGACAATAAAGCCCCAGGAATCGATGACAACTGTTCGGAAATGTATAAAAAAGGTGGTGATCAACTTTTTGCAGCAATCCATAAACTAATAGTACTTATATGGCAGAATGAATGGGTATCAGAAGAGTGGCTGAAGGGAATAATATGTCCATTGCATAAAAAGGGAGATCAACTGGAGTGTAAGAACTATAGAGGCATTACTCTGTTAGCATCTGCGTATAAAATCTTCGGCAATGTATTATCTGAAAGACTTAAACATTTTACAAAGGATATTGTTGGTCAATATCAATGCGGATTTACTGCTGGAAAGTCAACTACACATCAAATTCAAGCACATAGGCAGATTCTAGAAAAGTCACTAGAATATAACATAGAAACACACCATCTCTTCATTGACTTCAAAGCAGCCTATGACAGAGTGAAAAGAACTGCATTATATAATGCAATGATAGACTTTGGGATCCCACCTAAGTTAGTTAAGTTGACCCACCTAATAATGCAAAACGTAAGCTCATGCGTTGGAATTGAAGGAAAAAACTCTACGTTCTTTGACATTAATAATGGTCTAAGACAGGGGGACGCGTTGGCGTGTCTGCTCTTTAATATTGCCTTGGAAAAGGCAATCAGACAATTAAATATTAGAATGAATGGAACTATTTTTAATAGATCGACACAAATTCTCGCATTCGCTGACGATATAGTTATAGTGGGCAGAAGTATGAGAGACATGGTGCAGTGTTTTACAAGGCTTACGGACGCAGCAAGTGAATTAGGACTTGTGGTAAACAAGGAAAAAACCAAATATATGTTGGTTTCTAAAAACCCTCGAAATATCCAACAAAGAATTCAAATTAACAACCATACCTTTGAGCAAGTCAAAGAATTTACATATCTTGGATCGCTAGTAAACGCAACAAACACGACAAGCAACGAAATAAAAAGACGCATAGCAATAGCAAACAGAACTGTTCACGGCCTCCAGAGACATTTAAAAAATAAAAATATAAAACCTGCACTAAAGCTTAATATATATAGGACCTTAATAAGACCAGTTTTGATATATGGGGCTGAAACGTGGATCTTATCTCAAAATGATAAAAGACTTCTTGGTATTTTTGAGAGAAAAATTCTTAGAAAGAATTTTGGGCTATGAAAATGGGCTATGGCGTCGAAGATACAACTTTGAACTGTATCAGTTATACACCGATCCAGATATTGTGAAATTGGTTAAAGTGCAGAGACTTAGATGGGCTGGACACATTGCTAGGATGTCAGATCACGAATACACGAAGAGATTACCATTTTCAAAACCAGAGGGCACAAGAAGCAGAGGACGACCACGAATGAGATGGATTGATGATGTGGAAGAAGACCTATAGATTCTAGGGGTTAGAAGATGGAGGGAAGTTGCCAGGAATCGACAGGAGTGGCGACTTCTTTGTGAGCAGGCCAAGATCCACAACGGATTGTCGAGCCACTTATGATGATTATGATTTATTTAAAGATGTGACGTGATCTGCAGTAGTCGTATTTATACAAGTATTATTCCATGCCATTAATTTCTCTTATTTTCTTATCATATATTATTTGCCCGTATCTTCAGAAATAAGAATATCAGTTGTACCTAAACTCATTAAATAAGTAATGGACATGGACCATTACTCCCCTAGATCTCTCACAGTGAAGTGAAAGCGATTTATATGCCTAGCCCGGTGATTAAGACTAACTATAAAGTAAGATTTAGAATTAGACATAACAGAAGTATCTATTATTTTAATTTTTTACTACTAGTAGCTCTGCTCTATAATTACTCCGGAATGCGTCTTTAACTTATTTCAAATTTATACTTGTTACTTGAAATATATCAGACATTTTATTTCTGAACAAAAAAAAAACAGAAATAAAAAACAAAATTGGAATTTATGTCTAGACAGAGAAATATATAATTTACTGTTCTTAAAGTTTAAAAGTTCAATTTAGTAAAACTTTGTATTTTAACCACTACAATACCCAAATACCATAATAATCGATTCACTAGACCACCCCTACATGAGCTAGGGACCAAGGGACGAAAATAAAACCTTTACAGGTAAATTAGTTTACTGAATGACCCTTATAATTTGAGTCAAAGTGGTCGCGTGATCACGTGTACATACCCTTTCGCCCCTCGGTGTTTTTAAGTAAGTATATGGTCACGTCACCCTTATTTCATATCAGTCGTTTGAAAATATTTTACTTTGTTGTTTTTTTAATGAACTTCTACTGTAAGTTGATTAAATTTATCGTAAATGATTTATATGTACTATTATTTACTTCATGGTAAGCGAGATTTTTAAAATTGATTTAATTTTCTAAATGATTTCTACTACAATAATCGATGTACATATTAAAGAAATTCTGACAGATACTTTGATTACTTCTCTTTAGACTAAAAAAACTAGATTTCGAACTTATTAATTACATACAAAACCGCAGGTTAAAAACTAATTAGAGTAGATTTAGCCATAAAAATAACAAGAATTGACATTTTGGTTGTCTATATTATATCCTAATATGTATAGAGAATAAAATTAACATATCTTAACTTGTTGTTTAAATTTCTGTTAAAAAAAGATTATAAACTGTTAAAATATACAAATCATAAACGTAATGTAATATTATTTATTACTTAACTCCACAATCTACTTTAATCACAATATTTGTTTAATGACTTGGTATTATTTTGCATACTATATCAGAGTCAAATGCGAAGGTATGCATTAGTTTGAACAATTAGACCACAACTCGGTGAATTTGCACTAGGAAGCAGAATTTAAGGAGACGAAATCTAATGAACAGATTTATTTACAAAAAACATCCAAACAAAATCTAGACTTCCTCGGAGCACAAAAAATTAACTAGACTTTTTCAACACTGATCAAAATTAATTGTAATAGTCATAGTGCTGTAGATTTATCCACAGTGGTCATAGAATATCATCAATTATATAAACTTGTTATTCAAATTTCACACAAAACTAGTCATTAACTGTTTATCTATTCAAAAGATTATTTGTATCCTTATGGTTTAATCTGGGGCACATTCAGTCGCTAATTTCAGAAAAGTACACCGACCCTTTTATTTGGAATGGCTTAAACGGTATCGGACAATATCGGTAAAGTCCAAAATCAGCGGATGTCAGACAATAGCTTCTTTTCTTTCCCCAATTCACTTAAAAATACAATATCAATATTAAGATAGTCAAAAGATGGTTGTCGTAGAAGATAGTCGATAAATGTTGGTCGAAGAAGACACAAGCTCTCGTAGTGTATTACCTTTCGTACTTTTCGTAGTGTCTTACAAGTACTTATTTATATGTATGTCGACTAAGAAAGTTTGAAAGAAATCTCGGTCCGTGTGTATCACAAACACTCGTTACTCGTTAATTTTACCATGATTTCTTGCGAAATTAGTGGAAATTTTAAGATCCGAAAGAAACCTGGCATAGACGGATTCATGCCGGAGACAGTGGAACTCGCGGCACTGAGATACCCGCAGGTTTTCCTGAGATTGTTAAACAAACTGCTTGTTTTTATACCGAGAGTTACAGAGGACGAGGAATTTTCGCGCAATAAAAGCATGCGCTGAGCGACCGCCAACATGGTTTTAGGGTCAAAAGTGACAGTCACAGAAGTGACCTATTTAGACACGCACGATACAAAGACATGGTGGCACTCATCCTACTTGATGTCAAGAATGCCTTTAATACGGCATCATGGAAAAAAATTATGTTCAGGTTAAGAGAATTGAGTGAGTACCTGGTCAACGTGATTGACAGATATTTTACTAACTAGTCCATAAGGGAAAAGATACCAGTATAAAGTTGTCGCAGAGTGTTTTGCAGGATTTGGCACTAGGTTTTACCATGTGGAATATCCTATACGACGGGGTATTGAGGCTACAGATACCAATAGAATGTACTGGTTGCGAAGGCGAGTCAGAAAACGGACATGGCTAATGAGGCTAACACAGCCCTGCGTCGTTTTAGTAGATGGATGAGAGAGAACGATCTACAGCTAGCATCTAAGGTAATATTTCTCAAAGGGAGCTGGGACAAATGCTCTCTTCGCTTTATAGTGGAAGAGGAGGAGCTTGCATGGGTTAAATCGGTTAAGTATATCTGAGTCTGCCTGTCGGAAGGACTAAGGTTCGAAGTACACATCCAAAACACAACGAGGAGGGTGAACCAAAGTCTGTAGGCGTTGTTACGGTTAATGCTGATCGTTGAAGGCCCAGGTAGCACCAAAAGAAGGGTGCTAAATAAAGTTTTCCAGTCTGTGGTAATCTACGCTACCCCCGTGTGGTGTAAAGCATGAGCAAGGATGTATGCGAGAAGAATGGATGAAATTATAGATAAGGAAGAGAAAGGGAGAACAATAGATTAGTGGCAGAGTGAATGAGCGAATGATATCGGAAAGTCAAGTTAGACGAAGGAGCTTATTACCGATCTAAGGCCATGGTAAGAATGTAAGTATAGGAAACTAGACTACTTCCTGGCGTAGATTCTGCCCGATCATAGTAGTTTTATAAAATTTTTCACACACGTAGAGTTTGAATACAAGCACCTAACCCTATTTAACATAATAATCACATATTATGTATTAAAGAACTTTAATATTAGTCTGTAAAGTGTATAAATTTATAATTTATTATTAACTTTGACAGTAGTTGAATAAAATTTGTACACTAAACGCTGATGATGCATTATTTTCCTAATTATTCCGTAGAGATAGAGTGGAGATTCCGTAGGTAATAAATTTGTAATGTCCCAGTTTTTAAGAGTTATAAAACATTTACAATTTAATAATTTTGTGATTCTCCTTCCTGAAAAAAAAAATTGTTTATAAGTAATATTTAAATTGAAATCTATTCCTACAATTTACTTCATATCTCCAAACCAGCCGACTACATCGGCCTCTTAACCCCCCTAACCTCTTCGACCCCCTTGAGCCCCCAGTCGCGCTTCATTAAAAACCACCCTCATTAAGATAAGTACCCATATTGCCATGCAGACGGCATCAGAAACGAGAGGATATAGCAAAGAAAAATTAGCGAAATCCTATGAAATATGAACGGAGTGGAGTTTAAGTACAAGAGGATGTGGATGGTTGTACATAAGCTTTATAAGGGTTGGATTAGGTAGACGGTTTTATATTAGGTAAGAGGAGGTTAACACTATTATATAATTTAAGAAATTTGAGAAATTATAAAACCTTGTTACCCATAATTATCACAGGAAAACCCCTAAATAAATATAAAATAAAGAATCACAAGTCCAAATATTACAATTTTGGGAAAATGAAAGAAACTGTCTGTTGGGTTATTTATTCTTGTTTTGAGTTTTTAATGTACATAAAAGTTTAAGTCTTTTATTTTATACATCAAAACAGAACGCAGATACGTTTGTTGTTTTACAGCTGTAAAAATACCGATATATCGAGCGTTGCAGCGAAAAATTAACAGTCAAAGCTAGCCACTGTGACAAGTTTAGTTAAAAACTAATCGGCAGTGATAAAAAAATAGACAATAAACAGGTGTTTATTGATGTCATCCGCTTAAGCAACCGCCACCTAAGCGTTAACCTCCGATGGCGAGCCACGAAATGCTACGTACTCTCTACGCTACTTTACGGAGTTGAAGGGTGGACGTTAACAGCAGCAACTATAAAGAAGTTAGCGGCTCTAGAAATGTGGCTGTATCGACGCATACTGAGAATACCTTGGACAGACAGAGTGACCAACACAGAGGTATTAAGACGAATGGGTAAAGAGGTGGAATTGTTAACAACTGTTAAAAGGAGAAAAGCGTCATACCTGGGTCATGTGTTCTATAATGATAAGTACAGTCTGCTACAGCTTATCGTGGAAGGCAAGATTGAAGGTAGAAAAGGTTTGGGCAGAAAGAGGAAATCCTGGCTGAGAAACTTGAGAGAATGGTTTCAAATACCAGAAGCTGCGAACATAATACATGCGGCACAAAACAGAGAAACCTATCGTTTGATGGTCGCCAATCTTCGGTAGAAGACGGTACATAAAGAAAGAAGAAAGATTGATGTCATCAGTTCACAAGTTTAGGTGACAAAAATAATTATAAATTATAAATACTTCTACTCAATATACTGTTGTCCAAATTGCATCAAACCCACTTATTTCATATATAACAGATAGATTCTCTTAATTAATCATGAAGAAGCTTGAACTTCCCTATATCCGATCTCGGCAGAAGCCCTTCAAGGTAGTGTGCTTGGTTCAACCCTATACACAAATATTACTACGATTGCTACGTATGCAGATGATACCGTCCTAATGGCTACTCATGTGAATCCAAATCGACCCACATCACCTTCACCTTAAAAAGAGGGAACTGCCATCTTCTTCTTCTTATGGTCCCCTATCCAATTAGTAGATGTTGGCGACAATTCTGGCATACTCCTCTCGGTCTTGTGTGGCTCTAAAGAGTGCATGGGCATCGAGATTCGTCCAATCCCTTGAATGTTTTTAAGCTATGAGTATTTATTTCTTCCAAAGACCCGTTTTCCTTCTATCTTCCATTCCATAAACTTTAAGAACTGTTACTTGGAATTTCGAAATATATGACCCAGATAAACAGTTTTTCTTTTTTTAATTATTGGCGGTAATTCTCATTCTCTGCCCATTCGAGATTTGTTGTGTGATCTGTCCTGGGAATTTAAAGTAGTCTTCTAAATACCCACATTTCAAAAGCCTCCCATCGGTTCTTCACATTGGCCTTTATGGTCTAGGTTTCTACACCATATAGCAGTATGGAGTAAATGTAACATTTTACAAAGCAATATCGAAGTGTTAAGTTAAGGCTGCTAAGGCTGTTAAGAACTGCCCTCAGGTATATATAAACCGAAAATTACTACCCGCTAGGAACGATGTCAAATATCTGAGTATCCACATAGACAATAACCTAAATTGGGGAAAACATACATGGTCCAAACCGACTGCAACTGGGCATGCTTTACAAAATAATGTACTGGTTTAGAAATCGGAAGTCAGGTTTAAGATATACGAGATTTAAATTTGGGGAACTGCCAGTAATACAAACTTGCAAAGGTTACAAAAAATTTAATCCGAAGTCCTATATGATGTCTGCAATGCCCCATGGTATGTGCCAAACGATGTTTTTTATCATGACTTAAACGTTAAGACTGTTAGAGAAGCAACCGCCATCCAGTGGTACACTACTTTAAGAGACTATCATCTCATCCAAAATCCACTCGCCAGCGACCTCCTGACATCAGCACTGCCTAGAAGACTTTAAAGGTTGGATCATCTAATTCTCTCCACCACTGGGAACTAGATAAAATGTTTTTTAAAATTAAGAATAGTTGTTTGTATAAAAGTAAAAAAAATCGGTAATGTAAAATAATATAGGTAAAGGGTGCTCACCACTGGGTGTAGCTCCCACTGTGTCAGGTTTTCTGTCTTTCAAACATATCGTTTATTGTTTAATTGATTACAATAATAATGAACAGATTACAATAAATAAAGGAAGTTATAAAATTATACATTGTTAAAAATAAAAATTAAATTTGTTTGTAAACTATTTTTTTTATAAACAAAAATTTAAACTGGACTTGTACTATTATTATTCTCAAGGTATAAAGTTAAATCAAGCAATTCAAAGAAAATAAAAAAAAAACACTTTTATTTAAGTATAAAAACAAAGACAAATGGGTCTTAGTGAACAACCTAATCACGATTTTCTATGTTACTGGTTGGCCAGGATGTAATATAATAACAAGCAATTGGACTTTTTGTCATAATGAGAAAATAAATCCAAAATCTAATTCAAGATTTACCCTAAATCTGTATTTTCTATTTTTTTTTCCCGGTTTTTTATAGCGTTCTTTGCCTTCCGGTTCCCAGTATCCAGCTACGTTGGTCATTCCATTCGCCAGGGTGAAGGTTTCTTTCCGACATTGCCTTCTGAATGCTGCCCAGCCAGGATTGTTTTGGCCTTCCTCTCTTCCTTCTTTCCCTTGGCGTCCATTTTAAAATTTGGTTTGGCAGCCTGTCGTCGTCCATTCTTTTCACATGACCATACCAGATCAGTTGTCTCCTTTGAATTTCGTCAATGATGGTTGACTTGACTTCCATTATATTTCTGATATGGTCATTTTGTATTCTATCAAGCCTTGATTTTCTAGCTGATCTTCTCCAGAAGTCCATTTCCAATGCAAGTAGGCGTCGCTCAAGGGATTTAGTAAGTTGCCATGTTTCGCATCCATAGAGCACTATACTTTTAAAGATGGAGTTAAAGAGGAGATGCTTTCTTTGATTTGATAGTTCTTTTGACCATAGCATTCGGTTTAGGCATCCTATCACCCTTTTTCCTTTCACGATTCTTTGCTCTATCTATTTTTCGGTGCACCCACTCTTGTTGATTGGTGTTCCCAAATATATGGCAACAACATGTATGTATGTATTTTCTTAACGTTGCAAAACAAACAGACGACGAATGCACTGGCATAAGGATTTATAATGTATCTACGTCATGCCAATTCGTCTAGACAGAAATTCCTTTATGAAAACAGTTTTCTAATAAGTACCCCATACTGGACTAAAATAATAAAAATAAAATAGACTGTTTAGGTTTGATTTCGTTACAGCATACTACCATTGGCTGATATGAATATTTCTACCTCTTGGCTTAGAGTTTACCATAAGTTTGCTTTGATAAAGCCAAGAGGCAGAAATATGCATATCAGCCAATGGTAATACGTTGTAACGAAATCAAACATAAACTGCCATTTTATTTTTTGTCACAACTTTGGTTATTAACCAGAAATGACATAAAAACCATTACCAAAATATATTCGATCGAGCAATACGCAACGATCGATATATTATAATATGTACTATTTCTGCGACCATGATTTAACACTTCCGGTCATACCTTTTTAATCGGAATAGGTAAAACAAAATCCGAAAGTATATAAACTGCGAGGCATAAATCAGGAATATAGCTAAATATTAAATAAACAGTAATACAACAATTATACCCCAGTATATATCAATTAAGTCACCTATCTACCTATATCTATCTATTTTTTGATTAGTAGAAGTAATTAAATTAAATTTAAAAGTTGTTTATAGTATTTAAAATAAAATGTATAAAATAAAGCTGAAAAATCATTTGAATAATGGAAAAATTACTGGGCACTATTTTTTATCTGGAATATCTGGGAGCCGTATTATCTCGTGGTTATTGAAATTTATACTGCGTCATGAATGACATTTAAATGACATTTAAGCAAAAAAGGGACTTTTTTCGTTCATTTCAATGTTGTAAAAAAACTACGCATTCTAATTCTAGATAAAAACGTTCAACAAACAACTTTCTTGAAAATACTTTCTCCTTAAAACGAGATTTTCTAAATTAAAAAACGGTTACAAACAAAAAAGTTATAGCAAATTAAACCCGAAAGTAAAGATGTTTTTCAATTGTTTATAATTACTAAGATAAGCAATAAAAATATTTAAAGCATATTAAAGTAAGTTTTCAAGTTGTTACTAAATTTGAGAAACATGGGCACAACCGGTCAAGTAGTTTTTCAACAATTATATTTGTTTATCTTATTTGAGAGAACAAATATCATTTTTAAATGACTGTACAGGTACTTTTGTCAGTACTTAATATGTTTTTTAAACTGGTTCTCTTTATAAGGTCTTAAATTTTCATGTTTTTTAAAAACTATAATAATTTTTAATTGTTTAAATACAAATAATTGATGCAGAATGAAGTACCATTACCATTGTATTCGCAATATCCTTAACTTATGCCGCGCAGTATATATTTGTTCTCATCTTGCGTAGGCGCGTTTAATAATATATCGCTTGTACTATTTCGGCGACTTTAAAAGAATACTTCGGGTTACAACTTTAGAATCAGAAAGTCCGAAGGCAAAATTCTCACCTGTAGTACCACCTTGGAGTTATAAGCTCTTATTCGACACCTCATTTGTACTTTTTTTTATAATAAAGAAGGAATTGTGTTCACAGACAGACAGACATACAGACAATAATAATTCATGATCTTCACATTTTAAGGCGGTAAAATTGGTGAAAAGAATAGAACTCATCATAATTCATTATTTGTTTAATATCATTTTGCTTTATTTTAAGTTCATTGCAGTTGATCCATAATAGGCTTTATTGGTAGGAATATCTGATCTAAGGTTCTGTTTTAGTAATTTAAAAGTATACGATATAGCTCCGTCAATATTACCGTATAAGTGTTACATTTTACATCCATGTCACCCATTACAAAGAATACACAATCTTAAAAATTAGTAAGTTCGTCTCTGTATTAAATTTGTGTAAAGGAAATATTAGGGATAACATTTGTGTATTAATTGTCAGTTATTTGGTTGAATTATATGAAAGTCGAGAATATTCAGAATTAAAATTACTACATACAGACGGTTGGCAACTTTACTTAAACGTTAGGCACAAATGGCGAACCACATAGACTTATGAATTCTGTCGTATTCCTTTTTTAATTATATGTAAATTTTGTATAAAACTATTTCGCTCGCTTGAGATATACATTAATATATAATATTTCATTGCTTATATAAAAATAGATAAATATATCTTCCTACACATACGAAAATAAGGACACTAAATCCCACACACAGTCGCTTTTTAATGTAGGTGTGGTTCTGAACTTATTTTCTTGTAACATTTATATAATTTAGGCCAGGCAATAAAGCTGTAGAAAGGCCAAAACGTACCAACTTTTTGCAGTTGGATGAATCTGAATTAAACTTTTGCATTTGATTTCTATGGTGTCACGAAATTTTGTGAATAAAAATGATAATTTAAAATTGAAAATTGCATTATTGAACTAGGAAAATGCATTATCCACAGTGCCTTTCGAAGTGATGAAAAATGATAAATTTAATTTGGAATTAATTTACGGAAATAAGTTCATTACGACTACTTGGACGTTTTTGAGGTTACTAAACACGAATATCATGACGGCGATAGTCTACGAGGTACCTGATATACCTGGGTACCGTCTTCTGGACTTTTGTGGAAATTCGATACAAAATCAATACAACCTCGTTACTCGGGGGATTTTTGGGTCACTGATCATGAATTTTATGGTCACCGATCCACAAACTCTAAGAGACCAGACCTGCATTAAGCACAAGGTGTCTTGGATACCATCGCCGACATGGTATTAATGTTTAGCAACCCCTAAACCTCCTAGTAACGATTTTGTACTGATTTTACATAGAATTTACACAAAACTCTAGGAGCCGAGTTCGTCCTGAGCCCAAGTGCCTTGCACACTATCCACGACATGATATAAGTGTTTAGCGACCTGAAAAACTACCGAATAACGGGTTTGCACTGATTTTGTATTGAATTTCCACAAAAATCTAGAAGTCGAGACCGTCCTGGGTACCAGGAGTACGAGTAAATATTTATCAAAAAAATTAGAAATAAATATTTGTAAAATAACATTAAAAATTTACCCCAATTCAATGTTTAAATATGTTAGTCGAAAAGAAAATCATTTAAATATTACAAAAATCAATCCTACTTCCTAATGATTACCAGAAGTTAGAATGAGATACCTTGCTGGCAAAATATTGGTAGTTTAATCAACTCCTAATGTAATTACTATTTATTAATTAAAGGTAAAATACAAACATTTTGTATTTTGAGAACGATTTCCGAAGTGGAAATTGAAACGTCAATAAACGTAATTTAACCTTTAATTGTCGCTTATTCCCATTTAAATAGTAATTACTTTAAAATGCCACAAGAAAATAGCTTCAGAACAATATTAAGAAACTCCTAATGTGACATAACCTATAAAAGTAATATAATATGAAGAGTAAAGGGCACTGGTAAAAGATGTACTGTTTTATTATACTCAAAATACGAATAAATAAAGTGTATATTATCTTCAAATTTCTACTTTCAATTCTTGGATGGCGCCATATGCGTCTGTACGAAGTTATTCTATTATTATTTTCTTTGACGGGAAATATTTGATTTCACGTTTAGGGTTTCTACCCAGTTACTCTGATGAGTAACTTTTAGTTTTACTATACGTAAAATAAAGTCTCTAATACGTAAAAAAACTGTTTTTTATATCTTTATTTCCTTGTATTTGGAGTATAAGAAACCAGTTCATAAAAGGTTGTTGCCTAGATCAGGCAACGACCTTTAGATTTCCCATGTCGTTCCATTCCTTTATTAGAAAATTGTGGAAGGCACATATTTGAGCTAAAATCTGAATTTTGGTTTCAAACACCTAGAAATCTTCGTTACTGTTTATTCTCAGATGGCGCTGTATGCGTCTGTATAAAGTTATTTTATTGTTAATTCTTTTGACTAAAAATATTTGATTGCAAGCTTAGGGCTTTTACCCACTCGCTCTGATTTGTCCTTCTAGGACGAAATACGTATAAGCGAATTGTAGAAAAACCATATTTAAAATAAAATCTTAACTGTCTTTTCTATATCTAAATCTAATTTGAATTTAAAAATAGACTTTAATTATACATAACAATGTCTAGTCTCCAAACCTCATCAGAACAATGTGATCCAATTGTAAACTTATAGGTAATGCTAGATTTTTACATTCTACACATAACTGCAAGGAAAACCATTATAGAGATTGACAGGCTAACCCTGATTGAAGATCTAGAGATATGCCATTGTATCACACCATACGTAGACATTATATCTGCAAGATTCATACAAATGACATAACGTTCATATATTATAGTAATGGGTCAAAAATATTGATACTGGTGCTATCACGTACTCTCACCTATTTACCTCTTTTTTTTAAGCAATAGGTTTTTATCCCCAAGAGTCCACTGAAAAAGGCATTAACTTAGCAAAATAATTTATTGTTATAGAAAGTCAAGGACAGTCTGACAATCAGAACTTTGCAGTCTACAGTTTATGGTCCGTAACAGATTTTAACTATAAATTGACTCTTAAGCAAATAGCGAAGCACAGGAAAGTAATTTTTATAAGTGCTAATACTCCTACACTCAGACTAGAGTTATTCTGAGCTATACCAAAAAGTCGCATGTTGAAAGAAATGAAAGTGTAGTCTATTGAAAAATTTTCCGTTTGCCAATAAAGTAAAAAGATTAGTACACTTTTCTGATAGAGATGCAAAAATATGATTAGGATTAGGATCAAAAGTCTGAATTTATGGTAATCATATGTCAGTCATCAGAGACGAAAATACCACTAAACCTCAAAAAATCACACGAACACGCCAAATTTTGCTGAGAATGTCAATTCTGAGATTCCAAAAAAGATGCAAAAAAGTTTACCAGTTTTACTTCCCGGTTCTCACTAAGATCGCCGTTTGTGAAGGGGAAAAATGGAAAAAATCAATTTACTAAAAATCTGTACGCCGTAGAAAAAAATATTTTAAATAGAAAATTTAGCTAAAATAATTTTAAACAAAAATGTTATGTAGCAGTTTTTCTGTAGAATGTACCGTTCTCTTAGAAATAACAATTAAATCGCCCAGAGATTTTCATTGTCAGGTATGCGCTCAATTCTATATCTTCTGATCATTGTGCCCTATCGAAAATGCGTTTTAAATGTAAATAGAGCAGCTTAGATATGTAATTTTTAAAGTTAGCAGCAAATAAAGTCAGTTTCAACAAAAGTGTTAAATAAATAAACGGTTAGAGATTTTAACCATTTTTAAGGATTCTCACGAAATCAATAATACAAGTATGTATCACTTCCATTGACCGGTCACTATGGAATTTTCATTAATAGATGGCAATATTCAAAACATGTAACCTGAAATTTCGGTTTTGAGTTTTGGCAACAAATGTGAGGTCATTGCAATATGTCTAAACAACGCTAAATTTAAACTTTTACAGTACAAACGATCAAAAATATATTAAACTGCTTCTTTTTGATTACACAAGTACCTTTTTCGAAACGATACAACTTTAGCTACATATTCCACCTAATACCGTTCTCGTGGAAGTATTTCCCGTGACGTACAATCGTTTGTGATATGAGTGTTTAAATTCAGCGTTTTTTTTTTGGTTGTATATCAAATAGTTCACTTTTGTTGTTAAAACTCACAACCGAAATTTTAGGTTACATGTTCTGAAGATTGGGCTCTAATAATAAAATTTTCATAGTGACCGGTCAATGGAAATGACAAATTTTATTGATCTTACGAGATTCGTACAAAATGGGAAAAAATCATCATCATCACGTAGCGCTACAACCCTGGGTGTGTCTTGGCTGACTGTACAACTTTTTTCCAATTTGTTCGGTCTTTTATCAACCTAGGGTCAATCGCTAAACGTTTATTTATTTAACACCTTTATAGAGACTTTATTTGCAATATTAAACAAAAAATTTATAGAAAAGCTGCACTTTTTACCATTAAAAACCATTTTTATTTTTGTCGATTGGACAATCATCTCAAAAAGATATCGCATTTTTACCACCGAGTTGATACGAATTTTAATTAAAATTGATTTCGCACGCGTATATTACATTAAAAACCACCGGTCGCTTCAAGCGTTGTTTTTGGGAGAACGATTCATTCTACACAAAAAGTGCTAATTAATATTTTTGTTTGAAATTATTTTAGCTACATTTTTTATTAGACACATTTTTTTCTACGTCGTACACGTTCTTGGTAAAATGTTTTTTTTTTTTTCGGTTTTCCACCTAAAAGGGCGGATTTAGAAGAAAGCCTTGTAGTAATAGTGGTGAATTTGTTTGCATTTTTACATAATTACTCAGACATCTTCTTCTTTAAGTACTGTCTTCATTAGTGCCGGTTGACATCTATCAATCTAGGTGAACTGTATGGGGTGTTGTTACCGTTCTCATTAGTGTATCTAAATTGAGTCCTTTTTAATCACGGATGGTCTTTGGCTAGGACCACACCCTACTCTCCAGCCCTCTATGTTTCTCTCTATAATTAGTTTTGGAACCTCAGATCTGTGATGTCGTGGCATATATGTGCTATATGTCCTCACGTTTTTTTTATCTTCATTTAGGATTTATGTTAACAGTTCTCTGTTTTTCTAATCTGTTCAAAATATTGTCATTTGTGACATTGATCCAACTAGGTATTCTAAGCATACGCTGTTATATCCACATTAATTTTAAAGTCCTTAAGGCCGTTCATTTTATTTATGTTCATGTTCCGAACCTGTACTCTTTACAATAAGACAAATTACATGTAGAATTTAATATCAACCTAACGGCAACAATCAATCCAACGGTATCCAAATGAACTTCAGTAAATTTTTCTATAACCACATATTTCGTTTATTTCAATCTTTGAGTCCTAGATTCGATTATGGTGACTGAACGTGTGAAGGTCGTTCTGTATGTCGAGAATCGTTGTTTAGGTTTTTAAAGTGAATATTTGGATTGTAAATTTACTAAATTTTGGACATATAAACATAAAAGTGTAGTGTATTGGAAACTGCTGTTGACTCTTGCCTGCGAGTAAGCGTAAATGTAATATTTAATATCTGACTATAATTGTTGCACTGAACTGTTTATTTTGTTTATCTTTGAACTTTTTTGTGCTCATTAGTGAAATACTAATATATTTCAAATCGCCTTTCGCTTTACGCCAATTTTAAAGGCAACCAGTAATACGAAATGGTGTGTTGTTGTTATCTAGATACTGGCCAATAATTACAACCACTATGGATAATCCTAAACCTGTTGCTTTTGACTACAAGGGCAACAAAATTGAACAAACTACTTCAAATGTAACTAAATCAATAATGTTAACGAATGACGGAGAAAACAATACACCTACAACTTCATACGTTGCTGCAGCCAAAACAAGACCTAAACCTATTTTTCCAAAAAAAGAACAAGCAATTATCATACATTCTCATCCCAATCTTGTGTTATTGGACTACGTTAAAGCAGTTGGAAACATCGTTAATCCCAAAAATGTTTGTTTTGCATCGAAAATATCAAACAACCGAGTGTGTATCTACTTATCAAGAACCGAACTTGTAGACCAGCTTATATTAGAGCATTCCACTGTAACTGTAAATTCCGTTGAGCTGAGTATAAGAAGACTAATTTCCCCAGCTAAGAGAATATTAATATCAAATGTCTGTCCATCCATACCTAACGAGGTCATAGAACAGGCACTCAAAGATTTCGGACTTCAAATGGTGTCGCCTATATCATTATTAAAGTCAGGTATCCCAGGAGATGAGTACTCGCATATTATGAGTTTCAGACGTCAAGTCTACGTTATTCCAGCTACTGAGAACTACGAGCTTCAAACGTCACTTTTAATACAGCATGAGAATATTGCATATAGAATATTTTTGTCTACAGATCGTATGGAATGTTTCCTTTGTAAACAGCCTGGACATACAGCAAACAAATGTCCTAACATAAATACACAAACAACCTCATTGCCGCAATCAAATAATTTATCATCAACATTGTCAACAACTACAATAGTTGATACAAATTCTGAGAATATTCAAGCAACTACATTATTACCAGCACCAGGTGTCAAACGACTGCATTCATCAACTAATGACACAAATTCTCTTGAAGACCAGACATCCGACGTTGATGTAATGCCCCCTCCTGAGCACTCCTCCAGCACTGATAAACCAAAATTAGTTAAGAAGAAACCTAGGATGCAGTCCACAAACGAAGCTATTCTATCAGAAAACACAAAGACAATTATACAAAATCTCTGTAACACAAATCCGAATGACTATTCGTTAACAGCTGATCAGATTATTGCATTCCTCGAGAACTCATTTGGCAACGGCAACCCAGTAATCGAAGCTCTGCAAATTACTACAGATATACAGGTCCTGCTGGACGATATGTATAGGATATATCCTTCGTTAACAGAAAGATCTGTTAAGGGTAGAGTTACTAGAACAACGAAAAAATTAAAGAAATATTTAACTACAGATAATAGCAACGCTGAAGTATCACAATCATCAACTGACGACGATTATCTCTCAGATACGTCACAAAAGTACCAAAAATCTACCTTTTAATTACTTAGTTACTTTTCAAATTAATTCAATGGAATTGTGACGGATTCTATCCGAGATACGAAAGAATCCAACAATTGATCGCAGAAACAGAAGCAGATTTTATATGTTTACAGGAGACAAACTTTAAAGATACCAAAATTGGACAACTTAAAAATTACGAAGGTTACCATTGTCTACGAAAGGACTTCCTGAGAGCCAGTGGCGGCACCTCAATTTTTGTTTCCAGAGATCTGTTTTCTACACATCACATACTCACTACTGACATTGAAGCAGTCGCAGTCTCCATCTGGTGCCCCAGCAAAATTACAGTATGCAGCATTTACATACCACCTAATTACAAACTTTCAGAAGAGGAACTGTATGATTTAATCCATCAACTCCCCACTCCTTATCTTCTTGTGGGTGATTTCAATGCACATAATATTATGTGGGGCTCTGATAAAACATTTGGAAGGGGAAAAGTCATTGAAAATGTATTAAATTGTTCTAGCACTTGCCTATTAAATACCGGATCAAGCACATACTGCAATATATCTTCTGGCACATTTTCAGCAATTGATTTAAGCTTTTCTGACCCAAAGTCATCATCTCTATTAAACTGGCATGTCCTCGACAGTCTCTTTGATAGCAATCACTTTCCAATTCTGATTTCAAATAGCGAGAATAAATCTAGCAATTATAATGTACCCAAATGGCGAATCGCCAATGCAGATTGGATTGGCTTCTGCTCGTATCTCGAAAAAAAACTTCCACTTTTGTCTCTTTCTGATGACGTAGACGTATCTCTGAACCTTTTTATCCACTGCATTATCTCTGCAGCTGATTTACATATTGGCAAAACTTCTACAACCTATAGACGAAAGAAAGTACCATGGTGGAATAAGGACTGTGAATATGCAGTTCGTCAATGCAAAAAAGCATTAAACAGATATCGAAGAACTCGAAATAACGAAGATTTTGTGCAATTTAAAAAACTAAAGGCCAGAGCAAAATACGTGCTAAAAGAAAACAAGAAAATTTCATGGAGAGAATATACTTCATCACTAAAAACCAACACTCCTTCTGCCGAAGTATGGACGAAAATACGACAAATGCAGGGCCGTAAGACAAGTTTTGGTATTCAAAGTATAAGCTATGAAAACATCGTTATCAATGACACACAACGCATTGCCAATTTACTAGCTGATACGTTTGAACAAAAATCCAAAAGACAATACTCAACTAACATATCATCAGACACATTAACCGAAAAGGCCTCCACAATAAAAACTGTACAAGAAATTGATCCTATTAACACACCATTTACCTTAGAGGAACTAATGACGGCACTCGATTTGTGTAAAAACACAGCCTCTGGTCCAGATGACATTCCTTTCATATTCTTAAAGAAATTATCGACTCCTTGCATCATTGTTTTATTAAAATTTTACAACGGTATTTGGAACAGTTATAATTTTCCTAAGCTTTGGCGAGAATCATATATTATACCAATTAAAAAAGTTCATAACCAAACACAAAGCTTATCTAATTCATATAGGCCAATATCACTGACGTGCACCATGTGCAAATTAATGGAGAAAATGGTAAACAAAAGATTGGTCTGGTTTTTGGAAAAAAATAGAGTTATTTCACCGGCACAATCCGGTTTTAGATCTCATCGCTCTACATCAGATAATTTGGTAATTTTACAGTCACATATTTCCGACTCTATGGCCTGTAAACAAGATTTATTAGCAGTCTTTTTTGATGTAGAAGGAGCCTTTGACACTGTTCAAAAATCTATAATACTCCAAAATCTTCAACAATGTGGACTTGGTGGAAACATATTCTACTTTGTGCAGAATTTTTTAGATGATAGAACTTTTAAAGTTATTTTAAACGGAAAGCGGTCATCTACTCGTATCCAACATAATGGAGTACCACAAGGTTCTGTTATAAGCACAACTCTGTTTAGTTTGGCATTTAATGATGTAGGCAAAAGTATTCATCTTCCAGTTAAACACGCATTATACGCTGATGACCTTGTACTCTTTTGCAGAGGAAAGAATACCGAAACAACCTGTCGACTAATGCAAACAGCCATTGATAATATAGAAAGGTGCTCGAGGCATATTGGGCTTTCCTTCTCTTCTCAAAAAACTAAAATCATGAGATTTAGCAGAAAAACGACAAAAGATAATCCAATTTTGACATACAACGGAGTATTACTAGATGTTATTGATCATCATAAAGTCTTAGGACTGACCTTCGACTCCAGACTTACTTGGAATACACACATACAGGAAACAAAAGGCAATTGCTTAAAAAATATTAATATTCTAAAAAGTTTAGCACATTTTCATTGGGGAGCCGACGAAGAGGTATTGCTTACAGTTTACAGATCCATTATTCGCTCAAAAATGGACTATGGTAGTTTTGTCTATATGTCTGCCTCCAAGTCACATCTGAAAGCTCTTGACTCCGTACACAATACGGGTCTTAGAATCTGCTTAGGTGCCTTCAGATCTAGCCCAGCTCAAAGTATGTACTGTGAAGCTAACGAACCACCACTCTGGTTAAGGAGACAACATCTTCTTTTGTCATATGCAGCTAGCTTATCAACCAATCCACAAAATCCAGTCTATCAACTAATTATACAACCAAATAATCTCATTAATCATTCTCAGACCACTAGAGCTGCACAACCCCTCTCTTGCATACTAAACTCTATTCTCGATGGTTTTGATCTTTCTGCAACTTCACCCTTTCATATCTCTACACATCCTCCGTGGCATAAGCAACTTCCGAATGTCAATACTTCCCTTTGCTCTTTTAATAAACATGATACTCCTAAAGCTGTAATTAAACAATTGTTCCTAGACATACGTAATCGAAATCAGTTTCGTAAAGTTCTTTATACAGATGCCTCTAAAAATGATGTAGGGGTGGGTAGTGCTGTTGTTTCCTCTTTCAGCACTACAAAACTAATCAAACTTCCTGCCGTTTGTAGTGTATATACTGCAGAACTATATGGTATCGTCGAGGCTTTTCGTATGTTGGAACCAACTGACCGCAATGTAGCGATTTGCACGGACTCCTTATCGTCAATACAAGTAATCAAAAACATGTTCTAAGATCATCCTCTGTTAAATTTAATACATGACATATATAATAAACTTACGGATCATGGAGTAAGTGTCACTATTGTCTGGGTACCTTCACATGTAGGAGTTGTAGGAAATGAGGCTGCAGATGTAGCCGCAAAAGAAGCTTCTACTTTGGATATACCTATATCAAATATCCAGTTGCATAATGATATTAAGAAAATTTTTAAAAAGCGTATATATGACAAATGGCAAGCTAATTGGAACACAACTCAGAGTCACTTACACGATATACAGCCAGTTATACCTTCCTTAGAGCTACCACCCATGCCCAGAAGACACAAAGTTATTCTAAGAAGATTAAGACTTGGACACACTCGTCTTACACATGGCTTTCTAATGGCATCTACCGATCCACCTTCATGCGGCCATTGCAGCAGTCTCTTAACAGTCAATCATTTTCTTATAGAATGTCCGCATTTTTCTGCTAAAAGAAAACAACACCAGTTGGGAGATAATATTAAAGCAATGTTAACTGAAACTCAGAAATTTGTAAACCTGTTTAATTATTTAAAAGACATTGAAGTGCTTAGTAAACTCTAAAGTTTAATAATTATGTGTAACGGTAAAATTTGTAAAAAATAAGTACTGTATATTGTCAAATGTAAAATTGTATATACTTTATATTGTATTATACTGTCATCGTGTCAATGACCTCGTAGTCGAGACACGTTAATTATAATAAAAAAAAACAAAAAAAAAAAAAAATCTTTGAGTCCCACTGGAACACAATCAAAAGTGCATTACATGAAATCCGGCAGACTGTTGAATTTGAACTTCCAAATATCTCTAGAAACGAAAAAGCTGTCATCCGAAGATTAAGAATAGGACATACCCGATTCACATATGAATATTTAATGAAGTCTGAGCCGAAGCCCAATTGCCAAATCTGCTCAAGTGTATTAACTGTGAAACACATCCTGATTGAGTGTCCCCAGAGTGCAACATATACTCAAGTCTAATATCAAAGACGTTTTAATCTCGCCCGATCAAGTCTTTACCCCAATTGGTTTCTTAAAAGACATTCAGTTGTTCAACAGAATATGACCCCTTGTTTTCCATGTACTTTACTTATATGATATTATTTAGTCATAGGTTCTAAGCTTATAGATTAACTGTAGCAATTAGTTACATATGCTTATTGTAATTATTATACAAAATATTGTTTGTGTGAATGGTCATTGCAGCCGTGAAACATTAATTTAAATAAAAAAAAAATCTTTGAGTCATGCATCGATTTTTTTCCTCGTAGTTAATAGCTAAAGCTTTTTGTAGCTTAAAAGAAAGCTTTGTGTAAAAATATTTTAACAAAAATTTAAACTATATATTTGCCAATATCAATATTTATTTATTTAATGAAATATTTAATATATCAATTCCAATTCACTTTAATAGATGAAATTTAATTCCTTTTTCCATGGAACTATTGACGTAAACGTCAATAATGTATTCCAAAAATGATACAAACTTTTATCCTTTTAATTTTATTTCCAGTGCATGAAAATTAACATTAAATTAATCATTAACCATATATTTTAAAAGTTTAATTAAATTGGAATACAAAACCTATTTTAACAATATTAATCGACGTTGGGCGATAATTCCACTATAATACAGGATATCTAAAAAAGTTATGTACATAAAATGTAGAAAATTATATTCTCCAGGCTTGGAAAATATATTATGCCAAATTTCACGTGGTGATTAATAACTACGTTGTAAAGCAAACATACAAATTTTTAAATAGGACGCTTATTTAGTTCCTCATATTTAGATTCCTCTCATAAACGCTGTTCTTACAATGATGCTTCACATTACTCTACAGAGTATTTAACAAGTTAAGACCATTTTTACATCGATTTCGCTATGAAATACACACACTGTATATAAAAAAGAAATACATAAATAATGATTTATTTTACATAACTAAAGCTATTGATGCAAAAAGAAAGCAGTTCCATACTTTTACGATTTTTCGTTTTTAATTAATGTACATTAATTCAAGGGCGCTCTATCGACTATTCCAAATACTAATAAATTTGCTAAATAGAGGTATGCGAACCAGGACAGTCCCCTTTCTGGTGATCACAGCTTTGGGTTAACTAAAAAGGAGAAAAGGAGAAAATGAAAAAAGGAAAAAAGTAAACGAAAGAGGATTGAGAGGATTACCGAAAGAATGGATTGCGCTGGTAAAAAATACATACCGCAAATGTATAATGGTTCTAGTTTTCCAAGAAATAATTTTGAACTTTAGTGGTCACTTATGTGGAAATTTTAAAAAGTGCGTGTCAAATCAAAGAAAACAGAATGGACTACAGTATTTCATCTAGTTCGTTTCTTAAGGACCTATTTATTCTCCAGAAACATGGGGTTACATTGACTTAACCTCCTATGTTATAACGCCTCTACTCTGGTCCGTTACCTGTAAAGAGTCAAAATACTTCCATGTAAAGGAATTGGTTTTGATGTGCTTCTGATTGTATGTGGTTTAACAAAATATTGAATATTTATTCAACACATTGATTTTTTGCCGGAGAAGTTTAGCAAATGTCATGTTAATGTAAAATTTCACGATTGCTAATGGGGGATCTTCAGTAGTAGCTAACAGTATGTCATTTTCCTGTTGTTCACTTACAACAGTTTTGGTTCACACTTTTTTTTCATATGTAACCGAAGCAGTGCGAACAAAAAGATTTATTAGTTTTTCAAAAGCTTGCGCCTTGCTTCCTTCATTCAGGATATCGTTCTTGATATATTTCGAATGCAAGTAGTCAATCTTTTGAACGTTCTACTAATACCCAGATTATATTTTTTGTTAATAATTCTTGTACAAAAGTTACACAGACAGGTTGAAAAGGTAATAACATGAAAACTGTCATATTTTAAAAGCCTATTGGTTTACTCTAGTTAAATTATGCCTTTTACCTATTTTAATAATTGCTCGTCACAATTGACAGCTTATGAATGGTTTACTGAAAACTGCTTGACTTAAAATATAATCGATGTAACATTAAACTAAAAACTATTACATTTATTGCGTATTGTCTTCATTTATGTTTTGTATTAGTTATTTATTGAACAAGAATAATTTTAATATATTACTAGCTGACCCGGCCACGCTTTGCTTTGACTTGGTTATTATTCGACTAATATTAAGTTCAATTTATCTAACAGAGTTAAGTAAATATGCATAACTAAATAAATATGACTAAAAAAAATTAATATCTGATGATTTTATTCTAGATTTAAGATCATTCAGAACGTTTTATAAAAAAACTGTCCTTTATCATACTAAAAATAAAAATGTTACCCACATGGTCCAATTAAGTCTGTAATATATTTATGCAACTTTTTACTTTTACAAGAATCTCCGTAGTCGCTTCTCTTTCTTCTTATCTATTTCGCCTGTTACCTTACGTTTTTCTTTTTTATGATTTTATTCTTTGTCTTCTATATTAAATACTTAACTAAAATGTCTCATCTATTGATTTAAGACGTCTTCCCTTGTCGTTAATAGCTCTCAACGCAGGTTTTTGCATTGATTCGTCGTGGCATTGAATTATTTTCTGTTAATGTAAACTTTCTTCTAGATTATTTCTGAATGCTTTTTACTAAATCAGTGTCTTTACCAAGGTAGATCTAGGTTACCTTGCTAAAAAAAGGTTACCGTGCTTAAATTTTGTGTTTGATAAAACAGTTTTTTTAAAGTCATAAATGTCTTGTGTCAAGACGTAAATGTAAAATCACTAAGTAAATAATAAAAATTGTGAAAAAATAACACCAGCAATGAAGTTGGTATAATTGCAGACGGTGAAATGAAAGATAACTTAGAAGAAGATATTAGAGCGAGTGTTAGAGAGATGTCAGTAAAATTTATATTTAGTACATAAGTATTTAATGATGTACGCGTTTAATCCTGTTTGCAAACAGGGCTGGGCGAAAATAAAAGTAAAGCTTTCTATTGTCAATTAGGATACATACATACTAAGTAATATTTCATCAGAGAAATGAGAAATGACCCACATGTGGGCCAATCCAAGACAGGATAGCCTAGCAATACATTGATTGCTAGGCTTTGGAACTAAAAATATATCTGAAGATAATATGCTTAAATAAGCAACAGCATTAGATATGGCGTTTGTTAACACATTCTTTCAAAAGAAAGAAACTAAACTTTGTGTTGATAAAAGTGCATAAAACTACTCGCAAACAGATTATTTGATGATAAGAAAAGAATAAATACATCTGTAAGGACTGTGGAGGAATACTTATTGAGGCAGTAAGGCAACAAAATAAGTCGCTTGTGCTGCACTCGAAGTTGAAAATCAAAACTATACCAAAATATTGGAGAGGACCAAAAAAATTAAGTGTTGAATGTTAAAAGATGAGAAAAAATGTCCATTTAGTGTAAGAATCGTAAAAAAAATTGGAACTTAAAAGAAAGTCCTAATATAATTTGGAGAAAGATGGCTAGTATCGTAAGACAACTGCTATTAAAATACTTAAAAAATGAAAGGAAAGTTTGAGAATAAAGCGACCTGGTGGTTGTTAAACAATTTTTAAGGAAAAATAAAAGAGAGGAGGAAATTATATAAGTAGTGGTAAGAAAATAAGTTGGACACAGAACTTCAAAACTGTACGGTCACTAAAAAGAAAGCAAATGTAGCTGTAAAATAAGTTCTAACAGAAGGGTATACAAATTTAAACAATCATGTTATTACCAGGAAAGGACAATTAAACATACATAAAATAGCCAAACATAGAGCAAAGGAAGCAAAATATTTTAATCATATTAGATAATATCCAAAATATAAATAAAATACTATTCCAAGAAAAGAGTTTCAAAAAGATATGGTAAAAGTGGTAGTTTATTAAATGAAGAATTTGACAGAAAACCAGTTGAGTTAATGGATAGAGTACCAACAATGATCACCAAAATAACAAACAAAGAAGTGGTTGAAACACTTTAAAAATTAAAGATAGGAAAAGCAGTTGGACCGGATGATATTCCTGAGGAAGTATGGACAGCATCAGAAGAGGCAGGAACAAGTTGGCTTACAGTTTTATTTAATAAGATTATGAAAGTGGGACAAATGCCAGGTGAATAGTAGAGAAAGCAGCATAATAGCACTTAATAATATACATACAACAGGGCCATAAAACTGTTTAGTTACTTGGCTTACTTGGTTTTATGAAAGACAGATAAACAACAGATGAAATTTTTATTATAAGCCGATAGATCCAAAAATACAGAAATAAAAAAAAACAAAGGCTCATATAATATTCATCATTCTGGAGAAAGCATTCAAGGAGGGCACTTAATGAAAGTTAGTTCGTATGTAAATATTGTGAGAGAAATGTATGGGGAGTAATAACGTACATAGGACAGGTGTAGGAAATACTGATAAATTTCATTTGGTATAGGATCGTACAAAGGTTTGGTGCTTAATACTTATTTATTTTCATTAGTGTTGGATCAGTTAACAGCTAAACTACATGTTAACATTCTCTGTTGCTTAATGTATGCTGATGATGTAGTGTTAGTAGGAAAGCTACTTAGAACAAAAACTCATTCTACTTTTTAGGAAAATGGAGTATTGAGGAAATATGTAAGGATGCATGCAGTAGAATTATGGTTGGATGCAATAAAACGAAACGCGTGGTGTGTTGTGTGATAACAAAAACTCCACTAAAGCTCAAGGGAAATTCTATAAAACAGCCACAAGGCCAGCTGTGATATACGGCACTTAATGTTGGTCATTTAAAAAGAAAAAAGAACAACGAATGCATGTGCTGCAAATGAGAATACTAAAATGGATGAGTATAATGACAAAAAAAGGATAAAAATTAAGAATGAGAGTATTAGGAGAAGTCTAAGGGGAACACCAATTTATACGAAAATGAAAGAGCATAGGTTAAGAACGTTTGATCATATTTAAATTCAAAACTTCAATCAAGCAATACGAAGAATTGCTGATCTGTGAGATCCTGGAAGTAATATAAAAGGAAGTCCAAAGAAGGCCTGAAGACCCTAGATAAAAAATTATATAGAACTAGAATTTAAGACCAGAAATCTAAGAATTTTCCTGTGACATTCTCGTAAGATTGAATATTAGCTTGGAAAAACATCGTAACACAAGATTTTTATATATAATGATTAAATTAGACTAAATTATTTCTTAATTACCAAAATTAGTAAGTTTAGGTATAAGGAATTCTTTAAAAAATTAAAAAGTACAATACATGCAATTTATGGGAAAAATAAAATACAGTAAAACCTTCACCTTCACATAGCAACCACCCTCAAGAAATCAAAAGCTGGTAGGTAAATATGAGTGCTCGTTTAAAAGAAAACAGGAGAATTAAAGCAACTGATCTGCTAAATATTAATGAACACAATGACAGCAATTTAAGAATAGGTGCAAGCTTGCATGCAGTTTTCTCTGTCTCACAGACGGAACGGGTCGGTATTACAACGATCAGTCTCTCTTGTACTTTATGTCTATGGTTAGATATGTATTTGAAAGTATGCCAGGTTATCTTGATATAGTCGACAAATGAGGTGAATAGGTGAATCAAGTCAATGTTCATTGATTATTATCAGCATATTCCATAGTATGTCCTAATCCATATCATTAAAGGCCTTAGTATGACATACGAAACATGTCACGTACATTTGCCTGTCATAAATCGTCACAACGACGATGAAGGATATACAGGAGCACTATAGTTATTACAATTATTTTTTGAACCTCAAAGCTAGATGTGTGATTGTATTATTTTTCCAATCTTTCCCCAATTGGTATACCGTAATTTATATCCAGGTACAAGTGACTTTCTAGGCTCTAGCTGAGTATTAGTCGATATAGTTCTCTCCATAAGTAAGTGCGTCTGTCTTGTGATATTTTATGAGAGGCATAGTTCTTGAAATACTTTAAATAATGCTTTGTAATTAATTAGAAATATAGATATTCTTTAAATAAAATAATACGAAGAATCACAATATATCGCAGTCGCTGGGTATGTGAACACTTATGTTAAAACAATAATAATTGTCTTTAAAGTTTTAAGTTAAAATATTTTATATATTTTGTTTGATTGTATTACTTATTTAGGACGATAGAAAAATTACTACATGAAAATTATGTAAAAATAAAAAAACTACCACTTTGTGAATGTGTTGCCTAAATTACCATTATACAATTTATTCAGTACTTTCCGAATTTGTATAATAGAATATAAGCATTAATATTGTTCCGCTAGCTTTTTTCATCGTCTTTTTAACGTACTTTGTATAAAGTAGACGATCATAATTTAAATTCTGACTAAAGAACGCTTATAAAAAAAGAGCAAAAAGTCAAAGACGTTTTAGTTGCATAAGAGCCATTTTACTATCCCCAAGGTACTTGCTCAAGGTCCCATTTATCAGGGTTGAAAGAGTCTTTCTAAGGGGATACAATTTAGATCCAGTGTTATTACAGTATAAGTCGCTGGTATGCAAATTTTAATAATTCGGCCCTCGACAAGATTAAAACATTATGTTACATATTGTAGTTTTGTTAAAAAATTTGAAATTCGAATAAAAATTTCTTCCATTTTTTATATAGACTGTAACCCTCTTTTTAAATGTTGTTATCTGAGTTCGATATGTTTTTCTGTCAAGATATCAATTAAATTTTTTTCAAAATATTTATTATTTGAATGTAATATATATATATATATATATATATATATATATATACACTCTGGGCCAAAATTAACCGGCCACCTTAAAAATAAGTAATTTTTGATTTCTTATATCTCCTAAACCTGTTGTCCGATTTAAATGATTTTTTTAATATGTTATAGCCTTATTCCTTGACAATATCTTTGTAGTAATATTGTTGCTAAACAGATAAATTTTCATTGTATACCGGGTGTACGAATCAAACTGTGTTTTTTCTTAAAGTTTGCATCACCCTGTGGAATATTCTAGCATTTGTAGAATACTGACATTAAATCGCAACTATAGCCTCATGCTTTCTCAACATTCTGTTTTTTGATTGATTCGCTTATGTTGGATAATACAAAAGTTAGGAGCTTTAACAATTAGACATGTTTTTTATTAATTTTTATCTCCGCGGAAGAAAAAAAAAATCTTTTAAAAAAAAAGTCATCTTTTACAGTAAAAATCCAATGAATAAAATCTTCGAAGAAAATTCAAATTAACAATATTTTGGAAATCAAAGTTTAATTGTAAAAAATTGGGTATCAATAATGGGTGTTGCCTCTAACCCTTAGGACTTCATGGAGCCGGTTTGGCCATCCATTCATGATATCCTGGATATCAGATTGGGGATATAGTGCCACTCCTTTACCGCAGCTGTCTTTAGCTCTTCAAAGGATGCAGGGGCTGGTACTCTTGCTCTTACCCGTCTTTTGAAGTTGTCCCAGATCTGCTCAATTAGGTTAAGATCGGGACTGTATGCTGGCCATGATAAAACTTTAATCCCGACCTCATTAAGGTACTCACGGGTAGATCTAGCTGTATGGCAACGTGCATTGTCATGCATTAGTCTGAAGTTATCACCAATGAATGGTGCAACAGGCATGACATGGTCTTGGAAAACTTCTTGCACGTATACTTGGGCATTCACACTGCCTCTACGGAACACAACAAGATCAGTACGCGCTTAGTAAGAAATACCTCCCCAAATCATTATTGACCCTCCTTGGTAAGACACTGTTTCGGTTATAGCGGATGCAGCAAACCTTTCATTTTGACGCCTATAGACACGTTGGCATCCATCTGGACCTTTTAGGGCTATTCTGCTCCCATCTGAGAACAGTATATTCTTCCATTCCGCCATAGTCCAGTTAGCATATTCTCGCGCAAAATGAAGTCTAGCCCTACGGTGTTGTGGGAGCAGTTGTGGTACCCGAGCTGGATGAAAAGCCCTCAAGTTTATTTCTTACAGTCTTCTTCTAATCGTTTGTCTACTCACACTAACGTTTCTCACCTCAAGAAGAGACCTACGAGCTTCAGGAGCGGTTCAAAAGCGATTTCTCAATACTTTAGTGACAATGAAGCGGTCATCTCGAACTGAAGTGCATCGTTTTCGGCCTTGACCTGGCCTACGGTTGTACGATCCTCTCCCGGTTGTCTCCCGAAATCGTCTGATGGCATCTTGTACCGTAGTTCTGGGTACATCGAGTATACCAGCGATATGACGTTGACTGTAACCAGCATTAACTAAAGCCACTGCCTTAGCAGCATCAGTCACGGAAACAGATTTGCAACAATGTCGTACAACGACTATATGTCAAAAATCCTTCGATGACACAAATTTAGGAAACAAACTGTCACAGTTAATGTAAACAAAACAATAATAAAGGCGGTGGGGTTAACTTTGCTGGTGAGTTAAATCGTCTGTATTGATGAAAAACATGGCTAGTTGTTAAACTACCTAACTTTTGTATTATCCAACACAAGCGAATGAATCAAAAAACAAAATGTTAAGAAAACATGAAGCTATAGTAAGGTTTTAATTTCAATATTTTGTAGATCCTAGAATATTCCATAGGGTGATGCAAACTTTAAGAGAAAAACATAGTTTAATTCGTACAGCCGGTCACCAATTAAAATTTACCTGTTTAGCAATTATATTATTATAACGATATTGTCAAGAAATAAGGCTATAACATATTAAAAAATCACTTAAATCGGACAATAAGTTTAGGAGATATAAGACATCAAAAATTACCCATTTTTAAGGTGGCCGGTTAATTTTGGCCCAGAGTGTATATACATATATATATATATATATATATATATATATATATATATATATATATATATATATATACATGTACAATGTAAAGTGTGTACAATTAGTCGTACAATATGGAAAACTTTTTTATTTTAAGTTTTACGAAAAAAATTAATTTTTAATATAAAGTTCTGCATATTCTAAAACCTAAAAACCTAAAACACAATAATTACAATACAATCATTACAACATTGGCCATATACGTCAATTTTTTTGGTCATATACGTGGTTTGTCAAAAATATGAATAATTGTAGTTATTCTCTTATCTTACATAAAATTCATATTTTTTGACAGACAGCGTATATCACTAAAAAAATTTAATATCTGATGATTGTATTTTAGGTTAAAGATCATTCAAAACTTTTAATAAAGAATAACTTTCCTTCATCATACTAAAAATAAAAATGTTACCCACATGGTCCAATTAAGTCTGCACCATATGGAAAATTTTTACTTCTACAAGAATCTCCGAAGTCGCTTCTCTTTTTTCTCATCTATTTCCCCTGTTCTGCCTATCTTCCCTTTTTCTTCTTCAAGGTTTTAATCTTCGTCCTCTGTATTAAATGCTTGACTAAAATGTCGCATCCAGTCGTTTAATACGTCTTCCCTTGACGCTAATAACTCTCTACTCAGGTTTTTGCATTGATTCGTCATTGAATGGAATTATTTTCTGTTAATGTTAACTTTCATCTAGATTATTCCTGAATGCTTTTTACTCGATCAGTGCCTTAACCAAGGTAGGTCTGCGTTACATTGCTTAAATTTCTTGTTCTATAAAACAGCTTTTAGATAGTCATAAATTTCTTATGTCATATTCCTGAAAACATAAGGGTAAAATTACTAAGTGAATGATAGAAATTGTGGTATGTAGGAAAAAGTAACACTAGCATTTAAGTTGCTATAATTGCTGAAAGTAAAATGAAAGATAACGTAGTGAAAGATATTAAAACGAGTGATAAAGTAATGTCAGCGGCTGGGCGAAACAGGGCTGGGCGGAAATAAAAAGAGCTTTCTATGATCAGTTAGGATACATACTAAGTGATATTTCACCAGAGGAGAAAGTCATAATAGAAGGTAATTTTAATGCACATATGGGCCAATCCAAGACAGTGTATGAAGCAGTACATAGAGGGCTAGGCTTTGAACCTAAAAATATATCTGAAGATGATATGTTTGAATTAGCACCAGCATCAGATATGGCGATTGTTATCACATTATTTCAAAAGAAAGAAACTCAACATTGTATTAATAAAAGTGGACAAAGAAATACATCTGCGAGGACTGCGGAGTAATAGTGAGGCAGTAAGGCAAGTTGCTTGTGCTGAACTCGAAGTAAAAAAGCGAAACTATACCAGTATATCGGAAAAACCAAAAAAACAAAACTAAGTGTTGAATATTAAAAGTTAAGGAATAAGGTCCATTTAGTGTAAGAATAGTAAAAAAAATGTGTTAGAACATAAAAGAAATTCCTTATATAATTTGAAGGAAGATGGTATCTCTCATAAGAGATACTGTTATTAAAATATTTACAAAACAGTCAGGAAAATTTAAGAATAAAGCGATTTGATGGTTGTTAAACAATGTTCAATAAAAAATAAAAGAGAGGAGAAAATTGTATAAGCAGTGGTAAGAAAATAAGTTGGATACAGATCTTCAAAACTGTATGGTCGCCAAAAAAGAAGCAAAAGTAGCTGCAACAAAAGTTATAGCAGAAGAGTATACAAAATACAATCATCTTGATACCATCGAAAGAGAAACAAACATACATAAAATAGCCAAACATAGAGCAAAGAAAGCAAAAGATTTTATTCACATTAAATGAATAAATAATAAATGATAATATCCGAAATATAAATAAAATATGTACTAATAAAAAAAAAAGGTTTTCAAAAACATATGGTAAAAGTACTTTGAGAGTTTATTAAATGAAAAATTTGACAGAAAATTTGATTATAGTTTTAAGTACATAATATCAGTATTACAGAGTAATGGAGAAATAGATAAGGATGCATGCAGTAGAATTAGGGTTGGATGCAGCGGAAGGAAACGAGTAGTGTGTTGTGTTATAAAAAACTTCACTAAAGCTTAGGGGAAAATTTAATAAAACAGCCACAAAACCAGCTATGATATACGGAACTTAATGTTGGTCAGTTAAAAGGAAAAAAGAAAAACGAATGCATGTGGCGGATAGAAAAATACTAAAATGTATGAGTAGAATGACAAAAAAAGGATAACACTAAAAAATATATTAGAAGGAGTAACATCAATTTATACCAAAATGACACAGCATAAGCTAAGAAGGTTTGGTTAAATTAGGAAACGTCAAAAATTTAATCACTCAATACAATGAATTGCTTATCCGCGGGTTAGATATAGAAGAGGAATTGAATAAAAGAGGAAGAGCAAAAAAGACCTAAAAGGAGACGTTTAAGCAAGACATCGTCGATAAAGACGAATAATTTTGGTATGACCCAAGATAGAAATTTATGGAGAAATTTATTTATTTAAAGGCAAAGCGAATGGATATAATATATATATATATATATATATATATATATATATATATATATATATATATATATATATTATATTATATAATATATATATATATATATATATATATATATATATATATATATATATATATATATATATATATATATATATATATATATATATATATATAAAGTAGTTAGGTATTATTGAGTAGTTAGGTATATATATATATATATATATATATATATATATATATATATATATATATATATATATATATATATTGTTAGCCTTAACCCCTGACAAAGTAGAGTCTACCTTATTGATTTTTAATGGTTTTGATCCTCACTTACAATTTACTTATGAACTTGAGGATCCTTCTAACAATAGTATTCCTTTCTTAGACATGCGTGTCTTTAGAAATAGTGACAATACACTAACTACAAGTTGGTACAGGAAACCTATGGCTAGTAATAGGTTTCTTAACTATCATTCTTGTCATCCGTTCAATTGATGATTTACCTGATGGTGATTAACTAAGAATGATTTCTAATAATATTATGAATAACAGTACTCTACTTTCTCCTAACATTGGAACTTCCACCACCCATTACTCTTCACTACCCTATTTCCTATATGTTACTGAAAAGCTTATTAAATTGTACAAACAGAACAATATCCCAGTTAAGATTGCTATCAATAATGCTAAGGCTGTCAGGAACTTGTTTTCTAAAATTAAAACACCTCTTTCTTTTTTGGAAAAAGTGAATGTACCCTGTTCTGAATGTGATGCATCTTATATTGGTCAGACTGGCTGTTCCCTTAAAGGACGCCTTACTTCACATCGTAGTGACATTAAACTTTCTAAACATACTTGTGCCCTTGCAGAACATGCAATCAACACCAAACATACTGTGAATTTTGATGATGTTAGAATTCTCTGTAGAGAACGTAACCTTAATAAGAGACATTTTATGGAGATGTGTCATATTTTGAAACAATCTAATGCATTAAATAAGAGAACTGATATCATCAACTTAAGCCAATTCTACCATGCACTAATACTACAAAATTGATTCTTCCGCATTCTACTTTTAATTATTGGTTTCTTCTTCAACTTCTTTTATTATATCATAACATTTATGTTGGCATCTACAAAACTTTTCCTTCAATCTCACCAGCTGATTGTCAGTTCTGACATTCTAGCTTTGAAATACTTCATTTTTCATAATATGATCATAACAGTCAAGAACCTTAGCCGTGCCGTTGTTAATATAACATTTCAAAATTGACAATTACATTTTTTGATAGAATTAATCAATCAATGTTTTCAAAAGTGAAATTGAAAAAACAATTAATATAAAATTACTTAAATTGGGAGTCTTCCGGCGTTCTGTGTTTCTGTGTTTTTGCTGATGTATTTAGTAGATTAATTTTTGATGTTTCTTCTATATATATATAATTATATATATATATATATATATATATATATATATATATATATAATTATATATATATATATATATATATTATATATGTATATGTATTATATACTATGTATATATATATATATATATATATATATATATATATATATACAATAAAATATCGGTTTAGAACGTCTTCCAATGCTATCCATTCCCAAAACTTCAATAATTACAGATCTGCACCAGACCAACTGTTTTCTTTATATATCTTTTATTATTGCTCTCTTACTTCCATACGATTTTAAACGCGTTAATTTCTTATTCTACATCTAATATATATCCGTAGTAATCTTCTAATTACCTACAGCTTGATCCATTATTATTCCCAGGAATTGTAGTTTTGGCAATCTATTTTGTTAGTTGTATTTTTACCATGAACAGATGAACTTTGTCTTCTTTTGATCCAATACATAAATACATTTATGGCCATTATTTGCAAAACTCGCTAATCGACAAAAGTTTGTTCGCAGTCTTCTTGTGCCATCTTAATAGGATCCTTTTACCTCGTTTACTTTATCATTCAATTTTATCTTTGATTTTTACTTAAATTATTTGTATTTTAATTTTTTTGTGTCTCCGAAATATTTTAATTTTGTCTCCGTAGTGACAAATACATACTAGCTTTCTTGTAAATAGAACAGTTAAATCAGTTCCAAACGATTATATTTTCTTACCCATTTATAGGATTTATCGAAAACTTTGGCTAGAACTTTAAAGTACGATTTTTTTCTAAAAGTAAAAGGTTATACATTCGATAAGGAAGCACGTATCTCATATATACTTTATCTTTCCAAAGTCAACAGAAACCTATACGAAATCTCTAAATCCCAGCTTAGAGCTTGAGCGCTCTTTTATCTGGTTATTTCGATGTTTTTGAACTTGCCGAGAACAAATCTAATATTTCTTGAGGTACACAACTCGATCTCAAAAGTTATGATTGCTGAAATTAATTCTTTAGATATGCGGAGAATCATAAATCAAGACAGTCATGAATATATTATCCAATAGTTTAGAATAATACAAATAAATAAATTTCTCCATTTTTTTTATTAATTACGTTTATATCTCTAGACTAGTCTTTCAGGATTATGCTATCAATATTGCGTTGTCTACATAAAAGTATCTTGTCCCCTTTGTTCTATACTAACTTAAAATGGAAATGGGCTGGACACGTTGCCAGAATGAAGGACGGAAGATGGACTCGCAAACTAGTTGAATGGAGACCAAGAGCCGATAGACGACTTACGAAAGACAACAAAGAACTGGATACATCAAGCACAGGATAGAAGACTTTGGAGACACAGGGGATGCCTATGTCCAGCAGTGGATTGAGATAGGCTGATGATGATGATGATGCTTTCTTAACGGTTTTAACGACTTTATCCATGACTAACTTAAATAGAAAAGGGCGTAATGAATGTCCCTGCATATTCCGTTGTATATGTTTATAGATTCCGTAAGGTGACTATTTCTTTTGACTTCCATTTTATTGCCTTGATTTCTGGTTTTATAGATTTTGTTATATTCAAAAAAACTTGAATTATACAAACGTATATGTTTTCCTGCAGTTCTCGCCTTCTTTAGCTTTTAAGGGTCTTTGTCTTTCTGATTCTAACGCTATTTGTGGTCCCCTTATATATAGCTTACTTAGGTAGTCAATTCATGTGTGCTTTTCTATGTACTTCGGATTTATTAATTTCATTCTCTAGTCTCTTATACAGTGCTATGTTTCCTTTTGGGGACGACAAAAATAATGTGTAAACTTTCTTTTGAAAAACAGTCCGTGTTTTTATTTGTCCATTATTTTTTTTTCTTCTTACAAAAGCATATGTTTCGTTTATTATAGTTTTGTTGTTTTAATATCCTTATTGCATGTTAGTTGAAATTTATTTCAGGAAATTTTTTTTTTATATGCGTGTTTTTGCTTATTTCTGTTATACTAGAACATAACAGAAAAGCTCAATATGTTATTAATACCAAAAGCTTTTAAAAGAGCAAAATGATTGATGCATTAAACCCAATAAAATCCACCATAAAGTTGACAGCTATCGTTCCATAGCACTTCTCGGCTGCTGCTATACATTGTAGGAACGACTTATCTTAAACAGAATAGGCCAACAAATTTTTAAAAATATCCCAATCAAACAAGCAGCTGTCATACCTAATCAAAGCTACGCAGAGCAGATTATAATGAACAGAATGGAATATTGAAAGGATTCATCTTATTGTATCGCCAATATACCAATGTGTAAATTGTATTTGCTATACTTCTCTATGCTACTACATCTTGACTACTTGGAAGAGGATTGATAAATATATATTGACTTGTAATGTACCTATTTATTTACTAATCTTTCCAACGGGATCGCTTATACTGGATGATATTACTTATTTAATTAATTACGTGTTTGCATCTTAAATTACGACTACCTACTACGAATAGAGCTATAGAAAAAGATAAAACCCACCACCTAATCTTAATGGGCGATTTTAACGCTAAACTTGGATTCAAAGAAGATAACGCAGAAGTGGCTATATTTGGATACGGTGAGCGAAATGGTAGGTTTTTGTTGCACCATCAGCTCTATTTGATGAACACATTTTTCAAAAAGAACCAACAACGTAAGTGGACGTGGGCTAGTCCAGATGGCATAACAATAAACGAAATTGATTTCGTCCTTACAAATAGAAAAAGTATTGTCCAAGATGTTACAGTAATTAATAAAATCACTGTTGGGAGTGACCATCGGTTGGTAAGAGCAAAAATAATTATCAACATTAGACGAGATAGGACAGCAATGATAACAGAGAGACATTCTAATAAATGGAAATCGATAGAAGATAGAGTAGCTTATCAGAATTTCATAACTTCAAAACTGAAAGAAGTAGAACATCTAAATGAAAATGCATTAGATATAGAGGTGACAAACATGTGAATAAATAGTGCGATTCAAAACGCTGATAGAAAATATAAAAAAAAGGGAAAATACAAGATGAATAAACTGACTCAAGCTACTAAAGATCTTATAAACAAAAGAAGAGAATTGAAAGACAAATACACAGATAATTTTATAATACTCAGATAGTTAAAGAAAGATATCATAAAATCCATTCAAAAACATGTCAGAAATTACAATACTGATTACATAACTCAAGCCATTGATAAAAATAAAAGTTTAAAAGTTCTGCACCGACAAATGACTGAAGGATCGAAAAATATTTGTAAACTTGTAAATAAAAAAGGAGAAACAATAACAAATAAAGAAGATAATTTTAAAAATTGCTCAAGATTTTTACTCAGAATTGTATAAGGGAGAAGAACTTCCAGATCCTGATCAACATCAAATACCAAAAGTTCAAAATATAGGCTCAGAAGACATCCCAGATATTACAACAGAGGAATTAAAATCAGCTCCCTCGGAGATGAAAAACAATAAATAATCTGGAGAAGATGGGATAGTCATTGAACAAATCAAAGAAGGAGGAGAAACGTTAGTAAATGTGTTGAAAAATATGTTCAATACTTGTTTGATAAGAGGCGTAACCCCCTCCCAGTGGCATAATGCAATAATAACCATAATGCACAAAAAAGGTGACATTTCAGACCTAAAGAACTACAGACCTAATAGTTTGCTCTCCCATACAAACAAACTATTCATGAAGATAATAACAAAATGGCTTGTGAACAAACTGGATAGTTACCAAATTTGTGAACAGGCTGGGTTCCGCTCCAGATACGGAACAAATGATCATCTACAAGTTATAAAAACGCTAATAGAAAAGTGTACAGAGTATAACAAGCCTATCTTTCTTATATTCGTAGATTATGAAAAGGCGTTTGATACTATAGATCATCATAAAATGCTTCGAGCATTGGCTGACTGCCGCATTGACTACCGATATATCGCATTGATTAAAAGTATTTACGAAACTGGTAAAGCTTGTGTCCGCCTTCATGAAGACACCAAGAAGTTTCGAATAGAACGTGGAATTAGACAGGGTGATACTATCTCCCCTAAATTGTCTACAGCTGTTCTTGAATATATGTTCAAGCAAATGGAACGAGAGGATAACATGGGAATTAATATAAATAGGGAAGATCTGAACCACCTAAGATTTTACTCAAAATTTATGACCAACCTTGTAGTCAGCGGTAAAATTCTGATTGAGAGCCATAACATCGATCAAGTAATAGCTTACAAATATCTAGAGCATGAGATTCGCTTAGGCCGAGATAATCAGACAACTGAAATACAAAGAAGGATAGGTCTGACATGGGCTGCCTTTGGTAGATTGAATAACATTTTCAAGTCTGTTATCCCAGTTTGTTTAAAAAGAAAGGTTTTTAACCAGTGCGTTTTATCAGTTTTTACATATGGTGCAGAAACACTGACTATGACAAAAAGAACAATAGATAAAATAAGAGTTACACAACGCGCTATGGAAAGATCAATATTAGGTATTACCATCAGAGATAAAGTACGAAACTTAGAAATAAGAAGAAGAACAGGAGTCACAGATGCAGTTGAAAAAATAGCCATGGCTAAATGGGCTTGGGCCGGACATGTTGCCAGATTAACGGATGATAGATGGACCAGAAAGATTCTGGAATGGCGACCAAGGCAAGAGGCATATCGAAGCAGAGGACGACCACCGACTAGATGGACGGATGATATCAAGCGCATCACCACAAACTGGATGCAAGAAGCACAAGATAGAAATAGGTAGAAAATTTTACGAGAGGCCTACGTTCAGCAGTGGACAAATATAGGCTAACTGATGACTACAAATAAATTACGATTATTGAGTGACCTTGATTGATTTTTCTGTGTTTATCTTTTTACAACATCAGAATATTATTACAAATCGACTCGTTACTAGGCCAAATATTTTTATAAACCTGCTGAATCTACAAGGCTAAGCTTGAAGTGTAGCACTGCTTTCTGCCTGATCTTATATAGATGTTTATTTAGACCCAGTTTTTTATATTTCCTAGGAGGTTCTTCGGAATAACTTCAGTGGTAGAAAGAATAATAGCTATCATCTGGGTACTTTCCATTCTCCATTGTCTCCTTATTTGCATTTCCAGATCTCTGTACTTGGCGATCTTTTTGTTGTACTTAACACACAGATTATTGTTGTTAGGTATCGCCAAATCTATTAGTGTTATTTGTCTCGTTAGTTTATTAACTGGTATGAGATCTGTTTCATTATGTGCTGAAGTTTGGTCTGTGAGTACAGTGCAATCCCAGTATAGCTTGTAGTTGTCATTCTCAAGCATACTCTCAGAAACGTATTAATAATATGGGAAATAGTTTGTCTGTAGAAGTTTTAGTTTAAATGTTATCTTTTGATGACGGATCTTCCGTACTGAGTCATGCCGTTATTTATAATTAGTTGCAGCAAATGCCTGGCAGCCCCCGATAAGATGTTGGACAGTTTCTTGGGCTTGACATTCATATCGGCATTTATCGTTTTGGCCCTGAGGGTCTTTGACAATATATTTCTGGTAATTTTTGGTTGGTATAATCTAATCCTGAAATGGCAAGTAATAAATCTTGTGTTTCAGGAAACATCTTTCTAGATGTAACCAATAGTTCAAAGCTATATTGTCGACATAGTCTTGACTGACTTCATTGGAATGTCACCTGTGCAGATATTTACTCATCCAGACGCGTATTTTTTCGTTCTTAGTAAGATGGTTTATGCGCATTTCTTGTTCCCTCAGTTTGATCCGTGTTATGTCATGTATTTCACAAATCGCGGGATCGGTAGATATCTCCGCCTGCACCTTAAAATAAGTTCTTAAATTAGTAATCTGTTTTTCTAATTTCTCGCTTATATTTATAAGTGTTTGTTCTCCTAAATACCGCGGTAATGTCTTTATTTCTACTGCACTTCGAGGATGGTGTTTTTGTGCCTTTGTGAGGTGTGTTCGTACTTTCCGCTGAAGATTTTCTATATCCATTTCAGTCCACTTAATAATCCCAAATGAGTAGCTAAGCGCGGAAAATTCGTAGGTGTTTAATGCCTTAAACAAATTTTTTACTATTAAGATGTGAATGGAGTGGCTGTTTTACCCTTTGTAGAAACTCTGATGTTTATTCGATTTGTTTATGGTCAATTTTCCACGCTTGTTGTACTCCAAAGGTACTTATACATGTCATTTCAGCCCATAGCTTTGATGTTTTGAACATTTTGCATATCAAATCATCCAGGCTAAACCTTTCCCTTAACTTTATTTACTACACGACACTTTTCTAACCCAAAGTGCATACTAATATCATTTGAGAAAGTTTCTATAGTTTTTAGCATTTGATCTAAGTGATTTCGAGTGGAAGTCTTATGTTCCAAATCATCCATATACAACAGATGATTAAGCTTCGCCACTACAGTATTGTTGTTTTTAATGCTAAAGCCTGAGTTTAATAGCTGGGATAGTGGGTTCATCGCTAGACAGACCCACAATGAACGCAGCTAGTCTCCTTGAAATGGGCAGCGGTTAATTGCGACTAATTCTTTTCGATATTGTTTTCACCGTGTATTTGGAGGTGAATTTTAGTCTTACAATCTGTCATTAATATTATATATCTTAGGAAGGTCACTATATTATTATCGACTTTTATATTCTTAATATATTTACCAGCCATTCAGTCGGCACTGATATTCCATCTAATGATAATAATATTATTATTGTGGATTATTATTTATTTTACGTTAAAATTTGCCGTTAATTAGTAGTCGCAGCAAGTAAGCAACATTATTGCAAATATCTTTTAATTTTTATTTTTTTTTTGCGCGTTATTTGTAATATAAATTCGCTGTATTCTAAGCTCATTGCTTTTTTGTTCTTGAGCCATCTGTCAGCAGTTTGTGACGCTTTTTATACAAATCTTTATTGTTTCCTATCAAATTAATAAAAATATTTTGACTAACATTCAAGAAATTTTTAAATCCACGCAGTTCTCGTTCGTTCTCCATTTTTGCTTAATTTCTTTTGTACTACCTTTAAACTCTTGATTTTCCGTGTTCTCTATAAATATTATTTTGGTCTTTATAATTTCTTTTATTTGTTTGCCTCAACTAGATTATTTTTTATAGATAGATATGTGTAATATCCGTCATTCCGTCCACCTTCAAGTTCCAGAATACAGGAGACAATATTCTTCACAATTGTGTTTTAAATGTTAGTTTTTACTTTCTGTGCTTATGTTTTCATGCGATTACAATGTCACAAAGTTTTTATTTACAAAAGTTTATACACTAAGTATCTAATTTATTTTTGTTTTGTTTTGATATTGCATAAAGCCCTTCACTAATTTTTTATATCACAAATATGTTTCCACGTTCATTTTATGTTCCAACCACTCGACATCAAACAAAATATTTTTCATAGTTTAAAAGCTCAATTTATAGTCCTTCATCAGAAATAAAACTGAACACTTTGCACATAATTAATATATACGGTTTTGACAATAATAAAAGCCGGAAAAAGTCCCTCCAGGAATAGCTGCGTAGGCAAATTAACGGTTGATTTAGTAAACCGACTTTAGGTACCTGTGCAGTTCAAATATTATTCAGTCCGTTAATTCTCTTTTATTACTGATTGTGCAGATTAGCTTGGAAGTTTATATATATATATATATATATATATATATATATATATATATATATATATATATATATATATATATCATCATTCAATCTTCGCTTATCCACTGCTGGACATAGATCTCCCTCATAATTTTCCATCTATTTCGATCTTGTGCCTCTTGCATCCAATTCCTATGACAACGTTTTAGATCGTCAGTCCAACGTGTTGGTGGACGACCTCTGCTTCGGTAGGCATCATCTCTTGGTCTCCATTCCAGTATCCGCTTTGTCCATCTATTATCTGTCATTCGAGCCACGTGACCTGCCCAGTTCCATTTCAGTGTTGCTACTCTCTCTACTGCATCAGCCACTCCTGTTCTTTGTCGTAGCTGGCGATTTGGGATCTTGTCTCGTAGTGAAACGCCCAACATAGCACGCTCCATCGCCCTTTGACACACACGGATCTCTTGAACTGTTCTCCTTGTCATGGTCATGACAAGGATATATATATATATATATATATATATATATATATATATATATATATATATATATATATATATATATATGTATATATATATATATATATATATATATATATATATATATATATATATATATATATATATATATATATTATTTATTGACAGGCTAGACCTTTTTTCAGTTTTTGTACAATATGTATAAAATAACAGTAAGATACATACAACAGTTTTTTAACATGTTTTTAAATGATGCAGTTGAAGTATTAAATATTTCTAAATCTCTTTTGGTAATTGTTCGCCGTACGTAACATCCTAAAAATAACTTCATTAAGTTCATAATTAGTAGAATGGAAATCTACAATAAACAGGCCAGAATCAACTGTCAAATACCTGTGTAAGTGTTTGTACGCGTTTAAGAATTCCTCGGAAAAATTTGTATATTTAAGCAGCTCTAAAGTTTTGTTTTTTTTTTAATTTTTGTTTAATACAAGACCTCTAGAAATTGGGGTAATTGCTCATAAATTATCACAATAATTTAAAAATATATATATCAATATATCTTTAGGGTTCTTCCGAACTTTAAAGTTTTGAAACATTTTCATTTTTATGGTAATATTTCACTATACTTAATTTCGCATCCTGAACTAAATATAAATCATTCTTTAATGCAAGACCTCTTACAATTTATGTAATTGCCAATAGATTATCACAGTGTTGTTGAAAATAAAATAAAAATATATCTTAAGGGTTCTACCGATCTTCAAAGTTTGGAAAAATTGTCATTTTTGTAATCATATTTTTTCGGCTCCTGAACTAAAATAAATTGAGATTTTACTGTACTATTGTATAATACTGCGTCGTATTATACGTTTCGTTAAAGTTTAGAGAATTCTGTGAACTTTGGTTACGTCAGATTTGCTTTGATGGTAGAAGAAAGAGCAGTAGAAGGAGAAGGTGGCACAGGTTGATCGACACGTCATTCGACGTTCAAAATCATTACATTTGCGTTTGTTCTAGTGTCAAAAGCTGATTTTGTGTGTTTTAAATCATGAGTTCTAGGCGTCGTGAGACTACTTGTTCTATAATGGGACCTTACAAAGAACTTGACGATCGACAGCTACCAACTATAAGAGATGCTATGAAATGTATTTTTTTTGTGAAGAACGATCTAAAATTTAAGTATAATGGAAAGGATCCATCCAATTCAGAAATATATGCCATTGTTTCTGAAGAAGTTATTAATATATGGACAAAAGCTTCGATTCCAATCGTAACTAAGGAACGGATTATTCAGTTACTAAAATATTAGTTCGAAAAGTACCTCAGTTTGAAAAGACACCCCAAAAGCAAACGAAATAACAGTTTTGAAAACAAAGTGAAGTATTTTGTAGAGTTAGCTGAAAAGCTTTTCGACGTTGCTGCTTGTAAATGTATTTCTATTGAATTTTGTTCATGTTTTAAACATAAAAAAAATCCCATCAATGATAAAGACTTTCTGTTGGATCACAGAAATGACAGGAAAATGGTTATAGGCGGTGTGGATAAGAAAGAAACTGCCAGATTCGTGAAACGACAGCAGAGAAAAATAGAAGAATCAATGAGGGCAACAAAAAAGTTGTGTGCTACTCAAACGACCCATTTTATATCAGCAAATTGTGATGAAGAAGCAGTGCCAAAATCCACAGAGCTGTATGTAAAGCCCGAAGAGATGCTTCAAAAGATGTTGCAGGTATTGTTGTAAATAGCATTTACTTTGATGGACGAAAGGACAAGACCCTGATAAATAAGAAAATAGGGAATCGTTACCATCGCAAAGAGATTTTGGAAGAACACATCTCATTGCTATCAGAACCCGGATCAATTTATTTGTGACATACAACGCCTAGTCGTGGCACTGCAAATGGAATTTTTACTTCGATCACAACTTTTTTTGAGGATCAAAGTTTGAATTTAGATGATGTAATTTGCGTTGGATGTGATGAAACTGCAACTAATATTGGCTAGAAGGGTGGTGTAATTCAATATTTAGAGGAGTATTTGGAAAGACCGTTACAATGGTGCGTTTGTTTGCTTCATGCCAATGAGTTACCGTTTCGTCACTTGTTCCTGACCATAGATGGTTCTACTTCGGGTCCTAGAGAATACTCCGGACTTATTGGAAAACAGTTAGTTGCTTATGAAAATAAACCCACCGTGACTTTTTCTGCTGTGAATGGTAATTTGCCTGACTTGCCAAAAAATGTGGTCAATGAATTAAGTACAGATCAAAAATATATATATAAAATATGTCAAGCAGTATTAACCGGTTTTTTTACTCCTGAATTGGCAAACCGTCAACCTGGAAAAATGGCGCACTCCAGATGGCTGCTTCTGCTAATCGTCTACTTAGACTTTATGTAAGTACACTTAATCCATCAGAAAATTTACAATTGCTTGTAAACTATGTTGTTAAAGTATATGCTCCGATATGGTTTAGAATTAAGCAAAAACCGTCTTTTAAGCATGGAGCGAAGCATATTTTTCAACCAATTATGTACTCTCGAGTTCTGCCCGAAAATCTAAAATCTGTTGTGGATACCGTTATCGAAAGAAACGCCTTTTTTGCCCACCCAGAAAACTAACTTGTGAGTATGTTGTTTGATGATAGAGATCACATTAGGGAGCTGGCATGGCGAAGAATAAAAAAAGCTAGAGACACTGAAAGTATCGATAAACGCAGAATATTTAAAACACCAACAATTAACTTCTCTGCTAAAGATTACACCGATATTATTATGTGGCACGAATGTCAGGATTGTCAGGTTACAACACCACCGGTTCTTCGGCATATTTCTGCTGAGGACCTTCACATCATGATAAAAGATAAAAGCTTGGATATTTTTTACTTTCTCTGCCACACACAATCTGTGGAAAGATGTGTTAAACTAATTACAGAGGCCTCGCAAAATGTAACTGATGCTACTTCTAGAAATAGCTTTATCAGAAATAGGTTGGAGTCTCGGGCAGAAATGCCAAATTTTGGACACAAAAATAAGTTCAAATTTTAAGTTTATGTCTTCAAATATAGGATCTATTTTGTTTGTTAAGTTGTTTTGAACCTTTTTCATTAAGTTTAATAATAAAATACCTTTTAAATTTAATTTGTGTATTATTTGAAGTATATGATTTAGGTCTGTACAAAAGTAAAATTTACGAAACTTTAAAGTCTAGTAGAGCTCTGAAGGTGGCATGCTATCGTATTTATTTTACATTTTTCATAATCTCTGGAAAATTACGCAAATTTGGATACCTCTTGCGATATTGTAACTAAAAAAAAAAATTTTATGCAAAGACGGACACCCTACTGGACAAGCGTGGTATGAGCTTATATATGTATATAACAAGGATCTCCAAAGGCATGGAACTATATAGATATGCGTCTATGTATAAATGCATGTACATTGTGATATAATATCACATATATAGATATATTCGCTAGCTTAAAATTCCACAACTTTTGAGTGTACAAGTGCGTTCTAATTCACGATTCATTTTTCAGACTCTTTTGAGGTTATGTAGTAAAAACAAGGAGAAAACGAGGTTTTTCTGTTTTTGAGAATGTTGTGAGATAAAACTAATGATTTAACCAGCTGATTTTGATTGTAGAGGGAAAGATACATGTAAAAATGTAAATTACCATTCAATTAGACACTAAATTTAGAGGTTATTATAGCGAAAGCTTAAAAACAACGCCGAAAAAGCGGGATTTTCAGTTTTTGGAGCATACTGTAGAAAAAAAAAATAGTTTAAATAGCTTATTGCGATTGTAAAGGTAAGAATACATATAAAAGTTGTTGAGGTTATGAGTCAAAAACTTCAAAAAAATACCAAAAAAATCAGTTTTTTAATTTTTAGGCATTTTTCACGTTGAAAATGATAATAATACGTATGCCATTCGAAAGAACGAGAAAAAACCCATTAAAAAACATTGTTTTAAATTTTGGCCAAAAACTTCCGACATAACCTAAAATATCACTGAAAATTTCAAATATTTTTCCTGGTCTCAATTTTTAAGCTAAAAATCTGAAAAAAATCAGGCGGTTTCATAATACTTAAATACTCTTTCATAAATTTTTTCAGATTTTTTGCAGAAATACAGCGTCTAAAAAAAATTTGTTTTTTAATACGTTTTTTTCCATAGCGAACTCCTAGAGGCACCTAGGGACTTGAAAATTTAACTGAGTGGGTTTTTAATTATGTCCTTTCGAGAATGGCCAGACCCAAAACTGAATCGAGCATGGTGCAATTTTGACCATCTTATCCCGCTATAGCCTTTTAATTTGATTCCACAAAATTACAGCAATCAAATTTAACCGAATCACTTAATAAAAAATCGTTACCGTTTTTGATTGGTAAACGAGACAGCCAATCTGCACTGTTTTTATCACTTGAAACGTACTCTATCTAGTATTGATATCCTGATAAAATAATTGCCCATCGCCTTAGATGATTTGCTGAAAATTGTGGTATTTCTTTTTTGGAGCAAAAATAGTTAAGGCAGGTCTCATTACAATAACCAAAATAAATTTTTTATTATATAAATTTTTACTAAATTTTAAAATTCCAAAAATTATTGCTAATCCCTCTTATTCGATTTGAGAATAGGAACGTTCAGAAGTTGATAGCGTTCTGGATGCAAACGCAATATGTTTTTCTTTCGAGTTTGGTCATAAGTTCCCAACTTATGACTTAACAGAGTCGCAACTCCTTCGATAGAAGCGTTCACTGTTAGTCCAAGCTCCAAACTTGGATCGAAATGTACTAAAACTTAAGATTTTAAAATTTCTTTAATTTTATTGAATACTACGTCACATTCTTAAGTCTAACTCCAAGAAACGTTTTTTTGTAACAATTTATATAGAGGATTTAAAATACTCGACATATTTTTAACAAACTTACTATAAAAATTAATGCTTTCTAAAAATGATTGACTTTAGTTGGCCTCGGTGCCTTATCAATGGCTAAAGTCCTATCATACGATGGGTGTAACCCCTCCGAATCAATAACAAATCCTAAATATTCAACAATTTTTGAAAAGAAAATACATTTACCATAATTTAATTTAAACACTGCATTTTGTAAAATAGATAAAACTCCCTCTAAACTCTCTAAATGACTTTTTTTATATCTTTCCGTTATTAAAATATATCATTTTTAAAAATTGCACAATCCGCAACTCCATCAAATAATATATCCATAATTTTTTCAAATTTAGCCGGTGCTCATGCTATGCCAAAAGTAAAACGATTAAATTAAAAAAAGACTTAAATGAGTAGAAATTGTTAATAATACTTTACTGTCCTTATCTAGACTTATTTGTTTAAAGGTTTGTGACAAATCTAACTTGTTGAACTTCCTGCCTCCTTGAAGTTTTGCAAATAGTTTTTCTATTCTTCTCATATAGTGCTGATTGACTTCTATTTCAGGATTGACTGTTACTTTGAAGTCACGGCAGATCCTAGTTTGCCAATTTTTCTTGAATACCGGTACTATTGGTGTAGCCCAGGGACTGTAGTCTGTCGGTGATATAATACCTAAAGACAAAAGACGATTTAGTTCTTGTTCAACTTGTTGCCTAATGGCAGAAGGTTTAGGTTTTACCTTTACAAATTTTGGAGTTACATTAGGGTTTTTTAAATCAATTTTCACTACACCTTTTTTAAAATTACCTAATCCAGGCAAAAAACGTCATTATATTTCTTTACTAAACCTTCAAAATTTTTGTCATTTAAGTTTAATTGTTTTATATTATTTATGATTGATAACCTAATATTATACATCACTAGAAAATCCCTACCTAGTAAGGGCGGACCAGCGTTTTCCATAATAAAAAAATCTCCTCCACTCTTTACGATTTTGTGCTCTTTGTTGTCAATTTTTGGTGATACGCCTGATGTCGTCAGCCCAACGTGTAGATGGTATTCCTCTACTACATTTGTCTTTTCTTGGCCTCCAATTTGTAACTTTTCGTGTATATCGTGAGTCATGCATTCTCGCTACATGGCCTACCCAGTTCCATTTTCCATTTCCATTTTCATTGAAAATCTATAAAATGGAAATGGAAATGGAGCTTTACTTGTCTTCTTCTTCATATGCCATCTCCTCTAAGAAGGTCGGCAACCATCATGGCAATTCGCACTTTCGATACAGCTGCTCGAAAAAGCAGAAGTGCAGTTAAACCAAGCTCTCAAATTGTTTAACCAGGAGATGCGTCTTCTTCCGTGACTCCTTCTACCCTGTATTCTTCCATGTATTATTAATTGCAGCAAGATATAACGCTCGCCCCTCATGACATGTCCCAGATATTGCAGTTTTCTGACTTTAATCGTATTTAAAACCTCTTTATCTTTTCCCATTCTTCTCAACACCTCGACATTCGTAACTCTATCCACTTAACTTATTCTTAATATCCTTTTGTAGGCCCATAACTCGAAGGCTTCTAATCTGTCCGAAACATCTATCTTTAATGTTCAAGCCTCCAACCCATAAAATAATACGGAGAACACGTAGCATGTCAGAAGGTACAGCTTTACTTGTACCCCGTTATAAAAAATAAAACGTTGATTTGTTTTTTTCATGTAAATATTAGAAAAATATTTTAAATAACAATCCTTTGATAAACAAGAAATACTGCTACCCGTAACGATTTGAAAAACTGATTCTGTACTAATAATTTTAACGTAAACAAGTCTTTTAAAGGGAGTTCGGTGACGACAGGTATACTAATTAGTGCGAATATGTCAGCTCCAAACAAAAACAGTTATTTAAGTGCATAAGAGTGCGTTCTCTTCCATCCTGTAAGTACTCTTTAAAATTATATAAAACAGATTCATATTACAGGAATTTATTGTATTTATCATAAGTAGACTTATTAAGTTTATTCGTTATCTATAACGACATGATAAAATTGCCTGTTCTAAAACAGGTCCGTGTTTCAGGTCTAACTTAATTTTAAATTATAAAGAAAATATGTTAAATCCAACTGACGGGACTACAGAAGCTCCCAAAAGGAAAACAATACTAAAACTTATGTGATTGAACAACAGTTCCCTACCAAAGGTCAAGCTATTGTATTTCCAGCTATTGAAAACCTAAAACTTCAAGATTATCTGATTCCACTAGGAATGTTGATCGAGCCCAAAAATATTCTAGTTTCCTCACGGCTCTCTAAGAGCAGAGTGTGTATGTACCTTGCAAACAAAAAAACATTGTTGAACATTTTATGAATTACTATGGAGGGTTTAGAGAAATTCATAACCAACGTCCAAGCACGCAAACTAGTCACTCCAGTAGGAAGACTAATTATTATGTCAAACGTTTGTCCCACCATTTCGCATGCTTTACTAACTAAAGAAATTGAAAAAATTGGGCCTTAAAACCATGTCTCCCATATTATTGTTCAATATAAGTGCCGGTTTTACGGACTTCAGCCACGTTTATACTACAGCAAATTGCAAAATAACCCAAGAATCAGTTTCTGAAAATTATAACCAAAACCCCCACTCCCAAATATCTTCGCAATTCACACCTTCCCAAATACTTCCAACTAACCCTTTTAAAAGCTCAACAGCAGAACCAATCATCAATAAAGATACAACCCAGTCTACACAAAATAGATCAAAACGCATTTTGGAAGAAATAGTCACACCTCCTCCAGCGCAGGACGCTGATTCAGAAAACCCAAATCTAGACCCGTTTGTTAAACCAAATGATGCTAAATCCAAAAACCCAAAAAAAAAGTAAGGAAAAGACGCCAACTCACATACTCATGGAACCGGCCAAGGCAGTTATCTCAGAGCAAAACCCTCCATTTATTCTTGGGTCGGATATTTTAATCAAATATCCGATCTATTTGAAAATGTTTATGATGCACAAGATCCAGTCAGCGTCATAAGAAACTACACTATCGATTTAGAAGCTTTAGTGAAAATGCTAAAAGCAATATACCCTTATTTTAAACAATGATCCATTAAATCTAGATGTACAAAAATAAGAAAGCAACTACTGATACATTTACAGATGACCTACTCAGATAGTGAGACAACAGAGACTGAAAGTGTGTTATCTCAGGGATCGAGTCAAAAACTGTAACAATCCCAAGTTTCAGTTTTTATTTATTATACACGGGCTTACGGGTAGCGGGTAGGAACTCCTCTAGATAGTCCTATCAGGGAAAATGAATCAATCCCTGCTTTCTGCAGATTTCAGGGGTTTCCTGACCCGGTAAACTAGAACCTGCTTAGGGTCCTTAACCAAGGTCACGGATGAAGTCTACAACTGCAGCCACGGTGGACAAGAATACCTTCGGTACGACGGAAGTGGCAATCCCCTAATTTTAGGGATTGTATAGAATGACTCGCCAACCCGCTCATCAAGCGTGGCGTTTTAAATATGCTAAAACCTCTCAAGTTGAAGATGTCGAGTATCAATACGAAATAACCCCAGATGAGTAGAGTTATACACTCAGAATCTCACACTGAGCAATCAGTGAGCCTCATGGATTCTGAAAGAGGCAAATATTCGACTGAGAAAAACTACCCATCATTACTTCGTATAGCCACTTACAATATATTAACTATGAGGACCCAAGAACACCTTGACGAACTAGAACAAGAGCTCTCAAATATCAAATGGGATATAATTGGACTGTACAATGTCCAATGTACAACTCGCTTACCAGGAGAAGCATGTACCATCTTAAAATCTTGTTACCAGCTATACCAGAAAAACTCCGTAGAAAATCATCACATAGGCGGTGTAGCGTTCCAGAAAAACAAACGAGCTCCCTATAAAGTAACGAAGTTCTGTGCAGTATCAAACAGAGTCATATACCTTATGTTACCGACAGGAAACTCAACAGATGAGGAAATTGAATCATTTTACGAGGATCTGACAACAGCAAGTAACCAAGAAAACTCACACTTCGTAACAATCACAGGAGATTTTAATGCAAAAATTGGGACAAAATAAGAGGGCGACACACAATATATCGGTCGCTTTGGGCTGGACAATAGGAACGAAAGGGGTGAAATGTTGTGCAACTACTTAAACAATGAAAATTTATTTTATCACAAAACTTTCATGAAAAAATCTGAACAACGTTAATGTACATGGATAAGCCTAGACAAGAAAACTAAGAAAGAAATAGACTACATACTTTCCAGTAACAAAAACATATGCACCAACGTGACAGTACTAAACAAATTCTATACCGGGAGTGACTATAGACTGGTTAGAGCGAATAACGTATGGTCCTAAAGTTTTGGGAAAAATTTCACCTGGTCTGATTGAGAAGCAACATGCATTTAACAAATAAGGCCATGGAATTGAAATGTCATCAGCTATTGACATTTAATAAACAAAGCAGAATATTTTGGTTTGTGCTCTGCAAAATGTCTTATAAAATTGATATTCGTCGAGGTGTTTATAATATGGTTGGGCGAATGTCGAAACGAGATATTGTGAATATTTACCGAGATCAAAACATAAGCAAATCGACAATTTATCGCACAATCAGAGAATGTGAAGAAGGGATACCATGTGTTAACTTGCGTAAAAGTAGCCGACCGCGGATTTAGAACCATATAAGAGAGGCTAGACTGATTGAAGCAGCTAAGAACAAAATTAGGGTCTCACAGCGAAAACTAGCCAGAAGATTTCATGTTGGAAAGACTACAGAATACAGGACCCTATCGAGTAACAATATTATCTACCGGAAAAAAAGGAAAGCTCCAAAATACCCAGAGGATCAATTAGAGAGAATTCCGAGATGTTCCGCGCGTTAAGGCGAGTGCATTTCGTCAACAAGTCGAAACTTTACTTTACCTTTGTACCGAAAGCAGACAATCCCCCCAACCTACCTCAGGCTGGTCCAATTGAAGAGTTCTGGGCAATATTAATTTGGAAAGTATATAATAACGGATGGGAAGCACAAAATCAGGAACAGTTAAGACGCCGCATATATACAAAAATTAGAGAAATTGACGCCGAGGTCGTCCAAAGGATTATGCAACGTGTTAGGGGAATTGTTAGGCAAATCGAAAATAATGGTCCCTTGTCTGTCATTTGAATTTTGATTTATAATAAGGATAGTTAAGTTAAATTGTTGAATAATTTAATAAAAATATAAGATTATTGTGGTCAGAGTTATATGCTTTTGAAATTTTTCCCAATACTTTAGGACCATACGTTATTAAAATAGATACGAGAGTAGAATGAAACAAACTTATTAAACGAGAACGATACCCAACCATCGATGTCCTGTTTTATAAACAAAGGGAATAGCAAAAAGAGCTAAGCACTAAAATCAGTAGAGACACTGAAACAAATGGATATATGGACAAATAAATGGACAGCTTCAAAAGTTTCAACAAAAACGTGAAGAAAGAAATTAGGAACGATCATAGAAACTATACTAACAATCTAATAAAAGATATAATACAAGATAACTGCAATATGAAAGTACTGAAAGCAAAAAAGTCAAGCGGTATAACAAAAACCCTAGAAATAAAAAATGAGAAAAACCTTACCATCCGAGACAGAAACTAAATAAGTGAGGCCATCGAAAAATTCTACACTAAATTAGACTCGGTAAATATATAACCCCAACGGCGACGTACTGAACGAACAATAATTATCATCGACTTAGAAGAAATACCGGACAATGAAATAAGAATGGCCCTAAATCAACTAAAAACGAATAAATGTCCGGGAGAGGATAAAATTACCGTTGAAATGTTGAAAATTGGTGGCAGAAAAATGGAACAGGTATTGAATATTTTATTTAATAAAGTAATTGATGAAGGAAAGATTCCTTAAGAATGGTACAACTCCAAAGTCATACTACTATTCAAGAAAGAAAACAAAGCAAACATCGAGAGCTAGCTACCAATATCCTTGTGTATCACATGTGTATAAATTATTACTAACTAAAATCATAACCAACCGCCTAAAACATAAGCTCGATTTCAATCAACGTATCGAGCAGGCTGCATTCAGAAAACATTTTAGTACCATATACCGTAAGAACACTGATAGAAAAATGCACCGAGTATAATGTTTATTTATATGGCGTTCGTCGATTTCCATGAAGCATTAGATTCCATGAAATTCTGGGCAGTGCTGGAATCTCTAGAAAATGCACGTATAGATTTAAGATACAATAACATAATTAAAAACATATATGAAAATGCCACCATGCAGACAAAGCTGGAAGAAAGCACAAAAACTAATCCCATAAGACTACAACGAGGAGTAAAACAAGGAGACACCATCTCTCTCAAACTATTTACCCTTGCTTTAAAAGACATTTTTAAGAAACTTAAACCACTTAAGATTAGCAGATAATATAGTTTAAATAGCCGATAATATCCAGGAACTAAATGATATGTTACAACAATTAAATGCAGTTTCATGAGCGGTAGGCTTAAAAATTAACTACAACGAAACAAAAATACTGAGCCAAGACCAGACAAATATTACAATACAAAATCATACTATACAAAATGTTAAACATTATGTATATCTAGGTCTTGTCATCAAACTGAGAAAACTAAATCAAGATGCTGAAATTAAAAGAAGAACAGAACTGGCATAGGGCGCTTTCGGCAAACTAGCATATATCTTGAAAAATACTTCTATTCCTGTAAACTTGAAGAAAACGGTGTATAATACATGCATATTACCAGTTTGTACCTACGGCTTGGATACAGTAGCCCTTACCAAAAAATCTGTTAAAAAATTAAAAACGGCGCAAAGAGCAATGGAACGAATCATGCTTGGAATATCACTGAGAGACAAGATTAGAAACACTGAGATAAGACGTAGAACGAAGATTAGGAATATTGTGGAAGAAATTACAAAAATGAAATGGCGCTGGGCAGGTCACGTAGGTCCCGATATAATGACAACAGGTGGACACGGAAAATTCTAGAATGGAGACCAAGGACGAGAACAAGAAGCATGGGAAGACCTCAAAAAAGATGGGTAGATGACATAAGAGCAGTGGCAGGCAAACAGTGGATTGGACTGGCGCAAGATAGAGAAAGACGGAAGCAATTGGGAGAGACATACATTCAGGAGTGGATGGAAAATGGTTGACAAAGAGATACACGGGCTTTTCTTCAATTTTGCAATGAAACAAAAACGGTTTTTAAATAACATTCTGATGCTCCCAATAATTTGTCTTCAGGAAACTAATTTTAAAAATAAAAAAATACAAGCTTTAATTAAAAAAAAACGGGTGTGGCAGTCCAGTGGGACTGCCGGTGGAAGTTACACTTCTATACACGCATTCGCCGTTACAAATTTATTTGGGAGTCAATCTGCACAATCATTACATATGTAATTCTATAGGTAAGACATAGCAGAAAAAGAAACAGAATTAATAACAACTTACTAACAATGAAGGATTGAATCAATATTTTGATGAAAATGTATATTTTTATTTTCATATATGTATGAAAGGAGTTGAATGCAATTTTTTTTACACATACTCTGCAGTAAAATTCATTGTTCATTTTGTTATTAATACAATAATACAATACAAATTAAACTGCAATATTTATAAGTATTTAAAAATGACAATATTATACATAAAAAAATACACTACAATACAGTGCAACATAATTCCATATAATAATACAATACAAATTAAAATGCATAAGTATTTAAAAATGACAATAATGTAATAATATTAATAAAAAAGTCCTCCCCGACTGGGCATCGAACCGTGGTCTCCCGCTTGACGGGCGAGGATACTGACTACTACACTACCGAGGACATAACACAAATGTATTTCAAAATTGACAGTTCTGTATCATACAGTGATTTATTGAGATTATTATTTTGAAATACAAAAGAATAATAAAATTATGAACATTTAATAAATAATACAAAACATATCACATAAATAATAATATTAATAAATATTTGATTATATGTATATATATCTTTATATAATATATATAATATTAAATTATATATATACAAAAGGAACATTTTTACATTCGAGAGAGGAAGAGAGACAAAATATATCTTCTGTCTCTCTCTTACTCATTATCTTACATATGTAATGATTTCACAGATTCACTCCCATACAAATTTCCAACGTGGAGCGCGCGTATAGAAGTATAACTTCAAAAATTTAAAAGTTACTGCAAAAATCGAACTAGACAAAAAAACCAGTGGCGCAGTAGCAATCTTTGTAAAAAAGTCAATTAAAATTACTATTATTTCTCTCAAAACTATTCTAGAAGCCATTTCCATTAAACTTACCGCAAGTCCAAATAACTAAGTTAGTACCTCTATCAACGCAATTAGGCCCAGAAGCATTAACTGAACTTTTACAACAAATTCCCCAACCCAGACTTATTTTGGGCAATTTTAATGACCACTACTTTTTATGGGGCTCTTCGTCTATAAATACTAGGGTAAGACTGCTAGAAGAGATATTTGAACAGTCCAACCTTTCAGTCTTAAACGACGGCAGGCCCACTAGATTTAATATACAGAACGGTTAATCTTCATGTATAGACTTTACGATATGCGAAACAGGTCTGACCCTACAGCTCATCTGGGATAGGCTCAACTTCTTATACAACAGTTATCACTATCCACTTTTTTTTCATAATAACAAAAACCAATGTGGAGAGACATTTACTCCAAAATGAATTTTAAAAACCCTAACTGGAATCTTTTTCCAAATTTAATCGAAAGCAGTACGACCACATTTAAAAGTACCTCCAATATAGTCGAGACACTAAAGAACCTTGTTACCATTATATATAAAACAACGCAACCCTGTCCCAAGGTGGAATCACGAATTCAAAACAGCAGTTGAATCTAGCAAAAGAGCTTTTAACCAATCAAAGCGCTACAAAACTGTTGAGAATAAAATTGAATACAGGTAACAACGTGCTATAGCCAAAAATACAACTAGAAATGCTAACGCCAGTCATGGACTGAATATGTATCAACGTTAAATGCAAACACTCCCGTGACTGAAGTATGGAACAAAGTCGAAAGAATATCCGGATTAAATAGCAATCAGAATATCAAAAGCCTCAAAATAAATGGAAAGGCAGTTACTAGTAATACTGAGATTGCCAAAATCTTTGCTAACACATACAAAAACCGATCCAGTAATACTAATTATAAAAAATCTTTCATTAATTACAAACAGCAAGAAGAAAATAAGAAAATTAGCATTATACCTAACACAGATGAACCGTTAAATTTACCCATTTCTCAATTAGAGTATACAGAAGCATTATCAAATCTCAAGGAAACTAGCGCTGGCCCGGACGATATTCCTAGTATTTTCATTAAACACCTTTCCAGTTTGATATAATTTGGCTACAGAACAAATGTCCTGAAAAATGGCATAGTTACACCTATACAAAAACCTAATAGTAGTAAAACAATTTCCGAGTCATACCGACCGATATCTTTAACATGCGCCATGTGTAAGTTACTAGAAAAAATTATTAATAATAGACTAAGATGGCACATGGAGAGACAAGATTTCATTATTCCAGAACAGAGTGGTTTTAGAGAGCAAAGGTCAACCATAGATAATATAGATTTAGAAAGTGATATTTCTAAAGCATTTGCACTAAAGAGTAAATTACATCTTCTTCCATAAGGCAGTCCAACACAGATCCTATGCCAAAATCAATCAAAAATCTGTTCCTTAGGAATACTTTTAGCTCGCTACCGAACTCGCAACCAACTGCTAGTCCCCATAAATGCGCCAGCATATTCACTTGCTGACTCTGTCACATCTTTCTGAGTATTGTAAAATTTAAATCGCGCTACAAACAGACTAAGCTGGGGTTTAAAATACCCGTCCAATGTGGCGAGAAGCTGACTGTATCATTTTTTTTCGGGTTTTTCATGGCTTACCAGATCGAAAATAAGCTGATATGTATCCTCGTCCACAGCGTTTAGTAAAATAGTTCTCACCTTCTCCGCGTCTGCATTGACCTTCATACTGTTGGCTTCGAAATAGTTTCCTAACCGCGCTTTAAAAATAGAAGAGTTTTAACTTTTCAAACAGAATTCGCGTAACTGACCATATACCGATTCCTCCATGTTTCACACTTTTTTTACTATTCTTTACTCGTTTGGCCAAAAATAAAATTATTACCTCTAAGCGATAACTAATTACTTTACCTCGTTGTCAATTATGTGATGTACTAACCTGCAGTATTTTGCTAATACACACATGTGCTCCAGACGTTGCTACACTAAATAAAAACCGGACATAAAACAAACTAATTTTATTTATAAACTAAAGTAACAAACAAGAGACAAATACAACAAAGTTGCAATTTCCTTAAATACTAAATAAAGTGTGGTGGGGTAGTCACTGTCGTATCTCTTGTCAAACCACAAGAAGTAGAAATAATTTAAATCTAATATATTACAATTTTATATAATTTAAATGACGTGTTTTGAATGAAGTAAAAGTAGATTTTCTGTTCTTATATTTATTTATTATTTATTTAAAAATTAAATATAATTGTATTTTTTTTTAAGATTTTTTATGATTTTTATTTATTATCGTTTTCGTGGTTTTTTACAGTATTTTCAGGCTTCTAATAATAAATTAAAGTCCATACTATTAAAAAGCTTACTTATATAGTGTTATGCTCCAACAAATCTAGAAAAATAAAGCCAAAAACCACTATTTTCGGAGTATTCTTGTAAAGTATTTTAGCAAACATGATTTAGTGCATAGACAATTTTGTGACGCTTCGTTACACCCCCTTAATAATGCCGTAATCACAGTATCCAATTAATCCGCTTGTTTGAAGCCATACAATAAACCTTCATAATTACTAACCATAAGCCAACGTTAACAGTGAATATTCATTACAAATAGCTTATTCTTGTGACTTTGAGCTTTGGATATTCGAGGAATTTTGTAAGTATGCCTGGGGATTTGGAAAGTTCGGAAACAGATAACTAACGAGCTTTATAGAAGCTGAGTCTCTATAAAAAATTAATCAGTTTTTAAGACTTACAGAGAAACTTCAGTTGTCAATATTATAAAAGGTATACCGAGGTTAATTTTGGTATTAAATTATTTCTGTATAAATATTAGTCACATTAGCTAATCACTCACATTTGTTTATAAATAAATATCATGATTTTCGATACGTTCAGTTTGAACTTTGAGTTAACATTTCATGATTCAGTAGATTCTAATAGACGCACTATGTGTATATATATGTGCACTATGTGTGTGCGTCTAATAGACGCACTATATATATATATATATATATATATATATATATATATATATATATATATATATATATATATATATATATATATATATATATATATATGTATATATATATATATATATATATATATATATATATATTGTTATGATGTGTTTTTTGTTTGAATGATGAGCAATGAGTATTTTTAATAATATAATATATAGGGTTTTTATCGCGGTTCTCAAAGAATTAGCTTGTAAGTACTTTTTTAAATTATCTTTATTATAACTATTATGAAACACACATATATATCTAACCTAGTCAATGTAAATTTAAAATAAACTATCTTTAAACTGATATTCTTATAAAACTAATTAAATTCTATAGACAATCTAAAATTTAAACAAACTATCTTCAAAATTGAAATTGTTATGACATTAACTAAATTATATTAACAAAATTTTGTACCTTTCTTTCACTGAATGCCTAAATGAACTGTTTTCCACTAAGTATATAGATTCTAATCACCACTGAATGTCTTCGTACTTCAGTTATCCTTGTTTTTTGTGAAATTACTTTTTCCAATTATCAGCTTCTACCAATTTAAGATATAGTTTTCTTCACTAGCATTTATACACCACCAACCAAACCAGCAAACAGCATTTATATTTATTCTTCTTTTCAATATACCAATATCCAATTATTATAAGTTGATTTATACTAATCTCCAACCATAATATAATTTAATTTCTTCCAATATACTTTTATAATCTTCAATAATTATTTGTGTATAATTATAAATGTGCATTAATTATATGCATAATTTTTAATCTTCATTTAACTCACTATATTAAACAATTTGACTATTTGTACCTGATTCTCTGACTCCAAATAATCTTTAATATTTCTTACTAAACTTTTTTGACTGACTTCTTGAAAATTCTGAACAATTTACTTCACTAAATGTGTCTAATAACTTTCATAATAAACTGGCCTGACTTCTGACTAAAAACTTCCAAAAACTCTTCTGACTGCACTATCTAAAACTTTTCTGACTAAAAACTTTCAAAAACTGCCATCTTGAATCCAAATCACGGGTATTTATATGTTTTTGAATTTCTAGAACCATCTCGTAAGATATCATGTTCCAATTTGTTCTATTTAATACTTGTCTGAATTTTCTGGAACAAACCATTTCGCAAACATGGCCATCTCCGGAGATCCAGAGAATTCCATTCTTTTCTATTAATAATTTTGTTTACATTTAGGCTTTTCAGATCAGAATATATAATTAAATTAGTAACTTAACATTCTAATTTAATAAAATACACATTTCAAACAATATATTATTATAACCCACTTTATATTCGTAAATATTCTTAAACGTCACTTCAGAGTATAAATATCTGTCAAATTTCGAGAGTATTTTTGGTTGCCTAGGCACATGGCTCACTTAAATCTATCTACCACATTATAATTACTAAAATACAACTTTTTACACTTAATTATATGCTAATTTATTAAAAATACCCTCACATAAATATATTTTTATTAAATTCTCTAGTATATAACTTATTTAAAACAACCAAATATCTAATATTATGTAGTATATAACTTATAAATTATTTTCTATAAACCGTAATCGTATCAATACTCCAAAATAATATTTAAAATAAATAATTTACTTATTATTTTTTTAAATATTAATTTTCTCATACCTTATTAAATTTAATAAATCAATTTTTTTTTTTTTATTTAAAATGTGTTAAATACATCCCTGTTCGCTGTCTATGTCAAAACAGAGAACAACGGAGCACAGTTCGGCTATTCTATGGTCAAACTGTCATGTCAAATGGAGCAATGGATGCGATATCAGAGAATAAAATATAACCTTAATTAAAATATAATCGATATGGTGTTCTGTTTGTTTATAGACAAAATCTAGGAATTATTTCCATTCAAAATAACTTTCATCAATATAAATTGGTAAGTTTTTTTAAGTTTTTTTTTTTTTACTTTATTATATTAGAAAGACATTTTTATAGCAATTATAGTATCAATTTTGTGTCTAACCCCAAATTATGATTTTTAGGGTACAAATTAATTTCCATATATACAAAATTCAACAAGTATGATGTCAAATTGATTCAAAATAATGAAATCTACCATCTACCATTTAACAAATCAAGTCTATTGAATAAAATGGATATATCAGTAAGTTATTAGTGTTATTATATTTGTGTTAAAGGCATAGAAATCATTATTCAATCTCTTCATGATATTGAAAAATGTCGTTGATATGAAATATGCCTCTTAGTCTGTTCTCTGCATCTATTAACACATAACTATTTAGTCCATTCTGATTTTCAATTGTATATGGACCTTCAAACATTGGTTGTAATTTCTTACAACGGTTTTCTTTAACATTACTTTTTCTAAGTGAACGAATTAACACTAGGTCTCCTTTTTTAAATGTGATTGGTTTTTTTATATTTCGATTTTGTCTTCTGATATATTTTTCAGCTTTCCTCCTAATTCGGTTATTCACTTTCTGCATTACTTGTTCTAACATATCCTGATTATATTCACTAATCCACTTTCTGTTTCCTATATGGCCAAACATTAAATATTCTGGTACTTCCTCTGTATTCAAATTATGTGTATTATTTAAAAAATACTCTACTTGTGGTATATGTTGCTGCCAAGTTTCGTGTTGATTTTGGCACAGTATCCTTAAATATTTTATAACTTCTTTAATATATCTTTCTGCAGGATTTGCCTGAGGATGTCTGATACTTGTAAAATGAATGTTGATTCCCTTTTTCTCACAAAATGTCCGAAATTTTTGGTTGTTAAAATATGTAGCATTATCTATTATGCAATTTCTAAATGGTCCTATTTCTTCGAAAAATTGATTAATATATAATTTTAATGTTTTAACATTTGTTCTAGAGCAGGGATATAGTTTAATAAATTTTGTATATAAATCAACTATCACTAGTATATGCTTTTTTCCTGTTGGACTGAGAACTAAATTTGAAATAAAATCCATGGAAACTGTATTTAGTTTTTCATATACAACATTAGATTTATATGTGTTCTGGTTTTTGAAATTCTTTTCTTTGTTTAGTTGACATATTGGGCATTGGGTAGTAATTTCCTTTGCTATACTTATGTCATTCTTTGCAAAATAATTGTCCCTAAATAGCATCCATAGCTTTCTTGAACCAATATGCATATAATTGTTATGTAAATTTTTCAATATTTTCTTTGCTAAAGTTCTAGTTATTACATATACTTCTATGCCATTTATTATTTTATAATATACCCCATCTTTCCTAAGGACTTTTTGTTTTTCACTCAAATTGATCTGATCTCTTATAATTTCTTCTTTAGAATATAATCCAGTATTTTCTACTAATTGATTTAATCCAATTTTTATTGTTCGCTGCCCTTTTTGTGGTGTATTTTCTAACCTTGATAAAGCATCTGCCACTATATTGGATTTTCCAGAAATGTATTTGATTTCAAAGCAGTATTCACTAAGTATTAGACTCCACCGATGTATTCTACTGTTTCCATATTTGTTATTTAATATAGACATTAAAGCTTGGTGATCTGTTTCTATTGTAAATTCATTACCCAACAAATAAAATCTTAATTTTGTGACACAGTGTATTATACTTGCTAGTTCTAATTCTGAAACTGAGTAACCCTTTTCATGTGGCTTTGTGATTCTTGAAATGAATTGTATTGGGTATTCGACCCCATCATGTATTTGTAATAATACCCCTGATAATCTCTCTATTGATGCATCTGTTCTTAGTATGAATGGCTGTGTATAGTCAGGATAGTATATTTTCAAATTTGACAGAAAAATGTTTTTAATTTCTTGGAATGCTAGTTCTCTTCTCTGATCCCATCTCCATTTTACACCTTTTCTCAGTAGTTCAAGTAATGGAATTTCTTTTATACTTAGATCTGGTATCATCCTTTTATAATAATTAATTATTCCAATAAATCCTCTTAAAGTTCTTAAATTGTGTGGTGTTTTATATTCCTGAATGACTTGTGTCCGTTCTGGATCCATTTCGATTCCCTTAGTGTTAAGTTTATAACCTAGATATATGACTTCTTTTTGAAAAAATGTACATTTTTCTTGATTTATTTTTAGTCCCACTTTGTCTAATCTATTTATTATAATTTTTAGGTGTTTCTCATGATCTTCAGCCGTTTTAGAAAAAATTAAGATATCATCAATGTAGTGAATTACAAAATGTTCATATTGATCCAAAATATCATGAAGACATCTACATAGAGCACTGCAAGATGATTGAAGTCCAAATGGTACTACTTTGAATTGATATACTACTCCATCTATCTGAAATCCTGTATACTGTCTACTTTTTCTTTCTAGAGGTATTAACCAGAAACTATGCTGTAAATCGATTTTAGTGAAAAATGACATTCCTGTAATTCTTCCTAATATTCCATCTATACTCATTGGTGCTTCAAATTGCTTTTCAGTAATCTTGTTAATATTCCTTGCATCCAAACATAACCTGATTTCACCTGATCTTTTTCGTACTACTACTATGGGGTTAATAAAATGTGTGTCTGCCTTCTCAATGATCCCATCTTCTAACATATTATTAATTGTTTTGTTTACTTCTTCTCTGTATTTATATGGTATTGGGTATGATTTTGTTTTAAAATCTTTTTCTTCTTTAACCTTTATACTATGGATATAGTTTTGTGCAATTCTATTTTCTTTATTGACAAGTCCCTTGTGTTGCTGCAATATGGAAATGACTATTGATTTATATTCTTCAGGGCAATTTAAAACTTTTATCATATCTTCTTCTTTACAAATAAAATTATTCTTCATTATGTACTCATTATTCCTTGCTTCCAATTTTACGCACTCCGCCTCGTAGGCATCCATCTGCTTAAAATTTCCATTCCTTAAATATTCACTACAATAATTATTCTTTACATTCTTTTGGGACATTTCCCTATCATCAAAATACATTTCTTCTTCATAAACATCATTATTTTCTTTTAATAATATCCTATCAACTCTTATTCCTTCTTCTACCTCATCTTTCTGCATAAATTTAATTATTTGCCCTTCCAAAGTTACCATTTTTTCTTCAAAATCTATCTTTACTTTCTTCTTTTCCAATTCATCATTTCCCATTAATATATCAACACATAAATCCTTGACAATAAATCCTTGCATATTAATTTCTTTATTAAGAATATTAATTTTAAAATTGGCTAGTTTATCAATTTCACCCAACTTCTTATTATTTGCACCAATAATTTTAATTTTTGGAATCTTTATTATATCTGATAGTTTTAATGTATTAAAAATAAAATTCTCCGAGACTAAAGTACTTTCTGAACCAGTATCTATCATAATTTTAATCATTTTATTTTTGGCCAAAGCATTTATATAAATTAAATTAATAGAGTCAATAATTTTATCCTCATCTAAAGAAATAAATTCAGAAGGTTTTTCATAATAGCAATGGCCTAACTTGTAATTCAGAAAGTTTACTGCACAAAATTTTGATTATTAGAATTGTCAGATTGTATCTGACCACTTGAATCTGATGTCCTATGTCTTTCCCTACTATGACTTCTACTCACATTCTCCTGCCTTGTACTACTTCGTTCCCTGCCTTCGCAGCTTCTATTCCTTCGAACACAATTTACCTGTCTGTTATAGTTAGGTCGCTCTGTATTTCTTCTATTGTTAAAATCTTGTCTATTATTATTAGTACTGTTATTAAAATGTTGTCTATTATAATTAGTATTATTATTAAAATTTTGTCTATTATAACTAGTATTATTATTAAAGTTCTGTCTATTTGGATTACTGTTATTATTATTAAAATTTTGTAAACTATTACCATATCTATAATTATTATATGATTGTTGATTATCATTTTTATTATATTGAAAGTTATTATTGTTTTTTCTGTTGTTATTATTACTTGTCATATTGCCTCTTTGTATTCTTTGAATAAAATTAATAAAACTATCTATTGTTTGAATATTTTGTACAGTTACGGTTTGCACAACATCAGCATCAAAATGTCTAGATACATTTAAGACTGTTTCATCCTCTCTAAGTGGTGGTTCTAAATATTTTGCAACTGTTATCAATTTCAATGCATAATCTACCATATTTGATTTTAAATTTTGATTATACTTTCCAAAATATAGAATTTCTCTAAACTTGGCTTGCTCTAATTCACCCCAATAATAATTTAAAAATTTATTTTCAAATGTTTGAAAATTATCTAAATCATTCTCAATACTAGCAAACCAAGTTGCTGCATTGTCATTTAATGTCACTCTAATATAATCTTTAATATCATTAATATTATTCACAAATCTTAATTTATGTTTTAAACTATTTATGTATACTCTAGGATGCAAATTTTTTTATATTACCAGAGAATTTAATCCCAGTCTCATTTGTTAAATTTAAGTAAGGTCTCCCTATGTCTCTCATTTGTGAAATATCATCTATTCTCTGTTCCACATTTCTTATTTGATTACAATTTATTTGGATATTTTGTTGTATATCGTCTAATTTTTCTTCTGTGTTTCTCCTGTCTTCGTTAATTTTTACTTCTAAGTTACATTTCTGTAACTCTATTTTCTGTTCTATATCTATCTTATTATCTTGAATAATCCTCTTTACTTCTGTCCTCTCATTGTCTATCCTTTTCTTGTAGTCATTCCGTATACTTTTTATTTCATTTGCTACTTTTTTCTCTGCAGCTTCAAGTTTTTTATCCATTTGTTTTACAATTTTATTATTATTATCTTCTATTTTCTTTTCTAATTTTCTATAATTCTCTTCCAATTTCTGTTCCATTTTTTTCATGTCTTCTTTGACTTCTTTTGAATTCTCTTCCAATTTTTTTATGTCTTCTTTGATTTCTTTTGAATTCTCTTCCATTTTCTGTTCCATTTTTTTCATGTCTTCTTTGACTTCTTGTGAATTCTGTTCCATTTTGTGTTCTATTTTTTTCGTATTCTCTTCCATTGTCTTGTTCATCTGCATCAATAATGACATCAAAGCTGCCATATTGACATTTTCCTCTCTTTCTGGATTCATTTCTGCAGTATCTTGTGGAGCTTGAACTAAACTCTCCTCTTGTATAGGTTGTGTTTCTACTTCCACATCTTCTTCATTCTTTTTGCTTCTTGTACCTTTCTTTCCTTGAGACATTTTGAGACTTTACTTGTTTAAATATAATTAAAAATAAAATCTATAATTTTTTTTTTCTACTGATAATTAATTTAATTATATGAGAGCACTTATCTTCCCAAACTAATTCTTTTAAATAGAGAGCCACCGCGTTGGGTGCCAAATTGTTATGATGTGTTTTTTGTTTGAATGATGAGCAATGAGTATTTTTAATAATATAATATATAGGGTTTTTATCGCGGTTCTCAAAGAATTAGCTTGTAAGTACTTTTTTAAATTATCTTTATTATAACTATTATGAAACACACATATATATCTAACCTAGTCAATGTAAATTTAAAATAAACTATCTTTAAACTGATATTCTTATAAAACTAATTAAATTCTATAGACAATCTAAAATTTAAACAAACTATCTTCAAAATTGAAATTGTTATGACATTAACTAAATTATATTAACAAAATTTTGTACCTTTCTTTCACTGAATGCCTAAATGAACTGTTTTCCACTAAGTATATAGATTCTAATCACCACTGAATGTCTTCGTACTTCAGTTATCCTTGTTTTTTGTGAAATTACTTTTTCCAATTATCAGCTTCTACCAATTTAAGATATAGTTTTCTTCACTAGCATTTATACACCACCAACCAAACCAGCAAACAGCATTTATATTTATTCTTCTTTTCAATATACCAATATCCAATTATTATAAGTTGATTTATACTAATCTCCAACCATAATATAATTTAATTTCTTCCAATATACTTTTATAATCTTCAATAATTATTTGTGTATAATTATAAATGTGCATTAATTATATGCATAATTTTTAATCTTCATTTAACTCACTATATTAAACAATTTGACTATTTGTACCTGATTCTCTGACTCCAAATAATCTTTAATATTTCTTACTAAACTTTTTTGACTGACTTCTTGAAAATTCTGAACAATTTACTTCACTAAATGTGTCTAATAACTTTCATAATAAACTGGCCTGACTTCTGACTAAAAACTTCCAAAAACTCTTCTGACTGCACTATCTAAAACTTTTCTGACTAAAAACTTTCAAAAACTGCCATCTTGAATCCAAATCACGGGTATTTATATGTTTTTGAATTTCTAGAACCATCTCGTAAGATATCATGTTCCAATTTGTTCTATTTAATACTTGTCTGAATTTTCTGGAACAAACCATTTCGCAAACATGGCCATCTCCGGAGATCCAGAGAATTCCATTCTTTTCTATTAATAATTTTGTTTACATTTAGGCTTTTCAGATCAGAATATATAATTAAATTAGTAACTTAACATTCTAATTTAATAAAATACACATTTCAAACAATATATTATTATAACCCACTTTATATTCGTAAATATTCTTAAACGTCACTTCAGAGTATAAATATCTGTCAAATTTCGAGAGTATTTTTGGTTGCCTAGGCACATGGCTCACTTAAATCTATCTACCACATTATAATTACTAAAATACAACTTTTTACACTTAATTATATGCTAATTTATTAAAAATACCCTCACATAAATATATTTTTATTAAATTCTCTAGTATATAACTTATTTAAAACAACCAAATATCTAATATTATGTAGTATATAACTTATAAATTATTTTCTATAAACCGTAATCGTATCAATATATATATATATATATATATATATATATATATATATATATATATATATATATATATATATTGTCATACTTCTTCTTTCCCAACCAAAGAAAAAAATAAATAAAAAGATCCATCGGAATAAAATTTTAGCTTATCATTATAAACAAAATGTATATAGTAATTTAAGATAAGATTTAGTGTAGATAAGAATAGAAATTTGTTAGGCAAATGACCTAAATAAAATTGGTTTTCACTTATTATAAATTTATGTTGATTTAAAATCTGAATTCACTACGAATTTTGACTAGGATGGACGGCGTGTGGAATGCAATTTTAGATTCCCTTGCCGAGTAATTCATCCAGCTGTTTGTTTCGCAAATTTTAGGAAACACAGTGGTTAAGATTTGAATTCGGTTTCGCTAAGTAGAAATCGTTTGATTTCTCTTTTTGTTTTTAGATGGCGTAGTTACGTCTGTATATAGTTATTTTAATAACTATTATCTAGGACGGGAAAGATTTTTGTTTTGGTTCAGAGCAGTGGCTATACCGTTCTGAAGAGACTTAAGGAGGTCGAAATACGTATCAACGGTTGTTGCTGCACTTTATCAAAACAAAAATCTAATACCGTCATTCTGTTTTGTTATTTACTTCGTTGGAAGTACGAGAAACTGAATTCACTACGAATTTTGACTAGGATGGACGGCTTGTGGAATGCAATTTTAGATTCCCTTGCCGAGTAATTCATCCAGCTGTTTGTTTCGCAAATTTTAGGAAACACAGTGGTTAAGATTTGAATTCGGTTTCGCTAAGTAGAAATCGTTTGATTTCTCTTTTTGTTTAAAATCTTATTATTATAAAATTTTCATTTATTTTCTTCTATGCTGATTGATAAGATAACGGCAGAATTTGAAAATTGTTTTATCAAATCACTTCTACTATATATATATATATATATATATATATATATATATATATATATATTCTACTATATATATATATATATATATATATATATATATATATATATATATATATATATATATATATATATATCCCTTTACGATTTCTCCATTAATCTTAAGAGTGACATTAAGAATCTAAGCTATATATACCACTTCTTACTTAAATCAGATACCAAAAACAATACAACATCACAGATAACTAACTTGACTGATATATTCATTAACAACTAACCTACTTTTATAATTAATTTTTATTAACTAAAAAAGATAACATTCCCTTGCTTTTCTTAGATACATCTCAATAAGATATAATAATACATGAACAATATAATATAATTAAAAAAGAAAAATTTAAATAATATTTCCCTATACTGGGATTTAATTTCATTCGGTTTTACCAATGAACCTTAACGACATAAAGATTCAAAAGAACTATTTGAATTTGCCAGCACATGCGTTCTGGTTAAAACAGAACCTCACTTTTAAACTTTCTAACAATCAAAAATTTAGTTATTGCCGACAATTCAAAGAATTACCTCCTTTTAAATGTAGTTACATTGGGTTTTTCGATTAACCTTGGGTAAACTTTTGCGTTCCAAGTTCAAAGCTACCATACATTTCCAAGGTTAAAAAAACTTTTTTTTGCACATAGTAACAAAAAACACCATTATGTTGTTACTAGCAAAGTTTTTTAATATTTTAACTCTACATTTCTAAGTTACGGTAAGATCAATAATGTTTTTATCAGATAATATATGGTAGCTAATTATAATTTATTCTCTTTCAGCCCTGAAGAAGCCAAATTAATTCTCTTTGGCGAAAACGTTCGGCGAAACAATTGATACTCATTAGAGTCTTTCTTGCAGATTTCCCCAATATTTAAGAGTTTACTATTTAACTTATATATATATATATATAATTTTTTGTTTAGTATCGACCGTATATTATTTAAAATAATTCTATTTCTAGTCACTTAATATTTCGCCAACTTATTATTGGCTTCATTGCTCTTCAAATTTATGAAGTGCTACATTGCTATGAAGTGCTCTACAAATTTATTAAAACAAGAGATAAGCAACATTACGATAAAATTACATAAATATTTACTTACAGATGTACAACTGTTCACACAAAAAGACATGATAAACATGTGTTTGACATTTTCACAAATAGACTGACAATTTTCAAAATAAGTTAATATACACATAAAATAACAAAAAGTGTATAGTGGACTAGATGAGTTTCTTTAAATTTCCATATATAAAAAATAAGGTAGCAGGTATATCGTAAATTATTATTGACTTAAATGAACTGCAGAATATTGCCTTTGATGCTGCTTAACTGATTCGTATCTGCTTTGTAATTTATTGCATTTTTTGTTTTAGTAATATAACACATTTCCAGAAACAGCCTGTTTTTATAATTAGTTGCTGTTTGTAGGATTTTTATTTGTCGAACACTCCATCAATACAGGTTACAAATTTGACTATACCAATGTTGAAGTCCTAAACTAAATGCAACTAAATTTAAATCAGTGAGTTTTCTATAGTCTCAAATCATCTCCCTCTACTTAAAAATAGAAGGGTGTGCCCTAGATTTCTCACCGCTGTACCAGCCGATATGTACGGCACTGCAAAAAAAGTAATCTAAATAACGTTCTGAGACTAAGTGTATGTAAACAACTTTTAAAAAGGCGCTACACAATACATAATATTACTATATCTTGGTCATCACTTAAAAATCATGAATGCCGTACTGTATCAAATTACCCAAAACGGGGTCAATTTTTCTTGAAAATCAACGATTTTCCCTGCTACTGTTACCAATGTTTTTGTACGGTATTATGTCACAGGTCATTATTTTTGTATTATCTACCTAAGTTACAAATGCCGTAGAAATATGTTTAACCAAATTGCCCCCCTCTTGCGTGGTAAGTTTAACTTTTCAGTGTGGTCACCTGTACCGATAAAAATTGATATCATAGCTTCTAAATTAGATATTTTATTTTATATTCATAGATATTCATAGATATTTTACTATTGATTTATGATTCACACTGGTTTAAATGACCCCTTAAAAATTTCCCATAGGCTTGTAGTCTAGTACTCCCTATTAGTCCGATTTTTTCATATGCTCCTTGAAGCGACAGAGTCCTGTTGGAAGACCTACAATAATTCACAGATCATTCCCATTCATAACTAGTAGATTATTGTATCTCTTCTTGGAATTTTTTCATTTATAAAAGCCTTTACATATTTTAGACCGATTTGCTCGTACCAGTGGTTTAATTTCATCCGTTTCATCCAGTCCAATATTGTTCTTTTGTCTGTGCTTTTTACTACCCCAACCACAGGTTCTGGACCTAAATTTAAAATAAATAAACCATTTTGAGAAGCTATAAAAGAATCAGGATTGCTCACCAACCTCAGTTGAGAAGAAAATGAAGATTTTTTCGTAAAGGTTATATTAATTATTGATTAAACAAATAGTATTAAAAATAACATATTTAAAACGAAAAAAAGTTGATGGTGGGGGGTGTTATTATAAGATATCAGATGGTAAACAGAAAATAAATAATTAAAAACTAAGACAATTAATAAAAAAAAATGGAAAATCTACACGCGTCCCAACTGAAAAAATCATATATCTATTCCGTACCCTACCACACTAATTAACAAATGTACAAAAAAAGTAAAACATTTTTGTTATTCTATACATACAAGATATCAATTGCATTTAGATTTTCGTGTTTCCTCGTAGTTTCTTTATATAGTTTCCGGGAAGTGTATCGATTTCTAGCGTAGGTCATGAAACTTTTGGGCCAGTTGGAAACAAAGCACTGTCAGGAGGGTGTTTATTTCCAGCTTTTTACATTTATTGTTTAGTAAACTTATATAGAACAGAAACTATCAGAAGACTCGTTTATGTTCACAAGTGTAAAAGTTTAAAACGACTTTAATTTTTGAAAAGTGTTATAAATAACACGTGTTCCTACTTGATCTTTTATATTACTTTCCAAAGTTCCTTTAAATTTTTATCAGGAGAGATATTATTATTATACATATAATATATATAGTGGTACATATAATGTATATAATATATATATATATATATATATATATATATATATTTACTATTGTACTAAAGTACTATTGCTGCATTACCTCCTCACTGCAGTAACAAACTGCAACCACTTGATGTGGCTATAGACATAGGCAGACAGGCTGTATATCAGACAATGCTCATAGCTTTTACAGCACCCAGGCACACCATTAACAATTTACCAGGTTCCACAGTGTGTTGGAGCTTCTTATGAATAGGCGCTTACACCCGTTAATATCAAATCTGCTTTTAAAAAGTGTGGAATTTTTCATATTATAGTGAAGTTTTCACAGAAGATGACTTTCTTATGAGCTACTTAAGTGACAGAGATCTTAACAGCAACCCAATCAGAATTATTCATGAAGAAAAAAAAGAACCACAGGTCCTGTTGCCAGCTGCACATATTTGTCTGGCCCTATAAACTGCCAAACAACTCATGGGTTTTTTCAAAGACAGTTTGGTTGGTTTTTAAATAAGTTTCGTAAAATTTTTAAAATGATATATTAAGGCACTCATATATCCTCATCCTTCACAATATCCACTATATCGTCCACTATATCCTCATTTCCCCAGTCCTCCCCTACCGTGCTTATACCATCACTTAGCGTCTCGATACAATGTGATAGAGAGAGAGAACGAACAAGCTTAAGAGATCTTGTCGTCAGCACGCGCAGACCTGTATGCTAGGTCTGTGTTAATTGTTAATATACGTCTATGGTTAAAACTTCATCGTTATTATTTGGAGCCGTTATACAAAATACTTACAGCAATGTCGTTATGTCAATCTATTAATACTGACATCATTTATTGAAACCGTAAGATGATAGCCGCCTTTATTAGAGGATCCTTCACAAATAAAAAGATAAGATAAAGTACAAAATATTTTATATCTAAAAGAGAGTTATTGTTAACATGGTAAATGATAAAGAAATCTTTTATTTTGACAAATGACATCACTTAACATGGTAAATGATAAAGAAATCTTTTATTTTGACAAATGACATTAAATATTTTTGTATAATACAATCCTTGTATAATATAACATACCTATAAAATCCTATTTGTTACTTATATACCTACGCTGAATTTAATTAAACTGATGTTTCAAAAATGTTGTTGAAAATTTATAAGAACGTGTTGGAGTTTATGAGAAATCTTTTTTAAAAACACTAAGAGAATATTAAACTGTATTTTCGAATAATTTAATATGAGATACCATCAATTTGGACTTTTTGCTTTTCTTTTAATAAAATTAGTGGTTTCATATCATTGGTTTTGTTATCATTCTTTATAACCTAGGCCCATGAAATACCCAATAGCCATAAATTGCCATATTTGTAATTTTCTCTAGAAGTGTAAAAAGAAAAGTCATTATTGTTATTTATCGACTGCCACTTTCCCCCAGTTTGTCTAAATTCGGTCTAAATTGGGAATTTTCCAAGTCGTATTCTGGGTAATTTAATTTATTCGGAAAGATCAAAAACTATCGGAAAATTCACCTCCATTGCGGTGCACTCGTCGGGCATAAAACACCGATAAAATATGGTCAGCAAAGAACAATATACGAGGAGGGGCTGACTTTAATAGCTATTTAAATTTGGTCCTACATGTGGAAAGAATTATGTTTGGAAATTTTGCAGTTTATTTCGTCGAAGGTTTAATCGATTGTGTTGCTTTTTGGTGAAGAGTTTGTTTCTATATAAATGTTTAAAATAAGTTATGTTTGTATACTCAAATTTTTAGAGTTTATTATGGAAATTTATTTCTCTACTTTTTATTTAATAAATAAAATCTTTTTTTTATCTACTTCTCTGTCAATATTATTTTTCCCATTAAAGAGTTAGGTGGGCTGTGATTTAGGCAGTACGATTTCAAAAAGTAAAGAAGCTTCATTGATCTGGTGACGGAAGTCTTCCGGAAGTCGCTCAGGATAGGAATTGAACATAAGTGGGCGAACATATTGCTGTTTGACGTCCGAACGTCTTTTCTTACTTACCTAAAAATTCCTTAGATCAAAACGGGTTATGTTGGTTTTACAAAAAAACTAAGTGTCCGTGTTACTCAGTAAATATGGTCTTGGGTTATTTGTCATTAAGAAAAATTGTAGAAAAAGTAGTGGTGATTCAAGTGAAGAGTACCACAAGAGATGGTCCTAGGACCCACGCGGTGGAAACTGTCATATGACGGGGATATAATTCAATAATATGGGAAGGGTCTAAACCCCGCTACGTATTTGCGAAAAACTTTGCTATGTTGGTGGTTGTACGGGTCAGGGAGGACCATAACTTCGGTGCGCAGCATATATGCGACCAATACGAAAAATGAATGAAAATTCATAAACTAGATCTGGCTTTTGGTAAGTCTGAGGCCCAAAACGGAAGGTAATGGAAACACGTGAAGACGGTGCTACCGTGAGCTACCGAGCTACCGAGCTACCGTGAGATCCGCTTAACAAAGGCTCTGAAGGAAAGAGAAGGAGTATAGAAGACAATAAATGAAGACATAGTAAACTAACGTTTATATAAAGAAGAGAGGGAAAGATCCATGATGATGTGGCAACAGAAATTGGATGAGATTAGAGGGTGGCGTAGTAGCCAAAGTTGCTGATTAATAATCTAAGAAAATGGGTGGACTGCGAGCATCGACATTTGGATTACTTCCTGATACAGATGCTCACAGGACATATTTGTTTCGGGGCATATCTTTATGGATTCGGAAAGGCAAAAAATTACAAATACTTGCGAAACTACTGCGAAATATCGGAAACGGTGGCAAATACACTGTTAGTGTATACTAGCTGCATAGTTGAAAGAAACCTGTTCAAGAGAGAGCTAGAAGATGGGATACAATCAGTAAATAAGAGAACGCTAGACCAAAAAAAGCAGAAGGAAAGGCAAACAGATCAGAAACAGTTTGCCCAGGAGCAAGCAGAAAGCTAATAGAGAATAAGAGGTGATGAGGCTGAACATGAATAGGAAGAGAAAGAGGAAGAAAAGCTTACGCTAAAACCAGAGAGTTCCTGTCGGTAATTTCTGGTTAAGGAGTGTGCTTTTGTAGCAAGTAGCCAGGTAAGACTATGACATTAACGGCAATGGTATCAGAACATCCTCTGTCTTCTCGAATATTATCGTATTCTCGTTTACTCTGCTCACCTTTTAGGACGAAATGTTTCATGGAATATTTTGTACATCCGACTTATAAAAGTAAAAAATGGTCAATTGGTAATTGAACCAATGTAAAAGGAATTAATAAATATAAAATGCTTGATTGCTTCGTCCACATTTATATTTTTTTAAAATTCACGATAAACTATTTTTTAAAACAATTGCTGAAAGTATTTTCCAAATTAAATACATTATAAAAATTACTAAACAATTAGTATTAATAGTCCTAAATCATTTCAAGCACAATTCTTTTTGTGCACTAAAAACTTTGTATACAAGTTTAGTACAAACACGTATAAGAAACTGTTTTATAATCTGGTTACCTCAATAAAATTGACATTGTCATTCGAATAATCAAGAAAATTCTCAGAAGTTTCTGCGTTACATTGTTTTCGAGTTGAGTACTCCACTGCGCGAATTATGTTATATTATTGGAACTAACTTAAAATAAGAAAATATTAACAGTGACTTAACTTTGTAAAATCATACTTTTTATCATTTTTAATAAAGTAAATAATTTTAGTTAGTGCCCTGCGATTCTGGCAAGCGTAAATTTGCATCTAGGTAGCTAAGCTAACATCAGAGAAATCACAAATGTTTAAAACTAATACACACAGAACAAAATTTTCTACCTAAGGATATACTGTACTATTCTTTAATGTATAAAAAAGCCTACTGCACGTTGGCTTTCATTTTCTGGTCCTGTAAAGTAGGTTGTATTTTCTAATTGTAGTTTTATCAGATATTCGCCTCTCCTTTTTTACCCCAGATTAACCTGGTATGCCCCATATATTTTCTGTTAAATTAGGTTCTTTAATCTTACTAACCTCGTGTTGTTTGATTTTATGACTTGGCATATTAATTTTTTATTTTGAATTAACTAGTGTTGACATTTAAAATGCCACGTTTTCAGGATAGTCGAGTTTTAAGTCATCTGTCGACTTTAAGTCAGTTACTGTTTGCAGCAGGTGTAGCTGCTTTGGCTAGTTTTGGTCAATGACATGTATTTTATTTCCACGGTACCACCCATATCTAGGAGTTATTCACCAGATATGGAAACATCAGTATTAAAGGGAATAATTGGTTTCGTCTGGATACTTTCCATTTGTGAACCTTCATATTAGTTAGTGTTGTTTGTCTGGTTGGTTTCTTTACTAGATTGAGATCTACTCCACTGTGTTAGAATAAATGTACTACTACCCAATAAAGTCTCAGTGCATCTCATCGTTGTAATTCCCAAGCATACCAATATGAACTTATTAATAATAAAGGAGGTTGCTTTTCTGGCTATTTTAGGATGAAAATTTCTTACTATTGAGTTATTCTATTCCGTTAAGTCAGTTGTATTAAATGCCTCGCAGACCCGATTTAGCTATTGGATGGAGATACTCTAAATAATAATGACCATAGTTAACTTTGAAAACCTGACTAGTAATAGTTTATTGGACACTTCTTTTTATTTGATATCAAAATCTGTTAATAAAAAATAAATAATCAAATCGTTACTATTAAATGTTACAATAACGCTGTATATTAAAATTATGTGAAATATTCAGTAAGTCTGACTAAGAACCCTGACTTTCATTCTCTGAGTCTGTCTTCTGTTCACCACTAAATACCATACTTCTATGAGAACACCTAGATAAAAAATTTACATAGTATAAATTAAAACAGACTTTTTAAACAAAAATATGTACATTCCAGCCTACTGAGGCATAACACGCGATGCTCCATAAAACATAAAAAAATATTTTGTTCTGGATTTCTGGTATCTGGCGTGGTTTGACATTTCTCAAATCTTTATGAATTTTACTTTAAATATACTCTCCTGAATTTATAGTGCACCTATAAGTTAATGATAATTATTAATTATTTGGTTTTTTAATAATTTTTTCGTTCTTTATATAAACCGTTTTATATATTTGTACATTGTTTTGTTACAGGTCCAAATACAAAAACAACAGTAGCTATATTAAATTGTCTTCTGGCGAGACAATTCTGCTTTGAAGATGCATCTTGTTCAGCCATATTAGAAATCATCCCTCGTGTTTGTGGTCCAGAAGTTGGTAAGTACATCCAATTTAGAAATTTTAGTTTACAATATATATAAAAGTAGTTTTTTACCAGTTTTTACCTAATATATAATATATATATATATATATATATATATATATATATATATATAATATATATATATATTTATATATATATAATATATATAATATATATATATATATATATATATATATATATTTATATATATATATATATATATATATATATATATATATATATATATATATATATATATATATATATATATATATAATATGGTATTATGCATTTGGGATGATGGAATTTATTGGTATTAGGTCGAGGACTTGCCCCAATGTTTTGTAATACTTAATGTAGTTGGAATGCTAATAAACGTATTCTTTTTGAAAATATGTTAAGTTCCTTTCCACGATTATGAAGAAATTAAAGAAGACTTAATGTCGTTTCTTTATCATATGTCTCCACTCTAGCTTCCAACATCACATTGCAAGATAATTTTGTCCATTTATTAACTAAATTTGAATTTATTAATAAAAATGCACCATGATTTGTTTGCTCTTGTCACTGTTACTATATTAGATATGAAAATGAAATGGTTAATATTTATATTTCTGGCCTAGGCAACTGGTGGCTTGAGAAATTTGCTTCATCCAAAAAAATAAAATTGAAGTGTGATCATTTTTGTGAGATAATTTATCATAATGGCGAAAATTATCAAGACAAGTTGCATCGATGGACTTAAATTGTTATACAGGGATCAAGCACCATCCTTTAGCAACGTAAAAAAATTGTTCAATATATTCAGTCTTGGTCGTCGCTCTCTTCAAAACGAATTCCTTAAAGGTCACCCAAAATTGGCTGGTATACCAGAAACCATCGATGCTGCGCGTGAACTGATAGAGAAAGATCGTCACGTGACATACCCTGAGATGGAGGTATTCTTGGAAATTACTATGATAAGCACCAATAAGATATAATTTGTCTGTAAAAAAGATTTGTTCAAGTTCTTCTTCTCATTGCGCCGTCTCCTTTCGAAGGTTGGCGATCCAAATGCCAATTGTAGTTTTGGAAACTGCTGCGGAAAAGATCTCTGCGGATGAGCGTTCGAACCATCTCCTCAGGTCTTTTAGCCACGAGTTCTGGCGTCTTCCAACTGATCTTTTGCCCTGTACTTTTCCTTTCAGTATAACTATAATTAATTCATATCTTTCGCCTCTCAACACATGAACCAAGTATTCCATTTTCCTCTCTTTGATTATTCTTAGTAATTCTTTTTGTTTACACATGCGACGAAGTACCTTAACATTAGTAATTCTTTGTTCCCATGAAATCCTCAACTCTTTGTTTACGTTAGATCCCACATAATCTGAAAAAAAAGAAAAGTCAAAAAGAGGCTCGTGTCAATTTGTGCAAGGAAAATGTTAAAGAAATGGGATCGAAGTGCATTAAATGCTGTGTATAACATCTACACTTTTTTTTTTTTTTTTTATTTAACATCCAATGTTTATTGCAATCTGTCTCATTATAAACAATAAGCAATATGTATAATATATGTACAATAACATAGTGGGAAGCTGCCCAGTGGCGAGCACCCAGGTAAAAGATAACATAAATATAATCTATGATATATCAGCTAATTTGAACTTAACAAACAGAGTTTAATACAGGTAAACATCACTGACACACATATGAGAGTTACAAGGCAAAAACACAAATTAAGGAAAGATTTGGAAAACACCTGAATAGAAACTTGTTATTTCACCGCACCATGACACTATGTTCTATTTTTCCTGATTTACTAGAGGTCCAAAGGGTCTGGTCGTTTTAATCTTCTTACGTGTGAAATGTTGAGCAGATCCGTGGCCAGCGGATTTGGATGGCAGGATAGTCTGTTCTTGTATACAGAGTTTACAGCAGATATTGCTTCGCAAACTGTTTGTAGCTGTAAATCGTGATGTAATCTGTGGTTCGTGATATACCAAGGGGCATTACAGATCTGGCGCAGTACTTTCGATTGGAAACGTTGAAGTTTTTGTATGTTGGTATTACTTGCTGTACCCCAGATTTGTGCTGCATATTGCCATACCGGTTGGTGACGAAATATGGGTCCACGCAAATGAGTTCAAAACAAAACAGCAATCGACCATATGGGTGTTTCAAGATGAATCAAATCCCACACAAGTTGTTCGTTGAAGAGGCGCATTGAAACAAATGGTCGCTTGTTGCTGTGGTATTAATGGTTTTGTAGCTACAGTGCCGTTAAAAGAACGTAAGATGGTCAATTGTGCATAATATTCAAACCATTCAAACATTATATACCATTCAGAGCAAGCGATAAAAGGCAAAATCGCGGAGGATCAGGTAGGCTTCACGAAAGGAAGATCATACATAGACCACATATTATACACACTAGAACATTTGTTGGAAAAGCAATAAGTAAAACAGAGAGATATACATTTGGTATTTGTGGACCTGAGAAATGCGTATGACTCAGTACCAAAGTCAGAACTGTGGGAGGCAATGTACAAATTAGAAATACTGACGGAACGCTAGAAAAGCTCTGTATAAAGAAAATTAAGTGTCTATTAAAATGGGAACAAGAATCATAGGGGACTTTACCACAACAAAAGGGCTGCTGTAGGGTTGTTCCACATCTCCAACCCTATTCAAAATATACTTAGGGAAGCCTTAACTTCATGGAAAAGTAGTGATTGCACAAGACCAAGAAGACCTCAGTTATATGATAAAGAAACTACAGGTAACTTAAAGGACAAAAAAGTTAAGTGCAAATTTATACCACATATGTGGCCAAAATGGCGCCCTCTATTAGTTACATCAAATTGTGCATCAAATTATAATTTCTCATATTTAAAAGTACCCAGTTGTAAATTTTTATGCATAAATGTTTACAAACATGAAAGTTATAGCGAAAAATAAAATTTTAATTTTGCACTTTAACACCCTGTATCTTTTTAATATCAACATTTTATTAAAGCAATTTGGCTTAAATCTTAATATTTTAAAGTGTAGAATCTACTGTTTCTTTTTGTATAATTACTTAAGGACCACCCTGTATGTATAACAACGAAAGAGTAAAACCCACATTGACTGATAGCCCATTCTTTGTTTGGTTGGAGGTTGTTTAGTAGAAGGATAAAATACATTGTTAATTAACTAGTTACATTCAAAGGGACAAAGGGCGCATTGATGCGGGTCATTAAATTTTAATTTTCGACGGTATAGAATTTTGTAATAGGATGTATAGGTTTTTACTACATGTTGGATCAAAGGGTTTGCACAAAGTAGTCGGAAGCAGCACTTAGAAGCTTTCTTATTTTATAATTATGTCTTTAAACATCAGAAAACAAGGTAAAATTGTATATATTTGACAATATTACAAACAGGATAGAAGAGTAAAATTGGAATATTATATTTAAAGGTAAAAATAAAATAAAAATTATAATAAAAACAGAATTTAAGGATATGAGATATTTTTTTCTTTTACAACTTACTGTATCCCTACTTATAAGAATTCTCGTTGAAAAATAACTATAATCACTTTTAAATTACGAGGCAGATAATTATTAGAAACAGATTATAAAGTAAATAACGAAATACCCATGGTAACAGGTGAAAATTTTGGCCCAGAAAACGTTTTATTGCACACACCAATATTCTTACAAATTTGTTACGAAAAATACAGATATATAAAGATAAATGAAAAATTTGTTGTTTCAGAGAGCACTGTTGAAATCCTAATGCAACCGTATTTGGAAAAGGCTACATTTCATATATAATTAATTGATTTTCTAGTCCATCCCTCGTTTAATTTTTGCATTTCAATAAAACAAACGTATGTGGAACTTTAAAAAAATCAAAGGTATGCCGCAATGCACACAACAACTTAAGAAGTTTTCTTGCATAAGATGGTGCTACAAAAGAGAAATCTTTATGCTTACCACTAATCAAAAAGTATCTCTGAATCTTACAGGAATAACTGAAAATCTGAACAACCAATTTCTTAGCCAGAATGTGTACTTGACGACAAATAGAACATGGTTACAACAAGAAGATGCACTTGTCCACAAGTTAGTCTTCACATTGCCCCTATTCCTGCTAGAGACGTTGTGAAATATCTTGGGTTGCATTTGGACCGAAAGCTGACCTAGAAACAATACATTAACACCAAAAAACTTGGCTCAATATAAAATTAAAACAAATAAATTGGTTACTTGGCAGAAAGTCACAACTGTCATTTAAGAACAAAATACTGCTTTATAAAGTCATACTAAAACCAATATGGACTTATGGCGTCGAACTCTGGGGCTGTAGCAAGCTTTTAAACACAAAAATTTTGCAGACCTTCCAATCAAAAATACTGCATATGATAGGTCACGCCCCTTGATATGTGAGCAAAGCAACCATCCACAATGATCTAGGAGCACCAACCGTAAAAGATGTCGTATCACTTCAGCCAACAAGGCCAAAATTCTTAATTCAACTCACCATAGCCAAATTATAATAAGTGAATTATATCAGCCACCAATGGAGGAAAGAAGACTGAAGAGAACTTGGCCAGAAGACCTAGTTACTAACTGTCGCTGGACAATACCCAAATCAAAACAATATTGTCATCACATTTACTAATTAGTCAATGTACTGTTTATGAGTAGATTGTAAGTATGCATTAAAAAAAATTTTAAAAAAAATTAGAACATGGGGACAGTGGATAAAATTGATATGCTACCAAGTTCTGTGGAAACAGTACTGAAACGGCAAAATGGTACCGAAAAGTCTTTTGTCATGCTCTTTATTTATGTATGTATGTACAGCGTTAACAGGCCTTTTAGGCCCATTGCTGGATGGATAATTTTCATCGTTTTCTAGTCTTAGCTAACAGCTTCCAATCTCTGATTCCCATCTCTCTGACATCTTCCATCACTGCATCTCTCCATTTCTTTCTTGGTCTTCCTCTCTTTTTTTTGCCCTCAGGTACTCTCCAAGCAATATTCTTGACTAGTCTATTACCTTGCATTCTTTCTAGATGGCCGAGCCATTCTAGTCTACGTTTTTTCACCACATTTGTTATTGTAGGGTTAGCATACAACTGATACACTTCTGCATTAGTTCGTCTTCTCCATTCTCCTTCTACTACTTTTCCACCAAATATTCTGCGAAGTATCTTTCTTTCCCATGCTTCCAATGTGTTCTGTACGGTTTTGTTCATAGTCCATGTCTCGGCAGCGTATAGCATTGTGGGTCTAATTATAGTTTTGTATACTCTTATTTTTGTATTACGAGATATATCTTTGGCCTTAATTATTTTGCTCATGGCTCCAGCACACCTGTTGCTCTTGGTCAGTCTCAGGTTGATTTCAGTTTCTTCTTTACATGTCTGATCAATAAGAGTACCTAAGTACATATATTCATCCACCTTCTCGAATTCTACAACTGATCCATTCTCCACCTCCAATTTAAAGGATCCCCTGGTGCTTATTCCTTTTTTGCTCGAGATCTCCATGTACTTCGATTTATTAATATTAACTTTCAGTCCCATTTTAGAGCTTTCCCGAATCAGTCTTTTTGTTATATTTGATAGTTCTTTTCCATTTCTTGCAATGAGAACCACATCATCAGCGTATGCTAAGCATTGGTGCTCCTTGTATAAAATAGTACCGGACCTATTTATCCCACTAATCCTTACAATTTTTTCTAGAACTATATTGAATAGCAATGTAGATAACGGGTCTCCTTGGCGAACACCTTTTTTCACTTCGAATTCTTCTGAGACTGTACCGTTGCATCTCACAGCACAAATGGTTTGTCTAATTGTCATTTTTACCAATCTTATTATTTTTTCTGGCACTTGGAATTCTTTTAGTGTTTCTATTAACTTGTTTCTGTTTATTGTATCGTAGGCAGCTTTGTAATCAATAAAAAGTACTTGTGCTGAAATGTTGTATTCATAGCAATTGGTCAGGATTTGTTTTAGCATAAAAATTTGATCGGTTGTTGATCTTCCTTTCCGAAATCCTCCCTGGTATTATCCTAGATTCTTCTCTATATATATTTCTAATCGTTTTTTAATTAGTATGGCGAGTACTTTATACATTACTTCTAATAAGGATATTCCTCTATAGTTTGTGCATTCAGTTCTATCTCCCTTTTTGTGTATAGGAATTATAATCGACTTATTCCATTCTTGAGGCATTTCTTCGGCATCCCATACTTCTAGTATTAGCTCACCAAGTTTGTTTATTAAGACCTCTCCTCCATATTTTATGTTCTCTGCCACAATGCCGCTCTCCCCGGGACTTTTTTGGTTTTTCATATCTTTTATTATTTCTTCAATTTCTTCTCTTGTGGGCTTTGGTATTTTTTCTATTACTATTTGAGGTCTAGGAACATAACAATTTTCTTCAGTAGTCACTTCGTCATTTAGTATCTCTTCGAAATATTCTTTCCACCTTTCACATATTTGGTCTTCATCCACTATCAGGTTTCCTTGCTTATCTTTTACATTCATCGTTCTTCCCTGGTACCCAGTTTTAATGTATTTTACTTCTTTATAAAAAATTTTTATTTCATTTTTCTTGTAATTTTCTTCAATGCGCTTAATTTTATTCTCCATATACTTTCGTTTCCGCCCCCTTAGGATTCTCTTTACTTTTTTTCGACCTTTCTAGGTCGTCTTGTTTTTGCGAACGTAAACTTTTTAATTTTAAATCTGATCTTTTTTTTAACTCTGTTCTGCATTCGTCATTGAACCAGTGGTTTTTTCTAAATCTTTTTGCTCTTGGTATGTTCTTCGACGTAGCTTCCTTTATAGTGTTTGTCATGTTCAAGAACTTTTGTTGTATGTTACTCACAGTAGTACTATCTTGTTTAGCGTAGGTTTTTTGTATATCCTTTTGATAGTCCTGCTTTACCTCAAATTTTCGCAGTTTTTCAAAGTTAAATTTACGTTGCACTTTCTTTTTCCGTTTATGCCTTTTAATTATTGCTTCTCTCATATTAATTCTAACCAAAAAATGATCTGAGTCTACGTCAGCCCCTCTGCACGTTTTCCCATTTGTTATTAAATTCGCAAACTTCTCTTGTATTAAGATGTGGTCTATTTGATTAGTTCCATTTGACCCCGGAATTTTCCACGTTCCTTTATATATATTTTTTCTCCTAAAATGGGTACTCATTATCTTCATCCTGTTTTCAATTGCGAATGTGATTAATCTCTGTCCATTATCATTTATATTCAAATGTTTACTTTCACCCCCTGTTATGTTTTTATATATATCTTCTCTTCCGACCTTTGCATTGGCGTCGCCTATAATAATTTTAGTGTCTTGTCTGGGCATTTCTTCACACAATGACTCTAATTCTTCATAGAATTCATCTTTCACTTCTTCTTATTTTTCTTCTGTTGGAGCATGTATATTTATCAACGATATCATGTTATTTTTTCCTTTAATTCTAATTGCATACATTCTGTCAGATTTTACTACGAATCGTTTTACCTGCTCCACGTCTTCATGTACCAGAAAACCCACTCCAAAATTCCTATTATTGTCTCCACTTGTATAAAACGTGTATGGGCCAATCTTTTCGACGTTGTTTCCAGTTAAATGTGTTTCCTGTAGTGCTAAGATGTGTATTTTATATTTTTTTAGTTCTTCTATTAGGTTAATTAATGCTCCCTCCTCGTATACTCCTCGAACATTCCATGTCGCAATATTTAGGTACATATTCTTATTTTTTATTTTGCTGTTTATGTTCAAACTCATTTTCCTGTTCATCGCTAGGGTTCGTTGGCATAATGGGCCATCTTTTCCTTTTTCCACTACTATATGCCGTTTTTTGGGTCCATATTTCTAGATTTTTCTCGTTTGAAAGTACCATTTCCGGCCCATACCCAATTTATACCATCCACAGTTAGTTTTCTGTACCCTATCTTTACATTTCTACCTTCAGCTCTTAATTCCTTGCTTTTATTTACGATTTCCTTCCTCATGTGTCTTTCTTTTTCGGTCATGTCATCGTTGATGAAGATCTTTTCTCCAGTAAGAAATCTGAGTTTGCTTTTTTCTTTCATTACCTTAATTTTTTCGCCATAATCCTTCATTTGTACCAGACATATATTGTTCTTTAACTTCATTGCAGATTCTATTTCAAACATCCTCTTTTAGGTGCTTTTGTATAAAATCTTTTACGTTATAATATATATATATATATATATATATATATATATATATATATAATAAATAATATATATATATATATATATATATATATATATAATAAATAAATAATAAATAAATATATATATATATATATATATATATATATATATATATAATATATAATATTAATAAATTGGTTACTTGGCAGAAAGTCACAACTGTCATTTAAGAACAAAATACTGCTTTATAAAGTCATACTAAAACCAATATGGACTTATGGCGTCGAACTCTGGGGCTGTAGCAAGCTTTTAAACACAAAAATTTTGCAAACCTTCCAATCAAAAATACTGCATATGATAGGTCACGCCCCTTGATATGTGAGCAAAGCAACCATCCACAATGATCTAGGAGCACCCACCTTAAAAGATGTCGTATCACTTCAGCCAACAAGGCCAAAATTCTTAATTCAACTCACCATAGCCAAATTATAATAAGTGAATTATATCAGCCACCAATGGAGGAAAGAAGACTGAAGAGAACTTGGCCAGAAGACCTAGTTACTAACTGTCGCTGGACAATACCCAAATCAAAACAATATTGTCATTACATTTACTAATTAGTCAATGTACTGTTTATGAGTAGATTGTAAATATGCATTAAAAAAATAAAAAAAAATTAGAACATGGGGACAGTGGATAAAATTGATATGCTACTAAGTTCTGTAGAAACAGTACAGAAAACGACAAAATGGTACCGAAAAGTCTTTTTTCGTGCTCTTTATTTATATGTTCTAAATGCACACGTTTTACGTACAGAGGCACCTCAACAAACAATCCGTTTGCAGATATCTTATTGGACAGCTTTTGAGCTTTTTTTAGAAATAAATAATATTAAAGGAAGACAGAAAGTAAAGAAAGACTTTGGCCTTTAAGTTTAAATCTAAGAGGTGGGTTGTTTGCAGCCTTGAGAAAAAAAATATTCACGGAAAATTTTAAGTGGTGTGTATTTTGAATAAAAAACATTAAAAGAAATATTATTTTTCATTCCCTGAGTTTTTATATTTTGCGATATTATACATCTGGAGCAGTTTATCATTAAGCAGGTGAAGTTTTATATAAAGTATATTTTTGATTGTTGATACCTAGATGTTTTTTTTAATATACAACTTGTGGTAGTAGATTTCACAATTATTGTAATAAAGAAGCTGTGCTTTATTTATATTTTTAAGTAAATTTGTGTACAAGAGAATAACAACTTATTGATAGTAATTGCCGGTGTAGGTAATCTCCAACTTACTGACCAACGGCTTTGGCCGGATGAGTTAATAACAGATATTGCGCTTTTGTGTCCTGGAGTTAAGAAACTGACCCCAAACTTTTTCCTAGCTCCTCGACAAAAGAGAGCCTTTCCACTTACTAACTCCGCCCAAAGCCGTTTGTCAGTAACGGGGAGATCGCTTATACCGGCAATCACTCGGTGAAAGAGTATGCATTAAGAAGGAATATAGTTATCCAACTGTCCTTGAAAACCTAATAGCCATTCGGGGTAGAAAGAAACAGGAGTTACTCAAGAGAGGCTGATAGAAAAGATTAAAGACGTTTTACTTAATCAAAACGAAAAAGAGTAAAATGTAAAGGCCTTTATGATGCGCCAGGTGTGTTTTTCAAGCGAATGAGTATTAACACACTTTGTGTTCTCGTTCATACCTTGGGGTGTAAACTACAGACTGTAGCATGTTATAGTATGGAGAGTAGGGTGCACGTCATTTTTTTACAATCCAGATATCCCAATACATAGGGCCAACATTGACCAGAAGGAGATCAGAATTATTCAGTATCTATACTGGAACCAAATGGCAAAGGTAAGGATTGATCAAGACCAATATACGGATTAATTTGAAATCCGGAAAGGTGTCCGCAAAGGCTGCATACTCTCTCCGATGCTTTTTAATTTATATGTTGAAAATATATTTGCGGAAGCATTAGAAGACACGGAATTAGGCATTAAGGTGAACGGCATACCAATTAGCAACCTACGCTATGCGGACGACACAGTGATTATAACTGATAATTTGGAAGATCAGCAGTTATTACTTGATAGAATGAATAGCATAGGTAAAAAATATGGCCTCAAAATTAACATTTTGAAAACGAAATATATGGTCATTAGCAGAAACCCTCCAGAAAACCCGATAATATGCATAGGTGACGATCGCATAAAACGCGTGAAAACTTTTAAATACCTTGGCACCACAATCAATGACCAATCGGATCCACAACAAGAGATAAAAACCCGAATACTAAAAGCAAGACAAGCTTTTGTGAAATTCAGACCGCTCCTATGTAATCAAAACCTAAATTTCAAAATACGCTACAGAATGGTAAAGTGCTACATATGGTCCATCTTGCTTTATGGCATGGAAACGTGGACTTTGAAAAAAACATCTATCAACAAACTTGAAGCATTTGAAATGTGGTCATTGAGAAGAATAATGCGCATACCTTGGGTGGATAGAGTTCGAAACGATGACGTCCTTAAGAGAGCCGGCGTGGAAAGAGAACTCTTTGAATTTATTAAAAAACGCAAGATTGGTTACCTTGGGCACATATTGAGAGGAGAAAAATATGAAATACCACAGTTAATCCTACAAGGGAAGATCGAAGGTAGGAGTGGAGCCGGCCGCAAACAATTATCCTGGTTAAGGAATATTAAAGAATGGACAGGAATACACAATACAGGCGAGCTGTGTCACGCCGCCAAGAACAGAATTCTAGCAATGAGATAGTCGCCTATGCACTTTGGTGTATGGAATATTAAGAAGAAGACGATATCCCAACTCCATTGCTTAATTCCAATTATGTCGTTACGTAACTTAAAATCGAGTATTTTATGCCGAGTAAGATAAAAAACTAAACATTATAACTATGTTACTTTTACAAAAATTCAGTATAATTTGTAGACCAATTCGTTGAGAGTTTTTCTGAGATAGGGTGAGTATCAGCCTTAACTTTCCATAATTTATTTAAATGTTTGTGTCTCTTGGCTCTGGAGACGTCAAGCCCTTTAGGAATAAAGGACGGAAAATGGCATTAGGCTGAAACTGAGTTATTCAGAGTGTAATTCAATTCTATGCGAATTCTGTTTATGAAATAAAAACACAAACGAAAAAAAGATTCTGCTGTTATTAAAAGAAACAACTGATCAAGAATAATATTTACATATAGTATTACATAGGTTTGCATAAAATGATAAAAAAATATATAAAAATGATGATATGTTGATAAAATTGACGTTTCAATTTCCACTTCGGAAATCGTTCTAATTTATTTTGAACATTTACTAATGTTGATAAAATATATTGAAACTTTAAAAATTAAATCACGACATTGTTTTCTATCCCGTCTTTTCTATAAGAATTTCTATTTTTATTTAAATTAGGGCTTTTCTGGTATTTTAAAAAAATTATTATGGATTTCTTGTTTAAACAAAATATTAAATGTATAAATCAATTAAAAATAACAGCCAAAGTACCAGATCTTCATAAATTGCATCTGTATTTTAGATGTTCGCCAAAAGCTCAGTACAAAACGTAACATATTGAATTTTATTTTTTTTTTGGATTTATACTTGAGTTTTTTTTTTATAAATTGCGAATAGTATTGTTTTTAATGTGAATGAAATAAAAATTCAGAACCAAATTTTACACTCAAAACAATATAATTCAAAATATTGTTAAAAGTAGCAAAATAGCTATACAAACTACTACAAGCGAGATACCGGGTTTCTCATTATATTTTGACCCCCACTTATTTTCCTTAATATCGGGAATACAAAAAAAGTTTCAAATTAATAAAAGTTGTATTATTTTATCTGTACTGACCAACAATGCAGCAACAGACAAATTTTGTATACAGGGAATGCCCAATAAAATGTATCTTCAATATTTCAAATGGGACACCCTGTATTTTTTTATAGTTTTGAGTAGCCCTGCGTTTCCTGATTACCAATATATAACATTGTGTAGCATTAGTTTTGTTCTATAATGACATATGCTACTACAAAAGGGTAACCATAGGTTGCTATGCAACTGACATTTCAAAATGAAACAATTATTAATTTATTATAACCTGTCAGTCCTCATACCGAAATGGGTTATACTCATCGAGCAAAAAGACAAAAGAGGGAATCTAATCCTTATGAAAAGGAGACCAAAAAAGTGGTCTCTGATGGCGGACATATCCGGAAATGGGAATGCGCCAAATTTAAATTTCATGACACTTCACAATAATCATACAGTGGTGTAGGGGTTCTAATTTATCTATTTATTTGTTATATTAGATAATATTAATATTACATAATATTAATATATAATACACTTAAAATACTTTTTTTTAAACTCGGACACAATAAAGTTTTAATTAAATAATAACAATAATAGTCTAAAATGTGAAGCAATTTTTAAAAAACTTCAATAGAAAATACAAATAATATTTCATGTGACAGTTGGGACAAACAATAACATCAGAAATTACATAACCTAACTAAATTTGATTTCTTAAACAAGGAAAGAGTCTCTCTTTCCTTGTTTAATGTGGCCTCTCAAGATGGCACTTCCTGTCTAACAATATTTTTGCCCCCACTACCTTTACATTCCCTCTTTTGTCTTTTTGCTCGATGGTTATACTGCAGATGAAAAAGTAGATATATTCTCAATTTATATAAAAAATAATAAAAACAAGCAAGCGACAAGAAAAGAATATAGGCTGATTTATCCAGATCGACAGACTTCTTCTGCAAATACATTTTTATATCATAAATGAAAAATATCATGTCATAAATGAAAAAATGTTTGAACGGAAGAAACGTACTATCGTAGGAAATGATGGTGAAGATCTTAATACTTTGCTTTACTTTAAACGTAAAAATTAAATACTTAAATAATAGATTAAATCCATAATAACTTTTTCATTTTAGAATATTCCGAAACTAGTCTAAACAGTGCTACTAATGCATTAGAGAAAAGCCGTGCGACGATACATAGAGTTTTAAAAAAGCACAACTATAAGCCGTGCAAAATATTACCGGTACAAGAACTTACCGATGTTCATAAGAGAAAGCGTTTACAGTTCTGTCAAGACATGCTACAAATTTGAACAATGATCCTAATTATTTTTATAAAATTTTATGGACAGATGAATCAAATTTTTCAACTTCAGGCATTTTTAATAGAGCAAATAGGTATTCGTGAAAACAGAAAAATAATAGAAAAAACAAATTAAGCCAAAACAAAGTAGTTGGACTGTATATAATAACTATGGAATCATATTTGGACACAGTCATTACAGAAGTGGATAAGTTATTAAATCAAAATTATACACAAAATCAAAATTATACACAAAATCAAAATTATACACAGTATGATATGGCAACAAGATGGAGCACCGCCACATAATGTCGTATCCGTTCAAGAACATTTAAATAATCAATTTAATGTGTGGATCGGCAATAAGGGTACCATTACATGGCCACCAAATAGTCCCGACTTAACACAATTTGATACCTTTTTATGGAAAAAGTTCGCGTGGACATTAAAAATTTAAATGGTCATAATAACACAATATCTGACGCATTAGAAAATTTAAGACGAAGATATTACTTGTGCATCGATAACAATGGAGGGCACTTTGAGCATCTATTGTAATCTTAAATGTAGTATTGTATCTTAAATGTAGTATTTTTGTTCATTAATTTTGTTACACGTACAAGAACGAATATCCTTAAAAATGATAAAGGGGATATTATTACTGATATGAAGGAAATAACATGTCACTGGACCAATTACATCCAACAACTATTTAATGATGAAAGAGAAGAACTGTCATTAGAAATCACCGAGGACACCGGACTACCAATATTAAGAGAAGAAGTCATCTATGCCATCAAAAACACAAAAGAGGGTAAAGCTACTGGACCAGATGATGTGCCAATCGAATTATTAAAACTCATCGATAAAGATGTTTTTGATGTAATGGTTGAACTCTTTAATCTAATATATCAGACTACCACAATCCCCAGACAATGGCTGCAATCGACCATTATAGCAATTCCCAAAAAGCCAAATGCAACAACCTGCTCAGATCACAGAACAATATCTTTAATAAGTCACACACTTAAAACATTTTTTCAGTTTTAACAATTTAAAGCAGAATTGTAAAACTCTTGAATATGAAGTTAGTGACACACAATTTGGCTTTAGAAATGGTATGAGTACAAGAGATGCTTTGTTCGGCTTGAATGTGCTGGCTCAGAGATGCATGGACATGAATCAGGACATGTACTTATGTTTTGGAGACTTTGAAAAGGCATTTGATAAGGTTCAACATAAAAAGCTTGTACATATATAAAAAAGCAAAAATATTGACAATCGTGATATGAAAATTATATCTAATTTATTAAACACGACATAATGTAAACTAAACTTCACATATTAATTTTTAAAGGGTTTTTACCCTCATATTTAGTGGCTACATTCATGTAATATATTGATACTGATGATGGAATACTTATTCCGAAAACGTTTTGTCTTTTTAACATAGCCCGACGGGGTTTTTTATATACCTTTTTATAAAGGATTTTATTGGAAAATTTTTTATTATATGGTATACAGCCAACTACAGGAACTTAGTTTACTTGTGGATTTTAAAGATATTTTGCTCCTGGAATAATACGTGAAACTAGGCTGCAAAATTTTCCGTTAGAGAATACAAAATCCATTGTGAAAAAAGAACGCGGTACTATGGATTGTTGCTATAATCAAATTAATTAAATAAGTAGAGCCTATTCTTCCCGTATAACAATAAATTCGTAAAGTAGAAAAAGATGTCCCTATCCAATATTATTGCTAAATATAATAAATACATAGGAGTTGACTTACACGACAATGGAGTGGCGAATTATATAATATTTGTGGGAAAATAGTGGTGACCGTTATTTATAAATATGTTAGTCGCTGCTGTCGTTAATGACTGGAAAATCCAGTTTCGCAGTTAGATTTTAGGTTAGAGCTTGTGCGAAGCCTTGCTAGTGTTAACAAAAGAAGCACAAAATATGTTAGAGGTCATGGGTCTAATCTTATTTTAATTTCCATATCCCTGTACTTGGCGATCTTTTCATTGTATTCAACACGCAGATTATTGTTGTTAGGTATTGCCACATCAATCAGTGTTGTTTATTTCTGCAATTCAATAACTAGTATGAGATCATGTTAGTCTAATGTTACTTCTTTATCTTTTTTATGTTGTGCGTCTCCTGAAGTTCGGGGACGACCCTGATCAAGAAAAATTTGAAACGTGATATATGGTTGGGTGACTTTAGTGAAAATACTGTCAGTATATTCTTTTGTTGTAATGAAATAAGTTGATTTAATGTATTGTTCCATTCATATTGTTTAATATCAAAGTCTTCAATTTTTTGCTTAATATCCGCTTCAAATTCCACTAGAACACTCCTTATTTAAGTCATATTTTCCATGTTTAAACTACATACATTAAAATAAACATATTCGAGGTATGTTTTGTCTTATAACTCGATCTTCAAGCGATAGATTCGTAAAAGCGATGTGTATTGGTTTCTTACAGCCATCGCTCTGGATCGCTTTCGATCGTAGGTAGAAGGTGGTAGAAGTTAGCTTCGAACAATTTGCACAGAACGACATACTAAGCATGGCATACTTTGTGTTACAGTTTTAGATGTGAAAGGCATAATTCATAAATACTTACAATTTCCTACTTTCTGTTGTAAAATTGAAGTTTTTACAAAAGTTTATTGTCACTACATCTTCTTTTTTTTTCACGTAGCGCTACAACCCTGGGTGACTTGGCTGACTGTACAACTTTTTTCCAATTTGTTCGGTCTTCCATTAACCTAGGGTCAATTGGAATGTTCATTTTCCGGAGATCTGCTTAGATGTTATCTCTCCATCGCATTCTGGGACGTCCGAGTGGTCTTTTGCCTGTGGGAATCTCCTCCTATACCAGTTTTACAAGTCTCTTGCTATACAGTCTGTGCATGTGGCCTGCCCATCTTAGTCGCTGTGATTTAATTTCGTGGACAATATCCGCGTCATTGTAGAGTGCTTTTAATTCGATATTGGTTCTGATCTTATACTGGTTTGTGGTGATGTCATGGTGAGGTCCGAAAATTTTTCTAAGTATTTTTCGTTCAAAGCGTCTGAGCTTTTCTTCGTTTGCTTTGGTCATGGTCCAAGTTTTGCATTCTTATGTTATTACAGGTCTGACGATGGATTTATAGATTTTTATCTTTGAACTCCTTGTAAGATTTTTTGATTTTATAAGCTTATCCAATGCAAATAGACAGCAATTTGCAGATTGGATTCTATCTTTTATTTCTTCACTAACATCATTGTCAGCTGTTATTACGGCCCCCAGATACTTAAAACGTTGTACTCTTTCGAAACTGAAGGTGTTGTCCGTCACATTTTGTCCTATTCTGTCTCTTCATGTCGTTCTATTTATACACATATATTTGGATAGGATGGAGTCTCCAACGAGATCTATGTTATCTGTATATACGAGTAATAGATTGGGAACTAAAACCGATACCAATTCTGTTTTTATTTCGGCCGACCTCATGGCTTTCTCTAATACCAATTTAAAAAGTAGTGGAGATAACGCATCACCCTGTTTGAGTCCACTGTTGATTTCAAAGCTGCCAGACAGTTTATTATTTACACGTAATTTAGATATTCCACCCTCCATACAGACTTTAGTCATCCGAATGAGTTTCTTTGGTATTAAGAACTCCGCCATGGCATTCCATACTTGGATTCTTTCTACGCTATCATATGCCTGTCGAAAATCTATGAAAACATTGTGTATGGGTCTGTTATACTCCCATCCCTTTTCTAGAAGTTATCTCAGCGTGAATAGTTGGTCTATTGTTGATCTGTTTGCCCTAAAACCGGCTTGATATTCGCCTAGGACATTTTCAGCATAAGGGATTAGTCTACTAAGAATGATGTTTAAGAGGGTTTTATGCCGTGTCAATTGTCGTTAAACAGTCTTTGAACTTATTATTTATTTAAAGAAAATACCAGTATTAGTAAGTCAGTAGCATATCGAGGATACATCATTTCTATTTTTTATATAACAAACATATAAAATTAGAATTTGGTGTTTATTGAAGTTAAACTAAATGTACGACCAAATACTTACCATGTCGGGATGTATTATTAGTTTTTTCCTTGTTTTTCCCTCATAGTTTACTATGGAATCAATAACAGGACAATTTTACTGTTATCATGGTATGTGTTTGTTTTTTAAAAGACGAATTACATGCTATGATTTTTTCTGACGGATATTCTCAAGTTAAAGTTGATTTCATGTAGTCGAATGAACTATATTACAAAGTAAAGTCGTCCCACAAACGCGACTCCACAATATTGGCAATATCATTTTAAAGTCGTCTATTTTAAAATGTATAATGTATGTCTGAATTGTTAATATAAATGAGTCACATAAAATTAAATTATTAGAAGACTTTTTTTCACTAGGTAACAAAAAAACAAAATTTGTTTAATTTAATAATGTTCCTATTTTTAAAACGATTTCCGAAGAGGAAATTGAAACGTCAATAAACTTACTTTATTCTTTAATTGTGGCTTATTGCCATTTAAATAGTAATTATCATCTCTAAATATTATTAAAAAATTTTGCTACAGATTTCCTTTATTTTCTCTAAAAGTTTATCTAACGTGCAGACAGAAAACAGTATTGTTCGAATGAGATTTAAAATACTTGTGTATCCCGTGTAATTTACATTAGCATACTCACCAGAAATCTTTCACAGTCGTGCACTCTACCCCCCGAGACATCGATCTGGGCCGTTAGACACTGCTTGCAATGCAAAAGACCTCAGTTTACTTAATTAAGGGTAGTTCCTATTCTTATCGGGCACGCAGTAGACACTTGAAAACATGAAAGATATCTGCTTCTTTGATTAGATTATCTCTTACACTGCTTGAAGTTCAGCTGGTTTTATTTCTTTTGGAATTGGTTAATAGAGGCGCGTAAACCTGTTAGGATTTTATTAAAATAAATAAAACGATCCAAACTATTGCTTTTTGTCAAATACGTTAATATATACTGTCTTTAAAATCATCTATCAGTGAATCCTAGATATGGAAAAAGACCTAACCTAACCTAACCTAACCTAACCTTGCATTTAGGGTAGAGAAAAAAAAACGTAGGAAAGATAATAATACTCTTGTGTTAGTTTAAAATCAAAAGCCATAATTACAATGAATACAATCTGTTAATACTAAAGACCCTAAAGAGTGATAAAGATAGTGTTAAATATTTTTAAACTATAATATTTTTAATATTCTACAATTAAAGGGGTCAGTGCAAAAATTAGTTAAGTCACATTTTTATTTTTGAGTTATAGGTGTTTGAAAGTTTGACTTAATTTAAAAAAAAAACCAAACAAAATTAAAAACTGGAATTACGCCAAAAATATTTTCTAAAAATTTTGAGTACAGATCAAATTTTCTCTCTCCAAAGGCGCTACAGCCCAAATCGAGTATTGGGCTACTCCAAATTATGCCTCCAATCTTGCCGATTCGCGCCGATTTTCTTTAGATTCTCACGTCTAGCAACTTTTGCGCATTCGTTGCCACATGATCCTCCCACCTTTTCCGTGGGCCTTCTTCTGGTCTTTCGCCCTGCATTTTAATATCTAGGGCTCTTTCTAGCAATCTTTTGGTCTCTATTCTCACTACAAGTTTAATGAATTTTGAAAAGCACCGACATTAAGTTGGTAGAGTTCATAGTTGTACCTTGATCTCCATACTCTCGTTTTCTTTAATAGGTCCAAATAACATCTACATCTACATCATCTACATCAAATTTTACTCACGTACTCACTCGTACTCACTTTCCAAGATTACTTCGTTGCTACAACTAGTTGATTCTAATCTTGCACTGAAATGATGACTGATGAGATGGTTCCAGTTTAATTTGCCTTGTATTAACTAGGAATTTTGTACTAGTTCACAGAATTTTTGAATTTCGTTTCTGGCATATCTTTTCTATTCTATTGCGGATCAAATCTTGTATAGTGCTATTCTCGAGCTGGTAATTCTACAGCTTACACTGGCTGCTACATAAAGAACTATCTATCGCAGTATACTATTGCACCGATTGCCTTCGTGAGGATCGTACTCACTTCCCGAGATTACTTAGTTGCTACAACTAGTTGATTCTAATCTTGCACTGAAATGATGACTGATTAAAATGTCACCTTATGGGATTTTACCCAGTAGGATGCTTGTTGTTACAAAATATGACTTCCATAACTTATAGTACACATGATTTTATATCGATGTTGTTATTTAACTCATTTATAGAAAAAAGTCGAGTCAGTTGTTCAGAAACTCCTTATTTATGTTGACTCCAATATTTTTCAATTATTGTTTTTTATGGCACTCTTGTCTCGCCATAGTATATTCCCACTACAGCTGTTGCGCTATTGTATATATATTTCGAAAAAGAGTTGTGTACCTATGATTAATATTGCACTCTATAAGAGCTCTTAACATGGAGCTATGCTGGACTGAGTCAAATGCTTCTTCAATGTCTACAAATATTAATATCAATGACTTTTTTTAATCTATACTTTTCTTTATTAATGATTTTATTACTTATAGGTGGTCATTTGTTCCAAAGCCACTTCTAAATCCGGTTTGCTCTAGGGATTGATAGAAATCTAGTTTTATTACGTTTTTATTTTTTTACGCAATATTATCATAAAGCACTATTCCATTTTTTTGCTGTGATTTCTTCAAAAAGGCAGGTTTTATAGAGAGTTAAAGCTGTTATGACGCATTCGCCTCCTAGTTTTATTATTTCACTAACAATGCCATCTTCTCCAAATATTTTGTTTTTCTTCATACCTTTCAACACAACTTTTAATAGGTACATACAATGAAAATTGTTGGTCTCTGGGACCAAATTTTTTTTTGTAATAGTCTCTGTTTGATAAGGTATTTTATAATTCATTTGAATAATAGTTTTGGGTATCTGTTTTTTTTTTGTGAATTTTGAAAGATTTTTATGTGACCTAAGGTTTGTCCCACGCGGCATAAAGAATTTATATTGCTTCTTCGGGGCCATGTGGTACATACGTTGTGCCATGGCACTGCCTGATATTCAAGGACAAAGTAACCGTCTCGAGAATCAAGCGACTCGTGCAGCCCAGTCTCTTTTTAGCTCCTTAGATCAACAGAGTTTTTGAGAATAGCAGTGTAGCACTGAATTTAAGCAAGGTGAACGCACAATGGGAGATAACGAAAAAGGATAGAAATGCATTTTACAGTTGTGAGAAAAACTAACGTCGGATGAGGAAGGTGATTCTGTAATAATAGGTGATGTTTATTCGCCTGATGCTTACTCTTTTAGTTCGTAAGCTTCGAGTGACTCGGAAGATAAAAATAGCGATGTTAGTGCAGTTTTTTACGCAAAAAACGTAAATTACGTCAAGAAGTAAATGTTATAATGAGTTTCCGAGAATCTTCAAGTAAATCAAATAGTTTATTTGCCTCTAATGATGTTGGAGATTTGCCGATTAGCTCACAAACAGGGTCAGATAATATTCATTCTAATTAGCAAAATGTAGACAATGTTATTGAATACGTAGTTTCCCAGAACAGAGATGAAAGTGACCCAGAAAACAGAAGTAATCATCAAGATGACCTAATTGACTTGAATAACTTGCAGTGAAATCCTGTTGACGGATCATCTTTTAAGAACTTTGATTTCGATGGAAAAGATACAGGACTTAGAGCTCAAATCTATGAGGATTATATAATTGGGGATCCCTATAGTTTTTTTTATAGGCATTTGTTTGTGATGAACTGATTGCTCTCATGGTTAACGAAACCAATCTCTATAGCGAGCAGTGTTTGGCGAAAGAAGGACTGACACAAAAATCGCGCATCAAAAAGTGGACTCCAACAACTGGTATATGGAAATGGTACTGGTATATGGAAATTTTCGCCTGATTTCACAACGTGTTCGAATTTTTTGAGGTTCATCGATTTCATCTGGTATGACAGTTTGTTTGACAGCAGCTCTAATCCCTGCGTATTTTTCTGAGACTTCTTCTCCTAGTTTTAGAATATAATTTCTGCGACTTAACTATTTGCGATTTATTCAACGATTTATATAAGATCTAGGCATTTATTCCAGCTAAGTCTAGTAAATTGTAAAATGTGTGAAGTGGCCAATGCCTGTCGCTTTCCCCGAAAGCATCGGAAGACGATGCTTTCACTGAATACTTGCGTGCCATTTGGTCTACTACATCAACACCATATTTTGTCTCATTATAAAATTTAATATTATCAGGTCTCTTTTTGCCAGTGGATGCAATTTGTACATCCGAGTGCATTGTACTAAGCGTGACCACATTTTTGTTGCTTTAAGCCCTATAAACGGTTAATGAGATATCACCTGTCTTTAGAAGTGAGGACCCTTAAGCTAGCGGGGACACATGAGCGGAATCCAATTTAACCTACGTAATATTTTTTCACCCATTTTTCACTAATTTATTACCACCCTAATAATTTTTCACCACCAAACCAACCTTAAGGGGAGCGATTCTGCTGGCTTAAGATTCAAGCTAGCAGAATTCAAAAAAGAAACTTTTTGTTGATGGCATATTTTTTCACCCATTTTTCACTAATTTATTACCACCCTAATAATTTTTCACCACCAAACCACCCTTAATGGGAGCGATTCTGCTGGCTTAAGGTTCAAGCTAGCAGAATAATAAAATAAAAAATCTTTTTGTTAATGGCATATTTTTTCACCAATTTTTCACTAATTTATTACCACCCTAATAATTTTTCACCACCAAACCAACCTTAAGGGGAGCGATTCTGCTGGCTTAAGGTTCAAGCTAGCAGAATTCAAAAAAAAAACTTTTTGTTGATGGCATATTTTTTTACCAATTTTTCACTAATTTATTACCACCCTAATAATTTTTCACCACCAAACCCCCCTTAATGGGAGCGATTCTGCTGGCTTAAGGTTCAAGCTAGCAGAATTCAAAAAAAAAACTTTTTGTTGATGGCATATTTTTTCACCAATTTTTCACTAATTTATTACCACCCTAATAATTTTTCACCACGAAACCCCCCTTAATGGGAGCGATTCTGCTGGCTTAAGGTTCAAGCTAGCAGAATTCAAAAAAAAAACTTTTTGTTGATGACATATTTTTTCACCCATTTTTCACTAATTTATTACCACCCTAATAATTTTTCACCACCAAACCCCCCTTAATGGGAGCGATTCTGCTGGCTTAAGGTTTAAGCTAGCAGAATTCAAAAAAAAAACTTTTTGTTGATGGCATATTTTTTCACCAATTTTTCACTAATTTATTACCACCCTAATAATTTTTCACCACCAAACCCCCCTTAATGGGAGCGATTCTGCTGGCTTAAGGTTCAAGCTAGCAGAATTCAAAAAAAAAAAACTTTTTGTTGATGACATATAGTTTCACCCATTTTTCACTAATTTATTACCACCCTAATAATTTTTCACCACCAAACCACCCTTAATGGGAGCGGTTCTTCTGGCTTAAGGTTCAAGATGGCAGAATTCAAAAAAAAAAAAATTTTGTTGATGGCATATTTTTCACCCATTTTTCACTAATTTATTACCACCCTAATATTGTTTCACCATTAAACCACCCTTAAGGGGAGCCATTCTGCTGGCTTGCGGTTCTGCTGGCTTGCGGTTCAAGCCAGCAGAATTAAAAAACATATTTATAATATACCACAGTGTTTTGCTAGGTTTTTACGAATTTATTACCATTCTAGTAATTTTTCACCCCTTAACTACCCCTTGTGAAAAGTCAATAATTGTGTTAGATTAAAATTTAAGGAGAAATTTTTTTTCAAATTTACTGTCCACTACTTATAACTGAAATAAAAAAAGTGTTTTGTGAAGTTTATACTAAACTTTGACCATCCTGATAATTTTGCTCCCATAAACCTATTTTTGAAATACCTCAGTATTCTGCTAAGGTTTTACTAATTTATTACCACCCTAGTAATTTTTCACACCTAAACTACCCCTTGTGATAAGTCAATAATTCTGTTAGGTTAAAATTTAACGTGAAAAAAATCTTTTTTTACAATTTCACTATCCTCTACTTATAACTGACATAAAAAAGTATTTTTACCCTGATAAGTTTCCATCTCTAAACCAATCTTATTTGGAAACATTCCTGCTAGCTTAATATTCGAGCCAGCGTAATTAAAAAAAATTATTTATGATATACCACAGTATTTTGCTGTTTTTACGAATTTATTACCAACTTAGTAATTTTTTATCCCTCGACTAACCCTTAGTGGAAGTCAATAGTTCTGCTATGTTTAAATTAAAGGTGAAAAAGTTTTGTTTTATAATTTTACTAAATACTATTTATAAGTAAAATAAGAAACTCTCTGGTTAGTTTTTACTAAATGTTAACGAACTTCACCAATTCCACCATCTACACATTTACGCTGGTTGAATGCAAAGCAAATCTTTTCGGAAATATGAGATACTACAGTATTATGCTAGATTTGTACTAATACATTACCATCCTAGTAATTTTTCACCCTTCAACTACCCTCTATGAGGAGTCAATAATTCTACTACCTTAAAATTTAAGGTGATAAAAAATCTATTTTTATAATTTTACTGTATTCTACTTGTAACTGAAAATATAAATTACTTGCTTGGTTTTTACTAAATTTGATCCACCCTTATAATTTTTGACCCCCTAAGCTTCAGATAATGGGAAACATTTAACAAGATACACATTGACGCTAGGTGAATAAAAAATCTTTTTGAAAACACAAGAGTGCTCTGCTAGAATTTTACTATATTTTTACCAGCCTAGTCATGTTTTTCTCAACTACCCTAATTGAAAAACATTTTCAAATGTTATTCTATACTAACTAATATTTATTTTTTCAATGTTTAAATATTAAAAATATGAAAACACTTTATTCCAAAGACTATAAATTTTACCCGTTTTAAAAAATTGACTCTGATTCGAGTCGTATTACATGGCTAAGCGAAATCGAATCGTTAGTCCTTTTTATGAATATAAAATAACTGAAATCAAGTTGAGTTTTAGTAAATACAATGGAATTTTTATATTTCACAGAATAAATTACCAGGTAAGAAATATTCAAATTGAAATAATTTTATTACGTCTATTACATTATTTATCTGATTGTAAAGGATGGTCGTCGGGATCGTGCGCAGCTATTGCACCCTATTGTTAAAAGATTTGCATTCATTAGGTAGATGAAAATTTGAAAAATAATTTAGGTATTTAATATTTTAATAATATTTAAATAAGAAGAGTATTAACGATTGGTCAAAACATAATTTTAAGATTAGGTGTATAACATAAAGAATTTATATTGCAAAACATTTTAAGTAGGTATATTCAAATGAGACCGAAATTACCGGTTGGTCAGAACAGCTGATATAGATTATTTGCGTAGTAAAATAAATTTATATTAGCAGCATTTTAAAAATTTAAAGATATTTGTATTTTAATTCTTTGTCGATTTTTCATTCATTGTCAGTTGAATATAGGTAAAAATTAAAGGTTATTACAAAAAAATATTAACTTATTTATTTTGTTTATGAAAATGTTTGAAAGAATCGCCCACGGAGAGATCTGGTTTCTCGGCACAATCCACACACTCATAAATTGGGTTTTTTCTTATTTTTAGGATAGGACATACTCTGCATCTTTTCGTTTTCGTTTCGCGTTTGTCCGATTTATTAGCAATTATTTATAGGTAAATGTTCGCGTGCGATATTCCGTCTTTCTTTGCTTTTTTATAAATTAATTTACGAATTAATTCTAACCTTGATATCGTCTTTTATAACTTTTGTTTAGTATATTGTTTAAAACTAAGTCTAACTTTCCACGGTACCATCGATTCATCTAGCGATAATTATTTTACTGGATAACGCAGAGCAGTCATTTTATTATTAAAAAGTCTATAACTGTTCTTATTCTATAAAACCGATCTTCAGGAATAACATTCGGTCCCATTGGATTATGGATGAAGATTAAGCACCTTAAAATTATAAGAAAAAGATCTCTTCCGATGTTCTGCAAAAAAGATTTTAAGCTGAATAGTGGATCTGTTTTCCAATAACCCTCCAATCTTAAAATCCGTATGTGTCAGTGTGGAAGATAATTCCCATAAATACTAGAAATTCAAATAAGGAAAGTAGTTTACATCTTTAAATGCTAGAATTTACACAAACACCAACTTCACCAACTTTTTTATATGCTAAACATTGCAATATTGTTGTTTTGTACACCACCTATTTTTTAACAAAATTTTACAACTTAAAAAGGGATCATTCTCGTGAGTTGGCTGTATATCATATAGTTAAAAAACTCGAACATTGAAGTAAAACACTGTTGTGATTGGTATATTTAATTAAATTTTAAAAATCCTAAAGGATTAAGTTCAAAACGTTTTCGGACTTATCAGTCCAGTGAAATTTGTAGTACTTTTAGTAAGTAATTAATAAGTAATAGGTAAGTAGTAATTTTTAATTAAATATACCAATTATTACAACAGAAGTGTTTTTCACACACACACACACACTCGCACACACACACCGTGTAAATGTATTCAAGTATTTTTGAAAAAACAAATTTATTTAATTTTTGTTAAAGGGGTAGTAAGGGGTGAAAAATTACTAAAGTTGTAATAAATTCGTAAAAACCTAGCAGAACACTGTAGTAGATCATAAATATTTTTTTTAATTCTGCTAGCTTAAACCTTAAGCCAGCAGAATCGCTCCCATTAAGGGTGGTTTGATGGTGAAAAATTATTAGGGTGGTAATAAATTAGTGAAAAATTAGTGAAAAAATATGCCACCAACAAAAATTTTTTTTTCTGAATTCTGCTAGCTTGAACCTTAAGCCAGCAGAATCGTTCCCATTAAGGGTGGTTTGGTGGTGAAAAAATATTAGGGTGGTAATAAATTAGTGAAAAATGGGTGAAAAAATATGCCATCAACAAAAAGTTTTTTTTTTTGAATTCTGCTAGCTTAAACCTTAAGCCAGCAGAATCGCTCCCATTAAGGGTGGTTTGGTGGTGAAAAATTATTAGGGTGGTAATAAATTAGTGAAAAATTGGTGAAAAAATATGCCATCAACAAAAAGTTTTTTTTTTGAATTCTGCTAGCTTGAACCTTAAGCCAGCAGAATCGCTCCCATTAAGGGGGGTTTGGTGGTGAAAAATTATTAGGGTGGTAATAAATTAGTGAAAAATTGGTGAAAAAATATGCCATCAACAAAAAGTTTTTTTTTTGAATTCTGCTAGCTTGAACCTTAAGCCAGCAGAATCGCTCCCCTTAAGGTTGGTTTGGTGGTGAAAAATTATTAGGGTGGTAATAAATTAGTGAAAAATTGGTGAAAAAATATTACGTAGGTTAAATTGGATTCCGCTCATGTGTCCCCGCTAGCTTAAGGGACCTTTAGAAGTGTTGTACTGTATAAATTTTCTTTCGCGTACTTTACACAAGCCGGGTTTTCACGTCGAGCTTTATTTATAGTACCAAGGAGACTAGTACTTTTTGCTTTCAAAAATTTAGCCAGTGATAGTGACTTGAAGAAATTGTCACACGTAACATTTCTTCTTTTTTCAATAAAATCCTTTATAAAAAGGTATATAAAACACCCAGTTCGGCTATGTTAAATTGACAAAACGTTTTCGGAATAAGTATTCCATCATCAGTGTCACGTTAATACATGGATGTAGCCGCTAAATATGGGGGTAAGATATCTCTATAGAGTCTATGACTCTATAGAGTCATATGTCGCCATGTTACCAATCCAACGGTAACTTTACCATCTTAATTTTATATAAGAAATAATGTAAACTAAATTTCATTTAGTAATTTTTAAAGGGTTTTTACCCCCATATTTAGTGGCTACATTCATGTATTAACCTGACACTGATGATGGAATATTTATTCCGAAAACGTTTTGTCTATTTAACATAGTCCGACTGGGTTTTTATATACCTTTTTATAAAGGATTTTATTGAAAAATTTTTTTAATATATGGTATACAGCCAACTACAAGAACTTAGTTTCCTTGTGAATTTCTTTCTTTCTGTAAATATGGTTGCATCAACTTTTTTACCACATAATCAACAAGGCGCTCGTTATTTGGTCTTGCTTTGTCTCCCTAAATGTAGTTTGTGTTTTTGTCCACGGCCATCCAAAATTTTTGACCATTTGACCATATAAACTGAGTAAACCTACACCTACATTTCGATGGAAACAGTTGCTCGTCGACAGTGATGTATGGTCCTGGAACGTAGCTGCTCTGTGAATTTGAAATGAAATTGTACCAAATTTCCGACACTAATGCAAACTTGTCGTCTTTCAGTCTTTGCGATCGTGTAGACCCAACATCGAATCTTAAATATTTCATTATTTCTCGAAATTTCTCACGTGCCATTGTCGCTTTTACAAAACGATTGCCTTACTTCTCGGACCACAGCGAATCCAAATCTATACCTTTTGCACCCATGAAATAGTTTAAATGAACTCGGCGTGCTTCTCGAATACTACAGTCGGTGATATTATGTTTTTAAATTTTATCGTCAATAAGAAGTCGCCAATCACTGTTACACGTTTCATCGACACGACGTTTGGCATATGTTGTAGGTCCGGAAATATCTTTGAACACGTTTTGATGTGCTCTTCTTCCTTCTGCTGTGACCGGATGTTGACTACGGTCACGTCTACGTTTACGTCTGCTTTGCCGACCACATCCTCTGCTTTCTGCGGATAGGCTTTCGTTATTCACTGAAAAAAAAATACATTCTACATCAGAACGACAATATGCATAAAAGTACGAAATAGCATCATCATCTTATCACTCAAGAACATATAACATACCTTCAACAACGTTACTCTCAGACTGAGGCACTATCGGTACTGTGTCGTCATCGGACGTATAATCAACTTGGGCTGGTTGTTGCCACTCTTCATCAGATGAAGAGTATAATACTTCGCCTTCAGATTCGCCTTCTTAAATCTTATTAATTGCATCAACAACCTGTTGATAAGTTAAAAGCTGATTTTTCATGGTCACGACACTTTATACGTAGTCAACAAAAGTAAAAAAAGACGTACTATCACTTAACTAGTTCAAACTCTACTGAACGGAACGACGCGAGATCGGGATGCGATGGACGATCTAACGAACGTAAGTATGGTATCCTCTCCATTCAGACAGTATTATGTATTTCGACCATGGTACAATGAATACACAAGGTATGATATTGCGCATGACATTTGACAGCTGGCCCAGGAGTGTGACGTAGTCAAGACCGCCCGAACCACCTCGAACCCATTATTACAGCTTAACGTACACATTAATTTTGAAATTATGGTCAAAAAATGATCAATTTTTTTTTCAAATGTTTTGTTTTGGTTATAATTGAATAAAAAATATATTTTCAGTAGCGTAAAACCTTTACTTTTCCTAGGGATTCAGGCGAAATATTTATTTTTGTTTTCATACATATACTAATAATATAAGTACTCTTTTTGTATGCAAATCCGTTGAAATTTAAAAATTTTCTGCAGAGGAAATACTGCGAATAGGTAAATAGTAGTAGATTTGGTTATTCTGATTCACTGTCACTCACTTCCAAGCAGTTTTACTGAAATAAAAACAAAATAGATTACAATAAAGAAAAATCTGTTTTACAATTCAATATGGTATTTAAGATGAGTTATAATGGAATTTAGTAAAATAAAAAATATACACATTACTAGAACCTACCGATTACTATATGCAAAATTTACTTAGCAAACAATATAATAATATGAAAATAAGACACAAATTAGTTCAAACGCAAAACACAATAAATATCGACTTCAGACGAATTTACACCGGAAGTAAGCATTTGTTTTTATACAAGACAGAAAGCTTGTATAAAAACAAAAGTTCAACAATAATATCGGTTATCAATGGTGACTATTGCAAATTGCAAGTTATGAGATAATAATTATATTCTGAAGATACTCAATACTGACTGAGTCATCTATTTTATAATAGAAAAATAATTTAGATATATGCTTACATATGTGTCTTTATAAAAATATCCACTTCGCAAGGGCTTAAAAAATTTGATGGGTAAAATTTAACCGGCGGCCATATCTCAGACGAGCGCGTAAAAAATTACCAGTAAGGCGCGCCTGTGTCTGAGACTTGTGTGTACTTGTGGTGTTTAGTTACTGTTTATTTATACTGTATAGTATTTTTTTGTAAAACAAAGTTTTTATTTGCCATTGTATATTATATCTGGTTTTGTACCTTTTTCAAAGTGCGCTGTGCAATTGCTTGTTGAAATAGTGACAATGAAGATAAAATCTTTAGGTTTCATATATTTCGTAAAGATAGTGTGACCCGAAAACTGTGGATTGTAACTTGTTGTAGATAGGGTAATTTTAATTGTAATACTGCAAGAATTTGTTCTAAACATTTTAAAACGATTAAAGATTACCAAAGAAATCTACAACAGGAACTTTTAAATTGCGTTTCTAAAAAGGGTCTAAAACTCAAACCTGAGGCAGTACCTAGTCTTTATTTGCCTAAATCAAAATCGGCTACCCTTTTAACCAACCAAAAGAAACGCGTACAAAGAGCCGAACACAGAGAGTCCAAAAAGTATGTTGAGCAGCTTCTTACCACTTCTAGGTCAACGACGTAAGTCTAAATCTTTATTTTTATTAATTATTAGTCATGAAATCTTAAATGGTTCGTTTATATCGATTTGTTAAGTAAGAAACTAGCCTCAGCCTGCTATGCAATTTGCAATAAGAACTGTTTCGGAGGGAATCAATTTAACATCTTCCAAAATAACATATTTTTCTTTGGTAAATTATTTTATCATTATTAAAATATATAATGTTATCATTATTATAAACAATACCAAGGTAATTTTATGTGTGAATATTACAAAAAATGTCATTTAAAATGTTGTGCAATATTGTGTGACATCACTACACTCATATTCGATGGCCAGCTAGCTCATTCGATATAAATAAAGTTGACTTTATCATTACTTATTTTGATTTTGTGTTTAGTTTAGTATGTATATACGTAAAAATTTTGTGTACCTTTATTACCACTTTTTTGTATATTTTTAAACATCTGAAATATCGAACTCTGGAGTATAAGTTAATTAAACTGTACCTACATGTAATAAAAAATAATTAAAACTTATTTTATTTATGATTAAATATTATAATATTATAATTTTATCATCTCTTTATAATTACTATAACTAAATTAGCCAAAATATATAAAAAAAACTTAAAATTAAAAGTCTTTCCTATACAACTACTGAAACAACCAAATTGCAAACGCAAAAGCGCCAATTGAAACCTAAATAAAATTTAGGGGTGGTATATGGAGAAGGAGATGATCAATTAGAGAAGAACTAGCAAAGAAGTTATAATAAAAAGAATGGCTTAGCTCAAAAGAACACAGAGACACAAAACCTCAAGCACGAATTCGGGCTAGCCTCACTACACTAGAATTTGGCTTTGAGATAAGGGGAAAAGAGATCTTTTAACCAAAAGAATACAATATAATAATGCACCGGAAAATCTGGAACTATAAAAGGGGTAAGATAAGAGAATATACGGAGATGCCTAGGAAAATACTAAAATGGGCGCCAGCTAATTTCTGAAGGAAATTAACAAAAAAATAAATGAAGTTATGAACAACAAGGAATAAAGTACTATTGATTTAATACCCTGTAATAATGTTTAAAAACCGAAAAGACACTATTGACCTTGTTCTGCTATATTATAACTGTAAGCAGGAACTGAAATAAAAGCAAAACTATTTGTAACAAATATATTTATAATATTAACAACTAACAAAACTCACCTATATATATATATATATATATATATATATATATATATATATATATATATATATATATATATATATATATAGAAAATATAATTACAGTAGTGGGGCTACGGTATGCGAGGACCAAAAAGCCACGACAAAATTAGATATCCCCACTACTGGGCCAAACGAAAAGGCGTATTAGTAAATCTATAATCTAAGTCCATGGGAGAAGCGAGATCTTAACACTAAGGTTAGTTACGAAAGTTAAATCCTAGATAGGTAAGGTAGGGAATATAAATACTAAAAAAAAACCGTGACGGTTATACAAAAGAAACTACCTTACCTAACAAATATACGACTAATATGTGTCGAAGCAGCTAAACACCAGATCTATGTGTAAGTGTTATGCTTACACACAGATGCTGGGAGATATCTAAAGTGATCAAGTGTGATGAGTATGGCCAACAGACTCGGAAAGATATATATATATATATATATAATTTTTAAAGACCCTGATACATAAATTTCTTCCCTTTCCTTTTAAAAACCGCTATACAAAAATCATGAACCCCTTCCCTAACAATGAATCTAATTTAATTAATTAATAGCTATTTACCTAACTTTTATAGATGTTACAAAAACTGTAATAAGTACTAACCTTGGTATATGCATATACAAAGTTGTAAATTACAAGAAAAACCTTAACCCTGAGAAACTAGTTGTTACTGTCTGTCACAACATTACAGCGGTCCTGGATAAGTCCCCTTAAGACTCTGACGATCCTTGAGGCTCCGAAAAAAACGAATGAAGAAGAACGCTGTGGTTCTGGAGACAATCGGTTCCTGGTTACCAATGGGTTGAATTAGGTGTTTGGTTAAACTAATTCTAGTATTAAACGTTATCCTAATCGGGTGAAATCTACAAAAAATAACATTTAGAGAAACATCAAGGCACCCAAAGATGACTGTCAACACATACTCTTACATCGAATTACCACAACAAACAAACATTTTATTTTATCAGCTGACTGTCATCCTGTCTATTTATTGCGTCTGCGCATTTAAAGAATATCTAGTAAATCAGGCATGAAACTTTTTATACCGAGTAGGTATACAAAAAAACAGAAAAACTAATTAGGTGTCCGATAAATTAACGATCTAGGCTCAAGGCCACATGATACATATGAGAAAACTCGGATTTTACACTTTTAATATTTCAAAAGACAATGAAAATATCAATAAAATGATAGGCCTATAAAACTAAATGATTTAATTGCTCACCTGGGTTTTAAATAATTATTTCAGTAGATTTGGAAGCCGAGTCTTAAATATTCATTTCTATAGATTTGGAAGTCGGTTTTTCAATCAAGATTCTTTATCATCTGTTCTAATTTCTCCCTTGATGTTCGGGGAAAATATTAAATCCAATCCCAGATTTTCTACCCGATTTAAAGACAAAAAAAAATGCCGGTTAAGGCTTGGAGAAATACACCTCTCTGCGTGAGTTGTTGGCCAAAACTGACTTTAGCGAGCTCCTCTTGACCTGTAGTTCGCGCATCGTACCGTCTATTGCCCATGAACGTTTCATAAACGGGATTCTGAGGGGTTTTAGGATTTCAATAATAAATTATATTAATTAATTATATGTTAGCAGTTGTGACTGCTACATCCTCCCTCAACTCCAGAAAAAAAAAAAGGAAAACTTTCCACTTACCAGAAGTTTCTTTTTTTTTTATTGTCTAGGACAATCTAGCCTTAAAGACAAACCAGACGATGAATATGATGAAGCCGAAACACTGTGGTGTCAACCACAAGGATTTTGAGCTTATCAGCCACACTGTTTACTCATTAGATGGGATAAAAGTAATGACACTGACAGACGTACAGTAGACAGACAGCATGTGATCTATTTAATAATGCGTAATTTACCAAAAAAAAATTAAAATAATTTAATTTATTTAGACAAAGTATTAAGAAAAGTAAAAAAAACATATAACCCAATCACTTAGGTACTTTCTAAATATAATTCAATAACTTTATAGCAATATCAATCTCAATACCAATATATTCAATATAATTCAATTCAACCTTATATAGAGTAAATTAACCTTCAACAATACTTAAATTCTATATTTCCAAGTATTAGTAAAACTATTAATAAACTACACTACTGAGGTGTGTTAACAACCTCTAAAAGATAGGACCAAGAACCATTCACAACACAAACTCAAACAAAGTCCTATCAAGTTTACCCAACGTTGACACTAGAGCGAACAGATTCTATTAATCACCCAAGAGTTCAATGAGGGCTTAATTTATTAGGACTAGTTGAAACTATATTACTACAAACCTAAACATCTATATGATATGGTTCTGGATATCAGCAACATATTCAAAAATTCAAGGTAAAAGATAATTCAATACATCTACTTGCTTTAGCAGCGGTAGGAAAAACACACAATCGGTAAAGGCACTAGCAAGCCTAGATACTAGCAAGCCCACTATACGCATGGTATAGGGTATGCTAAAAAAAAATAAGTAAGTTAACTGCAATCCCAACTCGTAGTAAAGAATATGCACAAAAGGGAAAAGATAATTGCAAGTCCAGATCTACTCATGGTAGAGGATATGCACAAAACTCACTTCTACCAGCTATACACTTGGTAGAAGGAAAGGTAAAAGAGATCCTAACTGTAATACCCAAACTGTACTATTGGCGTGGTCCAATTCTTTACTCACGACAAGAACAGTAAAGGACAGATTTTTAGAACTCCATAATCAAGATAAAGATAAGATATATATTCATAAGATATAGATAAGAAATAAACTTATCAAGGTAAAGGTAAAGATAACTAACTTAAGGTAAAGGTATGAGATATACCAATTAAGGTAAAGGTACGAGATAAACTCACATCTACCAATCCGTACGAATGGTAGGTAGACAGGTACAAACTCAAGATACTAAGATTTGTTAAACTCAAATTCTTGAGAAGATAACATAGGAGATAACAAACCAAGTTAAACAGACTTACTTATTGCTGAATATCAGAACGATCCAATTCTAAATGACACATTCTAATTTCAACCTAAGAGACACTCAAGGAACAACTAATATGTATTGATATATTTCTGAGCCAAGTGAGGGCACACATCCAGGGTGATCAAGCCTGAACCCACGCTAAAACACCGACACAGTAAGTGAATATGAATGCATAAGCTTTATGGCCATGGTCCACAAAACCATACAACACTATTAAAGAAAATATTTGGAATGTTTTCCGCATTATCCCTGTAAATATCTATTCAACTCAGAACTCAAGATGGGGAAATTCCCATATATCCATCCTGTACTCCTATGATATGCAGTTGGACTTTTTAGAGAAAACAAACAACAAAATTAACAAGTCCATAAACTAAGATAATAACCAATATTAAGATAAGATAAAAAAAATAGAAGGCAAAATAGCACAACATCTTATTGTTTTGCCAGGTAAACAAAAATAGATAAACCGATCTTAAACAATCAAACTGGGACAGCATTGATAAGGGACCAGTTAATCTTCATCTGAAGATGAAGAATCCAAATTATCTGACAAGTTATGTGGACCTACTGTCTTGTCCTCCAGTAAATCTTTGACATGAAACCTTCCTAGTTTCCTGCCAGTGGAAGTTTCCTTCAACTCATAAATTAAAGGAGAAATGACCTTAATAACTGTGCAAGGTATGTACTTCTGACATAACTTGGCCGATTGAAAGTTCACTTTATCAGATTTGACAAAGTTTCTTTTCAACACAGAATCTCCAATTCTGAAGGATAACTCTCGCTTTCTCAAGTCATAATGGCATTTATTTCTAGCATAAGATGCTTTCAAACGTTTGCGAACATCCACATAAATATCAGGAAGATGCTGGATATCTTCTAAATGGTGTAATTTATCTGATATAGTGGGAAAGTTATTGGCATTTTCTGAAATTGTACCAAAATAATCACCAGAAAGAGGAACATGACGACCAAACATCAAATAAGATGGAGGACATTTGGTTATTTCGTGAGAAGAAGTCCTGATAGCCTGTACTATAGAGTGGATATGAGTATCCCAAGCTCTTTGATCAGGAAAGGAATATGACCTTAAAGCAGTCACGATTGATTTATTAACTCTTTCGGTATGATTGACTTGTGGATGATAGTTCGCATTGTACCAGATCTTTTGGACATTATATTTAGACATGAGGTCGCGAAAAGCCTTAGCTATGAACTGTGGTCCATTATCGCAAGACACGATCTGTGGAACACCATAAATTAAGAAAACCTCATTCTCAAGATACTTGATAATGGATGAAGTAGTTGCCTTAGACATAGTATGAACCAAAGGAAATTTTGTAAAATAATCAACAACTACCAAGGCATACTGAGAACCTTTATAAGACCTAGGATAAGGACCAATGAGATCTAAAGATATAAGTTGAAATGGAAAATCAATCCGTCGATAACTACCCATTAAACCTGGTTGGGGAAGATTTGTCGGTTTGCATGTAGCACAGATTTTGCATTTAGCGATATAGCTACGTACAGTTTGACGCATCTTCGGCCAGTAATAGAGTTCCGATATACGACGGAAAGTTTTGTAAAAACCAAAATGAGCTGCAGTAGGATGGTCATGAAAAGTGGCCAAAACCTCTGCTCTATTAGGAGTTGGAACGACTATCTTCCAATCCGACATTCCAGTAAGGGCATCCATGGAACTTAAGACATGTTTATACAAAACACCATGTTCAACTTTAAAATCAGGAAATTTACCTGGTACATTCTGTACATCATACAACATTTTTCGATACCAGTCATCTGGTTGCAAGGAAGATAAATCTAACAAATTAATATCGAACGTTCTAGAGAGTGCATCAGCGACTACTACACCTGCAGCTTTACGATGAATAATCTTATAATCATATTGTGCCAATTTTAAAATCCACCTAGCCAAACGAGGAGATGGGTTCTTCATATTCTGTAACCACACCAAACTACTATGGTCAGTTATGACCGTGAAAGAACGACCCTCAAGAAAATATCTGAAATGTTCAATACCAGTAATTATAGCTAGCAACTCTTTTTCAGTTGTAGTATAATTTTTCTGGGCTTTATTTAATTTCTTGCTTGTATAAGCTATAGGGTGTTCTTCTCCATCTACCATTTGATAGAGTACACCTCCAGATGCAGTGTTAGAACAATCTGTCATCAGATAAAAAGGCTTAGTAAAATCTGGGGCTACCATAACAGGAGAATTTGTGAGAGCCTCCTTGATTTTAATGAAAGCTTCATTAGCCTCAGGAGTCCACACAATATTTTGTCCCTTTTTCCGATTTTGAAGTAAATCTGTGATAGGAGACAACAAGGTCGAATAAGACTTAACAAACTTCTTATAATAACCAACCATTCCTAACAATCGACGGACCTGAGTGGTATTTTTAGGCACAGGAAAATCCCGAATCGCTGACATCTTATTAGGATCAGTACGAAGACCCTGAGAATCTACAACATATCCTAAAAACTTAATAGAGTCACGACAAAAGCTGCTTTTATCCAAATTAATAGTCAAATTTGCGTCTTTTAAACGCTGAAACAACTGCTGCAATACAGAGATATGAGTTTCGAAATCAGGAGTAATGACAAGAATGTCATCAAGATAGTATTGACAAAATGGGTCTAAAGCAGGACCTATTACCAAATCCATTAATCGACACATAGTCTGAGGAGCAGACACAAGACCAAAAGGCATTGTAGTGAACTGATACAATCCTTTGCCATTTACTGCAAAGGCAGTAAGCTTTTTACTCTCCTCGCTGAGAGGAATCTGTAAAAACGCCTTCTTTTTAAGTCGATAGATGAAATAAATTTTGCATTCTGTAATTTACTTAGGATGATATCTATACGAGGTATAGGATAAGCATCTCTGTTCATAGTTATACCGTTAAGTTTACGTCCGTCAAAACAGACACGAAAAGTCCCATCTTTCTTTTTTGTCAGCCACAGAGGGCTACAAAAAGAAGAAGTACTGGGCTCAATAATACCTAACTTAAGCATTTCATCTACCTCCTTTATTAAACTTTCATGCCAGGCTTGAGGCAAGGGATATTGATATTGCCTGAAGGGCTTAGACGAACCAACATCAATGTGATGTTCGATGAGATGAGTTCGACCTAACTGATTTTTCGATGAGATAGAAGAGAATGATGTGATGACACTATTTAACTGCTCTAATTCCTGAGCATTAAGTCGACTCATATCTTTAACAGCATTGACACAAGAGATATTAAAAGAAGACACAGATAAGGAAAATTCAGTAAAATTTAATTCACTATTAAAAGTTTTCAGAAAATCCATACCTAGGATGACTGAATTCTTAACTGAAGGAATAACAAAGAATGTAATCATTCTTTTACAAAAACTAACAGAAATCTCAGTAGTGAATTGACCTAAAATTGGTTGAATTTGACCATCAGCTGTAGTCACTTGCAAACTTTGATCTATTCCTATATTTACATTTGAATTCTGGAGAAATTCCAGACCTAGAGAACCTAAAATAGAGATATTGGACCCTGTGTCCAGTAAAGCTAAACAAGAATGTCCTAAGATAGATATCTCAAGATATGGACGATTATCCTTGTTTTTTCGAACTAACAATGAGTTTATATCTAAATCAACAAACGACGACAAGAGATTACTTGAAGAAACTACAGAAGAATCACGGTGTTCATGCTCAATTAACGTTGTCCTCTCTTCGGTTGGTATTTGCCGTTCTGTGGTCTTTTGTCTTTCGGTAGAGCGTGAGATGTTTGGCTTGTGGAAGCTTGGGCATCCAGACTCGAGAAACTGGTTCCTTGGTTTTGAGGAGTTTGGACAGTGTTTGTATTCCCTGTATTTTGACGAGGAGTAGGAGCCAGGGCCAACCCACCCCTTCTGTCGTTTCCCGAACAGAATTCACACTCAAATTTACGGACACCTTGACGTCCACAACCATAACAGAACCGAATTCTAGGCTCAGAACATTCGTAATACCCATGTCCTGACTGACAACAATTCCAACAGGTAAGCTTCGAATTAAAAGAAGAGACATTACCAGACCGAGAATAGTTAGGCCTACCAGAATAGGATGAGTCATTATTTCTGAAATTTCTACTATTACTAGACCGTGAATAATTGGGTCTATCAGAATAAGATGAGTCATTATTTCTGAAATTCTGATGAATAGGGACTCTAGACACGTTGTCAGAAGACCATGACAAAACTTCCTCTAACTTCTTACACTTTTCCGTTAAGTCAGCAATTGAAGAAATATCTGTAAGTGCCAGACTAGAATGATACGATGGCAACAAATTTTTTCTAATGATCCTTATGATATGTGACTTAGACAAAGGAGTCTCCAACCGTTTACACAAACTAACAATCTCATTTACAAATATAGTTACCTTCACCTGCGGAGCTTGTTTTCGAGACTTAATTTCATCAAGAAGATTGTCCTCATAGTTATATGGAAGAAAATCTGACCTAAGTTTGGCAACTAACTCTTGCCATGAAGCAAAACTACCTCGGTTATTGAGATACCAAGTGAAGGCTGAATCCTTAAATAAATCGGCAGCAGAAGAGTAACACTCTTCCTCGCTGTTACCACGCGCTATACGCAGACATTCTACCTTCTCTAAGAAACTAACAACATTTTCATTATCTTGACCTGAAAAATGGACACCCCATTTATGAATAGGAGCAGACTTAACGAAGGGAAATGGATTTACTGAAACACTAGATTTTACACTTTTAATATTTCAAAAGACAATGAAAATATCAATAAAATGATAGGCCTATAAAACTAAATGATTTAATTGCTCACCTGGGTTTTAAATAATTATTTCAGTAGATTTGGAAGCCGGGTCTTAAATATTCATTTCTATAGATTTGGAAGTCGGTTTTTCAATCAAGATTCTTTATCATCTGTTCTAATTTCTTCCTTGATGTTCGGGGAAAATATTAAATCCAATCCCAGATTTTCTACCCGATTTAAAGACAAAAAAAAATGCCGGTTAAGGCTTGGAGAAATACACGTCTCTGCGTGAGTTGTTGGCCAAAACTGACTTTAGCGAGCTCCTCTTGACCTGTAGTTCGCGCATCGTACCGTCTATTGCCCATGAACGTTTCATAAACGGGATTCTGAGGGGTTTTAGGATTTCAATAATAAATTATATTAATTAATTATATGTTAGCAGTTGTGACTGCTACACTACATTCAAATGTTGCGGGAATAAGCGTTCTTGACTACGTCATGCGCGAAAGCGAACCGATTTTGGAACATTATGTATCATACCTTGTGTATTCATTGTACCATGTATTTCGACATTCTCATTCTATTGCCATTAGTTATAAGTAGTAAACCCCTAAATTCCAATATAAATTAGTATGTATCAATTGTAAATAATGTATACTAATATAGATAGCTGGGTCAAGAATGACCCATCCGCGCTTTAAGGTATTTTCGCAAAAAAACAAAAAATTAGTTTTATATATGTAATGTCCCAGATAATTTACAAAATGTAATAAAAATTTAAGGCTATAGCAGGTATAGAATTTTACTGCACAGAGATGAATTTCAGTTGACAGTTAATGGCACAAATTAAAACAATTTATTTTAAAAAATGACAATGTCATAATTGTAATTCAAACTATTGTAAATTAAATTTTCAAAATGTTCACCACGTTTAGCCTAGTAGTAACCCAATCAATTGTATAATTGAACTTCGATCAAACAAAAGACAGATATCGAGCACAGTTTATTAATTAAATCTTGCCCAAGCACTTTCGCTTCCTAGAGCATCTTCAGGGGCATTTCGTCAATTTTGACCTATCCAACAAACATGGAATGAAGATGCTCTAGTAAGCGAAAGTACTTGGGCAAGATTTAATTAATAAACTGTGTTCGATATATGCCTTTTATTTGATCAAAGTTCATTTATTCGAGCATTCAACTTATATCAATTTATTGTATAATTGCCTTCAGGTGTTCGACAACATTTCGAGTGTAATGCTTTAAAAGGTTTGAATGATTTTATTACTTCGTTTAAGTTTCCGGTACGTGCATGTTCATTTGTTGCTTCACATAACCCCATACGAAAAAGTCTAAAGATGCAAGATCAGGATGGCGGGGTGAAATATTTATGGTACCTTTTGTTCTAGTAACTATATCTGAAAACGCAATTTAAAAATAAAATAATACCTCTTGCGCATTGTGAGCTGAACAGCCATCTTGCTGCAACCAAATTTCATCCATATGAATAGGAAATGCTCATTTAGGTTAAAACACAAAGTGCCCACAATAAAAAAGAGCCAAGTACGTTGTCATCTAAAATACCAGCCCAGAGGTTGACTTTTTGATGGTATTGTGTATTGCAAGGAACATTATTACAACTGTATATATTTAATAATAATAGTAGCCAATGTTATTTTCAAAACAAACTAGCAAGAATTTAGGTATAGATTAAAAACATTTTCCATAGTTTAAAAAGTCATTCTACAATAAAACTATTTTACAATTATTGAACGCAATATGTGGCCCATTTTGCACCAGTGAAATATTAAAGATATATATGCATCCTTCAGTATTATTTGACATTTTGTGGATGGTATGATTAACGAACTAGAACTAAGATAACTAACATAAAGAAATACAAATAAAATTACCATACTTTAGGCACTTTAGGAGTGTGGTTTTTCTCTACTCTGTACACAAGCTGGTTGAAGCCAGGAATAGAAGAATAATAATATTGTTTTATGGCTTGTTCTCTTGTAAACCTTTGCTTTTAAGACCAATAGACAATCCTCATCCAATTAAATAATTTATTGTTGTTGATTTAATTGATCACAAACGTTTAAATTTAATTATACTACAAAGTCGCACAAATCGATATTCGAATAGCTGCTGACAAGCGTGTAATATACCTGCCGAACTTACATTCCAAGTCAACTAAGATCAAAGATACCTCGCCCGCAAAATCGTATCCCTTTATCCTTTCCCAGTTTCCCATATAATATGCATCTAGTTTTCGTAGGTCAAGCACACAGTCGCATAACCTCAACCCATGGTGGTATAATCGAGTTACGATACGGGTGGTTAAACTGGGGATCGAGGGACTAATATCAAATAGAGACATACGTAGTGCCCAAATATGTTGGAATTCGGCCTTTAATAGACACAATGGCTGTGTCAGTGTCGCATAAATGGCTATTGATAATGTACGGATCCACTTTAGAGGATAGTTTACATATTTTGATAATACGTAATTTTTATAATTTTAAAAATAAATATAATATGTATAATTCGGAAGATATTTTCCTGTTATAATTACTATTATATATTATATATAATTTACTTTTTAATTATTTTATTTTTTGAATATCAACAACAGATGCCGTTAGAAATATTTTATTTGCAGTAAAAATTATTAACAATTAAAAATTCTTCAAATTAATGTTTACTCTTTTTAACTGTTATTTGGTTACGTTGGTATAAGTTACGGCCACGAAATATTAGAACACGTGAGATACAGACTACTTTTGTTTAACCCAGTATCAGGCGTCGGCGTCGTCTAATTATATATTCGAATGCATTTTTTATAAATATCTCAAAATCTCCTGACCGGAGCACTTTGGTTCACTGGCAATAGGTTAAATAAAATTTAAAAGTGTTTGTATTATTTATTCCAAATTGTCTTGGTAAATCGTTTTTTTCTGCAATAGCTGATAAGTTTCTATTTAACGCTAATAAGAACTACTGCTAATAATAATAATAATAAGAAAGACTAAAAACCAAATAGACCACGTGCTCATCGAAAAAGAAGAACAGCAATTTATAAAGAAGATAATAACATACAGAGGACCAGACGCCGACTCAGATCATTACATGGTGGGCATCAAAATTAAGCAACTGATACCAGAAAACAAAAACAAAATAAAAAAAAGAGTTGCTAACTCTAGTTAGTGTTGCTAATTAATCGAATTGGGTTATGTATACATAATCCAATTCGATTAGTTAGCAACAAAGAAAGAGCAAGAAATATACGAGAAAACAATGGAAAGAGAACTAAAAAAGATACAAATAGAAGCGCAAACTGAGAACAAATGGGAAAACATAAAGCAAATAATGAACAAAGCAGCAAAAGAATGTAATAAACAAGAGAATAAAAAGAGGAAAGACTGGTTCGACATAGAGTGCCAAAAAGAAATAGAAATAAGAAAATCATTAAGGATGGAAATGATCACGAAAGAAACAACAGAGACAAAGAATAGATATAGGGAGCAAAGACAAAAAGTAAAGAGGGTGCTGAGAGAAAAGAAGAGAAAACACATAGGAAATAAGCTAAAAGAAATAGAAGAGAATTACAGAAATAAAAAAATAAAAAGCCTATATCAAGGTGCTAGAAATGAAAAAAAAGGTTTCTAACAAAAACCCATATTCGTTAAAAACAAAGCAGGAAATAATATAAGCGGGGAAGCAAAAATAGCCGAAAGATGGAAAGAGTATTTTGATGAATTACTAAATGGCAATAATAAGTCAAACCAAAGAGAATGTATGGAAGCAGAAGCAAGAATCGAACACTTAGAAGACATAGAAGATAATTTACCCAGCAAAGAACAAATCGAGGAAATCATAAAAAATCTGAAAAACAACAAATCCCCTGGAAGCGATAACATAACAGCAGAGATGATGAAATATGGTGGAAAACTGCTAAATAATTGGATATGCAAGATCATAAAGGAGATATGGATAACAGAACGAATACCAGAAGATTGGAAGGAAGCCATGATTTGCCCATTATACAAAAAAGGAGACAAAACAGAATGCAGTAATTACAGAGGAGTAGCGTTACTAAATACCATATATAAAATCCTTAAAAGAAAATCCATTAAAGATAAGCTAGAAAAAGAAGTTAAAAATATACCAGGCGAATATTAGTGCGGATTTAGACGAGGGAGAAGCACAACGGACCAAGTATTCATAATCAGAGAATTACAAGCAGAAAGCTATGAACACAACTTACCAACGATAGCGCTATTCATCGACTTCCAGTAAGCATACGATAGCATAAAAAGGAAGGAATTAAAAGAGACCCTTGAGGAACTGGAAGTTAGCAGAAAGTTGCGTAACATGATACATCTTACTTTAGAAAATACAGAAAACAGAGTCAAAGTAAACAATCATGTATCGGACAAATTAATAGTAAACGAAGGATTAAGCCAGGGCGATCCTTTGTCATCATTACTCTTCAATTTATGCCTAGAAAAAATAATGCGAGAAGCGAAAATCAATAGAGAAGGACTCCTATATCATAAAAGACACCAAGTTTTGGCATTTGCGGATGATAATATAGTGTTGCTGGCAAGAGGAAAAAAACTACAGGAGATAGTACAGAGAATAGTAAAAGCAGCAAAGAAAATGGAACTTTACATAAATGAAACTAAAACAAAATGTATGCAGTGGACAGATGATCAGTTCAGGGATGGACAAAAGTTTGGACACGTTGGAACAAGTTGGAACACTTTTATGCCTTTAAATTTAAAAGCCTTTATTCTATTTAAAGAACCATCAAGCCTACAGTGTAAGCAAGTTAAGTAAAGCAAAGAATTCGCAAGTCTTTTTGTAATTTTCATCTTGCAAATTCATAAGTACCTGCTGAATATTTCAAAAGATGGCTATTGTAATGGTTTTTAATACTTACTAATTAAGAACTAAAAACTACATATGTCATGATACAATAATGGCTCTGGTAAATTTTCAATTTTAACTTTTTTAAAATAACATCAAGTAATATCAAAAACAATAAGCATGTAATTTAAATTACAATCGTTTTGGTTTATTTAAAAAAATGGCGTTTGGCACATGGAGTGTGCCGACAGAAATATATACTTTTAGAGCACGTTATTACGATATGTCGATTAATGAAATTTTTAGTCTGGAAATTACTGAATTTTTCTTATTTTTAAACCAAAGCTTTTATACTGGCGTTGTATTACTTTTTACTCTACAATAAAATGCTGAGGCGAACGTCACGGAACTAGCGCCACAAGATGGCGTCGTCAAGGGTAGCGTCACAAAATAGCGGTTGTTTACATCGATTCGCTACTCTCCATCATTTCGTTTCTTGTCATCATATAATTACTCTAAGCAGGTTTAAATTAAAATATGCATAAAAATAACTAATAAAATATAGACATTAAATGTGAAGTAAAAAATTAAAAGAATATCTGTCACTTAAAGATTCGATTCGTAACGCTTGTTAAAATTAAAAATTATAAATTTCATCCGATTAATAACAAAAATGAATCATCTGTTTAAGTTTTTATGATATTTCTTGTTTTAAAATAATTTCATATAAATACAATTATTATTTTTAAATCTATTAATAAATTTAGTTTATTTAATAATTGTTAAATCGAATTAACGCGTTTGAAATGTGTACATTTAGAAGATTGTTAAGGATTCCATGGGCAGATAGAGAGAGAGAAATGGAAAATACAATAAAAGAAAGGAAATTGCAGTATCTCGGACGTGTGATGAGAGGCGAAAGATAGAACATCTTGTAACTCCTAATTCAAGGAAAAGTAGAGGGTAGGAGAAGCGTAGGAAGAAGACGCGTTTCCTGGTTGAAGAACCTAAGATAGTGGTTTGGTTGCAGCCTAAGGCAATTGTTCAGAGCAGCTGCCTCGATGGTCAGAATAGCCATGATGATTGCCAACCTTCGTCGCGGAGGTGGCACTTAAAGAAGAAGAATAATTGATTTATATTTTATAGATAATTTAATAGGTGGTCTAAATTTGACAGGAATATCAGAAGTAAATAATGTATGCTTTGTTAATATGGTAAGAGGTGGCGTTAGGAGCAAGCATATAATTTATTGCATTTATTTAAAATATAAAAAATAAATAAACAATAAAATTACTTTATTCAATTTTAAAACTAATATTTTAATTTTAAAAATACGGAAAACATAGTCTTTTATTATAATAACCCCAGACCTTTCAGTTCTTTGAAATTTTAAATCCGTTAGAATTACTTTTTTAGTAGTAAATTTATTTTTAATAATTAGTTATTTTCAAAATTTGTTAAATATAATATAGAATATATTCATCATTAACATTTTCAATATTATTTTTTATTTATGTTTAATTAGTTCATTTTAATTATCAATATATTTTATTATAATGTAATTAAAAAAAAAACTAGTGGGGAATCGAACTCCAGTCACTAACGTGAAAATTACAAAAGGTAAATAGACGTAAAGATAACCACTGTTTTAGTAATGTCAATACAAAGAATATAAAATAATGTAATTGTTTGTTTGTGAAAACAAAATTGTCGTTTTTACTATTCTCCTTCCAATTTCATCATATTTTCTTACCTTCTAACCTTCCTTGGACTTTTACAAATATTTTAAAATCAAAATTAGCTAAATCGATCCAGTCGCTCTTGAATTGTTATAAAAATAGTTAGAAATTTTATAATAAATATAATATATTATACATCTACCTATGAACATTATGTATATTGCTGTATACTGCGCATTAAGGAAATTAAAAAATAAAAAAACTCAAGGAGAGGGCAGAATACCGAACAAACTCCTAAAGTACGGAGGACCAGATCTGAACAAACAACTAGGGATGGGAAAAACCTACCGGTTTTAACCGAAAACCGGTTTTTTACTTCGCAATAACCGGTTTTATCGGTTGTTTTTTTGTCCCGGTTATAACCGGTTTTTTATTTTTAAAGTATAAACCGGTTATTAGGTTTTTACGGTGATTAGGATTAGGTTAGGTATTATTTTGGATTCCAATCATATTTATTATATTCAAGTAATTATTCCAAACAAAACCATAATAAGTTTAATTATAATATTTCGTTGGAAAGGTATTTGTAATCATAATATTTACATAAGAAGTGATCTGGTACATCATCTATTTTTCACACTTGACTCTTGACATTCAAAGTGGGTGAATGGCTGTTTCTGATTACCAAAAAATAATGTTCTGACTATAAATATCGAATTACCGATTACGAATATGAATCTCCAAGGATTTCTCTAAGTTTTCAAAACGATACACCCATACAGGAATTAAATGAGTTAAAATGTACCTATTATACAAATATACAAACGTGTTAAACGTAATATATGATAATTTTTTTTGATGGTCGTAAAAATAAAAGATGAATTGCATTATTCAATTTATTTTTAAGTAAAATATTTATGTTGATTTATTATTTTTTTTAAATCCCATTTAAAAGAGTCTTGGAAATTTTTTTATAAGTTGAAATGGTTGGGGTGGGAAATTTTTTGGGTTTGGGGGGAGAGGAAAATGGGTGGGTATTTTAGAGGATTATATTTTTAAATGGTAAATTAAATTTGCATCATTAATTGAATACAATAATTGCATATTATATTCTACTCTCATTATATTCATTGACAATAGAACCTGAATTATTTTAGCGCTCTCTGCTGAGCAGTAGTATAATAATTTTGGCAGATCCCTCGATTAAAAAAGCACCAAGGATGATTTATTTCTGGTTCAGATATAAAACTAATCACTGAAATTGTTAGCATTTTATCGCCTTTCGATGAGGCCACAAAGGAGATCTCGGGATCCCAGTACATTACTGCTAGCCTTGTTATCCCCCTTATGTCTATTATCGAAAGATTTTTAAAAAACCTTAAGCCAAACCTTGGTACAGCTCAAAAGTTATGCCAAAATCTTATAAATAGCCTTCAAAAGAGGGGCACTAAGCTTTTACGAAATACCCTGCTTTGCCATCCTACAATCACGGACTCGAGGTTCAAAAAACTATATCTGAATCCGTAAATAGTGGAGACAGTCACATCCAATTTAGGCTCGGAAGTAAGGACGTACCTTACCGAAATCGGAAAACTTTCTCCTTCCTGCTCCTTCCAGAATAAAGAAGCCAAAGTGAGTTTAAAATCAAACTCTCTTTGATCTTCACACGATCTGGAGTTGGTGAACAGTGGTTTCAGTTCAAGTTCTCAGGATACATAGATTCAAAGTTCTTTTTCAAATGAACTGACTCTAGATCTGCAGCGGCTTTTGCTGCCAAGTGATCCGTTTTCATTTTGGGATCAGAACAGAACCTGTATGCCAGGCTTGGCTTTTATAGCTAAAATAATTACATGTCGTTGGCCGGAAGTTCGGTGGCATCAGAGAGACTGGTGTCATCATTGAATGATATTGTGTCAGATGAGAGAAGCCGCTTAACCGACCAACATATATATGAACGAGTTTTTCTCAATAGGCTTCATGAAATATACTGGCCAACATAATGCTAAATCCATTTCATATAATATAACCTATTTGTAACCTTCTAACCTATACTTTTTTACTTAAAATATTACTTCATATTCTTTTATTGTATATTATTGCAACATGTATATATTAATCTTACGCTATAGTATATTTAATATTAATCACTAAATATATATTAATAATAAAATAATAAATAAATATAATTAATAGAATAAAATGGTTTTATTAAAAATTGTGTTTTATTTATATTGATATTGATGTTTTTTCGATAGTACTAATTTTGATCATATTGATATCGAGTCGAATGAAGTATCGCAAACTAAAGTGCATTGTAAATGTAACTTTGTAACTATTGGATTAAAAAAACCGAAAACCGGTTTTTGGAAAAACCGGTTTCTTTGGCCCGGTTATAACCGCCAGGTTAAACCGTAAGCAAAAAAAAACGGTACAACCGAAAACCGGTGTTTTGTCAAAAACCGCCATCCCTACAAACAACCATTAAAACTAATCCAAAAAATAATAGAACAAAACAGAATTCCTCAAGAATGGAGATAAATCATCTCAATACCTCTCTTCAAAAAAGAAGACAAATCGGACCCAGAAAATTAAAGAAGAATTAATTTATTAAGCACAACACTAAAATTAACAACCAAAGTGATAAGAAATAAACTGAATAAAAATCCGTAAATAATTTTCGAAACCAAATTCAAATTTTTGCTTTAATCGGTGCCTTCTAAAAAATGCAAGGCAAAACAGACTTTGATAAAGATGTTATTAGAGATATGGGGATTCTAAAAAATGCATTCCACAACATATCTCCCCAACTAAGTAAAAATCTTTAGCGAATTGGTTTCTAGTACTCGTATAAAGTTTATCGGAATAAAAAGGAAAAGACAGTTAAGATTTGATGTTAAGATTTGATTTCACGTACAGTGCATCTGTGTGTCCGCTTATACGTACTTCGCCCTAATAGGGCTCTTCAGAGACGGCTATTCACCGCCCAATAGCCCTGTTAGGGCGAAATACGTATAATCGGATACACAGACGCACTGTACGTGAAAGCTCGAAACTGAAGTGGAAGTTCAGTTCCATTTCATTCGTGAATAGAGCAAATAGAGCTGCAGGCTGCCTGAATGAAACAATATAGAGAAATAAGGATGTCGGGAAAAAAAAAGAGGAATTTACAAACAGTCATCAGACCAATAATGGCATACGTGGCAGAAACACGACCTGAGACAGAGAGGACAAAAATATGTTAGAAACAGCAGAGTTGAAAACACTTGGAAAAATTGATGGTAACATTCCATGGGACAGAGTTAAAAGTACAGATATACGACGTAGATGTAAGGTGGAGAACATCAAAAACTGGGTAGGAAATAGAAGAGTAGAATGGAACGATCATATAAGCCGAATGGCAACAAATAGAGTAGCAAAGACGGCAAAAGACGGTTCCCCAATAGGAAGATGATCAGTAGGATCAGTCCCACAATAACGATAGAACGACAACTTACTGGAGACACATTGAAAAACAGACAAAGTCATGTCTACATAAAAACAAAAAGAAGAAGAAGAAGACTGTATACCGCAAGGTTACTGCATGCGTCTCGATATTTCGCGCCTCGCTTAATATTATTTCGGACCTGTGCAAAAACAACATACCGAGCGATAAGAAGTGGTGTTAGAGGGGCAGAGTGTTACACGGGGCACAGTGTAAAATTCTCCGCCATCTTTTTAAGCTTGAACTTAAAACCGTACCGTCATCGTCGTAGGTACTTTCCGTTATTTCTAAACAGTAGGTGTGTTTGGAGGCCGCCACCTCACTGTACATTTTAGTAAAAATATAAGTGTTTTTATGTTTTTGTACCAATAAACTAAGTAATTGATACGTATTAAAAATTGTTTTAACTCTTAGTAAATAAATATTACACATTGTATTGATATATATTACCATAAATTAGTCTTGTAGCTATACGCTAGTAGAAATAACTTAACCCTAAAAATTTGTGACCTGGCAAAAAAATTATTTGAATATAATAACGTCGTTCGGGGGACAGAGCACCTTATGAAGGTGTACAGTGTTACACTACTTAGGCGTGGGGAACAGCTTGATATTTTAAATTTTGTCACGAAAGCAATGTACATATGCATGATTGACAACAATAATTTTGTACCTAATTGCATATGGTAGTAGTAAGATAGGTTTTTATTTACTTTGGTAATTTTAAATCAGAACAAAATGGTTCGTGATAGAAAATCCATTACAAAAATAGCCTCATTTATTCATGATATAATGAAATCGGCCGTTCTTAATGTAGTTAATAACAGATGGTCAGTATTCATTTAAGCCAATGTAATGGATGTTTGGGATGACCTCAGCGGAGCTGTTTCGCAGAGCAGTCAACAAAACCATGATAGCCTTGATGATCGCCAACATCCGGACCGGATAAGGCACTGAAGAAGAAGAAGGATAATGGATATAACTCTAAAAAATATGTTCCGAAATGCAGAGCTTTTTTTGAAGAAGAGCGAGTAAATTTCAGATTTACGCCAAACTATAAAATAAGTAAAGTTTTCTCAAAAAAGCTAGAAGATCAACTAAGAGATTATTTTATTGTAGCTTGTAAAAGGCATCATGGCTTAACCAGAAAATATTTAATGCAGTTTGCATATGAATTGGCTGTGCAACATAATCTTAACTTTCCAAATTCATGACACAAAATAAACAGGCTTGAGTAGACTGGTTGTATGGCTATATAAAAAGATACTTAAAGCCATCCATAAGAAAACCAGAGGCGACCAGTCTGTTCAACGGTTCAACAAACAAATATTAACGATATTTTTAACAATTTGGTTGGTGCTTTTAAAAAATTCGTAAATGTTTAAGTCCAGAAAATATCTACAACTTGGATAAGACAGCATTTACCTCTGTTTACAATCCTCCAAATGTAATAGGTCCGAAAGGTTTGAAACAAGTTGAATAGGTAACTTCAGGTGATAGAGGGGTATTGATGGCGGCACGCTGTTTTATTAATATATATATATATATATATATATATATATATATATATATATATATATATATATATATATATATATAATATATATATATATATATATATATATATATATATATATATATATATATATATATATATATATATATATATATATATATATATATATATATAATAACGGATTTATTACGGCTGTCGCCGCTTCTCCGCCCCCAATTTCCATCTTTTCCTGTCATATGCAGTTGCCTCTTCTAAGTCTCTTGCCGCCATTGCTTCATCAATATCGTTGCGCCAACTTCTCCGTAGTCGTCCTCTCTTTCTTCTTTCAGGAGGGATCCATTCCAGTACTCTCCTAGGCCATCTGTACTCTGGCATTCTTTTAACATGTCCGAACCAGATTAATTGTTTTCTTTCTATGTCATCATCGATATTTTTCTCCATTTTCATTTCGTTTCTTATTTGTTCGTTTCTAACTCTCTCCAGTTTCGATCTACCGCAGCTTCGTCTCAGATAATCCATTTCTGTCGTCATAAGTTTGTTTCTATTAGCTTTGGTGACGTCCCATACTTCCGAACCGTAAAGTGTAATACTTTGGACTATACTACCGTAAATGTGTTTTTTGGTTTCTCGTCGAATTGTTTTTTGCCAGAGAAGAGAGTTTAAGGCACGGGTCGCTGCTCTGCCCTTGTTTATTCTTTCCCTGATTTCATCTGCGCTATTTCCCTTCTTGGTGAAAATGACCCCCAAATATTTGCAGGATTGCACGCCTTTGATTTTGTCGTTTTCCAAGACTAAGTCACATATTTCATCTGTTCCCACTGAGAGATATTCACATTTTGTCATATTCATGTTTAGACCTGCCACCTCATATTCTTCTTGTAGTTTTCTTACCATATAGCTAAGATCGTAGCTGTCTTCGGCAATTACTACCTGGTCATCCGCAAAGAAAAGTGTATATACCTTGTTTTCTTCCACCGTTATTCCCATGTTTCTACATTTTTTTACCCATTTCACTAAGGATCTGTCCAAATAGATTTTAAATAAGATGGGTGACAGACAGCAGCCTTGTCTTAGTCCTTTTGTTGTTTGAAAAGAAGAGGTGATTTCTTGTCCCATTTTAATTCTTGCAAAGTTTTGTTCGTAATATTTTTGAGTGGCGTTAATAAGAATTGGGTTTATTTTCAAGTTACCCATTTCTAAATTATAGTTTATTCGTCTTCCGGGTTTGGACCGTGTCATTTGTGAGTGACCCAAAAGTGGGTTCATCTCGACGTTTCGCTACAATTGTATGTAGCTTCTTCAGGAGAACAAAAAGAAAAAGAAACAAAAGACAGGAAGATGGGTAGTTAGCAACGGTAACTCAGTTACTCAACGCAACCAGAGGCGAATACTAACTACCAAGATGGGCATTTGGTCACAGTAACTCAACTACTCAACGCAGCCAGAGGTGAAAACCAAATGCCAGGACAGGGATTCACGTCCAACAGCTCAGAACACTAACGCGTCGAGAGGCAGGGAGTGAATCCGGATTCACTCCCTGCCTCTCGACGCGTTAGTGTTCTGAGCTGTTGGACGTGAATCCCTGTCCTGGCATTTGGTTTTCACCTCTGGCTGCGTTGAGTAGTTGAGTTACTGTGACCAAATGCCCATCTTGGTAGTTAGTATTCGCCTCTGGTTGCGTTGAGTAACTGAGTTACCGTTGCTAACTACCCATCTTCCTGTCTTTTGTTTCTTTTTCTTTTTGTTCTCCTGAAGAAGCTACATACAATTGTAGCGAAACGTCGAGATGAACCCACTTTTGGGTCACTCACAAATGACACGGTCCAAACCCGGAAGACGAATAAACTATAATTCTGACTCTGGCCGTGGAAGCCTACGATTTCATTTACCCATTTCTATCCATAGTTGGGAGATCGGTACACTATCATATGCTTTTTCCAAATCTATTAAAGCTATATGAGTTTCTCTATTTCTCTGCACTCGTTTTTCCATTGCAATTTTTAATGTGAAGATATTATCCATAGTGGAGCGTCCGGCCCTAAATCCCGCTTGTTCTTCGGGTTGTTTGTCTTTAATATCATTTTCTATCAGGTTTCGTAGTACTTTTGAGTATAGTCGGCCTATAGTAGCAATCACTGCGATCCCTCTATAGTTTTTAGGATCCATCTTTGTGCCTTTCTTGTGTATTGGAGAGATATACGATTGTCTCCATTCTTCTGGAACTTCTTCTCCGTTTAAGCATCTTTCGAATAATTTTCGGATCATCTCAAACAGTTTTGATGATCCATACCTAATCAACTCTGGATGTATTCCGCCTGGGCCTGGAGATTTTTTTAATTTCATTCCCTTAACTGCTTCATTCACTTGTTCTATTGATATTTCGATTCTTCCTTCTACTTCCACTTGTTCATTTGTCTGTTTAAACCTTTCTCTTCTCTCTGTTAATAAGTTCTCAAAATGCTCTACCCATGTGTTCTCTGGTATTCTATTTATTATGACTTGGTTTTTTGTCGTTGTTTTCATCGTTTTTATAGTTCTCCACGCTTCAGATCTCTTTGTCCCTCCTATATGGTTGTCTAGGTAATGGCATTTTTGTTTTATTAATGCAATAGGTAATTCTATACCGCCTATTTTAATTATGTTCTCAAAGAAGGTGTCCCAAAAGACATAGACATAATGTCGATAGGATAATAATATATTATTGGCAAAATAAACTACAGTAAATGTTGCTTATATCTGTCGTTTATTTCCCAAGTTTACATTTATTTTCTTCAATGAAAACTACAAATTTAATATCTCCCAAGTTGTTTTAAAATTATCATCTCCCAAACTGTTAGGCCAGACAGCACGCAGAAGTGAAATGTAATAAAGCTGTTAATAACGCGAGGTATCAAAGACAACTAGCGCGCAACGCTACTGATTTGAAGTGTCAGTTGTTGTTTTTAAAGCATGCGTCGATAGAAATATAATAATATACATATTATCATTTGCATTGGTAACAGCTGACAACCCTAATTTTCGACCATATTTTCTTAGTAAATCTTATATCGTCACACTAAGAAAAAAACTGGATTTAATTTGTTATAAGAAACATGCATGTACGCCATGAGCAGCGTATTTTATTTAAAACGATCGAAATAAAATATTTGTCAAAGACAAATTATTATTAATGGAGTTAAAAATATTTGCGGATACCTTTTGACTGGCAAACTATTATCAATATATTCACCTAATTTTAAATGTATGTAAAAATGTAAGTTTGATGAACTACGTTATTAACGAAGTTCAAATTCAAACGAGTTGCAAAGGAATTAAAAATTTTATTTTTAATGAAATACTATCAAAATGTCATCAAATAAAAACATTTATGTAACACTGTGCCCCTCTTCCCCTATTCGCTTAAAAAATGTAAAATATTGATTGTAAAATATCTTCCAGGAAACATTGAAATTGTTACGGAACCGGCCTAAAACAATTTTCTTTAACAATATATTTTGCAGTATTTTGTTCTGAAAATAATTTAAAAGCGCATGTTCCTGATATTTTCGTATTTGACATTTCAGTATAAATATATTTTAAGGTTACAACTTTTTATTCTCTTGTTACTGTTAGTCGTAAAAATATATCGATCTATTTTATCCTTTTAATAAAATCAATAGGTTGTTATGGACATTATTAAACCGAACAATTTTACAGCTAATAATATAGTTTCTGTTCGAAACGTTTCAAAAACTTGTAAGCCAAATATTGATTCGTCTTTGGTTCTCCCTGTTTACCTCGTTTATTATTTATTCTTTAATAAGTTTTGCTCGTAACTCCTGTCATAACTACTAGGCTAGCGGTTTGTTTACTGCTTATTTTGTTCATTGGCGCACCAGTAGGGGATGTGTTTTTAATAAACATATTTATGCGATAAACATTCAGGGATTTATAGTGAACGCATTTTTCAGTGGAAAATGTATGAACCTGATAGTTGACTTAATTATTATATTGGACCGTATGTTTCTAGATTATTTCATAATAGATCGATCAAAAATGTTTTAAAATCTACCACAACTTTTATTGATTCATTTGCAAGTACATAATATGTTATTGAACAATAACCAGCTCTTACTTAATAAAGCAAATCTAAACAAACCCATTAGTAGAATGCCAGTATTAAAATAAGAAGTCAGCAACTAGAATATACCATCATTAACCCTTTAAGTAGCAGAATAATTTTTGTGTGTTTTTTTTTTTTAATTTCATAGATGAAACCTATTGTATTGAACTATTTATTAACTAATGTGTTTATGTAAAATTGAACAATATATTAGTCTTAATTGTAAACCTAAATGAGAACAGTAAATCAACAAAATACACCTCTACTTATTTTGAAATGGTCCAAAACAAGATTTACATAGAGCTCCATTGCATTTTTTGCAGATAAAATTTGACCTTTTTTGTGCACTACAACCGACACATCGACGACATGTTCCTTTTATAGGAAGGTGCCCTATTTTATCGTGAACATTTGCTTTTTTTGAGGGGGGACCTGAACGTTTTCTACATGAAAATGAAGAAATTAGCTCATTTGCTAAGACACTTCGATACTAAAAATGGCTCATGGGTTTTGTATTTTTGTCGTTTAATTTTAAAATTGTTTCTTTATATAGAAAATAACTGTTTACAATAGAAGCATCTAGCAAATAAAAGAAAATTTTTATCGACCATCTGCGAGATTTCCATGAAACGGAATAAGATGAACAGTACTGGTCACCACCTATATACATCTACACAACCCATATACTTGTTATAGTCTGAGATCGATAGAGGACAATGTACTTTCTGTCGAACTCCCTTCTTGTCAGTTCTTAGTACCTCTGAATTTTCTTGGAAGTCATGCATATTACTAATAACTGATACACATTTGACACCCCTATCTTTCCATTTGCTTACAAAAAGATCAGCGGAACAAGCTGTGTTTTCTTGTCTGTCACATTGTTCCACACGCAAAATATTTTTTATCCAGTAATTTTTGAAATAATGGAATTGATGAAAGGGAAGCTGTCAAAGTAAAAGCAATAGCCCTTGCTTTCAAAATACATTGCAAAATTTAAAACAACGCTTTCTCCTAGCATAGTATTTGAGTCCCTTTCAGGTTTGCCCTAATCAATTTGGAAATCAAGTAGATATCCAGTTTCTGCGCTCGCTACTGCCCATACTCTGAAGCCTCGTCTTTAAGGCTTCATAGGCATATGCTGCTTCATTGTCATTCTGCCTTTGAAGCCAATCCTACTCTCATCGATTGAAATGTATCTGGATGGAGAGAAGGTTGTTACAAATGTATCTTTCAGGTGCTGTACAATTGGTCAAATTGAAAACATGAAAACAACGTAACATTTTTAAAAATCGTTTCAAAGTAAAAAGTACTAAGCTTATCTTTGTCTATATTCAAGCCTGACTGGCATATAAATTGGATTCATCAACGAAGTTTTGGCAAAATGTTTCATCAAAACATATACTAAAATATGTTATAGGTGTAGCATTGTCCACATGTTTATTTACGTTACAATGTCGGAATCTTTCACTAAAGTCAAAAGTTAATTATTACATAAATTGAGACTGTTCCCTTTTTGACCAAACAAAATTAAACAGTAAAGAATTAGCAACATTTTCTGTATCATTTTTGGATTCACCTTCTTCTTCATCTTCACTCTAAGATGGAACACAATTATCAGACATTTTCCTCTGTTGATTTGCCAAACATGGATCGAATGTTGGATCTGCATCGGAATCATCGAACGTGCTCTCTATTGCATCATCTGAATGACAATAATTTAAATGATTGCTTGATGAAACATTATTCGGATGACTAGACGATGACGCATCGATGTTTTCAACCAAATTGATGACAAAACGCTGCTACGACAACTTGATAGGGGAAGAAAATCCTCAGCATCTGAGTCTCCTACAAATTCAGACAGACAGTAATTTTCTACATCATCTGATTCTAGCTCCATTGCTACCTGGTTTACAAGACCTTCTAGATCATTCCGGTTTAGTGGCCTCTTGTCGCTCAAAGACATGATTACCCGCACAAAAGCATGATGTCAATAAGTTTTTGCAAATGTGTAAATTACAAAAATATATTTAATTAAAAGTTAGGAATATTTTTTACACAAATAGTCTAAATAATTCATTTTATTATTTAGTTTTGCTTTAGAATAAAGTAAAATGAATGTATTACTGAACGATCTTAGGTTACCGTCGCAATATAGGCGACGCAATATCACAATATATACATGGACAAAAATATAAACAGTAATAAAAAAATACGAGTATCATCTCCATAAATAATAAATATTATTACTTAATTTTCGTTAACATAAAGAAATATAAATTTATTACTAAATTATGTACAGGTTATGATGACAATCTAGAGGAATGAATATTATGATTATGAATGAAATTATTACCAAGAAAGAAATATATATATAAAAACTACTTCAAATGCTTGTGAATTAAGTATACTACAACTTATCAATTAATTTATTATGCACCTTTATTCTAAACAACTTAAATCTAACCAAGAATCAGCTAACACGTGTATTTACTCACTTTACACGAAAAAGTATGTAGACGGCGAGTACCACTGGTCGCACTATTTACCGGCCAAACATAAACCGACCTGCCATGCGCGCCAATATTATTTTGTTGGTTAATATGAGAACCAATGACACTCGCTACATTCAATGGAAGCTACTAAAATCAAAATCCCTTGGATGCCGTATAATTTGGAACTTTAAAGCCAAATCGTAGGTATAGCTAGCGTTATAACTTAAAGGGTTAATGGATTAATAGAAGGTTAGGGACACATCCTTTTTACATTCACAATACACCATACATAAACACACAATACACAAACACACAACACATAACGATACAATAAATCAGAATTTGATTTCAAACCCAAGGTAAAACATCAATCTCAAAATTTTTAGTTGTCTCAAAAACATGTTATCTGCCTCAAAAATCGAATCCGCTGAATAGCGTGGTAAATTTTGTCAAAAAACACCAATTAATACACAAGAACAGCTAATTTCTCCTTAAAAACTCCTCCCTATTCTAATTTAAAAATCTTTTTTTTTAACAATTTTCGGAGTGGATGTGGAAACGTCAAAACAAATATATAATGTAAATTTTATTACAAGCAATTGTTAATAATATACATATTATTACTTGTTAAACCAGTGTCGTTATTAAATAGCTCTGTTTTACTTTATCTTAGATACCCCGCGTTTTTAACAGCTGGCAACCCTAATTTGCAACTATTTTTTGCCAGGCACAAAATACTATCCTATTTTTAAAAAAATTACTTTAATTTGATATAAAAAAACATTTATATACGTCATGAGCAGCGCATTTTACTTAAAAAATAAATTAACGACATTTTTGTTCACAAATTAACTTACATTCATTGAATTAAAACTATTTGTAGCAACTTTTTGACTTAATGTATTCTTCTATTTTTAAATGCATATTAAATATGAGTTTGATTAACAAATGTATGAACGTAGTGATCTGGCAGTGGGATCTCTTACTATAAAAGCTAGTATTAGATGTTAGATCTTAGATCCTGGATTCAAAGGACCAGCAAAAAAGTCTGGTCTAAATTTAAATTAGATATTATATTTATAACCACCGAAATAATAGCCAAATAGTGTCCTGTACCAATACCTTTATCAAAAATAGAAAAGCTACATTTCCGTATTAAAAAGAAAAAGACTGCAAGTTAACGTCCCTTAGTGAAATTCAGACTTCATTTACTGCTCTTTTTTAATTTACAGTTTAAAAAGGATATCATGTAACTGTTTTGGAATTGTGGTTTAAAGATGAAACGGGGATGTCAATAATAAGAGTACTTTTTAGTTATAAATAAAGAATTTCTATTTCTTCTTCGTAGTCTTAGCTTTGATAGAATTCTTACCAGAAAAGATCATGACAAAACAGACACATTATTAGAAACATACATAGAATTTATTCAACATAAGTCGCAAAAATTAGCTAAATATGGTAAGTTAGGCGCTTTGTGGCACCAGGATGGCACCTATAACTGGAATTTTAAAACATACGGTGGTGAACAGCTTGGTGGCTCTTACAAGATATGTCATAAACTATTGTATATTGTACATAGATTGGTAGATTCTATCAAAAACTCCCATAGAAATATAAAAACAATTAACTATTATACCACCTATCCATTAGCTGAATATCTCCTTGAAATTGGACCAGCATTAATTGAAAAAAAAAACTCAAAAGAAATCCCATCCGGTTGTTTACCAAATAATTCACGCTAAGTATGATCGACTTTATTTGGATTTTAAGATAATGTTATGATGATAATATAACTGATGAGACCATAAAAAACCACAAATCATTTTGGACTACAATAGATCAAAATTTGTTGTTGATACTGTGACCACAAATATGCATCATACACAACGCGAAGAATCGATAAAATATGACCTCTTGCAATTTTTTAGGACGCTTGATATTGATGACATTAATTATAAACAAATCTAAAATTATAAACAATAATAGTAAGTTTTTATCTCATTTTACTAGTGCTGGCTATACTAATTAAAAAACTATTAGAAATATACTTGGAGAATAACTGGAAGGATTTCGCAAGAAAAGATCAACAACCAATCAAATTTCGCTAAAACAAATCCTGATCAATTGCTATGAATATCAGTTCAGCACAAGTACTTTTTTTGGTGATATAGCCGCCTACTATACAATACACACAAACGAAACTTCTAAAAAAATCCCAAGTGCCAGAAAAGTAGTAATATTTGTAAAATTGACAATTAGAAAAACCATTTGTGCTGTGAAATGTAACGGTACAGTCTCAGAAGAATTCAAAGTCAGAAAAGGTATTCGCCAAGGAGACCCGTTGTCTACCTTGTCATTCAATATAGTTCTAGAACAAATTGTAAAGGTTAGTGGGATAAATAGTTCCGACACTCTTTTCTACAAAGAGTACCAATGTAAAAAAGCTGGTAAGTATAGCAAAAAGAGAAAACTCTAAAATGGGCCTAAAAGTTAATATTAATAAGTCCATCTTTATGGAAATCTCGAGCAAAAAGCAATAAACATCAGGGCTCCTTTAAATTTGAGGTGGAAGATGGATTAGTTATAGAATTTGAGAAAGTGGATGAAAGACAGAAAATGATGGAAATTATCCATCTAGTGATAAGCCTTAAAGGCCTATTCACGCTATACATACATACTAGTAGACGTTTCTTTCCAAAAGATGTAGCTTTCTAGTTATTTAAAGACCATCTCAAAGATCGAGTAAAATACTTGACTTCTAAAAGATATACCAGCTTTTATTACAAACTATCATACATTGCATGAGTCACAGAGCACCTACTAGAAATCCCAATGAGCGTTGTTGTATTTGCTTTTTTAAAAGAAAAATTAAACCACAGTATATGTGCATTTTATATGTAAAGAGCATAGCACTAAGACTACTACCTGCCAAAATTATGTGCTTACTCAAGTAGAGGAAGAGAAAGATTAGGAAAAAACATTACATTTTTTAGTAATAAAATTTATTAAGTTAACAAGAAGCTCTTTTAGTAAGATGAAAGCAGTATTATGCAATGGAAAATTGGGAATATAAATTAGACTATTGAGATGTTAGGTATTTTCTACCCTTTTATATAAAGTTAAAACCTGGACAAGTTACGGAAGCAACTGAAAAAAGACTTGCCAGTTTTGAGATGTGGTGTTATCGAAGAATGTAGAAAATATTATGAACATAAGACGTAAAAAAGTAAGTAACCAATTTGAAGTAAGTTTTGTCTCTAATTTGAATTTAATGCTAAAACTGTCTCTTCACACTATGTCTGCTTTTAGTATGTGAACTCTCATGCACTTAATTTCAGAAACTTTAGTTGGTTTGTAAGATGTCGATAAGCCACAGGTCTTTCATTTTTATTATAGAGCTTAACTCTTTTAATAATCTAAATCTCCTGTAGGCAACAGGAGAGAGAATCATTCTCGCTCCTGTTGCCGACCAGAATGTAGCTTCGACCGTTTAAATACTGTTTATCCGTGTTTAATGTAGTGTTATGTTCTACTTAATGTTTAATTTTATGTGTATGATATTCTGCAATTGTTGGATAGCCCAAAATTGACGAAATGCGCCTGAAGATGCTCTAGGGAGCGAAAGTACTTGGGTAAGATTTAGTTAATACAACTGTGCTCGATATCTGCCTTTAATTTTCAAAGTTTATTTATTCGAGCATTTAACCTTAATATCAATCAAATTATATATTTAACAGACCTGCTGATTAAAAAACAGCAAAAACGTTTTGATACTGATATCACATGATGTTTATTTCATCAGTTGCAATTTGATTGTCTTTGCACATTTGCACATTTTTGAAATGCTAAAAAAATCGACAGGGTGAACTAAAAAAAAATTAACAATGTTTTCCTCTTCTCTTCAATTCCTTCCACTTATAAAAATCTTTTAAATTTTTAGGAAGGTATTTTAGACAGCTAATATTGCTATGTTGTTTTCAATATGTTTCTCTTATTTTCAGCCATTTTAAGTGCATACCTACCTTCCAATAAGAAACGTGTGCCGCTTTTATTATATTATTTGGTTTTAATTTATATACTACGATATAAGCATTATGAATGAAGAACTCCTAAAAATCATTTGCGATTCGTAAACTAGACTAGCTTAAACCCCCAAAAATAAAAAATCTACGTTACTCTGTTTTTTGCAATTTCTCATCAATTTTACCTAAAACCTAAAATACGGTAGTGTGCACGAAAAAATCGGTTCTCGTTGTCGTTACATCATAATTTTAAAGTTTAAAAACCACTCCCGTTTTCCGTTATAGAACCAGTGCACAATTTCGGAAGTCGTTTATTACAAAATTGATACGTTACGCCCCAACTTTGTCTCTGACTTAGATAAAAAGAGCTTAAAAAATATATGAAGTTTCATTTGGAGAACATCATAAAGTTTGACTTATAGGTGCTCTTCAAACGAGTAAAAATTAATAGACATAAATTTAAAATTAAGCTTTTCATTAATTTTGTTTAATAGAAAATTTCAGATACATAAAAAATTGCAAAAATAGTAAATAAGGGGAATAAAATTAAAGGTATTTATATTTTTAGTATTTGTACAGTAAAACCTTTCAATAGCGACCAACCTCGGGAAATCAAAAGCTGGTCGCTAAAGAGGAGTGGCCGTATAAAAGAGAACATAATATTAAATTTAAAGCAACGTTTCTGAATTTTAAGTTATTGATTTACATATTTAATATAATTTTACTTAATTGTAATTTTAAATTATCAGAAACCAATGAACAGAATGATATTGATTTAAAAATAAGTTGCATACTTTTTTTGGAAACACCATATTGTAAAATTTTTAATTTAATAAATTTTAATTTATTATTTTAATTTTTAATTAATTTAAACTTATTTAAGTGTTTAATCTTCATTCATTATATTAATTAAATAGAAAAACAAACCACTTATAATTATAATTTTTTTTAATAATAAAAAAAACGACATTTATAGGGACAAATTTCTCTTCACGTTGATACTTTAATGTAATAAAACAGGAAATGTCTTACTAACAGAAAGCTAAAATAAAAAAATAAAACCATATTTGCTGTAAAACGTCACCAAACCTAAATTATTAACACAAATTTTCAAAACAGCTGGGACACAGCATGTACGTGTTATAAAGATACATATTTCCCACAATGATGACAAAAGTATTTTCTTTTTTGTTCTTTTTCCAGTCATAGAAATTACAACGACCAATAGCCAGGAGTACCCTGTCTGATGGTCCTTGTTCTGTTTGCAAACGACATATTTCTTGCAACCTCAGCCTAATGTTCTTCGGTAAATTAATGGACATAGCAGGCTCTTTTTAATATGCATTCACAAGGGACGTGGATAGATTTCACCATCGGTGGAAATTCTTTATGTCTTGATGAGGAACCAGGAATATTACCATTGTAAATTACAAAAGCGGAGTTTTTTTAGATTTTATATAATTATTTACACCCAATAATTGTAAAATCCATATATGATTACGCGTTGTGACATTTTTCGGTGGATGATGGTTTTCCCATTTCGTTATATATTATCCTCTGAAATATGAATCACGCTGCTATGTGTTAGGGTAATAATTCTCTAGGTATTCATGAAATTCTTGCTCGCTCTCACTAATCTCGAATATTTTTTCAATATTCTCAACTTCATTTTGTTCATCGTCGTTAACATTACCATAATTCATAGTCACTTAAAACTTTATCAATTTTATCAATCTTTTTTTTTACGGCAATAAGAGCCTTGACAGGTATCCATTGAATTATTGAATTCTGACAGGCAACGGTGGGGGAAAACTTTTTAGACATCTACGTCACGGAACAAGACACCCTGGTATCTTTCAGCCGAGTAGGATACTAGGCCAGATGACCCCAGGGTAGTGCTGAATTAACCGTGTTCCGGATAAAGGCTTAACCACCGTTCCAGAGAGGTGGTCTTGCCACTCAATAAACAACTAAAATAAAAAAAAAACTAAAAATTTATAAATAACCATACTTATTATTGTTAATCAGAAAATGTTTAGACGTTAGAGTATAAACTAATAAATTATATTAACTATAAATTTCAGATACGTGGCTCAATTTCCTCCTCTGTCCCCCTGCTCCTTTTTCTTTATCACCCCAGAAATCAGACAGTGTAATTCTCTCCATTATTTCTCTCCTCTTAATATTATGTTTACAATGTTTCTTTCATCCAGCCCGAAATCCATTCGCCTCTCGAAATCTCCCACCTCATTTGCCCATCTCTGGCAGTTAAAAATGTGAGCGGGAGCATCCGGTACCCCACAAACAGTACAATCTGCCGAGGCAGATCTGCCTATTCTATTTGTGAAGGTGCCAAAACTACCATGTCCGGTCAGAAACTGAGTCAGGAAGTAGTCTAGTTTCCTGAACTTACACAACAAAACGATCGGTATCACCGCTCCAATGACATATAGAGCCTCATTTGAAACTGTCATACATGCGCTGATACCCTGAGGAGCATTCATCTTTGCGAACTCTCCATCAGCTTAGCGTATTTCGCAGTGTTTAGTACACTACACCACACAGGGGCAGCGCAGGTTACCACCGACTGGAAAACTCCATTTAGCACCTTTCTTTTGGTGCTTCCTGGGCCTTCAATGTTTGGCATCATCTGTATCAACGCCTCCAAATTTCGGTTCGCCTTCTCTACTGTCTTTTGGATGTGTATTTCGAACCTTTGAGAACTAACACCTCAGTTTTCTGAGGCGCTAGCTGTAGATCATTCGTGTAGTAAATTATTGATTGCGTTATACTTTTTAATTTATTTTTTTTAAATCAAATTCGCATTTTATTATAATCTTACAATAATATTTGTTACCCTTTTTAAATTTTACTCATTAAGAAAAAAGTTTTCTAAATCTCTGAGACTTACACAGGTTTAGACAGGCTTAATATATCTGACACTGCAAAAATTCAGGTTCTTCTTCTTTAGGTTCAGAGTTGGGGATAGTTTTAAATTACTTTAATAATCGTTGATGGTCAATTCTCCACTTTCTATTAACATATTACTATTAATCAAGGCAAATTGTTAAAAATTCGTAATTTGTCTTTGATGGTGGAAAATAGTTATGCAAGTAGAATAATATCCTTTTCTTTAAAATCACTCGCATATTTAGTACCCTTAAATCCTGATTTAGCAAAAAAAAAATTTTCTCGTCTTCGATAAAGTACGCCAAGCTACTGTAACTCATATCAAGTCATTGGTTATAGTAATGTAATTTCTCTTAATTAAGTAGATTCTATAGATCATATTAAAATGCTAAATAATGCAATGTGAGGTGGTCTAGGTTGTAAGAGAAACAAGTTTCACATTATCCAGTGCAATCCTGGAGTGAGATGTAGTATAATTAAGAAACATTTTCTATTCTCTTTTTACTCAGTTTTTGACTGTTTTTTCATCTTCGTGTCAAATTTGTGGGGCAATGCTGTCGTAAAGCCTGCTGTCAACCATGCCTTTTTGTTTATTTGCTTTTTTCTTCACGCTTGCCATTTTTTAATGCACATGTTTTTATTAGCATCGCACGAGATGGTAGAGACCCGTCTCGTCTATAATAAACACATCTTTTGGAGCATAATCCTTTAACCTTCCAGTCGGGGCACCGGGTCCTAGAAACTCGGCGTTTATGAAAAGTGTTATTTCGACAAAACTTTTTATTCTAAGTACCTTCCTAAATTAAGTATTGGTTCATCTTCTATATTGAATAATTGTATTTTCAGATAGCTAACTTAAATAGCTGATAATAATAAGTAATTGTCTTAGATGGTCACATGTTACTTAATTATAATTTTTAAATGACGAAGAAGATAAAATGGCCTCTACTGAAGATGCATTGGAAATTAGAAATTTTGACAATGAATCTGACCAAGATTGTGAGGATGATGACATTATTGTTCCTTTTTATAGTAAAATACCTAGAATTACAATTTTTTGGGTAAAAGTAAAACCACTCGTTGGAAAAACATTGTCTTAACAAAACAGTTCGAACAAGAAACGAAAATATTATTAAGATCCGTAAACTAATTTTCGAAACCAAATTCTACCAAATTCAACCAAGCAAAAATCCTTAACATCTTTATCAACGTCTGTTTTGCCTTGCAATTCTTAGAAGGCACAGATTAAAGCAAAAATCTGAATTTGGTTTCGAAAATTAGTTTACGGATTTTAATATCCGATGTCGCTATTAGCGTCCATACGAAGCCATGTTAGAGTTGCTTCCTTAGACAGAAGAAATTTATTTTCACATTCAGAGCGACTGTGAATAGCCATTATGAAGAGCCCTTTTAGGGCGAAATACGTATAAGCGTATACACAGACGCACTATATGTAAATTCAAATCTTTACTGTCTTTTTCCTTCCGAAAATATTATTATTCGGTAAATAGGTAGCAAACAATACGGCATAAATGCCAAAACGCCTTCACAATGTTAGTCACTTTTTTTAGAAGTGCAATGTTGGATCGTTTAAAATACAAATCATTAAATTATTCTATCTACACTAGCTCAAATTATTACGCTAGAGAGAGAAGGGCTATGCACACAGATATACTAAAAGTAAAAGCTCTCTTTAATTTGATATATTTAGCAGAAACATTAAAAAGTGCTAGGTTAAACACTAAAGATTTATGGAACAAAACCAGTGTTAAAATTAAACGGTTTTGGTTGGTAATGTCTCAAGACAAATTTCCTTTTTGCTTCGATGTTTGAGATTTGACAACTTGGAAACGAGAAAAGAAAGGTATGGTACTTATACCTTATACCTTATTACCAATAGGTATGGTATTTATTATTTTTATTAGCAACTATAAGAAAGTATATACAATAGGAGCTAATATACCAGTTGACAATAAACTTTGTGAAGAGGCTTTTAGAGAAAGATGTGCTTTTCAAGCAATACATTCCCAGCAAACCGAATAAGTATGTATTAAAAATATTGATGTTGGTTGATTCGGCAAAGTTATATGTTTTAAATTTAAAAGTGTATGTTGAGAAACAACCAACAGTTCCAATTATTGCTATTTTACTACTTAGAGGTAATATCAGGAATTGGACACTAGATGGAGAAATTGTCCACAGGATACAGGCTGGTTGGTTTAATTGAAAGCGAATGAGCGGGATACTTTGTGACGAAAAAATCTGGAAATAGCTAAAAAATAAAAGATATACAAGACTGTGATGGGACCTGCATTCGTGTACGAAGGTAAAATGTGGCCTGTAAAGAAGATTTAGGAAAATAAAATGAAGGTAGTTGAAATGAAAATGTTACGGTGGATGTTGGGTAAGGACGAAGAAGAAGAACCAATATCAGGAACAAAGAAAAATCTAACATGTGACAATTGGTTTACTTATATAAGTTTAGTGAACACTATTTAAAAACCATAATATTACATATGTTGGTATTGTAAAAAAAATAAGAAGTTGCTATTTAAATATACCAACATAAGAACCCGACCTGAGATTTCCTCACTATTTGTTTTTCAAGAAAATAATACTATATTGTATTACGTACCCAGAAATTATTGAAATGGTTTTGTATCCAGCTTACATCATAATGATAAATTTGATAAATACTATGCGCAACCTATAATATAGCCAGAAACACAAAGACATAGCCCATGATTGATTTTTATTCCATGGTTACTATGGAAGGGGTTAACTATCCGATTATTTACGTTTCTAACAATAAAAACATAAACGTTTAACTACTAATCTTCCTTAGAGATCTTGCACTATCACTAATGACAAATCATTTGGAGCGACGTTCTCTTCAAAAAAATCTGCCACATTCGGTAAGGAAAAGACGGCAGGAGGCTGCAGGAACAGAAAAGAGAAAACAATCCAATACAATAAACAAAATAATTGTATAAATTCTTTCAGGAACTATAAAACGATGTTATCTTTACAAAAAAACCCTAAAAACAAAAAATTTTTTGCCAGAAATGTTGTAAATGATTTTTGTGCCTGAGCCATCTTCCAACTTGGTGTCTAACATGCTCTTGTATTACAAAAAACCGATGAATATTTACTTTTGTTATATCTAAATAATTTTACTAAAAAATAAGCGTTTGTTTCGTTTGAACGTTACTTTTAGTATAATTCAAAATTAGTTGTACTCTTATGTTTCGGTAACAATTTAATCTGTTTGGATTTTAAAATAAAATATACTTTTTTAGCCATTACTATAAAAATAAATAGTATGTATCAATATAAATATTAATAGCTTTATATAAATAATATAAAGCTATTAATATAAAAAAAAAACATTGTCTTTTGTAGACCACATACCTGGTTTTCATTTCAAATAGCAACAACATATTTTTTTTGACATGTGTGTCTCTGAAGACCAGCGCCCCGTTTGTTGTTATAATTTATTGCACCCCCTTTATTATTATAATTTATTGCACCCCGACTAAAATGTTAAAATAGCAAACAGCTTTTTTTTTCAATATTTCACGTTTTCGGCCATAACATCAGCCAATTCGCCACATATGGCCTTAAGAGTAATATCGTGCCGATGACGAAATCTTTCTAAGCAACAACGTGATACGTTAAAGTCACTTAGTCCTAAGCATTGCAGAATTTCAAGGCCTTTAGCTTGAATTATAGGCCCAGATCTTGGTGCCCAGAGAACCAGCGCCCCATTTGTTGTTATAATCTATTGCGCTCCGACTACAATGCTAAAATAGCAAACAGCTTTTCATGTTTTCACCTTTTCTCCATTAATATCAGCTAACTAGCCACATATTCTGTTAAAAATAATATTACAAGTAATTTGATTGACCCTCCTATAGCACCCTGATGCGCGATAGAGGCTCACTATCAGCCAAATGCTTTTCGTGTGTAAGTCCTGGTTACAAGAACTCCAACACGATAACCTAACTCGATCAATGCAGGCTAGCGTGAGGCGCTCTTTTCCTGTTTTCTCTAATGACGTATCATCGAACTGAAATTGCCTGCTCGGGCTGCGCCCAGTTCGGTGACTCGGTGCTCGAGGATGTGGGCCCTTCGTGCCCATGTTTTGGCGTTTTGTAAATTTTTTTGGATGGTTGTCGCCTTTTTGTTAGTATTTTTTAATTTTTTTGGTGACCGAAGCTTTTATTTATTTATTATTATTATTATTATTATTATTATTTTGAAAATATACATCAATTGGTTTACAGTGGTCGGGTTTTTGGCATTTAAACACCGTGCTTGCCTAGCATGTTGGTGAGTATACCTGGGACATGAAATTATGATTGGCAGGGATAACCAGACTCATGAACTGAAGAGAAGAATCGGCCTTGGGTGGGCAGCATTTGGAAAACTGAGAGAAACTTTTAAAAGTGAGCTGCCCACATGCCTAAAGAGAAAGGTATTTGATCAGTGCGTCCTCCCAGTCTTGACGTACGGAGCAGAAACACTTACCTTAACAAAAGCAGCAGCTACCAAACTGAGAGTCACGCAGAGAAGAATGGAGCGGTCCATGTTAGGAATAACTCTGCGAGACAGAATAACCAACGAAGACATCAGGAGAAGAACCGGAGTGACTGACATCATCGAGAAGATAGCCAGACTAAAATGGAGATGGGCAGGACACATAGCCAGAATGACAGATGGGCAATGGACAAAGAGGTTATTGGAATGGAGGCCAAGGGAAGACAAGAGAAGCGTCGGTCGACCTACAAGATGGACTGACGATTTAAGAAGACTCGATAAAAACTGGATGAGAGCGGCGCAAGATAGACGGGGTTGGAAACATGAGGAAGAGGCCTATGTTCAGCAGTGGACTCTTGAGGCCGGATGATGATGATACATCAATTATTAAAATTTCCAGTGCTGCGTGCTGGGGCTTCTTCTGTTGATAGAGCTACGAATTATCTGGACTTTATGTTTGCCAGAATTTGCTGTTTTGGTATTTAGTGCTTCCATCGATGGAACGCATAATATCTTATTGTCTATTTTTTATTATCTCAGGCTTTTTCTGCCATTTTATCTATTACCCTTAATTGTTGCAGTTTTCGAAACAGTAAGCGTTCAGCGACGTATCTGGGTATATTTGCCGCTTTTCTGACGATGTTATTATAGGCTGCTTGTATTTTCTTTTTATTTGAATTGCTTATGTGTCCCCAAGCGAGAGATGCATACGTATGTGATTATTGGAAAGATGATGCTGTTTATCAGTCTCATTTTCACCTTTATGCTCAGTTTGCTTTTTTTACCTGTAAGTCCGCTTATTGCTGCTCTGGCTGTTGCTGTTTTCTGGATGGTTGTGTCCACGTGTTGCGTGAATGTTAAGCCTTAGTCCATAATAACTGTTAGGTATTTCGCTTTTTTTCCATTCGATGTGATTATCTTGCACTAACAGCTGTTCCTCTGGAGTTTATTTAAAGTCTATTTACTTTTTGAATATGATTGAGTGTGTCTTTTCTAAATGGATTGCTGTTTTCCATTGAATACACCACTCTTCAATGTTATCCAATGCTGTATGTAGATTGTTAACCGCTACTTCTAAGGTTCTGTGTTTGGCAGCAATCGCTGTGTCGTCTGCATAAAGGCTGAGTAGTGGTCCTGTAGTTCTTGGTATATCTGCGGTGTTTATAATCGTATCGATAACGAAATCTTTCTAAGCAACCATTTGATGCGTTGAAGTCACTTAGTCCTAGGCATTGCACAACTTCGAGAACTTTAGCTTAAATTGTAGGCCCAGATCTTGGCAAGTTCATGTTTCGAGCCTTACAAAACCAGTTTAATTCACAGCAAATCTCTCGGATTTAGGAAGTTTAGTTTTTTCGTCAGCTTCTTCTTGAAATAAATTTCTGACCTTTATGTGCTTTTTTTAATTGTGGAAACTGTCTCATTACTGCTGGTGTCTGCAGACCAACGCTCATGTGGATGTAGTTTCGAGTAGGGACATATTTTTTCCAGAAGTTAAATACTTACAAATTAAGTATATAGAAGTTTAATTTCATACTTTTAAGTTTCTAATATTTAAAATTAAATTACATCAACTGCTTGGTGATGAGGTTATTTTTGCAAGTACTTTTAAGTTAACTGAAGATGGTCTGATAAGACCAAAAATGTTGTGAACAATTTTAGTTATTTAATCCATTTTAATTTTTATTATTATAAGATTTCATTAAATATACACCCATTACACTAGAAGTTTCTACTTCTTTATAACTAAATTTACACTGCAGTTATAATAAATACATGCACAAAAATTTGTGTTAACTGGTAAAGTATAGCTAGTGCTATATGGAATTAAAAAATGTTTAATTAACTAAAAAGCTAAGTTTTGCTACAAAAATTGCTATAAAAACCGTCACTTAAGAAATTAAGAAGGTAGAAACACTCCGCCGCGAGATTATGACCCGTGTCAGAAAGATCCGTTACTCTCCTTTAAGTTTTTCCATCAAAATTCACTTTCAAATGATGGTAATTTAATTTTGCGGATAAGAGAAGGGTCGAAGTTTATAATTTCTTAGGCTAAGCAAGTCGCACGGTTACATTTTCCGCACAATGGAGAAAACATTAGGGTAAAAACTCTGGACTCGAAACAATAAAAAATATATAAAGTGCCACAGCGTTTGTTTTATTTCATCGTAAAATATGCCGTTCGCCGGTGATCACGCAGTAGCATAAATTTTAAAAAATATTATATTTCCAAACATCCAATAAATATAATATTTTTTCTATGTGAAATGAAAATTTTTATAGTATTTTTGTTATTTTTGCCTTTACAGAACATTGGATTACATATTACTTAGAAAGTTTAAAATTTCAGAAAACTAGAAATTATCATCTCGTTCTCCCCTAATTAACAAAAAGTCTACTAAATCTCCAAGACATTATTTTTTAAATATAATTTTCAATAAATTGGCACGAAATATTTGTTTATGGAATGGGAAGTTACGTGATGCAAATTCATGTACATTAATACAGTAATACATAAAAAATATAACGCCGTGTTTTAATTTCTATAAAACTCAAGAGGTTTCGCTGTAACATCAGCTTTTTCAGAAATGAAATTTAAAATACAATCTACAACACAATTTGTAACAAAGTTGAGCTGAACCTGGCAACCAGATATTAACCCTTTCGGTCATGACGGTGGCTATTGCCACCATCCAATTTGGAAAGTCACTGTAACCTGTACGAAAGACAGTTGAAAGTTTTATTAGTGGCGTTAGAGTGATCCTAGTGGTCTCATGCCATATGTGAAAAGAAATATTAAGACAAAGATAGAACTAAGCAAAAAAAAGCTATCGTGGTTAACAAACATCCGGCAATGGACAGGTCTGAATTTTTAAACAGCTAATAAGAACAACAACAAAGCAAGTGAGGAAGGAACAAGCCAAAAACATTAAGCAATTAATGAAAATGAGACAAGAGAATCAGAACTTAAAAAGAAAAATAAAGCAACTACAAGAAAAGAATCGCAAATAGTAAAAAACAAAGACAAATATAGTAAGAACAAAAACCTGATAATATCAGGATTAAAAATCTACACAAATGACGATAGAAACATAAGAAGAAACGAAAAATTTTATAGTCAGGAAACTAAAAGTAAAAGTGAAATTTTAGTAAATGCCACAAAGATTGGGAAGAATCTTTACTTTATAAACACAGAAACAATATTAGAAAAACATAGATATTGAAAAACAAGAACAAGTTAAAACCACAAAGAGTGCAATGACATATACAATAAACTAAAAATGAACAGGTTTTTACAGTCTCCACAATAACTTATTCATAAGTTATAACATAACTTATTCCGTTACAGTCTCAATAATAACTTATAATAAAAACAACAAGAGCCAAAAGCAAAAGAACTTACATTGTGGTGTATACAAACTTAAATATGGTGACTGCCCAAAAACTTACATCGGTCAAACTGGTAGAACTTTAACAAACGAATAGCAAAACATAATAGTGCTCTTTCAGTAATAGAAAAACAGATTTTTCACCTTCTAAACAATAATCGTTCTTTTAATGATGAATTTCAAATTCTTCACAAACAAAATAAAGGCCTTAAGCTATCTTTATTGGAATCTATAGAAATCAACAAAATAAAAAGTACAGACTTAATCCTGAATGAACAACTTGAGATACACAGTTCTCCTCTTCTCAACCTATTTAGTTATAAACTATAAAATGTAAACACATACCAAAAATAGATCACTTCAGAAAGGCGCTCTACCGAAACTGCTGTAGCGATAAGAATTTAAAATCAATTTTGTGGAAGTTTTGAAAATAAAAGGTTTTAGTATTTTATTCTTATAAATAACTTATTCCTATAATTATAAATTATGAAGTGACATCATGCCGTATATTTTTTAAAATTAAAAAAGCTGTAAACAGCGCAACAGCACCGAAAACTCAAACACTGCTGTTCCTGTTACGTATTTGAATTGCCAATTCAGCATGGGACTGACTCAGCCTCAGTGTTTGATGAGGACATGGAAGGTCGAAATGACGTCATAACACTGTGTTAATTACCAATTTAAAAGCTAGCGAGTTGTGCTCCTACTCTATATATTGGCTTTAATACGCACACACCCAGTTTGAAATTTGTCAGTCTTGTAAAGAGGTTGAGGTTATGTTTAAAATGAATTGTAGTATTCTTTTTAGTTGTCACTATTTTGGAAAATTATTAGAACTTTTAACCTAATTATTTTTAGTAGGATGAGGGTACGAGTCTGTAGGTTGAGATTGAGTTGATAGATTGACCAGAGAGCTTAGCGGGTCTACTTACATCATTGCAAAGGCGTATTGATTTGGATACAAGAGTATTAATGACTAAATTTATTTGTGAAGGTGGCTGATAGGAGTTGGCATTGAAGTAACGATTTATATGGGTGGGTTTTCGGTATATAGAGTTATGAAAACTTTGGGACTGGTTTGTCTGTATGATAACGTCGAGAAACGGTAGTGATGAATCAAATGGGTTTTGAAAAGACATCAAAGCATTCCTGACGTGCGGCTAAATGACAAATGTATCGTCAACATATTGTAGCCAACATGTTGGATTAAGCATTGATGTAGATAGTGCTCGGGTCTCGAAGTCTTCCATAAAGGTATTGGCAATTACTGGAGATAGTGGGGAACCCATCGTAATACCATTTGTTAGTCTGTAGAAATGATTTTGAAAGATGAAATAAGTATTGGACATACAATGTTTAATTAGAGAACAGTGGTTTGCTGGATACTGCATTTAGTTTTCAGAATGTTTAGAGTTTCGTCTATGGGAATGCTTGGAAAGAGTGAAACGCTATCGCAACTTACTAAAATGTCTGATGGTGACAGTGGGTATTGCTTAAGAAGTTCGATAAAATGAAAAGAATTTTTGACAAAGGATGAATCTTTTTCGGCGAGAGGTTGTAGAGTTTTTGCTAAGTATTTGGCCAATGGTTGCGTAGGGCAGCTTTATGCACTAAAAATTGGGCGTAAAGGAATATCGGGTTTATGAATTTTGAGTAGGCCATATATACGAGGTATTCTGGAAGAGTTTTCTCGAGTCATCAGAAAAAGAGGTTTTATTGATGGAGGCTTTTGTTATTTACCCCAGAAACTAACCCCCGCTTCACGCTAACCTTCAGCCAAACCACGTCATCATCGACGGTATAAATGAACCGTGTACTGTTGCCAGTAGCAGTAATGCATTGGTTAATGATCAGTGTAGTTGCACTGATGAATTGCGATATTGTGTAAGTATTTACACATTCTTTTTATCTATATTACAGTGTCTTAAAAAAGGAATAAAACAATTCCGAAAGCTAGATAAAAAGTCAACAGAGTGTATCTCCGACATCTCGGCCAACCTTCTGACTGCAGCCCTAATAAACTGGTTGTTTGTTTATATCGACAGTCACTTATACCCAGTATTTCTTATATATATATATATATATATATATATATATATATATATATATATATATATATATATATATATATATATACATATATATAATATATATATATATACATATATATATATATATATATGTATATATATACATATATAAATATATATATATATACATCTAGCGGTTAATCTGAGCTCCGTTCTAAAACGGTATCATACTAACTCCAGTAGAATATACACCGTGTATAGTATTATCTAAGTAGCGCTTTATTTAGACTCCGACCAACATGTAGGATTAAGTGGACTCCACAACAGGATAAATCATTTGTGGGATCCGTATTTACCATTTTGCGTACACTTCTAATCTCCTGAGATGTTGCCAATAATTGTATTAGTAGTAGATTTTCAAATTTTACAGCTGGTACATTTTGGAACTTGAAATTTATTTAAATATCCATCAATTTAGTCATGGAGGAATTTCAGGATTATTTGGCTAATGTAGTTAAATATAAATTGTTAACCGACACATAACTTTATTTTACTTTTTAGTTTTAATAAACAAGGCGGTAATTTATATTACTTGTTTTATATATTTTTAAACATAAGAAAGTGTCTATTATAAACGTGGAAAAGTTAAGTTTCCATTTTTATTAATTAGTATTTTTTATTAAAAGGCATTGTCACTAAAACATTTAGTTCATAAATGTACGTACATCGGATAGAGTAATCGTGTAACAGTTTATGAAAGTAGACGCCCCTTCGGTAGGATTATAATGCTTGTTACCCTATTAATATAATTAAAGAAAACTCAAACAACAGGGAGATCTTTGTAATTTTTGGATTACTGCAGTTTATGACATGCAATGTTTGTTTTATAGCGTAGTTGAATTTAAACTACAATAATTTATAAATCAATCTTTAATAACATACTTTTTTACTGCCTAATTTCAATAGATATGTCGATTTTTAATTAAAATATTTAATGCATTAAAGTCGCGTAGAGATTTTCACTAAACATTTAATTTTAAAGCTATTATTATAATAGTCCAAAAAAAAAAGTATAAAAGTCTAGGGAATTCAATATCCCACTATGGATTTGTTTTATAGATTATCGTAAAGCGTTCGACAGAGTCAAATGGATACACTTATGACTGATACTAAAAGAATTAGGTGTACAACAACACCTAATTTTGCTTATAACTGAACTGTACGAACACACTACTGGACCATTTAAACTAACATTAAAAGAAGATTGAAAATCAAAACGAAATATAAGTATCTGGGAAAAATTTCTCAAACGATATTAATATTAAAAGGGACTTTAAAGAGCATCTGACAAAGCATGCTAAACCTTAAGGCGACTAAACCACACAAAATGGTTATTTGAGAAAAATTATAGCTCGTTCCAGAAAGAATTGTAAATATAATAACATTAATGTAGATTAAGAAGAAACGCTGAAGAAAAAAACAGTAGCGGTTAGCCTAAATAAAGAAAGGCAAAAAGAAAATGTAATTTGATGTTTTGAAAAAATCTGATCCGAAAACTGTATGAAAACAGCACAGGGTAAAACATAAAGCACAGGGTAAAAATTTTTATTATTTTCTCTGCACTAGTTATTATAAACACATAAGCTACACTACAATTAAACTATGACCACTATGAAAAAAATACGGTAGACTATGACTACATTTGTGCTTTAGCACTATAGTAAGAACAAGATAAAATTCTTAATTCCTACATAATTATATTAACGAGAAGTTAATAAAACTTTTGTTCGTTATCAGTAAGAGAAAGCGCATTTCAGAATATATTATGAAAAATGTTGTTGATATTACAATATCAGATGATAGGAATACAAAAATAAAAAACAACTTACCTTTTCAAAACAACAATCAATCACTTCATTTTATCACGAAAAATTTAAAAATTGCAATGTAATTGAACCCATTTTGCGAGCTATAGTTACATTGATACTTATGTGGCAATTAGCTGTAAAGTCATTAGTCTTTCGCGTCGTATCATATTTTCCTAATATTTTTTGTAGGCAAGCGGTTTAGTTTGTGTAATATAATATCCCCAATTCGTCTCATAATATTTAGTTTTCAAAACAGCTGTTAATAATTCGTTCACATTTTTTAAAGCTCTTTGCAGTACATTTGAAAATAAGTCGACAGTAAGATACTTTATTAATTAGTTTATTAGGTAAGCCTAGTTCTGCCATGGTATTTCATAGTTTTATTCTTATGATTATATCAGTGTTTGTTTAAAATCTATAAATAACTAGTTTAATGTTTTTTTTGTATTCCCAACATTTCTAATTAACTGCCTAATAGTCAATAATTGATTATTCACTCAATCGTTCCAGGTGTATTAGAAAAAATATTGTATATCCTAATAATTAATAGATATATAGCTTATATATAGCTCATATCGCTATAGTTTGTGTAGTACATTTTATTATCCCTTTTGTGTATGGTATGCTTTTCAGCAAGTTGGTACTTGCTCTTACTTCTAAATTGACAGATCAGCTGTTTAACTGCCTGTGCTTAACTTTCTTCTTCATTTTGCAAATATATATAAAATTTATAAAACTCTGACATACCATTAATTAAAATATTGGATACCCTATACTATTCAATCAACGGAAATACTAAGATTACACGGGGAGAATCTGTCTCTATCTAATTAGCCTTTTTCGGTCCATCTTTGGACATAGGCCTTCCCAATCCTTTTCCATTCTTCTCTGTCTGTCGGTATAGTTATCCACCTAGAGCCCACGTGCTTCTTGATATCATCTGCCCATCTCATTTGGGACCTTCCTCTGCTTCGTTTATATTCCCACGGTCTCCAACTTATAAGAATTTTGTTCCATTGGTCTTCTTTTTGTCTTATATTGTGCCCGGCAAATCTCCATTTCAATTTTGCAACTTCTTGTCTAACATCCCTCACTTTTGTTTTGTCTCTTATCCACTTGTTTCTCTTTTTATCCATTAGTCTTATGTGCAACATTTGTCTTTCCATTGCTCTTTGGGTTTTTATGGTTATGTCCATGTTTGCTTTTGTAAATGTCCACATTTGAGAACCATAATTTAGAACAGGGAGTACGCATTGATTGTATACTTTAGTCTTAAGATGCTGTGGATATCTTTTATTTTTAAGAATGTAGCTTAGTTTGCCAAATGCCGCCCACGCCAGTCTAACTCGTCTTTTTATCTCTGCTGTTTGGTTTTCTTTGTTACGTTTTATAGTTTGACCCAGATATATATACTTCATCTTGTCCGAACCTCATTGTGATGTTTTCATCTGTATTTGTTATAATTTTGGTCTTGCTGTAATTCATAATAAGGCCTATCTTTCCAGCTTCTACGTCCAGTTCTTTCATCATTTCAAATAATTCTTCTCATTTATCTGTTATCAATGCGATGTCATCAGCGTATATTAGATGGTTCAAGTGTTGTCCACAAATTTTTATACCTTTTTCTTCCCATTCTAATCTTTTAAAAATATCTTCCACAGCCTGATTGAAAAGTTTCGGTGATATTGTGTCACCCTGTCTCACGCCTCTATTTATTTGTATTGATTTTGTTTATTCATATACTTTAATTGTTGTTTTGGCTTCCTTATATATATTGGCTATTAGTTCCGTATATCTGTGGTAAATTCTGCTGTTAATCAAAGAACTTTTCACTGCCCAATGTTCGACACTGTCGAAAGCCTTTTCGAAAAGTATGAACGCTATATATATAGAGGAATATGGTATTCATTTGCTCGTTCTATAAGTATTTTCATACTTAGTAAATGGTCACTTTTGCTGAATCCCTTTCTAAATCCAGCTTGTTGGGTTTCCATCGAATTTTGTCGTCAATCTATTGGTTAAAATTTTTGTTGGGAGTTTATACATTACATTGAGGAGTGTTATGGGACGGTAGTTTTTTATATCTGCTTTATCCCCTTTCTTGTATAGGATAATGGTTACGGATTCCTTCGAGTTGATTGGGATTCTTTTTTCTTTTAATATCTTGTTAAAAAGGGAATGTAGAGTGTTAATTACCACTTTTCCACCATATTTCAGCATATCTGCAGATATTCCATCTTTTCCAGGCGATTTGTTGTTTTTCATTTCTTTCAATGCCTTCTTTATTTCTGATTTGCTTATTTCTGGCTGTAGCTCTGAGTTGACATTTTTTACTTTAGCTTTAAGTTGGTTTTTAATTGTTTCTGGTGGTTCCTTTTTTGTTTTATATAGTTCTGAGTAGAAATGGTGGATAATATTTATAATGTCATCTTTAATGTTTGTTTCTAGTCCGTTTTCATCTTTTATTTTGTTTATTTCACACTTACCTAATTTCGGTCTTAAGCATTTCATATTTTTGGTGTTTTGTATTACTTTTTCTATTTTTATTTCTTGTTCTTTTCTCTTATTTTCTCTTATCATTCTGCTTATTGTTTTATTGATTTCTACATATTCTATAGCTTCCTTCTTTTATCCATAAGCTTCTTTGTTTCTGTTGATATATAGTTGTTCTTTTTTAGATCCTTTTTTGCTATTTCTTTTCCTGATGTAATCATCGTTGCTGTAAGTATGTTGTCTATTTCATCTATATCTTTGTCATCACTGTCTAATTTTTAAGTAAGTTGTTCTTTTAATAGGTCTTTGTATATCTCTTTATATTGCCCTAGTTTGTTTCTATCTACTAGATCCCAGGTTTTAATTATTTTTCTTTTCATTTCGTAGTTACCGTCCTACACTAATTTTTGCTCTGACCATCCAGTGATCGCTACCTGTTGTGAATCTGTTAAGAACTGTTACAACTTTAATGATATATCGTTCCGTGGACAGTATGTAGTCGATCTCATTTTTTGTGGATCCATTAGGGCTGATCCATGTCCACTTTCGTTGGGGCTTCTTTTTGTAAAAGGAGTTCATTGCTTATAGATGCTTTTCTTCTAGGTAGTTCATCAAAGTAGCACCTCTATCATTTCTCTGACCATGCCCGAAATCTCCTGTTTTAGTTTCTTCCTTGTTTAGTTTTCTACCCCGTTTGGCATTGAAATCTCGAATTAGTAGTATAAGACGATTTTTATGTTCTTCCATAGCCTTTGATATATCTTCATAAAATAGTTCGATATCTTCGTCATCATAGCTGTCATGGGGGCATATACCTGGATAATTTTAATTGATGTTCTTCTTATTTTAAGTATGACATAGGCTGTATTCGGGTTTCTTCTTTTCGTCGAGTTTCTGATAGGCCTATGATATCTCATTTTATGTTTGTTAATTCTTCTTCCAATTCATGTACTTTTTCATCTGTAGACATTGATCTAATATTGTATGTCCCTATTGACAGGTTGACGGATTTTTTTGATTTATGTTGTGTTCGTCTTAGTGGGTTTTTGTTTTTATCTATCAAAAGCGAATTATTGCGTCTCCCAGATACCGCGAGGCAGACCTTTGAGGTGTGGGATAATATTATGGGTTATTTCTGGTTTCGTCATAATTTACACTGAAATTACTAACAAGAGAGTGCTCTTACTTATACATGTTCAAATTGATATATAGTACTAACAGATGCTAGTTATATACCATCAGTACTAATAAAATGAAAACTATCAAATTAATGTCAATTTCATTGAATAATCAAAACAATGGAAAATATATACCAAAACAACACAATAAAAGTAAAAGTAGAAGAAGTACTAACCGACCCTATTGAAGCTGGTAATGGGATAAGACAGGGAGATTTCCTGAGTCCTTTATTGTTCAACCGGATTATGGATGAAATAATAAAAAAGTAAGAAATAAAAGAGGATACCAAATGGGAGAAAAACAAATTAAAATAATCTGCTATGCAGACGACGCAATACTATTCCTTCAAAGTGAATATGATTTACAACGTATGCTACACCAATTTCATATAACCGCCAGAAAATTTAACATGTTAATTTCTTCAAAAGAGACAAAATGCATGGTTTCAACAGCAAGTTTACTAATATGTTAATTGGAGCTGGAAGGTCAGATAATAGAACAAGTGATGGAGTTTAAATATCTAGGTATCACATTATCTAGCTACGGAAATCTCGAAACTTAAGTGGAAGATCCACTGAATAGAGCAAACAGAGCCGCAGGCTGCTTAAATGAAACAATATGAAGAAATAAAAATATCGGGAAAGAAACCAAAGGCAGAATTTACAAAACAGTTATCAGACCAATAATGACATACGCAGCAGAAACAAGACCTGACATAGAGAGGACAAAAAGGATGTTAGAAACAACAGAGATAAAAACACTTAGAAAAATTGATTGTAAGATACTATGGGACAGAGCTAGAAGTACAGATATACGATGTAGATACAAGGTGAAGAACATTAAGAACTGGTTAAGAAATAGAAGAGTAGAATGGAACGATCATATAAGCCGAATGACAACAAATGGAGTAGTAGACATGGCAAGAGACGGTTACCCAATAGGAAGACGATCAGCAAGAAGACCACGAAAACCATGGAACGGCAACTTACTGGAGACACATTGAAAAACAGACAGAGTAATGTTTATATAAAAAGAAGAAGAAGAAGAAGAAAAAGATACACAGGATTGACAGGATAAACAATAAAATAGCTGCAAGAAAGAGAAAATGAATCAGTCATATTAATGTAGAATAGCAGAGGACAGAGTATTTGTCATAGCCTTAGACAAGTGCCCAATTGAAAAAAGACCACAGGTCGTTCAAAGGAGACGGAACTCTAGAAAGAAAATAGAATAGATTTAAAAATAAATAAAAGCATAAACATGTCTTTTCCTACTCTTTTAATATTGAAAATCCGCAAATAGAACCTTGAATTAAAATGTAACCTTTGATATCTGTGATAAACCCATCATCACCTGAACAATGGCGCCATTTATGAAGTTGAAATTTTTTACACCTATTTTAACTGTTTATTTTTTTATTATCTATATATGAGTTACGAACGATATCACAAACTTATTTATTTTCCACAAACAGGCTCTTTAATACCTTAAATTATTACTATACAAATCTGATTCGAAATATCGTCAAAAAGTAATACACGGCATGTAAAATTTAAATTTTTTAATAAAAAGTAAAATATTAGGCATTACTTACGGGGTTCAAAGAACGAGCCTTTACGAAAATTTAAGTACTAAGAAGATCAGAACAATCGGGCATTCCCAGGGTAATGATTAAATAATTAATCGGCTAATTCGTCAGTCACCCCTTTAATATGATTTTGTCAAATTGGTCCTTTTTAGGACCAACTATTCTAATAACATATGTATATAACTGTTAAGGGTATATCTCGAGATCAAGAAACTTTACTTTACTTAAACTTATCAGACATATGCGCTAAATACGAATCTGACTCATTTCTAGTGCAGGAAACACATATAGGGCCTAACGTAGGGTATTTGGTATAAAGCTTATCGCTAAAAACCACATTATAGATATAGACATGCTATCTCTGTCGGAAAAAAAGCAAAGAATAACTCAAAGTAAGAAAGGACAACACCAGTCAGCTTTCAGAGAACCTTTCAACGATGTTCAGCTTGGATCCACCATCTACATATTTAATGAAAAATAATACAACTACCTACATTGAGGATCTGAGCACTATTACGAAATCTGTAAACAAAAGTGGCTATAGATAGGGAAGATCATGTAGATTACAAATGGTAAATCTTACCCAACACATCAAAGACGGGTACGAAAAATATCGGGTATCAGGGGTCGTATTTTTCAATCTAAATGCCGCTTACAACACCTTAAATTACCAAATATTTCTCGAAAAACTATATGATATCCCCTTAGATAACAAACTTACTTATATTATTTGCGTATGCCTACACAAGAGAATATTTTTTGTATCACTCAATGTTAAGAATAGCAGATGAAAAACGGTCTTGCTTGGGGTAGCATAAAAGCACCTACACTGTATAACATTTACCCAAACGATCAACTCATACCGGTAGATAATAGGACTAATATTATAAAGACGATACACCTATTATTGCACAATAAAAATAAACTATGAATCAATTTTCAGCCAAAACCCCTGAAAAACTCATGTGCGCTCCTCAATTTCCCTAACATAGACGCTTTCACAAACTGAACATCCAATAATGTCATGAAATTGTTGAACTGTAGACTTCCTATAAATTTCTTGAAAATAGTTTGTATCCCACGGGATCAGTCACAGATCATTGTTTAAAACTAAAAGGTAAATTGAGGACCAGAAATAATATTCTTCGCAAGCTTGTCAGCTAAAAATGAGGCGTACTACGTCCTTCCGCCTTTAAAACATAGACGCTTGCACTATATGCTTCTGCTGCCGAATATACCTTGATAGACAAATTAACCATTCTTTTTTTTTTGTGCACACTACTACCCATTTAAACACAAAAATATCTATTGCAGCACTTAACCATATTTATTTTGAGATAACCTTCTATCGAGATATCATATGAGTATACAAATAAGACCAGAACTAAAATAATAAAAAAGCTTTATACAAGATATCGCAGAAGAGTAGATGAAATAAAAGTAGTTTTTATTAATCGGGTGCTTACATAAAACGTACAAAGACATACTCACGTAAACAAAATACATTACGAAATTTCTGTAATAAAAAAAAACATCGAATTCGGCATTGAACTAATAAAATTATATTAAATAAAAAAACAACATTTCTAAAAATGCAGAAAAAATAAAATTTTCTATGCAAGCGAACATTCCATTAAATAATAAGCCGAAATCCTTTTGTATCTATATACCTGTTTTTTAAAGAACCAGTTACCTTTTAGTACGTAGTTATACCAGGTAATAAGATATCCTCTGTTACACAGTGTAATGCATATGACATTACACTGTCTACAAATAGTAGATAAAAATAAGGAGCCCATATAAACCGTTCAGGGTATATGTTGAAAATATACGGTATAATCGCACAGTTGCCAAACTCTCAGAGCTTACTTAAACCGATAAACGTATGGTTCAAATATACAATGAAAAAGATCTGAACGACCCCTATAATATATACACGTGAACTAAACGATATACATTTATGATACAGGGGTATTTACGGGCTCCAAAAAATTTTTATAAATTATTAAACTCTACATGTTAATGAATCGACTGAACCAATATTACGGAATTGTCAAGTGAGCTCCGTATATCGGTATCCACTTGACCACGGAGCTCAATTGAACCTGAATTTTAACATGGGCGGAGTTCACTTAATGCCGTAGATATATATATATATATATATATATATATATATATATATATATATATATATATATATATATATATATATATGATTTAGTAATTTAGTGCAGAATAACATTATTTTTTAGTTTTTATACTATAGCGTCTTTGTTCTTATTTTATTGTAACTAATATTTGAAAAAAACACTTTTTACCTATCAGTTTTAATATAGAAATGAATTTATTATCTTCAAACATCGAAGACATTTTTTTAAAGAACGTCACAATTTAAATATTTATGGCCGAAAATATTTTTATTTTTTTTTTATATATAGGTATAGCACCCAGGTAAAATCTAACATAAATATAATCTATGATATATCAATTAATTTAAACTTTCACTTAACAAACAGAGTTTAATACAGGTAAACATCACTGACACACATATGAGAATTACAAGGCTAAAAACACAAATTAAGGAAAGATTTAGAAAACACCAGAATAGAAACTTGTTATTTCACCGCACCATGACACTATGCTCTATTTTTCCTGATTTACTAAAGGTCCAAAGGGTCTGGTCGTTTTAATCTTCTTACGTGTGAAATGTTGAGTAGATCCGTGGCCAGCGGATTTGGATGGCAGGATAGTCTGTTCTTGTATACAGAGTTTACAGCAGATATTGCTTCGCAAACTGTTGGTAGCTGTAAATCGTGGTGTAATCTGTGGTTCGTGATATACCAAGGGGCATTACAGATCTGGCGCAGTACTTTCGATTGGAAACGTTGAAGTTTTTGTATGTTGGTATTACTTGCTGTACCCCAGATTTGTGCTGCATATTGCCATACCGGTTTTAAAATACATTTATATATCAGAAGTTTGTTCTCCAGGCTAAGATTTGATTTTCGACTCATGTACCAATACATTTTCCTGTAGATTAAGCTGAGTTGAAGGCGTTTCTTTCAGATGTGGATGCCCCAATTAAGTTTGCTATCCAAATGGATTCCTAAGTATTTAACGATGCTATTAACTGGTAGTGGAGTGTTGTTTATAGAAACTGGTGGCGCGACACCTTTTTTTAAAGTAAACGTTATTTGTGTTGATTTTAAACTGTTAACTTGGACTCGCCACAGCTTAAGCCAGCTCTCTAGTTTAAGTTGGTGATTTTGTAATACCTGGGCTGCTTCAGCTGCTGTAGAATTTGAAGCCATGATAACTGTGTCATCGGCATATGTAGCGATTGTTGTATTGATCGTCGTTGGGAGACCTGATGTGTATATTAAGTAGAGGGTGGGTCCTAGTATGCTTCCTTGTGGAACTCCGGAACAAATTGGAAACAGGTTAGTGATTTCCCCACCTCTTTTGACTTGAAAGAATCGATCTGTCAGGTAGGATCTTAAAAGTGAACTTATGGGATGAGGAAATATAGATTTAATTTTGGAGATAAGACCTACATGCCAAACTTTGTCGAATGCTTGAGAGACATCTAGAAATGCAGCAGTACAGTAATTTTTTTGTTCAAGCAAATTTCTGATAGTCTTTACCACCCTATGAATTTGCTCGATAGTACCATGTTGTTTCCTAAACCCAAACTGATAATTCGGTAAAACATTACTGTCATATAAAATAAGCTCCAGTCTTCTCAGAAAAAGCCGTTCAAATGCTTTGGGTATAATAGGCAACAAGCTAATAGGGCGGTATGAAGATACTTCCGTGTGATCCTTATTAGGTTTTGAAATCAGAAGAACTTGTGCAACTTTCCATTGGAGTGGAAAATAACCTGTTTTTAATATTGAATTAAATATATAAATAATTAAACTTACGCCTCCGTTGGGTAGATTTTTTAGTACTAGATTAGATTAGATTAAGAGAGGTGGCCTTTCGGCCTATTCCACTGCGACCTTTTCAGATCTATTGTGGTCCTCTAGTCCTAGATAACATTCTCTAGCCTGACCCTTTTTATAAAGTCTAGTAGCTTCGAGACTGTACCTTCCATGTAGCTATTTGCCGGTGGATTTTCTTCTCCTAATGCAAAGAATCGCACATTTGCCAGACTGTCACACTGACATAAAATGTGCTCTGCTGTTTCTTCTTCGAGGTGACAGAATCTGCACAGGTCATCATCTGATAATCCCATCAGCTTCAAGTGCCTATTCAGCTTACAGTGCCCTGTTAGAAGACCGACTATGACCTTGACTGTTTTCCTGTCTTTGCTTATTAGGTCTGCCGTAAATTTTGGCGAATGTTCTGTAATGAATTATTTCGCGTGTCTTTGTCCTGGTGAATTCCTCCACCATTCCAGAGATTTGTGAGCTACCCAATTCCTTGTAGCCGTTCTTGTTACTGATTTAGCAACTCTGCAGAAGGGTTCCGGTCCAATAAATGGCAATGATGAGCCCTGTTTGGCCATTTCATCTGCTTTTTCATTGCCCTTATGACCCTCGTGCCCCGGTACCCAGGCTACCGTAACCTTGCTACGGTCTCCTAGTTTATTTAGGGCACACACGCAATCCCATACTAGCTTAGAATTGACCTCTACAGAATTGAGTGCCTTAAGCGCTGCCTGACTATCTGTGAAGATGGCAACTGAACAGAACGTTCTTTCCTGCCTTTCTATTTCTTCCACGCAGTAATGGATTGCAGTTATTTCCGCCTGGAAAACTGTCACATACTTAGATAGACTTACCGGGAAACCTATCCCTTGATTTGTCCCTACTATGCCGGCTCCCACACCCTCCGATGTTTTTGAGCCATCCGTGTACCAGGTAGCAGCAGCTTGTATGGGTACACCTTTATTCCAGTCTTTCCTGCCTGGTGTCTTAATTGTGAACTTATTGTTAAAGCTATATCTCGTAACTGTTGCATCGATAGGTTTCCCCATCACAATATCGGCTTTTAGTTCCTCGATTAGCTTTCTGTTGTCAGTACCATGCATCTGGCTTATATGTCGCTGACTATCGATTAATCTGTGCATCACGGATCTGGCTTCGCCCTGTATAAAGATATGAAGTAGTGGTAGATTCAACAGGACTTCCAGCGATGCAGTAGGAGTTGTTTTTAAGGCCCACGTAATACACAAGCATGCTAGCCTTTGTGTATTACCTAGCAGCCTTATTGCTCCCACTTGCTGCGTCTTTGTCCACCACGTCACCGAGCCAGAAAATAACCTGTTTTTAATATTGAATTAAATATATAAGTAATTAAACTTACGCCTTCGTTGGGTAGATTTTTTAGTACTAAACTAGATATTAAGTTATATCCAGGTGACTTTTTAATTTCCAGATTATCAATTATTTCTTTGATTTCAGATTTCTTAACAGGTTTAATAGGTGGAGCCATTTGATATGGTGCATTTACGACTTCATGGATAGCTTGTTCTTCTTCAACTGAGACTTCCCTCTAATGCGGTTGAAATACCTCGCATAGATGATTTGCAAAAGTATATGCTTTATCTATGTCAGTTTTAGCCCAAGTGCCATTTTGTTTCCTGATTGGCATATTCATTTGTTCGTTGTGTTTAAGTTTTTTTGTTAGTTTCCACAGCGAATAGTTTGTATCATCTGCAGGTGAGAGGTTCTTTAAATATTTGTTGATTCCACTGTCTTTATGTTGGATCAGTTTTTTTTTGAGTAGTCTGCAAGCTCTATTCAGATTTTTTTTATCTTCTGGATGCCCAGTGAGCTGCCATATCTTTTGCAGTTTTCTTTTTTCCAATATGAGTGTATTTATGTGTGCAGGATAGGACTCGGAGTTGTGTTTGTAATAAATTTCTGAGGTGGACGTCCAAAAGCGGCTTGCTGAATAACTGCAGTTAAGTGAGCAACTGCGTTTTCTATGTCACTATCACTTTTAAGAGGCAAGTTTAGATTAATGGATGTTTTTATTTCTTCTCTATATCTGTTCCAGTTTGTTCTTTTATTAGAGAGTGTTAAATGTTTAGAACAGTTATGAATTTGGCTTTGTCGATCTATGAAGAAAGGGGAATGATCTGATGAGAGGTCAAATAAAGGAGAAATTTGGAGGTAGGTATGTGATATTCCTTTTACTATAGCAAAATCAATAAGATCAGGAATTTTTTGTCTATCAGTAGGCCAATACGTAGGCTCTCCAGTAGAGAAAGGAATTAAATGATTTTTATTAATACTTTTTAATAATTCTCGTCCACGTGAGGTTACGATGCTGGAACTCCATTTATGATGTTTGGCATTATAATCTCCAGCAGAAATGAAACGGTGTCCTAGAATCTTAAAGTATTCAGTAAAATGATCAGCTTTAATTATTTTATTCGGTGGACAGTAAACAGCAGATAGAATAATCGAGCCTTGTGAATCTTCGACCGGCACTGATGTGGCTTGGATGTTAAATTTACTAATTTTATTTGTTTCATGATGCTTAATGTTATTTCTTATAATAATTGCCGTACCTCCGTGGGCTTTACCTAATGGATGTTGAGTTACATAGGTTGAATATTTGGGAATATGGAAATGGCTCTTATTAGTCATGTGTGCTTCGGAAATAAACATAACATCTAGATTATGATAGTAGATAAATGCTTTAACTTTGTGGAAATGAGTGGTTAAGCCATTGGCATTCCAACAGCACATCTTTAGTTTAGCGTTGAAGGTTAAGCTTAGATATCAGAGAAATTATGAGATCAAACATCTTATCCATTCTTTCCATTAACTTATGTACTAGTAGTTCTAGATTATTTTGAATATGTTGAGGACTTGTTGTTTCTATTATATGAGAAGTCTCATCTATGGTAGATGTATTTCTATTATCTCTTCCTGCAACAATTTTCGCATAGCTTGTAGTTGGTTGAGTGCTTGAAGAAAATTCTGCACGAGGTAGTTGACTTGCGTTTTTATCTCTAAGTGTTGGAAATTTTTTATTCTGTAGCTCTTTGTATATTGAGCATCCCTTATAGCTGGCAGGATGATTTTCTAGACAATTTACACATTGAACATCTTTTATATTTTTTGGTTTTGGGCATTGAGATGATAGGTGATCGCCCACACATTTTACACAGCACGGACTCCTGTGGCAATAATTGTGGGTGTGGCCAAAATTTTGACATCTTTGGCATTGTGGTAGTTCCCTTTTCGGACGCGGTGGCTCAACTGTGACAATAGAGTTTAGTAATTTTGTAATATTATATATATCTTTATTGTTACTTTGGATAGCCAGTTCTATATTAAATAGTGGCAGATCTTTCTTTGTGCCTCTTTGCTTAATGTTGGAGATGTTCAGTGCTGTATGTCCGTGCGCTAGCAACGCTTTTTTAATGTCATCTGGATCTGTTGAAGGATGTAAATTACGTATAACAACTCGGAATCCACGGTTTTGTTTCAGTTGGTATGTATGGTACTGAGTATTTTTTTCTGCTAAAGATTTTACAATTAAAGAATAGTTTTTGGATGAGTCAGCTTGAACTTTAATTTGGTTGTTAGCAAGACATTTTAAAGTATATTTACATGGAGTTATCTGCTGCAGTAATTCCTGTAGTGGTTTGATACACTCAACATTTTGGATAAATATAGGTGGTGGCTGTTCATCGTTTTTTTCTTCCAGCATTTCATCCTCTTCATTAGGTTTATCATTTTCAAGTGCCTCGTATCTGTTAGATGTAAGAACAGTTTTACTTAGCCAATAATCTTTGAGCGTAGCTTGTTTGGTGTTTTTCAATTCAGGACTATCATCGTTGCGTTGACGTTTCTTGTGGTGGACTGATACTCATTCACTACCACTTTTTACCTCTTCTGCATCTGTGAGATTTTTTTGTGATTTCTCTATTTGAAAGTTTGATAATTTTGTTTGTAGATCGTTGTTGCGTATTTTAGATTTTTTCTGCTGTTCATCTAGAGAGTTGTAACTGTCTTTTCGATTTCTTCCAGGTGGAGGAGTGCGGGCTAGGCAGGATTTTCTAATGGCTGGATTTATGTCCTCAATGCATTGATAACTAGTTGGTTCTTGGTTATCTAGTTGGTGATTCATAGTTTTCCACTAATTACAACTAGGAATTGTTAAGACATTCCGGCATATTTTGTTAATATACCGGACTATTTTATTTATATTTATGTTAATTAATGTAGTAATTAAATTTGTATTAGTTCTTTGTTGGATAATTATAATAACATTGAACACAATCACTTTTTTCGGTTGTTTTTAACTTTCTTGATAACAAATGGCTTATACTAATTATAGGTACTAATTACAAAAAGATAAGATAATTATACACAAGTACTTCTTCGATGCTTGTTTCTAACACGAAGGTTCGAACGAGACTGTGGCCGAAAATAAGATTGAAGAAGTGTGGGATAGACTATAGCTTTTTATAGCTGTTCGTAGTTATGAGCTTTAGTAATGGTGAAGTTTAATGATATTTTTAAAATTCATAGATTTTATAAATAATCATTACTGAAAATTGTCACATTTTGACATATGACTGTCTTCTTCTAAGGTAGAATGTGTTAATGATAGTTATCATATGGTTGATATTTTACAATTTTGTCTTTATACCGATAATATATTACTAAAAAATATGATTTGCATAACTTCTAAAACAGTTGATATCTAATATTTCGATTAGATTCAATATTTTACATTTTTGTAGTATAAGAAAAATTTCAAACATTTTATTAAATTTAGTTACAGAGATTGTTGTTAATTTTTTTTTCATTTAAGCAACTATATAAATTACGAAATACTCGTATCGCATAGACAGTTTTATTATTTCTCACCCACAAAATCCATTAGGACCATTATAATTGCAATTTAAATTGCAGATGTTTGCTCAGATAGCATTCGCGTCCAGCATACGCGGTTATTTCACAGTTGATATTTCAATAATATTCAAGTTTGCTAAATTTTTTATAGGACGAACACCCTTCACCGCTAACGATGGCACTTAACCTAGTTTTAGAAGTGGAGCTGCATATTTTGTAGCTCCAAAAGGGATGCCGCGTGGATAAGAATGCAGAGCAGTTTATTTTTGTCTCCAATTAATGAGTTTTACGAGGTACATATTGACCGACATACAAAAAATAAATTTTAAGGCAAGGTTGTTTTATTAGATAAAAATCACGCATATGGGAAGAGGCATAGTAACAGAACATACTTGTATTAGCTCATCACTTCCCATTGGTTTTTGCATAAAGATAACGGATTCAAATATACGAGAACTATGGAAATTTCATATGTACTCTGTTTTCATTTATACAGGGTAGAAGACAGCTTTTTTGTTATTTTGAATCATCTTTAACCTGTGAGGTGAAATTTATTTTTTTTTTACTATTTCATAATTATCTTTTGTGAAAACCTCTTTTAGTACCATTTTTTTTTTCAGCAAACGAAAAAATGTGCTGTTGGAATGTCAATGGCTTAACCACTCATTTCCACGAAGTTAAAGCATTTATTTACTCTCATATTCTATATGTTATGTTTATTTCCAAAGCACACATGACTAATAAGAGCCATTTCTATATTCCCAAATATTTAACCTATGTAACTTAACATCCATTAGGTACAGCCCACGCATCATGAACCAAATAAAATTAGTAAAGTTAACATCTAAGCCACATTAGTGCCGGTCGAAGATTCACAAAGCCACGATTATTCCATCTGCTGTTTAATGTCCACCGAATAAAATAATTAAAGCTGATCATTTTACTGAATACTATAAGATGATAGGACACCGTTTCATTACTGCTGGAGATTATAATGCCAAACATCATAAATGGAGTTCCAGAATCGTAAACTCATGTGGACGAGAATTATTAAAAAGTATTAATGAGAATCATTTATTTCCTTTCTCTACTGGAGAGCCTACGTATTGGCCTACTGATAGACAAAAAATTCCTGATCTTATTTATTTCGCTATATTAAAAGGAATATTACATACCTACCTACCTCCAAATTTCTCCTTCATTTGACCCTCATCGGATCATTTCCCTTTCTTTATAGATCTACAAAGCCAAATTCATAACTGTCCTAAACATTCAACACTCTATATTAAAAGAACAAACTGGAACAGATATAGAGAAGAAATAAAAACATCCATTAATCTAAACTTGCCTCTTAAAAGTGATAGCGACATAGAAAATGCAGTGGCTCACTTAACTAGCAAGCTGCTTGGACGTCCACCCAGAAATTAATTACAAACATAACTCCGAGTCCTATCCTGCACACATAAATACACTCATATTGGAAAAAAGAAAACTGCGAAAGCAAATCTGCATAGAGCTTGCAGACTACTCAAAAGAAAACTGATCCAACATAAAGACAATGGAATCAACAAATATTTAATGAAGCTCTCACCTGCAGATGATACAAACTATTCGCTGTGAAAACTAACAAAAAAACTTAAACTCAACGAACAAATGAATATGCCAATCAGGAAACAAAATGGCACTTGGGCTAAAACTGACATAGATAAAGCATATACTTTTACAAATCATCTATGCGAGGTATTTCAACCGCATCAGAGGGAAGTCTCAGTTGAAGAAGAGCAAGCTATCCATAAAGTCATAAATTTACCATATCAAATGGCTGCACCTGTTAAATCTGTTAAGAAATCTGAACTCAAAGAAATAATTAATAATCTGGAAATTAAAAAGTCACCTGGATATGACTTATTATCTAGTTTAGTACTAAAAAATCTAAATAACGAAGGCGTAAGTTTAATTACTTATATATTTAATTCAATATTAAAAACAGGTTATTTTCCACTCCAATGGAAAGTTGCTCAAATTTTTCTTATTCCAAAACCTAATAAGGATCACCCGGAAGTATCTTCTTACCGCCCAATTAGCTTGTTGCCTATTATATCCAAAGTATTTGAACGGCTTTTTCTGAGAAGACTGGAGCTTATTTTATATGATAGTAATGTTTTACCGAATTATCAGTTTGGGTTTAGGAAACAACATGGTACTATCGAGCCAATTCATAGGGCGGTAAAGACTATCAGAAATTCGCTCTAACAAAAAAATTACTGTACTGCTGCATTTCTAGATATCTCTCAAGCATACAAAGTTTGGCATGTAGGTCTTATCTCCAAAATTAAATCCACATTTCCTCATCCCATAAGTTCACTTTTAAGATCCTCTCTGACAGATCGATTCTGACAAAAAAAGTGAGGAAATCACTAACCTGTTTCCAATTTGTTCCGGAGTTCTACAAGGAAGCATACTAAATCTCACCCTTTACTTAATATACATATTAGATCTCCCAACGACGACCAATACAACAATCGCAACATATGCCGATGACACAGTTATCATGGCTTCAGATTGTACAGCAGCTGAAGCAGCCCAGGTATTACAAAATCACCTACTTAAACTAGAAAACTGACTTAAACTGTAGCGAGTCCAAGTTAACAGTTTAAAATCAACACAAATAACGTTTACTTAAAAAAAAAAAGTGTCGCGCTACCAGTTTCTATAAACAACACTCCACTACCAGTTAATACCGTCGTTAAATACTTAGGAATCCATTTGGATAGCAAACTTAATTGGGGCATCCACATCTGGAAGAAACGCCTTCAACTCAGCTTAATCTACAGGAAAATGTATTGGGACATGAGTCGAAAATCAAATCTTAGCCTGAAGAACAAACTTCTGATATATAAATGTATTTTAAAACCGGTATGGCAATATGCAGCACAAATCTGGGGTACAGAAAGTAATACCAACATACAAAAACTTCAACGTTTTCAATCGAAAGTACTGCGCCAGATCTGTAATGCCCCTTGGTATATGATGAACCACAGATTACACCACGATTTACAGTTACCAACTGTTAGCGAAGCAATATCTGCTGTAAACTCTGTATACAAGACCAGACTAGCCTGCACACGTAAGAAGATTAAAACGACCAGACCCTTTGGACCTCCAGTAAATCAGGAGAAACAGAGCATAGTGTCATGGTGCGGTGAAATAACAAGTTTGTAGTCTGGTGTTTTCTAAATCTTTTCTTAATATGTTTTTTTTTGTCTTGTAATACTCGTATGTGTGTCAGTGATGTTTATCTGTAATAAACTTTGTTTGTTAAGTTGAAGTTTAAATTAATTGTTATATCGTAGATTATATTTATATTATGTCTTATCTGAGTGCTCGCCACTGGGCAGCTTGCCACTATGTTATTGTACATAAATTATACATATTACTCATTATTTGTAATGAGACAGATTGCAATCAACATTGGATGTTAAATAAAAAAAAATATATTAAAAAATTTAATATTTGCTCATTTGTGCCCACAAGTACTAGGAAAATCTAAAAAAACTAGCGCATATAAAAAGTAAGAAAGCAATTTCTTTATTTTTGGAGGCACAAATGAACTTCTGACATTTCCTTCTGCCAAAATCTCTACAACCAGGGTTTTTGCACCTTAAAGGTAATGGTAGCCGTGGGTGCTATGGAAAATATTTAATATTATTAAATTGCACCTCAGTAAAACGTCTTATTTCAATGTTTTGGCGTTTTGCAGCTACTACTGGACTAGTGTAGAAGGTAGAAGTGTAGAAGGTCCATAATATATTTTTTAGAATTCCTATAGTATGCATGCTTTGTCAACTGCATGGAAGACAAGTCGAACAGTCTACTTTCTGCATCGACTTTTTATTCTGTAAAACACAATAAGAGCATCTGTTTTTTTAATCCAATATTACAACACCGTCTGTACCATACCTAACGAAGTTTTATACAATCACTGGCTTGTTATCTAACCATTTCGTTACTACAATTCCATCTAAATAAATAATTTATTCCGTTGATCCTCTATTTTTTTTTGAAATATCTTTTGTATCAGTTAGAGTTGTAAGAAAATCTATTGATCTTAGCAGTACTATTAACAAGCATTAGTTTTTGGTTCAGAATTTGTAAAAGATAATAAATAACTCGTAAAATAATTGTCACAATACAATACATGCTTATTACATTAAAGTCCTTTTGATAATTTCAATACAATAGCTGCACCCTGTCCATATTTCAAATTAGAAGTTTTTATTTCTATGGTACTACCTTGATAGATTAGGAAATAATAAATTAATCCACTTTCACCACCTAATAAATACAGTTTTACTCCCCATAGATTGGGCTTGCTTTAGATGAATTACTTTGTTGGTGCGAAGGTTAAAAAAACGATTTAATGTCATTGTATCTATAAAAATAATAATTTTGAAAGATTAATCCCAATTAATTTGTAGTCTTGGAAATTTTAGATAGCCTGTTAGAAGATTAAAGTCAAAAAACTATTTTTTTGTAGGTTTCATAGTACAAATTTCTCAATTCCAATTTGAAAAGCACACATAAATATGTTATGTGTGTTATTTAAAAATTTGGGTTATTTTATTAGGTAATGTCGTGTTACATATTATTTATATTTAATATTCTGTAACCATTTTAAATGCTTTTTCAGAATGATGAAGTTATCATAGTTATCATCGTTTAACCCTGTTTTTCATCATCCTCCTTTTCCTCCTTATTATTCTCTTCCTCATCCTTTTCTTAGTTTTATTTTCTGAGACATTATTTATCATCGGTCTAATTTTCTGTCTTACTTGTATTTTATCTTTGCAGTCACTGTTATTACTAACACATCCTTCTATGTTGGACAGTTTTTCTAGCTCTTCTAGCATTTCCTTGTCCGTTAAATATGTGTTTGAAAGCATTTTACTCTGAAAATAAAAATAACAGTCATTTTAATTACTACATTTACATACATCTAAATTCATATTATTGTATTCACCATAATTGTACCAGTGTTCTTAGTATTCACGAATAAAACTTATTTGTACCTTCTGGGCACGAATACGTAGAAATATTTTCCTTACAACGACAACTCTGCCATATGACAACGGTTCTAAATACTACTAAAAAGCTTATAAGTGAGCTTTTACTTCTGGAATAAATGGATATAAAAACTTAGTCGCTCACAAAGATGAGATAGAATATAAGGAATAGAGTGTGATTCGCTAACCATAGTTAAAATTTGTTTCTAACGATTTTTTTGTTAAGAAACCTGAATGTACAAAAACTGGCTCATGTATGGCAGATTATGAATTATTCATTGTCTATGGAATAACTAAGAAAACAGCCTTACATTTAATAAAAATTTTCAGTAATATATAAAGACAAAAGTAGACTTAATAAAATAGAAACGAATGTCTGAAGTCCGGTCCCGATATCTAGCAGATCATACAGCTTTATATCGGTTCTGACAAGTTGTTAATTAGTAGTAGTTAAAATTAAAAATATAATTAATTTTTTATACTGTTTGCAACTTAAAGTTAAACGTGACAGTGCACTGAAAACCGTAGAATTCTGTGAGTACAAAACTGCATTACCATTAACTGCATTAACCTTAAAATTAGAAGTCTAAAAGGGAAAATATTTTATCGATTTTAATTCAACTTATCGATTATCGACAACAACTTTTTGCTGGTTCTTGCTTCTAACAAGTAATTAGGCTGCAGTACAATTTAATTAAGTGGCCAGGTCCGGCTTCAGATCCTTTGTGCCAATGTACGTAAATTCTCAGGGGGAAGATGGATGAACCGGAATCAGCTACTACCTCACGAAATATACCTACCCACTACGTCACATATATCTTACTTCAATGCATTAAACAGTTTTAAACATCCTTTAAAAGACCAAGGCATTATACTTTCAACCATACAAGGAATAAAAGTTTTCGAATATGTAAAAGTTGTTGGATCAATAGTACAGCCCAAAAATGTTGTTTGGGCATCCAAAATAGCAAACAACCGCATCTGCATCTACCTCTCCTCTAAATATGTAGTTGATCAATTTCTTAGCTCCCACAAATATATAAATATTGATGGTAACCAGATTGAAGTAAGAAGACTTATAATCCCTGCCCAGAGACTAATCATATCTAATGTATGTCCTACTATACCTAATAGCATAATTAAAGAGCACTTAAAAACTATGAAATACTATAAAAACTATATATATATAACACTAATATACTATATACATAAAATCCGTCTCCAACATGACGTTTCTATGAGTAGGCATGCAAGAGCCAAATTTTCAAGTCAATTCAAAATTCCTTTAGAAAATACATAAATTCTTGACTCATTTCTAATCTCATGCGACAGTACATCATATCGACTATACATTTCCATAGATGGTTTAAACTGCTCCAGATACAAGATTGCCGGCAATCACGATTCTGACTGTCCTTCTTTATCATCATCAAGAAGCTTAATTAATCAAAAGTTAAACTGACCACCACCTGAATATACATAACTCTATCAATGAAAAATATAATCAGCTACAAGAACAACCACGAAACCAATACCAAGAAGATACCGAAACATTAATGGAACCAGAACCCAATACCATACGAATTAACATCAGCTACAAACGATCAAACCACTTGTCTTCCCCACAAACAAACAATGAATTACAAATTTTGAATCAACCAAAAGTATTCCAAGATAATTCCTTAGTGATTAAAAGCTATAGAAAAACCATTAAAGTTACTTATTCTACTAAAAGACAAATCTCCCTTCCTGAAATCCTTGAAAATGACTTACCTCCTCCCGATAATCAAAAACCTAAGAAAAAGCCTAAAAACCAAGAAGATATTCCAATTATTCTAAATCAAATTAAAGAAAAAATTGAAAATAGAAACCCTTCCTTTACACTTACTTTTCATGTAATATGTGATTTTCTGGCAAATTCCCTTCATTGATAACATCCTGAACTTATTGTTGAAAATTATTCAAATGAAAACCAAGAAATAAAAGAAATTCTAAACTTTATATTATATTCTCAAATACAATATAAAACTTTTAAAAACAATATCACCAGATTGAAGAAGAAACTCCTTCTCAACAGTCCTTCTTCTACTGACGAAACTGACTACTAATCAAGTTTTCAACAATAAATAGTTAACACATAAATTGTAAATACCTAAATAAATAGTTAATGCCCAGCACATTCATATTACAGTGGAACCCCAATGGTTATTTTACACATATAGAATCCATCAAGCTTCTTATACACGAATATTTTCCTTAAGTCATATGCCAAAAAAAAACCCATTTCAAGCATCAAAATGTGATATTAAAACATTATGTTCTTTTTCTAAGAAACCGAATTGCAGATCACTCTAGCGGCGGAACAGCAATTTTTGTAAGGGATGACATAGAGTTAACTGAAATACAATTGCAAACAAATCTCGAAATAGTTGCAGTGTCAGTCACCCACAAAATGAAAATCAATATTTGCAATGTATACTTACCTCATCCTACTGATTTAGACATAACTCAACTAAGCACTAAGTTAAGTTTTAAACCAAATTCCACACCCAAAAATATTATTAGGCGATTTTAACTGTCATAACAGTACTTGGGGAAGTAAGAAAACCGACAAATGTGGCAATCTCTTAAATAATCTCATTGATAATTCAAATTTAGTTTTACTAAAATCTGGCAAATCTACTAGGTTCAATTCATATAATGGTACCTTTTCTGCCATAGATCTCTCTTTACGCTAGCTCCTTAATTCTACTGGGTCACATTGGGGTATTTATATGATAGTGATCATTTCCCCATCACGATAAATATAAACACTAATGACAAATCAACTTTTCCAATTCACCAGACATGGAAAATAAAGTCAGCTGACTGGGATTTATATCGAACACGGATAGAAGAACAAACAAACAAATCTAATTTAACCAATAACGCAAACCAAAATCTTGAAATATTTAATAACATTATTATTTCTGCAGTAACAGTCGCAGTGGCAAAAACACAATCGAGTCAAAGGCTGCCAGTTCCTTGGTGGAATAACGAAATTGCACAAGCACTCACTTTGTCTAAACACGCTTTAAACGTTTACAAGAAACATAAAACTATCGAAAACCTTTTAAGGTTTAAAAATCTCAGAGCTCAATGCAGATAATTAATCAAAAATGCAAAATGGGAAAGTTGGAAAAAGTACGTTTCTTCAATAAATTCTTCCACTCCCTTAGGCAACATATGAAACAAAGTCCGCAGAATAAAGAGGACAAAATACTTTTGAGGTATAGATACTCTATCATACAATACCCAAACGCATTCAAACAAAGAATAAATCTCAGAAATACTAGCAGATAATATATTAACTTAATTCTAGTGATTCCAATTATAGCCTATCCTTTGTATAGCACAAAAAAATAACGGAGTCTTCAAATATACAAATCACAGAGAGCGGCCATCCAATAAATAAACCAGTAAGTCTTCAGATAAAACAAAGTATTGAAAAAGCCAGGCCAGCTTTTGTCAGAATGAGCAAGATATTTAAGAGCCACGACGTACCCTTAAAAACAAAAATCCGTTTATTGAGATGCTACGTATTTACAGTGCTGCTCGATTAGGTTGAATCATGGACACTAACCAAGGCATCCATGGGAAAACTCGAAGCCTTTGAGATGTAGTGTTATAGACGGATACTGAGGATCTACTGGGTGGACCGAACAACAAACACTGAGGTTCTACGTCGGATGGATAAAACATGTGAAATTATATCCACAGTAAAACAGCGCAAGCTAGAATATCTTGGACATATAAAGCGAAACGATCATAGATACAAACTGCTGAAACTTATATTACAGGGAAAGGTTTACGGAAAAAGAGACCAGGAAGAAGAAGAATATCTTGGCTCCAGAACTTACGAAAATGGTTTTCCTTGACCACTTCACGACTATTTCGAGCTGCTGTTAATAAAGTTAGAATTGCCATCCTAGTAGCCAACATCCGTAACGGATAGGCACCACAAGAAGAAGAAAGTCTTTAGGAATTAGAATTTTGTTTAAGTGCTAAAAATTCGAGTCTAGGACTTGATAATATCCACCCTCATTTCTTAGGAAATCTTCCTCTGAATGCAAAACTAATATTAGTTGATATTTTTAACAATATTTTTATTCAGCATGACTTTCCTGATCTATGGTCGCAAGCAACTATAATTCCAATCCTTAAATATAATAAACCAAAAGACGATCCAAATTCCTATCGTCCAATATCACTTACGTGTTGTACCTGCAAACTTTTAGAAAAAATCCTTAATTATCGTCTTAAATGGCACCTTGAAAACAATAACATAATAAGTATCAGACAAAGTGGATTTCGTACGGGTAGATTCACAACAGACAATCTAATAACACTTGAATCAAGTATACATGAATTCTTTCTGCACAACCAAAAACTTATTGCCGTTATTTTTTGACATAAGAAAAGCATTTGACACAACATGGAGACATTTTATACTAAAAACACTTCAAGAATGGGATGTTCAAGGGCATATGTTATCCTTTATTAAACATTTTCTAGAAACACTAACTTTTCGAGTTACAACCAATGGATTTACATCTTCCAGACGAGTACTTCAAAACGGCACTCCACAAGGATCTACTCTAAGTCCCACTCTCTTTCTTATTGCAATAAATATTATTATCCATTAAATAAAACTACCTGTATTTGCTAGCCTATATGCAGATGACTTAGTCATTTATCTAAAATCAAACAATGTAACTCTGGGAACACATAAGTATACTGCAAACTACCTCACACATAATTAAAAGCTGGTCGCAAAACACGAATTTTATATTCTCTAGTGAAAGTTATTTAATTTTTAGCAAAAGAAAAAATTATCATAATGTTCAAATAACACTAAATCGAGTTGTCCTGAAACACGCAGAAGAAATAAATTTCTTAGGACTTTCTTTTGAACGTAACTTAAACTGGGAAAGCCACAGAACCAATCTGCAACGTTCTTGCCAATCCAGAATTAATCTACTAAAAATTCTGTCAAATACCTCTTGGGGGGCAGATACAACAACCTTACTTACTCTATACATATCACTAATACGAGGTAAACTAGACTACGGCTGTTTATGCTACGATACTGCTAACAAAACATCTTTAAAAAAACTTGACTACATTCAAAATATCTGCTTGAGATTAGTTTTAGGTGCCACAAGAACTAGTCCAGTAAGTACCTTACAAGCTCTGGCTAATGAACTGCCCTTAAGTCAACGAAGGCAACTCCTATCACTAAGTTACGTTGCCAGAATTTCAGCAAACAACAGCAACGTGACCTACTCAATAATACTTTGCAGAACAAATATATCGTCCGATCTTTACAGAAACATTGCCATAAAAAAACTACCATTTCCTGAGCGAATAAAACGTATTGGTCTTAATTTAGAATAGTTCAGTCTTACTATGCCTATTCATGTAAATTTTTCTCCTTGGATGATTAAACCTCCAAAAATAGACACGTCTCTAAAAGAAATGCCGAAAAGTTCCCCACATCCTTTCCTTATACAGCAAGCTTATAAAAATGTAATATCCAAATACCCAACAACCCATCAAATCTTCACTGATGCTTCCAAATGTAATGAAGGACATGCTGCAGCCTACATCTACGAAAACGTCAAGTCTGCCATACGAATCCCAACAAATTGTTGTATACAGTGATGAGTGCCTTATGAACCGGCAAAATAACGCAAAAGATAGAAAACATAACACGTTGTGAAATAAAAAGAGATGAAAGTAGTAGAGGTGGGAAATTATCGATATAAACCTCTAATTTACATTAAATTACATTAGGACTATCGATAGTTTCCCACCTTTAGACGTTAGCTTATGAGCTAGTTGACTTCAGTCATAATATTACAAGTATGATGTCGAATATTTACATTTTTTAAATTTTGCATAAAGTAAAAACTGATTGAAGGCAATAAAGCAAATGTAAGTGAACAGTTTAATTAGTAGTAATTTGATAATTAATTGTGTGTTGACGAATACAGAATAACAAGCTATGATAATTCTGTATTGAGAAGAGTGTATGCGACGTCCCAAATCATAGTTTATTATTGATCAATACTTTAATTTTGAATAAAAAAATACTCCTACTCAAACTGTTTTTACTTACATTACGTGATACGTATTACTATGACTGAAGTTAACTAGCTCATAAGCTAACGTCTAAAGGTGGGAAATTTTCGGTGGGAAGAAATCGATAATTCTAATGTAATGTAAAGTAAATTATAGGTTAATATCGATAATTTCTCACCTCTACTACTTTCATCTCTTTTTATTTCACAACGTATTATGTTTTCTATCTTTTGCGTTATTTTGCCGGTTCTTAAGGCACTCATCCCTGTATATACCGAAAAACTTACGGCAATTCACCCGGCCATGAAAAAATATGGTTCTATCTATGAAATCAAATTTGTTATCATCACAGATTTAATGAGCGCATTACTTCAAATAAATAAAGTACTTCAAGTAAATATCAAAGTGTCCAGTGTACCAGAAAGAATCGCTTGTGCCCTTAGTGAAAATTTAAAAAGTGTACTAACGTCAAACTTATAGTCTTTATTAAGTTATCTTAAAATGACTAAACTATTATACCAGATTGTAAAAAAAAATATTTTTCTTTTATCTAACAATATGTATCTTACTGTTTGTGTATGTCTCCCCGCTAATAACCCTTAGTGGTTGATGCGGGTATATTTGTTTAAATAAAAAAAAAATAGAAACTTTATAGGTTGAATCAAGTGGCTCTCTATTTTTCGGAAGTTGCCATTTTTTTCCTTCTTTTCTTGATATAGATGTCCCTTTTTAATGACATACAGTTTGATTATGGCACTTTTGTTAAAAAAATAGTATTTCTAATGGCCTCGAATTTAGTATGTTCACAGCGTCCTTCATACACATTTTTCACTATACATTTGGCACCGTTAGAGATATATTTAAGTGTCCTTATAGACAATAAGGTGGTTTATTCTATGGTATCTTGAGTAACTATGCAAATTGGCTAAAGATTTGCTGGATCCTCTTTTTGTTGTTGTTTTTTTAATATTTAAGAATGCCTACTGTAATTGTGCGATGATGCTGTAAAGGATCCATTTTACCACCACTATTTCTATGCAGTTGCCAGGCATTTTGTTCTGCTAGATCCACTATGTGGCTTAATATGGGAAAATACCATTTCTTGCCACGGATAGCTACTCTGTAGTAGCTGATATTTTCATATGCCCGATCGACGCCACCAATGTTTTCATTATACTGTTTTAAAATATTAGGTTGATAAACGAGCACCTTTTTTTTTATTATTTATATATTTATTATAATATATACATATTTATATTATTGTCATTCCATTTGCAAACTACTATTTCACTTTTCTCTGGCATACAGTAGCCAAACGAATCTCTTTCTTTCTTTTTCAGTGTATCTGAAGCCTCAATATCACAATCTTTACCTAGGCGATTTTCTCTTATTGTACCTGTTCCTTTACATCCCCTGCAGCTAGCAGCAAAAAGCAGCAGCGTGGTAAAATAGTTCTCAAAATATGGATCATAGGGTAATTTGGAAGCCTTTTCTTCTAGGACATCAACAAATTGTAAGAAAACATTAGGTCACAAACCAAGATGTTTATATTTATTTTGAATAGTGGTTTAAGATCCCTGATATGGATCAAACTACTCCACATAACCTAACCTAGTAGTCCCCATCCAAAACTAATATCCCCATCCAATAGGTTTAGCACGGATAAACTGCTTGGATCCATGTTTCCCATAATACGGAACCACTGACTTATCCAAACTGTGGTGTTCTTCTTGTGGTGCTAAATCTAAAAAATTTTGATTCATTACATCAATTAGAGGTTGATCCTTTATGAAAATTTGTTCTGTGTATCCAATTTTGCATGGTCACAGCTATGAATATTCTGTATGATAAATCTGAAACGGTTTCTAGATATTGCTTAAGCTACAAGGTTGTGAGTAGAATCAGGGGATTTTTCCCAGTGCATATATGGCCTACAAACACTCATATGTCCACTATATAATAAAATTCCAATAAAACACTTTTTTTTCGTTTGTTGTAATATCGCTTTCACGGTTATGTAAATTGGCGTACATATTTAAAAATTTAACAAGTATCTATATATATATATATATATATATATATATATATATATATATATATATATATATATATATATATATATATATATATATATATAATATATATATATATATAATATATATATATATATATAATATATATATATATATATATATATATATATATATATATATATATATATATATATATATATATATATATATATCCAACTTGAAATCTTGCTACGTATATATCGGATTTGATATGGGTTTTTGGATCCTTTCAGGACGCCCATTATAATAATGATAATAAACAAAAATAATAATATTTTTTATATTACATATCTTTTAACATATAATATTAAATTTATTTTAAATACATACATAAAATATCTGTAAAATTAAAGGATTTAAACAATATACTTTACTCACCTTTTATCGGTCATGTTTGGAAAATATAAACAGTCCTTTAGATAATCTCAAAAGTTTTGCTGAAAACACTAGATTTATGTAAGGATTGTTAATTTTTTTTAATAAAATGGCTTTTTGTTACACGAAACAGCACGCGCCAACTCTTAATAACTAGCAATAGAATTAAATTACAGGCGTATTTGTAACGAGGTCGTTTAAAAGGACGGTAGCCTTAAATGTAGTGTGGCGGTTTTTGACAAAACACTGGTTTTCGGTTATACCGGTTTTTTTTTTGCTTACGGTTTTACCCGGCGGTTATAATCGGCAAAAAAAACCGGTTTTTGCAAAAACCGGTTTTCGGTTTTTTTAATCCAATAGGTTACAAGTTTGCACAAAAAACCGGTTATAACCGGGACAAAAAAAACGATAAAACCGGTTATTGCGAAGTAAAAAAACCGGTTTCCGGTTAAAACTGGTAGGTTTTTCCCATCCCGACTTAAATGGGTTAATATTTCGCTTGGGATACATATAGTCGCCCTATAAATCTTCTAATTGATAAGAATTTTCTTCTGTTTCTAAAATAACATTATTTGAGACTGAATAATATTATTTCTGGTTCACAACTATATTTTGCAGTGATAAGTGATAACATAAAAACGTGATATATCTATTACTCACAAACTTTCCACCTCCGTAAAGTGATGAGCAGACTAAATATTATTCTTTTGTAGTAAATCGTCGTCTACATTATTACGTCCATAAAAGTTATTGTGAGTGTAAGTCTGGACCTTTATATTTACATTCATCACCGTTATCGGTAATATGGCTCGGGGATTAAAAACTTTAATAACGTCTCCATATTTTAACCGAATTCCGTTTGTATTATATACTTTTTTTGCGAATGAATTGATCAGAGTGCAAAAGTACCTCTGAAAATATGTCTTGGTTAATTTCCGGTCATACCAATTTTTATTTCCACTTTTTGTTGACTTCCGTTTTATTTTAAATCTTTTTAGATAAAGTTTTAGTCGTGAAACAAAAACATGGCATCGCTGACTACAAAATAAAAATTCGCACAAAAAACTTATTTTGGTACCGATTTGCGTCCCTTTATTATTATTTTTAACTGCACCCACAGTGATAAGAATATCAATGACTATTTAATAAAATGCTAAATTTACAAAATAAAAATATTGGTAATCAAAACATTAATTGTTTTACTGTCTGCTCACTGTAAGATGAATCGCATTAAACCCTAGATCATAAAAAATATGCGTTGTATTCTGTCGTTATTTAGATTAAGAGTTAAACGAATTACTAGGCCAGTTACCGTGATAACTGGCAAATACAACGTGACTAACACTATTATAGTTCCTGGCTTTACACGCGTTTTATGTTATAGGTTTTTCCGTATATTGCTGAAATCAGTTAAACGTAAAAACAAAATAAATGACAAATAGGCGGCAAACTGAAGGAGAAAACAGAACACAAAAACAAACGTAACGTTACAATTAAAATGTCATAATTGATGGAATTCTTAATACTCCCACAAATAATTAAATTTTTATGTAATTATTTAATAATATTTTTTTTTATTTTTATGCAACCAATTGGGCAATGAACTCTGAAGTCTCTATTGTATTATCAAAACAATATTGGTCTACAATAGCTTCTTCAATGAATACTATGCGATCATATAAGTAAGCCAGCTGTAACAACAATGTATTTACGTTGTGTTTTAGCAGATTAAAATTTAGTCTGCATAGAATACTCACTCTATCAGTGGCGTTTCATGAAGGCATCTTAAATTGACTCTATCTCGAAAATTTAATTTTTTTGAGAATTTTTTTTAAGAGAAAAATCAGCAGATAACAACGTTTTTTTTTAATAATTCGTTAAGATAATTAATTGCCAAATAGCAAATATGCTGATTGTTAGTAAAACTTTAATTTTATTCCGGTCATAAAGAGTCCTCTGATATATTTTAGAAATATTAATAAATAGCTCTTCTTCTTCTTCATCTTTTTAAGCAATTCTGCTTGTTCATTGGCGGATTAATACCTCTATGAAAGGTTGTCACTCCATCTTTTGCGCGGTCGTCCGATATTTCTTCTGCCGATTAGTGACTTATCTCTTGCTATTTTGACGACACGGGTCTCCCCTATTCTGCTTATGTGGTTATTCCATTCTTTTTTCTTATTTTGTGTCCTTTCATTTATACACTGTACATTGCATTTTCTTCTGGAATCTTTACTTCCCTTTCCATCTCTCAGCGTATTTCCTGTAATTCTTCTCAGTTCTCTCATCTCTGGAGTTTTTAGTAGTCTTTGCGTTGTGGCTGTGTCGGGTCTTGTTTCTAAGTCATATGTCATTATTGGTCTCACACTGGCTTTATAAATTCTTGACTAACATATAGTGTTATTAAGGCATCCTGTTAGTCTATTTGCTTTTTGTAACTGATCTCCCTACTCCCAGGTATTTTATTTCTATTACTTGTTTAATACTGATGCCATCAATTTCTTTTTTACATCTGGTTGGTTCTTTGCTGACTACTATTGTTTTAGTTTTCTGAGATGAAATTGTCGTAATAAATTCTTTTGCTCTTATGTTAAATCTGTGGACCAGTATTTGCAGACTCTCTTCATCTTGGGCTATCAATATTGCGTCGTCTGCGTATTAGAGTATTTTGATTTCTTTGTTTTCCATTCTATATCCTCTTCCTTTGTTAACACTTTTGATGATTTCATCCATAATTACATTGAAGAGCATGGGGCTTAATGAGTCCCCTTGTTTTATTCCGCTGACTATTTCTATAGGTTTTGTAAGTTGTCCATCTATTCTGACTTTCCTTTTATTGTTTTGGTAGATGTTTTTAATAGTTTTTAAAATATTTAGTGGAACTTTTTTATTATACAAAAGATGAATTACATCTTTTAGTCTTGCTCTGTCAAACGCTTTATTTAGGTCAATCAGACACCCAAATGCTGGTCTATTATACTCTAGTGATTTCTTAGTAATTTGCTTTATAACGAATATTGCATCTGTACACGATCTTCCATTACTAAAACCCTGTCGTGAATCTGCTAAACTTATTCTCTGATTTATTAGTACTTGTAAAATTTTGGTTGCAGTTTTAGGGTAGTGTTTGACACGTTTATTCCTCTGTACTTTTCTGGTTGTTTTCGTCTTCTTTTTTAAATAGTAGAATTAGTTCGCTCGTTTTTCATTCTTCCGATATTTTATTGTGTTTTATAATTTTATTAATTACTGTTGTTAATTGTTTTGTCATGGCTGCTCAACAATTTTTTAGTAATTCGTTTGGTATCCCGTCTTTACCAGCTAATTTTTCCGAACTTCCTGTACATTTATTCATCATTTGTGGTTATTTCTGGTGTTTTCGGTTTTAGCAACGTTTGTTCATCCTTTGCATAGAGCTTTTCTGGTAGTCTATCCACATATACTTTTCTATGTGTTTTGGTTCTATTAGTTCCTCTACCTCCGTTCTTTTACCTCTTATGAAGCACTATATTTCCTTTGGCAGACTGTAAAAAATCATGTTCTATTTCTTTCGAAAAGCGTTTTCAGTGATCATTATTTATTTTTCTTACAAGTGCATGTGTTTCGTTTCTAATTGTCTTGTAATTATGTTATGCCTCTTTTGTTTTGGTTGACATGTATTTTAGGTACGCTTTTTTCTTTTCTTTACATTTTCCTTCATTTCTGTATAAGACCATGGAGTTCCTCGCCTTGGGAATGCGAATAGACAGTTGAATAAATAATTCAATAATGAAAATTACTTTGCTGTGTGATTTAAAATTATCGCTATTATACTTAGGATGCTTACTGCAAATATAGTAAATTTATTATTAACCGCTTTTTATAAAAAAATATATTTCTACAAAAAACATATCTATGTAGTGATAAAAACAATAGGCATAATAAATTTTACGAAAGTTTTGTAAACAAAAGTTTTCAGTGTTTAATTGTTAGAAAAATATCTATATTTAACATATTAAACTTTTTACTTACAACATAATTTATAAATCATGGGAATCCTGGGAATCAATCAAGTCTTCTGACTCATTGGGACCGATCCTTACTATTATAGTTTTAATAAAACTTTACAATACATCGAAAAGGCAGATTCAATAAATGCGACAAGAGACTTAAATCTTTCCTACAAATATAAATACTCCCAACATCAGTTTGCTTTTGGTGTATTTGTCTACTAAAGGTTTACTAGCGGTTTACTAAAGGATTTATTAAAGGGGGAGGTACTCGAGAACATCTTATAAACATAAGATAAATTATAGAAAAATCTAGGAGATTTAATATTTCACTTACGTTTGTTTTATAGAACAGCACAAAGCATTGGACAGGGTCAAATGGCAACCCTTATGGCAGTTAATTTCGCTTATAGCTGAGCCTTACGAATACAATACTAAAACAGTTAAAGCGCTTGACACACTCTTAAACGAATTATATCTATAACAAGGTGTTAGATAATGATGTATACTATTTCCACAATTATTGATTATATATGGGAAGCATATTTTTAGAAAAACACTTGAAAAACAGAAAAACAAAAAATCTCAATAAATGACCAAAAAATTAAGAAACTACGTTTTGCAGACGACACAGTAATTCTTGCAAATAATCACGAAGAGTTAGTGGACCTCATATAACTGGTTAAAAATAAAAGTCAAATATTTGGTCTGCAGTTAAACATATCAAAGACAAGAGATGAAAGACCAAGAGATGATAGTGGATAGACTACATAACAGTTGGCCCATACATAACCACCATTGCCCAGTTTAAGGTCGTAAGCTTATATTTATATCTAGGATCATTGATGATAAACACAAGGTCACTACAGGAAGAAATAAACCGTAGGTGTGATCCTGCAAAAGTCTCTATAGGAGAGATCGCCAAAATATAGAAGGGCTCTCAAATTTCACAAACTCAAAAAATGAGGTTGATCAGCTACTTAATATTCCTAATACTAATATACGTATCTAACGGCCGGTTTCCGAAACGTTATTCAAATCTCCAATCATGTAATCAACTATCAAATTTAATCAATTGTTAACAAGCGACAGGTTTCCGAAACGAAAATTATGGTAAAATTACGTGATCACCGATTATAGATTATTTGACATACGATTTTACATGGAAATAGTTGAATCGATTGTAATCGTTTATTATTTCTATACAAATTGTTCTTTATCTTGCTCTAAATTAAGAAAGTAATGTTGCTGTTTCACTTTACCATCATTCCTGTTTATGTGTAATCTGCATTCTGAAAATCAACAAACAAACATAACCTAACTAACTAATAATTTTGTGTCGTTCGTTAATGTTTACCAATTTGTCATTTATCATCTTTAATTTTTAAAATGAACCTTTGTAACAATATTTTTGGGTTCTTTCTAAACAACAGCTTTTTATAAAACACCTTAGGTTTATGTATCTTACAACGTAACCAAAGATTTTATTTTATTTACTTACAACCATTGGTACATAACCAAAGATTATAAGATTAATCGTCCAAAAATCTCAGATTACCTGACAAGCTAGTATGACAGAAGTTTGACATAGATAAAACGATAATTCGCGTTTCGGAAACCCAAAATACTTCTGACAGGCTGTTAATCATCGATTATTTGCTTGTTAGATTAGTTAATGTGTGTTATGTGATTGAAGTTTGATCGATGTTTCTGCAACTCAAAATGCATTTAATCGACTGTTAACAGTAGATTACCTAATTTTGATAATGATCAGCCTTTCGGAAACCGGCTGTTAATCTTTGACCCTACGACAAGTAGAAAGAAGAAATTTGGACGCCACTGAAATGTTCTGTAGGAGAAGAATGTTACGAGTTGACCATTGACCGACCACAGAACAAATAAGTCAATTCTAAATAAGCTAAAAGTCAGCAAACAGCTCTGCAGCAACGTTTATCTCCAACAATTAAAATACTTTGGACATATGATAAAAGAAACAGACACCATTCTTCTTCTTTAGATGCAAATCCACTAATGGATGTTAGCGATCACATTTTCCATTAATTCTCTATTTCTTGCAATATGTATCAGATATTGTATGTCGTTACTCCCTGTCCATTGCCTTATGTTTCGGAGCCAGGACATTTTCTTGCGTCCCATTCCTCTCTTGCCTTCAATTTTACCCTCGATTATAAGTTGGAGGAACTGGTATTTTTCATTTCGCATGATGTGACCTAGATACGCCGTTTTCCTTTTCTTGATGGTTTCGAAAAGTTGGCGTTCTTGGTTTATTCTTTTAAGGACATCTATATTTGTGATTTTCGCTGTCCATGGTATTTTTAGGATACGACGATAGAGCCACATTTCGAAAGCTTCTAATCTGTTTATATCCCTCGTTTTGAGTGTCCAGCCCTCTACGCCATATAGCAGCACTGACCACACGTAGCACTTAGTAAACCTTAGTCTTAGTTGAAGATCGAACTCTGAACAAGTCAGTACCTTCTTGAATTTTACGAAAGCTTGTCGAGCTTGCTCAATGCGACATTTTACTTCCCTGTCCGATGCCCAGTCTTCAAAAAGCCACGATCCCAGGTATTTAAATTTACTCACTCTTTCAATGGTCTTAGTATTCAGTGTTATGGTGGAGTTTTCAAGTGCATCCAAGTTTCTGGAGATGATCATAAATTTGGTTTTTTTGGTATTAATCTCTAATCCCATTCGCTTACTGTATTCTCCGATTATAGTGACAAGTTGTTGAAGATCGACTATGTTGTCACAAATTAAGACACCATCATCAGCATATCGTATGTTGTTGATCAGTACTCCATTCACTTTGATTCCCATCTTTGCATCCTCCAGAGACTCTTGAAATATGGCTTCCGAATAAATGTTAAATAAAAGAGAGGAAAGCACACATCCCTGTCGAACGCCCCTTCTTATATGTATGGGTTTGGATATAGAATTGTCTATTTTTAACTGTGCCGTTTGATGCCAGTACAAGTTTTCAATGCATCTTATGTCTTTTTGGTCTATATCAACTTTCTTGAGGATCTGCATTAACTTGTGGTGTTGGACACGATCAAACGCTTTTTGATAATCTAAAAAGCATAGGAACACATCCTTCTTCTGATCGTAACAATTTTGGACCAGCACCTGTGTTGCTACTATTGCTTCTCGTGTTCCTAAACCTTGCCTAAACCCGAACTGGGAGTCACTGATGTCCCATTCACATTTTTTGTATACTCTTTGATGTAGTATTTTTAAGAATATCTTTAAAGTGTGACTCATCAGGCTAATGAGTCTGTGATCCTCACATCTTTTTGCATTGACTTTCTTGGGCAGGGGAATAAAGGTAGAGCGTAACCACTGTTGAGGATAGCAGCCAGTTTCATAAATTAAGTTAAATATTTTGTGTAGTGCTGAAATTCCCTTTCATCCAGTAATTTAAGTATTTCTGACGGGATTTCATCTGGTCCAGGTGCCTTATTGTTTTTTGAATTCTATATTGCCTTTTCTATCTCCTCTTTGGTGATTGAAGGGCCAGTCAGCTGGTCGTCTGTATAAACTTCACTCATGGGTCTTTCGTCATGGAAGAGCTCCTGGATATAATTTTCCCATATATCAATTTTTTCCTTTTCACCCAGCACTATCTTGTTATCCTGATTAACTATGCTGGTTGGTCTTCGTTTTCTGTATATTCCAGCAGTCTCCTTAAGCTTTTTATGTAAATTACGGTCGTCGTGCTGTCGTTGTAAATGTTCTAGATCGATACATTGTTGCTTAAGCCATTCATTTTTTGCTATTCTTATTTTTGCTTTTATTTGCCTGTTAATGTTTTCATACATATTGCTGCCATCTTGTTTATTCTTGTGTCTTCGTCGTTCTTCCATTAGTAATAGTATTTCGTCTGTCATCCATTTTTGCCTCTTGTTATTTCGTTTGTACCCTAAGTTGTTTTTCATGATGTCTGTTACAGCACTTGTAATCGTATTCCATGTTAGTGTTAGATCTTCGGCAATGTTTGTCGTCAATATTTGAATTTGTGCGTTTTGACAGACACCATGGAAAGACTTATTATCCAAGGAAAGTAGAAGACCGAAGATCACGAGGAAGATCCCCAAAATGAATCGATCAAGGTACAGAAATGTAAAATAGACTTTTGCATGAGCTAAAAGAAATGACCAAAAATAAAGATCCTTTGAGACGGGCAATATACAACATCATGATAACCACTACACTCCGTCCGAGGAGTCATGATTGCAGATACAATATAAAACAGGGTTTTTCTCATATCAATACATTACATCCCTATTTTGCAAGAAAAACGAATGTACAATTTCCAGGAGGATATTTTTTTTAGAGCTCATTCAACTTTGTAATAGGTTTTCGTTTGCTCTGATTTGTATTTGGAGGTTTAAACCAATTTTCTTATAGATAATACATTCAAATGGTAAAAACGGCAATCGTGTTAAAAATAAACAGCGACTAACAGCTTTCGTTGAAGATATTGATTTTTTAGTCCACAATATACCTGTTATAATTTCTTTTTTCACTTTTAAGATGTGTCTATGACGTATGATGTCGTTTACTTGTATATCATTTGTTATACTGCAAATCATCTTACTTTTCTTAATATTTTGTCTTACCTAATAAAAAAATCAAATTAAAAAAATCACTAGGAATGATGAAAAGGTTGCCAATGTGAGACCATAATACTAATGGGAAATAAGTCAATCCTCACAATCTTAACTAGTTTTCATAAATAAAGTTGGTGAATTTTGGGCTACCGGTTTCAAGGCTTACAATATTTGCCCCATCATCAGGCCCCAGTACGTTATTTTTATATGTATTAAAAACTAAAAGCCAAAACAACATAAAACAAGCAAAAAACAACTGAAACACAATAATTGACAGTAAATAATGACAAATTGAGTGAGCAACTATAACATTAATTGGACGGCGTTATGCATAACTCGACCAAGCGCAAAAACATAGTTTTGAGATAAATGGCTTCAAAGTAATTTGAAGTAAAATGAAAAAGACAGAAAAGATTTGATTTCACGTTCAAAGCGTCTATGTATCTATTGATACGTATGTCGACTTAATAAATCTCATCAGAATAGTTATTCATAGCCGTTCTTAACGTGAAAAATAATCTTCTCTGTCTTATTAGGAAGCAACAATAAAATGGCTTCGTTATGGACGCAATAGCGACATCTGATAGAAAAATCGGTAAGATAGTTTCGAAACTATCTTACCGATTTTAATTTGAACTAATTTAGTTTTTAACTAACTAACAAACATTGTTTGAACATGACAATGTTTCCCTATATATTTATTGCCATAAATTTTTTAGAAGTAGTGGGAAGCAGGACTAATGTCTAAACCCCTTAGCTGTAGGGCCGGATAATTATTTTCTAAGGGCGTTCTTTCCATGACGATTGTTTTTCAGAACTGGAGAGATCGGTCGAATATTATTTCGCCTTTAACCCTGCACTGGTGGCGCCCCATACCGGAACACCAATAGTGGCGCCAAGTCTGACAGACCCAAAGTTCAATAATTTATTAATTAGAAAATCAAAACAATACTGGTAAATTATTATTTAGCTTTACTTCTTAATGAATATCATTTAAACAATAAAATGTAATTTGGGCCGAATAGATAATATAACCTTCCAAAATAATTAATAAATGATGGATGTTTATGAATTGTGAAAAATAAAACAATTCATGCAAATTAACTTTTATTTTATTGAGAGTACAAAACATTAAAATAGATTTATTTATCAAACTTTATCCTATGAGTTGCACTTTTAAACATTTTGTAGGTGCAATATACAATCAGGTCACTGAAACTAGGCATATGTTGCATTTTTGCACATTTGACAAAAATAACGAGTATTACTGACATTAACGCAAAAACTACTACATCGTTTTTTAATATTTAAATTTTCGGGATGACTTATTGGAAGTTCGCTTGAAGTTCCAGCCACTTCTTGGCGTCAGTTGCGAATAGCTGTAGAGATATTTTCCACCATGCAGCGACGCTTTAGATGCTGGTCGATTAACTCTTGGGCCAAACGTTTTATGTATATTCTACGAAGCAAATTATGATTTTGATTATTGACCAGATATTTAATTTGGGAGTTTATTCCAGCCATATTCATAAGTGAAAAATCACCATTGGCCATCTCCGGGTATTTCGAGCTACATTATACGTGGCACAAAGTTCGTCAATGGTGTCGACCCCGCCTTTAGTTGAGTTATTAAACGTTATAATCTCTAGCTTCTGTTGATCATCTGTTGATTTGTCTATTTGGTCATCATTGTGCATACTTAAAGGCCAGTATGACATTTTTTCTCTTCTTGGATACATAGGATACTATTGTAGTATTTTCTTGGAATATAAAGTTACAGTTATAGTCTTTTGTCTCGAGTTTATAAATCACCAAGTTTATAGTTTAAACCCCACTCTTTTAATACCGTCTAGTACGACGCTTGGGTCTGAGAGACTTGGCACCACCGCTGCAGGGTTAAGACAATTGGGTCAAACCTCATCTGCTTAATCTGCAGTTGATCTTCGTCTATAAGCCTAGTCAATTAGTTAGGCCAGGTGAACTCCAGCGGTCTTTTATCTAGGTGTTACTCCTCCATCTCTCCTCTTTTTTTCCGGGATTGGAACCGGCTGTATCGGTTGTAAAACTACTCAGTTTACCTCACAACTAACACAGATTAGAGTTCAAATTTCATTAGTTATATACATAGATATTAAATTCTACTGGCTCGGAAAGAAAAGGCAAAATAGTAATATATAAGTTCCCATAATTTTAATTTTTTTTTATGACATACATTTTGTTGTAATATATGACACATTTTATATAAAATATTATAGGGAAAAAGCAAAAATTTCATAAGAATATTTAAACTCGTATCATATTCTTTTAGATTCCTTTTAAAGTACGTGCTAAAAGCTTTTTCTTGATTTTTCAGGAATAATATGTTTCACTGCAACCGAACTCGTATTTTTCTTCTATCTCGTTATCCTGCATTGCCTCTTAAATCAAGTGTGATAGGACGCTTCGTACAAATCAATATTTTAAGAGAAATCCATAAAAATTGGCAGATAACCGATTTGTTCTTTGTGCTACCTTCTCGCCGATGTTAGGCTTGTCTTGAATCTTTTCACACCAGACATTTTGTATCTTTAACACCTATATAAAAACTATGCGTTGCTTGGTTTATGCTAAATGTTAGTTTTGTTTATATATCATTTTGGATATCTTTAAAAGGAATAAAACTAAGTCAAAAAATAAAAATAAATATATAAAGTATACATTAAAAACAAAAAGAAGACGATTATACAACGTTTGAAGGAAGAGATGATCAAGATAGATATAAAAAAATAGCAATAAAATAAAAAACTACGACAATGCAAATTTTTAGCAAATTTCTTGGGCACAGTAATGTTAACATCATCATATCATTTAAATCAGAAGCTTAGACTTTAAATAAGACTTTATAAGAATCCGATAATAAAATCGGTCTGATAGATAAGCGGGCTATTAGGCGGTCGAATAGCTTTTATTTTACTGTAAGACATGGGAAGTGGACTGACGATTTAATCCTCGGTTTCAAACAAAAAATTTAACATAGTATTTTGTAATTTTATAAATGTCCTGGGTTATCGGATCGGATAATATATGGAGGCCTTCGGCTCAGTGTTACTCACTCGTTATCGGAAAAGCGTGTATGCTTAAAAAACAGAATAAAACAATTCGATAATACTTTTTGGAAAACTTGATATTTAAAAGAAATGTTTGTAGCTCTTCCGTAAACTATTTTCCCCTTTTTATATTTTCAAAAACTATGCATTACGTATATAAATCATTTAGAAGTTTAGCCTAACCACCTCTAGCTCCGACACCGATATCGAGTTAGTTTACACGCTGACAAGTTTGATTGATCCTCTAAGAGATCGGTTAGCAATACGACGAATTTTTTATGAAGATGTTATACGAAATTCAAAAATAAAACTCGCTATTGTGAAAGAAAGTCTCGGTATTATTAAGCTAAAGAAACCACAGATTGCACCAAAACAGGCTACTCTGGCAAAAAAAATCAAGATGTTTTATGATCGTGATGACATTTCTAGAACCACTGCTGGAAAACGAGAAACTGTGACCTACAAAAAGAGTAAAATGCAGAAGAGGTACCTGCTCGATACAATGAAAAATCTTTTTAATTCTTTCAAGAGAGAAAATCCTGACGAGAATTGCTCATACTCTTACTTCTCCAAGCACAAACCATTCTACATAAAGCCACCAGTAGTTGGTGGCAGGGATACCTGTCGGTGTAAGATGCATATTAATACACAATATATTCTGAATACTCTTTACAGCAAGAAAATCATATCAGAGTCAAACATGACCCAGATTATTGAGAAGACTGTATGTGCAACTGATAACAGACTTTGCATGACGAATGGTTGCCCCTCTTGCAATACCAAAGATATAATATATAATACACAAAATCAGTCACAAACTCTTAAATAGAACAATGGATTCGGAGATCTGAGATTATTACTGACAAATCTGGAAACTGCAAGAAAGTTACGAAAAACGTAAAAGAAATTACTGAAGGCACTGTCGAAGAATTGATAGACAAGTTTAAAGTGGCAATGACAGCGATGAAGAAACATATTTATAATATTAAAATGCAATACAAAAGTTACCAATTGGCTATTGATGACTTAAAACATAACGAAGCTCTTCTACATGTCGACTTCAGTGAGAATTACAACGGAAAATACTTTGAAGAAATCCAATCATTTTGGAGGATCGCGCAAGCAAATTACATTGCATACTGGTGTTTTGTATATAAAACCACAAGAAACGGACAAAGCACAAGTTAGTTCATTTTGCAGCGTGTCACCAAATAATTCTCACAATCCTGCAGCCATTTGGGCACATCTTCACCCAGTAATTAGCACATTAAAAGCTAATCATCCACACATAACAACAATCCACGTCTTTTCCGACGGTCCTGCTACGCAATATAGGCAGAAGATAAACTTTTATTTCATCTGCACAAAAATATTTGAGGAGTATAGCTTTGATCGCATCACCTGGAATTTTTTTGAAGCAGGGCACGGGAAGGGCGCGGCTGATGGTGTCGGTGGCTACCTTAAACGAACAGCAGACCAAAAAGTTGCTTCTGGCTTAGACATCCATAATGCGGAGAATTTTTTTCTCGCTTTAAAAGACTGCAGCAAAATTCAGTTGTATTTCATAACCGATGCCGATATTGAAAAAGTGGAGCAGACCGTTCCAAAGGACATTGTGCCTCTTCGCGGCACGATGCAGGTACATCAAGTTTTCTCGGAAACTGCTGGTAAATTGTACTACCGTGATTTAAGTTGCTTTTGTCAAAGGGGTATTTGCGACTGCTTGTCACCTAAAACATATCAGCCAATTCCTATTTCATCCAGCACTATCAGCCAAATGTCTAAAGGAAATGACGCGAACGATACTGTTAATAATAAAAGTTCTGAAAGAAATGCGCTTGAATTTATGAACGAAAATGAAGTATTCACTGATATATCTAACATCGTGATCAATCCCAGAAAGAGTTATTACGAAATGGTTTATTCTCCAACTTCTAGCTCAGATGATGATGAGTCTCTTTTAAATCTTCAACTTGAAAAAGAAAAAGAAGCTTCAGTTTCTAATTCTGTTGATAAAAAATTAATTGAAAAAGAAAATTTACACCCATCAAAAATATCTGTCGGTGTTTACATACTAGTTAAAGTTTCATCCAACAAAAAAACATATTCTTATCTGGGTGTCTCCCAAAGTGATGTTGACGACGAAGGGGATATCAAGATTATGTTTTTAAAATCAATTGACGATTCAGGAAAGAAGTTTAAACTTATAGAAAAGGATGTTTCATATGAACCATATGAAAATATTACAGAAATTGTACCAAATCCTAAAGTAACAAAGAAGGGTAACGAGTCTGAGTATAGTCATGTCTTAAGCTTTAGGCGGCAAATATTTGTCTCTCCGATAATCACCAAACCAATTCCAAATACAATCTTAATAACCTATGACAACACTCCTTACAGAATCTTCCTATCCCTAGATGGTTTAAATTGCTCTAGATGTAATACTACTGGCCACAAAGAAGAAAACTGCACATCAACATCAACTGGTACAGAAACACTTAAAGATCCTTATACCTCAGAACTCGAACCCATGGAAGTAAATTAGAATAATTCAGCAACAAATATTTCAGATGATACAACCAACTGTTTCAACCCTATTTCTGCAGATATCCCAACGACAAATGATTCGCTTATAGTACACAGCATACCTTCAACTACAGCTAACAGCAATAATAGTAAAACAACCAATCAAGCAAAAAGGCAAATTTCAACCTCTCCTGAAATCTCAGAAACTAAAAACCTAAACGAAACTTTCATAACTCCAAAAAAATCCGCACACAAAAAAAAAAGAAAAAGGCTTTAGATGTCGAAGCCACATTAAAACCAATTGAAAACATTTTAATGACAGCATCTCCTTCATATACGCTAAATTTCTCTGAATTATGCGACTTCGTGATAAACGCAATAGGATCAAAATTTCCTGGCACAGCTAAAAACTTTACAGAAGATTTTGACGGCTTATACACCTTATTAAAAATGGTTCACTCAAAATTAAATGATAGACGCATGAAAAATAATATCACAAGAATTATAAAGAAAATAAATCCAACAAATGAATCTTCCCTCACTGAAGAAAGCGACTACGATTTATCTCAATAGTCCAATCATATTCATTCTTCAATGGAACTTGAATGGCTATTATAGCCACATTGAAAACATTAAAATGCTAATCAATGAACTGTCACCACTAATAATATGTCTTCAAGAAACTCGTCTTTCCAACAATCAAGCAAAACTAAAAAATTATATGCCCTATACAAAAAATCGAGCAGTACAGCAAATATCCAGTGGTGGAGTCGGAATTTTTGTACATTCAACCATCCAATCCCAAGAAATTCCGTTAAATACAAATCTGGAAGCAGTAGCAGTTTCGGTAATACATCATTTTAAAATCAACATATGCAACGTATATTTACCACATCCTGACGAAACTACTCTATTAGAACTTCAAAATGTAATTAAACAAATTCCATCTCCAAAATTAATTTTGGGTGACACAAACTGTCACAACATCGCATGGGGATCACAAAGAACAGATAAAAATGGACGAATATTATTAGAAGCAATTAATAACATAAAACTAGTTTTATTAAACACAGGAGCACCTACTAGATTCAATGCACATAATGGCACTTTTTCCTCCATAGACTTATCTATCAGTGATTCAACTTTAGCTCCATTTTTACAGTGGAATACATTGGACCACCTATACGACAGTGATCATTTTCCGATAATAATTACTCATGACAAAGATGAAAAAACCTGTACAACACCATATGAAACTTGGAAATTAAAGTCAGCCGATTGGGAAAAATACTCGAACTTAGTAAGCATACGTATACCAAATCTCGTTATATCAGATAATATAGACACTACTCTATCATCTTTCAATGGTATAATTTTAGACGCAGCCAGAGATTCTATAGGAAAAACCAAAAATATCACAAAAGCTCCTCTTCCTTGGTGGAACACTGAAATCGCATCCGCTTTAAAGCAAACAAAACATGCTTTTAATATATACAAAAAGTTTAACACACCTAATAACTTAAACAATTTTAGATCTTTAAGGGCCTAGATTTTTAATAAAACAAGCAAAAAAAGAGAGCTGGACCAATTACGTGTCGTCAATTGACTCGTCTACGCCCATAAGGGATATATGGCAAAAAAATAAGGAAAATAAAAGGTTCAAAAACATTTAACCATATTGACACAATCACTACAAATGATCTAACAACTTTAGACAAACACGAAATCTCAGAAATTTTAGTAGAACACTATCAGTTGTATTCAAGCAATCAGCAGTACCACCCAAATTTCTTAGAACACAAAGAAAGAACAGAAGCATCAAAAATTAATATAGAAGATACTGCTGATCCACTAAACTCTTCCATAACACTTGATGAATTAAATGAAAGTCTTAATAACCTCAAAAATACCTCACCTGGACCTGATGACATACCACCAATTTTCATAGAAAAACTACCTATAAGCGCGAAGGTTACTTTAGTAGAGATCTACAACAAAATTTATTCGACCCATAAATTTCCATCTCTCTGGCGCGAAGCAATTATAATACCATTTTTAAAAGACAATAAACCAAAAAACTTATCTTCTTCGTATCGACCAATATCTCTTACCTGTAGCATCTGCAAAATAATGGAAAAGATTCTAAGCAAAAGATTAAAATGGTACTTAGAAAAGAAAAATCTCCTTACATCCATCCAAAGTGGGTATCGATCAGAACGGTCTACAATAGATAACATTATAGCATTAGAATCTGAAATACACGAAGCTTTTATACATAAACAAAAATTAATAGCAATTTTCTTTGACATCACAAAAGCATTTGACACCACGTGGACATATCACATCTTAAAAACAATGAAGAGTTGGAAAATAGATGGTAAATTCCTAGCCTTCGCCAAAAACTTCCTGGAGAACAGAAGTATAAAAGTTAAAACAAACGGTGTCATGTCAACTAAGAAATCACTGGAAAATGGTATCCCTCAAGGATCTGTATTAAGCCCCCTGCTATTCTTAATAGCAATCAACAACGTATCTAACCATTTTATGCTTCCAGTAAAAGCAAACCTTTACGCCGATGATCTTGTAATATATATGAGAAGTAAAAACCTAAAATCAGCTGCATCAATATTACAAAATACACTAAATAAATTAGAAGGGTGGTCTATAGATATAGGCTTGAGATTTTCAACCGAAAAAACTAAAGTAATAATATTTGACAAAAGGAAAACACAACACCACTTAAATTTAAAACTTAACGGAAATACTCTTATAACAATCAACGAAATCAAATTTTTGGGAATGACATTCGACTCTCAACTAAAATGGACATCGCACATAAATGAACTAATTAAATCATGCCAACAGAGAATAAATCTTCTAAAAGTTCTTTCCAATCACAAATGGGGCGCAGACACAACTATTCTTCTGCGATTATATCAAGCTCTAATTAGAAGCAAACTAGATTATGGATGTATATGCTACGAAACTGCTACTAAAACTCAAATGAACAAACTGGACATCATCCAATCCACAGCATTACGCATAGTTTTCGGAGCTTTCAGAACCACGCCAATTAGCAGCCTTCAGGTCCTAGCAGGAGAACCGCCATTAACTCTCAGAAGACAATATTTTTCAATGTGTTGTGCTACTAAATATCTCAGTGCAAAGGAAAACCCGTTTATAAGAAGCCTAATAAGGAGCAACCCTCCAAATCTGTACTCAAATTATTGCCCTAGAAACTTACCTTTCAATGAACGAATAAATCGATTTGAATTCGATATACATCAATTGAGAGCCACTTCTACAAACAGATGCCAGTCTCCTCCCTGGATAGTTCAAATACCAAAAGTAGATTTTACCTTACTTAACTATCCCAAACATTCACACAATCCTTCTGAAATACAACAACAATTCCGGTCTACTATCTCCAGATACCCTGATTTCAAACTAATTTTTACTGATGCCTCTAAAAGCAGTAATGGTGTAGCTGCTGCAGCTATTTTTGAAGACAACACCTCTGCAACCGTCTAGCCAAGGAGTGTAGCATATATACTGGAGAACTGCAGGCAATCTTCAACGCACTGAACCAATGTACCAGCATTGATACAAACTTTCTTATTATATCAGATTCTCTAAGTGCCTTAAATGGTGTCAAGCAGATGTATCCTACTCATACCAATTTAGCATTAATAAAAGACATGCTATACAATGCCCAAACATGTGGTAAAAACATAACATTTTTATGGGTACCATCCCATGTTGGGATAAAGGGTAATGAAGCAGCTGATAAAGCAGCAACAGAAACTATCAATAACATGACAATTCCTATTATGCAAAACATACCAATTTCAGACCAAAAAACATTAATAAAAACTTACATGAACAAAACCTGGCAAGTAAAATGGAACCAAACAGAAGCAAAATTAAAAAGTATCAAACCAGATGTTACTTCTGCTTTACTACCGCTCCCAGCTAAAAGACATGACCAAGTAGTTATTAACAGACTGCGGCTAGGTCATACAAAATTTACACATGGATACATCATCTCCAAGGACCCTCAGCCGATTTGCCACATCTGTCAAATACCATTTTCAGTGCAACATATAATGATAGACTGTCCAGTGTACTCAACAGCAAGATCGACAGCAAAACTAAAACACAATTTGAAAGAAACTCTAAAAGAAGACATCAGCAATACAATAAATTTTATCAAAAATTGTAAACTGTATAACAAACTGTAACATAACATAAAATGTTTGTATTTTACAAAACTGTTATGTAAATTTTAATAATATACTAAATGTAACTTTTCTAAAATAAAGATATACCACCCGCTGATAACCCTAGGGGTTGATGCGATAAAAAAAAAAAAAAAAAAAAAAAAAAAAAGAAGGGTAACCGTAAATTCTATGAATTTGATATGCCATTAAATGTATTTGAAAAATGAGACTGAACAGACAAAGACTAATGTATATTGTTTATGATTATTAATTTGAGAGGTTCTGATTTTTTTATTTACAGAAAAGTTTTGTTTGATTTGATATATTTTATTTTTGTTTTCATTCTGTTTTTATTAGTTTAAGGCAAATAAAAATATCATGATTGGAAAAGTTTACCACTATGTTACTCATCAAACTACTGCCTTACTTTTTTGTCCCTTATTTTTGAAAAACGTTAAAGGGTATATTACTAAACCTACTTTTAAAAATATTCAACTTTTATTCGTTTTTTGATTATTTGAAGTATTTGAATTGACTCTATAAATTGTAAGCTTAAACTGCTATTATTTTCTCATATTTTGAAAAATTAAAACTACTTAAATCAAAATTAGGTAACAAAGTGGTAAACTTAACCGTAAAGTAAGATAACAGACTGGAATTTTGCATGATTTAATGTTATATGATTAAAGGTCTCCTATTTTATGTTCATGTAATAGGTTTATGTTTGAGATAAACGCTGTTACTAACAATAAAACTTAATTTTGTTAGAAAGTAACATAGTTGTTATTTTTCTGTACCCGCCTAATGTAACAATCAAATAAAATCAGAAATAATTAAAAATCATCTCTGCAAATGGCTGTAATATATACTTTAAATAATAATCTTGCTATCACAGTATGACATATTAACAAAAGATAACATATTTAAAAAATATTTTTATTGTCAAATCTATTCAGCATAGGTCCCAAAATAAAATAATGGCCCATATAATCCCGTCAGGTGCTCTTGACACAAATATTTTTTAGAGTTTGAGCTGTTATTTGACTTTTTTAGTGCTGAAGTACTTGCATTGTCCATGAGTTTGATTCTGGGGAACAACATTCTCAGTTTCTATTCCACATATTTCAGAAAGACGCAAACGGATTATCCTGGGAATAGTTCGCTGCTGTACTCGTCGACGAATATGTGGGTTAAGTAATTGAAATCCTGAATTTTCTAAGAATATTCGATTTTTCGATTTTTTTCCAATATTCGATTCGAACGCGATTTTTGTTTGAGTATTCAAGGTGTATATGACGTAACTATTTATTCCAGCAACGTTCAAGGCACTATAAAAAATTACCATTGGTCAACGACGAGTGGCACGAGCGCAATTGTAAGTTTCGCACCTTTTGACAACAACGTCGACACTTCTTTCGTTTTGTTGTAGTCCATGATTATTTCCATTTTGCCAGCTTCCTCGTCAACATGGTCGATACTAACAGGACATTTCTTTTTCGTTTTGAAGAATGCGAAACAAGCGTAGATTTATCTCTACAAGCGAACATAATGGATTTTTCTGGTCTTGTTATTAACATTTAAGGAGGTATCTCACGTTTATTTGGACCTAATGATCCAATTGTAGTAAGCCAGTGTTGCCTTAGTATCCCCGTCATAGATAAGCTGGTAAAAAAGTTGTCAAGCGTGACATTTCCCAAGAGCGGATTAATTCCAAGATAAGTAAACAAAGACGAGGCACTAATGTCAAATTCGAAGTATCCAGTTAAAATGGTCCGGCAGTTTCAAATTTGCAGTATAAAACATTTTGACGACCACTAAAGCACATATTTTTATTCCGTAGCGATTCGGTTTTTGGGCATATAAATTTTGAAAGGACTCTTACCTCGAAATGCTTTGAGTTTTTCGTTAATCGTGGTGAGTGCTGACATATTGTAATGTTGGTATAAATTGGATACAAACTCATCGTAAATTTCCCGAATTGTTGCTAATTTATCGACTTGTACTCTTTCCAGTCTGGTAGCTTTATCGTCGAAACGAATATGTTTTAACATAAGCTAAAATCGTATCCGGTTCATAGTAAGTCTGAATATGCCCATAGTCACTCCAATATGTATGGAGAAAAGAAGCTTTGCCATATTTATGAAGCTTTATTTTTATGCCTTATATCTCTTTTAGGTCCAGGTAAATAAGTGACAATATTTTCAGAGCGTGTTCGAACATTTTGTGCTGATACAGGATATTTTTGCCACCTGGTAGTTCCATCTTTACCGATAAGACAGGGTATTCTTGCAGCTTGTTCGACTAATATTTCTTCAAGAATAGATGAGTTTTGTTCAAACTCCGTTACCCAATCTATACCCTCAATAGTTTCTATGATATGGTCATATATCAAACTCCTCTGGTTCTGCTTGTTATTTAGTTAAAAGCTTCCCTATAAAGCCGCAACAGCCATTCTTGTTTCCTCTCGTAATTAAGTATAAACGTATACCTAAAATATAATATAAATCAGTACTGTAAACCAAAAATCAAACAAATTATTCTTATCTCAAAATGTAACAGCAACTATAACGTCGGCTTGTGGGACCAAATCGTATATAATATTCAAACTTCCTATTAAATGATACACACTGTATATTTGCTAAATTACGACTGAATAGACATAGGTACATTTGAAAGGTACCGTGAAGTTTAGATTGAAATAAAAATAAGCGGGTCTTAAACCGCGAAAATTTTAATCAGTCGGTGCGAGAGACATAACGTTATCACCCGAGAGTTAAAAATCTAAAGATTAATTAAATAAAAAACAAAAAAAAGTGGAAATCACCTCTAAACAGTGGAGCATTCTCTATTCTAAACCATAAATATAGCTACAGCAGAAGAAAAATGAGAAGAAGAAGAACTTTTGTACACTTACCTTTAAAAGTACTTGCATTATATTCTTATATTTTACGTTATAAAAAGTTTTATAGTTACTATTGTTTTAAAATTCTTGAGTAGTAGCTCCCGCTAAATTACAAATACAGATAAGAGGCTGGCCTATTTTAAAGTAATACTATTAGAAATCTAAAAGGTAACAAGAATTTTACCTTTCCATATATACGAAGTTTTATCGGGTGCTATTGCTGATAGAAAGAAAGCGATTCCGTAAGATTAAAAATTGACCTAACGAAACTATAAAATGAACTGTAAAGCCTGATACCATATTAAGGTAATGTTTTAAGTACCAATTATTGTTGATGTGTAAAAAGAAATACGAGTACATGAGAAAAAACTGGTTTTTAAATGTTATCTGTGGTATAATTACCTTAAAATATTTTTGTTGAACATTATTTTTATGAACGTTCATCCATAGTGCCAATAAAACAGTGTTGTGCTCTAACAGTGTTGGCTTATTATTTTTATTTTTTATTATAATTAAGAAATATCGAAAAGGAACATCTTCTGATTATAAAAAATATATTTTTTTTATATGCTATAGACATTAATTAATAATTTGACACAGTTTAAAAAATAATATAAAATGATTACAAAATCAAGAAAAAAATTGAGGGAAAATATAGGCTGCTATGACATTCTTAATAATAATTTAATTATCAACTCTATAACCAAGCAAACCCCAAAAACTCCAATCTGTTTTTAATTTTTTACGTATTTTAAACACGGTTTAACCCTTTTGGAAACACCATGTATATATATATATATATATATATATATATATATATATATATATATATATATATGTACATATATATATATATATATATATATATATATATATATGTACATATATATATATATATATATAAATATATATATGTATATATATATATATATATATATATATATATATATATATATATATATATATATATATATATATATTGTTATGATATGTAAAATCGAGCAAAATATTGGTTTGTTTAAAAATATTTCAAAGTTCAAAAACATTAAAATAATTCAGATAAGTAGGATAATATCCAACAAACATTTCGGAGAAGGAAAGTTATTAAATCCTTGGATTTCCTGTACTAAACAAAGTGTAAGCTTTGCATTTATTTCTTTGTTATACTTGAGTGACCCGCATAAGTTTAAGTGAAAGCCACAGACAATTGAACGGGGTTTTTCAAAATACATTAATGCAGTGATTAAAGACAATAGAAGGGATTATAGAAAGTGGTTTTTGTTAGTTTTTAAGAATTATAGAAAAATATTTGTAAATAAGTTTTAGGAAATCTTATAATTATAGGTAAAAATTTGTTTGTTATCGAAATGAAAAAATGGGGGAATTGTGACGAGTTTTGATTGGCGGAGATTGAAAGGTAGGTAGGAATGAAAGTGTAGCTAGATTTAGGAGAGAGAAAAGAAGCAGTTGGTTTTCCAAATCTGTAAGAGGAACAGTGATTGTTCTCTGGCGGTTCCTGAAATGTAGCAAGCAGTAGTGTTGAATGTTAGTGAGTTTTTGTGGAGTTAGTGTATCTGACAGCAGCTGAAGCAGCAAAATATTGTAAGTCATATTTCTCTACTTATATTCCAAGAGTCACTGTTCAGGCCAACGAGAGATTCAGTTTATCGTAAAGAGAAGATATTCCAAGAGTCATTTTTCACTCGGGCCAACGAGAGATTCAGTTTATCGAGAGGAGAAAGGCTATCATAATTTGAATGATTTTTGCTTTTGAAGGAGATCATTAAGGACGAAATACTTGCAACAATCTGTTGTAAGATTGCTGATTACATAGGGAGCGGTTGAGAGGAGATAATACAGTCTACAAGGAACAAGGATTTGGACCACTCATCATCAGAGAGAGATATTTTTGTTTTCTGCAGTTTTTTTCTTTTTTTTCTTTTATTGATAACACAATTTTTACTCGTAATTTAGAAAGGATATAAATATTTTGATTAGGAGAGTTAGAATAGTTTGGGATTTTGAGTTTTCAATTAATATTGTTTGTACCATAAATTTTGATTGTTCACGTACGGAGAACAAAATTTTGAGAATCCTTATATGAGATTTGTTTATTGAAAACTTTTGAGTGTGAATTATTTCATTATTTTTATTTCAATATATAGTGTTAGATCATATGTGTTTTTTATTATTCCGGTATTCTCTGGACCTTACCTTTCACATGTAATAGCATAGATATTGAAGCACGAATTTAACCCTGAGATACAAGAATTAAAAATTGTGATAGAGTCATAATCATATCATTTAAATAATTTTAATTAATCAAAAAAATTAATTAGCTAATTATTGCTTGGCGCACCAAGACTCTAAATATCACAATAACTGGCTTCCAAAACGTGGGGCTTGAAAATATCGCAGCTTTACATTTGAAGGAAGGGAAAGAGATCTGGAATAAGTACAGGTGATCCAGAGATAAAAACATATAACATTGAGGGAATTTGAATTTGAAAGTATTTTGACAATTTTTCCAGGGAATATAAATTTGATTTATTGATTGATCGTAGTTAGTGGATATTTACTGCTATTGAATTATTTGATTTTATTTTCTTTACCAATCGTACATTTGATATTTATTTTGAATTATTTGAATTTTACTGATTGCATATTCGATATTTGTCGTGAAAATTTAATACATTTGGGGAGAAATATTGTCGTGTTCTGAAACATATAGAGTGTTGTAAAATTTCACATTTGGCGGGGACAAAAACAATAACAAAAAGTAACAACATGTCTGTCACAAGGAGACAAAGTAAAATGCAGGAAAGGAAGGAGGATAACAGAGAAGATGAAACAAGTTTGGAAGAAGTATCGGATAATGAAGGAAATGTGACAATAGTTGAGGAGAGAAAAGAACTATCAGGAATAGATAAAATATTACAACTAATGCAACTCCAGTCACAAAAAATGGATGAAACATCACTAAAAATGGATAGAAATCAACAAGAAACAAAACAAACAATAGAACTAAATAACAGAAATATAGAGCAGCGTTTGGAAAACTATGAACAGGAAATTAAAGGATGTGTTGAGGGGATAAAGAAAGAACTGATACAACAAATAGAAGAGATTAATGAAATTAAAAATAATATGAAAGAACAAGAAATGAGAATTAAAGATAATTTGGAGGGATTAGAAATAAAATTTGAAAATTCGCTACAAGAAGACAGGAAGGAAGTAGAAAGAAGATTAAAGCAAAATGAAAAACAAATGGCAGAAATTGAACTAAGAGGGGTAGAGAGAAAAGAAGTTATCATCCATGGAACAAGTGAGGCGAAAATACAATTTGGCGGGGATATTCGGAAAACACACCCAGTACCGTTTGTCAAAAATTTGAAAGCCAAATTACAACATATTAGATATTTTGACGATTGCAAAGAAACAATTAAAAACCATTTGAAAGAAGGAGCAGCGTTATGGTATGAAAGCAAGGAAGATGAGTTTGAAAATTGGACAGATTTTGAAAATAAATTTCTCAACTATTTCTGGGGGAAAAATAAACAGAGAGAAATCAACCAAGAGCTACAGAATGGAAAATATCACGAAAAAATGGGAATATCTGAAGAAAGATATGCTTTGCAGATATATAAAAATTCAAAATATCTAGAATACAAATATTCTACCGAACAGCTGGTAGAAATGATCAGCAGACATTTTGAGGAAACGTTGGAAGATCACGTGATTTTGAGAAACTATCAAGATATTGATAGTTTGTGCCAATTCCTTCAATTAAAAGAAGCAAAAAGAAAAGAAATGAGAAATAGAAGACAACATGACCAATATAATGGACCGGAAAGAAGGTATTCATAAATTATGACCAGAGAAACCGACATCCCAGATCAACAAACGAATATAGGCCGAGAAATTACAATAATTACAATAGACAACAAAATTACGATAACAGGAATGACACACAACAGAGAGCATATGAAAATCACAACAGGAATAGAGATGCACAAAATCCTCCGAATAGGAATACTAACGAACAAAGGGACGATAGAAATAACCAGAGCTTCCAACAACAAAATAGAAGGGAGATGAATCATGTAGCAATAGGAAACGACAGACAAATTTCTAATTCTAATCTAATATTTTTAGATGCATTTATAAAACATAAAGCGATTAAAATTGTGATTGATTCTGGATCGGAGATATCGCTAATCAATAAAAAACTAGTAAAAGAATTAAATTTGGACAGATTTGTGTATAAGATTCCTAGGGTTGATTTAGTGGGTGCAAACAATAAAAATTTGACGACAGTAAACGAAGGTTTGGGAGTACAGATAAGAGTGGGAAACAAATTCCATATTATGAAATGTGTGGTGATTGAAGATTTAAATCATGATATGATAGCGGGAATTGATGAATTGAGGAAAAAAGATATCACCATAAATTTTTCGGAAAATAAACTGGAAATCAGAGCAGAACCAGACAACACAGGAGAAGAAAAGCAAACAGATAGGAAAACAAATTCTGAAAGGATCAATGCACAGGAAAAACGCAAAGAAATCGATATGACTGTAGAGGATAAACCGAAAGTACAAGAACAAGATCTAACAGAAAAGAAAAGAGAAGGAAGAAAAAGAAGAAGAGTTCGAAAAGAAAGCAGGAAAATAAGATGGAGACCAGAGAAAAACAGGAAATAGAAGGTACAGAAGAATTGTTGGCAACCGACGATAAAACAGAATGGAAGCAGGAAGAAAAAGAAGGTATCATCAGAGAAATGAAAGGAATAGAAACATGGTGCTCGGAATACCAAAGGGAATTAGAGGATAAAAAGAAAACAGAAGAAAAAATGGCACTGATGGACGAGAATCCAGAATTTTGTGAAGAAGTATTATGAACAGTGAACACATGTGAACAAAAGGTGGATGAAAGAAAAATAAATTGTGAAAAAAACATGGAGAAGGAAATAGAGAAGATTTTAGGAAACCATGGAGATTTTGTTAATAAAGTAAATCAAGTGGTTAAAAATTATGAATTTTCTTTTAAGGGAAAATACTTGGAAAAATTTAAAACGAAAATATATCCAATCCCGTATAAAGACAGGCAATGTACGGGGTATTTTTAACATTCACGACATCTATCAATATCATGAATCGATTTTAATAACATAGTGAAATGATTTGATCCTAGAAAACTTTTGTCATTTTTAAAATTTAACAAAGAGTTTTCGGCAGATCAAATGGCGGGGATTTGTTATGATATGTAAAATCGAGCAAAATATTGGTTTGTTTAAAAATATTTCAAAGTTCAAAAACATTAAAATAATTCAGATAAGTAGGATAATATCCAACAAACATTTCGGAGAAGGAAAGTTATTAAATCCTTGGATTTCCTGTACTAAACAAAGTGTAAGCTTTGCATTTATTTCTTTGTTATACTTGAGTGACCCGCATAAGTTTAAGTGAAAGCCACAGACAATTGAACGGGGTTTTTCAAAATACATTAATGCAGTGATTAAAGACAATAGAAGGGATTATAGAAAGTGGTTTTTGTTAGTTTTTAAGAATTATAGAAAAATATTTGTAAATAAGTTTTAGAAAATCTTATAATTATAGGTAAAAATTTGTTTGTTATCGAAATGAAAAAATGGGGGAATTGTGACGAGTTTTGATTGGCGGAGATTGAAAGGTAGGTAGGAATGAAAGTGTAGCTAGATTTAGGAGAGAGAAAAGAAGCAGTTGGTTTTCCAAATCTGTAAGAGGAACAGTGATTGTTCTCTGGCGGTTCCTGAAATGTAGCAAGCAGTAGTGTTGAATGTTAGTGAGTTTTTGTGGAGTTAGTGTATCTGACAGCAGCTGAAGCAGCAAAATATTGTAAGTCATATTTCTCTACTTATATTCCAAGAGTCACTGTTCAGGCCAACGAGAGATTCAGTTTATCGTAAAGAGAAGATATTCCAAGAGTCATTTTTCACTCGGGCCAACGAGAGATTCAGTTTATCGAGAGGAGAAAGGCTATCATAATTTGAATGATTTTTGCTTTTGAAGGAGATCATTAAGGACGAAATACTTGCAACAATCTGTTGTAAGATTGCTGATTACATAGGGAGCGGTTGAGAGGAGATAATACAGTCTACAAGGAACAAGGATTTGGACCACTCATCATCAGAGAGAGATATTTTTGTTTTCTGCAGTTTTTTTCTTTTTTTTCTTTTATTGATAACACAATTTTTACTCGTAATTTAGAAAGGATATAAATATTTTGATTAGGAGAGTTAGAATAGTTTGGGATTTTGAGTTTTCAATTAATATTGTTTGTACCATAAATTTTGATTGTTCACGTACGGAGAACAAAATTTTGAGAATCCTTATATGAGATTTGTTTATTGAAAACTTTTGAGTGTGAATTATTTCATTATTTTTATTTCAATATATAGTGTTAGATCATATGTGTTTTTTATTATTCCGGTATTCTCTGGACCTTACCTTTCACATGTAATAGCATAGATATTGAAGCACGAATTTAACCCTGAGATACAAGAATTAAAAATTGTGATAGAGTCATAATCATATCATTTAAATAATTTTAATTAATCAAAAAAATTAATTAGCTAATTATTGCTTGGCGCACCAAGAATATAAATATCACAATAATATATATATATATATATATATATATATATATATATATATATATATATATATATATATATATATATATATATATATATATATATATACATATTGTTAAGCTATGTAAAATTGAACATAATATTGGTTTTCTTTTAATATATTTCAAAGTACAAAATAAAAGGTATTTCGAAGAAATGAAAGTCCATTATCCTGGATTACCTGTAGTAAACAAAATTTAAAGATATGCATAAATTATTTTCTTTGTAAAATATATTCGAGTGACGTGAGTGAGCTTAGTGAAATCGTGAACAATGCGAGCGAGTTTTCCAAATAGACTTATACGTCGATATACAGTGAATAAGACAATAGAATAGAAATATTTAGAAAATATAATTCTTCGTTAGTTCTTAAGAATTTGTAGAAACCGATTAGTATGTTAATAGTTTTTAGGAAATTTATAATTGTAGGTAAAACTGTTGTTTGTTATCTAAATGGTAGATGCGGATAAGTGTGACGAACGCTGATTGGAGGAGATGGAAAAAAAGTGGGATCGGTATGTAGGAATAAGAGTTAAAGAGAAAAAAGATAATCAGTTGTTTTTCCAAGGTTTCAAGGCGAACAGTCGTTGTTCGTCTGGTGGTTCTCCAGAGGTAGTAAGCAGTAGAAGTGAATGTTTTCTTGGAGTAAGTGTCTCTGACGGAAGCTGATCCAGTAAAATATTGTAAGTAATATTTTTCTACTTATATTCCAAGAGTCACTGGTCAGACCGGAACGAGAGATTCGGTTTATCGAGAGGAGAAGAGGCTAGCATCATTTGAACGATACGTGCATTTGAAGGAGATCATTAAAGACGATAGGCTCGCAATAGTTTGTTTTAAGATTGCTGATTACCTAGGGGACTGCTAAGAATAGATAGTGTAGACTACAAGGAACAAGGATTTGGACAACTCATCATCAGAGAGATAGTTTTACCATTCGTCAGTTTTTCTTTATTAACAACACATTTTTTAACAATTGCTTTAGAAAAGATAGGAATATTTTGATTAGGAGATCTAAAACAACAATTTTGATTTTAAATTTTAATTTATATTGTATATGCCATTAATTTTTGAAGGTTCACGTACGTAGAACAAAATTTTGATAATCATTATATGAGATATTTTTATTGAAGATATTTGAGTGTGAATTTTATTTCAATATAATATAATGTTGTATCATATATTTTTTTATTACTCCGGTATTCCTTGGACCTTACCTATTATATATATAGTAAAGCATAGATATTGAAGCACGAGTATAACCTTGAGATAAGAAAATTAAATAGTGTGATAGAATCATAATTATAATTTAAATAAGTTTAATTAATTAATTAATTAGCTAATTAATTTCTTGGCGCACCTTAGACTTTTATTATCACATTAATATATATATATATATATATATATATATATATATATATATATATATATATATATATATATATATATATATATTGTTATGATGTATTGTTTGTGAATGATGAGCAATGAGTATTTTTAATAATAATATATAGGGATTTTATCGCGGTTCTCAAAGAATTAGTTTGTAAGTACTTTTTTAAATTATCTTTATTATATCTATTATGAAACACACATATATATATCTAACCTAGAAAATGTAAATTTAAAATAAACTATCTTTAAATTGAAATTCTTATGAAACTAATTAAATTCTATAGACAATGTAAAATTTAAACAAACTATCTTCAAAATTGAAATTGTTATGACACTAACTAAATTATATTAACAAAATTTTGTACCTTTCTGTCACTGAATGCCAAAATGAACTGTTTTCCACTATATAGATTCTAATCACCACTCAATGTCTTCGTGCTTCGGTTATCCTTGTTTTTGTGAAATTACTTTTTCCAATTATCAGCTTCCACCAATTTAAAATATATTTTTTCTTAAGCATTTATAAACCACCAAGCAAACCAGCAAACAGCGTGTTTATATTTATTCTTCTTTTCAGTATACCAATATCCAATCACCAAATATATTATATAATTTTAATTTTCAATTAATACTTCTTGCATTATCCAATCACCATTTATACATTACATAATTTTTAATCTTTAATAATATTTTCTTTATACTGTTTCTTAATCTTCATTTAACTCACTATATTGAACAATTGGACCTTCTGTCTGACTATAATTGATCTGACTTCTATTTCATGCTAACTCTAATTAACTTTCATACTAAACTGGACTCATAGTAACTGTAACTCATAACTGATTGACTAACTGAATGGACATCTTGAATCCAAATCACCGGGTATTTATATCTTTTTCCATGTTCCAGAATCATCTGGTAAGAAATCCTATACGATTTTGTTCTATTTCTTCTATATGGATGTTCTCGAAAAAAGTATATGTTCGATCCACAGACATAACCATTATTCCAGAATGTTCCACCGTAAACAAAGGTCAAATTCTGCATTCTGGAGAATTTCTTAATTTTCTATTGATAATTTTGTTGACATTTAGGCTTTTCAGATCAGAATATACACTTAAATTAGTAACTAACACTCTAATTTAATAAAATACACATTTTAAACAACATATTAATATAACCCCACTTTATATTCCCAATTATTACCTAAAATGTCACTTGGAGAGTATGTATAGTTGGTTGCCTAGTCACATGTCTCACTTAAATATATATTTCATATATATAATATAGTAATTTTTAGTCTATATATATACATATATATACAGTGTGGAAACCACTTATGGAATAAAATTGTTTGTGTCCTTATTATAAAAAATAATAAAAAACTCTGGGACACGTTAACTTTTAAATTTAAATGTGCGCTTTTTAAACATAAATTTAAATGTACAGGGTGATCCACGCAAGTCTGGCATAGTCTATAATCTGTATTTTAAATGAAACACCATGTATATTTTTATGTTTTTAAAAGCTCCTTAACAACCTGATTTCAACGAACTATATTATGTAGGGTCAATTATGAATAATACAAGGTGAAATTTTAAAATTAAGTATAATTTTCTTCAAGACAATTAATTCATCGAATGCCCGAGGTAATTGATTGGATTACATTAAAATAAATGCTTAAAATGTTCTCCACCTTGTTTTTGGCAATAACACAGTCTCCTATAAAACTCGTCCCGAACTTTGTTTAAAGTTTGAGGTGAAATATTCCGTATTTCTGTAGTTGTCCTTTCTTTGAGGTCTTCAATGCTAGTTGGTTGTGTTGCATATACTTTGTTTTTGAGATAACCCCACAGAAAAAAATCCATAGCCGTAAGATCTGGCGACTTAGCTGGCCCAATAGTACCCCTTCATCTAATCCATTTATTGAAGAAGATTTCATTCAAGTAATTTCTCACCATTAAAGCATAATGGGGTGTTGCACTGTCCTGCTGAAACCAGACAGTTTCATGCGGTAAGGTCGGATCTATTGGATTGGAATACAAGTTAGCCAACTGAGGAAGAACATCGTCTCTTAGCATGCTTAAATATTTTTCTGCTGTCAAATTACCATCTACAACTATAGGACCAATAATATGATCTCCTATAATACCTGCCCAAACATTCAACTTTTGAGGATACTGAGTGTGTGTCTGACGCATCCAATGAGGATTCTCTGCTGACCAATATCTACGTTTTTGTCGGTTTACCTCTCTGTTGGTGTAAATGTTGATTCATCAGAAAAAAGTATTGTGCCAAGAGCTATTTCATTTGTGTTAATTTTATCCATCATTCTTTCGCAGAAATCCATTCTACGATCTGGATCGTCTTCTGTTAGCTCCTGCACAAAAGTCAATTTATATGGATGAAGTTTTTCTTCATGGAGACACCTTAGGACAGTTGTGTGACTCAAATTATTTTGACGTGCAATTTGACGTGAACTTGACGTTGGATTCTCTGCGACAATTAACAAAATATCCACTTTCACCTCACCTTCAATGAAGTTCGGTTTTCTTTTTAACGGTTTGACATGTCAAAGTTCTCTGATTTGTGCATTAATTTTAGACACAGTACCTTGTGCAATATTAGGCAACTGAGGATACATCTGATTAAATAAGTTTGCTGCTTCAACTTGACTTCTACAATACTCCCCGTAACCGATTATCATTAAAATCACAATTCGGTGAGTCTCAGTTAAATATTTCGTTTTTATTTCTGCAAGAAATTAGCTTGTAATTAGGAATTTATTATTTTAATATAAAATGTCAACACACCAATAACTGATTGATACCAATCCGTATTATTTACCGATTTAGTTTAATTAGCAGACTATCTAGACAGTTTTTACCTATTCATGACAAAAAATGTTAACATGGTTACTAAACAGAAATTTTCCCCAATATACTGACACTTTGAGTAGAAGTGTATTGTCTGTATTTAGCTAATTTAAAATAATACCATAACACGTGATAAATTATTAATTTCAAAATTTCACCTTGTATTATTCATTATAGACCCTACATGATATAGTTCGTTGAAATCAGTTTGTTAAGAATCTTTTAAAAACATAAAAATATACAGGGTGTTTCATTAAAAATAAGGATTATGGACTATGCCAGACTTGCGTGGATCACCCTGTACATTTAAATTTATGTTTTAAAAGCGCATTATTTTCTATAATAAGGACACAGACAATTTTATTCCATAAGTGGTTTCCACACTTCTTCTTCTTAACATGCCATACACCAAAGTGCGTAGGCGACTATCTCATTACTAGAATTTTGTTCTTGGCGGCGTGACACAGCTCGCCTGTATTGTGTATTCCTGTCCATTCTTTAATATTCCTTAACCAGGATAATTGTTTGCGGCCGGCTCCTCTCCTACCTTCGATCTTCCCTTGTAGGATTAACTGTGGTATTTCATATTTTGCTCCTCTCAATATGTGCCCAAGGTAACCAATCTTGCGTTTTTTAATTAATTCAAAGAGTTCTCTTTCCACGCCGGCTCTCTTAAGGACGTCATCGTTTCGAACTCTATCCACCCAAGGTATGCGCATCATTCTTCTCAATGACCACATTTCAAATGCTTCAAGTTTGTTGATAGATGTTTTTTTCAAAGTCCACGTTTCCATGCCATAAAGCAAGATGGACCAGATGTAGCACTTGACCATTCTGTAGCGTATTTCGAAATTTAGGTTTTGATTACATAGGAGCGGTCTGAATTTCACAAAAGCTTGTCTTGCCATGCCACACACTGTATATATATATATATATATATATATATATATATATATATATATATATATATATATATATATATATATATATATATATATGGCTTTAAAATAATTAACATTTTTTAATAAAGACTCATAAATTTCAGTTTTAGTACTTGTTTGGAGCTTTTTGTAGCTGTAGACTGTAGTAGCTTGCGTTATCCATGACGATTACACTACTTTCAGGAATATTTTTCAAAAGGAATTTTGAAACCAATTTTCAAAAAGTTCTGCACTGGTATCTTCATGATAGTCTAAGCTGAAGTCTTTGATATTCTTTGCAGATAAGAACAAACAGTTTCGAACCCACATATCTTTCGAACTGGCGTGAATTATTGTTATGCGTTTTCCTTTATTTAAAGATGCTTTCGTATGACGTTTTTTACTAAAATCGACCTTCTTTTACATAATATATCATGAGTATCAAACCATGTTTTATCCAGATATATGATAGATTTGTTTTCTAACCTATAATTTCAGAGAGATACTCAGTTCTTCAAGTGTTTAAAACTTATTTTAGAAAGGACTGTATGGAGAGTGGTATCTATATTTGTTTCTTCTTCCTATAACTTCAATTTAATTTATCTAACGTAGGAACTATCTGATTTTCGTAAAGAACTACTTATTGTTCTTCTTATAATATCTTATTGAGTACTGTCCAAATAATGAGACTAAAAATTACTACTTTTTTTCGTCCTGTCAATGGTTCTTCGCTTACAATAGCCTTTGTCGACGATATCGACGTTTTTGTAAGTAAATATGTTCTTTTCACAACATTCTGTTTGATTAGGCCCCTATCTATTAAAGTATGACACACATTTTTAACTATTTTTTTGCTTCCAATGACAAATGCTTTTGATTATGTTTAGTAGATCTCGAGCGATTATTTTTCCGTGGACGAAACATATTTGTTAAAAACAATCTTCACTAATAACACACAGTAATACACACAGTGGCAAGTAGAGATTTTTAATGACTGATTACATTAGCCGTACCTGATTCAACCCTGAGCGGTCAGGTAGAAATTTAAAACGTATTTGTCTATTAATAATGGCGATAATACCACTAATCCTTTAAGGACGGGAAAGTCAAAACGATATATTTTGAGACAAACTATACTAACCGCGGAAATCTTTCGCAACCTAATACATAAAAAACCTTATAAAATTTTTTTTATTTTTTTAAATTGTTTACTAAGCTGTAATTAAAACAAGCTACTTTTTCTCCTGGCTTTATGTTTCGATATATTGTACATCAGCGATATAATAGAAGTAATGTATTATATATGTTGTTTGACATCTTTATATGATTTTACAATTATTAGAACTGAAGAAGTGCAGAAATTACTGCACGAAACGTTATATATATATATATATATATATATATATATATATATATATATATATATATATATATATATATATATACACTCGCGATCATAAAATCCGGGTCACCTTGAAAATCACCGATATTTCATTTTTAACGAGCTTTATCGTAAATAATAATAACACAAATACAAACTAATGCATGTTACTGAGAATTGTTGCGGTTTCCTTTGTAACAAAGAATTCCAATAGTTCCGATTTCTCGTAAAGTGACACACTTCCCAAAATGAACGCTACCTGTAACTCCGCTTGTTTTAAATGTCTCGTTTGTACTTCGACTTTCCATTCAAATGCAACGGACAAACGTTTATTACTGCCACCATTAGTGTTTATTAGTGCCATTATTAGTGTTTATTTTTTGACAAAAATGCCTTTGACTGTTGTTGAAACGGCACAAATTGTTGCATTTGTGGAAGACGGTCACACTCAACGGCAAGTCGCAAGAACTGTTGGCGTAAGCCTTTCTACGATTCATCGAGTGCTTCAACGCTTTCAGGAGGCAACCTGGCTCTGGACGAAGAAGAACGACCAAGGCACTAGATGACCGTTTCCTTGTGTTTCAGGCTTTACGAAACCGGACCTCAACTGCGGTTATGCATCAAAATCGTCTAGAGGAAGTAGGAAATCGCAATTTTAGTGTTGCAACAGTCAGAAGAAGACTTCGTTCTTCTTGACTATCTTCTCGGGTAATGGCTAGAGGACCGCCACTTCGCAGGGTGCCTCGAGTTGCACGACTAGCTTTTGCTCGACAATACGCGCATTGGGGAATTAACGATTGTAGCAGTGTTATTCTCAGATGAATCCCGTTTCTGCCTAACTGGATCCGATGGACGTGGAAGAGTTTGGAGGAGAACCGGTGAATGATTTTCACAAGCTTGCATTTCTCCAAGAACGCCATTTGGTGAAGGCTCGGTTATGGCTTGGAGAGGTATATCTTCCGACTTCCACTCAGAATTACCCTTCATCGAAAATGGGTCCCTAACTGCACGAAGGTACATTACGGAGATTCCGGAAGAACATGTTATGCCCAACATGGCAGGGCTTGGAAAAAACGCCGTTTTTATGCAGGACAACGTGCGACCGCACGTTGCCAGGATCAGTATGTAATACTTGGACGAAGTTGGAATTACGAGGGTACCATCGAACATCTCTGGGACTATTTGAAAAACGTATTCAAACCCATACACCTCCTCCTAACAACGCACAGGAGCTTAAGGATCTGTTAGTGAGAGAGTGGAATAACATACCACAACATATAATCCGGAGAAAAATTAAGAGTATGCCCCGTCGTCTGCAAGAGGTTATTAGAGCAAGGGGAGGCAATACACGATATTGGTCATTGAAATTTCACTGATTTTTTACCACATTCTGTATTTTCCATTTTTTTTTTCCTATATCTGTTTTATCAACAATTTGATTTGTTTTCTGTTTTTTTTTTAATAAAAACAATAAAAACCCATTTTTTTTTCTTTCAAAACAAACATTGATGACAAATAAAAAATACATTAGCCAAAAAAAAGGTTATTACTGCACCAGAGGCAAAAATATTTAAGAAACTTGAAATTTTCAAGATGACCCGGATTTTATGATCGCGAGTGTATATATATATATATATATATATATATATATATATATATATATATATATATATATATATATATATATATATATTTATATGTATACATCTAGCGGTTAATGAAAGCTCCGTTCTAAAACGGTATTATACTAACTCCAGGCGAATATACACCGTGTATATTATTATCTGGGTAGCGCTTTATGTGGACTCCGACCAACACGTCGGATTAAGTGGACTCCGTAATAGGTTAAAACACTTTTGGGATCCGTGTACATTTCTTTGCGTACACAACTAAACTCCTCCGATGTTGCCAATAATTTGATTAGTCGTAGATTTTTAAATTTTACAGCAGGTACGTTTTGGATCTTCAAATTTATTTAAATATCAATTAATTTAGTCATCGAGAAATTTCACAAATACGTACTTGGTTATTGTAGTTAAATATTTTATGGTAGTAATTTATATTACTTGCTTTAATTATAGATAAACTTAAATTAGTGTCTATTATAAACTTTGAAAAGGCAAGGGTCCATTTTTATGTACTAGTATGTTTTTTAATGCATTGGCACTGAAACATTTATTATATTATAAATGTACGTTCCGATGTTTCGATTGCTACAGTTTATGACGAATAAAATATTTGTTTCATGAAGTAGTAAAATTTGAATTATAACAATTTATAAATCATTCTTAAAATTCCAATTTTTTACTGTCTAATTTCAGTATTTCGATTTTTAAATGTAGGGAATTCAATATCTTATATACTATATTTTAGATACACATAAACACATAGATACACTTATGGCAGATACTAAAAGAAGAAATATTTCGGTACCTTAGTGTAACCTGATTCTCGGCAACATATCTATTACAATTACATATAATGTTCGGTCTTATTGTTTTAAATGCTTTGTGATTGTACAAGCTATCGTTATTTCAACTTTAAATAATTGTGTTTTTGTATCTTTCACTGTCAGGCATATCAAAATTTAATATTTAATTTAGAAGTAAATGTATATATAATATTCTTTTTTTTGTCATTTGGTTTAAACATAGATCACTTATATTCTTCTTGCTTATTTATTTTTATTCGTAATACTTATTAACGTACTTAATAACGTACCCGTTTTTGCAAAAAGCAACAACGGGTACAAAAGATATCGGGTATCAGGGGTGGTATTTGTCAATCTAAATGCCACTTACGACATATTAAATTAGAGGACATTTCTCCAAAACTGTATGAAATCGCCTTAGATAAAAACATCACGTGTTTTATCCGCGTATATCTACAGAACAGAAAATTTTTCGTATCATTCAATGGTAAGATGAAGAACGCAGATGAATGGTCTCGCTTGGGGTAGCGTAATGGCACCTACACTGTATTACATTTACACAAATGATTAACCGATACCAGTAGATACTAGGACTTTCATGTAGACGATACATTGCACAACCAAAACTTTTGTTGCTGAAGTGAAAAAAAATCTAAATGATGCCTTAAATATAATAAAAATAAACTACGAATTAATTTTAAGCCAAACCCCGAAAAATTTTAGGAGCGCTCCTTTAATTTGTCTAAGACAGGCGCTTTCACAAAACTGAATATCTAATCTAATATAAATCTAATATAATCTATAATCAAATAAAAATACCTTTTTTTTAAACGCATCTACCACGCAGAGGCATTAGCGTATTTAGATTAATGTTACACTTGATACAAATAGTGTATATATATTAGTTTACAATTAATAATAATAATATGTATGTGTATTACAATGTATGTTTTAAATCTTATGAAGAAGTTGACAGTCTTTAAGATGAGAAATTATTCTTTGGGTATCTGTATTTTCTTCTAGGGCAGTTGGGTATGCTATATTTGAGTCGTTCACTGTTATATTTAGGACACTGTATTAAAAAATGTTTTACTAAACATTTAAAAATATACTAAAAATAGCCATGAGTAAGTCGTGTCTGGCCGATACGGAGACGGGTGTCATCAGGTGCCACCAATCACGCACCTCGATGTGCATTGCCCTTCCTTCTGGAACTTATAATTAAATTTAATTGGTTGAGAAATGAAAAAGTTTCATATAAAAGTTAATTTATCTTTAAATATGGGACATTTTCGGATCTCAAGTCAGTATGGTTTTACCCGTCTAGGGTAGCTCCCTAGAGCACTTTGCTCGAAGGGCTCTGCGAATTTTCTAAGACTCTGAAGCTGAGTTTTTCTTCTTAGAAAACCTGTGTTTTATTTCTACAAAAGTAAATAAACCATAAAGGCATTGTCTTTTTCAAGACAATGCCACAATAAGGGCGTACCGGCTAACTACGCAATATTGCAACATATTGCGCAATAGTTTGAGACATTAATAAACATGGAAACTTGCACCAAGATGCTATCGACTTTTCATACGTTTATTAATTACACCGAAGACGATACGGGTAAGCATCACATGCTCTCTTCTGTCTTTTACTTTTGGTTTCCAAAGATATGGATGTTTGTTAACTTCGTATAGCCTTAATGGAGTGTTGTTCCAAGTTTGTTGCCATTTTTGAATTATTTTTTGTTTTAAGTATGGTTTTAAATCGTTTTGTACCATTATGTTACTTTCTTCGGACATCAGGTTAGTTGGTGCGTTTTTAGCTAGTTTATCTACAACTTCGTTACCTTCAATTCTGACATGAGAAGGCACCCATAAAAAATGAACTTGGATGTTCTTATTTGAAATGTTTTTAAGTTATTTTTTAATAAGAAGTAGAAGGGGGTTGTCTTTTTAGAATTGCGAATAATTCAGCCGAAAAGATGGTTGTAATTGACGACAATTTGAAACTAACTGAGATAGGTTTGTTAGACTGATGTCGATAGCTGGAATAGATATTGTCCGTGGCGCAGGGTTGCGGATTGAGGAGGTATCATAAGTTTTTGGAAATTGAAAATTTAATTTGGATAAGTATGAGCGTATACGAAAGTAAAAAGGATGATCAATTTGATGTGTTTGAAAATTTATTTGTAAATCGATCAGCAAAAACGTTATGCAGAACTGGATTATTTCGGTTTCATGACACCGCTGCTGCATATGTTAGGCTTATCGGAAAATATGAATTTTACTACAACGAAATATAAACAATTTATGAAAATTTGATGATTTGAAGGAAAAAAATGTCAAATTAGGCTAGAGCAATAACTGAAACAAAAGAATCAAGTGGAAATAATGTCGAATTAATTTGAAAAATTATAATACCAACATAAAAACAAAAATAAAAGAGGCTCTTTGAGAAAGAAAAATAGACACACTTTATTAAAAGAGGTAAAAGTAAAATGCTAAGAAAAAATGCTTATATAAAATGAAGACCTAAAAGTCCGCCGGAGGGTTTGAAACAGATGTGAAAGAGGTCAAAAACCAAATCAAAGAATTGATTAAGATCAAGTACATCCCTAGAGAAGAATGAATAACATATCTCAGATAAATAAACGGAACAACAGAAACTGAGTATACACTTGTAACTCCAGAAATATCATTAAATTAATTAACGCAAATCGTACGAACTGAAATACAAGAATTCATCACACAGTTAAAAAATAGAACCCCCACGAAAAAAATACAGTAGAGTATAACTACTTTTGTACTCTAGCATTATGGTAAGAAGTTAAAAATATAAATACCTACATAATTATATTACCGAAAAGTTAATAAAAACTTCTGTTCGTTAGCGGCAAGAGAAAGCGTATATCAGAATGTATTATGAAAAATTTTGTTAATAATACAGTATACAATATAATATAATGACAAGAATACTTTTATATCTTTCCTTATGGCATATTTTTAAAACAAAGCTTCTATACTGGCATTGTATTACTTTTTCTCTCTACAGTAAAATGCTGAGGTGAGCGTCACGGAACTAGCGCCACAAGATGGCGTCGTGAAGGGTAGCTTCATAGAATAGCGGCTCTTGGCATCGATTCACTACTCTTGATCAATTCGTTTTTAGTCATCATATATTTACTCTAAAAATAACTAACAAAATATAGACATTAAATGAGAAGTAAAAATTAAAAGAATAATATGTCACTAAAAGACTTGATTTGTAACGATTATCAAAATTTAATAAAAGTCATAAATGTCATCCGGTTAATAACAACATTAAATCGTCTGTCAATAAAAAATGTGAAGAACAATTGGACAACACATAGTTTGGATTTAGAGGTGGATTGGGAACAAAAGAGGAATTGTGCGCAATGGTGGTACTATTACAAAAATGAAGAGATTATAATGAAAGCGTATTCTTATCTAATATAGATTTTCAAAAGTATTTGACACAGTTCAACCTGGTAAGCCCATACATGCATTAAAACACATAAACCTAGATACCAAGATATTAATTTAATAAAAAATCTACTAAAATCAAACAGCGGTCATGCGGGTGAAAGATGAGACAAATCAAGCAGAAATTCAAAAAGGAGTCAGCCAGAGATGTTTGTTGTGATGTGAAATGTCACCACAATTATTTAATGTGTACTCCCAACTACTATTTTAGGAGACACTATGGGAAAGAAGTAAGGAATGGAGTGAGCATCATTAATAACAAAAAATTTGCATACTAAACCCCAATTATGACAGAAAATATATGTAGATGATTTACAAATTCTTATATAAATCATTAACAGATAAAGCAAAAAGATAGGACTAAACTAAACAGATAAAAGTCAATGTTTACAAATAAGAAATTGAGTATGGTTATTAGATTGAGATCGTCGAATGTTATGTATGGTTGCAACTGCTCTATGGGGTAGAAGCTTGGACCCTGAAAGCCAAATCTGTAAACAAATTAAAGGCATTCGAAATGTGGCTATATAGGCGTATTCTTAAAATTCCTTGGACTGTAAAAGTCTCAAACGAATTGTCTATCTGGACATCGTATCTGGGCCACATAGTTCAAAACGATAAATACTCTTTTCTACGCGTCATCATGCAAGGAAGAGTAGAGGGAAGAAAAGTCTTGGGAAGAAGGACAAAATCTTTAAATCTCAAAAAGAATATCTAAAGTCAAATTTAACACGATTTCAAGCCTTGTAGTGAAATTTTGTTTCTTATTACAATACCGGATCCTGGAAAATTTTAAATACATTAAATTAAATCTCTCGTAAATTATAAAGCCTATTCTTAGATTAAAATAACAGACTTCTTAGTATTATGATATGTAGTATTGTGATAATGTATAGGTGTCAGTATTCTTTTAAAAGAGATTTATAGATTGGTATATAAATTTCACGGTCATGTTTCATACGGTTTTATCTTTCATACAAACATTAAAAACCTTAAAAAGTTTCATTTTACATACAATTAGCACGTTGGCTCTGAAAATGACCTATAAATATGCATTGTTAAAAATCGTATAGATTTATCAATTTAAAATGTTCTTTGTCGTCTTGATTATTTATCTCAATTCGTTCCTAATTAAGCACATGTTGTCCACAAGGTACCTCTCTCATTTTTTAATTACTACTTTTTTTTACCTTTTTGCCATAGTTTTCCTCATTTTCTTTATTCATATCGATTTCACTCATAACGAATATTGGGTACTTTATTGTTTCATGAAACTTTCTCCTTATATGTCCGTATCATACAAGTTGTCTAGTTATTATAGCGTATATAATGTCGTATGTTAATTCCATTTTATTTAACAACAAAATACTAAAAACTTTGTTTTCAAAACTTTCACCAAATTAATTGTATCTTATCACTACAGCTGTTTCGGCAGAGTGCCTTTCTCAAGTCTCAAGTTTCTCGAATCCATCAATCATCTATTGTATTTCTTATCAAGATTTTGAAGCAGCTGTATTCCATTAGTCCATTTTTGTTGCTTTTTGTCACTGTTTCTTTTTTTTTCTTTATTGTCATCATTACGTAGCGCTACAACACTGAGTGGGTCTTCGCTAACTACAACTTTTTTCCAAGTTGATCGATTTTCCACGAATCTTCAATGAAATGTTAATTTTCTAAGATATGATTGGATGTTTTCTCTCCATTGTATACTGAGACACCCAAGTGGCATTCTTCTGTGCTAAGTTTCTTCCATACCAGTTTTACAAGTTTGACATCTTGGCGTCTATGCATGTGTCCGATCTACCTTAAGCGATTTATTTTCCTGAACAATATCGGTATAAGAGCTTTCTTTATTCAGTATATGTTCTTATTCTATACGGATTGGTCAGCGATATGATAATGAGGTTAAAACATTTTTTTTATTATTTTTCTTTCATATATTCGTAGTTCTTTCCTATTTTGTCCATGATTCGCATACATGTATTAAAATAGGTCTAAAGTTTGAATTATGCTCTGTGATTCTTTAGTGGCATTATTGAAGTTATATTTCTATAGGCACGGTCGGCGTTGGAAATTTGCACGGGAGTGAATCTGTGAAACCATTACATATGTAAGATAATGAGTAAGAGAGAGACATAAGATATATTTTCTCTCTCTTCCTACCTCGGGAATAAAAATGTTCCTTTTGTATATATATTTAATATTATAAATATATTATATTATATTATATAATGTTATATACTTATATAATATAATATATATTAATATTATTATTTATGTGATATGTTTTGTATTATTTATTAAATGTTCATAATTATTTTAGGCTTTTGCATTTCAAAATAATCACTGTATGACAGACAACTGTCAATTTTGAAATCCGTTAGTATCATGTCTAATTGGCAAATCTTTTACGTGTTTGGTTCATACGCTGGTGTACGTGAGTTCGAATCCCAATATGAATTTCCTTTTTTATTTTTGAAATATTTAAAAACCTCACGTTAATGTTATTAAATATATGTAATATACGCAAAAATGCTAAATTTTAAAATTAAATGAAAATTTACAACATAATCCGAGTTGTTGGTTTTTTATTTTTATCTTCGTATAGTAAGTTATGTATATTGGCAGTTTTAAATACTTATGAATATTGCATTTTAATTTGTATTGTATTATTATATTGAATTATGTTGCAGTGTATTGTATTGTAATTTTTATATTAATAACAAAATAAACAATGCATTTTACTGCAGAGTATGCGTAAAAAAATTTTTTTGCATTCAACTCCTTTTATACATATATGAAAATAAAAATATATATTTTCATTAAAATATTGATACAATCCTTCATTTACTATACTCCTATTACAGGTCAAATGTTTATATACAGCAAACGATGCACCATATACCTATATACCTAATTATTTTTCTCTTTCTGCTCTCTCTTACCTATAGCATTAAATATGTAATGATTGTGCAGATTGACTCCCATATAAATTTGTAACGGCGAACGCGTGTATAGAAGTATAACTTCTACCGGCAGTCCCACTGGACTGCCACACCCGTTTTTTTTATTAACCACGATTATTTATCTAAGATATTTAAAGTGTTCCATATTTTCAAAATTAGTAGTTATTAACTTTAATATTTTATCGAGATTTATTGAATTGGTCTCTTTTGTTGATTCGCCTGTATTTGGTTTTCATTTCGTTGATTTTAAGTGAAACATTTTTCGTGCTGTCTTCACTTTATTGAAGTTTTTGGACGGGAGAGTTTCTTATTAGAGTTATGAGATATATATCATTAGCATATGCTAGGAGTGCTTTGTCCCTTGGGCCGTTAATGGAGTACTTCTTAAATAGGCGTTATTTCTATTTTAGTAAGCTGTTCATTAATTTTTTAACTATTTGAATTGAGAATCTGTATTTTATTCGACTGTTTTATAACACAGAGTTTCTTGGAACATATTTTCATCTTTGGTTTCCCGTATCATTATTACAGGGATTTTGCTGGATATCGACATAGTGAACCCGGTGGTATGTACATGATGTTTTCATAACCAACGTTCAAAAATTTTTCTTACTGTAAATTCATGATTATTTTACTAGGGAATATATTGTTGTTCAATAATAATAAAGTTCAGGCAATAACTCCTATATTCTCGGTATATAACTCGGTAATGATAATTCTGCTCCCCGATACCAGGTAGCAGTCCCGAAAACATTAAAACTGCTACACTCATGCTTCTCATTATCCAACAATTAGCCAGTTCAGAACTATACGCATTATTATGGTACTGATATTGCTGCTGCTCCTCATAAGTGAATAGAATATGCAAGGAAGGTTTTGACAATTTAATAGGATTTTGTATGTTAGAATATCTGAGAAAGTAAAGAATATCTATTTGCTATCCGGATTTAATCCATAAATTAAATAATAAAATGCTATAAAATAATGCTAGTAGCAGCAAAAAAAGCGGTCTAATAGTCACTAATGAGAAAATCAAATAAATGTTCTTTAACATACAAAAGAGAGGATCTAGATTAGGGCATAACGGAACAATAAAGCCATATAATTTTGAAAGATTGCAGCGTCTTAGATATCGTAGGTAACGTTGTTACATAAGAAATAAAAGGAAATATTCAGGTAGCTAACTGATGTATATGTATATATAACCCTCTTTTAAATCCAGAAGTCTAATTCGAATCCATAAAATTAGGGTATATAAAATAGTGAGCAAACCAGTGCTAATATGTGGAGACGTGACGAGAACGTATTAATTAGACCAGGATTGCTAGAAAAGCCATCAGAGGTATTTTCCGACTTACAGAGGTCCGAGTACTAACCAATACCGAACAGAACTAATTCCAAGATCAAACACAATATAAAGATAGCAACGTCGTACAAGAAACTAAATCTCAGTACTAAAGTTGCGCTGGCTTTATCCAAAGACTATAATAACTGCATTTCCAAGTTAAATTGGGAGGATGCCCCAAGAGAAAAAATGTCCTTAGGACTTCCACAAATGAAGGGGGAGGTAACATATGGTCAGATTTAGGAATAATGAGACTATCTACCGACCCATCATATTTATCAACACCTGCTATCCTACCAACAATCAATACTTATCTGTTGTGGACTATCAAATCAATTACATATAATCAAACGAACTAGGCTTAAAAAAATTATCCTAGAAAAGGCACTTCAGAAATATTGACATAAATTTTAAAAACGCCATTTACGTGGCTGTATTTTCAAAAAGGCAATAGAATCTTGTTGCGTTCTGACTATACGATGACGATGATCTTTATATAGAAAATATAGAAAATAAAAGCAAGAGAACTATAATTATGAAACGACAAGATTACGAAATGAAAAGATTATATAAATCCCTTATATTTACACAGACTGGTTTACAAAAGGTAACCGAATGAGCATAAAAACACAGCTGTTTTAAAAACTTAATATTATTAGACGAATTTAGGATCAATTTCACTCAAAATATGATATGCTAAAATATGATATGACAGAAAAAAAGGCAATGACTTTTACAGCTGATTGCCACATAAATATCAATGTAAATATGATAATTGAAATATGAAACCCAAATATGATGATTTTGCCACAGCATATGAATATTGTCTCGTACCAATATAGCAATTTGTTGTCACATTTTAACCTGTTTATTTCCTTATTATCCATATATGAGTTGTAAACCGATATTACAAGCTCATTTACTTTTCACAAAGAGACTATATAAGTACAGTTATTACTAAACAAATCTGACTCAAAATATCGTCTATAAGTAACAGTATGCAAAATTTAAATTTTTATGGAGTTCAAAGTAAAAGCCTTCACGAAATTTGAAGTTACAATAAGACCACCGCAATCGAGCGTACTCTTACTCTGGATAATGAATAATTATTTAATCGGTTAATTCTTCAATCACCCGTTCAATATGATGTTTGTCAAATCGGTCCTTTTTAGGACCAACTATTCTACTTATGTCTATAAATAGTAAGGACATATCTATAGATACACACACTCTACTTTACTTAAGCTTATCAGACATATACGCTTAACACAAATGTGACGTATTTCTACTGCAGGAAGCAAATAGAGGGCCAAACCTAGGGTATTTGGTATTAAGCTAATCGCTGAAAATAACGAAATAAACATAATAAATGCCGGCAAAGAAGCAAAGAAAAACTTAAAATAAGAGAGGACAAAATCAGTCAGCTGAGGAAACCTTTCAACGATGTTGAGTTTGGATCCACTATCCACGTATATTATGAACAATATTACGGCTCCTGACTGAGGATCTAAACACAAAACTAATTATAAAATTTGGACAAAAAAATACAACAGTGGCTAATATCCAAAGTCTGTAGACAAGCAAAGTAAAGACAAAGTTGTTGCCTTGCTTAAACCTGACAAAAACCCCAACGACCACAAAAGCTATCGGCCAATATATCTATTTATTTTTTCACCTATACACAATACTTCTGCATATGATCCTTAATATAAACCGATAATAGAAGAAAAACTTAAATTTAAAGATAAAAGTGGCTATATATGACAGGGTAGATCATGTTCGTCACACATACTAAATCTTGCCCAACACAACGAAGACGGATATAAAAAATATCAGACATGAGGAGTGGTATTTGTCAATCTAAATTCTGCTTACGACACCTTAAATTAAAGGACATTTCTCCAAAATCTATGTGATATCCCCTTAGGTAATAGAACAACAGAAGATTTTCCGTATCACTCAATGGTAAGAAAAGATGAAGATTGAAAACGTAGAAGAACGGTCTCCTTTGGGGTACCGTAATGGCACCTACACTGTATAACATTTACACAACCCATAACAGTAAATACTAGGACTTTTATTATGTAGACGATACATCTATTGTTGCAGAACCACAAACTTTGTTGCTGAAGTGGAGAAAGATCTAAATTATATCTTAAACACAATAAAAATAGATTATAAATTAATTTTAAGCCAAACCCTGGAAAAAGTCAGGTGTGCTCCTTCAATGTCCCTAACAGAGACGCTTTCACAAATTTGAACATATACCTGAACCAATAGTGTCATGAAATCATTAAACACACTTTTTAATTTACAGAACTTTGTTTAAAACTAAATGGCAAACTAGAACCAGAAAAATGCTATTCTCCGCGAACTTGTCAGCTAAAAACGGGAAGCACATCCTTTCACTCTTAAAACGTAGACGCTTAAACTCTATGCTTCTGCTGCCAAATATACCTAGCTTGTATGGGTGACATCAATACATACTTGACACGTAGATTTAGCTATAAATTAGTCAGCCAAATTAAGCGGATATTAAGACTCTCATCCATACATAAGCTCTACAATATCGTAGTTATCAATCCACCCAATATCCGAAGATAAGTAGCTAGAGAACAAAAGAAACAAAGTCTAGATTCGTAACATTCACTCCTCGAATAACAACCCATTTTATGACTAGAATCGAGGAAAAACTGGCTAGATCAACACATCTGCAAGATATACAAAAAAAATAAGCTGCTTCTCGCCATCTGAACCCTCAAAAGGAACTTCCTTATGGTAGTTATCTTCCTTAAATCTGCCAGGAAGACTCTTGCCTGCAAACAGCGGTTAACCTGTGTGAATCTGGGGTGATAAAAGATTCATTACACTTTCTTCGTTGACTTTGCCATTCAAATCGCTCTTTTCTGAAGGGACAAGGTTTATTTATTTAAACTCAACATGTAAAGTACAGTCAGTAAGCTATTACTTATAAAGATCATTGCAAATTTAACACTAGCTTCACTTATATTGACTACATATTACCCCTAAATAGGAGATAAAACATTCAGAAGTATCTAATATGGGTGAAGTGGTCTAATTCTTGTTAGATAAATTAAGCATTCTTCCCTTTTTTGTGCACTACTATCCATTTTTACACAAAAATATCTATTTAAGCAAATAAATATTTATTTTGAGATAACCTTCTATCCAGAATTATATGTAGTACACAGATAAAACCAGAAATAAAATAATAAAAATCTGTATACAAGATATCATAAAACATTGGATGAAATAAAAAAAGTTCTTACTTATCGAATTCTTAAATAAAACGTATGAAGACATACTCACGTTAACAAAATACATTAGGAAATTTCCGCATATGAAAAAAATCCAATTTGGTAACGAAATCCTTTTGTATCTATAAAGCTATTTTTAGAAAAGCACGTACCTACCAAAAACAGGTAGTTAATAGTATACATATCTGTTACACACTGTAATGCGTATGAACGATAACAAAAATAAGGAGTCCATATCAACCGTTCAGACTATACGCGAGAAGTATACAGCTTAATGGCAGAGTTGCCAAACTATCAGAGCTTACTTAAACCGATATACCTATGGTTCCAATATACAGTGAAAAAGATCTGAACGACCCCTATAAGATATACACGTGAACTATGCAATATACATTCATGATACAGGGGTACTTAAGGGCTCCACAAAATTTTTAAAAATTATGAAACTATACATGTTGACGAATCGACAGAGCCAATATTATGGAATGGTCAAGTGAGCTCCGTATATCGGTGTCCAGTTGACCACGGAGCTCACTTGAACCTGAATTTTAACATGGGCGGAGTCCACTTTATGCCGTAGATATATATATATATATATATATATATATATATATATATATATATATATATATATATATATATTATATATATTATTATATATATATATATATATATATATATATATATATATATATATATATATATATATATATATTAAACCTACATAAAGCTATGATTAATGCTATCAAAAGAATTATTATTAAACTCAACAGTCTTCCGGGTTGAACCGTGTCGATTATCGTTCCGCTGAGCTTTCGACATATTCGTTGATGACTTCTTTAGGGCTTCCGAGGTAGCAGTCTCTCGAGCCCCTAGACACTACTACACTGATCATTAACCAATGCATTACTGCTACTACGAAACAGAGGACGGTTTATTCATACTTGAATGTATTAGTAAGTGATCAGCGTAGTAGTGTCTGGGAGCTCGGGAGACTAAGACCTCGGAAGTCCTGAAGAAGACATCAACGATAATGTCGAAAGCTCGGAGCAAAGATAATCGACGCAGTTCAACCCGGAATACTGTTGAGTTTATTATTAACGCTTGTAATAATATTAATCTTAGCTCTAGATTTAATTGTACTAACCGCGGAAATTTTTACTTATTTTATTTATCTGACTCCTAAAATTTAATAAAATTTCTTTGACGTTGTTTCGCTGTAATTCAATATATAATAACACTTTATAAAAAGTTATACGATCCCATAATATTTTATTGCCACTCTAGCTGGTCCCTACGTAAAAGAAAAATAGATTATCTCGAATAAAATTACTTACATAAACTTTTCTTTTATTACAAAGAAAGTTGTGGTTTAGTAAAAAATATAATCGTTTTTATTTTGAAGCAAATCTACAAAACATTTCTCTTGTATACATTTGATTAAATTGGTCACTTAATACGTTTCGGGTAAAATAAATAAAAAACAAAAAAAATTAAGCAAAACTCGATTTCATTTATTAGCATACACTTTTTCCATGATGACATATTGATTCTACTATGTTTGTAATAATTCTCATATTTTTACTATACTTTTTACTTTTTCATTTGCGATACTCGTAATCTCTTAGCAATTTCTTTCGTTAAACGCACCATAGACAGATTTGTGTGCTTTCGGTTTTCTAGCGTCTCAACTGCAAGTAGAAATCAATGTTATGAGTAATACTGAACCGTAAGTTACTATCTCTTAAGTCGCAGCATATTATCATGAACGTATAGTTTCCGGCACGTAGCGTTTTCAGTCCAGCAATCGCACTGCACGTTCACATTTTCATACATAGAACATTTCAGTTTGGTTCGGTGAAGATATGATCGCGCTTTTCTCGACAAAAATTATGTGCAATTGTTCTTCTTCGATGAAGCAAGAAAAACTGTAGTAAAAAGAAGGTTTGAAGTACATCAAATGATAAGAGAAAGGAAAAAGAAAGGTGAATACTGGACATTATACAAAGAATTAATTGATGACGATGAAAAATATTATTGATATTTTAGAATAAATAGGATTAAGTTTGAATATATTTTAAATTTACCGAAGACATACATATCAAACCAAAGAGTTTTAAAAAAGAAGAGGTATCACTTCCGTGCAAAAGTCCTAATTGTTTATCACTTCCGTGATTAATTGTCACAAAGCAATAAAAACACATGCGTAAATGACAAATAAATATTCTGTATCAAAATCAAACAAATACCTAAATAAACGAGGAGAAAACGACGGGCCCCTACTTCACATTATCCGTACCAACAGACTTCGACTCGTTCTGTAGCCGTCGGCATCCGTAAAATATTGGTTTCGAATATACTGAACGGAAACCTTAGGTGTCTGATACGATACGTTCCGGACAATGTGAGTTGTTCATATTTAAAACCTTTTAAATTATATTTTTCGGAAACTAAACGCTACGTGCTGGAAACGCAAAGTGCATGATAATATGCCACAACCTTAAAGGTCCGAAAAATATAATTTAAATGGTTTTAAATATGAACAACTCACACTGTCCGGAACGTATCGTATCAGACACCTAACGTTTCCGTTCATTATATTCGAAAACAATATTTTACTGATGCCGATGGCTATGTAACGATTCGTAAACGGTTGGTATGGGTAATGTGAATTAGATGTCCGTTGTTTTCTTCTCGTTGTTTATTTAGGTATTTGTTTGATTTTGATACAGAATATTTAAAAAATAATTTTCGAGGCTATTTTGTCATTTATGCATATGTTTTTATTGCTTTATGACAATTAATCACGGAAGTGATAAACAATTAGGACTTTTGTACGGAAGTGATACCTCTTCTTTTTAAAAATAATTGGTTTGATATGTATTGCTTCGTTAAATGTAAAATTTTGTTTTTTAACTGAAGGTGTAAGTAAATTTAAAACATATTCAAACTGAATCCTATTCATTCTAAAATATCCATAATAATTTCCATCGTCATCAATTAATTCTTTGTCCAGTATTCACCCTCCTTCTTCCTTTTTCTTAGCATTGGATGTACTCTAAACCTTCTTTTTACTACAGTTTTTCTTTCTTCATCGTTAAGTAGAAAAGCAATTGCACATAAGTTTTATCGAGAAAAGCGACATCATATCTTCACCGAACCAAATTGAAACGTTCTATGTATGAAAATGTGAACGCGCAGTCCGATTGCTGGACCGGAAACGCTACGTGCCGGAAACTATACGTGCATGATAATATGCCGCGACCTTTACACATTAACTATCTCTCTGGCACATTAACGAAGTATTTATTTAGATTTTTAGGCTTTGGAAGAGAAAATATTTGAGCTGAGTTAGTTTTATTTCGAAGATCGTCTATTAAGGACCAAGGTTCACTTGCAACATTTTATAGCTTCACAGACGATTCTGTTAGTAAATATTTTTAGTTGTTTTGATAAGTTTTAGATATTGTCTCCTGGAGATATATTCAGTGACAAAGACATTAGTAGTAAATGTGTTGATGTACAGTAGTGAACGCATATTCTTGGCTGATATGCGGATATCCTTGGTAGTCCAGGGTTTGTGATGTTTGAACTTAAGTGTAATTAAAGAAAATGCTTTATTGAAAATACAGACAAGCTTATCAATAAAATCACTGAAATTATAGTCCACGTCCACAGAGGGAAAGTGCCACCCAGAAGTCAACCACAAATTTTGGAATTTACGAAAGTTCTAAGCTGAAAAAATCCTACCTAAACGTTTTGTTTTCGAGGATTGTTATTTAAGAGTGTTAAACTTAGTATATACTACTTCATGTTCAAAAAGTCCTGCATTAATAATTGTAGAACATACATCAAAGGCTGAGAAATCTAAGACAATATAATCAATTATGGTAGATGTTGTTTTAGTAATTCTTGTAGGAGAATTAACGTGCATTGTGAAACCATTCGATTCGAGTATATTGACCAAGGATACTTGGGTAGCACAAGCAACAGCGTAATTAATATTCAAGTCACCGCATAAAATCTGCTTTTATTGGGCAGATCGTCTAACAAATGTAAAAGGTTCTGAAAAAATAGTTCAGTGGAGGAGTCAGGTGATACAGTATAAATACAAAGAATGTATAGATTAACGGAAGAATTCCTGGTTACAAAAGGCTTGCGACAGGGATGCTGTATCTCACCAACCTTATTCAAGATATATGTTGCAGCGGCATTGGAAAGATGGAAAAGAAAGGTACATAGGATGGGTATAGAGCTTAGCAATGAATGTATATATACACTCCAGTTTGCTAATGACCAGGTAGTGCTAGCGACCGACAGGGAAGACATGCAGTACATGCTAAGAAAACTGATAGAAGAATATAACGACTGGGGAATGAATGTCAATACAACAAAAACCAAATATCTTTGTATTGGAAACGAGTCAGATAACATAGACCTCGAAAACGGACAACATATTTTCTGTTGTCAGAGCTATGACTACTTGGGTGTTGCCTTTGACAATACAGGAACTGATACACGGGAAATATATATGAGACCATGATTAAAACTACTCTTCTTTATGGCGCTGAAACATGGAGAATTAGTGAAAAGAACAAAAAGCTAATAGAAGCAGTAGAGATGGATGCAATGAGAAGATCTTTAGGTATTTCCAGACGAGACCGAATCAGAAATGATGTAATAAAACAACGTATGGGAATAGAAGGAAATATAACTCAAGATATAGAGAAGAAACAATTAAGGTGGTATGGGCATGTTCAACGGATGCCAGCATCAAGACTCCCCAAAAAAGTAATAGAATGGCAACCGATAGGTCGACGGAAAAGAGGAAGACCCAGATTAGAATGGCAACACGGCGTAAACAAGTCCATGAGCGAAAGAAATTTAACAACTGCGAAGATAGGAAGAGATGGTGTTTAGGTATCGGACAACGTCGAAAGACGTTCTAAACCGATGTATATATATATATATGTATAGATTAATATTCTTGTTACTAAAGATTAAACTAATGAAAACTCAAAAAATAATTCATTCAACAGATAGTCATATATTTTGTTATAGGAGAGAAATCATTATTTGTAGAAAGAATTAGGGTGCCCCCATGGGCTGATCTTGGACGATTATACCTAGCAATTTTAGTATATTTTTCTACAAAAAAAGCTCGTTAACTTCAAGCTGTCACCACGGGGGAACAATTAAGGGTCTAACCACCTTCTGATATCCCCGGGTGCTCTGTAGAGGGCTTCGGAGTAAACGTCGGGAGCTCCTCTACTTAAGTCCATTTTCAAGTTATGGACGTAAATATTTCGGTGTCTTGCCTTGAAAAAGGCAAGATATTTCTTACATGACAATTTCTTTGTCGAAATAAAACACCAAGTTAAGTTGAAACAATTCTCAGCCACAGAGTATGGAAAATAAATGCAGGAAACAGAGGCCCGAGAGCACTAAGCTCTCGAAGAGCCCGTGAAGGACTAACTTGGCTGACCTGAAAATCGCCAATATTTATATGCGCGGTTCGAGCGATAAATAGGGATTTCCAGGTCAAAAGCCAATGGGAAAATTCGAGGCGGGGCGATGCGCATCGAAATGCGTACTAGTACATAGACTATGGCATTCGATGTCAAAGCCAGTGTTCGGTAACCGCAACTATCGGGGGAAATCCTAATTTCTCTATAAACAAAAATATTTCATGTATTTTATATCTTATAGAACGAATATTAATCAGAACCATGCTAAAGTTGTCATAATTATAATAATTTGAGATTTCTAGTCCCACAGAACACGTCATAATATTATTTAAAAATTTCGTTTTGTAAAGGCAACGAAATAGTAGTTGCTTGATTTTTGTAGGTGAATAATTCTTTTCGAAGTGAGAAAGGACCTAAAAGCAGCAAAATCAGCTTCCATCTCGGTTTTACCAATTCCATAGGCATCGTTAAATTCTAGATGGATTTTTCGTAGATCTTCAGTCTTAGTGGAAAGTCCTTCGGAAGCCAAAAAGAGTTTAACGCTTGTGTTGGTGAATCCTTCATCTGAGCTGAAGATATCGATATTCGCTTTCAAGATATCTGGTTTTCTTAATCTTGCTAGAAGATATCGACTGTTCAAGTTATTGCTCAATCTAACTCTTGGCGAAATTAAAGGATCCAGATTTATCGATGGTTCTAAAGTATTCTTCTTAATGAAGTTATTATGAAAATGGAAAGCATTCTTCGATTTGCAAATTTCGATAGCCTGCTTGTCTGTGACTATTTTTGTATTTTTCATTTTACTTTTGTTGTTGCTTAAAATGGTATTTAGATTTTTCAAGCTAACGGAGCTTCTGATGTTCTTGGGACTCATATTTGACCCAGATGAAGGCATTGGTTCGGAATATGAAGATTCTGTAGACCATTTAGTGTTTACGCAGGTGGCCAAATTTCCTTACTAAATAATAAGTCAATAAAGGTTTTAGATTTTATGCCTATTTTGAATGAGGAACCACTCGCTGTGTCGGAATCTTGAAGGAGGGCATAACATCTAATATATTTCTTGATAACCAGCTTCTCTTTAATAAAGTGAACAACTTGTATAGGGATGTAAATTGGGGTTAAGTTGGTAACAACTAGATAGTGGCATTTATCTTCTGTAATTTATGGCTTTTTCTCTATTCATCCGAAATGTTGAAGGACTTCAGTTTGGGTACCTGAGGTGACATAAAATGTATTTTTCTTCAATACTTTTGTTTTCATTTGTATAGTAGATCATTTGTTGGTAAGATTAAGTTGTTTGGAAAGGAAACATACATTATCTAGTGTTAAAAAAATCAATTATTAGTGTCGTCATTATGACAATAAAACTGAAAATCGGAATTATGAGTGAGAATGTAAATATGTCGACAACTAAGTACATGTTTGTATTCTGGACAGGTAGTTCCTATTCGCAAAAAATGACATTGATGAAGTTAGTTTTAGCCATATAGATAAAAAAAAAATAAATATAAGGTTGAATGCTCGAATAAATGAACTTTGATCAGATAAAAGGCATATATCGAGCACAGTTTAATTAAATCTTGCCCAAGTACTTTCGATCCCTAGATCATCTTCAGGGGCATCTGAAATAAGCCAAGAAACGTTTTTTTATAACCAAAGAAATTGATTAACTTCGATAAAAACTCGAAGTTTTATGGTTGAAAAAAGGTTTTTTATATGATTAACGTTTATAGACTTACTTCGTCAATTGTGGCCTATCCGGCAAGAACAAGATGTCATAAACATATAATTGTACATTACACTACACTACAAATAGACAAACAAACACTTTAAAATAATTCAAGGAAGGCTACATTGCTTGAAGAAGTCGGAGACAGAATGGCTCCTGATCTAACGGAAATGTTGGGGTGACATGTGACAAATGACAACTTGGATGAGCAGTCACAATCATAGATATGTGATCTGCACCTTTTACAATTCTATGAAACTAAGTATTGACCAAAAGTCCAACTGACACTACTGTAGGAGGTCACTGATGAAATATAAAATTATATAGAATATTTTTAAGTAGATTGAATAATCCAGATCTCACACTCAAACATGTCTGTAATAATTAAGGTGTTAGTTTGAGAGCAACTGAAATAGACGAAAAGTAAGAATGCAAGAAGCGGACTAAACAATATGTTAAACAGTGGGTGGTTGACTACAATAAAATGGTCTACCGAGCACTATCTGTAATATAGAAAGGAAGAGATATGACTATGTAATTAAAATACTAATAGTTGAAAATCAAAATGGAAAGCAAAATATATAAATGGGGTGTAATCCAAGTAGTTCAGTTGAACCCACAGTCAATGGTATAACTATAAAATTACTATGGACGTGCTCAGTGCAGGAAGTCTAAACAGTCGAGCTGGGTCCCCCACGAGGTGAAGCTGTAATAAAGTTTTTAAAAATAGGTTTAAATTTAGTACAATTTAAATTAATTTGAGTATTAAGACAGTGAGAGTTTTCATTTGTTTCCCTTGTAATTTCCAAATCTTCCAATAAATCCAACTCCATATAGTTTTTCTTTCTACTAATGTCATGTAAGATAGATGAACCAGTGTTGATGTTAAAATTGTGTTTACTGGATAATAAGTGTTGACCAAAACTTGAAGAGTTTGGTCTTTTCAAATGTTCTGAAACTCTAGTGGATAACTTTCTAATGGTTCTACCTACATAAGAGGCATCACAATCATCACATTTTAATTTGTAAATACCACTTTTGTCAAGTGTGTTCATCCTATCTTTGGTGTTGATTAAGAAGGAACCTAAGGTGTTGTGTGACTTGAAGGAAATTTTGATGTTATCGATTGTAGAAGTAAAAAGTTTAGATATTTTATTGGAAATGCTGCTAATGTAGGTGAAGGAGAAATATCTGGTGTTATTTGAAGCAGTAGGTTGAAGAAAACATTGTGATGAATATGCAAGCTTTTCTGCAATTTTTAGTTTAGCTCTATTTAGAAGCTTATAGATAATGTTAGGATCATAACCATTATTGAAAGCAATTTGTCTAAGAGTGTTAAGTTCTGAATTAAAATTATCATTAGAAAGTGGAAATTTGAGTAACCTATGAATGTAACTGTTGAAAGCAGCCATTTTATGTTGGGTTGGATGATTAGATGTATCATGTATAACATGATCTGTTTGGGTAGGTTTTCTGTAAATATTGTACTCTAAAGAATCTTTATTACGGGAAATAGTCATATCCAAGAAGTTCAACTTTTTATCAGATTCTGGTTCCAGAGTAAAAGAGATGTTGGGATGGAGGTTATTAAGATCATCCAGAATCTGTAAAGCATCATCTTGGGTTCCCTGTATGAGAGCTATACAATCATCAACATACCTTGACCAAAAAACTATTTTGTTGTTGTTGTTAACAAACTTCTGTTCTAAGCTGTCTAAGAAAATGTCAGCCAGAAAAGGTGATAGTGGAGATCCCATTGCTAAACCTGTTGGTTGTTTGTATATTTTTTGATTGAATTGAAAGAAGTCCTGATCCAGACAGAATTTAAGTATAGTTAAGATAGCATCTTTGTCTTTTGCTGATATGTTGCAATTGTCTAGAAGATTGTGTACTAAAGGTAATGTTTCATCTCTTGGTACAGAAGTAAACAGATTGGAAACATCAAAAGAAACTAAATAAAAACCCTCTTCTATCCTAATGTTATTTAACCGTTCTATTAGATCTAAAGAATTTTTTATGGAGAACTTAGGTTTAAAATTAGTGATAGACTGAATTGTGTTGTAAATAAACTCTGATAAAATAGAAACTGGAGTATTACAAAAACTTACTACCGGCCTTATGGGACAATTGTGTTTATGGATTTTAGGAAGTCCATATAACCTAGGTGTTATAGGATTAGATACAATTAACTTTCTGTTGTTATATTTAGTAATAGTATCATTAAACAATTTGACCATTGCTTTTGTTTTATTAATAAAGGTGTTAAGTGGATTTTTTTCCAAAACTACAAAACTGTTATCTGAAAGAAAAGATTCTACTTTCTCTATGTATTGAGTTTGTTCTAAGATTACAACACAATTACCCTTATCAGCCTTGCTGAGTACAAGAGAATCTCTATCAATTTTTTGTTTAATTGATTTTAGCAAATCCTTTTGTTTTTTAAAATTATGGTGATTTCTATGAAAATTGCGTTTGTACTTACATTGTTGTTGTTGAAGTAAGCTAATGCAAGAGTTTCTCAAATATTGTTTAGTATCAACATTGTTAGTCATACCTTCTATTAGAGTGTCCAGCTCTACCGCAAATCCTCCCAGCACTGAGTCACTTAACCTAAAATTCTGACAAGAAAACTTAAGGCCTAATCCTAAAAAATACAGTTCATCCTCTGAAAAGTTAGTGTTACTTAGATTTAAGACTCTAGGATGAAATTGATGATCTGAAAACTTATGCAAAAGTGTTGAGGTGCTTCTCTGTTGTTTTTGCAAAATCAAACGGTTTAATTTGTTGGTAAGATTTCTCTTCTTGGTGGATTGTAAGCGAGAGACCTCATCTTCTATGTTGTTAAAGGAGTCGTTGACTAGAAACCAAGGATGTTGTTGCAAAATTTGATCATAAGTAATTTTAAGATTGACGTTAATATGGTGAAGTTTGGTATAGTGCTTCTTAAGTTCTCTTTTCAGGATCTTTTTCTCCAAAATCTGTTTTTCTTTTTTTTTTCTCAAAAAAAAAAAAAAAATGTACCCGATAAAGAAAAACAGATTTTGGAGAAAAAGATCCTGAAAAGAGAACTTAAGAAGCACTATACCAAACTTCACCATATTAACGTCAATCTTAAAATTACTTATGATCAAATTTTGCAACAACATCCTTGGTTTCTAGTCAACGACTCCTTTAACAACATAGAAGATGAGGTCTCTCGCTTACAATCCACCAAGAAGAGAAATCTTACCAACAAATTAAACCGTTTGATTTTGCAAAAACAACAGAGAAGCACCTCAACACTTTTGCATAAGTTTTCAGATCATCAATTTCATCCTAGAGTCTTAAATCTAAGTAACACTAACTTTTCAGAGGATGAACTGTATTTTTTAGGATTAGGCCTTAAGTTTTCTTGTCAGAATTTTAGGTTAAGTGACTCAGTGCTGGGAGGATTTGCGGTAGAGCTGGACACTCTAATAGAAGGTATGACTAACAATGTTGATACTAAACAATATTTGAGAAACTCTTGCATTAGCTTACTTCAACAACAACAATGTAAGTACAAACGCAATTTTCATAGAAATCACCATAATTTTAAAAAACAAAAGGATTTGCTAAAATCAATTAAACAAAAAATTGATAGAGATTCTCTTGTACTCAGCAAGGCTGATAAGGGTAATTGTGTTGTAATCTTAGAACAAACTCAATACATAGAGAAAGTAGAATCTTTTCTTTCAGATAACAGTTTTGTAGTTTTGGAAAAAAATCCACTTAACACCTTTATTAATAAAACAAAAGCAATGGTCAAATTGTTTAATGATACTATTACTAAATATAACAACAGAAAGTTAATTGTATCTAATCCTATAACACCTAGGTTATATGGACTTCCTAAAATCCATAAACACAATTGTCCCATAAGGCCGGTAGTAAGTTTTTGTAATACTCCAGTTTCTATTTTATCAGAGTTTATTTACAACACAATTCAGTCTATCACTAATTTTAAACCTAAGTTCTCCATAAAAAATTCTTTAGATCTAATAGAACGGTTAAATAACATTAGGATAGAAGAGGGTTTTTATTTAGTTTCTTTTGATGTTTCCAATCTGTTTACTTCTGTACCAAGAGATGAAACATTACCTTTAGTACACAATCTTCTAGACAATTGCAACATATCAGCAAAAGACAAAGATGCTATCTTAACTATACTTAAATTCTGTCTGGATCAGGACTTCTTTCAATTCAATCAAAAAATATACAAACAACCAACAGGTTTAGCAATGGGATCTCCACTATCACCTTTTCTGGCTGACATTTTCTTAGACAGCTTAGAACAGAAGTTTGTTAACAACAACAACAAAATAGTTTTTTGGTCAAGGTATGTTGATGATTGTATAGCTCTCATACAGGGAACCCAAGATGATGCTTTACAGATTCTGGATGATCTTAATAACCTCCATCCCAACATCTCTTTTACTCTGGAACCAGAATCTGATAAAAAGTTGAACTTCTTGGATATGACTATTTCCCGTAATAAAGATTCTTTAGAGTACAATATTTACAGAAAACCTACCCAAACAGATCATGTTATACATGATACATCTAATCATCCAACCCAACATAAAATGGCTGCTTTCAACAGTTACATTCATAGGTTACTCAAATTTCCACTTTCTAATGATAATTTTAATTCAGAACTTAACACTCTTAAACAAATTGCTTTCAATAATGGTTATGATCCTAACATTATCTATAAGCTTCTAAATAGAGCTAAACTAAAAATTGCAGAAAAGCTTGCATATTCATCACAATGTTTTCTTCAACCTACTGCTTCAAATAACACCAGATATTTCTCCTTCACCTACATTAGCAGCATTTCCAATAAAATATCTAAACTTTTTACTTCTACAATCGATAACATCAAAATTTCCTTCAAGTCACACAACACCTTAGGTTCCTTCTTAATCAACACCAAAGATAGGATGAACACACTTGACAAAAGTGGTATTTACAAATTAAAATGTGATGATTGTGATGCCTCTTATGTAGGTAGAACCATTAGAAAGTTATCCACTAGAGTTTCAGAACATTTGAAAAGACCAAACTCTTCAAGTTTTGGTCAACACTTATTATCCAGTAAACACAATTTTAACATCAACACTGGTTCATCTATCTTACATGACATTAGTAGAAAGAAAAACTATATGGAGTTGGATTTATTGGAAGATTTGGAAATTACAAGGGAAACAAATGAAAACTCTCACTGTCTTAATACTCAAATTAATTTAAATTGTACTAAATTTAAACCTATTTTTAAAAACTTTATTACAGCTTCACCTCGTGGGGGACCCAGCTCGACTGTTTAGACTTCCTGCACTGAGCACGTCCATAGTAATTTTATAGTTATACCATTGACTGTGGGTTCAACTGAACTACTTGGATTACACCCCATTTATATATTTTGCTTTCCATTTTGATTTTCAACTATTAGTATTTTAATTACATAGTCATATCTCTTCCTTTCTATATTACAGATAGTGCTCGGTAGACCATTTTATTGTAGTCAACCACCCACTGTTTAACATATTGTTTAGTCCGCTTCTTGCATTCTTACTTTTCGTCTATTTCAGTTGCTCTCAAACTAACACCTTAATTATTACAGACATGTTTGAGTGTGAGATCTGGATTATTCAATCTACTTAAAAATATTCTATATAATTTTATATTTCATCAGTGACCTCCTACAGTAGTGTCAGTTGGACTTTTGGTCAATACTTAGTTTCATAGAATTGTAAAAGGTGCAGATCACATATCTATGATTGTGACTGCTCATCCAAGTTGTCATTTGTCACATGTCACCCCAACATTTCCGTTAGATCAGGAGCCATTCTGTCTCCGACTTCTTCAAGCAATGTAGCCTTCCTTGAATTATTTTAAAGTGTTTGTTTGTCTATTTGTAGTGTAGTGTAATGTACAATTATATGTTTATGACATCTTGTTCTTGCCGGATAGGCCACAATTGACGAAGTAAGTCTATAAACGTTAATCATATAAAAAACCTTTTTTCAACCATAAAACTTCGAGTTTTTATCGAAGTTAATCAATTTCTTTGGTTATAAAAAAACGTTTCTTGGCTTATTTCAGATGCCCCTGAAGATGATCTAGGGATCGAAAGTACTTGGGCAAGATTTAATTAAACTGTGCTCGATATATGCCTTTTATCTGATCAAAGTTCATATAGATAAAAGTTCTTTTTCTATTACCTTATGCGAGAAGGTAAGAAATACATTGGATATTAGGAGTTTTTTACTTGGAGCAATTAGTCTACGGACTTGAATTTGTATATTTTTTACAGTAACTAAACTTCCATTGCCTAAAACAAAAAACATCTACGATTGTTGGTGATTTTTAATAAAAAACGAATAAGTTTTAGATTAACTATAGAGTTTATAACTAACAAGTATTCTTCTAATTTGACATTATTTAGAAAATTAAAAATTATTGCTTGTTGTTTGGATGGACAGGTGGTTCTTGTTGTTTACTGGCTGCAGCTGATTAAGATAAAGATGGTTGTGAAGTAGATTGATATAATTCATCGTTATTCTCAGTAACATCAAATTCCATTTTTAATTACCATTTAATTCTCCTTATTGCAGAGCTTTTCTGTTTCATATTTTTGTAATTGAATTTGATGACAAAGAGTAGTATTGATAAATGGCTGGTATAATTCCTGTTGTTTGTTTCTGAGATATTGTTATTACGGATTACTTTATTAATAATAAAATATGTACTTACAGTTCTTGTTTCTTTAATGCACAATGCACTTACACTACAACTTTGTATGTTAGCGTAATATTGTTTATACTTCACGAACCTAAACAAAAAATTTAAATCAATATAAAAAGATAATATTGTTATGTAATTATTCTCTTTATCAGCAACCTTCAATATTATAGGATTTTTCACATATGATTCCAGTGTCACCTGCTAGCTATTTCTAAAACGGATGTTTTTATATATAAGCTACTACAGTAGCCTTTAATGGACGTTGACCAAGTCATCACTTTATGGCCCCCCACAAAATAATTAAACTCTCCGAGATATCAGAAAACTGATCACCGGCATCCTTTGGAGATCGGTAAACTCATCACCGCAGATAGGTAAACTTATCACCAGCATTTTTGCCCCAAATCACTCGTTTATAATGAGGAAGATTTTTGCCCCAAATCACTGGTTTATAATAAGGAAGTTTGCCTTTTTTTCTTACAATTCTTATTTACTTGGTAATATACCAAATTCAGAAATTATTTTAAGCTAATTGCTTTAAAATTTAACTGATATATTCAATTACATCAAGTGTCTTCCAGTAAGTGGCCTATTAGACGTATATACCAATCAAAACGGATTTAAAATCTTAAAACTCAGCTGCATAGATTTTTAAGAGTGAACATATTAATAAAAATGTTTGTGACCATGTATTATTTTCGGTTATATCTTAAATAGTCCCTAACTTAGTAATTAGAATTTATGATCTTAAGTGAGTTTTTGTAGTTAAGTGAATTAGAATAAAGTTAGTTAAAATGGTTTAAAAACCACTATATAAATGTCCTTTCTAGAACTTCTACTGGTACTGAACAAAATATTCTTGCAACAGTATGGCATAACATCAAACAGACCCACAACGGACATTACCCGAACTTAAAGCTGACATAGGGAAAATTTGGAATAAAATTATCCCTGAGCAATGTAGATATTTAATAGAGTCAATGCTTACTCGAAATCGAGCTATGTCATAAAGTCTAAAGGCGGCTACAGATACAACTGCAAGCTTGTCCAGCATGCTTGTTAAATCTTTTTGTACAAGTATGCACAATTTGCCTTTGGCACCACACATACAAGCATGCTTGTACGAAATCCCGAATAAAACAGCGTGCGGTGTGGTGTAAACAATGGTTGATAAAAAGAAAAACCTATTCTCACATTAGCTTACTAGACTTAGACTAGACTTAGACTTAGACCTAGACACTATAAAGTGTGGGCTCATAAAGTTCATCTGCACCCATTACAGAGTGGTCCGCATCTGTAACATTTTTCTTTTCTCTTCTATAATTAATCCATAAGGAGTTTATTTTTTAACAACTGCATCCTTGTCGGCATTAACGTTAATGAACCTAGATTTTTCTAATAATATTTTGTATGCTGCATGCCTCTTTGCTTTGTTATGATAATTTTTGGATTTAACGTGCCAAAGACATAGCTGATTTTGGTATTCTTGAATGAACTCTTCCAATAATTCACGGTTAACCTTTTTGAGATCACTAGTCATGACGAAAATTACTTAAATGCTACCGTACAAAGCAACACACCGGACGTGAACTTGTTCAAGCTTGAAAATCTTGGGTATGCATAAGCATGCATAATTAAGATCCCTTCAATCCTTAAGCATCTTGTACAATCACAAAGCTTGCACCAGATTTCCCTACAGACACTCATGCGTGCTTGTACAAAAAGATTGAACAAGCATGCTGGACAAGCTTGCATGTGTGTCTGTAGCCGCCTTTAGGGTGAAACTACTCCGCGCTGTTTTAATTATAAACATTTAAACATAAATAAACATGTTTTTATTATTAATTAGTTTTGTTAGACTAAATCAGTCGCCTAGATTCAAAACCCGACAAGTCACAATTTTTTCAAAACCTTTTTTATTAGATATAAGAATCTAAAATACATAAACCTACAAGTCCACAATACATTTTTATCAAGCAAATCCTGCCATATCTGATAATTATCGGCTCCCAAAAATGTACCGACAGGTCCGTTTTCGTTTTAAATGCAAAAGCCGACACTTCCAATCCGCCAATCCGTAGTATTTTACTCGCCACCTGATTTCGGTTGACAACGTGTTAGCCAAGCAGATCAGTTTAGTTTATGCTTTTAAGTAAGTTGTTTGCAGTGCGTGTAATAAATTGCTAAAATAATGGAATTATTGGCAACTTTAAATACTGTTGGACAGTTTATTAATGTAAAACAGTGTGATGTGACAAAGGCTCGAAAAAGAGCGAAGGTCGAAAGAAGAAGAGAAAAGGCAAAACATGCAAGGTATAACCTATACTATTACAATAAATTAGTACATTATTTGTGATGAAATAATTATTTTTAGGTATGCTGCCAAAACATTTCCTGTGTACCCCACTTGCGGCCATAAGGGAAAGCCATATCAACCATTTCAATGTACATCTCATCTGTCCATGAACGATGTAAGAGACTTTCATTCAGCTTTTTATCAAAATAAGGATAAAAGGGGACAAGACATATTCATTTTACGCCACATTGACTCACATATCCCGGTAAGACAAAGGAAACGAACAGCCAACAAAAATAAACCAAAATCTTATATTTTGTCCTACAAATTGAAGAGAAGTGACAGCCTAATTGTTCCTGTATGTCGAACAGATTTCCAAGGTATTCTGGGAATTAAAAAAGATAGAATTTGAAACATTATGAAAAACTACAAGACGCATTCGCTTATTCCTACCGAAAGAAGGGGCGGAGATCGAATTTGACAAAAAAACGAAGGTAAAAAACAATCTATAAAAAAAAATTCATCGAGTCCCTAAAATGTGCGGAATTTCATTATTGCCGTTCAAAAACATTCAACAGAATTTATTAGCCTGCTGAATTAAGTATCTTAAAATTATGGAGAATATACAATGACAAAATGGCCAAAAACGAAGACTTTAAAGTCAAAGAATGTTTCTTTGGAGATTATTTTAACAAAAATTTTAACGTTGGCTTTGGAACTCCGAAGACAGATTTGTGTTCAACTTGTTTACAGTACAAATCCAGCATAAAAGGCGAGACCGACGAAGCAAAAAAAACTAGTCTGGAAGCACAACAACATCTTCACAAAGTAAGAAGTGAGAGTTTCTATAGACTTCAAGAAGAAAGAGACGACATGGTCACATTTTCATTTGATTGTCACAAGAATTTGGCGCTACCAAAACTTCCGGATCAGTCAGCTTATTTCAGTATACAACTTAATTTTTATCACATAACTGTAGTTTGTGGATCTTCAAAAAGTAAATTAACTTCAGAAAATGTTACGTCATATGTTTGGACGGAGTTGGAACATCATAGAAGTTCAAACGAAATATGGTCGTTCTTGCACCACTTCCTTTCAAATTTTAATTTTGTAGATAATGTACGTTTTCTTCATCTTATTTGCGATGGGTGTTGAGCACAGAATAAAACTTCCACGGTCATCACCATGCTGAGCTATTGGCTTCAGGTTAAAGCTCCAAGACAAATAAAGGAAATTGAGATAGTGTTTCCCGTTGTGGGGCATTCTTATATTCTCTCTGATGGTGTGTTTGTACAAATTGAAAGAATTTATAAAAAACACACGGTAATTGTTCATCCTGATGAATATGTAAAGTTAATCAAAAAGTTTGCCACTGTTTACAGAGCTGGAACTGGTGTTACAATTAAGAACTGAAAGGCTGAAACACAAAAAGTAATAAAACAACCAGGCTATTGGCATTTTAAGTTCCAACCGTCAAAGAGAGTAATCATTACAAGAGGACAAACAGTACCACTTATAAGGGGTGAGACTTTTACAAAACTGACTTATGCGCACCCAAAAGCTTATGCAAAAGAGGAAAAAAAGTCTCACAAATTAGTCCAAGACATATATTTTGACCATTATTATTAGACCAAGAAATATATTTTGGTTTGTGTTGATAACTGAACCTATACTATTAGTAATTACCTAATTACATAGTATTTCATTAAAATCATTATTATAAAAAAATAAACTGTCAACTAACTGAATTATGCATGTATATTAGTTTGTCCCAATATGTAATTATTAGAACACTATAATAATACTATCAAGGATTAAGAAAAGGATCCTTTTTTTAAAGTATAATTTATCTTTGGCCTCAAAATACGTCGCAAAACTAAATTATTTGATCCAAATTTCTTTGTACCCCACAAAAAATTCTTGTATATATCACATCAGGAACTGTCTTTATCGAACTTGCCTGTCACTGGCCTCACTCACATTGTTGGTTTAACTCATACCCTTAGTCTTGTTCGATAAATATCACTTTTCTCATAGTAGTACATAAATAAATATTTTATAGAGGTATAAAGAGACTAGAACTATCCTTTAACTGTTTAATTATGATGTTTTGTGTTGCTTTATAAAATCTAACAGTTGGTATTTAAGTTTAGCTTACAAAAAGTAAATAAAACCAGATAGATTGACTGCGTCTTTTAAATTAGTTGGCGTAGATCTAATTCCAGTTTCGAAAATTAAAGAACTTGGTACATTCAACTTAGAATTTCGGAAATTGGGTCACAGGTGGAGTAGCTCCACTTTATTGATCGGCCGTAACTAGTCTGTTGTTTCAGGTGACTAATTTATATACCGCTAGATACTTATTCAGGGAGAAAATATATTTTAATTACTCCGAAGCGGTGACTGCTCTTTAAAAAGACGCTAATTAAAAATGTCGAGTAGTTAGGAAATTTTGCCGCTGAATTGCAGACGCCGACTTTAATCCGAAGTGAATTTATAAATAAGTAAATGTGCAGCTGGTGAGGTAAATACTAAAAAGTAACAAAGCTTGTAGCTTAGCGTTTGTTACCCAAAACGCAAAATGACTGCAGAGAACAATCAGAAAGCTGTTTGACACATCTAACTTAATATTCATAGCCGTAGTACGTTCTTTTTTAGTAAACCAACACTTACATTATATATTTCTGCAACAATTGTATAAAGGAGTAATTTTTTATGAACGAAAAGTTGGCAGCAACAAAAGATGAAGACGGTTTATGCATACACTTTATTTTTACATGCCTAGGCAGATTTTAAAAATTACAATGGATAATCGTACTATTCGTAATATTATTGTATTAAATAACGATTTAATTGAAAATTGCAGAGAATGTTGAAGGAAAATTAAAAAGTTTAATATATATTCTTGTTTAATTTTGCGATGTGGATATTAAAAACACTATAACTGGGTTAAACAGCATTAATTTTGGATCCAATAACGTTAGCTTCTGGTTCCTGAACGTCCATACTTAACGATTATTGTATCTTAGTAATATTTGGTCTTAATAATTATTTATTATTCTTCATTTTCGAATGACGTGAACTAAAGGTTTGTTAAAAAAATTGCTGATAATAGCATAAGGTCTTGTAAGTGTATATTATGTTGACTAAAATCAACAAAAAAACAGTAAGTTCGGTTTCTTTTACTATTATCATTTGCAACAGCTTCAGCTGCTTTTAATATTATTAAAACTTAAAAATTTGTAGAACCGTAATTGATGAAAATAAATAATTAAATATTTTACTCTGAATACACTAAGTATTCAATATACCGCTGGTATCATTGTATATAATTTCCCTTTGATTTTTTAGGCAAGAAATATGAATTTAATAAACCGACGAAAAATTGATTCCAACAGCATAACCGGTGGCACTGAGAAGATTGGGTAGACCAAAGGTGAGGTCGAAGGATTGGGTAATACAGGATGCTAAAAAGATTAGTGTTGCTAACGAGAAAATTCAATCAGAATGTTGCAAAAAACTTAGGAATATCGAGACTCTTTTAGAACTGTAGTATCGTGATGATGATGACGGACCGACGAAACAATGCGTTAACGGTCACGAGAGCAAATTAAGTGCGAAGCAATTTATTTTAACCACAGAACACTAGCAGTTTACGCGTCTGTAAGCTGTAGGGCCATCGTTGAAGTAGTCCGGTACGCAGTTGTCACTTTTAATTGGGGCTTTTGCTGGGCTCAGGTTATCATGTCTCTGTACTTTTTGTCATTTATTACATCTGCCAAATGGGTGTTCTAAATAGGAGGATTGAGTGAACCACTTGCAGGTACATTTTTCGTTTCAGAGTTAGAAACTGTTCCATTAATTTCTTTTATTTCTTCAATATAGTCGTTGATAGTCAACTCTCCACTTTCTGTTATCACTACCAATTAAGACTATTTGTGCTAAATTGACTAACATGTCTTTGATGGTGGGACACCGTTCTTCAAGTGAAATATTATCATCTTATTAACCATTCGCATCTATATTATACATAAATCCGGTTTTAGCAAAGCATTTTTTTATTGTCATGAGCGACAATATTCGCCACTTTAACTAATTCCCTGCTAAGCCGCTTTAACCAATTTTAAGGAGTTGGTTATGGTAATATTTTTATATTATGGTTTTCCATTATTTCATAAAGAGGGCAATTACTGTCTTTATAAGCTAAAACGTCTTAAAAAAGTAGCTTCTGCATCATTTTAAAAATCTTTATAATGCCTTGGTCCGATTGTTGGCAATGTGAGGTAGTAATAAATGGAAAAAAAAATAAGTTTAACATCATCCAGTGCAATCTTGGAGTAAAATGTAGCGTTACTTTTTTAAAGATTTTTTATCTTCTTGTCAAATTTGTGGAGGCATGTCGTTATAATGTCTGCTGTCATCCATGCCTCTTTGTTGCTGATTCATTTAAGAGGCAACTATTCGATGTGTGCATCATTAAAACAGGGGTCATTCAAGACTTAATTCAAGGATTTTAGCTTTTGTCTATGATAAGTGGTTCCTCCTTTGTATCTTGTTTGCACAGAACAAAGCTGTAAGGGGGTTGTGTTGTATTTTTTCTTTAATGACACTTGTCAATTTCTTAAGCATATGTTCTTGTTGGTAAAACACAACAGTAGAAATTTATCTCGTCTACATTAAACACATGTTTGGAGCATAAATCTTTAAAATACCACACAGCTTTTCTGTCCAAAATTTCACGATTTAGACACTAACATTATCAGATATCCACATATTGTATTAAAAGTATTGTAAGCTCGGAAACCTTCTTTGGATGAAGGATAGAAAGGTCACCAATGGAGACACTGCGGACGGCAGCCAGATGGTTGGTGGAGAGCGAGTCGTGGGTTCGAAACTAGCTATTGGAACTGGGAATGGGTACAACGGACGAAATAAGTAAAGATAGGATAAGAGATATTAGAAAAAATACAGAAATAAACAAAAAGATAGATGGGTAAAATTACCAAAGATACGATAAGATAGAAACAGGGCGCCACTCAATTTTTTTTTGGGTTTAAGGAGGAAATTAAGAAACCTTAGAAAAGAAAAGAGATAGAGAAAGATAATTTGGTTCTAAGACCAAATCGAAGGAAAGATACCAACAGTTAATTATTAAATAAATTTGGTCAACACACTATATAAACAAATAATAAACATATTACGTGGACTTCGTCCACCTACTTACCTACAAAACTTAATCAGCCTGATTTTTCTTCTGGTCGAAGGTATAATAATAATTTAATATAATAAGCAAATATTCAGAGTTATTATTATATCAGGAAACTTAGGAGTTGACAAATAAAATACATACATAAAACATAAACAATATATTTAACAACACAATGATGTCGGTAGCTGAATGTACATACAAGTAATAAAAATACACCATCAATTATGAAATGGTGGTGTACACATAAAAATAAGCAGTAATATGAATAAGAATACAAGAATGCAAAAAGGTTATCGAAATAAAAATTTAACCAAACCGCACTTGGTTAAGTTGATTATCTATCTCGCACTGTTATTTAATGATTGAGAACTAAATGTTCGTAATTATTATTTATTGAAATTTCTTAGTAGCTGATGGAAAGTTCGTAAGAAAATATTGAATGTTCTTTAAATTAAATGCAAAAATCAGTAGTTACTCTCAACTACAGGTGAAGACATGGATGAACTTAGATTCGCCCAGACGATTAAAAAAAAATATGATACCATACAATATTATTCGCCCAGATAAGTGGAGATACTAAGATTATGGTAACTTACAGTAATTCCTGATGACTGCTGCACTAATTCACTGAAGTTAATTTACTTTACTATAACACCTTACTTGTATTAAGCACTGAAGTTAATTAAAATTAAAGGTACTCTATACCAATACTTAGTCTAATATAATATTAGATAAAAAAAACTCAAATATACAAGTGTATACACACTTAGAAAGAAAATGCACAGAGAAGGTAACACAGAGACGATAATATGAGCGAACGACTTTACTCAAAGATCGCCCGACCGAAAGTAAGTTGGTTCCTCTAAAATTTTACCAAACAACCCAAAAATGGTGAGGGTATCACCCACTTAAAAATAATAGGACAGTATCCATTTCTAAGAAGGTAAAGTTCTAACGACTCGGAAATTTCGAGGTAAATAACGGTACCAGCAATTGGACATGAGAAAATTAAAATCCTTTGGATTAGGTTATTATAGAAAGAAAACATTACTATGTGCACCGACGATATTTATCAAATTTATCATAAAGGAACCCGGCCTTAAAGCCGGAAGGAATTAATCGAGGTAGGTAATCCTAGGAATTAACCGAGGATTACCTAAACCGTCGTTTTTAATAATAAGTTGGTTATTCCGTATTTTGAGGTAGTCGATAGTTTCAATAAAAATTTTGCCTCTGTTAAACCGATCATGAGCATATCAGCATGGGGGTAAAAGAATTAACAATAATTTAATATTTTAATCACAAAAAAAAATGTTACAGTATTATCGTGTGGATGACAAAATAAATCTTTCTTATCAAATAAGTTAATGCCTTGAATTCATTTGGTCCTAGGTATTGCACAACATCGAGGTTTGGCTTAAATTAAAGGTTCAGATATTGGCAAGTTCATGTTTCGGGCCTTACAAAACCAACTAAATATAGCTTGATCCATAGCAAGTTGCTCGGTTTTAGAAAATTTCCTTTTTTTTTATTAGCGTTAACACCTTGAAACAAATTTTGGACCTATTCTTTGTTTTGCAGCAATATGTTCACTTAAGTCTTTCCTATTTTAAATTGTTTGCAACCAACTTAAAAGTACTTATGCCACTTTTTTCACTTTCGTTAATTATATCGTTTTTTTTTTCTTTGACAGAGGGGCGTTTCGTTTTTCCCGCCATACTCGTTAGTTCCAAAAAAACACTAACTCGCCAAGACTAAGGCGCCAAGCAAAAAAATCAATAAATAGCAGGCAACACTTTAGTTACCACAAATGTTTAAAAGTCAACTGAATGTTAAATCCAGATCTTAAAATCTTAAGGAATAGATTTTATGGATCTCTCCACAATTAAGGAATTTGAAACCTATTTGAATTTATTAAGAATGGTAAAATTTTATTGCCCTTTATTTAGGCTGTTTTTATTATTAACGAGTACTAGGAAATTCCTATGATGGGTGCCCGCGTTTCTTTTAAAAAATGGATCGGAACGAAGAGGTATAAAGCAACGCGGATTTCCATTTGGATTGACCAGGAATTCCGAATCGGTCATTTACCGCAGATTGTTACTTTATAGAAGTGGTCGCTTATAGAGATTGTACTGTATCTAACAGGTTTTGTGATTATATAAATAACCTTCCAATAGGTGCGCGTATGCAGTACATAGGGACACAATTTCACCCTTCAATTTGTAAATTTGAGGAGTAGGGGCTCGTGCTTTCATCTATTTGTCTGCTTTAGAAATGCTTATGCGTTCTTAAATTTTGTCGCTTGAGGTCAAAGTATTCAAGTAGTTAAAGCCTCTATCGTGTTTGGTAAATATGCGCGACCTTTTATGTAAATTTTAAAATTTTAATTGTTTTAAACAATTTTATTACGAGTAGAAAAAATTATTCTAACTTCGATAGTCCAGAAAAACTCGAAGCGTATAAAAATATAATTATAAATAGTGATTTAAGTGAAGAAATAAGTAGTGATTCGAGAAGTAAATAAAATTATATAGACGACAGTGATATTGGTAAAGTGGAGGCTATCCATAAATGCAAGGGGAATTCTAAATCAGGACAAAATGCGATAGAATCTGGTGATAAAGATGCCAGAAAAAAAAAGGATAAAGTAGTTTATCCTTTTAAATGTCTTAAAATACAATTACAGCAATTTAATATTTAATTAATAATTTTTATTTTTGTGCTACTCAAAATGAATTGATCTTATTAAATTTGAAATTTAACTTAGTTTGACTTCTTAAATACCATATTCCAACGTTAATGTTGAGATTTTTTACTTCTATCATGATCTCCAATAATCTATTTAGAGTACTGATTTGTACATTTAAATAAATAATATATATTAATGTTATTTTCAATTATTATTCTAGTTACTTTAGTGGGGGCGCCTATTAGAAGGATAATAATTAGGTAGACCATATTATGGAAAACTAATTATACTGTATAGCACAGTTAATTATCATGGGGAGGATTCAAAAAACTAGATGTATAGAACAGAGAAAAAATGTCTTTGCTTGACAACATGACAGTGGATAGGATTAAACACTTTTACGAATTTTTCAAAGTGATCGCCAAATCCTACCAGGAGAGGGCACTGAAAGAAAAAGATACCACAGGAACAGTGATGACCAAAGCCATAAGGAAAATCAAATCCATGATGACGATTAAGATCCCGATTATTTGATAGAAGAGGACAGTTCATCAAAACTTGAGGACCATATTATTAATGTAGGTGTTAAAAAGAGTGAAGATGAGACGGCTGAACATACGATAGTAAATAATGACTTTGGAGAAGAGACGGAAGGAGAACTTATAAAGCAAGAACTTAAAAGAAGCATTAAAATAAATACTGCAGAAGCTGTAATGCTTCTTTTTTATCATGATTTTCTTTGAGAGATATTTTTACTACTAAACCAGGGTCAACGGCATATGCTAGCAATGCAAATAAAATATTTGAGATTTTTAACATTTTCTTGATTCGTGACGTAAAGGCTACTAAACATACCAATAAAAAAATTGGTTTTTCTGTGTAATTTACTCTAATACGTCTATGATTTTTCCTAAGTTCTTTAGCCAGTTCATATTCTTTGCCGCTAAGACCTATGATATTTCATGTTGCTAATGTCCATCCTTTGGGACTGGGAATGACTCTGTTATTGTGAAACGTATCATTGGATTCTGTCTTTTTGCATATGGGTTTTAAATATTTACTGTTTATATTCTCGCTCGTTGCTGGCTGCCGTTTAAGGTGTTTTTCTTTTCTTTTGACTCAATGTTCACAGTCTTGCTGATGATTTATGTATCTATCTGTGTCTATGCTGCTTCTTCTCTTATTCCTCATGTATTGTTTCATTGACTGGTTTGCCATAGTATTTCCGGAGCAATAGTTTACTAGTTTTTTGTGTTCATTTTGACTATTTTCTTCTCTTTATTGTTTTATTTTCGTCATATCTAATAATTTATATTTTATTGTGATCAATTCTTACATCATTTCTTTTTTGTGCAACTTTTCTAATTGTTTTCCGCATTTCTTTCTCTTTATTCGTAGTATCGTCAATAATGTATATTTTTCCTTCTTTAACATTTCTTAGTTTGGATTTTTTTTTTCAGACAATTTTTCTCTCCTAGTTTGTATGCGTTTTTAATTTCTACATCCATTTCCAAATTATTTTTAGTCAAGTTTCTGTCATGTCAACAGTGTTTTTTTGTTCGTTGTTTTTCCATGAATTTAATAGCTACCTTTATTTTGTTTAACTCGATTTTAGTTTCCATATTTTTTTTTCGTTAGGTCTTTATTTTTATCTCTTACCTGGTTATCAGCAATATGTTTTTCTAGCATTACTTCTTTTTTTCTTTTTCTTATATAATTAGTTTCACTTACCAGGTTGTTCATTGTGTTCATCGTATATATATATATATATATATATATATATATATATATATATACTGCCTTCTAGCTTTTTTGTAGCTTATCTAATTTCGACGCTGTAGTTGACTTGCCATTAACCTTCAATGCTTAGATTAAATATACTGACTATGACCGACTCCCTTCAAGATACGACATTGCCAGCGAAGTTGGAACTCAAAACTGAAATAAATTAAAATAATCCCGAGCCATGCATTCCACTTGAATTTTACAAATCCCCAAAGAGCCCCAACGACGTCTGAAAAGGCTCAAAAACTGGGCCTTAGGCTCTTCGCATTATGCATGTACATTACTTGGAAAATAACGGTTTCAGGATCACTATAAATCCTCCCCGTCTGAAAGTTAAAATATGGTTCAGTTACTATCCCGGACTGGCATGAGTTGAAAAGTTACTGATTGATGTGTGTATATATACAACAAACTATGGAAATTTTTATATTAGTATACTTTAGGATTTTCTAAAAAATATTACAACATATTGATCCATATTTGTTCTTTTTTGTAATCTTAGATTTTATGGCGTTGCACAGGATGAAAATTCGCCTAATGTTCCTTTGAATTGTTTTGCTCTGTTAATAATATTAAAATTTATATTTATGATAGTAACATTCTTAACTATGACGTAAATAGATCATTGATTTGAAGTATTTACAATAGAAAAATTTGAATATAAAAAAATATATTACATCGAATACAATAGATGATTAGAAGACTCAGGAGAATTGTTAAACACAAAGAATTAATTATGTGCTGAGTTTCAAGTCTCTATATCCTCTATATCCGGATATATCGTTAACTGTGTTTGTTGGTGTTGGCCGTTGGCGTTGTCCGTAAATGGGTTGGCGAGTTTTTTCTTAACCAAATAAAACCTTATTATCAAGTTTTAAGACACGAAGACCCTTTTTCTTAAATAAATATGATACAAACAGTTGAATAAATGGACTGAAAGGCGGATTGTACAAGATTTGGTTGTTTAATTTAAATCCAATTCCATTTTAGTTCAGCATTGGACCAGAATTTCTGCAGTTTGTTACCATATTCATAGATCTTCTAAGTGATTTTTGATCATCTTTCATGTTTACCTTGACTATAATTATTTGGTTTTGAAATCATAGCCTCTTAGCGTTTGATAATATTCACTGTCTCAGAACAACTATATTCCTTTTAATATATTAGTTTTGTAAAATAGTAGCATTATCTGCTAAGCTTCACTCCTTACTCAGAGAGAGTGATAATGGTTCAGCTGAAGACAAACATACAACAAGTTAACTTAATTCAAGTATACGCACCAACAGCGGATAAAGATGAAGAGGAGATAGAACATTTTTATATGGAGTTAGACACAATTTTAAGATCTTTTTAAAAGGAAGACATTACAATATTAATGGCAGATTTTAATGCTAAAGTCGGGAGAGGAAAAGTTGACGAATATGTTAGGGAACTTGGACTAGGTGACAAAAACGAAAGAGGTAGACTTGTAGATTTTTGTCAAAATGAACATTTTTCAATAATGAACACAATGTTTCAACTACCCGATAGAAGATTGTACACTTGGAGATCTCCTGCAGACAACAAAGACCGCATAGTCAGAAATCAAATAGACTATATATTAGTCAAAAATAGATACAAAAACTCAATTAAAGCAGTAAAAGCATACCCCGGCGCAGATGTCAACTCTGACCATAACCCGCTGATAGCTAGAATCCACTTAATAAACATAAACATTGTACATAAACTTATAATTTCATTTATGTACAATTTTGTTTAGTTTGTCATATTTTGGGATTGGAATTGGATCAAAAACACTGTCCCACACAAACTGTAAATGGTCTAGGACGACCATGAAACACAACAAAACTAACAAGTCCTGTGGAGGTAGGACACTGGTTCGGGCTTCAGATTATCCTGGATGACAACAAACTGCTCTTTTTAAAACTCGGTCTCTCAAACGCTCCTGCTTAAAACCATGTGGACATTGTCAAATTGTTGTAACGCTGCTTTACAAAACTCCTCACATAGGATACAGCACAAAAAATCGGTGATTAACTCAACAAAGGCTACGATTTAGTATTGAGCTCAAATTCACCTCTCCACAAAAAAATTGCCGGATTTGAAGAACTACACGCCGCAAGCTATTTCTTCAGAATCAAAATCTTCACTTAAACTCCACACTGCTACTATACTACACATTTTCCATAACAAAAATGAACAACGTCCAAACAATAACGAATTTGAAGAAAATCCGGACTAAACAACGAAAGCAACTGCCCTGGTAGCGGGCTCATCGTAGAGTAATATAATTCTCTTACCCGCATAATTTTCTCACCAATCTAAGTGGATCTTTATTCGACGCGCAATACTAGGCGGAATAAAGGTCAAATAAATGCAATTAGTTTTATTATATACAGACCAAAAATGTTTATATTATCAATCCCAGCGACGCAAAAAGATTAAGAATATTTTTCGGTGTTTTAACATATACGGGGTAATTCGAAATTGGCTTATTAATGGTCATTTATAATAATTGCCCAACTCAAATATGCAAGCCATTAGGAGGCTATTAAATTTTTTCGAATCTTTTTTATATAAGAAACTTAATTTCATCCACCATAAATCCATGGACCACTTTTGTAGGAATCGTGATAACTTAGGTACCTCTGAGTTAAAGAAAATTTGATTCTAAATTGATTAAGAATCTTGTTGAGATTTCTCACAATATTCTTAAGTTGTTGTCTTTAGGTCCTAAATTTAGCCTTCAAACCGTCTTTGAAGAATTATTTCATTTTCGGAATGTTAGCCGATGTTGAGAATAATTTGTTGTTTTCGAAGAATATATTGTTGAATTTTACTCATCTTTCTCGTCAACCACATTCTGAGATAGATAAAGTTTACAGGAAAACGGTATCGTTTTTAAAACCCACTCTAGTCTTGTAGTTCTTACTAGTAATAAAAGCAATGCTATTGTCTTAGGGGATAAAGACCAATCTTAGTCTAAGTCAATCTCTATTAGATAATGCTGGATATTATAAGCCTCTTACACCCAGCCATGTTCTACGTTTTCCAATAAAATTAATAAACACATTAATTACTTAAAAAATAATAATATAATTGATAAATCCTTAGGTAAATCATAACATAATTATAATGGTTAGGCACCGAGATTTCATCGTCTGCCTAAAAGCGTACATTCAGCATGAGCAGGATACCTGTTGTGTCTTCAATTAACGCTCACAACACCAATTTTGCAGTACACTGCCTCACAAAATTAACCATACACGTGAAACTCCAAGCATTTACACTTTTATTTTTGTTAAATTGCCCTGTATAATAAATAAAATATATACATAAAAGTATAAGTTGCCTTTATCTAGTCGTTTCTTAGTTAGTTTGTCCTTTTTTGTTGCCGAAAAGAAAGTTATATTTAAGGTATTCTCGATCGATTGAATATTTACTTATAAAATAATGTTTGTTAAATTATTAGATACTTTTTGGTGTACTATTTGTTGCTTTTGTGGGAAAGAAAAATGTTTTTAACAACAAAGAATTGGACCGCGTTATGTAATAACGGATTAACCGCCAAAAATTCAAAATCGAGATAATAGTGCCATCTTGCAGCTAGGGTGCAAATCTATGTATAAAAATAGGTTTGGTGAAAAAAAAATTCAAAAAAAGCGGTTTTTGAACGCCTGTATTAAGCGACATTTTTTATTTTATTAAAAAAAATCACACAATAGGATTTGTAATATCGAATTAAACGCCAAGTTGAATTTACAGAATTAAAAACCCTTACAACAAAAATTTTAATATCAAATCAAGCGCCAATAATGGTATATAATCCATTGTCATAAACAAAAATCCGCATCTTTGAAATGTAATAACGAATCAAGCGCCATGAACAGTCGGTTAGTTCTTTATTACAAAACACAACATATTGTCTAACGTTCAAGATATCGAATTAAAAGACATTCTTTGTCAGGTAATTCGTTATTTTAAAACAAAATGCGCGCTCTGTTGAATCATTGTATCATTGTACCTCAGTCGTTAACCAACAAGTGATCAGAGTGTTGTCATTTCTTATCAGGTTACACGACGTGCATAATAAAATAATTAGCTTAGATCTACTTTTTTAATCTATCAAAATGAATAATCCAAGCCTTATGAATAAAAGTTCTAGAAGTTACAAACTTATATGTACAGCTTTAGAAAAAAGTGCAGTCTCTTTTTCCTTGGAAAAGAATGAAAATTTATTACCGGAGCCGGAGCTACGTATTATATATAATTACATTTAAGTACAGTGAGTCCATTTAAACTACCTTTTTTACTACCTTTTAAACTTTCATCATCATCATCATCCTTCAACCCCGATCTATCCACTGCTGGATGTAGGTCTCCCTCAGTCTTCTCCATGTATTTCTGTTTTGTGGTGTTTGCATCCAATTTTTGTCGATCCGTTTTATGTCATCAGACCATCTTGTTGGCGGACGACCTCTACTTCCATATGCTTCGCATCTTGGTCTCCAATGTACAATTCGCTGTATCCGTCTGTTATCCGACATTCTAGCTACGTGCCCCGTCCAGTTCCACTTAAGGGTCATAATTATTTCTATGGCATCTTGTACTCCTGCTCTCCGTCTTATTTTCTTGTTCGTAATCCGATCCCTACGAGAAATGCCTAACATCGAGAGTTCCATGACTCTTTGTGTAACACAAATTTTATTACTACTTTTATAGGTTACTGTTAGAATTTCTGCACTATATCAACCACATGTAAGTACTGGCAAAACGCACTGATTTTAGGCTTTTATTTTGAGACACATAATATGCAGTTCTGACTTAAGGACATATCTCAGTTTGCCGAATGCCACACAACTGAGTCATATGCGGCGGCTTATTTCGCACGTTTGATTATCTCTTCCTATGCGTATCTCATGCCCCAAGTACTTATAACAAGTGTTTTTTTCGATATGAATGTCATTTACTGAAATCTTTTCGCTTAACACAAGATTTCTCATGACTTGTGTTTTAAACTACTGTAACTTTACTTAACTAGGTACTTTTTTAGGTGCAAAAAGCATACGAGGCAAGTGAGTTTCTAATGAACGCATCAATAAACTCGACATTAAATAATGAAAGTACCTGCCCTAATAAAGTCAGTTCTATGGGAGAGGAGAAATTACCTGAGGACACAGTATTATTGGATATATCCTATTCTAATGTGAGTATTCCCTGCACTAGCCTATATGTCTCAAACCATTCAACGAGTCCGCATTCTTTTGATTTATTGCATGGAAATAGAAGTTTGAGTGTTGATATGGAAAACAACACAAACGTTACTAGATCCGAGCAAGTTACAGCCGAAAATTTTCAGCTAAACTTCCAACAAAACGTAAAAAGTAGTACACAACAAGTGCAAGAAACAAACGAGGAAGCCTTTGGCTTAGAAAACGACAATCATTTAACAACACACGCAAATAATGAAGAATCCTCCGAAGAATCTAATGGAGGTCATACAGAAGCTGCTAGAGAGCAAGGAAATGAAAATAAAGAAAATATATTAGAAACAGAAATCATGGAGACATATAAATAAGGAAGACCAAGAAAAGGTCGCAAGAGACGAGTAGAAAATCAATCCCGGCAATCTCGAAAAGTTTTATGCGAAACCAATAAGCCGTATGTAAGTCAAAAGAGCAAATCGGTAGAAGCTAGACAGTTTAGAGATTATCGCTGCAAAGATAAATGTTACGACAAAATAAGTTTGGAAGAAAGGCAACAAGAATTCAACAAATTTTTATGCACTTAATAACTATTAAGCTAAATGCCTCTATATATCTTCTTCCGTCTTTGTTGTGCCTATAAAAAGAAAAAGAGCTAAACTAACATATAAAAGAACCCACACAAGGATATACCACCTAGCTGGTAGAGAAGTATGCTCAAAAATGTATATTCAAACTTTGAGAATATCCTCGGCAAGAGTAGACCGGTACTTAAAAAAAGTTAGTTCAACAAATGTCATTAAAGATCGCAGAGGAGAAAAGACAGCTATCCATCGAAAAATGCCTGAAGATCGTAGATAAAGAACTATTAACCACATAAGCAAATTTCCAAAGTATAAGTCACATTATTGTAGAAATCAAAGTGAACGCCTTTTTTTAAATAGTGATGTAACATTAGACAAAACGTTTAACTTGTATAAAGAAGAACATCAGGATAGTGTTTCTTTTTCTTCCTATAAACGCATATTTTATGACAATTTTAATTTGCAAAAAAAAAGACTGAAAAAGGACACATGCAATAAATGCGATAATTTTGCAGTTAAAATTCAAAGTTCTACATCTGAGCAAGAGAAAAAACAGTTTGAGAGACTGAGAGATACTCATCAAGATGAAGCAAAAGCGGCTAGAAATCTCATGAATTCAGATCTCCAAAAAGCTAAAAATGAAGAAAATGTGGAGGTACTGACATTTGATTTGGAAAAAACCCTACCACTACCACGCATTCCAACGAACATTGTATTTTACAAAAGGCAGTTGTGGCTTTATAACTGCGGTATACATTCAGGAAAAACTGGGCGAGGATATTGCTATGTTTGGGTCGAAGGCACAGCAGGAAAAGGAGCACAGGAAGTAGGTTCAGTTTTACTAAAATATTTGCAAGAGAACTTAACACCTCAAATAACTGAATTGATATTATGGTCTGACAGTTGCGGAGGACAAAACCGCAATATTAAAATTGTGATGCTCTTAAAATCTGTGCTTGAGCTTATACCTTCTTTAAAAAAAATAACAATGCGCTTTCTAGTATCAGGACACAGTTTTATGCCCAATGACTCCGAATTTGGGGACATAGAATCAGCACTAAAGTTCCAAAATCGGTTGTACACTCTGGACGATTATATAAACGTTATGAAAACTTGCCGAAAACGAAACAAATTAACGGTTCAAATGGTACAAAAAGGAGATTTTAAAGGAGTTGGGAATATTTTAAAAAATATCGTAAATAGAAAGAAAGATATAAATGGGAACTCGATTAACTGGCTTCAAACTAAAGAAATACTGCTCTCCAAAGAAAATCCTATTAAAATATATTTTAGCAAAAATCACGGAAATTTTCAAGAAGTAGACATAAGTAAACGAGTCAAAAGACATGCAACAAGAACTACAGAATTTTCGTATTCCTCCAAACTTCAAATTTTGTGGCCTAATGGAAAACCTGTCTCTATCCCAAAACTTAATGACATCATGTCATTATTGGAACTTATCCCATTGGATGCTAAACAATTCTATGAAAATATCGTAGGGAACGAAGACATTCAAGATGACATTGACGGCTTTAATGGATCATTGGATTTCGATATTGAAGACTTATCTTAGTGAAGTGTTTTTGGTGTATTTTCTATGTAAACGATGTAACTTTTTATATGTATTAACGTAAAAAAATTAATAAAACATTATTATAACAAGCATTTCTTATTTTGAAATATCAGATTAAGCGCCAAATATGTCTTTTAATCCGATATTCAGATCTTAACTCATGCATATCTTAAAAAATCATTAACGAATTAAGCGACATTTGATCGAATAACTTTTAAAATATAAACTATTTTTAAAAAATTTAAAAAACATGTAAAAGTCTATTTATATTTGCATTAATCTATAAAATATGAAATATGTCATTACTATATTTTAGAAATGGCACCAAAAACAAAATTAAAATCTTTAAACCCATTTATCTCAAAACTACATTTTGGCGCTTAATACGCTATTACATAATGCGGTCCAATTTACAATGAGTCCTAACCAAATAGAGCAAACTATTGATCTGTTGCTGTGGATAAAAAAATATTGCTTGTTAAATTATTGTATACTTTTTGGTGTATTATTTGTTGCTTTTGTGGGAAAGCAAAATGTTTTTAATAACAAAGAATAATTTACAATGAGTCCAAACCAAATAGAGCAAACTGTTGCTCTGTTGCTCTGTTGCTCTGGATAATAATTTATGGGCTAAGAAATGCTCAGAGTTCCGCGAAGTACAACAAATGCTGTGGAAGATCAATTTCTCTTAGACTTTGTGCTTGTATTGCTCTGAGAGCGGATAGCTTTTGCTAGAGCTGTGACAAAAAGACTTACAGATATTTATGGTGCCACAGTTTTATTTGATGTCGTACGCAGAAGAATACATAAAAAAAATGTATCATATTATGTCCTGCTACAGGTCCTTTATTGGAAGTAGCTTATCGACGACAAAGCTAGAATTCCCTTGTGCTTATACAGATTGAAATATGAAAGATTGGAGAAATGTTCTGTTTAAAGACGACTACAATTTTAAGAGATATTATTGACCTAAGAAGGTCTACAAAGAGTGTAGGGAAGACTTGGAGAACGCTATGCCTAATGTTGCTTCTATCCTAGAGCACAGTTTAGTGGTGGAGGTTTAATAGTATACCATAAACCCATTAATGTCCATCGTAGTTTATGTAATACTCGAGACACTGCTACATATTTCGCCATCCGCTAGATAGAAAAAAAAGTAAACTTTAGTTGTTTTGTAACTGTTTATCATAACATTAGAAATTTGTAAATTCCGCTTGGCGGTAAAGGGTGAATAGTTTTGTGCTAAGTTATATTATAGTTTACTAATTGCATTTTGGGAGAGTTTGTATGACCTTTCCACTTATTTTGAAAAATATTTTGTAGTGTTCAACTAGTAAGGCTTTTAACTATCAAATAGTGATATAAATAGTATTGAAATTTATACTGGTGAAATTAATCAATATTGTTTCTGTTTTAGAAAAAATGACGAAAAATAATGTGATCCTAATAATCCCAAAGATACAGAGAAATTGTTAAAAATATATGAGAGTTTAGAAGATGACGATATTTTGGATCAGGAAATTGACCAGTGTAACGAAGTACAACCCACATTGCATTATCCAAATAACGGATATGATTCTGACAGAGATAATGCCGGAAGTGATGGGGAAGACCAGCTCATCTACACTTTTTAAAGTATTGGCTGAGGTACACTAACTCAAAGCATGGATATTACAGCAGTTTCTTGAAAAAATACTGCAATTGAGTAAGCAGTGCTGTCAAATACAACTGTGACTAAAACTCACGAACCAGATAACAAAAAATGGAGGTTGCAGAAATTTCACAAGATTTTGAAAACAGAAACAAAAATCATAAAAAGAATCGATCGTAAGTGGGAAGTAAAAACCGGAAAAAGGAGCTGTAAATAATATTTTCAAAAATAGTATGAAACCCCATATTCTAAATAAATGGAAACAACAAAATTGAATCCAATCGATATGTTTAAATTATTATTTAATGAAAAATTCATGGACTAGCTTTGTAAAGAAACGGTAAAGTACTCTTTACAAAAATTCTGCCCTTTCTCTTTGTCCGTTGATGATTTATATAAATACTTTGGTATCTTTATTCCCTGTGGATACCACCCATTGCCTTCTAGGAGAATGTATTGGGAAAGTCGAGGGGAGCTACACTCACATCTAGTTAGTAATACTATGAGTCGAAACAGATTTAAACAGATTCATAGATTTTTACACTTTACCGATAATAAGTTGTACCGGCAAGCCAATAAAGCGTTCAAAGTTTAACCCTCAATTAACCATCTAACTGTAAGTTTTCATCATTACCTTTAGCCAGTGAACGGAAGTTTCTCAGTGGACGAAGCCATGGAGCCGTATTCTGGATACCATTCAACGAAGTAGTTTATTCGAGGAAAACTCATCCGTTACGAATATAAATTCTGGTGCATTACGACTAATAAAGGCTACCTGGCAAAATTTCATCCCTATACTGGAAGTGGAGATAAATTACAGGGTAACTCGTTAGAAAGTTCCGTAACCAAAATGCTGTGTAGAGGGTTTTTACCACAATATTCTGCTATCAATATTGATAATGTTACTGACAAGGTTGAAAGATCAAAAGATACATTGTATCGGCACAATTAGAAAAGACATGATTGAAAGAACTGTACTTAAAGAAATAAAAAAAAAAACAAATTCATGGAACTTTTCACGCTGTACATAGCAAAGAATATCAGTTCACTCTTGCTCGCTGGATTTACAATAAGTTACTACGACAACTAATATATTAATTTTAGAAATATTTACTTCAGGAAACTGTAACAGATGGTCCAGGAAAGACAGAAAAATTATAGCGGTCCCTCAACCTAACATTGTGCAAATGTAAAACAAGGGAATGGATGATGTCGACCTATTCGATAAGCTAAGAGGTTTATATAGGATTCGAATTCAATCTAAAAAATCGTATTGGACGATTATATTATTATAATGTAATCGTTTTAGCAAAATTTAGATTTTGCTTGAATGGACAATAGTCAACAGTTGGCTTCCTTACTTTTTTCTTTATTAGGATTTTACAGGCGAATTGTGGAGGCCCTGCTAATACCTCCAGATATTTCAACGCCACGTAGAGTACATCCAAAATCTTCAAAAATATGTTGCTGACGAAATTCGTTTGGATAATGTGAGTCAATTGTTCGACAAAATTAAAAAACAACGAAGGTGCGACAAACGTGCCAAGTGTACCTGTATTTAATGCATTAAATGTAATGTAGGACTTCATCCCGAACATTGTTTTATCAAATATCACAGGCTGTAAAAATTTTAAAAATAAATAATGTTTTATGACATATATATTTTCATTCATTCCCTAGCATATGATAATATCATATATCAAAAAGAACACAGTTACAAAGAAAAAAACATAAAAATTTTGCATATTGCTATTAAAAACAACTTCTCTTTATTTTATTCTAATGTTTTGATTTCTTTTTGATAAAAATTTAATTTTGGTCGTTAATGGGTTAAGTTAAAAGGTATAGGGCGGTATTTATTTGAAAGTACATAGATATCTTCGTATGTTATGAGAAGGTGGCTTTAATGTTGATAGTTACATGAAAAAATGTCTCAAAAAAATATGTGGTAGCTAGTATTTATTTTGTAGGTACCAATTTGATCCTAGATATCTTCGTATGTTATGAGAAGGTGGCTTTAATGTTGATAGGTACATGAAAAAATGTCTGGAAAAAATATGTGGTAGCTAGTATTTATTTTGTAGGCACCAATTTGATCCTGTTGCAGGATAATGTTTAGCCACACTCAGTCAGACCAACAATCCAATACTTTTCAGATGTTGGTATTCGGATACTATCCTGGCCTCCCAAAAGTCCAAATCTTTACCCCATTGATCATTTGTGCGAGTTTGAAACTGGGATAGTGAAAGAAAATGCGCTGGTAAGCGAGTGGGTACAAATTTCTCAAAACGGGATTGTTTTTGTGCACCTTATGTAAAAAATGACGAGACCTATTATTCTAGCCCGAGGAAGAAATATTTGTTTTTAATGTCCATATTTTGGAATTTCGTATAATTGTAATTTAAAAAATATTTTACTCCAGAGTAAAAAAATGTGTAATTTGTTATTTATTGTTAAATAACTCAATATTTGGGAACTTGTTTCTTATTTAAGTATTTCTTATTAAACATAAAATAAAAAAAATATAGGAATTTAAGTTTTTCAATTCTGTTTATTTTGAATAAAAATAAACTTAGTGTCCGCCGGTTAATTTAGCGGGGTAGTGTAGTTTGTTTAATTTGTTAAAATTTTTACCTAGAAGAGGACTGTCTACATTGGGACCGAAATGTCAAATAAATAATCAAGGTTACATTGATCACAATGCATATAACAGTGAACTGCAGTTATTTTAAGAAATTAAATTACTCTAAAGGAACTAGTCATAGTATAGATACAATTATTCTATGTAAAACTTTAAAAAATATGAGAGGAGAAAGTTATACTACATAAATGGGTCTAGTTACCACTCAACAAATAGCTCCATAGTAAATCGTATTTGCATATAAATTACTAAATAAGAACTTTGCTATTACAATACGATCAACCTAGAATAAAGAAAGAAGAAAAATAACAGTCTTAACCGCTCGACCTGCTACGGTATACATAATACAAGAAAAATTTTATACATGTTAATAACTCCTATTAGATATAGTCTACAACAGTTAAATACTAGAAGAAAATAGCCCTCTAGCAACATTAACAAATAATAAACATGAATAAATAAACTTAAGTCAATTTATTGTAATCCACTTACGAAAATAACCTCTTTGATCCGCCTTTGGTAAACTTCTTGAAGTGCGAGTAGATAATTATCTATCTTACCTAAAATAACAGACTTACCCTAATGATAGAAATAGTAAGGCAGTTGGTGAAATTGCCTACAGCAAGTGCAGAGTCGTTCAGCCTGTCTGACATTTCGTGGGGGTCACGGACAAGCATGCAAATGGAACAGAAGTTTGCTTTCATGAGGGGTAGATAGATATATCACGGCACCAGTATGAATTCAAAGCGGAATGGCATACGATATTTTCACGATTTGCCCATCACTTGAAATGCTAATTCGGCTAAATTTAGATTATCAAACGGTAACTAACAAATCCTATATATTGATTTGGCTAGAGTTTATCAAGTAAATATTTTATACTAAAATATACAAACTTAAGACAATCAATAAATTAAACGGAATATGTCAAATATGTTGTAGAGTCTGTTTCTATTACGCTGCTAACCTAATACGTATATAAATCTTTGAAAGTTGAAACTAATAAAGAAATAAGTATATTTGTCACGAGTGTGACGTGGTTGTTGTTTCTGTTTATACTCAGTGAATAATTATTTTACTGATAGAAATTTGGATTTTTATAGTCAAGAACTAATGTAAGGCTATGAATATGAAAATTTTTCTAATACTTTAATCTGCAAATAAAATCTTACCGCACAACTAATGAAAGCTGTGTTATTGAAAAATATTTTTTATAGAAAAATTAATTTTATCTAGGAGAGACAATTGTTGTATAAGGTTTTTTACAAATACTTTATTAAGATTATAATACCTAGTAATGGGATACCGCTGGACTCTCTTATTTGGTTTCTCTGCTTGGGTCTCCTAAATATAGGAACGTTCTTATTTTAACCCTCAGGCGGGCGCGCTTTTACAAACAAGAGCGGGCGCGCCTTTACAAACTAGAGCGTGCGCACGGCGTCACTTTATATCACAAGCAGAAAAAAAAGATAGATTTATTTCAAAAGGTACATATTTATCCTTAACATAAAATTCTAGATAATCGTAAACTTAAGATAGTTAAATCAAATTAGTATTTCAAAATAGGGCAAAAATAAAATATTATTTTACGACATAATAACATCGTATTCCCGAAAAAAGAATAGTTTAATTATACAATTTTGGTAGGTGGTAGTCTTAATGTTATGCCGCTTGCATACAAAATTTTTACATATATTTTTGACATCTTTGGCAATATAGAATAAATAATCAAATCTGAATTTCCATTGAATCTGGATTTTAAAAATCTTAGTTCCGAAATTTTCTCAGTCGCTGTGGTATAATTTGTCCATTATGTCCTCGACATCTGCCAACTCTTGTTACTCAAACTTTTTACGTCAAGTATTTTTTAGGATTTTTATACATTGATTTATTTTCTTACAATTAATACTTTACTACAACTAGCCCTAAGATCTAAGACCACATTTTATCACAAAAAAACATTGTCGGGCGCGCTGCGGCACGGAATGCCATAAATTCAGAACCTACTACTTCAACTTCTCACTGACACCTAAATAAATCATATACCGATGCGGTATGTGTTTCGTAAGTAGCCTAATATAGCCATTTGAGAATAGCGGGACGGAAAAGCGGATGTAACTAATACTTTCTGGAATCTTCAAATTAGTAGAAAAGCTGCGTACAGGACTGATCGCGCATCCGCCTGTGGGTTTATAAAATCTACAATTACGAAATCAGATAAGACAAATTTAAAAAATAATTAATTTTATATACAAACATGATGTATATCATACATACATATACATACTATGGGTTTTAGTTTTTCACAGCAAAAGACAGCGATTATGTGTCTTACTAGGCACAGACTTAAAACACCTGACTTGTATACCATAGGTGATTTTACTATACCCTTAGTGAAAAAATATAAATATCTTGGCATCTATATTGATAATAAACTCCTATGGACCAGCCACATAAAACACGTAAAGCAAAAATGTGAGAAAGGGCTCAACATTCTGCGTGTAGTTTCGAAATATAAATAGGGTGCAGATGTTAAAATATCCCTTACTAAGTCATACATCCGCTTAATAATGGATTATGGATGTACTATTTGCGCCTCAACTAGCAATTCAAACTTATTATTCTTAGACAGAATTCAATATAAGGCAATTAAACTAAGTCTAGGAATTATGATACCGTCACCTAATTGTGCAGTTCTCGCACAAGAACCGCCTTTGTGCCTTCGAAGAGAGTATTTAGCTAATAAACAGCTAATAAAATATAGGACGTTTAGTACATTTATGATCAAAAAAATATCAAATATATCGGTCCAGAATCTTACAAACAAATTGGAGAATTAAAATGTCTCCCCCGCTTGTTGATGCTTTTATTGACACTGAGAGACATAAAGAACTAATACATAGTCAAAAAAATATCCTGTTTACGAAATTAATTTTGTAACCTTAATATTTAAACCAACCATTATAATTCCAAACTATCCAGATAATACATTTTTATCAAAATTAATTTTCAAATCAATACTCTGTAATTTGGGAGAGAATAAAATCATCATCTATACGGATCGATTTAAAAAAAAAGATTTAAAACAGGCTGTGCAATTTTATTTTCTAATATTAACCATGTTAAGCAATATCAAGTCCCACATTATTTATCGATTTTTAGTGCAGAACCTATAGCTATTAAGACAGCTTTAGATTGGTGCGAGATGAATCTGTGATAATTGTAACAGACTCTCTCTCAGTTTTGCACGCCATTAAAACGCCTTCTTTTAATCATTATAACAACAATTAGTTACATTAGTTTGGGTTAGAGGTCATTCAGGGATAACTGGGAATGAAGCAGTTGATCTCGCAGCTAAAAAAGCATTTGACTCAGCATTGAGAGTAAACATGTGCAACTCATCCGATCTTATTAATGTATATAAGGCTGTAGTGAGGGTTAGATGGGAAGCTCAGTAAAGTAAATTTTCAACTACATCAGAGAGCCTGTATTTTAAACGTCAACCGGTTTTACCGACGATATTCCTCACATTAATTCGTGGGATTATAATAGATATAAGTCATCGCTTCCAGTACATTTGTTTAGGATTGGTATCTTAGATTCTCCGTGTTGTCCCCACTTTGCAGAAAAACCTTTAGTCGATATAAATCACATTTTCTTAGAGTGTCAAAAATATACTGCACATAACGATATGCTGTACCAAGAAATGAAAAAGTTTGTAAGTCTACCAACTAACATCCCTTCTTTATTAGCACAACAAGAGAAAGAAATATACAACATTTTAATCAAGTTTGTTTTAGAAACAAAAATAGATGTTTAGCTTATATATGGTTAAATATATATACATTTACAAACATTATTTAATTAGAATTTAAACCTCTGTTTTACTTCATTTGTTAATACCTCCTGCCCGTGACCTAGTCTAGTTTGTCTTAATAAAAATGTCTTGATGGTTCCTTAGACAAGAAACGAGTCTTCTTCTTCCTATACCGTCCCCATTAACGGAGGTTGGCGACCACATTTTTAAAAGCTTCTCTGTCTTTTGCAACGTGGAATAATTCGTCTACAGTCATGTTTGTCCAGTCTCGAATATTTCGCAGCCATGACTTCCTCTTTCTACCTATTCCCTTTTTGCCATCGACTCTACCCTGCATGATGACCTGCAGAAGACTATATTTATTATTTCTTAGTATGTGTCCAAGGTATGCAGTCTTGCGTACTTTTATCGTTCTCAACAATTTTTTGTCTCGACCCATCCTTCTCAGCACTTCCTCATTGGTGACCCTGGCAGTCCATGGAATTCTTAACATTCTCCGGTATATCCAAAGTTCAAAGGCTTCAATCTTTTTAACTATTTGCGCTTTTAGTGTCCATGTTTCTACCCCGTACAATATTTGCGACCAGACGTAACATTCAACAAACCTCAGTTTCAGCGCAGTATTCAGATTTTTGTCACAGAACAATTGTTTGAATTTTAAGAACGCTGCCCTTGCCATTTCTATTCGTACTCGGATCTCTTGGTCGAGTGGCCATATTTTTTATCCTTATCCTATCCTTGATATTAATAAAAAAAATACAAATATTTTGTGGCAAATAGACATGTTCTAATGTCATCCACTATCTACACAAACACACACACACACACACACACACACACACACACACACACACACACACACACACACACGCACACACACACACACACACACACACAATAGATTTATGTGCTCCTTCAAACATTTCTTCCAAATAACATCAAATAAAACATTCCGTTAATCTTTACTTAAGGAGCAAATAAGTTTTTCAGTTTCACCAACCTTCATGACATCATACTTTTTCAACCACTTGTAGTCATTCTGTATTTTACCACTAGTTTTAGATTTACTTACATGTATATTGTTTAAAGTCAAAGGTAAGCGGGGACCCGGTAGAAGGAGAATATCATGAGTTTAAGAAAACCTCAACGGAGCTGTTTCGAGCCGCACCGAGTAAGGTCATGATTGCCAATACGATTTCCAACATCCGAAACGGATAGGAACCAGAAGAAGAATATTGTTTATTGTACTTTGGTACTTCCCTTTTGTAAGCAAAACTGTGTTGTGCTTTTTACTGTTCATCACTTTACATACACACAAAAGTACTTAAGTACTTTTGCAATAAAACGCTCCTCCATTGTTAAATCAAAAATAATTAGTTCTAAGATAATGTCATGTACAGTACTGTATGTAACTAGGTTAACATACAACGTATGTCGGTAAATAAAAAAACTTTAAAGATAGGTAGATAACATTATTGTTAATAAAAAAACATTAAGAACATGCCAAATCAGGATAGAAACACTTTTGTTGTCTCATTCAACACTGTAGACTGAAACCTAATTACGCACGAGATAAACAATGGCGTTACCAGCATATGACACAATAATTATGGGCGACTTTAATGCAAAAATGGGGGTTAAACAAGATGATGCAGAACTATCAATGGATAAGTACGGATATGGCGAAAGAAATGAACGAGGGCAAAGCTGCTGAACTTCTTACACCAGGAAAATTTATCCATGATGAACTCTTTATTCGATAAAAAGCCTTAGCGTACGTGGACATGGATCAGCGCTGATGGCATTGTTAATAATGATGTAGATTATATTATAACAATTTTATTAGAAAAGAAATAATCAAAAGACATCAAAATATTCAACAAATTTTCAATAGAAAGCGACCACAGATTAATCCGAGCTAAGATAATATTAAATGTCAAATTGGAAAAAACAAAAGTAATCCTAAAAACACGAAAAACGAAATACATTCCGCCTAAAAACAACAACCTGTATGAAGGTACACTAATCAGACATATGCAAGACTTGCAAGATGAAATAGAAGATGTAGATCAAGCAAATGATAGCATAACAAAGGCATGAAAAGAGACGGAAAGGGAGTGCTGCCCGACCGTTCTGATCCTTGAAGAAAATTTAAGTCGAAATACGAAAGAGCTAATAGGTAAAATAAGAAAACTGGTGAAAAAATACGGCTCCAACTAAAAAACAATGGAAAAATTAAATAAAGATGTCCAGTGGTCATTTCTAGAATACGTAAGAGAAAGGCAAGATCAAAAGACCTCTGCCCAAAATTACAAACCAAGGATCAGAATTAATACCACAAAAACTCCATACCAACTCAAAATGGCACTTTTAGAAATGAAAAATAACAAATCCCTTGGCAATGAAGGAGTAGTAATCGTGGAGATCAAACTAGGAGGTAGAAATAAAATTATTTATCTACCAAGAACACAACTCTTCTTAATAAAACTATGTAGTTTATTTCATTACACAAGTAAGGGCACAAAACAAATCTAAAAAACTACCGTCCTATCAGTTTGCTTTCACACATATATAAACTTTTCACGAAAATTATTAAAAAAAAAGACTGGACGCTAAGTTAGATTTCTATCAGTCTAAAAACAAGCTGAATTTAGAAATACAGCACTAATAACCACTTACTAGTAATAAAGATAGAAAAGTCTGTAGAATACAACAAACCATTGGTACTGATATTCGTGGATTACGAAAAAGCATTTGATACCATATGCCATTAGAAAATGATAAAAGTATTGACAGAATGCTCATCGCTACACTAACATAATCAAATATATCTATCAAAGTGCCACAGATAGCGTAGGACTATCTGAACAAGAAACAATAAATTATGTATACAGCGAGGAGTAAAGCTATTCACGATGCTTTTAGAACGTACTTGTAAAAAGACATATCAGAACGAGCATGGTATCAACGTAAATTGAGAGAAGCTCAGTCATTTAAGATTTGCAGATGATATCGTTCTTATAGCCAATCGTATTGATGATACAATAATAATGTTTGAAAAATTATATTACGATTCCTTGGAAGTAGGACTAAAGACTAATATGAACAAGACACAAATAGTGACTAATCCAGTGCTAAATCGAAAGGGTTATGTTGATGTTAATGGAAGATATATTGTGCATACTGTATCGTATAAGTGCTAAGGAATGAAATTCGGTTTAGCAGAGACAACCAGACATATGAGCTCCTTCGTCGCATAGGATTAGCCTGAGGAGCGTTTGGTAAATTAAACTATGACTTTATATCAGACCTATCCTTATACCTTAAAACGAAAATCTTAGACCACTGTTTGTTACCTGTACTCGATTATGGAGCTAAAACAGTAAAACAGTAACACACAAAAAAGAATAATTTGATGCAAGCCCCACAAGACAGAGCCTGATGGAAACCTATGTCCAGCAGTGACCGCATGCAGGTTGATGATAATGAAACAAAGGCGCTTGCACAAGAAAAAGTAATACAAGTTCGTGGTAAAATAAAGGTAAATCGTATCGATAGCTCGCAACAAGGGAAAAAATAATAAAGTATGTATATAAGGTGGAAGGCAACAGTAAATACGTATTTATGACTATTTGGTCGTCAACAGTATTGTGCAGCCAATTTCACCAATTTGTGGTCAATAATATTAGAAGATTCAGAGGTTTCAAAGCAACAATTACCACATCCGCGGAGAAAACTACAGCTGCCTGAAGAAAGGAATGCCAAACGTTTTCAACGTTTCAAACAACAACCTTTATTATTAATTAACTCTTTCTTATTAAGAGAACTATTCCTTATACTTAACTATTAACCTTTTCTTGTTGTTTGAAACGTTGAAAATGTTTGGCATTTCTTTCCTCAGGTAGCTGTAGCTTCCTTTAGAATTTTTGTTTAGTCTAATTTCGAACAATTCTATAATTAAAAAAAAATTAAAGTAGTTATTATAAAAATGTAATTTTGTATATTTGCCAACGATATTTTGTATATGTTTTTAACTAATACAAAATAATTATATAGCACCTATTGTTTACTGTACATTTAGGATTAATGACCTGTATATCTCCGAGATTTGCAATAAATATAATAAGAATTAATTATAATAAAATACGAATAAAAACAATTAAATGAAAATGAAGTAACAAAACCTAATAAATAAAAAAACTAAATAACTTAACTAGGTATCTCTTTTTTCAGTTGCATGTTCGACCGTGACCGTAACGAAATGCCAAGCTGCTCTTCGAACCCTTCAGGCATTTCCCTTCTTCAAGCCCACGTGTCTATGCAGAGAGCCTCACGTGGACCCGGAGTGTAATTCCTTTAGAGATTTTCTGTTCGATCATCCTTGCGTGTTTGTCATGAAAAAAGGTAGGAATTTTAACTTTTATTAGATAAGCCCGTCTCGGGAAAATGCTATTTGAATTTTGATTGACTTTATATTATTTATTCGTATTTGTTTGTGTTCCAATTTTTACGGATAAACTTATAGAAGTACTGGAAAGTAAATAACTGGACGGAAATATGTCAGAAATATATAACAACTTTATTATAGCTACCAAACCATAATTAGTATATACATTAACAATTTTAAAATAAGCGTGCTTTCTATACATCTTATCAATATTAATAGGGCAGTTTCGTACATTTCGCCAAACGCAATATTATCCCCAACAACAATTTATTGAAACATATAATACTAATTTTTAAAATAGTAGAGGCCAGGAGGTCACATAATAAAAGTAGTTATTAAATTGAAATTCTGGCAAGTGAGAGACACATATAAAGAATATAGAATATCACACGGTATAAAGGATATGTTTAAAATATTGAAAAATGCAAATACAAAAGCAGTGAATGAAATTCGTTGTTACAAAATTAACCCAGATAATCCTGACATAAGAAATAGTATTAAAACTGCAATTTTTTGTTATTAATATGTTTTATTTGGAACACTTGAATACATTACTGGAATAATATTGCAAAAAATAGCAATGTACACAAAAAAAAATTAGCGTCCTACATCTAGGACGTCAGGATCAAGCACTACCATTTGTGTGGTAACTCACAAAGCAGCGTGCATGGATACCAACATCACATTTTTGACATCTTGTAGTTGTTTTTTTATGGCAGTAGCGACATCTAGTTTGTTTTTCTTGATCAATCACATAATGATGCATTCCATCGAAACGAGAATCGGCATTTTCTCTTCGACTTGGCCGCCCACAAGAAGATGAAGTCGCTTTTGTATAAAGCTGAAGAAGTGAAGTTGCAACGCGTCGTCGAGAAGCTAATTGATCCAAAGTGCCCTGATTGCTTCGATGTAGTTGCCAAGCATTCTGTATAGCCAAATCGATACAGTGAGTAAACAAACAGAAGTACCACTTTTTTCCTCTAATACCAGTTCTATATAAACTTACGTTTTAATCGCATCTATCTACGCCGCCTATATTTCGATTATATAATTTTACCATAAATGGTTGAGGAACAAGTATGGTTTTTTTTTCTTGTCGCGAATATCGCTTTACTTGATGAATAGGATTCGTACCAACTGCGTTCGAGCAGAGCGATACAACACTATTATCGTGCCAGCTGACAATTGTCAATTTCTTATTACCGTCAAACTTAGCATCGTACGAACCTCTTTTGTCTTTTTGTAACTCCTTTGCCGATTTCAGCGGATTTTTTGGTATTCTGTTACTTCTTATGGTTCCTGTTCCTCTAATATTTATTCTGTCAGCATTTCAAATAAAGGCATTGTACTAAAAAAATTATCAAAAAATAAATGAAATTTTTTCAGCTCCCACTTTGATCTAAGAATGTCAACATAACTGAGTACCACACCTACACCGACACCAAATTCCTTGTATTTAGGCGATACGTGTGTTGATGCTCCCTGGTATGGCTCAAACCACGTTACGTACCCATTTTTGTTACATCCAACCCAAAGTTTATATCCCCATCTTATCGGTTTACCCTTTATAAACTGTTTACAGCCGTGACGCCCGAAATAAGGAACCATGGCTTCATCAACACTGTGGTTCTCTTCTAAAACTGCATGTTTTAAAAAATTTTGATTTAGTAACCTAAAGAGAGGTCTAACTTTACTGAATTTATCAGAATGATCCAAATTATTATTATCGGCTATATGCAGAACGCTCATTATAAAATCAAACCTATCCCTAGCAAGTGCCCCAGAAACTAAGGAATTACAGACGTCTCTATCCTTTTCCCAATACATCTTCTTCCTTGGGTATTGAGCATAACCACTAAGAATAAGAATTCCTACGAATGCTTTGATTTCTTCGATACATATAGGCTTATTTTTCTTATTTTTCATACTTGCATATCTATTGGATTCGACAACCAGTAAATCAAAAATTTCTTCATCGAACAACTTCATAAACCAGTCTATGGGAGTATCTTCTGTATCAATATTGAGATCATTATCCTTTGACCAATCAAGTATTTCTGCTTCCTCTGAGGTGGTTGCTACTTCAGACCAGTGGTATTGCCGTGGAATTTTCAAAACTTTCTCAGATTTAACAGAATTTGATAATGGAATATCATCATCCGAGTCTGAGTCAACCGAACGAGGTACATGGATTTCAGCTACTGTTCTCAACATATTTGAAGGCAAATTATCCGGAGACACGTTTTCTTCATCACCAGAATCCTCATCTGTTTCAGCGGCATCTTCCGGAGGTAAGAGAACTATATTAGCTTGAGAATGAGGAAATTCATCTTCTTCTAACATCTCCAAGGCCTCATGTAAAGAAAAACCCCTGAAACAATAAAAGCAGTATGTTCATAACACTATCAACAAATTCTTTTGGGCTAAATACTAAGTAAAATAAACAAAGAAATCCAATGATTACAATAATTACTCAAAATTATAATTTTCATGCCATAATAGTACATAATCCTGACATCCTACATGTAGGACGGTCAAATTTATCACCACCTGGCAGCCAACTGGCAAACATTTTGGATAAAATTATTTCACGATTTGGAAAAATGAACACTTATATACAAATAACATCATAAAAAAGTATATTTTATCAAAAGTTTAATATTCATTTCTTACCTTGCAAATCTGATTCCATGCTCAGCCATATTTTACGTTTTTTACAACCGCACCACAAGTAGACGTTTCAAGCGATAGGAACACACTAAACAACAATGGGACGATTTGTCCTTGAGTAACATTTTGTGATAGACCGCGTTATCAAATTTAAACAGGGCCGTGTTCAAAAATTATTGAAATTAGCGTCCTACATATAGAACGTCAGGGTTATTAGGGTTAACAAAAGTGACAAATATTATAAATAGAAAACAAACAAAATGTGACAAAATTTAGTTATGTCGTTGATTGAACATTATTCAATCAACGGTTATGTCTAAATAGAATAACGGGTACAGTGATTGACCACTTAAGGAATTTCCAATTGAATTAAAATTGTAAATTGATATCTTTTAAAGTGAAATATTTTGTAATGGTTTTTTAATAGTAATAAAATATTAAATTTTATAAAAACTGAGGTTATTTTAATCAAAAATAATAATGTATATTAAAAATTAACACAAATTTGAAAACTTACAGAACTACACAGTTATTGGCTATACAAACATAGTTATTGGCATGTAGAATTCCTAATTGACCATTCATAAAATTCCTATTTTTTTTTTGTTTTTGCAGGTAAGGCACAGAAAACTATTTAAGTTTTTAATTTCTTGTTGTTTCTTTGCACAAGTATCATATGGTAGCCTCTAACACAAAGTAGACATTTTATTTCAAGTTTTGATTTAGATATATTATAGGAAAAAGAATAACGCAATCCTGTATACAAAAGGTTATTTACAGGCGGGTTAATGTCGGCTGATTGTTTCACTGTTATGTCTGAGAGAATTTGTATTTTTTCATGTTCTGGATATCCCTCAGTTTCAAAAAATAACTTTCTTTTAGCCGACTCACCAGCAGGATTTTCTTTGCTGGTTTCCAAATGTGTACATTTGCTTTGGGATGTATTCTTTAAATTTGATGCATTGATATTATTGCAGACATCAAAAAATATGTTATCAATTGTGGGCAGATTAACGTTTTCCTCTACAGAATCAGGAAATTGGTTCCGTGATAATCCTTGTTTTTTTTTTGAGGACAATAACATCTGGTATATTATGTACACTAACTCCACTTTTTAAAGTAGTGCTTTTAATTGTAAATCAATAAGTGTGTCTGCTTTCAAAATATTTGTATCTGAAATATCAACTGTATTTATTGTAGCATTTTCTTTATTCTTCGCAACAGTTTGACATTTTTTGCTCCAGGAATTGACTCTTGTGGCAATTTCTTTTATTACTTTCATTTTGGTTTGCTTGTTTTTTTGAAATTTATTGTTTGCTTTTGTGTCAATTCGATTTTGTTTTCGTTCTAATTTTATTTTTTCTTGTTCTGCTTTTTCTTCAATTCTACGCCTCTCTGCATTTTGACGATCTGAAGAAGTGAGCAGGAAAGGCAACCTTTTTGTTTGCTTTTTGCCCTTTCTTTCTGTGGTTTTTGGCCAAAAAAAGTCCAAGACCAAAAAAATTTGTCGATTGAGGTGTCAATTTATTTAGATGGTGAGTTGTCTTTATTAACTAAAGGCAGATTATTGGATGTCGATTGAATATCTTCTGTTATTGTATCTTCTGTAAAATCTTTTATATTAAATATGTAATATCAACGTTTTCTGGAAGTTGAACTCAAAAATCCGAAAGTAGATTTTCTTCTATAATAACAGGAATAATGTTGCATATGATTTCATTGCCACCTACAGGGTTTAGTGTAATATCTGAAGATATATGGGTTTCTGTAATGATAGAGGTATCTTATATATCGTTTGTGATTCCACCTATCTCTATAATCTGGATCGTAGGTAGATCTATAGTATTTTAAAATAAATTAAATATATTAAAGAGCAATTTTAAATCTCCATTTAGTTCTTCGCAATTATCCAAACTTTGAAATTCTAATATTTTTGCGGCTTCAACTGTGGTTACAAAATCTTCATATGTTATTGATTTTGTCATAGAAATAGTGTGATTAAGACTTTTATGCGGGTCTCTGATCTTTCCTAAACATTTGAATAGTCTATTGCTTCAGGGTTCTATGGATACAATCCAGATGCTTTAAAGCTATTAATTATAGAATCTAATTTTAATTGGCTAATGGCTGTGTTTAGAACCAATGCAAAATTCTCTTTGAGAACTATTAAGTTCGGGTTTTCGCGTCTAAACTTTAATACTGCCCAGTTCCTATTTGCATTTAATGGTTTAAGTGCAGAAATATCTGCAGGTTGTATAATTCTGGTCGCAATGGGATAGAAGGCTACTAAATAATTTGTAATTTTATTGATGAGGTCTATTGATAAGTGATTTTATTTTATATATTGGTCTATTTTATATACATTTTTGATTCTATTTAAAGCCAACACTCGTTTATTTTTGCGACACAAGAGGAAGCAGGTTTCATCGCCATTTAAAACACGTGAAGAGTCTTGAAGAATATCAATGTAACCTTTACGATGCAAGTATTCTTGAACACCGGTGAACCATTTTTTTTATCTTTTTTAGACACAACTGAACTTGCTGCTGTTACCGCTTCTGGAGTTCTCTCACTTAAATCTGGGTATCACTTTAAAAAGGATCTATATCAACCTCTTCCGGATTTTTGTCAGATTTCCAACCACTTTATCAGTAAAAGGATTGTCACGTGGATTTGCGTCAAGAAAACCTTTAGCTGAGTCTTGTATATCTTTCACTCTTACTCTAAAACCTTTGTCTTGGCATAATATGATCCAATGCTTTAAACGATTCTCTTCCTCCAAACAAAGAATGGGATTGGGACCAAGGGTAGTTTTTTCATTAAATTTTTCGCTTGCTCTAAACTGCAATGTTGCTTGTGGCATATTGAGTTGTTCAGCGGCTTTTCGTTGACTTATGCTATTATCTACGGCCTGAAAAGCAGACTGAAGATCTTGTTCTGTATATTTTTTGTGATACGTTTTATCTTTCATTATTAAATTTACTCTTTAAAAATCATTTAATAGTAAGACCGTGTCAAATTTGATTTAATATGCCCACATTAGCACTAATTTTATAACAACTAAAACAATTGTAATTTTATAAATACGAATCCGGACAAAAAATAAATTTTTATTACACATTATAGTTATTGGACACCCTGTGGTTTATTGACTTTCAATCGGCCAACCACTGGTTATTGCCTTAAACAATAAGAATAAAATGTTTGAAATATTTTATCTTGGACCAAACTAGGCAAAAAGCCTAATAAATATTTTAATTCAAAGTAGGTACAGCAATTGGTCGTAAGGCCATCATTATACCATTTACATATTTAAGATACAGTACTTGGCCACTCAAATTTATCACCAAAAATGTATAACCTTACTATTAAAAGCACTGATAATGTAAGATGTACCCCACTAAATCGCCATAAAGCATTAATATACCCAGATACGTAATACTATTAGCCAAGATAACTTACCTTGTGAATGGCCTTCCTTAACAAATTCTTTAAAAAACTCTTAAAACTGGATGCACCTGTTAAGCTTCGAACAACATACGCCCTAACAACTAGATAATATTAACTGAGAGAAATGATAGCTAGGGAAAATATACAGCAATGTTGCCAAATTTAAATTCAAATAAATTATTTCCTTATAGTTTCTGAAAATCTTAATATTTCGAATTTTTGTGAAAGTGGCCAATCACTAGTCACCGGCCAACAACTGTACCCTTTACCCTACCCTCTAGCGTCACTTAATCTGCATACGCGCATATGGAAAAACTGTGCATATCCCCCACCTTGAAAGAAAGTCTTTTAACACTAAGTATCAGCCAAAGGAAGAAGACACAAACTGGTTACGGCTCTTCTTATGTTTTCTCTGACAGTGCGAACAGACGACACTCGGGCCACACCATCTGAACAAATAAGGAGGTGGATACTTCGTCCTTAAGGCCACTGCAAAGGAAGTTGATAAGGCTCCATAAGAAGATCAAGATCATTAAACCTTTTTTTAAATTAAATTTTTGCCTAGACAGCAATCAAATAAATATTCCGTCACTACCACAGGTGCTGTCGAAGCTGTTAAAGTCTTTCGAGTTAGTCTAACCGATTAAACTTTTTTGTATGTTCCTAAATTTCTATAAAGCTCTTCTCTGGTATAAAGGTAAGAGGTAAGAGGTCTTCTAATTAAAAAATGTTATGGTGTAAGGCAGGAAAGGTCATTAGAATCTGATAAAAGAGAAGTTAGAGGCTGTATAATTAAAATTGACTTAACCTGAAATAAAATAGTTTGAAAATCTTCATATACGAGAGAAGCCTCGGAGAGAACACGTTTTAAATGTGCCTTTATGGATTTTATGTTAGCCTCCTATATGTAACCGAAATAAGGAAAGTAAGCCAGAAAAAAGTGTCAAGCAATTCCTTGGGAGGCACAAGAGGAAGATATCTTTTCGTTAATAATATTTAAAAAAAAATCCAAATAGTGGTTGTTGGCACCTACAAAGGCAGTACCATTGTCTTAATAAAGAGCTTGGAGTTTTCCCCGTTTGCAAATAAACAGCTTTGAAGCTGCTATGAATGCAATACTTTTCAGGTCAGTAACAATTTTTATGTAAACGTCCTTGGATAAGACAAATAAAGAGGCTAACAAAAGTTTTAAATTTGCAACCGCGTCTGTCTTTTAAAACGAAAGGTCCAGCATCAACTCCAATGTTAATAAAGGAAAGGTATAGAGTAACTATGACTTCTGGTAGATTTCCCATAAGGGGAAAAAGTTGGAAGCAGGTCGAGCCTTAAAACAAATTAGACACCGATGAGCCATCTAATGCATCAGAGCCTTGCCATGTATTGGCTGATAGGTTTCGTGAATTAAATCAATCAATTGCTACGGAACGGATTGCATGAGTCTCAGACTATAATAGGATGTTTCTTATTATATGAGCAAAAATATTGAAGTAATCTTCCTTTAACCCTGATTAATCCACTTGCTCAAGATGTGAAAACTACCTCACACTGTCACTAATAACACATGCTAGTAAAATCTTGTTGCACATCATCAAAAATAGATTAAAAACCGATCTACATTACTAAATACCTCAGAAACAAGCAAGGTTTGTAAAGGATAAAGGTACACGAGAACAAATTCGAAACCTGAGGCAACTCAATACAAAGTTTACATAATTTCAGGTACCTATGATTATATGCTTCTTTGGCCACTAAAAAAGCATTTGATTGTGTAAGCTGGATAAATATGTGGTACATTTTAATAGAAATGGGTAAACTAATGCACCTGATCACACTTATTAAACATCTGTACCAGTCCAATATCCCTTGCCATACCTAGATCTTCAGCTATTATAAGTATATCAGCTATTATAAGTAGGTATGGAAAGAGAGATGGACAGGACACAGAGACAGGAACTTGTTGTGGCTACAGAAAGTGTAGGTTTAAATATAAATATCTCGAAAAAAAAAATCATGACCAATTTGGTACCCAACCAGAACATCAGTATTGGTGGAAAAGAAATAGAACTCGTAGATAGATATAAATATCTGGGACATGAAATTATTATTGGCAGGGATAACCAGACTCATGAACTGAAGAGAAAAATCGGCCTTGGGTGGGCAGCATTTGGAAAACTGAGAGAAACTTTTAAAAGTGAGCTGCCCACATGCCTAAAGAGAAAGGTACTTGATCAGTGCGTCCTCCCAGTCTTGACGTACGGAGCAGAAACACTTACCTTAACAAAAGCAGCAGCTACCAAACTGAGAGTCACGCAGAGAAGAATGGAGCGGTTCATGTTAGGAATAACTCTGCGAGACAGAATAACCAACGAAGACATCAGGAGAAGAACCGGAGTGACTGACATCATCGAGAAGATAGCCAGACTAAAATGGAGATGGGCAGGACACATAGCCAGAATGACAGATGGGCGATGGACAAAGAGGTTATTGGAATGGAGGCCAAGTAAAGACAAGAGAAGCGTCGGTCGACCACCTACAAGATGGACTGACGATTTAAGAAGACTCAATAAAAACTGGATCAGAGCGGCTCAAGATAGACGGGGTTGGAAACATGGGGAACAGGCCTATGTTCAGCAGTGGACTCTTGAGGCTGGATGATGATGATGATGACCAGTCCAATATAGCAACAGTATGACTATATCAGAAGTTCGTAAGCCAATTTAGGACCGAGAGAGGTGTCAGACAATAATGCGTGTTGTCATCTGGCTTATTCAACATTTATGGTGAATATGTCATGAAGATGGCTTTAGATGGATGGGCCGGTGCAGTAACATTGGCTGGTAGGAAAATCTCCAGTTTAAGATTTGCTGATGATACTATACTTATAGCAGAAAATGAGCAAGAAATTTTTAATTTCCTACAACGAGTTGAGTATAAAAGTAATAAACTTGGTCTGAAAATCAATAAAGCTTACACAAAAAAATATGGTGGTCGACAGATTACACACTATTCAACTGACTAACAGGAATATCAGATAATGGAAAATTTTGTCTCTCTTAGGTTCAGTATAACTAAACGATGGTAATTGTGTTCAGAGACGTATTGGTATGGCAAAAAATGCGACAAGTTGCCTAACTAAAGTTTGGAAAGACAGATCTATCTCTCAAAATATCAAGATGATACTGGTGAATGCCCTTGTATTAATATTTCTCTACGAGGCAGAGACTTAATGCCAAAAAATTAATGCCTTTGAGATGTGGTGCTGGAGATGAATGCTGCGCATACCTTGAACAGCTCATAGGACAAACGATTTTATTTTAAACCAACTCAAAAAAAGGCTGTCCACAATATGTCTGCAACGTATTCCGCAATTTTTTGGTCATGTGGTTCGCAGAGGTGACGATAGTTTGGACTGGAGAGATTGATTGTTTCTGGAAACGTTCCGGGAAGAAGATCAAGAGGACGATCACCAACCAGATGGTTCGACTAAATTAAGAATTTAGCTAGAACTTCTTTTGCGAAGCTTTTAGAGCAGCTGAAGATAGATACCAGTTGAGAAAAATTTTTGGGCATATTGGAAGAAATCACGATCCTCAGTAATGGGGAAACGACAAGAGGGAGAGGTCCAGCAACGAAAACTTCTATGTTGTACGTATGACTAAAGTATGTACATTAAAAAGGTTCCTAAAAGTCTTGAGATTTTTTCATTAATGAAAATATACCCTGAAACCAAAAACTAAAGAATTTGATAAGCTCTACAAAGTTATACCACTCATATACCATAAATATTTCAAAGACTTTTCAAAATACTTTTACGCCATATAGACACCTATTTATTGACAAAATCATGTATGCTTTCAAAGAGTGTACATCGCTAAAAGAGTACACGCCAATAAACCAATAAAAATTGGGTTTTAAGTTTAGGTACCTGCTAAAATGGAATACCTTTTGAATGTTTAAATATATCAATGAAAAGCCACTGAATCAACGTCCGATTTTTTAGGAGAACGTGTTGTTTTAGAACTTACGTCGACAAATCAAAATTATGGTTATTACGTATACTTTGATATTTTTTTCAGCACAATACCACTGATGCAGAAACTACTGGAAAAAAACTTTTACTTGTGGCACTGTAAGGCAAACAAGGAAATATTTGCCAAAACAAATATTATGTGTTGATAAAGAGCTTTCCCAAAATCCGAAAATCAGTTAGATTTAGTTAGTTCTGGGGAAATATCTGTGTATACGTGAAAAGATATAGACGTAAAATATGTTAGTGTTGTCAGCAATCTACATAATTTTCAATAAAATACTCAGGTTTTGAGAACAAATAAAACCGGAAATAGAGATCAAGTACCATGTTCTCAGGCAATTGCCGTTTATAATAAATATATAGGTGGGGTAGATATATTCGATCAATATCATTGTAACTACTCCATCGCATGGAAATCAAGTTTTAAGCCTATGACTGCATTACAGTTCGGCAGTGACCTAGCTGATAATTTGATTAGCATTTTTCCTTTAGAAAAAGTCTGGACTTCCATCAAACTCATCTTTGAATGCTGGTTCACACTTACCCACCAAAGGACCTTATAGGCGCTGTGTCCTTTTGTGATTCATCTAAAAAGTAATAAACGCGCAGCAATTTAATTTGTCAAGTTTGTAACGTTGCTCTATGTAAAGACTGCTTTGCACCCTACCATAGTAGAGAAAAAGTTCTTAGATAATAAATTTAAAATATTCCTGTATTTAGCTTTTTTATATTTTCAGAATAATTTTTTTATAAATTTTTTTAATTGTTTTTACTGATCGCTATGTATACCATTGCCCAGTATGTATTATTTGTTTGTCAAAATGCACACTGGTAGCTATATCTACCACCCTTTTTAGCCTCTCTGACAAGAATTTTTTTTAATATTTTTGTTCTGTTAACACGTTCAAGTCCGACAACGCGACTGTCGCGTTCAGTGAATATAGCCTCAGAGGTCACCAACGCGAGTCGCGCGGTCTTTGACTGTATGACATATGAACGTTATCTCAACGGATTTTTCACGAATTACAACAAATATCTGCTGGCCGCTTCGAAACACTGGCATATACTGGGATTTGTGTTTGGTTTTCGAATTCTGATGTTAAACTTTATTCTGAGTATATGACAATGTATGCATGTTATCTAGGTGGATTTTTCAAAAATTATAACAAATATCTTCTGTCCCATTAATAAATTGGATGATAAAATATGAAACCCTCAATTGCATTGCATACTTTTTAAATATTCAAGCTAGACGTGCTCGAAAACGACAAAATTAGCTGTAATAAAAGGTTGTAAAGTAATAAAATTAAAAGCATCGGTAAGCTTTGAAAGAATAACCAGATGTATTTAGATTATATTGCATTTGCAATAATTTGTTGTATTATCATAATCTAATCCCGTCGGTTTATTTTGCTATGCATTCAGTAATATTTTCTACGCCTTCGGTGTTAGATGTTTTTTGGTTTTACTGTTAGTCATTGCACGTGTTTTGCTAAAGACTTCAATTTTAAATTATTTTTAAAAGGAGTGATGAATATTGCCATCCTTCGACTTCTAAACGAGGTAGGTGGGAAACTTCTCAGCCAATCTCAGATGATGAATTATTACACATATTAGAAGATTCACTTGACGCTAGTGATGAAGATTTATATTGTGATCAAGATGATCGGACAGACGATCCTAATTTACAAGAAGAATCTGAAGATGATGATGGTGATAATGAGTCTCAAAATATTATTGAATGGTCTTCAGAGGTTCAACATCCTACAGTGCTACCATTTACAGCAATACCAGGATTAAAAATGAATGTGGGTGGCAGCAATCCTATTTATTACTTCAATTTATTGGCATGTGAATTATTCTATGACCTGATTATTCAAAATAGCAATTTATATGCCGTTGATATTCTTTCTCTAAGTAAATCTGAGAAAAGTAGAATTGCAGCTTGGAAGGATATAACTGTAGAGGAATTTAAAATTTTTCTTGGTTTGTTGTTTCACATGGGAACCATAAAAATTAATCGTATGAATGATTATTGGAAGAAAAATCATTTATTTAGTATTCCAGTGTTTGGACAATACATGCGCCGAAATCGTTTTATGTTAATTTTGCGTGCGTTACATTTTAACAATAATAATGACAATAACCAGTCCAGACCTGCCAAGATATCTCCATTATTAGATTTTTTTAATATTAAAATGGCAAATCTTTATTATCTAGAAAGAAAATTAGCCCTGGATGAATCTATGATTTTATGGAGAGGAAGACTTAGTTTTCGTCAATTTCTCAAGGGCAAACGACACAAATATGGTATCAAACTGTATATTTTGGCAGAATGTACCGGGATGATTCAACGCATATTAGTTTATAGTGAAGCTAGTGACCCTGTAGTTGGAGGACGTAATCATATGGAAAAAGTAGTGCTAAATTTGATGGATTCGAAACTAAATGTTGGTCACTCCTTATATATGGATAATTTTTATAATAGTGTTCCATTGTGTAAAAAACTACTTTCGGTTAAAACTTATCTTAGAGGAACATTGAGAACAGGAAGAGCTGGAAATCCACACGAAGTTGTTCCTCAAAAATTAAAACAAAATGAACTGGTGAGTGCTTACAATAATAAAGGGATATGTGTGTGTAAATGGAAAGATCAGCGAGATATTTTAATGATATCTTCCGAATTTGATCATGAAATGGTTCCAACAATATCTAGAAAAGGAATTGATAAAGAAAAGCCCCGTTTAGTCGCTGAATATAACAAAAATAAAGGTGGTATTGACTTAGGCGACCAGATGTTAAATTATTATAGTTGCGAACACAAAACTATGAGGTGGTACACAAAAATAGGCATACATATTTTTCAAATAACGCTAATCAACGCATACTATTTCTATAATAATTCTAATACAAAAATGTCATTGTATGACTTTCGATTGTCGGTGATTGATAGTCTTTTGGGACCAAACCCAAAAATCCCGCAAGTCAAGAAAAATTTGACGTTTCATTTGCCATCCCATTGCCCTAAATCAGCTAATGGTATTACAAAAGGACGACGGTGTAAATATTGCTGGTAAACTAAAAAAGAAAGAAAGAAAGAAAACTCATTGTTTCATTGTGCGGAGTGCCCTAAACATCCGGGATTGTGCTTATAAAATTGTGTTAGACGTTTTCATGAAGAAATTAGATAATTAATTTGTTTTCTTGATGTTGTTGCTATTTAATAATTACTTATGTTAGTTATCTAGGTTCATAATTATATCTTTTCTCAATCAGATTATTATTATTTTTTAAAGTTCAACCGACACATTTTCTGCCCTGTGGCCACCAACGCGACTCACGCGGTGAGTTTTTTTTGTGACCAAATTATTTTTTTTTGTACCCATATTTATTATAAAAGACTTTTTAAAGTGTACCTTAAAAATTAATTAGTTTACACAAATACATCTCAGTGGCCCACTGTTTTCCCTTAAAAAAAGAGACGGAGCTGAACGTGCATAATGAATTACGTTACCCATTCAAAAGTATATTTTTCCAAAAAAAAAACTATGCCCGTTAAAGGGTTTTTTCATCAATGAAACGACATTGGTTGATTCACATTTAAAAACACACATGTGTCACGATTAATTAATAAAATAATCTTAATTCTTATATTTTATTTTTCGTATATGCAATTAGCAAAAAATACACGAAGGACAAAAATACAAGGACGATAAATAGGACGAAAAAAAAATAAAGATAAATACACTCACATTTTTTTCTCCAAATAGCAGACAAATTAACAAATCCCAAACATAATTTACCAATTTTATCGTCTGAAATAGAACACGCAATAATCAATAAAAAACTGGGAAAACTGTTGGACTGGATATTGCCCATATCGAAATTATTAATTTTTTGATGAGATAAGTTGGATAAAAACGATTAGGTATAAAATTAAAAAAAATAGAAGCATTCAACTATTCTGAAAACTAATAAGCCTATTTTGTTGCTTTTGTTCTTAATTTTAAATCATTTTTGCATGATAAACACTTATTCATCATACTTATTTTATATATAATATTATTATCTAATGTTTTAAAATCTTATTGCTAAAAAATGCTATTAATGCAGCTAATTAATTTTCAACCTATATTACCTCACAGCTTCCTCTATGTGGATAAGCTTAATGTACGACTTTACAAAGCCCGTGAATTCCATGCCTAACTAATGAGCCATCAACTTTAGTGGTCACTTGAATATTTCATAATGTTTCATACAACAATATATTTAATTATTTAACAATTATTCTGACCGTTCTCAGTCGCGGTTTTGATAACTATTTTAGTTATTTCTGTGTGACTCCGTTGTTTTTATATTTTTATTATTTTATATTAAAATTTTTCTGTGCATGAAATAATACAAAACGATACAACCAGGGTACGCTAAAATTATCATAAATAAGATAATTAACACAGCAACAGATTTAAATGGAGAGAGGAAAGTAACGAACACTAACATATCAAAAAAGAAAACCCCTTGGTTAAAAGAGAAAGTAAAGACAAAGTGTGAAGAAAAACAGAAAGCCCCGTTACAATAGAGAACACAAAAACATAACAGGCATACAACCACTATAAACGAATCAGAAATGAAATGAATACTTTAGTCATACAAATAAAATAGGGACAATAGCAAGGCCTCTCAAAGCAGATGAAACACGACTTTACGGAACATAAAAAAAATATATTTTGAATAATTAGACGGTAAAGAAAAGAGATGAATGGACTAATATAAACAAAACTCATTCATAAAAAACGAGTTAACTCCTTTTGATTTTCTATGACGCTATTTGCTAAAGGTGGCGATAATGAACCACCATGACAAACCAAGTAATAAATATTAAGAAGAAAGAGATAAAAGTAGCTTTAAAGGAAATTAAAAAAAATAACGAATGAACTCCCAAAGTACGGAGGACCAGATCTGACCAAACAACTATTAGAACTAATCTTAGAACAAAGCAAAATACCACAAGAATGGTATTCAAGCATCCTAATACCTCTCTTCAAAAAGGGAAACAAATCTGACCTGGAAAATTATAGAGGAATTAATTTATTTAACACAACTAGAACAACAACAAAATAAACTAAATGAAATTACAACACTAGCAGAATAACAAGGATTTTAGGTTACTCAGATGATTTACCGATGATATATTTATAATGAGGCGAGTGTAACAAAACCTTTAGAAGGCATTTGACGGGGTCAAATTAAAGGACATTATCTATTTATTGCACGCAAGAGAGATACCCCTAAGAATACTCAAAACTATCTTTAATACCTACCAGAACAGCACACTAAAAGTAAAAGTAGAAGAAGAACTAACTGACTTAATTAAAGCTGGCAATGGGATAAGATAGAGAGATTTCCTAAGTCCTTTATCGGTCAATGGAAGAAATAAAAAAGTAAGAACCGAAAAAGGATACCCAATGGGAGCAAACTTAAAATAACAACGCAGACATGTTAGTTTTCTCAAAAAAAGACGAAATGCATGGTTATAATATCAAATTCCTTAGATATAATTTGGAGCTGGAAGGTCAGATAAAAGAACAATTGATGGAGTTTAAATATCTAGGTATTACACTGTCTATCTAAAAAATTGATGGTGACTCTATGGGACAGAGCTATAAGCACAGGTATACGACGTAAATGTAAGGTAAAGAACATCAAGAACTGGGTAAGAAATAGAGGAGTAAAATGGAACTATCATATAAGCCGAATGGCAGCAAAAAAAAATAGTAAAGACGGCGAGAGACAGTTCCCCAATAGATAGACGATCAGTAGTAAGACTACGAAATTGATGGAACTACAGCATACTAGAGGTACTTCAAAAAATAGACAGAGTCATGGCATCATAAACAAAAGAAGAAGAAGATTTTTAAATTTTTGATAAATTTATTTGTATTTCAGATACTGTTCCTGCTACACTTTTCTTTTCTAGGTTTGTTAGGCAAGAATATTTGGTCGCTAATTCTGTTTAAGACATTTCAATAAAATGTTCTCTTCAAGTCCTCTTTAGTCATCTGTATTTTTCGCTTTTTGCTTTACATCTTTTCATTAAATTTAATTCTTACATATTCTCTTATTGTAATTTTGCCAGCTATTACACATTTTTTTCTTAATCTTTTTCATTTATATTGGTAGGGGAGAATCACCTTAAATGATAAACGTTCAACGAATACTGTAAACCGTTGGTTACAATTTCGATCGTCCCTAGTAGGTGGCACTTAACCAGTTGATTCACCATGATGTCTCAACTACCTATGACCAAAAATGGACGAGGGAAGGCTAAGAGGAAGAAGAAATAAGAATGGAAAGAAAAATAAAAGACAGGACTAGACTTACAAAACCTAATAAAAAAAGCACAGGATAGAGAAAAAATATTTGCGGAAGTGATCGCCAACATCCACTAGACACGGCACCTAAAAGTAGAAGATGTATGTGCGAGTATTTTACGGCCTTAACTATTTATCGCTTCTCAGATTTCATAATTTTTGCTCTTGTTAGTCACATTCATCGAGGCCCCTCTTCTCTATTAATTTTTTGATTTATTTTTAAGCTTCTGGGTAACCGACTACGTTTCCTTTTTCTCTAACGCAATTCCATAAGTTTTGAACATTTAGTATAATTTATTCATTCCAAACAATTATCCATACATCTGTCTTTTCTTTTTTATTTATTTATTTAAAGACGAAGAGAAAACAGAACAATTCTATAATACTTTAAACGAGGTGATGGGAACAACAAAGAGACAACACATTAACATAGTAATGGGCGATCTGAACGCCAAGATAGGTCAGGATAAAGTTGGCGAAAATGTCGGTGAATATGGCTAAGGTAACAAAAATGAAAGGGGTGACCGTTTAGTTCAGTTTTGTCAAAGTGAAAATTTAATAATAACTAATAAATTCTTTAAATTACCCCCAAGGCGACTGTATACGTGAACGTCACCTCAACACACTCAAGAAAAAGTAATCAGAAACCTAATTACATAATAGTGACAAAAAGTTATTGCCATGCCGTGAAATCTACCAAAACTTATCCTGCAGCTGATATCTGTTCAGATCATAATCCAGTAGTATCTGTTTATTAAGCTAGACCAAAGAAAATAAGAAAAACGATCATCCCAGCGTTAGACTTAAGCCAGCTAAAAAGTGAACACATACGACAAACAGTGCAAGAATAAATAAAAATCAGCCTCACAATAGCAGAAAGTCAAATCCGCAGAACAGACAACATAGATGAAAGACTTAAGTATATAAACACTACAATAAGAACTATGGAAAAGAAACACCTAACCAGATCTACAAAGAAACACAAGGTATGGATGACACCAGACATACTAGAATTAATGGATAAAAGACGTAAAATGAAGAATAATGCACAAAAATACAAAGAGGTTGATAAGAACATAATGCAAAGAATAAACAAGGCCAAAGAATTATGGACAAAAGAACAATCTGTAGAAATGGAAAACTATGAAAGAAAATATGACACATTCAATGTACGTAAAAAAGTAAAAGAAATTACAGCAACTACAAGAAGACATCAAATAAGTTTGCTTAGGAACAAATACGGAAAGATTATTATAGATTTAACAGAGAAAATTAATAGATGGAGTAAATACATAAGAGAATTGTTTGAAAACAACAGAAATAACATTGTTTAGGTAAATGGTGAAACGGGACCTGAAATCCTAAAATGTGAAGTAGAAATGGCACTTAAAAATTCCAAAACTGGAAAGGCAAATGGACCTGATGAGGTTCCTACTGAATTGCTAATGCTCTTGAATGATGACTCAATAGGTATAATATTGCAATTATTTAACACAATATACAAAACTGGTATTATACCTCAAGAGTGGCTGTTGTCTACATTCGTTACACTGCCAAAGAAATCCAATGCAATAGAATGTTCAGAACATCGAACAATATCTTTAATGAGCCACCTACTAAAGATTTTCTAAAAGTCATTCACAACCGAGTTTATCAAAAGTTGGATTCAGATATTAGTGATAAACAGATGGGGTTTAGAAAGGGACTAGATACTCGAAAAGCTCTCTTCGATTTGAATGTTCTTACACAAAGATGACAACACGTTAATTAGGAAGTACATGCATGTTTTATCGATTTGAAAAAAGCGTTTGACAGAGTACGCCATGATAAGCTAAGAGACAGTCTTGAAAGAAAGGACATAGATAATAAAGATCTGCGAATAATTCTCAATCTATATTGGAATCAGAAAGCTAACATTAAAATAGAAAATGAGATATCACAAGCAAAAAAAAAATACGTAAAGGAGTACGACAGAGATGCATTTTGTCACCGCTGCTATTTATTGTTTATAGTGAAAGCATCTGCTAGGAAACCCATTTGCAAGAAAACGAAGGCATCGTAATCAATGGAGAGGTTGTAAATAATATTCGATACGCAGACGACACTGTACTAGTTGCAAGAACGGTAGAAGAATTACAACGATTACTTACAGATATAAATATTGCCTGCAACAATTATGGCATAAGTATTAATATCAAAAAAACCAAATGGTCTTCAGTGGGAAAATGACACAACCAGCACATATTAGTATAAACAGCATCCAAAACAATGAAATAAAAAGACGTATCGAAATTGCCAGGGCCACCTTCATAAAGATGAGGAAATTCTTCTGCAACAAATATAATCCTCCCTCTACGATTAAGAATGCTAAGGAGCTACGTATTTAACACGCTATTATACAGTGTAGAGGCCTGGATTCTCAAACAAAACAACATAAAAAATACTGAAAGTTTCGAGATGTGGTGCTACCGTAGAATGCTGAAGATAAGTTGAGTTGAAAGAGTCACAAACTTTTAAGTAATGCGAAGAATAGAAAAAGACCCAGAAATTTTATCAACGATCAAACGAAGAAAACTGGAATATTTGGGTCACTTGATTAGAGGACATAAATACGCATTACTTCAAAATATAATGCAAAAAAAAATAGAAGAAAAACGGAATCCAGGCCGTAGAAGAATGTCCTGGTTGAGTAATTTGAGAGAGTGGTTTGGCTGTACCACTAATGAACTCTTTAGGTCAGCTGTAAACAAGGTCAGGATAGCCTTGATGATTTCCAATCTCTGATAGGAGTGCCACAAGAAGAAGAAGATCAGCAACTATCAGTAGCTGATCGTCCGCGCGAACAGAAGAGAGCATATTATGTCATTCTTCTTCTTCAAGTTTCATCTTTTATCAAAGGTTGGAAATCATCATGGCTCTGCGGACCTTTTTGACTGGAGCTCTAAACAGTTCTGCAGCACTGCACTAAAAGCATTCCCTCAATATGATAGCTTTATTTCAGTTTCTGGGTGGCAGACGGTCTTCATTAAGAGGCTTTATTAAAGATCACTGCAAGAATTTTTAATAATTTATCCAGAGCTGCTTTGAGTAGTTCGTCACTTATATTTTCTGGACCAGGAGCTTTGCCATTTTTTCAGCTGCATAACATCTTGTAGTGCTTTTGCTGCAGTTATTACTACTTTTTCCTAACCCTTCGGAGGTCGCGATCATAAAGTGTACTATATAGGTTGTGGTGTATCTCAGACATAGATTTGTTTAAGATTAATATTTCAATAAAATTGAAAAAAAAAACTGATCGAGATTGGAAGGGACGTTTATTTTGAACATAACCAATCAAACAATAAGTAGATTTAAATTAATTATTGTAAAGAGAAAATAAAATAAATACAGTATTAAGAACATAACAAAATAAAAACGTGTAATAACTATTATTATTGTTACTAATCTAAGGGAAAAATAACCCAAACACATAATTCGATTTAGCTAAACTTAATCAGATTCATCAGCGGAAGGATTAGTAAAACGGTTATAAAAACTGTTGCAAATAATATTGCTATGTTCAAGATATAAAAATATGGTACACTATTTACAATAGTATTTGGACAAAGGCGTCGCCTTTGTCGCATAGCAAGAAAAACCACCTTTTTCTTTTATTGTCCGTTTTAGCAACATCTAGATCTGTCCCACTGGTTGAACTTTCCTTCTTATGTTTCTGAAACTGAAGTTGCAATGGTCTGTGAATATCTGTAGTAATATCTGATCGCCGTTTTATTTGCTATGACAATATCTGACTTGAAATGTTTCGAATGAAGAGTCTACGTCGTATTTTTGAATTCTGATTTAGCATATGAATGGACTGCGTTGATCCCAGTAACGTTCAAAACGACGCAAACTATCACCATAGGTCACCTTCTCCTGTTTCTGGCTACGTTATACGAACCAACCAATTGGTCTACAGTGTCAACCCCTGATTTCGTCTGATTGTAATAATTGATTATCTCTGGCTTGTGCGTATTTGAATTTACTACGTCGTCGAAGTGCATATTAGATACTAAAATTACGTTTTTTTCCTTCTTCGGCACATGCGATACAAGAGTACAAACTTCACTAAAAGCAAAAAAGTTAGATTTTATTGGTCTGTTTGTCGTACTCACTAATTCAGGTGGTAGTTAACGTTTATTTCTTTTGACTGTCTCTACATATTCTGTCTGTTCTTTTTCAAATCGCTGACGACAGTAAGATCGGTGAACCAATTATCAGCAGTGATATTTTGTCCTGAATTATAGATATGTTTAGCTAATCTCTTGACCACATCTACTGGTTCATTACTGCACGAAATGGATCTTCAGGCTGCAGTCCTGCATAAATTTCCATATTGCCTGTGTAAAATAGCTTAGAATCAACCATGGAAAAAATTTTGATCCCATATGTGTTAAGTTTTGATAGGATATATTGCCTAAATCCGCATCTGCCCCGAAAGCTTGCCAACATCTCGTCTATAGTTACGTTTTATCTCATAGAGTATCCTTTTTTGCAATTTTCTACAAATAGTGAAAAGATTTGTCTAACAGCTGATTTGTCTAACAACTTATCAATCTTTAGTCGATCTGGTCGAGTCGTCTTGTCATCGAATCTTATCCAGCTGTGAATAAATTAGTTTATCGGTTTGTTTAGCATCTCTTTCTCCGGAATATCTACTTGAAATGAAGTCTATATATTTATTTGTATAATGTAAAATTAAGTATTCCTTACTAGAGGCAATTGAGACAGAATATTTTGTTTGTGTCGCCTAATTTTATTTCCGTAAATTGGCCTCTACTTTGTTACTTTGTCTTTTCCGAAAAATACTCCTCGTTTTCATATACGTTTTCTTCGCTCTCCTGACTAGAAATGTCTTGTTCGCTGGCCGAGTTTTCTGATCGTCGTTTGGTCTTCAAACTAATTTCTTTTCTTTCCATCGTCAGAATCGAGAAACATACTCTGAAACTCTTCAACATCCTTTGGATCATTTAACTTGTATACCTTTTTCCATATTCTGAATATAATGTAGATCACCTAACGAAATAAACACGAAAAAATATAGGTTCGTTCTGATAACTGGTGTTCCGCTATAAATTACCTGAAAGCCGACGTTGTGTGTTTCCCCACTCGTGCCGTAGAATAATTATACGATACACTTCTTTCAAAATATTTATATAAATGTTTTTAATGTATCGCTCAGATTAGCCGCGACTGCCGGACATTCTTCGCAGATTTCTTCTAAAGTCTCTTCATGAAATTAAGTTCTATATTCCGTTAAGAGCTTCTAATAACATAAATTATCCCCTCTTGAATGCCAATAAGATGCAGTATTGCAGCGTCTTGATTTTCTTTTGCGTAGTCCTCACTAACCTAGTGTAAGTTATAAACATTGTCAAAAAGTTGTCAACTTCTGTTTAATATAAAATAAGCAAAATCATCTACTAGTTCAATAAAATTTATTATTATTTAAAAAGTCAAAAATTTAAACGCAATTTTTAAAAAGATATCTAAAAAAGTTATTTATTTATAATAATAAACAAATATATTTTGTTGTATCTAATCTTAGACCTATTCTTTGTAAGTACAATATTTTTGGCTTTGGTATAGCTGCAATTTGCCACATTACCTATGATTAATCCTGTTTATCTAAATGCTGTATATAAAATAAATTAAATTAAAAATTATAAAAAATGCATATTTGCATATTATTAGTGTATATTAATTTTGTATTGTTTTTAAAGATATTTTATATGTATATATTTTAGTCAAAGTTAACTTCTATCTATGGATATATTTATCTTATACTTATTTATTGAGATTTTTTATAACAGCTTTATCGACAGCATTGTTATTCACTTCTATTTTCGAATATAAATTTACATAAGAATTTTATTTTTACTAAAATACTCTAACAGTGGAAATATCGTCCATATTTTTTAAACTGTAAAACACGACGTTCTCGAATCATATAACAACATTCTAAAATACTCTCTTGCTGCTATATACCAACATGAATACAAGAGAAATAATATTTTTATTTTAGGAGGAGAACTCGACTTGAAGCATAATAGTGACATTTACCTACTTTAGAAAGCACTAGTTTTATTTAATGTCAAAACGTACTCGTATCATATTTTTCAGATAAAAATTTTAAAGCAGGAGAAGTCGTATCCTGAAAATTGGTTGTTTCCTTTGGCTTCTGTTACACAGACGTTTCTTTTTGGTTTTTATAAAGGAAATATTTTTCGTGTGCGTGAGGGATATAAATGTTAAAATACCTATAAATGCTATTTCAGTTTAAAGGTTTTGTTTATTCTTTTATTAGGCACAGGTAAAAGATTATATGAATTATTACTAACTTATCCCGCCAAACGCCAAACATAAGGAATATCTATTTGCGCTGGGAAAAATTGTAGAACCAAAATATAATATGTTTTATTACGAATTTTAAATCACCGTATATGTATTTACCTAGCTAGTGAAAAATTAGTAGAAACTGTCCTGAATGCTGACAACGGAAGAATAACTATCAATCAATAATCATTTAGAAAAACACATTTGTTACTTTTGTAATCAAATGAGACCATTTTGTAGCAAATTGTGCATCCTTTACAAATTCATATCAAAATTTGACAACATCAGTACCAACTACTATAAATACAGTAGTTGATACTCTTCCACATGACTTCCTGATCACATCAGCATCTTCAGCGAATTCCTCTTCATTACAATCCTCAACTTTACATTCTCGATTAACTACATTAATATTAACTACATATCAAATATCACGCTTAATACCATTTTAAAGTTATCAAACAACATGCACAGATACAACCATAAAACCTATACAATTATTAATAATACTTTATGTTTCACAACCTCATACATAAATCCCAAACTCTTCCTAAACACTTACATGCCCTATAAATGGCATATCAATAGATACTATTGATACACTTAAAATAACTAATACACCTAGTAAAGAAGAAAACACAGCTATCCGCACCTTTACAAGATCCTAAAGAAAATTTTACAAAACCAATACAAAAACTTAAAAAATCGAAATGTATTAATAATTCTAAAACTACTTCAGATAGTATGGAAGCCATAAAACTTTTGGTACTAATAAACTTATAGCATTAATATTAAATTTTGAACATCTACCTGATTTTTTTGAAAATGTTGAGGATCTCCAGATAAAATAAGTCTTTTTAAAATTTATATAGAAGACATATTAGGCTTACTTAACATGTTAAAACAAATCTATGCCCACCTTATATAAAAAATGAAATCGCGATATACTAAAATCAATAATTTAATTACTATACAACTAATAGACAGCTCGATAGCGATTCCTTCTCGATAGCGCTTAACATGTTACGTTCTTCCAGGCTACATATCCTCTCATTTGGGCCCAATTTACTTCAATTGAATTTAACTGTTAGTAGTACGGTGTGTAATTGAACATGTCTCACAGTACAACTACTTAAGAAATATAATCAATGAGTCGTGGTACAATACCTAAGACATTAAATGTCGCATCAGAAAGGCAAAAAGTGCATTATTGACTATGAGCTCTGTATTTAAGAGCCATGACCTCACTCTAGAAATAAATAAGGCTCCTTAAATGTTACGTGTACTCTACATTGCTTCTGTACGGAGTAGAAACGTGGACATTGAAGGCGAAAACTTCAGGCTTTTGAGCTATAATTATACAGAAGGATCCTGAAGATACCGTGGACAGACAAAGTCACCAATGAAGAAGTACTACGGAGGATGAACACAACCGCGGATTTGGTCAACATCGTGAAGGGCCATAAGCTGCAGTATTTGCGACATAATGAGAAATCAAGGCAGATATGAGCCACTCCAATGCATTTTGCAATGTAAAATTGGAGGAAAAAGGGCATTAGGACAAAGAAGAATATCCTGGCTATCCTGGTATAGCATCCAACAAAGTCATCATAGCCAGAATGATCGCCAATGTTTGGAACAGATATGCACCCTAAGAAGAAGTAGTAAGGTGGTCTTAAAACAGTATCACCATAAAGTCCAGATTTTGAGTCAACAGTATATTGATGATTTTTACTACGAAGCTCCGTAGTTCTGTAATCGTCATTAGTTCTGCTTTGGCCGTAATCTCTTTAAATAAAATGCATTTTTTTCATAGCCAGTTCTGCTTGACGTATTTTCGATCCGTCATCATTGTTATTTATTTAACCAGAGGGCTGTGTTAAAATGCATTATATAAACACTATGACAAACTTACTATATATAGGCTGGGGAATATTATCTAACTACTTCTCGAAGCATATGGAGTTCATATCTTTATGATAGCATCCGGTTTTCTTTGAAATAAAAACAAGGACCATTTTGCAGAAAACTAGTGTAGATGTCAATATAAGAAATAATTAAATGCTGGCCTTTATCTGACAGTGCTCGCAATTCTGCCAATAGACATTTAACAAAGACTTGCCAATCTGCCGTTAACCCAAGTCTCATCAATATAATAAATCATTCCTTTTGCCGCATGTTATTCCCGAATTAAATGTATTTTTATGTAAATCATCTCCACTATTGCAGATGATTCTATTGGAGATGATTCGCATAAAATATTAAAATTCTGTCAATAATAAGACTGACAACCAAGATCTTCTCAATAATTATGTATCATAATTTAATAAACTGATTTGTTTTTTTAATGCATCATGACATATGTTTAAAATACGACCCCAAATCACTCTTATTTTAGGGTACCTGCTAAATGTATGTAAGTTCAGATAGCACTTTTTCATTCCATTTTAAAGATTTAAAGAGTGAAAATATAAAATAAAATTGAGAGTGTGTCATGTTTATAAAATCAAGTGCTTATTGAAAATGGCAAATAATCGACATGTTTAAGCTATAATTAAGTGTTTTTTTTTATTTATAATATATTAAATATTATCTTATTATTAATATCCACAAGTTTTGGCGAGCAGTTTATCTAAATTCTACTATTAACCTGATTATATGAAACGCCAGCCAAATTCAAACACTTTTCCTTTCGAGCATAATTTTCTCGATCGTCATAGTCAATAAAAGTAATTTGTACTGAAGAGATTTACACCAACAATCTCTCCAAATCGCACTTCATCCATCTCCGAAACAGATAATTTACTTACAGCAATTACACAAATCGAAATCCTGATTCCAAAGCGTTCGAATCTAACCACATCCTAAAACTCGAACGTTGCTATGCGACAGTGGCGTTCTACGTACAGTCTATTTGTTGCTAATTGAATCAGGATGCAAAATACAAACTTTACCGGAAATAATTGTTTAAAAAATAAGCGAAATATAGAACATAATATATACTTTATCGATAAGTTGGAATTATTTTTTACGAATTGGTCTATTTAAGGTTTATTAAGGACAATAACAGGTTTTTTATTGTTTAATGCAATGATGGTCAATGGCCCACTACAGGAACAGTGCAACTCATTTGTGGCAATAGTGTCAGAAGACCCTGATGACCCTCTTTATGATTTTAAGTTGTACATATGAGGGCTATAGTAAAAATTTTGTTTTAAATTTTTTTTTAACAAGAGGGTGTGTGACGATAATATATTGTTACGATAAATATATACTGGCCTAAATATATGATGACTAATAATTCTGTTTTGTTGTAGAAATTTGGCGAAGGATTTAGGTTCAAATTATGGTGAATCCTCCAAACTAGATGCTTCTCGATTTTTCGATGCAAGACAATGCGATCTTTCGATGCTGTTCTAGTATATCAGGATTTCGTATATAAATACGACATTTTTATATGGAGGGCCAGTTAATACTCAAGACCCGCGCTCGCGAATTTGTACGTACGGATATAATAAATTATTGTCAGATAAGTTAATATAAATAAAGAAATAAATTAAATCCGTAAGTGTTATAAATATTGAACCTTTTAATAAATTCACAACAAATGGTGTCAGAACAGTGGAATACTTAAGATAAATTGCGAAAATAAATTACAAGTGAATATAAAATAAATTGTGAAAATGGCTACGATTTATGAGCTGACAGTGACTAATTTAAGAAGACATCTTGAAGACAGAGAATTAGCTTCCACCGGAAAAAAGGCTGAGTTAGTCCAACGACTAAAGAACGCTTTGCTAGAAGAAGGACTAGATCCAGAGACTTATATATTTGAAGATGCTGTCCTCTCGTCGATTTCGAAAGTTTCTGGTGATGTAGCCAAAGTTTCTGGTGATGTAGCCAAAGTTTCTGGTGATGTAGCCAAAGTTTCTGGTGACATCGCATCATTAGAGAACAAAGTTTCCGGTGATATCGCATCATTAGAGAACAAAGTTTCTGGCAATATTTCGAAGGTTTCCGGAGACATCGCTTCTTTAGAAAGCAAAGTTTCTAACGAGATTTCTTCCCTGGAAAGCAAAGTTTCTGCTAACATCTCTTCAGAAATCTCTAAAGTCACTTCTGAGATGTCTGCCCTGGACGATAGAATATCTTCGTTAAAAAACCAAGTTGCTGCCGATAAGTTGGCCTTCGAAGAAAAGATTAAAGAGATGGAAAGGAAGATGGAAGAAACAGGGACAGCAGAGAGAGGTAACAATCCGATTACAGTGGAGATAAAAGAAGACGAGACGAAATGTAAGTTGGAAATACGGCCGAAATTTGAAGGAAGTGGAGGTTCTGTCCATGTGAAAGTCCCAACTTTCGACGGAAAATCGTCATGGAACAACTACATGAAACAGTTCGAATCAGCTGCAAGAGCGAATGGATGGTCTGAAAAAGAAAAGGCTGTAAACCTGACTATCGCTCTTCGAGGAGATGCCTTAGATGTGCTTCAGACCATAGCCGTAGAGGAGACCGATGATTTCGAACAACTGAAGAAGAGGTTAAATATGCGATATGGCCACGAACATTTGGAGCATGTATATCAGTCGCAGCTTAAAAATCGTAGACAGAAGAAAGATGAGGCTCTTCAAGAATATGAGGTAGATATTGCCAGATTAGTACGATATGCTTATCCAACAGCTCCCGAAGACATAATGGAAAAATTGGCCGTTCAAACGTTTATTGATGGTCTTCGTGATCATGAAATGCAGAGAACACTACGATTAGCTCGTCACAAGACGCTGGTTGATGTCTTATCCGCCGCCCTCGAATACGAGTCAGCTACGCAGGCCTCTGGTGGGTACAGTAAAGTTAGGACTGTAGAAGAGGAAGGAGATGAAGATAAACTTGACCAGCTCGTTAACATGATGAAAAGCATGACATGCAAGAAAAAGAAGACCATAAAATCAAGAAACTCACCATCAGGAAAACCAGAACGAGTCAACCTTAGGGAGGCAGCTTCGACCCGGAACTCTTCCAAAGACCCTCTCATACTAATAGCTTCTTTGAAATGTCGTGAAGATAGTGTATATGTAGATGGAGACATAAATGGTAAAAAGCATACGTTGTTGGTGGATACCGGAGCGACCAGAACCATTATACGCCCGACAGTTATAAACAGCCGAAAGAAACTGTTACCAACGAGGTTGCGACTTCGGACCGCTACAGGTGAAAATGCCAACATTCATGGAGAAATCCAGGTACAATTGGGAATTGGAGCAGAAAAGTTCGTCCATACTGTTATAGTTGCTGACATCGAAGAGGATGTTATATTAGGAATGGACGTAATGAATATGCATGGATTCCAATTGGATTTTAAGAATAAGGTAATCAAAGTTGGCAACGAGGAGGTATTTCTCCATCCACATAATGATAACACTGTGCAAGCAGCCATTACAGAAGATACAGTCGTGCCTGCGAGAAGCGAAACGATCATAGTAGCGCGGCTACAGGGATTTGTGGACGAAGGGAGACCTGTTATGATGGAGCCTTGGAACCACGACGATGAGGTTGGCCGTGGAATCATAATTGGAAAGGAATTGGTGACTTCGGCCAAAGAAATTCCTGTGAGACTTATCAATGTCAACGACTACCCAGTGACCGTCAAGAAAGAGACAAAGGTAGGAACTTGTGTACCTGTGACATCCATAATCCGTCAGACGACAACATCTGATAATTCCAACGACAAATTCGACCAAATGGTTGCAGTTGCAGGACAGTCTCTAAATCAGATGGAGAAAAGGAAATTAAGGGAATTTCTTCGGCAGTATCGTGATATTTTCGTACCGAAAGGAGGAAAGACGGGAAGAACTACCGTTGTTAAGCATAAAATTGATACTGGTAATGCTAAGCCAATTCGTCAAACAGCTCGACGATTACCACAGGCGAAGAGAGAGGAAGCTGAAACGATTGTTCAGGAAATGAAGAAAGACGGGGTGATAGAACCTTCTACGAGCCCATGGGTCTCTCCGGTGGTCCTGGTTAAGAAGAAAGACGGAACGACGAGGTTCTGTGTGGATTACCGTTTGCTGAACAACGTTACCAAGAAAGATAGTTATCCTCTGCCTCGGATCGATGACACATTGGACACATTGGCTGGAAGTAAATTGTTTTCTACTTTGGATTTGAAGTCTGGATACTGGCAGGTAGAAATGGACCCAGTAGATAAAGAAAAGACAGCCTTCACCACAGGATCTGGATTGTGGCAATTCAATGTTATGCCATTTGGACTCTGTAATGCTCCTGCGACATTTGAGAGGCTTATGGAAAATGTGTTGAGAGGGTTATCTTGGAAAACATGCCTGGTTTATTTAGATGACATAATCGTCTTGGGGGAGACATTCGAAGATCATTTGAGGAATTTAGAAAACGTTTTTAATCGACTTAAAGCTGCCCAATTGATGGTAAACCCCAAGAAGTGCCAGCTATTTCAAGGTAAAGTCAATTATCTGGGTCATATAGTCAGTAAAGAAGGAGTGGCCGTGGATAAGGGGAAAATCGATTCCATTAAGGAGTGGCCAAAACCAACTGACAAACATCAAGTGAGAAGTTTTCTTGGACTATGTACTTACTACCGGAGGTTTATTAAGAAGTTTGCAGATATCGCTAAGCCATTAACGCGACTTACGGAGGAAGCAAGAGATTACCGCTGGGATACACACTGCCAAAATGCCTTTGAGACCTTGAAAAAGCATTTAATAACAGCACCAATTTTAGGGTATCCACTGCCAGAAGGAGAGTTCATCTTAGATACAGATGCAAGTAATGTGGGAATTGGAGGAGTGCTGTCTCAGATTCAAGGAGGACAGGAACGAGTCCTCGGATATTTTAGTAAAGTTCTTTCAAAACCTGAGCGGAATTATTGCGTCACGAGAAGAGAACTTCTGGCAGTAGTGAAATCAGTAGAGCACTTCTATCAATACCTCTATGGAAGGAAGTTTTTAATCCGAACCGACCATGCCGCCCTCAAGTGGTTGATGCAGTTTAAGAATCCAGAGGGTCAGATAGCCAGGTGGATCGAACGACTCCAAGAATACGATTTTAAGATTGAGCACCGAGCCGGAGTTAGCCACAGAAATGCTGATTCTCTTTCCAGAAGGCCATGCCCAGCAGAGTGTTCCCACTGCAACAAAACGGAATCCAAGGAAGCAGCAGTGCTAAGAACGACGATTGTCAACGACGACTGGACGCCTACTAAGATAAGGGAAGAACAAGAGAGAGATCCAGTTATACAGAAAATCCGAAAATGGAAAGAGGAAAACCGTCGACCACCTTGGCAGGAAATATCAAACCTATGCTCAGTAGTTAAGACGTATTGGGCCCAGTGGGACTCATTTATCATCGAAGATGGCTTGCTCAAACGAGTCCTGGAAAATGATGACGGTTCAGAGAAAAGAAGACAGTTGGTGATCCCAAAGAGCAGAATAGCCGAAGTACTTCGTCAGTTACACGACAGTCCATCGGGAGGGCATTTTGGTGTAAGGAAAACCCTTCAGCGAATTCGGGAACGGTTTTATTGGATGAACAGTTCCGACGACGTAAAAGACTGGTGTAAGAAATGTACTATTTGTGCTACGAGTAACGGGCCTCACCGGAAAAGGAGAGCTCCTATGAGACAATATAATGTTGGAAGCCCGTTTGAAAGAATAGCTTTGGACATTGCAGGGCCATTTCCAGAAAGTGAAAATGGGGGCAAGTACATGTTGGTAGTAATGGATTACTTCACTAAGTGGGTCGAGATTTACGCACTTCCAGACCAGAAGGCCGCCACCGTTGCAGATAAGTTGATCCAAGAATATATCAGCCGATTTGGAGTGCCTTTGGAGATCCATAGTGACCAAGGCAGGAACTTCGAAAGTGATCTATTCCAAGGAATATGTGATAGACTAGGCATGAAGAAAACAAGAACTACCGCGTATCATCCGCAATCGGATGGTATGGTAGAACGAATGAATAGGACAGTTGGCAAGTATTTGACAAAGATGGTGTCCGATCATCAGCGAGATTGGGACCAATACCTTCCGTTCTTTACAATGGCCTACAGATCTGCTGTTAACGAATCAACGGGCCAGACACCAGCCAGAGTCCTATTCGGACGCGAAATGCGACTACCTTGTGATCTAGAATTTGGGTGTCGACCTGGAGAAGATGTAGCAGGTGAAGATTATGTGATCGAATTACGAAGAAGAATGGACGATGTACATGAGTTGGTCCGTTCCCACCTTCAGATTGCTAGCGACCGAATGAATAAACGGTACGATACACAAGCCGAAAAGGGTTGCTTTAAGAAGAACGACAAAGTATGGCTGTATAATCCCAAGAAGCGAAAAGGTTGTTCTCCCAAATTGCAGCAGTTTTGGGAAGGTCCATACCTCATCATGGAGAAGATCAACGATGTCATCTACCGAATAAGCAAGATTCCGAGGGGAAAGCCGATGATAGTACACCATAACCGGTTGGCATCTTTCGAAGGTGACCACGACGTAGATGAAGAAGTGGAAGTAAACCAAGTCCAAGATGTGTCTGACCTCACGTTTGAGGAATTCATGGGTGCCTATGGAGGTACCGGTAAAGCGAGACATGGTGTTACCACTGAAGAAAAGCAAGATCTACTCGCGCTCCCCGATGACTACTCGCTGGCCCTTACCATCCCGGCCAGTATCAAAGACGCACCAGGGTTGGCATCCGTCTTTCGAAGGAAGTTTGGTCGAGTTGCAGAACTTCAATGCCAAGTGCCAGCTCCCGGTAAAACCTTGAAACTCCAAGATGCATCACGTTACCTTTTCTACCTGGTAACAAAAGACACTGCCCGTGACCAACCTACCTACCGAGATGTATGGGAAGCCTTACTTCAATTGAGAGGGCACGTACTAGAGTCCGACGTGCAAAAGTTAGCCATGCCAAAGTTGGAGTGCCGCCAATTAGATTGGAGGGTTATCCGAAATATGGTGGAGGAGATCTTCAAAGACACCGAAGTCCAGGTGTTAGTCTGTTGCAATCCGCTAAGTACCTTGTGCGGAGAGAAAACCGTCCCTTGTCATTTTTATACAACTGGAAGTTGTAAAAGAGGGTCCAGTTGCCGATACCAGCATACAGTTCCGGTTCCAGTCCCGACAAGGTTCCAGGAGGAACCATCTTTTAAGAGGGGGGCAATGTTACGATAAATATATACTGGCCTAAATATATGATGACTAATAATTCTGTTTTGTTGTAGAAATTTGGCGAAGGATTTAGGTTCAAATTATGGTGAATCCTCCAAACTAGATGCTTCTCGATTTTTCGATGCAAGACAATGCGATCTTTCGATGCTGTTCTAGTATATCAGGATTTCGTATATAAATACGACATTTTTATATGGAGGGCCAGTTAATACTCAAGACCCGCGCTCGCGAATTTGTACGTACGGATATAATAAATTATTGTCAGATAAGTTAATATAAATAAAGAAATAAATTAAATCCGTAAGTGTTATAAATATTGAACCTTTTAATAAATTCACAACAATATTATTATCGTCTAGTACGACTATGAACAAAACGCCTACAGAACATGTTTTTATATCGTCACTGGCAGTATAAAAGACCAAGCATAAATCCATTAGAGGCATTTCGCGGATAAGCCACATTAAGATAACAGGAATATAGCGACAATGCGCTGTCCTGAGTTTTGAATTCGGTTAGGAAACCATGTTGGGGTTCTATTACCCAGGACCTACACATGAAGAGCATTTGGCTGATAGTTGTGCCCCTATCGCGCATCAGAGTGCTATAGGGGGGAAAGGGATGGTCTGGAGCATTGGAGCGCGGTGCAATGACTCCTGTTTTTACTCGAGTTAATATACCTCCCTCTAATGAATTGTTACACCGGAACATAATTCTTAGGGGTGAACATTTCTCACAGGCTGGGTTTGATGAAATTGCTTGCTTGATTAGAAGCATTCTTGGTTTCTTGGTCAAAGAATACCTACCTACCTACCGGAAGAGATCTGCTGAATGTATTTTATTCCGTCTGTTTGATAAAATAGATTTCCTCGTCTTGATTCAGCGACTGCATGTGTTGAATGTAGTCACCGAGTTTCCTTTACCGTTAGATATGCTGAATCAGAGACGTCCTTCTGTAGACTTTAATTTCACGCTGACAAATGAATATAACTTCTGATTAATTTCCCCAATCGGCGATTTATTATTCACGGATCTACGATTGTAACGTCTACGAAAGGCGCATATGTACATACGATAAACTTACATAAATTTGGAATAACGTAATAATTTTCAAATTTTGTTTGTTTAGACAAAATAAATGTCTTGAGAAAAACTAATTCTATCTCCTAATGTTATTTACTACCCGAAGTCATTACAAACTTAAAAAGAACCTAACCCGAATATAAACTGAATGAGACTCGAATAGAAACCGAACCGAACAGGAATCGCATAACAGCAGGCCAATAAATAATTGCGACGAGCATTTGCCGAATAGCACAAATATACTGATCTGGCTAGATTCAGGAAAAATTTGACTATCCGCTGTAGAAAAGCCTTGAAACGCTGTTTCCATTGATGTGGTGGGACCATGCCCAAGATCTACAGAGGGGAGTATCTTTTTAACAGTCATCCCAGACTAGCTTACGAAGTAGGCTATCACCTAACCGATAGAGAGCACGCCGTTGATTATATAACGCTGTGGTAGGTTACAAGCCACAAAAAAAATGAATGCTCCATTTTTTTTCTAAAGAGAAGGAGTGTAACGATGTCATCACCATATATTTTTATTTAAATTAAACCTGTGTTTTACTGAAACTGGTCTTTAACAAAGTTACCCGTTATAATTTGAGCTACTTTATATTCGTTATTTAGCAGCGTCAGATATTTTGTGAAAGTTTTTTTAAAAGAGATTTTGTGTCAAAGTTCAGGGTCTAAACTTAACCGAAAAACAAAAAAGTTTGTTCAGTTACTCTATATATAATATATTTCTCTTTCTGAATGCTGAAGTTTCTTGGCAGAAAATTATGAGTAATTTAACTAACTTTAGATACATTAGATAATCTTATTATCAGTTCCAAACTTTATTAATTATATAAACTACGTAATATTTCAATGGAAATGGTATCAAAATATGTGTTTTATATTATTTTCGAAAGTCCTCCATAATATTTGATTTCATATGTGGACGATTATATCATGTAAATAGATCTTGGGAAATATGTACTAAATATCAACAAAATATGTATGAATATATGAGGTAAAAATTGTAAAAGTATCCCCTTATGCTCATTTGCCAAAAATATTGGTAGAAAGGGTCACCCTTCACCCCACTTTGACTATTGACCTCTGACGTCACAAGCCCCGCAAAATGTGACGTTTGGACGCAAAACGTGACGTTTTGACGTGACGTGTGAAGTTTAGACGTTAAAACGTGACATTTGGACGCAAAACGTGACGCGTTACGTCAAAACGTTACGGTTTTGGTCCAAACATCAAACGTCACATCAAAACGTCACTTTTTGTGTCCAAACATCACGTTTTGCGTCCAAACGTAACGTTTTAAGGTCAAAACGTCACATTTCACGTCAAAACGTCCCGTCAAAACGTCACGTTTTGCGGTGGCTTGTGACGTCAGAGGTCAAAGGTCAAAGTAGGGTGAAGGGGGAGCCTTTCTACTAATATGCTCTATAACTACGTATAGGCAAGTACTTGTACTCTACATATAGTTTAACCATGTATATTTTATATGTATATTAACATCTTTATCAACGTCTGTTTTGCCTTGCAATTTATAAAAGGCACAGATTAAATTATATATCTGAATTTGTTTTCGAAAAATTATTTAATGGATTTATTATCAGATGTCACTATTTGTCTATACCAAGCCATGTTAGAGTTGCTTCCTAAGACAGGAAAGAATTAATTTCTCGTTCAGACCGTCTGTGAATAGCCGTCTCTGATGATCCCTTTTAGTGTGAAATACGTATAAGTGGATATACAGACGCACTATACGTGAAATCAAATCTTAACTGTGATTTTTTCTTTTATTCCGGTATACTCTTTATGAGTACTTAAAACCAATTCGCTAAGGATTTTTGCTTAGTTGAGGAGATATGTTGTGGACTGCAATTTATGTCTCTAATAACATCTTTATCAACGTTTGTTTTGCCGTGCAATTCTTAGAAGGCACCACTTAAAGCATAAATTTGAATTTGGTTTCGAAAAATTAGTTAATGGATTTATTATAAGATGTCGCTATTTGCGTCGATACGAAGCCATGTTAGAGTTGCTTCCCAAGACAAGAAAATTTATTTTCACGTCCAGAGCGTCTGTAAATAGCCGCCTCTGATGATCTCTTTTAGGGTGAAATACGTATAAGCGGATATACAGACACACTATACATGAAATCAAATTTTAACTGTCGTTTTCCTTATTTTCCGTCCATGTATATTTTTATTTACTAGCATTTAACTTAATCACTTAGTACGTCCACCCTCGAATAGAAATAAATGGCATTAAGGGAGCACCTGAAGGACTAAGACATTCAGCAACAAATAATACTTATCTGCAACATAAAACGAAAAAAAGATATTACGCAATTACAACTTTTCTGCATAGAATTGATTAATATTATAAATAATAAAGATATTTACAAAGTCAGCAAAATATATATTTTTTTTTTATTGAAAATTAACGTGCTCGGCAACAAAGGCCACTTACACGAAAACGGTTACAAATGTAAAACTGTCACAATAAATTACAAGAATATGTTATAGAGTACATATTATTAGAATACAATCAAAATTATATTTTATAATGTAACTGAACGTCTCTGAGGAATTTTAGACTTGAGGTTATTTGATCCAAGTTATTGAGTATGTCTTTTAAATCACTTTTAAGGCAATAAAATAGTCTTTTTGCTGAATATTGATGACATTCGGTGAGAATATGGTTAACTGTTAGATGTGATTGACAGGTCTCACAAGTGGGTCGGTTGCTGGATGACATCAGGTATCCGTGTGTTAATCTTGTATGTCCTATTCGAAGTCTTCGTGTTACAATAGCATCTGTCTGGACATACTGGCAGAGATCAAATCAAGGGGGCTATCGACTAACTGTTAGATATGATGTAATGCTGAGTTATTGGTGTCCCAGTGTTGTTGCCATCGGGTTCTTGCTCGTTTCTTAATGTAAGATTTTAAATCTTTACTAATTTGTATATTAACCGTATTATCAGATGATGTTGAGGCAAGTTTTGCATGGCTGTCTGCAAGTTCGTTGCCTGTGATACCAATATGGGATGGTAGCCAGATTAATGTAACTGTTATTTTTTGGGAAGCGATTAGTTGCTAACAATCAAGGATCTTTTGGATGATCAGTAAATATATTTTGGATAAATTTTATTGAGGCTAGTGAGTCTGTGCATATTGCAACTTGTTTATCAGGTGAAGAAATGAATTGAAAGCCTGAAATATGCTAAATAGTTCGCCAGTGAAAACGCTACAAAACGAGGGGATACAAGATGATGTGATAAGGTTATCTGACGTGGTAACAGAACAGCCTACTCCTGTATCATTCTTTGAGGCATCAGTGTAAAGTACTATATCGTATTTATTTGTAAATATAATTTCTTTAAAAGACTTTTTAATGAGTTCCCTGGGTGTTGTAAGTTTATCGAATCTTGTAAGAGATGTGTTAAACTGAGGGGTGATTATAGACCAAAGAGGATATGGAGGTAGGGGTCGTGGGATTATTTGTGATAGAGAGATGTTATTAAGTAATTGTGTTAAAAATAGTGGAATGGTTTTATTGATGGTGATTTAGAATAGTAATGCTGGTTGTTAGTTGATGAAGTAAGAAGAAGATAAACTGGATTGGAGGTATTGGATGAAACAAAGGCAGCATAGGAAAGTAATAATTGTTCACGTCTAATCCAAAGTGGGGGCTCATTGGCTTCGCAATATAGACTTTCTACGGGGCTAGATCGAAAGGCTCATAAACAAATTCGTAAGGCTGTGTGATGTATCGAATTTAAAAGGTTAAGGTGTGTTTTAGAGGCAGAGATATATATGTAACAACCATAATCCAGTTTGGAACGAATGATAGACCTATATATCTTAAGCAGGGAGTTCTCATCTGCGCCCTAATGATAGTTTGAAAGAGTTTTGATAATGTTAAGCCTCTTGTTTGCTTCACCTTTTATTTCTAGAATATGTTGTTTTCAGGTGAGTCGTGAATCAAACGTTACACCGAGAATTTTGCATTCCTTGACTACTGGAAGATTCGCTCTCTCAATCAGGGGATTGGAAGGGTGATAGTCTACTAAATTTTATTATTTTTGATTTTGTATATGATAAAGACAGGCCTATGGAGCTTGTTTTTTTAACTAGTGTATCTACTGCGGATTGAATAAGCTTGGAAGTTGTAGAGATAGATCGTCCGTGGCAGTAAATTATCAGGTCATCTGCGTATAGGACATGCCTAATAGGGGATATTATATCAGAGCACAAGTCGCTTATTGCTAGGTTAAACAGAGTAGGGCTTAATATTGAACCTTGTGGTACGCCGTCAGTTTGATGGTGTAGTGATGAAAAAATGTCATTGACACAGACTCTAAATGTTAGAGAAGTTAAGAAATTTTGTATAAAATTAAATATGTTACCCTTAATGTTATAATGAGAAAGTTTCTTCAGTATAGATTTCCTGCAAATTGTGTCAAATGCACCTTCAATATCAAACACTGCTGCAATGACTTCTTGTCTCCTGTTGAAGGCATCGGAAATATGACTTTGGAGAAGTATTAGATTGTCTTGAGTAGAGCGATTACGTCGAAACCCTGACTGTTCTTTTGGAATTATAATATATTTGTTAAAAAACCACGTAAGACGTTTATTGATCATTTTTTCAAAGATTTTGCACATGGTACATGTTAGAGATATTGGTCGATAAGCGCTGGGTGATGATCGTGATATCTTAGGCTTTTTAATGGGTATTACAATTGAGGTTTGTCACTGATTAGGAAACTTGTTAGATGACCAGATTAAGTTAAACATTTCAAGAAGTTTAAGATGACCTAAACTAGATAGTTTTTTTATAAAAATGTAAGGAATATCGTCGGGGCCGGAAGCAGTGTTCTTAAGAGTTTTAATAACCGAAGTAAGTTCTATGTAAGAGAATTGGGAATTTAAGTAATCGATATCTTTGACAGTTGCTGAAGAACTTGGAAAGGAAGCATCGACTACTGGCTCGATTTGAGAGCAATTTATTTTGCTTTTAAATTTTTTGTCGAAGTGACTGGCTAGGGTCTCACCAATTTCTTGCATGTCACTAATTACATTATCGTTTAAAATTAGACTAGATATTTTAGTATTTGTATTGATTCCTTGAATTTGTCGTATTTTTTTCCAAAGATTAGTAGGACTGGTATTTTCATTGATAGAAGATAGGTACATAGTTTCGCCATGACGGTTTTTTACTTTGTTTTACAATAAATCGCGACCTGGCTCTAGCTTTTTTTAATTCTGTGAGATTTTCTGGTGTTTTATTTTTCCGATAATCTCTAAGTGCCTCCTTATGTTGTTCTACGGAGATTTTGCAAGAATTATTCCACCACGGAACCCTTTTATGTTTGTGTGAAACAGAATTTTTGCCAATATGCAAATTGGCAGCTGAGAGTATCGTGTTTGGGACTAATGATAAATTATAGTCAATATTGTTGGATAGTGTGGGAAAAGGTAAGGTGGTATCTGTTTTGGTAGTGTAGCTTAGCCAGTCGGCATTTTTGAGTTGACAGTAGCTTCTGGATATAGTTTGTTTAGAGTTGGGGATATCAGTGGATATAAATATGGGGTAATGATTGCTATCGTAAAGATCATCAGCGACTTTCCAATTTAGTAAAGGTGCGGATTTTGGATCACTAAAGCTAAGATCTATGGAAGAAAATGTGCCTGATGATAAATTCAAGTGTGTACTAGAGCCTGTATTTAGTAGACAGGAATCTGTACAATTAATTACGTTTTCAATAGTTTTACCTTTGTTTGACGTGCTATTGGAACCCTACATAGGGTTGTGAGCGTTGAAATCGCCTACAAGAATGTAGGGAGAAGGGAGCTGATAAATGAGGTCAAGGAGTTCTATTTCCTTTAGAGAGTGATTGGGTGGAATGTATACGCTACAAATAGTAATCTTATTAGGACACCAAGTGGTTATGGCGATAGCCTCAAGTTCGGTGGTGAGAGGAAGATGCGAAGAAAATAGTTCACTGGAAATAAAAATTGAAGTTCCACCACTGGCTCTGTTGCAGTCAGCTCGAATATAATGATATCCTTCAAAATTGTTTAGTTTAGTAAATTTAGTAATTTTTGAGTTAGTTTCTTGTAAGCATATGATTTCAGGTTGTTCTTCGGAAGGTAATTGCTGGATTCTTTCTATGCGAGGAAAGAAACCATCGCAATTCCATTGAATTATTTTGAATGTAATGTTTAAATGTGATAAGTGTGGGACTACTGTAAGGATTGTTGAGAGATTGAGAAATAGGAGCGTTAGTTTCATCGTCAGATAGGTAATCGGATGATGCACTTAAATTGTCGGAGTCTTCAGGATTAAGCTGTCTTTTAATTTTTTTTTGCAGTCTTGTTATTCGGTTTTTAAAGGATCTCTCTTTTGATTGCGAATGAAGAATAGATAAATCATTAAGCAATCCCTGGATATTGGAAGTGAAATTCAGAGCTTCTCTAAATGGGTCCGGTATGCCGTAGGTAATTTCTAGGAAAGCTATAAATAGGTTTTCAGTAAGAGTTAGTTCGGATAAATTATTTTTATAAATGGCTTGGACTGCATTATAAGAAATGGGTGTCAATTTATGTTGTTTTGTTTCAATTGTTTTACTTTTTTTCTTTTGCAGCTGGCTAAAAGAATTAGTGGTAGATTTTACAGATAAGGGGGGAGGCATTTGATTGATAGTTGGTTCTGGAGTAGGAACTGGAGAAAGTTCAGAAGGGGTGCCAGCATTACTGTCACTGGATATAGCCCGTTTCTGTCTCTGTACGGGAGGTGATGCTAACTGTGTAACTAAGGGGATGCTTTTTGCCACATTAGTTGTAGTTTCGGGGTAAGATGTGAATGGTGCATTGATTTGATTGGGAGTGCATTCGGGTATCGTTGTATTTGTGGGCATGGATACGGATGTAGTGAGAGAGGGAAGTTCGGATTGAGCTACAGAAATTGGTTCATTGGTACAAGTTTCAGCAGTATGACCATCTTGTTTACATAAAAAACATTGTAATTTGTCAGTAGACACAAATATTCGATATGATGTGAAGTCATGAGTTATTAAAAGAGAGGTCTGGACTGAAAAGTTTTCTTTATCCGGAATAACGTACGCCACTCTTCGGAAGCTCATTATATGTGCATATTCATCACCTAGCGAGCCACATTTCACGAATGATACAGGAGAGTCTATCTGTAAACCGATATCTTTTAAAGCTTCTTCGATAGTGCTGTGAGGTATCGTGGGAGATACATTTGATATAAGAATACGCTTAGAAGGTATTATAAGTCTTCGGATAGGAACAACTGTTGAGTTAATAATGATACTTTGGTGGGCACTGAGAAGATCGTCGATTAGTTTAACAGAGTTTAAATAAATACAAATGCGGTTATTCGAGATTCGAGACGCAAAGATGATATTTTTTGGGGTAACGATATCTCCTATAGCTTTTATGTACTCAAATAGAACGACATTAGGAAGGGCATGTAAGATAATGGCTTGATTTTTATGAGGAAACGTAGGAGGTGGAGGTTTAGATAAAGTGGCAGCAACATAAGACTTGGTATTATTGATCGTGTTATTTTGTGAGGTCATTTGAGTAGTAGTTGAGGTCATTTTAGTGAGCGGTTCTGGATACCAAAACCACTACACATAAATTTTTATTATTAATGGAACAGATGTCCTAGTGGGACTCTGTGGATGAAAGGATTAAAAATAACAGTTACCTTAATTTTTTTACGCCACTGGAAAGTCAAATTTACCAATGCACTTTTGAACCATTAAAGTTAAAATGTTTTGGTGAAATTGTCACATATCGGTCTTTACTCGTCTGCTGCTTAAATTGGAATGGAATAGGATTTTGATTTTACCACTATTCACTATTTACTCCTTCAGACTTTAAGAATAATCAAAACTTTGAAACGCGTCTATACACTTTGACAGTTGTTTGACGTTTGACGTTTTTTTTTTTTTTAACAGCAAAATATTTGACTAAATAATGAAAGGATAAAAATGTTGCTGGTGTGAGCACATATTAATGAATGTGAGGGATAAGTCTTCTTCTCACAATCCGTTATAGGGTTTATTAAAGCGTTGATTAAATAACCCAAAATTCAATCAACGATTAAAGTTTAAAAAAGAGAATGGGCTACCGGTTATATAGAATACTAGATAAGATAATAAGATAGAATAAAAATATGTTAACTGCATGAGTCATTTTTAGTAAGGTAAAGTACTATAAAAGTAAAAGATAAATGAATGAAAATACTTATGTGTTTTCATTTTAGATAAATGAATGAAAATATTTAAGTATTTTTACTTTCATTCATTTATTTTAACATTATATTATTTTATCAAAAATGACTCATACAGTTTAATTCAGAGTGAAGCTGGTCTATGGAGTCTTAATATCTAATTTAAATTTGAAGCACACATACATATTTCTATATAAGAAGAAGATATTGTAAAAGTTTGTAAACATGGAAACCGGTAGACCATTCTCTTTTTCCAACTTGAATAAAACCTATAACGGATTGTGAGTAGAAGGCTTAATTCCCTTATATTCCTAATATTGTTCTGAAGCTAATTTCTCATGACATCTTAAAGTAATTACTATTTTAATGTGAATAAGTTACAACTGAAGTTAAAAATAAGTTTATTGACATTTCAATTTCCACTTCAAAAATCATTCTCAAAATACAAAAATTAATAAATTAAACAAATTTTGTTTTTTTGTTACTTGATGAAAAATTCTTTTAATAATTTAATTTTATCTGACTCATTGATATTGACAATTCAGACATATTTCATACGTTTTGACGTATACTACTTTAAAATGATATTGCCAATATTGCTGAGTTGCGTTCCTGGGACGACTTTATGTTATACATTGGAACGACAAATATTAGAATAAGTGATCATCAATCTTATAATAAAAATAGAGAATTTAATAGATCCTAAATATGTAATCATGCATGGGAAAAAGAACAAACGGTTCAATGAAATGATTCAAGTATAATCCTCAAAGAAACAGATGTCAAAAAGGAGAAAATCAAAAAAGCGGCTCTAATTATGCTACATGAGACCAATTTTGTCGCAAATTCCTCAGCAGAATGCAGTAGGATCTGGTTACCCATAAAAAGAAGAAGTTAATAAAAGGAAAATACCACTATTAGTAAGTCAGTCACATATCGAGGATATATCATTCATGTTTTTTAAAAAAAATACATAAAAAATTAGAATTTGGTGTTTATTAAGAGTAAACTTATGGTGAGACCAAAATAATAACCATTTAGGGATAGTATTATGAGGGTTTTTCCTGGTTTTTCCCCATGATTTAATATGGAGTCACCAACAGGAGAATTTTACTGTTATCATGCCATGTGGTTGTCTTTTTCAAGACCAATCATCATCATTTTATCATTTTAAAGTCGTCTACTTTAAAATGTATAATATGTTGTTTAAATTGTCAATACAAAAAAGTCAGATAAAATCAAATTATTAGAACAATTCTTCACCAAGTCACAAAAATAAAATTTGGAAACGCCAGTAAACTTATTTTTAACTTCAAGTGTGGCTCATTCTCATTAAAATAGTAATCTTCGTAACATTCACAAATAATTGAAGTTTAACCACTATATCCCAAATAAGGAATTTCGCAATGTCAGAATTCAAGCACGAGCAAATGTTATCTTACAATTTCCCTAATAATGAGAGTAAGAACTAAGGACTAAGAAGTGACGTGATCCTATTTTTATATGAAATTTATCAGTCACTATCACACATATCCCAATAATAGTTTGTAATCCCTCATAGACATATCCTATAATCTTCACATGCTCACAGGAAACTCCTTGACGAAGAATAAGATCATGTGGGAGTAGATCTGGAAGATACTGAATCTGATTAAGATATTACTAATAGGGATGAAGACGATATTACAGATAGCACTAAATTATCGTACATTGGAACGAATGGGTTAACACACTTGAGAAAACGCTTATCAGTTCGTAAAACTATAAGAACTAGAGCACACAACATTATAAATATGTGATTATTTAATTGTTTAATTTACTAATTGTTCTCGAGATATTGCACCTTCAAATGCGATTGAGATTAGTGCTCTACTAGGTTTACTGTACTTGGCGTGAGTTTATCACGTAAATCATCTGAACGTTGAAGATTCGCTGTTCCGGTGGAACATTGACGTAACTGCAAGTTTATCGAAAATGAGTTTGTGTCGTCATTGGGTCTAAACTGGGTCAGATCACTGTCAGACGTGTTGTTTAGCTTTTAGCCACCAGAGAGCAGATGCGTCATATTTAAAAAATCAGCCGATCTCGGAGAAACAATGACAGAATGTATAGTTGTGCTTCGACAGGTCGAGTGTGTACTTGTACCTACGGTGCTTCTTCTTCTTATGGTGCCGTGCACCTATAGTGCGTTGGCGAATTATCTTAAGGTCAGACGTCTGTCTTTTGCGGCATGCAAAAGTTCGCCAGTGTTAGTTACGCCTGTCCAGTTCTTTATATTTCGCAGCCACGACATTTGTTTGCGACCTACTCCTCTCTTGCCCTTAATCTTTCCTTGGATAATTAGTTGAGGGATTGCGTATTTTTCCCCTCTCAGGATGTGGCCCAGGTATCCAATCTTTCGTGCCTTGATCAAGCTGAGCAATTATCTCTCAATATTTGCTCTTCTTAGGACTTCCTCGTTTCTCACCCCATCTGTCCATGGTATGCGGAACATTCTTCGCAAGGTCCACATTTCGAAGGCTTTCAACTTGTTGTTGCAAGATATTTTCAACGTCCATGTCTCCATGCCGTATAACAATATGGACCATACATAGCACTTAACCATTCTGTAACGGAGATTGAAGGAAAGATTGCGGTTACAAAGTAGCGGTTTAAATTTAAGAAAAGCTTGTCTTGCTTGTTCGATACGGCATTTTATTTCTTGTTAAGGATCCCATTGGTCATTCACCATCATTCCCAAGTATTTGAATGTTTTCACTTGCTCGATTGGAGCATTATCTACGTGCAGTTGTACTCTGAAAAATGCGCCCTTTCTTATTGTCATGCATTTTGTTTTTCCAGCATTTATCTTCAGGCCATATGTTTTTCCTGTGGTGTTTATTTTATTTAGTATCAACTGCATATCATGTTCGTTATCTGTGATTACCTACTGTGCTACATTGACGCAATTGTATTTTATGTTATTGTTGCTCTAATGTTTTTTCACAAATACGCGGAAACATTGACGTAACTGTATTCTGTGTCATTTTTTATCTAGATTTCTCCTTATTGTGAGGCAACATTGACATAGGTGCATTTTATGTAAGTACAATATACACCAACATCCCCAAACACCAACACTTGGTAATGCTTTCTTAGTCAAGAAGGGGGAAAAAGACAAAGGAATGTGAATAATTGGTTGAAAGAAAAGAGGAAACGACTCAAGAATTCTGTCTGGACAGGGGAAACCTTCTAGAACAGGAAAACCTGTAGCTGTTAAAAAAATGCTGAGAGAGACACAGTTTAGAGTGTTGGGTATGAGGGTCCTTGCAGAGACAGCGAGATATTTTGGCTTCTTGTATTCAGCCACTTAAGTTGAGCTACCGACGTATTTCTGGATCAAAAACCATTCCCAGAAATACAAATTATGCATTTTTCATTACAGGCAAGGGAAAATAAGAACGGTTATGTAAACACATCAAACCGTTCCAACGTAACTGACAATTATTTTAATCGAAAATTAATATATTCAGGAAGAAAAAGTGAAAATAAATTACTACAAGCTACTGCTTGAGAGAACCATCTTCCTTCGACGCGTTGAGTGGGGAGGTTGGCTCTATCGCGAGTAGTAGCAGTAGAAATATGGATTATGGATATGAAAAAAAAATAGAGAAGAAGAGGGACTGTTATTTGGTCCCAGTAAAATAGTACAAAGAAGTCCAGTTAAAAGCCACAAAAATGATAACAAAATAGATCAAATACTAAATATGATAAAAAATGTAACAATAGAGTTACAAGAATTAAAAACTGATATAAAAGAAGTAAAAACGGAACAAAAACAATACAGAGAAGAAATGAGGGAACTCAAAACTGAACTAGCAGAACTAAAACAAGAGAATAGTGAAATCTGGAAAGTAAATGAACAAATCAAAAAGGATCTGAATGAGACAAAAGGACGCCTTGAAAGGCTGGATAGAATAAGAAAAGAAAATAATGTGATAATACTGGGAATGACAATAGAAACTGGAGAGAGATATGTTTAGTCAGACTGCCAAACAAAGAAGAAAAAACAAAAATTATGGAAAACAAAAGTAAACTTAAAGAAGTGAAAAAAGAAAAAATATATATAAACAATGATCTAACGACAGAGGAATTACAAATACAGAAGGAAATACGAAGAATAGCAAAAGATGAAATAAAGAAAGGTAAACGTGTCCAAATTAAAGCCAACAAACTTATAATAGATGGTGTAGAAAGGAGATGGAATAGAAACACCAACCAGCTGGAGGACCATCATGGAGGTGGTTAAAAAAACTAGCAAGGGATGAGACGATGCATTATTCGTTGACGGACGAGGCAAAGAAACAGGAAATGACTGCAGATAAACCCGGGTACAACAAAAGTGAAATAAAGAAAGATAGACAAGAAAACAAAAATAAAAGACGAAGACAACAGAACAAAAAAAATAAAGAGTTGAAAATAAGCATATGGAACATAAGAACTATGCTAGCTCCAAGAAAAATGCTAGAAATAGGAAAAGAACTCAAAAAGTATAAAATAGATATTGCAGCACTGCAAGAATTACGCTGGGAGGGACAGGGACATATTGATAAACAAGACTTTACAATGTTATATTCAGGAGGAAAGAAGCAAGGGCAAAAAGGCATGGGATTCATGATACTAAGGCACCTAAGAGAGAAAATTATAAATTTCAAGCCAATATGCGAAAGGATGGCCTATGTTAGAGTCAACAGCAAACCATTTAATATATCAGTCTTGAATTTATACGCCCCCACAGAAACAAGCAATGCAGACGAAAAAGAAATCTTTTATGATAGGGTCGAAGAGGAGATAAAAAAAATACCCAAAGAAGATGTCATATTTGTATTAGGACACCTCAACGCCCAAATTGGAAAAGAGGACTTTTTACAACAAATTGCAGAAAAGCATACAATACACGAAAACACGAATGACAATGGGCAAAGACTGTAACGTAGCAACAAGAACAAATTTGTTAATAAGCTCAACAAAATTTGAACACCCTAAAATACATAAGGTAACATGGAGGTCACCAGATCAGAAAACATATAGTCAAATTGATTACATAATGATTAATAAACGCAAACAATCGTCAATAAAAGATGTAAGAACGTTCAGAGGTGCGTGTGCAGATTCAGACCACTATATGGTCACAGCCACTATAAGACACAAAGTTAAAATTGAAACAAAACAAAAAAAACCAACATAAAAAGTGGAATGTCAATAAAATGAGTAATGAAAAAGTAAGAAAAAAATATGAAGAGGCAATAACAGTCCAAATAAAAGAGAAATATAAAGCAGAAGATATAAACACAGAATGGGAGACGATCCAAAAATCAATAGAAGGTGCAAATATGCAGATAGGTAAAAGTCAGGCTAAAACAAAAAATGGATGGTATAACCAAGAATGTAGAGAAATAACAGGAAAAAAAGTGCAAGCCAGAAATAAATGGCTAAGAACAGATAAAGAGGAAGACAGAGAAGAATATGAAAAATTAAGAAGGAATGCTAAGAAAGTGATAAAGTGCAAAATAAAAGAAGATAAGTAGACAAAAAAATGCAGGAAATAGAGCAGGAAAGAACAAACAGAAATACGAAAAGTTTTTACAAAAAGATTAAAGAACAAAACAAAAAATACAAGGGCAAATCAAACGGAATAAAAAATAGAGAGGGAATAGTGATAATAGAGGACCAAGAATACAAGCAAGTATGGAGAGATTACTACAGAGAGCTCTTGACGGAGGAAACAACAGAAGAAGAAATGCATAGCGAGGAGGAAACGGTGCACGAAGAAGAAGTAGATGAAGTAGACATCGAAATTTCAAAAGAATAAACATTAGAGGAATTGTATGAAGTAATACAGAGAAGCAAAAATGGAAAAGCCCCTGGTAAAGATGGAATTAATATGGAACTAATAAAATACGGGGGGAGGGAACTAAGAGGAAAAATACTGGCACTATTGAAAAATATATGGAAAGAAGAGAAAATGCCAGGGGACTGGGAGGTAGGGCAGATCATAACAGTACATAAAAAGGGAGACCAACAAATCTGTGAAAATTATAGAGGAATAACGTTACTAAATACAACATATAAAATAATGACATCAATAATAAAAAAGAGGTTATCAAAGATCACAAAGAAGACAGTAGGACAGTACCAATGTGGATTTACAGAAGGAAGATCTACAATAGATGCAATATATACAATAAAACAAATAATGGAAAAAGCAAAAGAGTATAAATTAGAATTGGAAATGTTATTCATAGACTTCAAACAGGCATTTGATTCAATTAAAAGGAACGGAATAATGATAGCCCTTAAAAAATAAAAAATTCCACATAAACTCAGAAAATTAATAGAAATGACAATGAGAACTACAAAAATAAGCATAAAGACACAAAGAGGAGAGACAGAGGAATTCATTGTAAATAAAGGGATGAAACAAGGAGATGCCTTATCAACAACGCTATTTAATCTTGCATTAGAATATGTACTACGAAATATAAATAAAGCAAATCTCAGAACAAGAGGTGGTCAAATAATTGCATATGCAGACGATATTGCTATTATTGCAAAGAATAGAAAAATAATGAAAGAAATGTAGAAGAAATAAGAGAGAAAGGGGAGGTAATGGGGCTAAGATTAAATCAAGAAAAGACAAAAATATTAAGATTAGGGAAAAAACCAATGAAAGAAAAAATCAAAATAGGAAGTTCTGAGTTTGAAGAAGTAGAATACTTCAAATACCTAGGAGTTACAATAAGTAAATCCGGAGAAAGGAAATCCGAAATAAAAGAAAAAATATTAGCAGCGAATAAAGCTTATTTTGCAAAAAAAAGATGACTTAAAAGCAAAACACTTACTAAAAAAAGTAAGATGAGCATTTATAACACCATAATTAGGCCAATATTATTATATGCAGGAGAAACAATGACGATGGTTAAAAAAGATAAAGAAGACTTAAGAATAGCAAAGAGAAAGATTATGAGAACCATACTAGGACCAATCAGAACAGAGCAAAATGAATATAGAAGCAGAACAAATGCAGAAATTAAGGAAGAACTTAAGGAAGACATCGTAACTAAAATAAAGCAATGCAGAGTTAGATGGTTAGGTCACATTTGGCGAGCAGGCGATGAGGCAGTGACATACGCAATGATAGAATGGAATCTAGGAGGAAAAAAGAGAAGGGGAAGACCGAGATCAAAGTGGCTGCAAGAAGTTGAAGAAGACCTCCAAAGGCCAGGAGTCAGAGAATGGAGAGGAAGAACTAGAGACGGGAAAAAATGGAGAGATATTGTCAAGAAGATAAGATAAACAAAAAAGACTGATCCACTTAAGAAATAGGATCTAGAAAGCATTTGCGGTTTAACCCCACACTGGGGTGTATAGCCATTATATATATATATATATATATATATATATATATATATATATATATATATATATATATATATATATATATATATATATTGGCAAATAAAAGTCGTCAACTACTTAATTGATTTCTCCGTCACTGTTCCGCTTGATAATTCCCTTAAGAATCGTAATCCGCACCATGCATTCCAAAGAAACACATGGACGACAACAAGCCACATGTGAAAATTATGACGAGTTGATACAAAACAATCGAAAAGATTAGTGTGGATTGACCCTCGAAAGAGCTTAAACCAACGTTCAAATAAAGCCATCGGTTAAAATTAAATGAACTAATGTTCTTACAGTTTTACTTGTATTTTTTTGTTTCGTTTCTTTCGTTTAGTTTGTAATCTTTAATGTTAAGTTATCGTAGAGTTTTTATAACATCTATAAAAAAAACCCTACAAATTGTTTTTGTAAGTATGAACCCTGTTGGTTTGTTTACTTATATTCTAAAATCTTTTTTATTTGTAGTGAACTGATGATGCTTTTAAAAATAAAAGCGAAACGTATTCGAATAAATCAATAAAGTAGTTGACGACTTTTATTTGCCAATTATTGACCGATAAAACCTCTGCTATTCAACCATTGAATATATTCCAAATTTAATCAACGGTCGTATTTTTTACTTTATATATATATATATATATATATATATATATATATATATATATATATATATACATATATATATATATATATATATATATATATATATATATATATGCTATTCGCTCTATAATTAAAGCAGTTTCATGTGAAAAAACTACTATTATACCAAAAGATAAACGTGGGAAGCACGAGAGTCACAAAAAAATAAGTGACAAAATTTTGGATTCTGTTCGTAGCTATATAAATTCAATTCCACAAATTGAAAGTCACTATCTTCAAAGTGATTCTTCGAGGCAATACATAACCGGTGGTTTAATTATTGCGAAACTTCACAGGAACTATATAAAGAAACAAAAAGAAGCAAAAACAGAAGAGTCAGCAACCTACGATTGTTATTCTCGTATTTTCAACAGCAAATTTAATATAGGGTTTTTTATCCCGAAGAAAGATCTTTGTGACCAATGTTAGCATATACTAACTCGGTGCAAAATATAAAGCAGCAAGAGGAAATCACTATCCCAAATAATATAAAGGAAGCCTTAGGAAAAAAACATGAACATTAAAAAACACAATAAGTTATCTTAAAGACTCAGGACTGTATCAATTATTGCAATTTTTTCTAATTTTATCTGTATTATATTTTTTAGGTCGCTAATAACCCTTGTGCTTGCAGCGTAAATAAATAAATAAAAAAAAAGATTCGGTAGTAAGAAACAAGAAGATTATTAGAAACGCATACAATAAAGATATTCATAGTCAATATAATATAAATCTCAAACAAAACTGTAATACAGAGAATATAACCAGGACACCAGACAAAAAAAAGTTGTAATTCATTCATATGACTAGAATGCGAGAACATAACCTACTAAAACTAATATAAATTGACTTACCAAATCACCGAAGAAGTACATGAAGGCCAACATATAATAATAACCTAAATATCTATTAAACATGCGTCTTATGCATCTTCTACTACAAAGTGTAATACATCCATCCCTATTAAGCAAGTAGGAATAAAGAAAATAAAAAGAATTTTAATAAAATAAAAAAAAATGTAATTAAAAGGATTTTGTACGAGACGCCACTGTATGTCAAATTATATAAATACCCGATGTTTCTCCAGACGTCGCGAGTAATCAGATAAAAAAATCTTCTCAGGATGATTTTGGCCACTGGTAATTGGATTTTTTCTCCTCAAAGTCAATATGATTTTCTAATGACGTTTTAACTGGGTTTTTATTCCCTCTCCTACTCCAGGAGATCAGATTTCATTTGTAAATCTGGAAAATAACAGGAGATAAGGATGATATTACGTTTATCTGAAAAGTGCTTGACATCAACTAAAAAAATCAACGAGGGAGATATATTAGTCTCCTTTTTTGCTTTCTCGTTAAATTTTAGATGAAAAAATAATTATTATTGGTTAATAATATTTTTTGGATTAATATCCTACTTTGTCTCGTACTTTTCTGTAAAAATACTAATAATACGAATAATGTGCTATGGGTTCTACGAGCTGCAAATAACAACTTATAAATGATTTAAAAATAATTAACCAGGCCATACACCAACAAAAGGAATATTGTTACTGCCTAAATAGATTACAAGGAAGCTTTTAATTTAGTTTTGAATTAATAACGAATTATACGAATATTCTTTTACTTTTACATAAATCCGTTTTATCCGAACAGTTCGTTTGTGGTGCAACCAAACCACTATATTAGATTTCTTATCCAGGACATTGAGCCTAGGGGTAAAGGGGGTTCTGTTGCGAATTGAGGTCCATGAGATTTTACAACTGATTTATATGCATTTTGACGCGCTGTATCCAAATTTTTAACATGATAATCCGAATTTTTGGGCACAAATTTGTTATCAACAATTTAATTGTTTAATTGCCTAAAACCAATAAACTTATCAAGATATACGCTTTTTTTCAAAGTACTTTTGTTTCTTAGTAGCCAAGATATTGAAAATGTATTTTATTGTTGTTGTTTGTTTGTGTTTATATGACTGCGGACACTAAATCCATTATTACAATTTTTACTCATTGTTTCATTACTCATTGTTTCGTATACAATATAATCCAAATCTATTACTAGTATTGATCTCTAATATATAGTCTTCTTTTTGGTACTTTGTTTCTAGTTTTTTTTCTATTTGATGCTTTTTAGTTATTTATATATAAAATAGGTGATAATGTCCTCAGAGTTCCAAAGCAAACTCTTCTGCAGCTATCTACTGAATTCAATAGCTACTTTACTGTGGACTGTAAAAGTTCCTCATTTTTTCTCTTTTTTTTATTTTTATTTATTTTTTTTTAATTATTATTTATTTCTTATATTTTTCTTATTTTTTTTTTAATTTTCTTTTTTATTTTTTTTTTAATTTTTTTTTATTGTAACAATTTACAAAGAAATACTTACTCTATATGTACATGTACAGTTACAATTTAAGTTTAATATCTAAATAATGTTTATACAGTAATCTATATAAAAACTCATTGTTTTCTAGTGTTAATAAATAATTTAAATTAATGGGATGGTGGACATCGGTCAAAGAATACAGCGAATTTAAAAAATTATTAACCTTATTAGATATAAGAGAACAGTCCAAAATTTTATGTTGTAGGTTTCCCATCTGACAACAAGTACATTGTGAGCTATCAGCTAGATTCAATTTAAACATATATGATGGTGTAAGCCAGTGGTTAAATCTCATTCTGCATATAGTTCTTGTCATATCCTCTGTCGACTCCGTTTTAGAAAACCAAGATTTATCCATAATATGGTTTCTGATTGCTCTGTAATAGTCTCCTGTCTTTATATTCTCATTAATATAATTTTCTTTCCATTTTTTCTTAAGCTGTATGAATATGTCTGATTATATATCTCTATACGTACAAAGATAATGAGGTAATACTCCTTGTGTCACCGCGTTTTTTGCCAATTCATCTACTATTTCATTTCCACTTATTCCACAGTAGCTTTTAGTCCATGCTAACTTTTGCCTTGTTGCTTAAATTCTTTAATTTTATTTATTATATTTAATTCAATGTAATTTACTTTTGATTTAGGATTTATAACACTAATTTTACTTAAAGAACTTTTCCTGTCACTATAAATTATAAACTTTAAATAATTTATATTTGATAAATATTTTAGTGCTTCCACTATCGCTATTAATTCAGCTGTGTATATACCCATGATGGAATTGAGTTTAAACATTTTACTGTTTTTATTATTGTTATCCCAGTATGCACATCCCACACCTTCGATACTTTTGGATGCATCTGTATATAGCATATAACAATCTTTGAACAATTGTGAACTGTCAGATATAAACATTAATTTTCTTAAAGATAAAGGTAAATTGCTGTAGTCCCTTAATGAGTATACCCTGTAATTTGGGTTTATGCCATATTTATGTATTGTCATTTTTGAATAGAAATCTAATATATTTAGAGTTTTCTGTTTATCCAGTTCATTATGTTTAAGTCTGTTAAAAACAGCTGGTGTATTTTGGATATTAAAATTGACTTTTTCTCGTACAATCTAACTAAAAGTGTGAAGCTAAGTTTTTTCGTCTTATATCCATTGGCATTTCACAGCATTCGAGTTGTAGGTTACTAATGGGTCTACTTCTTAGGGCTCCTATACACAATCTAAGGCATTTATTAACGATTTTGTCTATTATGTTTAACCCTGCGTTGGCCGCATGGTTAAATGAACCACCATTAGTCGCAGGTGAGCGTGAAGCTCACTTGTTATGTATATGACTTATTTTGACATTTTATGAGTCAAAAAAACAAAAGGCATAAATATAATGATTTATTTATCAAAGCTAAAAAAAAGGCAATATTTTTAACAAAATAAAAAAAGGAATAAAACATAAAATATAAAGTTAGGTACATCTACATAAATAGGCATAATTCTAAAACAGCAACTAGAATAATAAAAAAAATTACTCAGATTCAGGAACTTCGTCGAGTTCACACTCTGTGCAAATGGTGATTATATGTTCTTTACAAATTGCTCTGAAACACTTGGCGCATTTTGACGCTGTTTTTAGATTTTTTTTCTTGGGGCAATAGGAGCATTTTGGCCTTGCACCTGCTTGATTTTCCTCAGGAACATCTCGTTTCTGTGTCAAAGGAAGATTCAGATATTTTTTAATTTGCAAAGTTAGCAGAAATGGCAAGTTTTGGGCCGCTCTTTTTTGCATATGTGGGTTAATGAGTTGTCTGGCTAAAATTTTGAGATACTCACGTCTTGGTCGGCAGGAATCCAATACATTTGTCCTAAATATAATATTTCCTTTTATTCCAGCGATGTTTAGCATAGTAAAAAAAAACAGTTAATGGCCACCTACATGTGATTCTTGCTACTGAATAAAGACTCTTCAGTTGGTCCACTGAATCTACTCCCGATTTTGTTTGATTGTAAAAAGTAACTACTGCTGGTTTGCAAGCTTCACCACTTTCCTCGTCAATTTCGTCATATTCATTGAGGGTTGATAAAAGCAGGACATTCTTATTTTTTTTGGGACGTACGAAACTAATAAACATTTATGACCAAAAGCAAATAAACTGCTACGAATATTGCTTTCTGCTTTCTTCAGTTGCAACAAATATTTCAGGAATTTCACGTTTGTTTTTTCTAATTGTCCCAACTAAAGTTATTTTTTTTTTTTAATTCTTCGGCCAAAGGAACTGACGTGAATCAGTTATCAAAGGTTAAATTTCGTCCTGAATTCATAATGGGTTCACACAATCGTTTCACCACACTGGCTGGACTGTTGTCAATACAAAATGGACCATCAGGCTGCTTTCCTGCATAAATCTCCATTTTCACAGTATAAAATACTCGACTCTCAGCCAAGGCAAATATTTTTATCCCGTATTTGTTTGGTTTACTCGGGGTATATTTCCTGAAGCTGTACCTTCTACGGAAACCCTCCAGCATTTAGTCAATAGTACAGTTCTCACCAGGCGTGTAGCAGGCTTGGCATCTTTCTATAAATTTCTCAAATATATTTCTTATTGGAGCTAGCTTATCAATTAATTTGCGTTCAGCTCTTGTGTAAATATTATCAAAACGTAGTGCTCGAAGCAACAAATAGAAACGTTTCAGGGGCATTACCATTTTGAATAACTCTGGTGCTGTAGAATCGTTGCTCCATAGGTCATTTAGGTTAGTGTGTCGGGATTTCAAAACTCCTGCCATGTACAACAATCCAAACACTGCTTTTATTTCGTCACAGTCAGTATCTAAAACAATTCGTTCGCGTGTATAGTTGCGTCTAATTTTCTCTAGATACAAATTTGTGCACGTCACAATTTCTTCAATGATATCATCTGTTATGAGCAGGTTCCAACTTTCATATGGAGTTTTAGCATCCTTTGCCGCATGTTTCACTCCCGGTAGTTTGCTAATAATATTGTCCTGTCGAATACGGCTAGTTTTTCGCTCACGGTGAACTTTCCAAATGGTTTTTTTTCTCTGCCGATATATTTGGGACCATCTTTAGACCAAAACCAGACTTCTACTGAATCTATGTGGCTTTCTTCATCGTCCAAATTTTGCTCTTGCGTCTGTTCAAGTAACAAATCCTCTTGCTCCAATTTTTCATATATTTTTAACAGTCTGGCCTCTTATTTAGGATCCATTACACAATAATATTTTAAAGTTATATGATTTAAAACACAAAGTCAATAAAAAAACCCAACAAAAATTGCTCTGTAGCTTTTCAAAATCGTCACGTCGTTAGTCGCGGGTGATCTAATCGCTCATTTCTCGACATCTGCGTTTAATCAATACTTGGAATAGACTGACGGTTACCCGATCACAATTCTGCGTAAAACATTCTTTACACAATAGTAGTAGAACGGATTACATGAGCGCAGTTGCCAATGTGAGTAAAATTGTGAAAAATGTTAAGAAAAAAGTAAAATGGTGAGCGTTGCGCTCACCATGCGACCAACGCAGGGTTAAATGACACTGTGATGCGTCGCTGTATAATATTGATCCATAGTCGATTACAGCTCTTATATTATTTTTAAATAATAACAAATAAATATTTGGATCTGCTCCCCATCGTAAGTGTGGCACCAATAGAAGATTTATTCCCTTTTCTGTTTTTTAACTATATTGTCTATATGTTCTTTCCAGAGAAGCTGTCTATCAAGAGTAATACCCAAATATTTAACATAACTTTGCACTGAATAGAAGACATTGTTTATTAAGATGTAATTGGGTATCTCTTTTTTTTTTAATACATAATTTTGTTTTGGAATCAGAGATATTTAGTCCATGTATTTCACTTCATGGTTTAATATATTTGACTCCTTCAATGGATTTGACTGCATTTTCTATTTTAATATGTTCTTGATAAATGACTATATCATCTGCAAATTAAGAATTCGGTATGAATATCGTCAAAACCTGAAGCTTTACCTAACTTTACATCCTTGAGAGCTATAGTGACTTCTTTGTAAGTAAAAGAGCGGCATTATACGGTTTCTGTAGACTGTTTATTTAAAGTTTTGGGCTCTCGTTTTACGTTGATTGTGTGTGGCTTGTCTTTCGGGGGCATAGATGTCGATATCAGATGTGAGGAAATAGTGTTTGGGTTAATTGTTATTTTGTATCTTGTTGTAGGAGTTCCTCTTCGTTATTTTTCATGTTTGCCTAATTGATGTCTGAAAATTAAGACTTTCTACAGTTTCCGTCCATTTTTCCTGTCTCTCTTCATTTAGGCTATAGAGCTGTTCATGTGCGGCAATAGTGTTTGGGTTAATTGTTGTTTTGTATCTTGTTATAGGAGTTCTGCTTTCTAATTTTTCATGTTTGCCTACTTGATGTTTGAAAATTAAGACTTTCTACAGTTTTCGTCCATTTTTCCTGTCTTCCTTCATCTAGGCTATAGAACAGTTAATCGGCTCATTCTTGATCGCCGCTTTTAAGGAAATTTTATACATTTGGCGCACTAGTATGTATAATAAATATTTATTGCAACATTTGTTAATTTTTATACGTTACTTTTAGTCTAATTAAAAGTATAGTTTATTTCAAAGTCAAATAAATTGTTTATTATATCATATTTGTAACAATCTGTTAAAGAAGTACTTTGTTACAAAAAATTTTGATTATTCGATGTATTTACGTATATTCTGTTGTGTTGTACAATTTACACCACGCGTGTACTTGTTATAAATTGATACGCTTGTAGTTAAAAGTTGTTTTACTTCTTCTTCTTTTTATGTAGACATGACTTTGTCTGTTTCACAATGTGCCTCCAGTAAGTTGGCGTTCTATCGTTTACGTGGTTTTTCTACTGATTGTCTTCCTATTGTGGAACCGTCTCTTGCCGTCTTTACTACTCTATTTGATGTCATTCGGTTAATATGATCGTTCTATTCTACTCTTCTATTTAGTAACCTGCGGTTCTGTTTGATATTAACTATCAAAAGACGAAAACTTGAGTACTTGGGACATGTGATGAGAGGGCAAAAATACGCATTATTACAACTTATTATGCAACGCAAAATCCGAGGAAAGAGAAATGTGGGAAGACAAAGAATATTCTGGCTTAAAAAGGGAATGGTTTGAATGCAGTAGTGCAGAACTTTTTAGAGCGGCAGTCAACAGAGTCCGTATAGCCATGATGATTTCCAACCTTCGATAGAAGATGGAACTTAAAGAAGAAGAAGGTTCTGTTTGCTCTATTCACTTGATCATACACTATCGTCTCGTGCTTTTCGTAGATAGATAATGTGGCACCTAGATATTTCTCTTTCACTTGTTCTATTATCTGTTATCTATTATCTGACCTTTCAGCTCCAATTTATATCTTAGTAAATTTGCTGTTATAACCATGCATTTTGCCTTTTTTTTTTGAGAAACTAACATGTTAAATTTTCTGGCGGTTATATTAAATTGGTGAATCATACGTTGTAAATCATCTTCATTCTGAGAGAGTAGTACTGCTTCGTCTGCATAGCAGATTATTTTAAGTTGTTTTTCTTCCATTTGGTATCCTTTTTAAGTTTAAACGTTTTTAATTATTTCATCCATAATTACTATAAGCAATTGAGGACCCAGGGAATCTCCCTGTCTTATCTCATTTCCAGCTTCAATAGGGTCAGGCAAGGGTCGGTTAGTTATTCTTCTAGTTTTACTTTTATTGTGTTATTTTGGTAGATATGTATTTTCGATCGTTTTGATTATTCCTAGAAGTATCTCTCTTACGTGCAATAAATGGAAAACGTTCTTTAATTTTATTTTATCAAATGCTTTCTTAAGGTTATAAATTCATTTTTATATTAACTAAAAACAAATGTAAAAGCTAATATCTGTACTCTACAAATGAGTAGTTTATCTTTTTTAATATTATGAAGCTGACTGCTGACAATCATAGCAAAAAAGAAATTTAAATTAGCTTAGATTATTATTGTAGAACATAAAAATGTGCTTTGGAACGGTCACGACATAAAGATTGGGGAGGAACTGTGACCAAAATACTGACAGTATATTGTCCGTATACCTAACAAGATAAAAAAACAGGTAAATTTTCCATAGGACGGAAAAGGAATTAAAAGAATATTGGGAAACAACATCATAGAAGAGTATGTAGAAATTAAATATGCAATGCGGCAAGAGGTAATAATTTTACTATTTTGAATGATGGTTTTAATATTTTAGATAATTATTAAAAAAAATTAAAATGAATACTAAAATTAAATTTTATATTTTTTACATAAGTAACCAAATTTTTTATTATATTTAGAGACAAAAAGAAAATTTATGCTTTGTGCCCAACCTTTTCCATTATTATTTTTATTTGTACGATCAAAGAAAAAAGTTCTTTTGCGGCATTTAGTTAAAACTTCCTACTCATTCGCCGGTTTTTTCTCGTACAAAGATGGTTTAAAAAGTTCGCCAGAAGCAAGGTATTATTGACACGTTTTTATAAAGCCGGCGATATGAGTAGGAAAATATAAAAATATTCTTACGGGTTTTCTTTGGAAGAATTTATGGATACGAATTTGATTGTTTAAGGATTATATTTATGAATTTAATGTATTCAAATAATGTAGCACTTGCAAATAATCTTTATTTTTTATCGGTAATAAATTTGTTATTTACTCATCCTTTTGAAATGGATTTGGATCATGATATTGTGGGTCAAAATTTTTATTCAAAATTTGACTTAAAAATCTTACATCCCTTAAATATGTACATTATATAGGACATTATCTCACTTAACCCTCCAGCAGACGAGCGCGTATCCTAACAGCAGCAGATACAAAATACACTGAAATTATTTTGGAAGAGGACTCAAACTTGCTCCAAGCAAAAAGGGTTATTACAAATATTGAACACAAACACAGATATTTTTTAAATGTTATAAGTCTTGGCTGTGTATTGTAAATATGACGCAAGGAATTTGCTACCGAATATGATATTATTTGATATAATATATATATATATATATATATATATATATATATATACATATATATATATATATATTTTTATGATGTGTTGTTTGTTTGAATGATGAGCAATGAGTATTTTTAATAATATAGGGTTTTTATCGCGGTTCTCAAAGAATTAGTTTGTAAGTACTTTTTTAAATTATCTCTATTATAACTATTATGAAACACACATATATATCTAACCTAGCCAATGTAAATTTAAAATAAACTATCTTTAAATTGATACTCTTATAAAACTAATTAAATTCTATAGACAATGTAAAATTTAAACAAACTATCTTCAAAATTGAAATTGTTATGACATTAACTAAATTATATTAACAAAATTTTGTACCTTTCTTTCACTGAATGCCTAAATGAACTGTTTTCCACTATATAGATTCTAATCACCACTGAATGTCTTCGTACTTCGGTTATCCTTGTTTTTGGTAAAATTACTTTTTCCAATTATCAGCTTCTACCAATTTAAGATATATTTTTCTTCACCAGCATTTATAAACCACCAATCAAACCAGCAAACACCATTTATATTTATTCTTCTTTTCAATATACCAATATCCAATTATTATAAGTTGATTTATACTGATCTCCAATCATAATATAATTTTAATTCCTTCCAATGTCCATCCAATATTCTTCTAATATACTTTTATAATCTTCAATAATTATTTGTGTATAATTATAAATGTGCATTAAATATATGCATAATTTTTAATCTTCATTTAACTCACTATATTAAACAATTGGACTATCTCCAACTAACTTTCATATTTCTTACTAAACTGCTTGACTGACTTACTAAAACTGTGAACAATTGACTTCACTAACTAATTGTGTCTATCTTCTACTAACTTTCATAATAAACTGGCCTGACTTCTGACTAAAAACTCCATCTTGAATCCAAATCACGGGTATTTATATCTTTTTGGATATTCTCGAACCATCTGGTAAGAGATCATGTTCCAATTCGTTCTATTTAATACATGTATGAATTTTCTGGAACAAACCATTTCGCAAACATGGCCATCTCCGGTGATCCAGAGAATTCCATTCTTTTCTATTAATAATTTTGTTGACATTTAGGCTTTTCAGATCAGAATAAACATTTAAATCATTAAATATATATAAATTAAACATTTTAAACTAACATTATTATTATAACCCCACTTTATATTCGTAAATATTCTTAAACGTCACTTCAGAGTATGTATATCTGTCTATCACTCACTGTATAGTTGGTTGCCTATGCACATAGCTCACTTAAATATATTTACAACATTAAAATACAACTTTTTACAATTATTATATGCTAATTTATTAAAAATGCCCTCACATAAATATATTTTTATAAAATTCTCTAGTATATAACTTATTTAAAATAATCAAATACTTTTTTATATCTAATATTATGTAGTATATAACTTATAAATTATTTTCTATAAACCCCAATTGTCACAATATATATATATATATATATATATATATATATATATATATATATATATATATATATATATATATATATATAAATACGAATAAAATAATGTACTAATAACCTGACGAAGACACTCTACTTATATGTGAGTTGAGTTATAAAAAAAGCTTGATTTGATGATTTTTTTACAGCTGATTAAGTAAGAATAAAACCGACGAAGATGCTATAAGCTAGAGTATAACAAAAGTTATACTAAAAATGTAAGAGAAAGAGGAACGTTACTATAAATTTAAACTTGAACTTAGAGTTGGCAACGACTAAAAAGTGTCAAATTTTTTCAACAGTCAAATCAAAAACTACTAATGAGAAATTATTTAAAATATGATGACAGACAAAGAAATGGAGAGGACGTAAATAGTTAACATTAAAATCTTGAATACATCAAAGACTGCAGATCTCACACGGTAGAAATCAATTATAAGAAACACTATCATATTCGTAATATTGCTAAAACCATTACCTACCCATAAAAAGTGTTGTCTTAAATTTCTAAAATTGGTCACAATATGATTTTTAACCGGGTGTTATATTTTATTTCTAAACTATTAACAATTTTATATGGCATAAGTATATAAATGTATTAATAATATCCACTGTTATAAAAAGGGTTATTTATGATACAAATATAATCCAACTGCAGATACACCGCAAGCTAATTTGTTGTAGCCTGTTATCCCCCCTCAAGTTTCTCCCGTTGCATTCAGCACCCCAGCGTCGCTGACCAGATAAGGATCCTTTTCTTTCTAACAAAGCGGGATTCTTTTTTGTTTATGTTGTCACTTGGTAGGGTGTTAATAGGGCCAAGGACCTGACTCGGGATCTGGATATTTACTGTCGGGAAAAGCTCTTAGGAAGAAAAAGTAGAAAAAGGGACTAGGAAAGGGTTTGTTGGTATGGGAGAATTGGAAAAAGTACGTGTTATAGTTTGAAATGGAATGATGTGGTATGTGTTGTCAAGAGTTGAAAGGAAGGAATGGCGATTTTGTTGGATTAGGAACAGAAGTTGCCGAGATTTAATTTAAGCCCTCGAATTTTCCTTTGGCAGTGGTAAGTTTTAGAAAGAGTATTATTTCGGAGAATTGAGTTGTTTATACGGATATTTAAATTTGTTTATTTTTTTGAAACGTTTATGATATATTGAGGTTGTATAAAATTGCGTCATAACTACAATATAATACATATAGGCCAGGGAAATAAGCAAAAAAGTAGTCTGTTTGTGACACTAAATCGTCCAGGCAAACGACAGTTGTTGTTTTGAGTAGTATGAACCTCTTTAACAAAAACCTATATATTTCCTGTAGTTGATTCTTTGGACTAAATTGATTATAACCAAATTAAAGTAAACAACAGAAAATTTTGACTTTTTTATCTATCAGCAAAAAGTAACAAACTTAGATGTCATAAAAAATTTTAAAATAGCGTTTCTTTAAATGTTTTTATTCGTATTTGTTGATTAAAAAGTTGCGAAATAAGTCAAAAATTTTGGTTTTTTATAAATGAATTAACTTTTTAAAAAATCAACTTCCAACCTTTATATTACACGAAAGGTGGGGTCGTGTAGTGCTTAAAATATGATCAAAATTTTAAAATGATTGGTCGAATTGTTTAAATTTTTTTAAATTTAAATTCTAAAGATAGTTTATGAAAGAAGAAGAATTATTTTATCAACGTTTTTACCAAAGAGTAAAGAAAAACAATTTTAAATATTGCAAAATAATTTTGCAAACTCATATCGATTTTTTGCTTATTTATAAACAATTTGAATAACTTTTTAACTAACACCTAAAGAAAAATTATTTTTTCATACTTAGAAAGCCTGCATATTTTCACAAATCAAAAAAAAGAAAAAAATTATCCTAAGACAATTTGGGACAAAGTTATTCCCTTTTTAAATTGATAGCAGTTTTTTTTATAATAATTAAGATCTGATAAGCGTCATTAAAAAAAACATACTTTAAGGGTTAATGTCAAAATTTAAAAAGATTGCCTTTTACTGGAATCGTTCACAAGGCTAAATGTGTTAAGTTTAAAAGTCATTAGTTAATGTGTTAAATAAAAAAATGTGTTTTTTTATTTTTTGTAGTCATATTTAAAGTAATGTTTATAGTAAAATATAAATATTTATGATTATTATATACTTCTGTAGTAAACTTTGTAAATAATTTATTTATAATAAATTTTATGAAAAACCAAATTATTCTATTCAATTATTTCTGAAAATCGTATTGGTTTATGTATGGCTTTTTATTTTTATTTTTATTGATTTATTTTTTAATAAATATACTAGGCGGGTGGCCAAAAGATCGAAAAAGGTCGATTTTATAGCCACATGCTGAAACTTGTTTAAACCGATATATTATGATGACCATAGTATGATGAACATACTATGTTGAAAAGTAGTTTACCGACAATTTTTCATGGCAACTTGTTTATCACAACAATTTTTAAACAAATTGCTTTTTCACTTTAAACCCCCTTTTTTTAAAAACTTGTTTCAAAAAAAAAATTATTCTTTTGATTTTTATATAAAACGCTCACTTTTCGCGTAAATTGCAAATTAACAACTAAAATAGCAGAAAAAAAAAACAATTTAGCGTTTTTCGAGGAGATTTTTTAGCTTTGAGGTTGAGCTTCCAAAAGTCAGTTTAAAATATAACTACATAAACAAATTGATATACCGTTGCGTTTCGGAATATATTGTTGTGTTTCATTTTATCAATCAAAGATAGAATAAAAATTTTATTTTGTTATAGAACACTGGTACATAAATTTGCAACGCCCTGTACATCGATTTGTAAATATTTGTTATAAGTTAGTTTTAAGCAGTGGGTTCAACATAATAAGTTTTACCCTGACAGAGTGAAAAACATTAGTAAATACTTAAATGTGAATAGAAAATTGTTTCCCGGTATTTGTAGATGTTATATTTTAAAGGCCTTTGATTTTGTTTCGCTGGAAAGGCCAAAGCCACCAGGTAGTTATTGTATTTAGAAAGATAAAAACGTTATCATTTTCAAAGAAAGTTGTTTAGAAGCGATATTTGGGTTTTTCTGATGTAAAATAAGAGGAGGGATATAAGAATTTTCTGATTATTTAGCGAGTTTGGAATTGGGATGAAAGAGAGCAAATGTTTTGAAAGTATGGAGTAGAAAAGATTATTACGTGATCATCATCCAAAAGAAGCAGTTGAAGTTTTGTGTAGTCAGTAAAGAAGCAAGTGCCAGTGGTGTTAATACTTAGAAGTGGGTGACTAAAAGGTGGAACAAGAGATAAATCAAAGTTAATAAATCAAATACCTCCTTGATTCTATAAATTCCAAGTGAGTAAGTCACAAGAACTATAACTATTAAAAATATTTGCGACACCAAGTAAAAAAAATACTTGGGTCTCAGGAGATTGTTAGTATATAAAAGAGAGGAGAGAATTTTGGAGTTCGTTGAACGAGTACTGGTAAAAGAGGCTGCTCGTGTTTTGGAGAAAGAGTTGCTGGTATGCTGATAGGTTGATACTAAGAACGAAGAAGGCTTTGATTGGTAGTCTAACATAATCAACAAGGGGGAGCTGTTTTGGTGTGAATTAAAAGGTCAGTCAATAAATTTTTGTGACAGAATTTTCTTGTATGTTTCAAATAAAAGACTCTGTACCATCAGAAGATCAAAAATTATCGGTATTTTAAAATACCATAAATTTTATAAAAGTTAAAAAAAATATATTTAAGTTTTCTGATTCACATTGCAAGTATCATAAAGTTTTTTTAACGTCAAAGGATAATTATTATTATAATACTATTTAATAAATTTAAAAAGTTTCTTTTTATAATATTCAGAATTTTATTTTTTTTTAGTACAAAAACATGAACAAAAATTTCAATATTTAAAAATTTTTATAGGAAGTGTAATTATTTTCAGAATATCCAAATTTCTTGTTTATGTTGTTTTATCAATGTTACAAAAAAAAACGAAAAATATTTGGTAAATTAAAATTATTTTATGTGGTACAATTTTTTGGGACAGGTAAGTCCATGGAATTTATTTGATAAATTATTATTTCTTTTGATAATAAAAGATATTTGTATTCTATTTATTTCCTTTTCCTATTTTATCCCGATAAGGAACAACTAAGAGATACTGGTAGCCACGAGAAAAGATAAGTATAACCTAAGCTGATTTATTTTTTTTTGTATAACAAAATGGCACCCTGAGATTGTTTTTTTTTATGTATGATTTGCGATACTTAGATAATTAATTAAATAAATATAAATAATTAATTAAAGTGATTAAATAAATCAAAAGTTAATATAGAATAAATATATATATAGATATATATATATATATATATATATATATATATATATATATATATATATTATATATATATATATATATATATATATATATATATATATATATATATATATATATATATATATATATATATATATATATATATATATATATATTATATATATATATTATTGTGATATTTAAAGTCTTGGTGCGCCAAGCAATAATTAGCTAATTAATTTGTTTTAATAATTAATATTATTTAAATGATATGATTATGACTCTATCACAATTTTTAATTCTTTTATCTCAGGGTTCAATTCGTGCTTCTATATCTATGCTATTACATGTGAAAGGTAAGGTCCAGAGAATACCGGAACAATAAAAAACACATATGATCTAACACTATATATTGAAATAAAAATAATGAAATAATTCACACTCAAAAGTTTTCAATAAACAAATCTCATATAAGGATTCTCAAAATTTTGTTCTCCGTACGTGAACAATCAAAAATTAATGGTACAAACAATATTAATTGAAATCTCAAAATCCCAAACTATTCTAACTCTCCTAATCCAAATATTTATATCCTTTCTAAATTACGTGTAAAAATTGTGTTATCAATAAAAGAAAAAAACTGCAGAAAACAAAATTATCTCTCTCTGATGATGAGTGGTCCAAATCCTTGTTCCTTGTAGATTATATTATCTCCTCTCAACCGCTCCCTATGTAATCAGCAATCTTACATCAGATTGTTGCAAGTATATCGTCCTTAATGATCTCCTTCAAAAGCACAAATCATTCAAATTATGATAGCCTTTCTCCTCTCGATAAACTGAATCTCTCGTTGGCCCGAGTGAAAAATTGACTCTTGGAATATCTTCTCTTTACGATAAACTGAATCTCTCGTTGGCCTGAACAGTGACTCTTGGAATATAAGTAGAGAAATATGACTTACAATATTTTGTTGTTTCAGCTTCTGTCAGATACACTAACTCCACAAAAACTCACTAACATTCAACACTACTGCTTGCTACATTTCGGGAACCGACAGAGAACAAACACTGTTCTTTCTTGAAGACTTGGAAACCAACTACCATATCTTTTCTCTCTCCTCAATCTCGCTAAACTTTCTCCCACACACTTATCCCACCTTTTTCAATCTCCGCCAATCACAACTCGTCACAATTCCCCCATTTCTTCATTTCGATAACAAACAAATTTTTACCTATAATTATAAATTTCCTAAAACTTATTTACAAATACTATTTTTCTATAAATCTTAAAAACTAACAAAAACCTCTTTCTATGTTCCCTTCTATTGTCTTTAATCACTGCATTAATGGATTTTGAAAAACCCCGTTCAATTCTTTGGCTTTCACTTAAACTTATGCGGGTCACTTAAGTATAACAAAGAAATGATTGATGTAAAGCTTACATTTTGTTTGGTACAGGTAATTCAAGGATTTAATAACTTTCCTTCTCCGAAATGTTTGTTGGATATTATCCTAAATTATTTTAATTTTTTGTTGAACTTTGAAATATTTTAAACAAACCAATATTTTCTTGATTTTACATATCATAACAAATCCCCGCCATTTGATCTGCCGAAAACTCTTTGTTAAATTTTAAAATGACAAAAGTTTTCCAGGATCAAATCATTTCACTATGTTATTAAAATCTACTTATGATACTGATAAATGTCGTGAATGTTAAAATACCCCGTATATTGCCTGTCTTTATACGGGATTGGATATATTTTCGTTTTAAATTTTTCCAAGTATTTTCCCTTCAAAGAAAGTTCATAATTTTTAGCCACTCGGTTTACTTTATTAACAAGATCTCCATGGTTTCTTAAAATCTTCTCTATGTTTTCTCCACAATTTATTTTTCTTTCATCCTCCTTTTGTTCATATGTGTTCACTGTCCATAATACTTCTTCACACAATTCTGGATTCTCGTCCATTAGTGCCATTTTTTCTTCTGTTTTCCTTTTATCCTCTAATTCCCTTTGGTATTCCGAGCACCATGTTTCTATTCCTTTCATTTCTCTGATGATACTTTCTTTTTCTTCCTGCTTCCATTCTGTTTTATCGTTGGTTGCCGACAATTCTTCTGTACCTTCTATTTCCTGTTTTTCTCTGGTCTCCATCTTATTTTCCTGCTTTCTTTTCGAACTCTTCTTCTTTTTCTTCCTTCTCTTTTTCTCTTCTGTTAGATCTTGTTCTTGTACTTTCGGTTTATTCTCTACAGTCATATCGATTTCTTTGTGTTTTTCCTGTGCATTGATCCTTCCAGAATTTGTTTTCCTATCTGTTTGCTTTTCTTCTCCTGTGTTGTCTGGTTCTGCTCTGATTTCCATTTTATTTTCCGCAAAATTTATGGTGATATCTTTTTTCCTCAATTCATCAATTCCCGCTATCATATCATGATTTAAGTCTTCAATCACCACACATTTCATAATATGGAATTTGTTTCCCACTCTTATCTGTACTCCCAAACCTTCGTTTACTGTCGTCAAATTTTTATTGTTTGCACCCACTAAATCAACCCTAGGAATCTTATACACAAATCTGTCCAAATTTAATTCTTTTACTAGTTTTTTATTGATTAGCGATATCTCCGAGCCAGAATCAATCACAATTTTAATTGCTTTATGTTTTATAAATGCATCTAAAAATATTAGATTAGAATTAGAGATTTGTCTTTCGTTTCCTATTGCTACATGATTCATCTCCCTTCTATTTTGTTGTTGGAAGCTCTGGTTATTTCTATCATCCCTTTGTTCGTTAGTATTCCTATTCGGAGGATTTTGTGCATCTCTATTCCTGTTGTGATTTTCATTTGTTTTATTTTGTGTATCATTCCGGTTATCGTAATTTTGTTGTCTATTGTAATTATTGTAATTTCTCGGCCTATATTCGTTTGTTGATCTGGGATGTCGGTTTCTCTGGTCATAATTTGATGAATACCTTCTTTCCGGTCCATTATATTGGTCATGTTGTCTTCTATTTCTCATTTCTTTTCTTTTCGCTTCTTTTAATTGAAGGAATTGGCACAAACTATCAATATCTTGATAGTTTCTCAAAATCACGTGATCTTCCAACGTTTCCTCAAAATGTCTGCTGATCATTTCTACCAGCTGTTCGGTAGAATATTTGTATTCTAGATATTTTGAATTGTTATATATCTGCAAAGCATATCTTTCTTCAGATATTCCCATTTTTTCGTGATATTTTCCATTCTGTAGCTCTTGGTTGATTTCTCTGTGTTTATTTTTCCCCCAGAAATAGTTGAGAAATTTATTTTCAAAATCTGTCCAATTTTCAAACTCATCTTCCTTGCTTTCATACCATAACGCTGCTCCTTCTTTCAAATGGTTTCTAATTGTTTCTTTGCAATCGTCAAAATATCTAATATGTTGTAATTTGGTTTTCAGATTTTTAACAAACGGTACTGGGTGTGTTTTCCGAATATCCCCGCCAAATTGTATTTTCGCCTCGCTTGTTCCATGGATGATAACTTCTTTTCTCTCTACCCCTCTTAGTTCAATTTCTGCCATTTGTTTTTCATTTTGCTTTAATCTTCTTTCTACTTCCTTCCTGTCTTCTTGTAGCGCATTTTCAAATTTTATTTCTAATCCCTCCAAATTATCTTTAATTCTCATTTCTTGTTCTTTCATATTATTTTTAATTTCATTAATCTCTTCTACTTGTTGTATCAGTTCTTTCTTTATCCCCTCAACACATCCTTTAATTTCCTGTTCATAGTTTTCCAAACGCTGCTCTATATTTCTGTTATTTAGTTCTATTGTTTGTTTTGTTTCATCCATTTTTTGTGTCTGTATTTGCATCATTGCTAATAATTTTTCCAGCATTCCTGTTTCTTTTCTTTCCTCCATTATTGTGGTATTTCCTTCATTATCCGATCCTTCATCAATAATTGTTTCCTCTTCTATCTTATCCTCTTTCCTTTCTTGCGTTTTACTTTGACTCCTTGTGGTCGACATGTTGTTTCTTTTCGTTACTGTTTTTGTCCCCGCCAAATGTGAAATTTTACAACACTCTATATGTTTCAGAGCACGACAATATTTCTCCCCAAATGTATTAAATTTTCACGACAAATATCAAATATGCAATCAGTAAAATTCAAATAATTCAAAATAAATATCAAATGTACGATTGGTAAAGAAAATAAAATCAAATAATTCAATAGCAGTAAATATCCACTAACTACGATCAATCAATAAATCAAATTTATATTCCCTGGAAAAATTGTCAAAATCCTTTCAAATTCAAATTCCCTCAATGTTATATGTTTTTATCTCTGGATCACCTGTACTTATTCCAGATCTCTTTCCCTTCCTTCAAATGTAAAGCTGCGATATTTTTAAGCCCCACGTTTTGGAAGCCAGTTATTGTGATATTTAAAGTCTTGGTGCGCCAAGCAATAATTAGCTAATTAATTTGTTTTAATAATTAATATTATTTAAATGATATGATTATGACTCTATCACAATTTTTAATTCTTTTATCTCAGGGTTCAATTCGTGCTTCTATATCTATGCTATTACATGTGAAAGGTAAGGTCCAGAGAATACCGGAACAATAAAAAACACATATGATCTAACACTATATATTGAAATAAAAATAATGAAATAATTCACACTCAAAAGTTTTCAATAAACAAATCTCATATAAGGATTCTAAAAATTTTGTTCTCCGTACGTGAACAATCAAAAATTAATGGTACAAACAATATTAATTGAAATCTCAAAATCCCAAACTATTCTAACTCTCCTAATCCAAATATTTATATCCTTTCTAAATTACGTGTAAAAATTGTGTTATCAATAAAAGAAAAAAACTGCAGAAAACAAAATTATCTCTCTCTGATGATGAGTGGTCCAAATCCTTGTTCCTTGTAGATTATATTATCTCCTCTCAACCGCTCCCTATGTAATCAGCAATCTTACATCAGATTGTTGCAAGTATATCGTCCTTAATGATCTCCTTCAAAAGCACAAATCATTCAAATTATGATAGCCTTTCTCCTCTCGATAAACTGAATCTCTCGTTGGCCCAAGTGAAAAATTGACTCTTGGAATATCTTCTCTTTACGATAAACTGAATCTCTCGTTGGCCTGAACAGTGACTCTTGGAATATAAGTAGAGAAATATGACTTACAATATTTTGTTGTTTCAGCTTCTGTCAGATACACTAACTCCACAAAAACTCACTAACATTCAACACTACTGCTTGCTACATTTCGGGAACCGACAGAGAACAAACACTGTTCTTTCTTGAAGACTTGGAAACCAACTACCATATCTTTTCTCTCTCCTCAATCTCGCTAAACTTTCTCCCACACACTTATCCCACCTTTTTCAATCTCCGCCAATCACAACTCGTCACAATTCCCCCATTTCTTCATTTCGATAACAAACAAATTTTTACCTATAATTATAAATTTCCTAAAACTTATTTACAAATACTATTTTTCTATAAATCTTAAAAACTAACAAAAACCTCTTTCTATAATCCCTTCTATTGTCTTTAATCACTGCATTAATGGATTTTGAAAAACCCCGTTCAATTCTTTGGCTTTCACTTAAACTTATGCGGGTCACTTAAGTATAACAAAGAAATGATTGATGTAAAGCTTACATTTTGTTTGGTACAGGTAATTCAAGGATTTAATAACTTTCCTTCTCCGAAATGTTTGTTGGATATTATCCTAAATTATTTTAATTTTTTGTTGAACTTTGAAATATTTTAAACAAACCAATATTTTCTTGATTTTACATATCATAACAATATATATCAATATATATATATATATATATATATATATATATATATATATATATATATATATATATATATATATATCAAAGCAAATAATAGCATTGGGAAACAACAACGGAAGGATCACAAATAGGGATGAAATAATAAAACATGTAACCGAATTCTATGAGGGTCTATATAAAGCTCCGGAAGCACAAGAAATAGGCGAAGAAGAAATTGCGGTTCAAGAAGATGTACCAGATGTTCTCGTAGATGAGGTAGAGGCAGCTCTTAAGAGCATGAAGAACGGCAAGGCAGCCGGTAATGACGGTGTTACAGCCGAACTTCTAAAGATTGCTGGTAAAACAACTTGGAAAATCCTAGCAAAAATATACACAGACTGCCTAAAATCGAGACATATTCCAAAAAAGTGGAATTCAGCCAACATAATCCTTATTCACAAGAAAGGTAGCAAGGAAGACATTAGAAATTATAGACCGATCAGCTTGCTACCTGTGATATACAAGGTATTTACCAAAATCATTAACAACAGAATACAAAACACACTTGACGCTGCACAACCCCGAGAGCAAGCAGGCTTTAGAAGTGGCTTCAGCACAATGGATCATATTCAAACATTAAGGGAAGTAATGAGCAGAACAAAAGAATATGATCTACCACTGGCGCTAGCATTCATAGACTTCGAGAAAGCATTTGACTCCGTATACCCAAGAGCAGTCATAGAAGCTCTTGTCGACCAAGGAGTAGATAAACCATATGTGGAAACGCTAGCAAATATATACAGAGAGGCCACAGCTAGAGTAAGCATATATGAAAATACCCCAGAATTTCCCACTCAGAAAGGAGTCCGACAAGGAGACACCATATCCCCTAAGCTCTTCACTGCAACCTTAGAAAATATCTTCCGGAAATTAGACTGGAACAACCAAGGTCTATGTATAGATGGAGAATACCTAAACCATCTTAGATTCGCTGATGACATCATTCTAATTGCTAGAAGTCCTGAAGAATTACAACTGCAAATTAATGACCTTAATACAGCCAGCAATGAGGTAGGCCTAAAAATGAACCTAGCAAAGACTAAAATAATGTGCAATGATCTGATCGCCAACGTGGAAATAAAAATTAATGAAACCTCGTAGTAGATGAATACATATACCTGGGACAGCTCATACATAAATCGGGATCACTACTTCCGGAAATCAACAGACGAATAAAACAAGCGTGGTCAGCATTTGGACGAAATTCCATAGTCTTCAAGTCCAAAATGCCACTATACCTCAAGAAGAGAGTATTTGATCAATGCATATTACCCGTCTTGACATATGGATGTGAAACTTGGATATTAAAGAGAGAAATAACGTCGAAACTCCAAGTAACTCAAAGAGCAATGGAAAGATGTATGCTAGGGATAACAAAGAGGGATCGTAAAAGAATTGAATGGATACGGAGGCAAACCCAGGTGACTGATGTAATCCAAAGAATAAAATCCCTGAAATGGCAATGGGCAGGACATATGGCAAGAAGAACAGATAACAGATGGACCACTAGAACAACTATGTGGTACCCCAGGAACGCTAAGAGACCAAATAGGCGCCCAAATCTCAGATGGGATTATGATATTAGAAAATTAACAGGAACAACGTGGTCTCGAATAGCACAAAATAGAAAAATATGGGCGCAAATGAGCGCAAATTATTACAACAACGTATAACTAAGACATAGTCGAATAATAATAAGAACATAGAATAACTTTGAAATAAGGGAGGCTGCACCGTAATTGGAAACGGTTGATAAAGCTGCACATGATGATGATGATGATGATATATGTATATATATATATATATATATATATATATATATATATATATATATATATATATATATATATATATATATATATATATATATAATCTTTGCAGATTAGTTAAATAGTAAACTCTTATTGGGGAAATCTGCAAGAAATACTCTAATGTGTATCAATTGTTTCGCCGAACGTTTTCGCCAAAGAGAATTAATTTGGCTTCTTCAGGGCTGAAAGAGAATAAATTATAATTAGCTACCATATATTATCTATTAAAACATTATTGATCTTACCGTAACTTAGAATTGTAGAGTTAGAATATTAAAAAACTTTGCTAGTAACATAGTGGTGTTTTTTGTTACTATGTGCAAAAAAAGTTTTTTATAAGGATTTAAATGTATGGTAGCTTCGAACTTGACACGTAAAGGCTTACCCAAGGTTAATCGAAAAACCCAATGCAACTACATTAAAAAGGGAGGTAATTCTTTGAAATGTCGGCAATAACTAAATTTTTTATTTTTAGATAGTTAAAAGTGAGGTTCTGTTTAAGCCAGAACGCAAGCGCTGACAACTTCATTATTAATTCGTATGAATCTTTATGTCGTTAAGGTTCATTGGTAAAAAACGAATGAATTTAAATCCCAGTAAAGGGAAATATTATTTTGATTTTCTTTATTTAATTATATTATATTGTTCATGTATTATTAAGTCTTATTGAGACGTATCTAAGAAAAGCAAGGGAATGTTATATATTTTTTGTTAATGAAAATTAATTATAAAGGTATGTTAGTTGTTAATGGATATATCAGTCAAGTTAGTAATCTGTGATATAGTATTGTTCTTGGTATCTGATTTAAGTAACAGGTGGTATATATCGCTTAGATTCTTGATGTCACTCTCAAGAGTGATATATATATATATATATATATATATATATATATATATATATATATATATATATATATATATATATATATATATATATATATATATATATATATATATATATATATATATATATATATATATATATATATATATATATAGATATAGATATGAGTGGACGGTTGCGTTTGGATTTAATTTGAGTCTCTTACCATTCTCTACGAGTTACTGGGTGTACCCGTCATCAGAGTCACTTGTAGGAAGACTCAAACCAAATCAAAACGCACCGATTAGTATGGCAATTATAGGAAAAATAATAACCAGAGTATGCTACTAGCGACCTCTAGTGAGGGAAGATGAAGTGAAATGTCGATAGAAATTAAAGTAAACTGTATACCCAAGCTTAATCAAGCGATTCAGAACGATGCTGGGAATATTTATAATCTACTATAGGGTGATACAATTCATTGGGGCGAGAAGGATTAACTCCCGTAAAAAGAATCTTTCTACTTCGCTCCAATGCTCTAGATTATCCACTTTCCCCCCGAGAGCGCTCTGATACGCTATAGAGGCTATCTAACGAGCAAAGTGCTTGTTATATGGAAGTCCTTGGTACAAGGCATCCCACACGAAATCTTACCACGAACAATGCAGTCCCGCGTAAGGCGCTCTATTCCCGCTATCTCTAGTGACTTATCATCGATCTGTAATGCTTGCTCGGGTTAGGCCCAGTTCGGCGACTCGGCACTCAAGGGTATGGGCCCCTCTTGTCCGTTTTTTTGGGTTTTGTTAGTATTTTTTGTAGCTTGTGTTTTTTGTGATATTTTTTTAGGGCTGTCTGAAACGTATAAAATCAAAATTAGTAAACACAGTACCCTGCCAAAGGTGAGCGAGTTTTCGTCTTTGAATAGAGCTACGATAATCTAAAGTGTATTGTATGTTTGCTAATATTTGCTGTTTGGGTCTTCTGTGTTTTCATCTATGGTACACATCATACCTTAATCTTTCGCAGGATCAGGTTTGGATGGTCTTCTTACTCAGCGAATTTTATTCTTGTTTTTCCTTCATTATGCCCAGTACCCTGATTTGTTTTAAGTCTCTGGAATATGAACTGTTGAGTGACTTATCTGGGCACGTCTGTAGTTTCTCTAAGGCAGTTATTGTGTGCTGCTTTAATATTTTTTGTTGCTGTGACTAAAGTGTCCAAGGGATGCATATATAATTATTGGTAGTATGATGCTGTTTACTAGTTTTAATTTTGTTTTCAAATTTGCTAATTAAAGCTAATGTGCTTCCTCTTCCTAGGAGTCCTCTTATTGCGGCTCTGGCCTTTGCTGTTTTATAAACTGTTGCGTTAACATGTGGTCCAATTGTTCCACTGTGACTAGATACTCAGCTTCGTTTTGCCATTCGATAAATCTGTCTTGTAACGTTAATTGTTCTTCTGGGTTATCTCTTTTCTTTTTAAAGATAACCGTTTGGGTCTTTTCTGTATTTATTATTTTGCTATTTCCTCTGCTATATCTGCTACTTTTCATTGAATACTCCATTCTTCTATCGTATCCAGTGCCATCTGTAGATTTCTTACAGCCATATCCAGGTTCCTATGTTTTAACGCGATTGCAGTGTCGTCTGCACTAAGGCTGATTAGTGTTCCAAGTATTATTGGAACGTCCGCTGTGTATATAGTATACAGAAGGGGTGATAATACTGCCCTCTGTAGTACGCCAACTTATAAGATTCCGTGTTTGGATAGAACTGGTCCTATCTGGACCATGAATCTCTGGTCGCTTAGGTACGAGGAGATGAGTTTCTTCATGGCCCCGCTGTATTCAAAATCTCTCATTTTGTATGCCAGTCCTTAATGCCAATCTATGTCGAAGGCTTTGGTCACATCCAGGAAGGCTGCTGCTGTATATTGCTTGTCATTGAATCCAGCGGCTGTATATTCTGTAAGTGACTACTTGTAGTTCGCTGGAATGTTGAGCTCTGAATCAGAATTGTGCTTCTGGGATTAACCCTAGCTTGTCTGTCTTTTATTAGAGATTTTTTTTAATGACTCGCTCTAATATTTTATTGACCACTGGAAGTAAGCTTATCGGCCTGCAATTTTAAAGAAATAGGTGGTTCTTCCCTGGCTTTGGTATCATGATTACACTGGCTTCCTTTCATCGGTTTAGGGAGAGCCTGTATCTTAGTATTGCGTTTGTTATGTTTGTCAGATATACAATTACTTTCAAACGACGATACTTCGGGGCTCTGTTAGTGATTTAGTTTAGACCAGGTACTTTCTTTGGTAAACTTTTTCTAATTACTTATTTCTCTTTTTGTTATTAGGGCGTTTCTAAGTATGTTTCTTCGACTTCTTCGACGAAGTCTATATCTTGATCTTAGTGATAATTTAGTGTACACTTAAGAGTTCTTCTCATTACCTCGGCTTTCTTTTCGACTGGATAAACGATTTCTTTTTTTCCGTGTAGTGGAGGAATGGGTTTACTATTGTTTTTTAAAGTTCTTTGGTGCCTCCATATTTCTTGCATATTTTGGCCCCCTTCAAACCACGCTAATTCCTTATTGATTATTGATTATCGCTAATTGCTAAATGATAACATGTTAAGAGTTCTGTTGGCTGACCGATAAATAGACCCTTATGTGTATACAATTATTAATTAATGTAAGGTCCTATAGGTGCTTCTTCACTGAGAATAGGTTGTTAGCTGTGTACGTAATATACCAGTGAGACCGCTTCCTGCAAGGCTTAAACCTACCCCAATAAATATAAAAAATAGGTGATTTTAACACATTTTTTCTAAATAAAATATAACAAAAAAATACGTAAATATATAAAAAAGCTAATTAAAAATGAAAATATTACTAATATTGTAACGAAATTATTTTGCCTACCTTAGGGTAAGAATATGGGGTAGAAAATTGGGGACTGAAACTATGGGGGCGAAGATAGGACAAGCAAAATAAACGCTACTATGCGAACGGTACTCAGGGGTTTGTTGGAGAGCTGGGGTCGTGGATAAGTTGAAATAAATGGGTTGGATTGGGGTATCTACACAATAAATAAAATAAAGGGGTTCTTACACGAATCTCCTTGACACTTGGCAAATAGGGACAACAAGAAAAAGAACTTCTAGCTATTTGAAAGGAAAGGACGCCGCTTCGAAGAATCCTAAATTTGCCGGATTTAGGAAAAATATCCCTAAAATAAAAACACATAAAAGGGTTAGGAGATTATTCTAAAATAAAGCAAACAAAGTAGTTCAGAGAAATGGAATAAACATTTATTTCTGTCTCAAACAAACAGTTATCAAACACATAAGTGGCATAAAAAATATATTATATAAATAGTTGCAAAATACAGAATAAAAAAAAAAACTTTCATGTGTCCGTTTACAAATAGATTGGAGATACTACAAAACTTACAAATGTTATTGCACAGAGATTAACCTTTTTTTTAAAAAAACAAAACAAATAAATATCGAAACAAATGAAGCTAGCTGTCATATGTTAGCATTAAATTAAAAAAAAAACAATTAAAATGACAGCTAAGTTAAACCATAAAATTTAAAATTTATTATTTATTACAAAATTTTTTATTTTAATGAAAGCAATTATTGTTTTAGCAAAAAAATGTCTGTCTTTACTTTAAAATTAAAATGTTAATTGTTACCTGATTTCACTGTTTAGCACTTAACTTTCAAAAAAAACTTGTTAACATCTATGGGACTGGAGCTGCAAAGGACATAACTCTCAACTTGAATAAAAATAAACCATTTCCATACGTAGGCAGGAACGATTGGAACAGAAACTTGATGGAGGAAATCAAGCTTATTACACAAAAAAAAATTGAATCGACTCGCAATTCAAAATCTCTTCTGTCTACTCTGCTTGGGGCTTAAATGTCGACTCCTCGATGCCTTACATTTTACAAATTTCAACGCAAAATAAATTTCCCTTTACGTCTCACAGCTAGTTTTTGCCTACAAATTTAAAACAAACAATCTACCCTTTTTTGACCTCGTTCTTAGCAACGAACCGACAAAAAATTTCTTGAGTATTTACTTTTAAATTGGTTAACTGGAAATTTTTTACCTCACAATACATACAGAGAATAGGGGAATATTAATGTAAACAAAGACAAAAAAAAATATTCTCTGTTAATACGTCTTAGAAAAACCGTACACCTGACTTGCAATATTATATTAGGGGACTCGAAACAACTTTTAAATATTCCAGTTTATTGCGTTTTAACGACAAAAGACAAAAACAGCTGAATACCAAAACTTGATATTTAGAATCTCAACTTAAAATGCCATAATATATTGATCGTTTTAAAATTCATTTGCAAACAGAAAAACGAAAATATTCCACCAAATTTAAAACTCTACAATATACCTACTACGAGCCTACGATAATATATCTGTATAAGTTCCGCAGACTAAAACAGTCTTATAATTTTTGCTTCAGGTCTTTACCGGTAAATACTATACGAGCTATTTTGATATTACAGCTTCCACTTATTTTTCGATTTTCCGAGAAACAGATACAGCTTAAACGTACACTCACGAGTACCGGGTGTTATTGTTAATAGCGGATATAGATAACCTATACACCTTCTGAGTCGTGATATACTTGTCAAGTAAGTACATGTACTAAGAGATGAGACACGCGAGAATTTGTGCCTTCTGCACCACTAATCTGCGACTATCTTTGAAATCTTCCACGAGAGGGAAGATACTTCTACGAATACTAGCTTGCGACTATAAATTTAATCTTTTATTTTTACGTGACTTATGGTAGAAAAAGAAAGCTGGTGTCTGGGATTACAGATATCAGGAATACATGTGTTTTTCTCTGCTAGAGTATCATACCGCACTACGCCATTTACAAAAGAAGGATTAGCGTACTTTCATGAAATTCAATTAGAATTTGTACTAATCTTAAAAGAAATAGATATTTCTGACTTATTTGTGAGAGTTTCGAATAAGTTTAAACACTCGAATGAGATTTATCTCGGAAAATAGTGTAAGTTTATGAAGCGTATACATAAACCAGTTTTTTTAAAACCTCCAATAAAAACTAACATCCATTTTATTTTGTTATAGAGAAAGATCCATATCCGGTGGATGCGCTGCCAACTTGTAATCATGCCCTTTCAGTTTGCCAACAGGAACACAAATGCATTAAACTGTACGAGGATTTCAAAGCCAACTGCAAAGTACGAGATAACAGATGTCGGATGGATGACAGGTTAGTGGTTTATATTATAGAGTTAATTTTAACCACTTTTATGGAAATACAACGATTTTCCATCAAGCGAAATAAGTTAAAATAATTAATTAAATTTGAATATATACGAAGTGCTTTCTCCTCTAAATTTTGAGCATGTACACTGTGCACCAAAATTAATGCAAAATTTATAATTTTTGCCGATAAATCTTTATTATACACCAATATACACCGGTATATTGTAAAGATCAATTCTCTCGATATGGTTGCTTCGTTGACATGGCTTCTGTAACAGAGTGTTGTTAATAAAGGTTAAGATGAAATAATAATATATAAAATAATTGGTTATGGATGAGGTGTATATCCCTAGGTGTATAAGGTCATCAAACACCCCGTGTATACATTTTTTGGTTTTTATTTTTATAGTATAACTGATAAGTAAAATAAAGCATAACTAAATAAAAAAAATAATATAATATAGGGTGAGTTAGCGTTTATTTTTTTGGCCTTCCGCTACTACGTACTTTAGACTATCGCGTGCATATCTCATTCTTCAATAATTATCTGAGTCATCTTTATATCCAGCTACTTGCTGCCTGGGCTATCCATGTACCGTCCTTACCTTTTCGTCATAGTCTGTAAACTATCTTAATAGTCTGATCGGGTGCTTTCTGGGATGGTTCTCGTGTGCCCTTTCGTCCATTGTTCTCCAGATTCTCTTTTGTTGAAAATCCCCAATATTTAACTTAATGAGACGTAGTAAGGAATATTCAGAGCCTACCTGATCATAAAGTTCTGGACGGTCTGTATTCTTTTTCTATTAGTATTACACGTCTCCATGCTACTGAGACATATGAACAATTTAGGCAATATGCCATCCTAATTTTTGTTTTGAATCTCAGTTCATTCTTCTAACCTATTGGTATTTCCTTTAATGTGAGAAAGAGCCGACTTCTGAGCGTTTCAGCTTTTTTGACTGTATGTTTCACGTACTCAGGTCAGCATTTTATCTAACTTTATGCCTAGATTTTTGGCTTGGTTTAACCATTCGATTGGTATATCGAATGGGAATAGTACCCCATTTGGTCTGACTTTTCTTTTTTTGGTACATAGCGGCATATGTTTTGTACGGATTGACGGCCTATTTTCCACTACACATACGATGCCTCTAGTTCGTTGAGTGCTCTTTGTAGGTGTCTCGTCTCTTAATCTGGGTTAATACTGCTAGTAACTATTGCTGTATCGTCTGCGTATAGGCTTAGCATCGATCTGGGTTTAGATAGTGTGTCTGCTGTATATGGTTTATAGGTATGATAACAGCATCGTCCCTTGTGGTACACCAACTTCCATAGTCCCGAAATAGAACAGGGTTGGCCCTGTCTGAATTCTAAACCTTTTGTCGGCTAGGTATGACGAGAGGAGACAGGTTATCCCCTCGTTATAACCAAATTAGCTCATTTTTACCCCAGGCCTTCATGCCATCGTAAAACCTCTATCGAGAGCTTTACTGACATCTAAAAACGCGTTCGTGACATATTCTGTTAGTCTGAGAATCTTAAGTACAGATGAGTTTTTGGGTCTAAATCCAAACTATGCTTCAGGCATTGTTCCGATTGCTTTTGATTTACTTTTTACTCTAATTAGTATGACCCGCTCCACGATTTTGATTATAGCAAGTAATAAGCTTATTGGTCAAAAGTTTTGTGGAAATGTAACATTTTCGCCTAGTTTTCTAAAAATTATTGTTATGTGAGCTTCCTTCCATCTGCCAGAGTCATCATCATCATCACCACTGGCTCGACAACCCTTTTTGGGTCTTGGCCTGTTCTAGGATTCTTCTCCATTCCGATCTGTTTCGTGCTTTTTTTCTCCAGTTTTTTATTTTTAAGGTTGTTATATCATTTTCTATTTGTTCTAAGTATCTCAGTTTCGGTCTTCCTCTTGTTCTTTTTCCTACTGGCATCTGTTTGAATATTTTGTTTGGTATTTCGCCTTGTTCCATTCTTTCTACATGTCCTATCCAACGCAGCCGTCCTATTTTGATGAATGATATAATATCCGGATCCTGGTATATTTTGTATAGTTCAGAGTTGTATCGTCTTCGCCATATTCCGTTTTCTTTTGTGCCATTATATATGTGTCGCAAGATTTTTCTTTCGAAGGTGGCTAACAACGTTTCCTCTCTTTTAGTAAGTGTCCAGGTTTCTGAGCCATATGTGAGTACCGGTCTTATTAGGGTTTTATATATTTGGCATTTTGTCTTTCTTGCGACGTTATCTGATCTTAGGTGTCTAATTAAGCCATGGTAACATTTATTTGCAATAAATATTCGCCTCTTCACTTCCTCCGTAACGTTATTATCAGACGTGACTAGGGATCCCAAGTATATAAAGTTTTTTACCTCCTCTATTTTGTATTCTCCTATTGGTATATTTTGTGGTTGCCTTATTTCTGCGTTTTTTCTTACCTGCATATATTTTGTTTTGGTCTGATTGATTTTAAGACCACTATTTTGTGCAGCTCGTTCTATTTGGTAGTATGCCTCTATCATTTCTCTTCTTGATCTTGCGATTATGTCAACATCATCTGCAAATGCTAGTATTTGCACGCTTTTATTAATTATTGTTCCTCGTGTATTGACTGTTGTGTCCCTCAGTATTTTCTCGAGCACGATGTTGAACAAGATGCATGATAGGACGTCTCCCTGGCGTAGTCCCTTTTTCACATCTATTGTTTCCGTTAATTCATTTTGTATCCGGATTCTACTTTCTACTTTTAGAGATTCTTTTATCAGTTCTATTAGTTGTGTTGGTATATTAAATTCTTTCATTGCTTTTATTAAGAATTCTTGGTTTATATTGTCATATGCGCTTTCAAAGTCTATGAAGAGATGATGGGTGTCGATGTTATATTCACTTGTTTTTTCGAGGATCTGTCGCAGAACAAATATCTGGTCTATTGTTGACTTCTGTCTACAGAAGCCACTTTGGTATTTGCCAACTATTTTTTCAGCGTGTGGTCTAAGTCTTTCATAAATGACATTGGACATTATTTTGTATGCTGCATTCAGCAGCGTGATTCCACGGTAGTTTCCACATTCTAACTGATTTCCTTTTTTATGTAGTGGTACAATAATACCGCTATTCCACTCCGTTAATAGCTGTTTATTCGACCATATCTTTGTTATCAATTCATGTATTGTTTTTTGTAGTGCGTCTCCTCCTTCCTTTAGTAACTCCGATGCTATTTGATCCGATCCCGGTGCTTTATTGTTCTTTAATTTTTCTACTGCTGCTCTAATCTCGGCTATTGTTGGTGGAGTCTTTTCTCTGTTGTCTGCTTGGTCTAATGGCCAATCTCTGCCAGAGTCATAGGATGTTGTTAATTATATTTACTATCTTATATATTAAAACGCTAAGCCCTTTTCTTGTCCACCACTTTATTCAAAAACCATATTAGATAATTAAAATATTTTTTCGGAATATTATTAGTATTACGTATGAGAATGTCAAGATATACTTTTGGTACAAAAATTCACTTCCGGTTTTGAGATGACCGGAAGTTAAAATTTACTTTAAGTTTTAGACCCCACAATGTATATATGGATCGAAAGGTCTCGTCGAGACGAATCTAAATATGTACTTCCGGTTGCGATCCGACACCGGAAGTGACCCGAAACGCGCATAAAACGTCAAGATAGAGCAAATCTGACACCGGATTCGTGATCAGCATGCAAAATTAACTGCTAAATGATATCCATGTCGACATTTGATGAACTAAAAATTGCATTAATAAAGGTTGAGATTTATCTTCCAAATCCTGTTTTTTTCCATGGACAGCTATATGTGGCAATGTCTAGATCCCGCTCATTTGATGGCGTAAAAGTTTACATAACTCCCGGTGCCAAGCAAAAGTTTTCAGAAAATGGAGACATTGTAACAAAAAACATTGTTTTCGATGAAATATTTCGTGATATTTAATACACTTTTTACTTGCATTATTATTGATTAATGTTATGTATATTCTTGCTTATATTGTTTGTATTGATCTCTTAATTTTTCTCGCAAAATAAAAATTTCATTTAAAAAACTCGATGTCGAGTTGGTCCGCTAGTGTAGACTATTGTCTTTGCTGGCAGAATTTTCAGAGCTCTGTTCGTAATGTTGTCTGGTCTTGGAGCTCTCTCGGCGTTGGTACACTTGTTAAGTTGTCTTACTTCTTTAATGGAGGTGTAATTAATGCCTATATTGACCTTTGCTTTGGACTTCTATATATCTTCTTTTTACTTCTCCTAAGAAGTCTAAATCTTCATCAAAATGAGAGTTCTTCATAGATTACCTTTCTATCGTGTTTTTAATTACTTCAGCTTTGTCTGTTTCTATGTTTACTATCCCATTTACTCATTCTAGGGGAGAAATAATGCCTCCTGGACATCCCATAGATGTCTTTGAGATGTATGTATACAGACGAATGTTGAGAATTTCATGGATACAAAGAGTTACTATTGTTAAGGTAGTTCGTCGCATGTGTAAACAAAAAGAATTACTAAGATTAATCAAAGAAAGGAAAATGCAACACTTGGGTCATGGGTTGAGAGGCGAAAGATACGAATTACTTCACGTTATACTAGAAGAAAAAGTCCAGGGCAAAAGATAAGTAGGAAGACGCCAGAACTCGTGGCTAAAAGACCTGAGGAGATGGTTCGACCGCTCATCCGCAGAAATCTTTCGCGCAGTGGTTTCCAAAACTACAACTGCCATTTGGATCGACAATCTTCAAAAGGAGACGACACCATGAGAAGAAGGGGCGTAATGGGATTCTTGTCCTTTCTTGGTAATTTTGATATCTTCTACAACGCGGATTTGTTTGGGTCTAGCTGCTGTATATGATTGTTTCAGTGTTCGCTCCTCTGTTTTTCGAATTACTGTTTGACTTCATTGTTCAGTTCGTTAGCAATTCTTTTATCTTCTTGATTTCTTGTTTTGTTGGCTTTTCTTTTTTTCCTGTTTTTTTCTTTTATAAGTTCTTTCAGTTTATTGCTAATTTCTCTGAACCTTTCTTTTATTGTGGGTGTTTCTTCTTTCTTCTTTGGTGCTGGAATCGATAGCATATTGTATTATTCTTTACAGTTTTAGGACATATTCTTCAAGTTTTTTTTTGTGTTTATAGCTGGTATTACTCCGATGGTTTCGCTCACTATTGTTTTGAATTTTGGCAAACTTTTTTTTCTTGTAGGTTTGCATATAGTTTGTTTCTACTACTCCCAGGGTCAATACAATTAAGTTGTGTGTTGAGTCTCCTTCCCTAGTTGATTAATTGTGTTTTTTTGTTGCCCCACGATTTGTAGAATTTGCTATATTCAAATATGTGGGAAATCTATCTTTACCGTAGAAGTACGCAAGTTCTATGGGCCCTACTATTATGGTGTTTTGTTTTTCTTCAAGATAGCCGCACAGCAGTCTTCCGTTATGATTTGTGGTTCTGTCAAAACAGTTGTGTGATCTCGCGTTTAGATCTAGAATATTGATGGTGGGCTCCTCCTTAACCAAAATAACATTTAGGTCGTCAGTAATGAGTGGATTATTCTGTCTAACATAATATTATGCTTCTTTCTTCTTTCAGTACCCTGTTCGATTATCGAACGTTGGCGATCATATTGGCAATAGTAACTTTGTTACACGGACCAAGGAGTCTAGCATGTGCGCGAGTCATTGGGATATAACTAAACCTAAAGGCGTAATGAAAGTAAAGGTTTACCTTGCGTAGACCGAGGGAGGATAAGCGGTTTGCCCTTAAAAGTGGCCGCTTCGCACTCCCAGAGTGTCTCATTCTCATTGCGAGAAGAGGCGCATCAAGAGCGTACACGCTGGGACCCGAAAGATGGTGAACTATGCCTGGTCAGGACGAAGTCAGGGGAAACCCTGATGGAGGTCCGTAGCGATTCTGACGTGCAAATCGATCGTCGGAACTGGGTATAGGGGCGAAAGACTAATCGAACCATCTAGTAGCTGGTTCCCTCCGAAGTTTCCCTCAGGATAGCTGGCGCTCGTTCCGTACGAGTTTCATCCGGTAAAGCGAATGATTAGAGGCATGCTCGGCGGCTCTAAATAAATTAGCGGTGGTCTCTTGATACCAATCTCGGAGATTTCGGAGCCAGGATGTTCTTCGTTGGCCTGGGTCTCTCCTAATATTATGCAGAAACGATTATCAGCATGTGGTTTCTTGTTTTAGTCCTTACTATGGTGGCTTTCATAGTTGTCAGATCATCTGCTGTAGAAATTGCTGGATGTTTGATTCCTTTTTTGACCAATAGGACTGTTCTTTCAGAATTGCCTCTGTAGTCATTTCTGTAGACATCGTAGCTCGGATTTTTTTTATTTGTTCTGTTGTTTTAGTTTCTTGTAATGCAATGATGTCTAGTTTGAGTATGTTGGCAAACTCGTCCAAAGTGTAAATTTTCTGTCTTGTCACTCCAGAATTTCATAGTCCTATTTGTATATGGTCCAACCAAATATAGAGTGTAATTTGCACGGATACTGCCATTGCGTTTATTATACCGATCATCTTCTAGAACACAAACGTGAAGTGCATGTTTCACTGTTTTTCTTCTTATTAGTGTATATGGGGTGTGTATTTTTCTTTTTGGTGTTTTGGAGCATCCTCTGCAATTTTTCGTATGGCCTTCGCGATAGTTTGCGCACTTTCGATCAGTGTTTCTATCCTTTGTGCATTCGCTGGTGACTTGTTCTTTGCCACAGTTGACGCATTTAATTTTACAATGGTATAATTTGAATCCGTGGTAGTATCCTTGGCAGTTATAGCTTTACATAACTTCTTTGTTTGTTCTTAGTACTTCTACATCTTCAATATTCTAAAATATTAGTGCTTCTTCTATAAGTTTTGTCATGTAGCAGAGGTTACTTGATTCTTAGTTTTTTTGTTCTCTTCCTTTATTGTAACTAGAAACATTCAAAAATCTGTCTGTTTTCTTTTTGTAAATTATATTTGAAACTTTAATTGCCTTTTTCTTTTAGTTCTTGGTGGATTTTTGTTGTTTTTGTGGTTTCGTGTAATTCTCTATTTACGAGTCTTGTTGTTCTCTCTTGGTATATTAAATAGGCAATGTGTTTAATAGAGTTCTTATGACTGTATTCTTCCAGTACCTTGATCATTGTAAGGTATACTTCTCTGTGACTAGTCTATATAATGATAGATCTTCTGGATATACCGAATTTGTTCGCCAATTTTAACCCTGCTTCTGCAGATTTTTGCAGAATTTTCTGGCGTTCTTTAGTGGTTTTGAGGATGATCGTCTGTGGTTTGGGTGCATCGTCCATTGATGACTCTGTTTCGGTTGTTATTGAATCTTTTGTCTGCAAAGGTACTTGGGCACGTTTTTTTTTATTTACCTTTTTCGGTATTCTTTTTCATTTTGTCGTAATGTTCTTTTTCTTGTCTCTATCTTATCATACCGCATACCCCTGAGTATTTTGGTATTTTTTCTTTCCGAGTTGGTATTTTTGTTTATTTTTTTTTTTTTAAGTTTGTTGAATTGTTAATTCAGCATTATCTTTCTCTTTTATTTTCATCTGACATCCTTTACTGGTGATGTGTCTTCCCAGTTCTTGAGTTTTTGTTTGTGTTTTTATCGTTTTTTAATTTTTTTTAGTGTGTATTGATTTATCATTTGGTATTGTTAGTGGCTGTTGTAATACTGTTATTATATCTGGTAATTCGAAAATCTTTCCCATTAACTTTTGTACTTCTTGGTCTTTGTTTTGTATAAAACTTAATGAGGTCGCTGGTTAAATGATATTCGACAAATAATAATAACGAAAAAATGAAATAATTTGTTTGTAAGTAAATGAGCGATTCAGCAATTAATTAAATGAAACAAAATGAATTGAAGTTATAATTATTTATCATCCAGCCGAAGTGACCAAATGTTTTGTATAAAACTTAATGAGGTCGCTAGTTAAATGATATTCGATAAATAATAATAACGAAAAAATGCAATAATTTGTTTGTAAGTAAATCAGCGAAAAATAGCAAATGTTCCTAAATGGATATGTAAAATAAAATGTAATTCAAATAACAATGGGCAGATTTAATATCTTATTAAAATAAAATCCACAAGGAAAATAATTCCTGTAGCTGGCTGTATACCACGTATAACAAAAGAGGTTAGTCTTTGTATGTGGGTATATTTTATTTTATAAAAACCCTTAAAAGGGCAACATTACAAGCACGAACGTTTTCGGAACAACTGTTCCATCATCAGGTTAAAATGCCTAAAATAAGTATAAACCATTTAGTTACAACAAACGTGGTTTAAAATTTTGACTAAGGTTAAAAACAATAAAATGGTTATACTTACAGGTTAACATGCCTGAGCCACCAAAATATTTGGGTAAAAACCCTTTAAATTGAAAAATGTTACCGAAGAATGTACATGATGTTTATAATATTATGTGATGTTTAATATTTTAATTAGATTTTACTTCAGGTAACATACAGCCATGCTTAAATGAGTTCCAGTGTCCGGAGTGTAAACCTCTTCAAACGGACTACGGTTGGCAACTGATTGATGAAATACTCATGAGCGGTGTCAGAAACAAAATGTCAATGAACCATGAAACAGTGTTAGTTAAACATTATATTACTACAGCCAAAAGATTAAGAAGGATTAAGGTGTTGACATTTATAGAGGAAAGACAGATGAAGAAGATGGGGTAAATTTGAGAAGTGTGGGTTATGAAAAGAGTTCCTTAGAGTCCCTTACACCGACAACTTTAGATCGCTCTTGAAGAGAATGAATATACTCTTTAGACCATCTTTTCCAAAAGTCGCCCCTTATCCTTTGGATTAACTGCCAACGATTCAGACGGTTAATCTTTAAAGCGCTTAGATCTGGATCGGGAATTGAATCCACTAAGGGTTCAAAAATTAAAAAATGACCAGGAGTCAGTGCCTGCAAGTCATTAGGGTCAGAGCTTGCTGCACACAAAGGACGGGAGTTAATAACTGCCTCGATTTGAGTCATAAGAGTATAGAACTCTTCATAAGTCAAAATTTGTGTACCCAAAACAAGATACATATGGTTCTTGAATGATTTGACCCCAGCCTCGGCTAACCCATTAAAATGAGGGGCACTGGGTGGTAATAGAAAGAGTCTCAGCAGCAGATTGAGCTAGTTTAATGATTTCGTTGCTGGCTCCCTTAAAATTGGTAACTTGATCACTCCTAATGGTTACGCACTTACCGCGTCGAGATACAAATCTACGAAAGGCAGCCAAAAAGGACTCAGAACTAAGATTTGAAGTTACTTCCAGATGAATGGCCTTTGTACTCGTACACACGATTACACAAACATATCCTTTGTATGTTTTTGCACCTCTATATTTGGACATTAATAACGAGAATGGTCCTGCAACATCCACACAAACAGACAGGAAAGCACGTAACGGAGTAACTCGGACAGTTGGCACTTCGACAAACAGCGATGAATGGCACTTTTCGGAGACAGAATCCAAAAACGCTGAAGCAATAAATAATGCATAGCTTTTAAACCAGGGTGCAGATGTGTTTGATGAGTCCATTAGATGATTAAATCGGTGAGACGATGAGTTTTGAGTAATAGCAATGGATGTTTTACATCAAAAGACAACCGAGATATTCATCAATAAAGGGTGCAACTTTACGAAAAGGTTTGGGTAACAGCGAATTTTGTTGAATTTTGAGAAAAATATCCGAAAAAACGTCAGCTTGTACGTGCTTAACAATGTATCGTAACGCAGATTCCATCTCTAAATGACTGTTCAAGGAATCAGAAGAGGCAGCATTGTTTTTTCTTTGAAGTTTAGCCACGAATTTTAAGACGTAAACCATGACTATCTGAATTTTTATCAGGGATGAAAATTTTGAAAGTAAAGTAGAGATAATATTATCCGAAATGACCGGTATCAATGATAATACAGTGGGCAATTTTTCTTCTAACATTTCGGTGGAGTGGGAGGAGTAAAAATTAACTTGAGAGGGCCAACACTCCCTTGACTTCGAAAGAAAATCAGGACCGCGCCACCAGAGTGAAAATTGTAGTAGTTGTGCCGGTGTCACACCACGACTAGCACAATCAGCAGGGTTTTGATGAGATGGCACATAATGCCAAGAAGAACATGGTATAAGTTCTTGTATGTGTCTTACCCGATTGGCAATAAAGGTTTACCATTTATGCGGAGAAGAATTAACCCAAGTAAGAGCAATCGTGGAATCCGACCAAACATGAATATCGGAAAAAGAAAAGATATGCTTAAACAACTCTTTAATAAAGTCGACTAGATCCGCCAGCAATACAGCTGCCAACAGTTCCAATCTTGCAATAGATTGTGTCTTCAGAGGAGAAACTCGACATTTAGCACACACAAGTACATTTTCAAATTTATCAGAAGTACTAAATCGGAAATATATACCGCTGGCGTATCCTAACTCTGAAGCATCGCAGAATCCATGAATCTCAACTTTAGAAGACTTATTAAAGCCGAAGTGTCTAGGAATTTGAATGTTTGCAAGGTCAGGTAACTCGGTTTTAAACTGATGCCATACCTGTTGTATTAGTTCAGGTGGTTCATCATCCCAAGATACATTGGATTGCCACAACTGTTATAGCAGACGTTTGGCCCTTAAAAGACATGGGGAGATGAAACCAAGAGGATCAAAAATACGACTGATTTCCGAAAGAATAGCCCGCTTTGTAGAAGTTTTGTCAAGGGGACAGTAAGAATAAGAAAAGACGTCAGTCGACGGGTCCCATTTCAGGCCTAGCACCTTAATAACTCCTCTTTGTCAAACGAACAAGATGTCAAAATATCGGAGCCAAAATCTTGGAGTAGACTGGGACAAGCTTTAAAAGTTGAATGAGTTCTGACTGTAGAGAGCGGATAGATGACAGAGAATCACTTCCTAATAGACCGTCGTCAATATAAAAATGTCGCGTTAAAGCTTTTGAAGCATTAGGGAAACGAGACTCTGCCGACTCAGCTAACTCTTGTAAGGTTTTTAATGCGAGATAAGGTGAAGAAGAAACACCGTACGTAACAGTACGTAAAAAGTACTCCTGGAGAGGTTTAGAAGAATCCGACCTCCAGAGAATTCTTTGATTATTCCAAAATTCTTTTTTTACGTCATTTAACGATACATTTGCTTTATATCGCACGTGAAGCAGTAACGAAAATATCGAGAATTAAGTAAAAGCGAAGAGATGTCCTTTTGAAGCTTAGGACCTGTATATGAAGTATCATTGAGAGACACACCTCGAACGTCACGTAGACTGGCGTCGAAGACAACACGAATTTTGGAAACAAGAGACGAATTAACAATTTGTTTTTTGAAAACTGCGTGATGAGAAAAATAATACGAGGTAGGCGATTTATAATCGGATTTAGGAACCGGGACCATATGTTGGGAAGTAATATATTCATTCATAAACTCAACATATTTTTCTTTGAGATCCGGAATTTTCTTAAAACGATTCTCTAACATGCAAAAACGACTATATGCTTGAGAATAAGTATCGCAAAAGACAGGATTGGGTTGTCGAAACGGTAGAGGAACAGAAAATCTGCCTGTTGACTCTCGGAAAGTAAATGCCTTATAAATATCTTCACAAACTTGATCGTCATGGGACAAAATGACAGGTTTAGATATATTTTCGACTTCCCAAAACCTTTGTAAAAGACTATCTATGTTTGTATCCATAGACGTATGTAAAGAGGTAAAATTACATTTTGAAAGAGCCGTAGAGACTCGCCCTTGTAGCACATAACCGAAAATAGTTTCTAAAGCGACAGGTTGGTTTGGTTCGCCAAGAATTCGACCAGACTTTAAAAAGAGAGGAACTAATTCAGCACCTAAAGACTTAAGCGCCGAAAACAACTATCTGAAATAAAATTAGCCATCGCGCCTGTATCCAGTAGGATACGAATTTTCTGAAAATCACCGTAGACGTCTTTAATGTGTATCAAACATGTTGATAATAATACAGACGAGAATGTTAAACATGATTGTGTGGAAAGGTTAGCGTTTATTAGAGACGTCGGCGCAAAACTAGACGTAGAGGTTTTAGGCGTCTCTAGTGTAGGGTTGTGGTTCTCATTAGAAGTTGGAATTTGAGGAGGCGGTTGACTGAATAAACAAGATTCGTTGGAACTTGGGTAGAAATGAAGAACAGTGTGATGTCGTGATTGGCAAACCCTACATGTTTCCGCAGAACTACAGTTCACGACGGGATGAAACAGTTGAAGCATAAATTATGGCGTTTAACTAACGAGATACGTTCTTGCGTCATTTTAGCGAGAAAGGATGAACATCTATATAAAGGGTAAACATCAGAACACAAGACGCATTTACCCCCTTGATAAGTTATCTTCGTTCGATTGGTGGCACTGACGAAACTAGATGTAAACGGTTTTTTATTAGAATGATGAGCAAATAATCGCGAGTGAGACTGGTTAGAAACGGTTAATGAATTAAACTGAACAGATTCCAAAGCTATAGATTGTCTTTCTAGAAATAAAATCAATTACCTGTACGTGGGAATGTCACAGCTCCCACTGCTTTCTAATTCAAAATCTGTACGAGTTTTATTGTCCAATTTGTTCGACAACATATTGAATAATAGGAAATCCCATTGCGCAACCGGGAAGTCAAGAACACGTAAAGCGGCAACATTTTCCGTGAAAGTATTTAAGAGATTTCTTAAATTAGAAGAAGTGGAATTTTTAATAACAGAAGCGTTGAAAATATGGTTATAATATTGGGTAGCAAGAATTCGTTTATTCTGATACCTTTTCCCTAGAATCTCATAAGCAATCTGATAATTTGCATCGGTCAGGGGAATGTCTTTAATAAGAGCCAAAGGTTCTTGACTAATAGACGTAATAAGAAACCGGAATTTTTCCACATCGGACAAATCGTGATTGTGATGAATTAAACTGTTAAATAGGTCAAAGAAACTAGGCCAATCTCGAAAATTGCCTGAAAATGTGGGTATATTAAGCTTTGGAAGTCTAACTGAAGGCCTTGAAGATTGTGCATTGGAATGTAAGGAGATATTCGAAGAAGAAGACGAATCCCTAGTTAAAAAATCATTCTTGATGGATTTTACTCCGTAGTAGGCCTGATCAGTGGCCACCCTAAACTGATCGTGCTCCGAAAATTCCTCATCGGTTATTGATCCGATGATCAGATTGTGAGCTGTATGAAATTCTTGGTAAATAGCTTCGATTTCCTCTGCCCTGGCTAAGAATAACGATTTGACAGTATCATCCCTTGATGCTTGAATGCCTGCCTCATGGGCTTCCCTTAATCTAGAATACGCTGTTTTGCTGGACATTGTAAGATAAAAGAAACGAAAAAGAGGACAATGCAAACAAAATTAAGCAAATCGAACACTAAAGAAATGCCTTAGATTGAAAGAAGAGAAATGCTCTTCTTGGTTTCAGACAAAATTCTGAACAAACAAGTGAAGTATCGATAAAAAGGTAACTAACGAAAGGTATAGTGACAAAAGAAATCAAAAGAACTGTGTTTAAATTATTATGCAAGACGAAGAGAATAAGTTGGAAAGAGTGATAAAAGTAAAAATCGGCACAAAAAAATGTAAAAATGTAATACAACGTTAATAAATCATAAAAGTGATATATGTGAATAATTAATATATGTAATATAAGTCAAAATGTGTAATATACAAGTACCTATTAATATTATAAATTATAAAAGTCGAAATAAATTTAAAAATTGTTACGTAAATATGACCAAATTTAATTATGTAAATTAAGTATAAAAATAATGCCGAAGGACCGAATCAAAGTTAAATTGAAAAGAAAAAAAACAATTAATCAAATGAAACAAAATGAATTGAAGTTATAATTATTTATCATCCGGCTGAAGTGACCAAATGTTTTGTGTAAAACTTAATGAGGTCGCTAGTTAAATGATATTCAATAAATAATAATAACGAAAAAATGCAATAATTTGTTTGTAAGTAAATCAGCGAAAAATAGCAAATGTTCCTAAATGGATATGAAAAATAAAATGTAATTCAAATAACAATTGGCAGATTTAATATCTTATTGTCAGTTCTATATGAGATTCACTTACCTTTTGTCTGTGGTTGGGCCTCGCTCGGAGTCTAAGGTCTAAGGGTAAGGGTTCTTCTGTTCTTAGGACCTCCGTGAATAGCAGTAAATTAAGCTTAAAGTGACATTTTAAACTTTCTACACAAAGAATGGGTACGTTTCCTTAAAGACTCTGAAGTGTTTGGGTTGATAAATGTTTCCCAAAAACATGTTGTTTTTCAGACAAGTGAATTCTCAGAACTTGATTATAATTAATCAGCCAATTTGAGTTCGAGAATTTAAAAGATGAACTAAAGCCATATTATACTTAGCTAATATACTATGATTAAATAAAAGATTTAAAACTAAATAAGGTCATATTCTGAATATTAAAAATAAAATATTTAAATCAGTCCTGACACTTTTCCAAACAGTCTTTTAAGAAGATTTTTTCTTCTAGTGTTGTCATTTGCTGTATATTTTCCTCCTACATCTTATGGATTCGGTCTACCAGGCGCTTGCTTTTAGCGCTTTCATGTTTTCTTCTACTGAGTCCATTGATTGAACTAGTTCTTTATTTGGTATTTCCATTTCTTTGGTACGTTTGACGCCGTCTGTTTCTTAGTCACTTTCTCGAAATGGGGTCTTTTTCTTTTTACTAAGTTTACGCTATGTACATTTATACCTATTCCACCTTCACCACCACTTAATAAATCTACGTTATTTACATTTACACTTATTTCAACTTCACTGTCACTATGAGAAATATCGGTGGATATATCAATATTACTATCATTTATTATGCAATAATTATCTACTGTAAAATTATCTACAACCTAGATAAAAATAGATAGAAAGAAATAAAAAAGGTCAAATGATGAACAAAGTCAACATACGACAAAGCTTAACAACAGTTATTATACTCAATACTCTCTTACCTATGATACGTCTTTCTTTAATTGGTAATATTGAAGATTTACACTAACGTCTTTTTTAATGTTGCATTGGTACCGGAGACACAACCAAGTGTACTTTTGGTAAGGCTTTTTGCTTTTGTATTTTTACTTAACCATTTTTCATGCCACATACATGTTTAGTAACGTTGAAATGAAACAAAAAATCCAGAATAAAATTATGTGTTTTCGAAATAGTTCTAAGTAGATTCTTGTTGTTTTTTTTATGTCTTGTTGTTAGAACGGAAGCAAAGAACATCAATAGAAACAGACATACTAACATATATAGAACAAAAAAGACTAAAGTGGTATGGCCATGTAAGAAGAACTAGCGACAGCAGATGGATAAACAGAATAACCGATTGGAGCCCCATAGGAAGGAGGAAAAGAGAACGACCCCGAAAATCCTGGAGGAACGAAGTAGACGACGCCATGAGTAAGAGAGGACTAAACGATGGAGAATTTAACAACAGAGAGAGATGGAAACGGTTGAGCGAGGGAAGGCAGTCAATACTTTAGAATCCCTAAATATATATATATATATATATATGTTCTTTATTGGTATTTTACATATGCAATGTGTTTAATAGAGTTCTTTTGACTCTATTCTTCTAGTACCTTGATTATTGTAAGGTATCCTTTTCTGTGGCTAGTCTGTATATTAATAAATCTTCTGGATTGAACGAATTTGTTCGTCGATTCTATCCCTTTTTTTGCAGATTTTTGCAGATTTTGTAGCTTTTTCCAGTGGTTTTAAGAATGATTGTCGGTCGTTTGGGGGTATCCTCCCATGATGATTATTTTTCGGTCGTTATTGATTCTTCCGTCTGCACAGGTGGTGTGGGCACGTTCTTTTCTAATTTAGTTTTTCTAGTGTTCTTTTCCATTTCATTTTACAAGACAGTAATACAAGAAGAAAAAGTGTAATACAAATAAAAGAAATAAAAAAGGTCAAATAATAAACAAAGCCAACAAAGGACAAAGCAAAACTACAGATATATCTCTCGAGTCCTTTTGATGTTCCGTCAATTTTAATTTTTTATTTTGATATTATTATACTCAATACATTGTTTCCTTTAATTCGTCTTCTTTTAATTGGTAATATTGAAGATTTTGGGTGATATAAAAACGTCTATAAAAAATGTAGTTACGTGTAAGTGGAATCAAGAATGGAATTATTCACAGACAACACTCCGGAAAATTAAAGACAATGTTTATCCATGGCTACCTAGAACTCGAAACCGAAAACTGCAAACCATCATTACTCGTCTACGTTTAGGTCATACAAGATATACGCATTCGTACCTTTTTACCAGAGATAATCCCCCTAAATGTGACATTTGTGACGAAACATACAGTGCTAGACATTTTTTAATTGACTGTCCCCTTTTTGTAAATTAACGCAACAGGTTCAATATTTCAAACAATATCAATAAACTCTTAGGTGCAAACTTAAATTTACCCAAAGATTTACCCTAACGTCTTTTTTAATGTCGCATTAGTATCGAACACAAAACTTAGTGCAATTTTGGTATGGTTTTTTGCTTTTTTATTTTTACTTACCCATTCTTCATACCACATACATGTTAAGTGACATTGAAATGAGGCAATAAAGGTCAGAATAAAATTAAGTGTTTTTTAAAATTTCCCATAAGAATTAACACTATAGTATTAGTGATTGACATGTTCTTTTTAATAACACGCATAAACCAAATTGTATTTTGTAAACAATTTCTGTTCGGGAACTTGAAAATTCAAAAATAAATAAACTGTTATTAATTTTAAATATAATTTATTCGCATAAGTCAAAAAATTATAATGACAGTACACATTTTTTTTATAAAACAAACTATAAAAGTATACAGTATTTTTCAATAACTGTCTTGAAATATGATTTCTCTTATAACATTTTCCCTTAAGCCAATTTTGTTTTAGATCCCAATGAAAAGGTACGAGGTTCTACACAGCTTCTCGTAAAGTCCAAGAGATACGAAAAACTTTTATTTGTCGTTTGCTGGAAGTTTTATTTCCAATAAAAGTTAGTGGTTTTGTAGATCTATAATTTACTTCTCGTAAATAAAAAATCTATATAGAAAATGAATATTCCTTGTAAAAATATAGTTATCCAATTATCTGATTATGTAATATTTTAGTCCGTCATCACGATATACTTTATTTACCTTGGTTTAAAATTACTATTCCCTAGCTCCTCCTTAGAATTTTTGTGAATATTTTTTATTAAGCTATTTGCTAGATTGTCTTAAAGGATATCTGCGAATGCATCATTGTGGTCTGTTGTTTTCAACATGGTACCATTAGTCTGGATAATAGCCCTCCAATTATTTTTCCAACAATATATTAACTTTCCACTACACGCTCGTGGACTGACAGTCAGCGTTTAATTGAAATATAGAATTTCTCACATAGCTTCCACTATTTTTTGTAGGCGCTTTGTATATCTTTATCCACACGGTACCTACAGGTATGTTAGAAATTATTGTTGAATGTACAAATCAGCATACTGCTTGAACTGCAGCTAATTATTCTCATGAATGAGATACCTACAGACGGTAATGAATATATATGGGGTTAAAATTTTTGGCCCTAGTTAATGCCAAATCTTCTTTTTCTTGATGTGCCTATCCGTTGCGAATGTTGGCGATCATCATGGGAATCTGTATCTTATCTGCAGCGGCGCGGAAAAGCTGCACAGATATTGTATTAAACCAGATTCTGAGATTCTTTAACCAAGATGTTCTTCTTCTTCCTGGACCTCGTTTTCGAAATATTTTTCCTTGCAGAATGGCTTGAAGGAGAGTCTTACTTAACTTTAAATCTGGAAATCTATAAAGGACAGCAACCTGATTCTCGTTATGATGCTGTGAGCAACTGTTCTAATGCAGTAGTCTTGAGATTATGTGAAACCATATATGGATCAGGAAGGAATATTACTACCGATAACTGATTCACAAGTATGGATCTGTTAGAATGTTCCTTCAGTAAGTTGTCGTTCCATCATTTTCGTGGTCTTCCTACTGATTGTCTTCCTATTGGAAAACCGTCTTTTGCTGTCTTTACTTCTCTATTTGATGTCATTTGGCATGTATGATTGTTCCATTCTACTGTTCTATTTTTTACCTAGTCCTTGATTTTTGAAAATTTTGTTACGAAATTTACCTAGACAATTATTTGATAATAATCTTTGTGATCGTGTTGTGAATAGCACGCAAAATAATTAATAAATAAATGTTTGTAGTAATAGTTCATTTTATTTTATTAGAAGAATTTTTTTAATCTGTCGCATAATTGCTATTTCAATATGCAAACTCACACTCCGCCGCATGTCCTGATGCAAAATTTTGAGACTCCTGTACTGAAAGGTTAAATAGGGAATGGCAACCGTGCGATAAAACACAAAAAGAAAATAAGGTCTCTTTATTTAAAAGTTTAAAATTAATTTGCGAAATATACTGTGTGGGGTTTTAAAAGTGTCTCAGTTAAAAAGAAAAAGATATATAAGGTGCTTGAACTCCTAAGTGGAGGATATAGCTTCAGCAAAACGCACTATCGGTTTCTATTTAGCGCTAAGGCATTCTCCCCATTCCAAGACTTTCTTTGACCTCTTATCTCGTCCATAATGGATCTCTTCCAAGTTTGTACTGGGCTACTTCTTTTTTTCTTGGGGATTCCACTCTAGGGTAATCTTTGTAATACTGGAATTATTGTTCTGAGTGTGTGACCAATCCAACCCCTTTTTCTGGACTTTTGATGTTATTTTTTTTTTGTTCGATCAGGTGTAGTAGATGTTAGGCCAGAAAATACAAACAATTTGTCGTAGACATTTATTAATAAAGACCTGTAGTTTATCTGTAAGGGTTTTTGTCATTTTCCAGGTTTCGCATCTGTAGAGTAGAACAGACATGACATTTGACTAAAATATGCGGATCTTTGTCCTTGTATTATACTCGCCAGATCTCTCCGCATCTTTAACAGGGTTGATCATGCTGAGTGCTTGTTGAGCTTTTCGTATCCTCATACGAATATCGTCCTCTGTACCTCCACTTTTCATGTTGTTAACATGTTGTTAATAGTAAATAGCGTGTTGTTTCTTGCCTTGCAGTTCCTCTCATAAATTTGATTTAACTAATATTGATTTTAAAACCTATTTTATTGGCTTCAGTGGAAAGTGTTTCGAATCCAAAGCCACATCTCGGAACCTTTTTCCTAACAGGCAGATATCGTTGGCGTATTCCAGATCGCTTAGGCAGGTGGTTAACGTCCATTGTATCCCTCTTGTGTCAGAGTCTAGTTTGAAGAAAACATAGTCTACTGCTATGTTAAAAAGAAACGGAAAAAGCACGCATCTCTGTCTGACTACCGTAGGTATCTCAAATTCGTCGCTTTTGATTCCATGGTGTGTCCCTGTATTTCGCACCAGTGTACAGTGACTTTATAATGGAAATTATTTTATGAGGGATGTTTATTAGCTCTTGAATTTTCCATAAAGCAGCATGTGATGAGCTGTCAAAGGCAATCAACAAAAACCATGTATAGGGGTGTGCTCCATTTAACCGATTGTTCCATTATTACGCTCACAGTATTAATGTGGTCTATGCAGGAGGATTCTGGTCTAAAGCTTGCTTGGTCAGCTCGAAATTCAATATTGTCTGTTATTCTTTTAAGTATGATGGACGTGAAGATTTTATTTATTGCGGCAAGCAAGGTTATTTCTTTTTAATTTTTGCACAGTGTGAGGTTGCCCTTTTGTGGAAGCTTAATAATGCTACCCTTTTTCCAGCCCTCTGGAATGCGGTTTGTTTTCCACACCTCTCGGATTATGGGGAGCAATAGTTCAACCATTAGATGCGTATTAGTTTTAAATATTTCGGCAGCAATATTGTTGATTCCCGGAGTCTTGTTATTTCTCAGGGATTTAATAGCTGTTATTATCTCCGTTTTGGAAGGGGCCCCGTAAGATATACGCAAGTCTACATTCTGCGGGTTTTTGACAATTTCATCTTCGTTTTTCCTGGGCGTGTCTAGCATCCCCTGAAAATGGTTTTTCAATATTTCTATTTAGTCATTTGTTGTAGCAAGTAGTTCGCATGTCTTGTATCTTACAATGTTTGAACAATTGGGCCCATGTTTGTTAGTCGTCTAACAAAAATCTTTTTTGTTAGATGTAGTAATTTGGTATAGCTCTCTAGTTCTGTTGTGTTGTTTAGCTGTTTTAGCTTGTTTTTCCAGTTCTTCAGCCTACCTTCTATTGTCTTCTTGCATTTCTTTTAACTGTTTTATTTATTGCTTCATAATCTTGTTGTCGGTTCGCTCTTTCTTCTACAGTTGCTGCTTGCAAAATATCTTCTTTTGCTTTTTTCTTTTCTTAATAAGATTTCAAGTTTTATCTGACATCCATTCTTTTGTATGTTTCTCTTTTTTACTCAGTTTATCTTTAGCTATTTCTGTCAAAACATCTGCCAAATCTTTTTAAACTTTCCCACTGTTAAAAATCATTAAATACCTAGTACATTAATCCTTAACTTGTGTTATAACTATTATTTTATACATGTTAAAAAATATAAGAATTACTTACAATCAGTTTATGCTTATGCTTACATGCATATGATTATCTCACATGTTAGCAAAATAATGTTACACACAATCAGTAGGGAACTAAAAACTTTCCTAGAAAGAGAAATACTTTAAAAAAATCCTGGATTTAACAAAGGTAGAGAGGCACTCGAGAGGAACTCGAGAACACTTTTGAAACAAAAGACAAATAATCAAAAATTCTAGTAATTTCAATATCCGACTCTATATTTGTTATAGAGGTTATGGCAAAGTGTTCAATAGGGTCAAATAAAAACACAAGGCAGATACTAAAAGAAGTAGGCATATCACAATAATGGATTTCTATCTCCAATGGCGCTTCAGCCCAAAGCGAGCCTTGGCCTCCTCCAAACTATACCTCCAACATTGCTGCTTTGCGTCGATCTTCACCATGTTCTCACGTCCAACACTTCATCATCTCCCCTAAATTTTAGTATATGGGGCTTTTTTTGGCAATTTTTCGCCACTCTACACGGTTCTGTGCTTCTTGTTGCCATTTCTTGGTATTCGTCTAATGTCGTCCATCCAGCGTGTTGGTGGTCATCCTCTGCTGCGTTTGTCTTCTCGTGGGCGCCAGTCAATTAGTTTTCTGGTCGATCTTGTGTCTTTCAGTCTCGCTATGTGATCTGCCCAATTCCATTTCATTTTGGCTATACGTTCCACGACATCACTGATACCTGTTATTTTCCTTAGATCTTGATTCCTTATTTTGTCTTTTATTGTCATGCCGAGAGTTGATCTTTCCATGCGCCTTTGTGCCACTCGCATTTTTAGTACTGTTGTTTTTGTGAGCGTGAGAGTTTCTGCTCCGTATGTCATAATACGAAGAACGCATTCTTGCGTTCTTCCTACGTGTTCGTTAATAGGTCCAAATATCTTCCTAAGGACAACACTTAATTTCACTTATAACTGAACTTTATGAACACACTACTGGAACAGTTTGTTTAGAAAAGTGATTGATACACTCAAACCAACTGCGTCCAGAACGTATTCCGAAATATTTTCACGGTTAGTACAATTAAACCTAATCTTTTAAGTTGAACCGCGTCGATTATCATTGCGCCGAGCTTTCGATATCCTCTCTAATGTCTTCCTCAGGGCTTTTGAGGTCCCGAACACCTTGAATATACATCCTACTTAAAATTCACAAACCCGATAGTCCTCTACATCCCATTGTCAGTCAGAACAATGAAACCTGTTTACTGTTTTCTGCGCTATCACAAATCGAAAAAAAAATCTTGTTTACTTTTTGAAGTAGCATCTTACTATGCAATAAAAATGTGGTTTTTCATTCAAGATTTCAAAGTTTTGCTGAAAGGGAGCGGTTATGTGGGGTAGTTTTTAGTGTCATTCGATAGACTTTTGAAAAATATTGAAAATTGTTTTTTGGTTTTTCATTTGGAAGTATATTTCTCGAGATATTACACTAGTTCCATAATTTTCTTGGAGTATAACGATAAATCGTTTTCTCAGATTCTAACGCCATCTGTCAACAATTAAAAAAAAATGTTTGTTTAAAAGATAATTACTTTTTATGAGGAATCCAACTCTGCAATAAAAAAATAGGGTTACAATTTCAGATTTTCAAAATTGCTTTTCTCCCCGCTAGAGGGGGTTTGATTGGGGGTCGTGTTTTTTGTCATTCGATATATTTTTGAAAAATATTGAACACGTGTTTAAAGCATTTTATATAAGCACACCTTGTATAAAATTTAGCTTTTATACTATAAAGTAAGTACAATTAACATTAAATGCGCATTAAGGGTGTCTCTCTAGGGGTTACCACTATGTTAAGCATCTGATAATAAATGATATATTTTTTAACAATATTCTGAAGGGAATGTCATACAATTAGTGTTGCCCAAATGCAAGAACAAGACGAGACTTAGACAGTCTTTGTCTTGGTCTTGCGGCAATGCACCAGGTCTTGGTCTTGGTCTTGGTATTGCACTTTCGGTCTTGGTCTTGGTCTTGGTCTTGCAGCAAGAGTCTTGCAAGTCTTGCAGTTACCCATTAGCCTATTGCTATTTATTAAACGTTACTTTAGATCTTAGAACAACGTAACAGAGTAAGTACATTTTAAGCTTGAATTAACATAGCCATAACAAAGGTCGAAGAAGAACGTCATGGCTTAGAAACGTGAGGGATTGGTTTAACAGATCCTCTGCATCTCTTTTCCGAGCTGCCGTCAACAAAATTACTATAGCCAATTTGATAGCTAACGCTCGACAATCGAGCTCGGCACATGAAGAAGAATAATAAAGACCAACCAAATTAATAAATGTCTAAACAACTGACATCGGGTGGGGTTTGAAGCCACGATCTAAGCAATCTGTGCCTAACTAACTAACTCATCTATCTACAATGTTATACGGAAGTCAATCTGTTTCTTAATAAACGTTTGCATTAACTACGCTTAGGTGTGCTAAAACGTGGTTAAAACACAAAAAAAAACAAATTAATGACATCAGCATGCCTGTACTTAAAAGAATATTATCTGCCTAGAAAGGGATTGATGGACATAATGGGCAAAAAATCCACATGCATGTATCAAGGGCACAGATTTTTTAGGTGATCAGATAACAAACTATAATCCACTTAGTAAAGCAAAATAAATGTTTTTACCAATCTTATTTCTACTTTTATATAAAAAACTAACTTATAGTTAAATAAAAAATAAAGAATAAAGAAAAAATAAAGAATAGGTACAAAAGCAATGATAATCAAAAGAAGTTGTTTTAAATTAAGGAGATACCTACCTAATAAATACATTAATTTACCAAACTAAAGTAGTAGGTAGATAATATATGTAATTGGTAATAAGGTAATTTTTTACATCTCCACTTTTTCTAGTGGTTATTAAAAAGCTTGAATATCTCCACCAAATTTTGGTTTTTCAAGAAGAAATATTTGTAATTCCTTTTTGTGAAAAGATATTAGATGCTTCCTTAAACCTGACGTGTTTCTGGTGTTCATTTTCATTTCAACTTTTCTTTGTAGGCACAATTTACACAAAGCAATTTGGGATGTATAAATTATTTCGAAAAACTCATCAAATTTGCTTTTAGGGCTTTTAGATCTATAACTCCAAAGCTCATTATTCCGACTAGAACTATTTGAATCTTTGCCCCTCATGTCAAATTGTACACTTGTCACTCCAGGAACAACAAGGATTAGATAAAAAACAATTATTACATTAGACTCAAAGGAAAGCTCAATTGGAAATGAAGTTAAGTGATGTCGAAAAAGTAATTACTATACTACTATAATTTATGTTCGTTACTATCCAATACCCTAAGTATCTAATAACAAACCGAGAATTATATATCGTTACTTCGGTATTTTGTTTACATGGTAGGCGACATTATCTGTAATTAATTTGTCTCGTTACTTTTGATTCTTTCAGCAAATTTTCTTTAACCGAATGATCTCATCGCACACTCAGCAGAAACAATTTATAGCCTTAGGCCGATAAGATTTGTTTATTTAGATTACTCCTGACTAAATTATAATGGTAAAAAATTGAATTATTAAGTGGTTGTTCCTAACAATTATATTTTTTTAGCTAGGGTGACATATTTTAAAAAATATCGATACGATATTACTGTCGGCGTCGCAATGCAAGAATATGATTAGAGAGCGGCTATTCTCAAAATATTAATTTCAGAGCGAAGGAGTCTGCTGGAAAATGTACAAAATACTTTATTTTTTCATTGTAATTATGACCTCTGAGCACGTGTAAAATGTGTTTCTTTAATGAATATTTTAATTCGGTATGTATGTTTATGGTATTGTTCGTAATTCGCATAAGTCCAGTTTTTCAAATTTTATTACATATTTTTTTGCATCTCATAGAATCTTTAAGCGTATACACGAACTACTATACTCGCTAAAACCACACTCAGTCCTAACTGCAAGACGCAAGAGTCTCGCAGGCTTAGTCTTGTTCTTGCTTAAATCTTGCACGGTCAGTCTTGGTCTTGGTCTTGCTAAAATTAGGCGGTCTTGGTCTTGGTCTTGGTCTTGCAAAAACGCAAGAACAAGACCAAGACTGCAAGACCAAGACCGATTTTGGGCAAAACTACATACAATCAAGCTTTATTATTTGATGAATTTAGGCTGGTATTTTACACACATTTAGCGCCGTTTACCCGGCAAGGCCACGATAACCCAAACTTTATGACGATCATATCATTAATTTGCATACTTGTCTTGGGAGCATGCGCTGAAAAAATTTTATCTTCTATAAAATAACGAAGGTCTCGGGTTCAGAGGCTGTTGTTCTATTCCTTACACTAATGGATATTAAAATCTTAATTTTTCCTTGATTAATTTTGAATTGTTTTTCACTATTCCTCTCTATGATATACAATATTTTGTACACAATGTGTCTATATCCAATATATTGAGTAATAAGATAATACTAATTTACTTCTTCTTTTTTTTCAGAGATTTGTGCTACCAAGCTTGGACAAACCTCCGTAAATCGCCGATGTTCGGTTGCATATGCCCAAACAATCAAATGAAGAAAAGATGTGACAGGATCTTTAGCATGGTTAACCACAATCCCTGCGTAGGTGAGTTCGAAATATCAGTGATACTGTCTGATGCCAATATCTAGTCTTCAGTTCCCCTTTTTATCAGGCGAATTTGTATGACGACTTTGTAGGATAAATCAAAATTTTAGTATGTTAAGAGTACTACGAAAACCTAATAGTAAGAGCTTTTTGTACACCAAATAAAAAAGTGAATGTATTAACTGTAATCATTATTACAATATATTATATTTAAATTTGGATCAAATAATTTTTAAAACAGTAAAGTTCACTCAAGATATAAATATAGAGGGTGTTTCATTAATTTATCTAAATATTTTAACTTATTAATTTTAAGAAGCAAACCATTATGATTTAACTCTAACTACTTAGAAAAATATTACTTCTTTATGAGACAGGTACGAGTATTATTTTATTCTTTTTTTGTATAATTTGAATATATTAGTACCAACATAAATTTCTTTATGATATTTATGTAGACATTTTCAACACAAGAAATTGTAGTAAAAAAAGTTTATATTTTGACAATTCCTGTATAGTTTCTTCGTAAATAATATATCAAACTGAAAAATTTAAGCTCAAACATATTGTCAGAGGACCTAGGCGGTCGTCTCCAATAAATGACGTACGCCGCGTATAGTTTTACGTCATACGTCGCGTATGTATGCCTTATATTATAATAAATAATGGATGCAATACCTTATTCAACGCTGAACGCAGCGTGCATGGGTTTTACAATCATACAGACGCGTACACTGTTGTATAGGCATACATAAGTACGGCGTAACGCTAAACACGGCATGCGGTATTTATTTGGAGACTACCGCTTAAATTCATATAAAAAAATATGAAAGGCGACATTTAAGTGAAAATTATAAGTAGTTTACCTTACAGTAAGCTAGAAGATAGGTACTGTATTCTTCTCTGAATGTGCCCTGCTCTACTGGTTGATAAAATTCTAGTTTAGTTTTTTAGTCTGTATGTGATCATTTTTTTAAGAAATCAAAACTTCAGATAGTATTTAATATAAATTTATTAGATTATTATTATTAATTTGTCCGATGTGTTTGACCAATTTGTATTTGTTGGATGTTTATTAAAAGATCATTTTGATATAATTTTTAAATTAAGGATTTTTTTAATTGACTTCCTTGATAATTTCTACGAAAATTTCGTCCTAATCTGGCTCCTTAACTCGTTTCTTTTCTCTTAACTCAGTTAAGAGAAAAAAAAAACGTGGCCCGTTCTTAAATTACTATTTTACTTCTAGTGCTTCTACTTACCTTGCTTCATCAAATACATTTATTAAAAAAATTGAAATCGAAAAAAAAAGGCGATGTTAGATATATTTACCAACAAAGCAACGTTTACACGCGTACATGAGTTTTTAATTAAAAGAATAACCGCAGGTAAAATATTTAAATACTCATTTCTATCGAGTATCAAATGTCTTACATGAATTTTTGTGAGAAAGTCCTTTTAATATATACTCATGTGTTATAAACTACTTAAATTTCCTTCAAAAAATTATAAATAAAATGTACATCATAAAAAAATAATATTATTTCTATGGAGATTTGAGTTAAATCGTCAAATTTTGTAAAAGTATTTGCGAATATTAATAAAATACCCTGTATATATACATACAGTAGGCACCATTAGTCTTCAAACGTTTTAAGCAACGGTGCACTGACAGAATCCCGTGATCCAATTGCACATACAGGTAAACTTTTACATATATATTATTATCCTTATAAGCTCTAAAGGAAAATAATAATTGTTTGCTTTTTGAAATTGTAATTTTAATGCCTTTCTTTAGATTTTCACTCATACATTGTTATTTAGGTGTTTACTCTCATTATAATACTAACTGAGAGATATGGCGATATATTTTTTTATAAAAAGTTCAAATTAAGTTTGTCCTGCAAAGTCGTATTATATTTGGAAAGCTATAGAAATCAGTAACGGGCTGGTCATCCGTACTTTAACAAACATTGTTCATTGTAAATTTTAAATTGCTTCTTCAAACCGGTTTATTCTTTCTAAATTAAATTTTAACGCTAAGAGGAGAAATATTTAAAAAACCACTAGATAATATTTTGAATAAAAAACAAACCTTATCTTTAAAAAAATCCAAGTTATTTTATAAATATTTCAGAAGAATATTTTATGTAACTTATATTTTGCTAGGAAGTACATAACAATTTTGAAAGATAATCTTGTATGGATTTAATTTTGGTATTCTTGGTAAAGAAATAGTTTACTCTAATTCTTGACTATTATGTACACGACTCTCGAAAATAGTTGCAGAAGTAACCAAAATAAATATTTGGTTTTTTGCTCCTACCATTCTATTAAAATATTTAGTTTATACTTATAAATTGTACAATGGAGATTTTTATATTCCCTAAGAGTTAGTTGTTTTATAGAGAAATCAATACTCTATTATTTAATTAGCAATTATCTGTATGCTATAAACAAGCCTATGATGTAACGAAATAAATTAAACTTTCTGGGCAATGAAAGAACTAGGAATATATAAAAACATATTTGATGAATAAAAATAAGGTTTTTATAATTTTGGGTTTAGATCGTTAGTCACATAGCCAGTAAAAATTGCTGAATAAATAATTTAAGAAATTATGTAATATTTTTATTTTATTTATAAAAAAATTCCTGTTTATTTTTAAATTCACCAATCCATTGTAATCACAAAACAAAATTAAACTAACAGAAATATTAAACAAAGAAAAAACTCACACGTTTGTCACTCAGGGACAGGACGTTTTTTTATACATAATAACGATTTTTCGACAACTTGACAATTGTAACTTTCAATATTAGCTCCAAAACGTGTAGCGGTATATAATATGTCCTTTTCAGTTTAAGAATTCTCTAGATATTGCTTTTTAATTGATTGTATGTTTCTGACAGTTTCTATAATTTTAGGGTGTTTTATTTTTTCTACCAGTAGCATCGCATAAATCTGGTTTATTTTACTATAGTCTCAAACATGCATATTTTTTGCAATACGTAACCTAGGCCCCGGAAAGGAGATAAAATAACAAAAGTAAAAAAAATTTAAAACGCATTGAGTATACAGAGAATATGAATACTTTTTGCAATATTTTTGATTTTTGATTCATTTTTTTTTTCTCCAGGCGTGTACCAGTTAGTAATATGTCGTTTTTGTTTTCTGTTATTTATAACAACATAATTCTTTCATTTAATTCTACCCAGTTCTAAATGTTGTCCCTAAGCTTCTTCTTCTTCTTCAGTACTTTATCCGTTTCGGATGATGGCGATCATCAAGGATATCATGGTTTGGTTGACTGCTCTGCGAAACAGTTCCGCGGAGGTCATCCCAAACCATTGAGGTTTTTTAACCACGAGATACGACGGCGTCTCGGTCCTCTCCTACCAAATATATTATCCTGCATAACGAGTTGAAGAATTCGATATTTTTCTTCGTTTCGCATCACATGCCTTAGGTACTCAAGCTTACGTTGTTTCACTAAATTAAGTACTTCTTTTTATTTTCTCATGCGCTGTAGCACCTCAACGTTGTTGACATGGTCCACATATGATATTTTTAGTATCCTCTTGTAGATCCACATCTCGAAGGCTTCAATCCGCTTTTATGTGGCTTGCGTCAGTATCTAGGCTTCATTTCTATATAGTAACACTGTAACAATATAGCACCTTACTATTTGCATCTTGGTTCCCAAACTGCGATCACTGCAACACAGCAAGGATCTTGATAAATGTAGACCGTTCCATTTCAATTCTGGATTTATTCTCTTGAGCGTAGTCCCATTGTGAGTTGAGGGTAGTTCCGAGGAAAGTGGTACTATTAATGCTCCGGGATCTAAATTTGCACGGCTGACAACCATGAATTTAGTGTTCTTAATATTCCTAATAATCATAAGCTTATGGACCGCTATTGAGGATTTTGGTTTTCTTTTGCATTAAATATACATATATACATATGTGTATATATATATATAAATATAATATATTATATATATATATATATATATTATATATATATATATTTATGTATATATATATATATATACAGGGTGAGTCACCACTAACGGGACGGAAGATTTCAGCGAAAGGGTAAAAGATTTTGAAAAAATTTTAAATTTATAGTTTGAAGGTTAATAAGGGCTACATTTTAAAATTATTTTGAAATATACCAATACAAATGTCCCAATAAAGTGCGGCGTATCAAAGATATATTTTTTCTTATGGGACACCCTATATTTTATTACATTTTCTAATTGTCAGCAAAAAATTAGGTATAGTTTTATAAGACTTCCCTATACCTATGTACAGAGTGTTCTCAGTTATGTCGAATTTTCTAAAAATGTAAAGCTTTAAACGAAGACTCATTCCTAACTTATTTAAGAAATTCTAATAAAATTGGTTATACCTCTAAATAGTTGGATATTGGTTAAATGTATTTCATGATTAATTATTAAACATTTATTTACAGGGTGTTCAAAATTTGTAGTTTCATTATTGGATTATTCAATGTGTAATATAAGGCTTATTTTAAATGGAACACCCTATATATTAATGAATGATTATATTAAAAAAATTTTCCACTTTCAAATGATATATGAATGTCCTATAACTAGGAGTGATAGATTTTGCGTAATTTAAAATTTTCTTTTCGATTTCAAAATATTTAAAGTTGTTACTCTCGATTTTTAAACCCATCATTTTGACATATTTGTTATAAATAAAACCAATGTAGTTGTAAACAAATGCGTATACTTTATACTTTAACTTGCTGATGCACAACGAATCAGAAAGAATTTTAATAAAACAAATAATACAAAATAAACCACAACTTACTACATTATAAGCAAAAAAAATTTTTTAAAGAAGACTCATTCTCGACTTATTTAAGTAATTATAACAAATTTTCTCTTACAGCGAAATAGTTGGGTAATGGTTAAATTTATTCCATTATTGATTATTAAACATTTATTTACAGGGTGTTGAAAACTAAGTTTCAATTTTGGATTATTCAATATCTAATATGAGACTTATTTTAAAAGGAACACCATGGATATTAATTAATCGCAATGATTATGCTAAGAACTTTAACTTTTTTTAACGTTGGTTTTCTTTGCCAAAATTAATATCCCAACTGATATTTCCAACTTTTTATTTAACCAAACAAATTTACAATGCTATGTTATTTCCGCCATTATAACAACTTCTATCTACAACCTTACTCTCCTTGTACATTGCCACTTGGGCGAGTCCATTAGTCTTACAGGTTGCAACTAAGTACAGACTGTTGCAAGACTGACCTAAAATCCTATATTATACAAAATAAAAAGTCCCAAACACGCAATACTAAAAAAAGTTTCCTCTTTTGAACGGTATAAAAATGTCCTATACTTAAGTCTCATAGTTTTTGCGTAATTTACAATTATTTAAACTCTTTATCGGTATATTGATTTTAAAACAAAAGATATAGTTAGTTAATGTCATTGTATGACATTGTCATTTTCTGACATTACTGTCTGGTAATTGTCAAAATATAAACATTCGTGTGTAATATTTAACTTTCATTGTTCCTAAAAATGAAGAATTACGCTATCCATGAAAGAGTCGACATGGTACTTTGCAGTGGAGAATGTTTGGAAAATGGTCTCTTAGCTTCTAAAGTTTATGCTCAAAAGTATCCTGATAGATGACACCCACACAAGGAAGTTTTTGAGAAATTGCTTAATAGATTCCGTGCTACTGGTAATGTTGCATACGAAAAGGTAAACAAAAATAAACCAGTTATTGGTGACAACGTTAACGAACTTAATGTCCTGCTATATGTTATGGAAAACCCAAATAATAGTACAAGAAAAATTTCGGGTGAATTAAAAATTAGTTAAACTAATGTATGTAGAATACTTAAGACCAACCACTTTCATCCGTATCACATTCAACGTAACCGTTTAAATTTTTGTTTATGGACTTTAGATAAAGTTGGAGAAGATCCTGATTTTTTTAGAAATGTATTATTTACAGACGAATCGACTTTTCATAATAATGGTCTAGTAAATAGACATAATTTTCATTATTATGACACAGAAAATAAACATTTATTTCGTACTGTTGATCGCCAACACCGATGGAGTGTTAATGTTTGGGGCGGCATTATGGGCGAGTACGTTATCGGCCCGTATTTTTTTGACGGACATCTCGATGGGACAAATTTCCTAAATTTTTTAAAACAATTTTTGGACACTGCTTGAGAACCTTCCACTTAGTCTACGAACAAAAATGTGGCTACAGTTGGACGGAGCTCCTGCTCATTTCCCACGTAATGTTAGGAACTACCTTAACAGAAAATTTACAAACAGATGGATAGGTAGAGGTGGTTCATATAATTGGCCCCCTAGGTCACCAGGACTAACCAAGATGGATTTTTTAAGTGGGGTTATATTAAAAATATTGTATATGCTACACCTCCTACTACTAGAGATGACATGAAATTAAGAATTTCAAACGCGTTTGCTTCAATAACTCCTGCTATGTTAAATAATGTAAGTAAATCATTCGAAGATAATCGCTTGTTGTATTGCACAAGATGGCAAGCAATTTGAACATAATCTGTTACATACCTGAACATTTTTTAGTTATACTAAGTTTTGGATAATTTTGTATTATTTATGTTCATTATTCATTTTGTATTATTTGTTTTATTAAAATTCTTTCTGTATATTCTGTGTATTAAAATTCGTTATGTATTTAATTGTTTTCAAAAAAAAAGTGTGTGCTCGTAAGCACGTAAGAAGTTATAGGTACATCTTATTATTATTATTATTATAAAATACATATATTTTACAGTTTTATTTTTATTTAAATATTAAACTTATTTTAATACTTAAAATAATACAAAAATTAAACATAACGTTATTATCTACGTCATTTTTGAAAACTGTAACCTTTGCGCAGTTGCCTTTCACTTGATGAATCGTAGAAAATCTAAAAAACATCAGATTTTCAACAATTTTTTTTTTATTTTCTTTTCATCATATTTTAATACTAATTATCCTATTCTCAACGAATACAAATCCAAAGACATAAAAATTTTAGTTTATTTACAAAAAATGTATTTACAACTACACTGGTTTCGTTTATTTATAACAATATGTCAATATGATGGGTTTAAAAATCGAAAGTAACAATTATAAATATTTAAAATCGATTTCCGTTTAACAAAATTTTAAATTACGGCAAAACTATTAGTCCTAGTTATAGGACATCCGCATATCATTCGAAAGAGAACAATTTTTTTAATTTAATAATTCATTAATATATAGGGTGTTCCATTTAAAATAAGCCTTATATTACACATTGAATAATCCAATAATGAAACTACAAATTTTAAACACCCTGTAAATAAATGTTTAATAATTAATCATGAAATACATTCGACCAATATCCAGCTATTTAGATGTATGAGTAATTTTATTAGAATTGCTTAAATAAATTAAGAATGAGACCTCGTTTAAAGTTTTACATTTTAAGAAAATTCGACATAACTCAGAACACTCTGTACATAGGTATAGGGAAGTCTTATGAAACTATACCTTATTTTTTACAGACAATTAGAAAATCCAATAAAATACAGGGTGTTCCATAAGAAAAAATTTAACTTTGATACGCCGCACTTTATTGTGACACCCTGTATATTTTAAAATAATTTTAAAATGTAGCCTTTATCAACCTACATACTACACATTTAAAATTTTTTCAAAATCTTTTACCGTTTTGCTGTAATCTTCCGTCCCGTTAGTGGTGACTCACCCTGTATATCAAAGGTATTCAATTATTGAATTCAGAGGTTTAATCGGTCATTCAGGTGTATTACTATTTTAAATGGAAAATCAGCCAGATTTTAACTAAAGAAATAATTGGTATTATTTATTTCGTAAGATGAGAGAGTGGTAAACCTGGCTCAAATTGTCAATGTCGGTTCTTTTGTTTATTGCAGATGGGTTCTTAAGGATCTCACACATTTCAATAAAGGAGCGATTCTGATGGTTATTTTGTTTCGCCAGTATTTTGATATTTGTGAAGTCAATTTGTACATTGTCTACTTGATTAGCTTCTATAAATGTTGTTGGTTGATTCAATGGTACCTTTACCTTATCAGCACTTTTTATATCCGTATCAAAATATTCTGTATTTTGTTATCCGACAGTATTACTATTTTATTTTGAACTGTAATAGTTATTTGTTTACTACTGTATGAAGCACAAGACAAATTACTTGTACTCGTTGTATTCCATATTGCTGTGACTGCTGTTCCATTCATTAACGAGAAACGACCATGGTCATAATTTTGTAAATTTTTCGAAGACAACGGAGTACTGTTTAATATTGTTTCGTTTACCTATCAACCTACCAACAAATACAAACGATTTTCAAATTAAGTTTACCAACCTCCTACCTTCATACTCGTTTTGGAATTTTCGTTGGTCATTGCAAGGTTAGCAGTCGTTTGCCCATACTAGATTGCATTTTCGATTTGTTTATTAGCACTTCACTAAACTTTAAAACAATTCGTAAGAAATAATTAACAAAATATTTTTACTGCTAAAAAACACAACAATTACGATCTACACAAATCAACTGACAACAGGTGCTCACGCTAACTGATACGCTTTATTAGTATCTGTCGCATCGTAATTCGGTAAACATCATTACGTCCAGTTAGTGACTTCTGCCAGACAACAAAATGGCAATTTTGGACTTAAGTATATTTAGTGCTTTAGGCAACCAACTCTATATACTTTGTAGGACTTCGTTATTTCTGTCATATTATGAAAATTGATATTGTGAATCGATCAGTAAACTTAACTAAATTTTGACAAAATGGACTTGGTGAGTTTTGCCATGACGACTACGATATTTGTTTTACATCCCGAAATTGATGTTTTTATTGTTACAAACAATTAATAATAGACTAATTTTAACATATTTATTTAACAAGTTGTTGGCTAGTGTCACATTCAGACACATACTTCAAGTTACATTGACTGCTTTATTCAGGCAGCTTCTAACATCATTTAAAGGGTTTTTACCAACATATTTAGTGACTTTACTTAGATATACCTGGTAAGTGTTCAACCTGATGTTCTTTAACCTTGATCAAAATTTTATTTATTTTTGCTTTCATTAGCAAGTTTTGACATTTTGGGTAACTGTACTGATGATGGACTTTAGTCCGAAAACGTTTTGTCATGTAACCTAAAAGGGCATTTTTAGAATATATATATATATATATATATATATATATATATATATATATATATATATATATATATATATATACCTTATACCTTAAGGATTTTTTTTAATCAAAATTTAACTCGAAGATTCTTAGGAGAAACAAGGATTTAGGTAAGAAAATCCACTATCTACTATTTACTCTGATTAATATGGCCTTTTTTAAAAATATATTTTTAAAAATGCTAAAGTAATTATACATTTTGCACAATATATCAAGGCTTTTATATTAAATCCATATGAAATCGTCATCTTTAAAAAGTTCTTACTTTCCCAACGGTTTTGTGATGATATTATTAAAAAAAATTATTTTTCTAATAGCGAAAATATATTTTCCAGTCTCTGCAGATTTTTTATTTATAAAAACACCTTTAGTGCTATTTTAATTTAAGCTTAAATAACAAACTTTAAATAATTGTAGTCAAATTATGTATGGCAATTATTTGAACTTAAAATTAACCTTAAAATCAAACTACATGATGTTTTTATAATGAAATCGCTAAATTCTTAAGCGAATAAAGCGGAAAAGCATATTTTTATGTTAATAGAGTTGTCATATTTTTAAAGAGTTTAATGGAAAGCAGTAATTTTTGTTTGCAATAATAAAAAAAATATATTAAACTAAAAATTATTTTTCTTTTTCATTTGGGTATAAAGTTGAAGAAAAATGTAATACCTAGAGTATTATATAGGTCTTTTTATATTTCTCCTCTAAATTGAATCTAAAATACTAATTGTTTAAAAATTAATACACAAGGCTATAAATCACTATTTTTAAAGAAAATATAGGCAATATTGTAAAAATTATAAAATATCTTAAATTCAAATATTCTTTTTATAACTTGGTAAAAACCTTTCTCTAAAGTCTTACGTTGACTAACTAGTATTACCTATTAAATTAGAAGCTATTACTTAAAAAAATAGTAATATTTCAAAAGTTCAAATTCCCTATAAGAAATTTTAGAATTGTTACTTTGCTTTTTTAGAAGACCCACTTTTTTTAAGGTGCCTTCCTAAGGTATTCTTCTAAAAATTGATCTTCATTGCGGTTGTGACAGAACAATTGACAAATCCATTAAATTTGTCTAATATTGTGGACACACAAAGTTTATTTTTTGCTTCACGTTTCTATAGAATCTTTTATTGCATAATACCTTGCTTTAATTGCTATTTTCTCACCACGATTGCAAATAGTATTTGCAATATTTTCTCACTTCCATAACGTGGACAAGATGTAAAACTTTTATAAAGGGTGACATAATGTGCATCATCAGACAATGACGCATGTCTTTTCTCTTTATTCTCTTTATTCTCTGTTCTACTACGTGACATTTTGTTTAGTTGTTGTTTCATCTACTATCGTACGGATAAATTCAAAAACAGAAAGGAAAAATATTTATCCAGGCTTCCTTCTTAATAGATTAGTTACTCTATGTAGTGCCTTTGACTTTGAATGAGAGGAAACAAATGTCATCCTGTATATTCCACTACCTTTATCGAAACAACCGACATATTAGTTAAAAATTGCCTTTAAATAGAGGGCTAAAAAAATTCCTTGTCCTATCCCGTTGCCAGCTTCAATCAAATCAGTTAGTTCTTCTTCTACTTTGGATTTTATTGTGTTGTTTTGGTAGACATTTTTAATTGTTTTAATAATTCCTAGAGGTATCTCTCTTGCGTACAATAAGCGGATAACGTCCTTTAATTTGACCGGTCAAATTCCTTCTTAGGATTCACGAAACATAAAATACAGGCTACAGTTATGCCACTAAATAAAGATTTATTAATTGAACATTATACATATATTCCCACATTCCTTGATGCATACACATCAGCACAATGACAAAATGTCGTTCCATAATTGACTCATCATACGATAAAAATTTTGCTGCAACTACTGAACTCCCAAATCCTAAGTGACCATACCCACAGAATGTATAGTATAGGTAGAGAAATGTCGCCTAAACGGTTTTCCAGGGTCTGGTATTCTGGGGCATTATAGATTTGGCGTGATAGTTGCGCTCCCATGGGTTTGATTCGAAAAATGTTCTACAATAATTCTTAGTAACAATAAAAATAGCCATCGCCAAACCCTGTATAGAGACGGTACTCTTAGAAGAAGATCTTGTATAAACTGCACTACAGAATATTAATATCTAATTTCCGCTGGAAATGTACTATCAGAGGTCTACGTAGAATCTTGTATCATTAAAAAAACACTGGATTTTATTTTTGTTTCTTTACCTTTTATTATTTTACTTAGTTTTTCATTTTTACTATAGTGTCTCCAAAACATATCTGCCTAGATAAAACAACTGGCAAAAATATCGATATCAATATTTTTGAATATATTACATAGTTTCTATCTGAGTTGTTCCAAATGTTCCTTATCACTATCTTATTCTGTATTTTGACCGTACCACCCTAATCTTTTGTTTCAATTCTTATAAGCATACTCAAGTTTCATAATTGTATTACGTACATCCTCATTCCGTATTTTGAGCATAACCCGGTTTTCTTTTCCGTAGACGTTTTCTTTTGTCAACTCTTAATCGTCTTCAGCCTTGCCACGTAGTTGAGGTATTCAAATCTTTCCACGTTATTAAGTCTATCCCTGATAGTTATTGCAAACATTGATCTTTCCGTTTGTATCGGACAACTCTTAGTTCGTTCACTCATGTTTCAGTTAAGGAAATCGTATTGGTTTCTGCACTTTAAAACTCTCTATACGAGTCCTAACAACTAAATGTTCAGAGAAACGAAAATTTACTGAAAACGTTCATCTTCACGATCTGTCTTATTAAACCAAAAAACGAGATTCATAATACATTAAACTCTATGATTAATAACAAAATATGCAAATGCTTGGTATTTATAAACTTTGAGTTGCGACGTTGGCGGCAAAATAAATGAAAATGTTACATAACATCGTGACAACTTTATGTTCAGACAATTCAAGAAATTACTATTTTAATATGGGGTTACATCGTCAAGCGCCTTTACAACCACGGCAATTCTGTCTGGTGTTGTTCATACTAGGGATTTACACAAGCCAGGGTAGAAACTGTCCCATAATTCACCTAATTTACTCTTTTAATCGGAGACTGTTCTCCGGAGATCATTACGCAATTTCTGTTTCATCTCATGCCGCAATATGTCAATAACATTAAGGTTTGGACTGTTCGAAAGCAATAAGAGGACTTTAATATTATTGTCTCCAAACCATTTGTTAGCTGTTTTAGCTGTATGGCATGTAGTACCGTCCTACTGGAATACAAAATTTAAGTCCTAGTAGAGAATGTGGGTACTAGGTTCAAGAGTATTTTTTTAAATTTATTAATACTTTGCTGCTTTAATTATGCCTTTCACTACCTCATATCTTCCTTAACCCGCTGATGACCCGCAATATTTATGGAATGCTTCATTTTGACTTCTGATAACCCGTTTTCGAAAGTCTCTCACACAAACATTAAATTTCGATTCGTCATTTAATACCACTCTGAACCAGTCATCAACAGTCCATGAGAAATTGACCTTCAATCGCTTCAATTGAGCAAGATCTAAAATCTCATGGAATGTTGATGACTGGTTCAGAGTGATATTTAGTGACGAATCGAAATTTGATGTATGCTGATGTTTGAATCAAAGAAATTATGATTTGGAGTTGCGTATCATCAGCTAATCTAGGAAGATATGATGTGGAAGGCACAATTAACGTATCAATAAACCTAATTAAAGTACCAAGAAATTTTGAAAAATAGTCTTGTACCAAGTGGTCAGGATCCTTACTCGGACTTAAATTTTATATTCCAACAGGACGGTGCTGCATGCCATAAAGCTAAAACAACTAAAAAATGGCTTGGAGACAATAATATTAAAGTACTCTTATGGCCTTCGAACAGTCCAGACCTTAATTTTATTGAGACGTTGTGGCATAAGATGAAACAGAAATTGCGTAATGATCCCCAGACAACCATTGCTGATTTGAAGAGTAAATTAGGTGAATTATAGGATAGATTCGACCCCGAATTGTGTAAATCCTAATTGCAAACACTGCCAGATACAATTTCCGCGATTGTAAAGGTGCGTGGCGATGTAACCCCATATTAAAGTTGTAATTTCTTGAATGGTCCAAACATTTAGTTGTCACGATGTTTTCGATGTCAAAACATTTTCGTTTATTTTGCTGCCAACGCTGAAATTCAAAGTTTATAGAGACCAAACCATTTTATTATTTTGTTATTAATGATAGAGTTTAATGTATTGCTGATCTCGTTCTTTGGTTTAATAAGCAAAGTTGTGAAGATGAACGTTTTCTATAAATTTTAGTTTGTCCGAACAGTTAGTTGTTAGGACTCGTATTATACGCTTGGATAATGTAAAGTTTTATAGGAAGGTGGATATTTTTGAAAGACAAATTTTTTTTAGTTTTCAACACGCTGCCGAAACCGAGTATAATAATTTAATATATTTCTGACATACAGCATGTAAAAAACAGTTACAAGTGCCTATAAATAAAATACATACCTTACGGAAATTTTCTAAAAGGGGCATAGAACAAATTTTTCTATTAATGGTAGCTTATTTCAAAAACGCTCGTCTCAAAAAGTAAAAATATTTTCTATTCACGAGAAAATGATAAGCTAGAAATAGTATTTATATTTCTATATAATATGCACATCAAAAACTTTAAAATAATAAAGAAAGTAAAATGTTTTAACCCTTAAAAACTTATTAACCAATAAATCCAATAAATTTATATAAATATATGGAGAAAAACCAATAGAATAAACTATATTTTCTTTAAAGATATGTGAATTTTAATCTGCTATTATAAACTTTTCTATTATCTTTAATTTATCAATTTTTAACGAACTCAACTTCGCTATCGAAATAACAGTTTTACGAATTTTTTATCCTTTCTATTCAACCGAAAAATGATGCATGATACATTCAAAATTCATTATTATTTTCTTTTCCCTATCATAGATCAGTCGCTGGTCGAAGTTACTAAAAATTGTCAAGAAAATTAAATTATTTCTAAAAATTTCTTGCTAAAAACTATTAAGCAAGTGCATTCTAATCTAATAAAATATTCTAAATAATTTTAATTAAAAAAAGAGAGAAAAGCGTTAGTAACATGTTATGATATTAAATATGCATGTTGAAGCCTTTTTTTAATTTATAAACTAAACATTTTAGATAGAGAATAATCATTTGTTCCAACAGTTCTGTTTAAATTACTTGTATTATAGATGCGTTCATCACTCACTTGTTTGTCAACAGTTTCTCCTATTATTTTTAATTTAATTATCTCTTTCAATTGTTAATCAACTAACTTTGCAATTATCTTTTTTATATTTACAATAGGTAGGCTTCATTTGTATTAATTCGGCTTTCATTTTCCTTTTCCTTATTATAAATTTGTATCTCCTTGACTTCTAGATTGTAATTTACTATTGTCCTTTTATTCTTTCGTTTTCCATTCTATAAAGATGTTTTCATTCGTATTTATAATCAGATAATTTATTTAATCAGCTATTCCTGTAAATCCATTAGCTTTTCCTTAAAATCCTACATAGGTATGCTCACTGTTTATTTACTCATACAGTACGTTAAGTTTTGGATTAGATATTGCACACTACATACAGCGCTAAAATCAGCAACAGTGCCTCTCCGATCTACTAAATTGTAATTCTCCGATCCCGTCTGACACCTATACTTAGACAGAAAAGCAGAAAACCAAAAATAATTTAGTACCAAAAACATTGCATGTGATGTACACCTCCGTCCGTCGATTTTTGTTTTCATTAGGTATGCCCGGTTCATTTCTTATAACATAAATTCGATAAAAATACACTGATCTTAATAAGGAGGTGCATTTGACTTTTTTTTAATAATGTGAACAATTTTTTGTGGTAGAATTAAAAATAAAAGCGCATTTCTTTAAAAAGATAAAACAAAAAACATACTCATATTGAAAATAAAAAATAATTCCTAATAAAATAAGAAATAGTTCACTACGCCCTACAGAAATGATTCAAATGTTTGACCTTCTACGGCTAAACAGTATACCAATCTGTCATAAAAACTTCTAAGGACAGATGAAAGAGTTTCTGCTGCAACAGAATTGGAGACTTCTCTTATTCAGTTTTTTAATTTATCCTAATTTTGGGCCCTAGCCTCGGGATGATCGTAGACGATGCTTTTTAAATGTTCCCAAGAAAAGAAGTCCATGTGTGTACCATGGTGTGTACCATTCTTTATTCGTTCGTCTTCTCCAAATAATCTCCGCCGTCTTTATTCCTCCGAAGATTTTTCTGAGCACCTTTATTTCCCAGATCTTTACTTTCTTTTCTTCCTGCTAGTTTATAATCCACGTTTCACTAGCATACATCACTGTGGTTCTGATTACTGTCTCGGAGACTCGCAGTTTAGGTGTTCTTGAATTATTTTTTGCTTTCAGTAATGAATTTAGTGGCCCTATCGCTCTGTTTCCCTTCATTAATCTTTTGCCTATCTCCTTTTCTGCTTTTCCCATGTTAGTTATGGTTACTCCTAAGTATTCAAAGTATTCTGACACTTTTTCAAAACTATAGAAAGTCTCTGCTCCTTTCAGTTTGATATATTTGTTATGTCTCCTCTCATTTCCATATATTGCGTTTATGTTTGGTTTATTATTAATCCGTATCTTCTCGCTTCTTCTTCAAATTTCTGGAACTTTTCTGAAACTTTTTATAAATATAATTTTTTTGTTCTCGCTAGTATCACCATATCATCCGCGTACGCTATGCACTGTTCCCTGCTATTGAAAATAGTTCTGTTTGTGCTCATATTTGATCCTCTTACGATTTGTTCTAATACTAGGTTGAATAAATTCGTTGATAACGGATCCTCTTGTTTAAAACCTCTATTCATTCTGAACTGTTTTGAAAAGCTTCCTTCCATTGTTACCCTATTCATCGTGTTCCTAAGCGTCATTCTCACTAGCCTTATTAGCTTTTCTGGTATTTCTAATGTTCTCATGGCCTCATATAGTATCGTTTGATTTAGGGAGTCATATGCTTATTTAAAATCGATAAACAGCATATGTAATTCTAAGTTTTGTTCATAGCTATTATTTTGTATAAATTTTAACATACTTATTTGATCAGTAGTTGTTCTTTCTGATCTAGAACCTTCATGGTATTCTCCAATCACTTTGTTGTCATATTTTATTAATCTTTTCCAATAATTTTTTCAAGTACTTTATAGACTACTTCTAACGCTAAACCTCTATAGTTTCCGCACTCTGCTTTGTCTCCCTTTTTATAGATAGGACAAATAAGAGCGCTATTCCATTGTTTTGGCATTTTTTCCTTTTGTTTAATTATTAGTGTCCAGTGAATTATCCTTTCCTTCAATCTTTCGCCACCTTCCTTAAAAATCTCAGCTGGGATACCACTTTCTCCTGAACTTTTGTTATTTTTAGGTCTCTTATTATTTCATTGACTTCATTCGAAGTTCTCCTCGCACGTCTCTTCTTCATCTTCTTGCCAATTTTTATTTTCCTTAAGTTCCTCTTGTTGGTCTGTATTTAATAGATCTTCGAAATATTCCCCCAATCTGTTTAATTTTTCTGTTGTTTCACCTAGAAGTAAGCCTTCTTTGTTTCTGCAATACTGTGGATTATTCTTTGTAGTTTTTCTGAATTTCTTAACTTCTTGGTAAAAATTGTTTACCTTTTTGTTTATGTAGGCTTCTTCTACGTTTTTTAATTGCTTTTCTAGCTGCTCTCTTTTCTTTCTTTTCTTTTCTTTTCTGCAAATTATTTTCACCTCCCTTCTTCTTGCCACATAGTTTTCGATCGCATTTTGGGAATTTTCGTTATTTCTTTGTAGTTTTGACCTGTTTCTTCTTGCCAAAACATTCCTACATTCTTCATCGAACCAGTCTTGCCGTCTTTTTATATGTTCTCTTCCTATACATTTTTCCGCTGCTTCCGACATGGCTGTCTGTATCGTCTGCCACTCTTCATATATATCCCGTTTGGCTAGATTCTCTAGTTATTTATTTATTTTTGTCTCTAGTCTGTTTACAATCTGCTTCTCTTGAACGCGCTCTAATTGGTAATTTATTCTATCTCTAACAGGTTTTGGTATTGTTGGTAGTTCTTGTTTTAGTTTTGCTATTATTAGGGTATGGTCATTGTTGGTATCTGCCCCTCTGTAACTCCTGCAATCGATTATTGTCTTATCATGTTTGGTTTCAATTAGGACATGATCTATCTGATTTTTTATTTTTCCATCGGGAGAAGTCCATGTTACCTTATGAATGTCTTTGTGATCAAACCTTGTGCTAGCTATCTTCATTTTGTTCTCTGTAGCAAATTCTTTTTTCCGTTTGTATTTGATTCCTTATGTTATGGACTGTTTCTCCTATTTTTGTGGCGTTCCTAGTTTTATTTTCACCTGCAGTTCTTGTGCTATGAATGTTTTCATGCTTTCTTTTAGTTTCTCATCATTATTTGTATCTATTTTTAAACCCGATATAATCAAAGTTTTATTTTTACTAGTTTTCTCCAGTTGTTCCATTCTGTTTTGTAATTGTTTTACGTCGTTTTTTAATTTTCTTTTCTCGTCCTTTATCTCTTGTAGTTATTTATTAATTTACATGTGTTCTCTTCTTATTTGCTTTATTTCAATCATCCTTTCTTCATTTTTTTCTATTAGTTATAGCATTATTTTAATCATGACATCCTCTTTCTCTCCGTGTCACTTTTAGAAGATGTACGCTTTGTCATTTTACTTTTTCTAAAATATTCATCCTGGTCTCTTCTGTTGCGTTTCGTTTCTTCATCTGTATCTATTCGCTTTCTGTTCCTTTGTCACTTCTATTAATTTCCTATAAGAATTAAACTTTTTTTATTACTGCAAGAAATATTATTTATTATTTTAATTTAATTTATTTGTAATCCAACTTTTTAATCTAATTTATTCTAAGGCCGGATCTGGATTTTTGTAATAAAATTATGTGGCTTTTATTTTAATATTTAATTTCTAGTCGGCACTAATTACTTTCTTATCTGCCAAAAAACCAAAAAATGCCTAAGGAATGCCTAAGCAGGTCGACCCCTCAGATAAAATTATTAAAATAGTTCTATATGCTACTATCACCTGTATACACTTAACTTTTAACACTTATTTTTGAACTCTGTTGAATTTTCTAACTTGTAATTCCCCAATTATTTGAAGTTTATTACGCAGCGAAATTCACCGAAACTACTATTCTGACTTGCAGGACTGTCTTTATAGGGTGTATATCTAATTTAAATATTAACGTACTGTATTTTTATCACTTATGTAACAATCACTTATCTCTGAAAATAAACTTTTGGCAAGGGTGTTATAGAATTAAGTTTTTATATATTTTCTTATGCCCAGGGTGTCACAAAAAGATTGAATCTAAAGTATATCATGATTTTTAGGTATGAAAATACCCAACTTTTGGGTAGTATAATTTTGGATTAAAAACGGGAAGTCAGTAGAATGAAATACGTATTTGTGTCTTCGGTCATTATTAAATAGTGCAGGGTCAGTATGTTCATCCAAGTACTTCAGTATTCTATAGATTTCCAGTTTTTTTTTATTTACATCCTCAATTTACTTATTGAAAAGGGTAGGCGAATACTGCTTTCCTACGATGCTTTTAAAAAACCAGAAAATGCTTACAAATTTCGTCTGCTTTATCAAAAGTTTATGAAGCAAGAAAAATAGTTAAGTTAAGATGGAAATATAACAAAACGGAAACGGAATATCTGCCAAAATATTCGATTAACTATATAATTTGGAGTGTATTCAATACAAAATAGAAGGGAAGGCCTGAATATTGTATATATTAGAATCAATGATTTCTACTGGTTGTATGTACTGTAATGATTTCTACATTTTCTTTAAAAAATTTATTGGGTTCTATCATCAAAGTTTTTGCTCCGTTGCCATTGGTATACCTTTATAACTAAAAATAAACAATATATTATATAAAAACAGAAATATAAAAAGTTTTTAATTTTCTTGACAACTTTTTTTGGTAGTTAATATAGAACCGGCCTATACTTTGATCCCTTCCTTTTCAACCATTGTTACATGCATGAACGATCCAAACGGTTCTCATAGAAATGCAGCACATTTTTGCCAGGATTTCTAATGAATTTATAGCAGATAAATGGATGATGTATCAGCAATAAAATGTAAAAAGGGATACGATTGGTTACGTATATATAGGACTTCTCTACCGAATAAAACAGAGTTTTTTGAGTTTTATTTGATTTTTATTCAAACAAACAACTTTCATTAATTTTCATTGACAGCAGTTTATTACACATACGAGTTGCCACGATTTACAAAAATGGATAACAAATGTGGCACTGAAGCTGTTTATAAATACAAAAAAAAAATAAAACTGGGTTACTTATATTTGAAAAATATTGTGTCAATTGCAGTATTTGATATTTGGTATTATACTAGTTTAATAACATGCTATTACAGATTTGAATAATTGCCTCATTACAGTTTTTGGTAAAATAACAAAATATTAATATTGAAATAGAAATTGTGTTCTACTTTAACACATAGAGTGCCATAGTGGATCAAAATTATTGTCCTCCACTTGGTTGGAAATTTTTTTGTCTAGGGGCCGTGATGGGTGGATATTGTCGACCACGCATTTTCGCGTTTTAAGGCGCGGTGAATCGCGTAAGTACACTAGACTTATTTTAAATATATAAGGAGTGTTGAAGAAAGTTTTTAGCAATATTTTAATATGGTCGGTTTTTAAGACGGTAGACGAAGTTGTCACTATGGCCACAGTAAAAATACGTTACCTTTTTTTAGTTTTACTTTTACTAAATTATGTTTTTTGTTACCTTAATTAACAAATACACAATAATTGTTAATTATTTAGAATATATTTAGGAATATTTAGTGAACCCACAAACTTGAACAAATATAAAATAAAAAAAATATCAACCTTCTGTTGTTTTAACTCTGAAGACTGCATTTTACAAAAGCAATCAAGACACAAGTGCTTGTTGCATATATCGCAGCAGTATTTTATTTTATTGGTTTTAGTTTTTGCAAGGCGCCTTCCCAGTTCCCTGATATTTTTTGGTAGCAATTAAAACAAATCTGTCTCTTATCCGATGCATATAATTTAGGATCTTGATTATTAGAAATAAATCGGGGGGTAGTTAAGTCATTTCTTGTGTTAGAACTCTTCTTCTTCTTCTTTTTATATAGACATGACTCTGTCTGTTTTTCCATTGTTTTCGTGGTCTTCCCACTGATCGTCTTCCTATTGGGGAACCGTCTCTTGCCATCTTTACTACTCTATTTGTTGTAATTCAGCTTATATGATCGTTCCCCTCTACACTTCTATTTTTTACCCAGTGCTTGATGTTCTCCACCTTGCATCTACGTCATATATCTGTACTTCTAGCTCTGTCCCATAGTGTCTTACCATTAATGTTTTTTAAGTGTTTTCAGCTCTGTTGTTTCTATCTTTTTTGTCCTCTTTGTGCCAGGTCTTGTTTCTGTCGCGTATGTCATTATTCGTCTGACGCCTAACATCTTTTTTGTCCTCTTTGTGTCAAGTCTTGTTTCTGTCGCGTATGTCATTATTCGTCTGATGCCTGTTTTGTAAATTCTGCCTTTCGTTTCTTTCCTGATATTTTTATTTCTCCATATTGTTTCATTCAGGTAGCCTGCGGCTCTGTTTGCTCTAATCACTTGATTTTACACTTCAGTTTAGAGCTTTCCGTAGCTATAAAATGTCATGCCTAGATATTTAAACTCCATCACTTGTTCTATTATCTGACCTTCCAGCTTCAATTTATATCTTAGTAAACTTGCTGTTGTAGCCATGCATTTTGTCTTTTTTGGGGAAATTAACATGTTAAATTTTCTGACGATTATATTAAGTTGGTGCAGCATACGTTGTAAATCATCTTCACTTTGAAAGAGTAGTATTGAGTACTAGCATAGCAGATTATTTTAAGATGTTTTTTTCCCTATCCTTTTTAGTTCTTACTTTTTTTATTACTTTCTTCATAATCAGGTTGAACAATAGAGTACTCAGGCAATCTCCCTGTCTTATCCCATTGCCAGCTTCCATAGGGCCGGTTAGTTCTTCTTCTACTTTTACTTTTATTGTGTTGATTTGGTAGATATTTGTGATCGTTTTGATTATTCCTAGAGGTATCTCTCTTGCGTACAGTAAGTGGATAACGTCTTTTAATTTGACCCGGTCAAATACCTTCTTTAAGTCCAAGAAACATAGATTATGCCGAGTTGTTGTATTCTAATGATTTCTCCTGCACCTGACATTATAAATATAGCGTCGGTGCATGATCTTTCCGACCTAAAACCATGTTGTTCTTCTGCTAGTGTTATAATCTTATTTAGTTTATTTGTTATCACTTTGATTGTTAATTTTAGTGTTGTGTTTAATAAATTAATTCCTTTGTAATGTTCCGGGTCCCATTTGTCTCCTTTTTTAAAGAGAGGTATTAGGATGCTTGATCTCCATTCTTGATGAATTCTGTTTTGTTCTATTATTTTTTGGATTAGTTATAATAGTTGTTTGCTCATATCTGGTCCTCTGTACTTTAGGAGTTCGTTCGGTATTCTGTCCTCTCTTGATGATTTTCTTTTTTTTTTTTAATTTCCTTAACCTCCTTCTTTACCTGTTCCTCCTCAATATTTATTTCTTCTTCTGTCGTCACCTCTAATGTTGGTGGTTCATTATCGTCATCTTTAGCAAATGAGGATCGAAAGTAGTCTACCTATGTTTCCTTCTGAATGTGTTTCGTTTTTATAAGTTCCTTCATCTCTTTTCTTTGCCCTCTGAGCATTCTCCATATTTGTTTTTCTGCTCCGTAAAACTAGTGTTTCATCTGTTTTGAAAAGCTCTGCCAGTGCTCTCTTTACATTTGTCTAAGTAAAGTATTCGTTTCGTTTCTGATTCATTTATAGTGGTTGTATGCCTGTTGTGTTTGTTGTGTTCTGTATTGTAAAAAGGCTTTCTTCTTTTCTTTAAATTTTGTCTTTACTTCCTCTCTAAACCATGGTGTTTTCTTTTTTGATATGTTAGTGTTCGTTACTTTCCTCTTTTCAAGTAATTCTGTTGCTGCCTATAATATGTTATTTTTGAGTTTTCTCCAGCTTTCCTCGTTGTTATAATTTTCCAATATTTCATTCCACCGATCTTCTCTGATATTCTTTTCTTGTATAAGTATTCCGTGGATTTCGTATTTAGTCGTATAAATTTGATTTTTGGTTAGACCTAAAAATTTAAAATATCTAATATTTTAAAATGGATATACAAAAACATTTCCTATCTACCTTGTATAAGTTCTTCCCGAAATGTCGTTGTTGACATTTTATTGTATGTTTCATGCTGATGCAGCTAGTAGGCATTAACAATTGCTAGACTAACTTTATAAAAATTTGTATTACCTGAAGTGTCAATATGAGTTTTAAGCTTATTATATGAGCCTAAATCCAATAATGGATTTAGGCTTCTTCATATTTCCTGATTTTTTATGCACAGTAACCATATCAGGTAAATACTTCATTGTCAACATTACGTCGTCCCGTTTTTCTTTCCATTTTTTAAAAATATACCATTATTGTTTTCTTCGGAAACAACTTTAGTTTATTGTTCATGACATTTTTGGATTATTTTTCCTGTTAGTACGTAGGGTACTAGGGCCAACTCTACAGAGGTGTAGTAGTTATCCAGACAAACTGTTCGCCCCTTTCCAAGTAGGTCCTTTGTCAAATCTGTTACTGCTTTTGTTGAGACACTATAATTCTTATCACTATTGTTTTGTTGCTTGATGAATACTTTTAAGTTGTACAAATAGCTACCTTCTAAACATAACTTAAATAATGTAATGCTAAATTTGTGGTGTTTGTTGCAAAAGTAATGTTTAAATTTTAATTGTCCTTTAAATGCTATCATAGTTTTATCAATACATACAAATTCTGATGATACAATAAGTACTTGAAAATTTCTTTCAAGCTTAGACAAAAGATAACTAATCTTATAAAACATATCTTTGCTTCTCATAATAACTTGGTTGTCAGCAAAGTGCCAGTTCCTTAAAAGTAATTGAAAACGATTTCTTGACATGATAGCTGACAATGTTCATTTTTATAGATGAATTTTTTGAACCAGTATAAAGAAATTGTAGAAAGAAGCAGAAGTCCCATCCTTATTACTAGCCTTAATTTTTTTTAATTTCTTCTGGTGTATCTTTTCATGATTTTACTTTTGCGCAACAAACGCAGCAACCGTTTGCTGCGATAGTTTTCTTTGTAAATAGTTTAATTATGTCATCAGTAATCACAAGTTTATAAAAGTCGTATGAAATCATATAATATTTATCATACATATAAACCTGCGGATCCCTGGATTTTCCTCTGAAAGTACAAAGTTTTTTAAATTATTTCTGTTAATAGAGACCACACGGTTAATTGTACCATTTCTCCATTAGTCGTGGTATTATTGTAGTCAGATTCGAGAAAGACTTATTTTGCTCAATACTATCCTTGATAGACTTTTTTCAATATCAGATGTGTATTGGCCTGTAGGTTGGAAACATGTTATACATTATCAGGAAAAAATACTGTGCTGACAAATCCGCTTCTGCTAAATTGGACGTCTGTTCAATTTCTCTTACACGAAACTCTTCTGCAATCGGTTGTTGAGAACTGGTTGATTTCAAAGTTATATCTGGCGTTTTAAAACGTAAATCCAATAAACTTTGACGTTTATTTGGGGATATTGGCGCATCAGAACAAGCTGAATCTAAGTCACTTGGTTGTTATGTCTGGTCAAAAATCAGATTCTTTAGAAAGTATTTCATTTTCTAGTTTTCATGGTCGTCTCTGTTCTTTCTTATAAGACATTATTTCCGTTCACCATTATATAAATACTCAATTTCAATCACAAAAACACGACGCGATGACCGACGCTAATACATACAATAAGGGAAATAACAAGGGAATTGAACGTAGAATGAAACATATTGCCTAGCATTTATTTGCTTTTTTTTTAACTAAATGGTTCATGAAAAAAAAAATGTTTGGCCAGTATTAATTGTCAAAAAACTCATGGTGGTATTTTATATGTTGAATACCGTGATCTTATTAAACTTTGGCGTCATTGGGGAATTTTAAACTGTAGCTAATGCTTTATTCACACTATTTCTTGTACTGACTGCATACCATTAACTAAGCCTATTTAGCCGATGGATATGGTTTCGAAACGTAGTTGCCCTTTTCTTGATCTGTTTTTTATTACCTATTTTAACTCCACACCTGCATTTATCGACAAAAAACGGATGATTTCTGCTCCGTTATAAACCATAATTTTTTGTGAAGTCACAAGCAAACGAAATAAACAAAAGTAACCAGTAGTTTAGTAACCGTAAAAGTCAACAGCAATTGCGAAAAGATAATAAACCCTCCAAGAGTAAGTTAAGTAAATAATACGTTAAAACGATGACCAGGGATGTTATAGTTATCCGTGGTTCAAGCACCAATTAAGCACAGAATCGTACTTGAAAATGATAATGAAGAATAAGACCAGATCAGATCTATCAAAAAAAATAGAAGAAAATTTTGAAATGATAATGAACTTGACGAATAAAATCAATGATAAAATAAACCATATCTCAACAGAAGTTAAGAAAATTGGATGGAACAAAGTGAGTTTCGTGAAGAAATTTAAGAACTAATTCAAATAGAATAGAATATTATAATAAATTAGATCCAAATAGAATATAATTAAAGAAAAATATAAAACAAACAAACAAGAAAACTAACTAATTAAAAATCTGTAATACTTTGGCATCTAATCATCATCATTTTTTTATGCCTTTATTTCTATATTGAGGTCAGCTTTTCGAATAACATTTCTTTATAAGTTTTTATCTTGGGTCAAACCAGTATCGATTCCCTTTGCCGAAATTTTCTGCATAAACCCCTCCCACAGGTCTGTATTGATCTTGCTTACTTACTCACCGCAGAACCTGAAGATCATCAATTTTTAGTATTAGATCTCTTTAGTTAGTATTAGGTGATTAACGGTTTGACGTTAAATATGACCAAACCATCTTGAGCTATACTCTCTCGGTTTGGCATCAATTGATACCAACATCAGACTTCCCCGTATATACTTATTATTATTTTTATCCTTTTTCCATCGTGCTATACCACGTGACCTCTCTTTTGGTTTGTCATAAGTGTGTACAAAAACATATATGTTAGTCTTTTCAATTCTCATTTCCGCCACATGCATCTGGTGTTCGATCTTCTTTTGGCCAATATTTACTTCTGTTTATAATAAATAACTGGTATTATGCCTGTTTAGCAATTATCCCATATAATTTTCCCTTTGGCTTAATTTGAATTTTTCTGTCAAGCCATACACCATACCTTTCCACTTCATCCATACAACCCCAATTCTACTGCGTTCATCTCCATATAATTCAACAATACTAAGTAATGCCTAATCTAGATAGGTAAAACTTTTGATTTTCACAATAATTATTTCACCATTCAAAGTTTTTTCATCATTTTATTTATCTTAACTTCATTTTTAATTGAACATTCCAAATATTCTGTTTTTTTCCAATTTCAGTTTTTGTTTTAATTCGATTTCACTATTTACTACTAGAAATACGTAATCAGCATAAATTAAGTACCAAAAAACGTTATCCTGTTGTTTCGCTGTTATTAATTGAGTGCTTATTTATATCTCTTTTATAGTATTGACTTTTTCATCCCTATTAAAGTTTTTGTGTTTAATACGTGTTGTGTCTATAATATTTTCCATATTATTCGATAACACAACATCCCAATTCTTTTTTAGTTTCATCCGTTATTCTCCAAGCTTTAAGTCGTTATAAGAAGAAAGACTTCTTAACGTTCTAGTTGTAATTTCTATTGCCAGTTTTTCATTGCATAATACTGTTGTAATTTTGAAGTGCTTTTGGACATCTCATTGCGTCAATTTATTTAAACACTACGGTAACATTGTTCATTAAGTTAACATCCCAGATAATTTTACCTGGATACATTTTCTAAAGCATTTTTATTCAACCTAATCCCTTTCATCTTCAATTTTGTTCATATTGACAATCATGATTTTTGATGTTTTGTGAGTTTAGACATTCCATACACCACAAACTATTGCATACTCTGATTAACCAAAATCTTCAGATCTCCTGTGCTTTCTGCAACAAGTATCGTATCGTCTGCATGTTGGAGATTATTTATTAATTTTTCGTTTATTTTTGTGCCTTCATTTATGACTTCTAGTGCTTTTAGTGCTTCTGGTGCTTCTAGTACATGTCTTCTAAGCACATATTAAAAAGTAAAGCGGATAGTATACATCCTTGTCGTACTCTTCGTTTTATAGGTAGCTCTTTACAATTCTGTTGATCTACTCGTATTATACCTTTCTGATAACGATTTAAATTAAAAATATTTCTCATATGCTGATCATATATTTTTGTCTTTCGTAATATTTTTGCAAGCTTGTAAAAAAACGCAAGTCAGGAGTCTATTGCTGCAATGGTAAAATACATGCATTGCACTTAAACTTGCTTTCACACCCACTGTGTTCTTCAGCTGTAGTCCACAGCAACTTATGCCCATTTACAGACCTCAAATAAATACTTAAGAAAAAAAAATGTATAAAATATTAGCGCAAAATTAATTCGCGGCCAAAGAAAAATATTCAGGTTTCTTTCAGGATATTCAGGAAAATTTCGAATGGTCACAAAAAGTCCTTAAATTATAGAAGAAAAATATCTTAACTTCAATTAAATTACCATATAATTTGTTCAGATACTCTGTTTTATTAGTGGATATAAATTCCGTGACTTGAGTACAGTAAAAATTTTTACATATTTAATTATCTGACTCATGTATAAACTATCCAACCCAATTTTTCACACTCGCTTAATTTTTGTTTTAGTTTTGTCAATGGTCTCTTTCATTATCAAAATCCCAGTTACTCTATAATTCAAATATATAGACGATCTCAATTATGCACCAACTAGCTTACTCACTGTCAAACAAAACCACTCATATAAACATGTTATTTGCCCGTTTTAATATATAACTGCGGTTCCTTATTATTAATAATCTTGTAGGCAATATAATTGAGTCTTATGAATAAGTAACTATTGTAAAATGAACTGGTGGGTTGCCATAAACATAGTACCTGTTTTATGCAAGAGGTTACGTATGGAATACAGGAATTCTATTCAGCTATATAGTTTGTAGCATTATTACAGACTTAAAAGGCAGATAAAATTTATATTCTTTTTCTCTTAGTAAACGTTTTATTTGTTAGAGAATCTTCAATTATTAAGAAATCTTGATGAAACAGTAAACGTCAATTGTGTAGTTTTATATATGTATATATATATATATACATATATATATATATATATATATATATATATATATATATATATATATATATATATATATATATATATATATATATTATATACAAAAGTTTAAAAAGTTTTGAAGCGAGATACGAACAACATAGGCAACAAAAATATGTACAAAATAATACGAATAGAACCAAAATTATTAAGTATTAAAAGTATTGTCCAATACTTTTATCGCGAAATGTATGACAGCACCGACGAAAGACAAGATCAGCCCCTGCCAAAAATTACAAACCGGGAATCACAATTAATTCCAGAAATATCTCCATACGAAATCAAAATGGCACTTTAAAAAATGGAAAATAACAAATCCCCTGGCGATGATGGAGTAGTGATCGAAGTGAACAAACTAGGTGGAAATAAAATTATCCAGGCTTTGGCGAAGCTTTTCACCGAATGTATCTACCAAGAAAAATCTCCTTTGCGATGAAATAATGCAGTCATTATTTTATTACATAAGCAAGGAGATATAACAGATCTAAAAAACTACCGTCCTATCAATTTGCTTTCACACATACATAAACCTATCAAAAAATAAAAAAAAAACTGGACGCTAAGTTGGACTTTTATCTAAAGAACGTCTACAGAACAAGCTGGATTTAGATCGGAATACAGCACTAACGACCACTTACTCACAATCGCTAAAACGTTTAAAACAAATAGAAAAGGTTTTTGCAGGTAAATAATAAAGGTAAAATCTAATGGCATGTCTCGCAAATAAGAAAACAAAAATTAAAAGTTTTTTTTTCAAGACAGACTTTCCTACATATGGAATCATCACCGTAAAACTGAATATTGCTCCTTCGGCTCCAAGCTTGTTGCAAAATCAAAATCTATTTTATTTTGTTTGTGAAATTTTGAGCTCTTTAATTTTTTTATAAAACCTTGAGCCCAATATGCTCAAGAAACCTTAAAGTACATAACTCGTTCGATTGATTCAGGAGTTGACAAATGCTTCAAGGGAGAATATTAACATTTAGAGTTAGGTACATAAAATATAATTCATCACTACGAATAAATATGTTAAGGTACTATATATATATCTTTGGTAACAAAATCAGGAAGAACAACAAGAGAAAATAGACGTAATTCTAAAGAAAAACCCAATGTTTAAAAAGTATATAAAAACCGTAAAAGAGTAAGACCAAAAAATAAAAAATTTGGGAAAAGAAAAAAAAATCGGTTGCCTGTAAAGTCGGTTTTACGGGCGAAGATTTTACGTGACAACGTCTTTTTCTCGGTAGAATATTTATTGATATGAATATTATTAAATTGCACAATAGGAACAAGGAATTGAATGAAAATAAGAATTGCACAAATTTTAACTATAGAAATATATTTTGTTTACTAAAACATTGTACATGTAAACTTAAACTTAACTAATTTCTATTTGAGTGATTTTGTTGAGGATAGGACGATGATAGGAGAAATATGAAATCTAATTCTCTAGTGCTGCGCGCGCAGCGGACCGATCATGTTTGAGTGGGAGAGAGACGCAAGGCATTCGCCGGTCCGGCGGGCCTCTCTCTCGTTCGGTGACTCATCGTAACAGACGTGAGCGGGCGTTACACTTTTTCATGAGTGACTCCGAGCCACAACCTAATTTAAGACGTTGTCACGTCAAAACGTAACCTGATAGTAAGTGGTAGAATCTCAACTAAAAAAATAACCGAAATCTAGAAAAGCAAAATCCAAAATAAAATCAAAAATAATACATAGCAAAGAACAAAAAATAAATATAAATAACGACTTCACAGAAAAAAAGGCAAATACAGAAGAATTAAAAAAGGAGAGCGGAAAGAAAGAGAAAAAGGAAATAACACGAATATAAGCTGCAAAAATCGCAAATAAATTATTAAAAAATTAGAATAAAATGCAGATAGCAAAGAACTCATCGGGTCAAATAAAGATCAAAAAAGAGAATCCAAAACAGTCGATACCAGAAAAAAAAGGAGATCGTTAAAACTGGCAACAGACTGGCACAAAAAACGAAATATACAAACGAAACAAGCACAAACAAATAAATAAAATTATAAAATACCCAAAACAAATAAACCTTTAAAAGATCATAACCAAATAAAAATGGAAACGTGGAAAATATCTCGTCGTGGAGTTCTGGGAAAAATTACAAGAAGAAATAGAAGAGTCGGACACTATCCTAAAAGGACGAGAATAAGGTCAAAAATAACAATGGACAAAATATGGATGTAATATGTATTGAAAACAATATGATCATTGCAAATATATTCTTAGAATACAAAAAATTACATAAATATGTTAGAAAAGTGTCATTTAGAAGTAAAAAATCAATAGAAGACCTAATAGCAATAGAAAAAATATACACTTCAGAGAACAAAAGGTATTAAGTGGGCAGAGAATCATTACTTATTGATGACGACCATAAAAATAGAAAAGAGAACGAAAAAACAAAAGCAGAGAACAAAAGTAAGTCGGTAGTTATAAAAACTGGAAAATATAAACTGGAGAACGAAACATTTAAAAAGAAATAGCAAGGTAAAATCTCAGAAAAATTTGAACTATTACACTAGACAATAGACCAAAATAACTTAAAAGAGTTATGGAAATAGTTCAAAACTGTAATAACAACAGCGTTAGAAGTAATGTGTGGTGTTAGTAAAAACAAAAATGGAAGAAATTATATACCTAAAAGGTGAAATACCGAAATAAAAAAAAGAAATTAAAAACAAAAGGAAAACCTGTGGAGGAAATACCTTTTAAACAACAAAAAATATGAAAAACTACTCAAGATATAAAATAAAGAGAAAGAAAGTCAAACTAATCGTCAAAGAAGCCAAGAAAAAAACCCTGAAAGAAATTCGCAATAAAAATGGATAATGATTTTTGGGAAAATGCGAAAATATAAAAGGTTTATCAAAAATGACAACACTTCAACAAAAAAATTCAAGAGGTAAAGATGGACAAATCACCAAAGAAAAAATCAACATAATAGAAACATGAAGAGTATACTATGTAGAATTTTTTGGTGAAAAACTGTAACAATAGGAAAGTGAAGAACAGAAGAAAAAACACAATATGCAAGAAAAAGGACAAGTAAAAGAAAATTAAATTTGAAGATAACACAGAAACCCTTTGAAAACTAAAAACGAGAAAAGTCCAAAAGATATGCGACCAGAGATGTTAAAATACATGAAAAAAGAAAGAAGTTCTATTATTACATAGGATAATTAGACTCTTTCTCTCTCTTCAATCCACACCCCCCGGAGGGAGTTTAATGATCATCGTGATGTCGTGTATTGTCTGTCTCCAAATATCTTTGTCTCCGGTAATTTCTTAAATCATGCATAGGTTTTTTGCATATTCCTGTAATTTTATCGATCCATCTTCTTGGTGATCTTTCTCGTGATATGAGGCCTTTTACGTTTCCTTTAATAATAAGCCTTTTTATGTTTTTTGTGTCTGCTCTCAAAATATTTTAGTTGTTGGAGATAGACTTTGCTGGATGGCGGTTTGCTGACTTCTAGCTCACTTAGAATTGAAATGTTTGTCCTGTGGTCGGTCCACAGAATTTATAACAGTCTTCTTCAACAGAACATTTCAGTGGCGTCTACCTTTCTTCTTTCCGCTTGTTATAGGGTTCAAGATTTACATCCGTATGTCAGTATTGGAAATATTAAGCAGTTATTCAACCTCTTTTTTAGAATTCGTGAAATTTGGGAGTCCTTCCATATTTTGCCATCTTTCCTACAACGACTTTTGCTGGATCGCATGTACGTGATATTTCTTCCTGTAATGAATCCGTGTGGATTAGAATTAGACTAGCATAGAGGAAACATGAGACACCTAAATAATGAAAGACTGAAGTATTGACCTATCTACATAAAAGGAGATTATAGCAATTGTAAGAAATTTCAGCTACATTTTAGTACTTTCTTCGACTTGAAAAGTATGTGGACGAATAATGAATTAAGGCAAAAATAGAAAAAAACAAAAGTAATATCGAAGCAGGATTTAGAGCAGGAAAATCTAATAGGGTACAACCTAGAAAAAGCCTTCGATAGTGCAGACCAAAAGTAACTGTGTATATATTACAACTAAGAAACTAATTACACTTTAAAAGGCCTCCCTAGAAATACAAAGCATTATACAAGTAGATGGTACGGGGTCAAACGCATGCACTTCAAATAAAGGACTCTAACAGGGAAAGCATTCTAAGCCCATGTTTATATTCTAACAGTCATGGACTATAAGTCTTCTTCTCCTTTTCATCTTTATAAGCAATACTGCTTGTTCATTGGCGGAATAATACCTCTATAAAATATTGTCACTCCATCTTTTACGCAGAAGTCTGATATTTCTTCTGCCGATTGGTGACTTACCTCTTGCTATTTTGACGATACGGGTCTTCCCCATTCTGAGTATTCCATTCTTTTTTTTTTTTTCTATTTTGTGTGCATTCATGTGTACACTGTACGCGTCATTTTCTTCTAATATCTTCAATCCTTTTTCGATCTTTTAGCGTATTTCCTGAATTCTTCTCAGTATCTGCCGTTTATAATCTTTGACTATAATTCAAAGGAAGTGAATAAGCAGGTTAAAGGAATTCTTCGATCTTACAGGAAACTAAATCCGGTAACTATAACTGAAATAATTTACGTAGACGATCTCATACGATTTAGAAGTATCAAAAAAGAATTTAAACATAGGATAAACAAATAGGCAGAAAAAGCGCTAAAAAAATTATCCACAAATATGAAATATTTTTCATTACAAACTAAATTAAATAAAAAAGCAACATATACGTATGGAATGAAATTAAAAACCAAAAACATTGAAATATATATATATATATATATATATATATATATATATATATATATATATATATATATATATATATATAAATATATATATATATATATATATATATATATATATATAAATATATATATATATATATATATATATATATAAATATATATATATATATATATATATATATATATATAAATATATATATATATATATATATATATATATATATATATATATATATATATATATATAAATCCGTAAACTAATTAATTTTCAAAACCAAATTCAGATTTTTGCTTTAATCTGTGCCTTCTAAGAATTGCAAGGCAAAACAGACGTTGATAAAGATGTTATTAGAGACATGGTGAATCTAAAAATTGCATTCCACAACATATCTCCTCAACTAAGCAAAAAATCGTTAGCGAATTGGTTTCTAGTACTCATACGGACTATATCGGAATAAAAGGAAAAAGACAGTTAATTTCACGTATACACAGACGCACTATACGTGAAATAAAATCTTAACTGTCTTTTTCTTTATATATATATATATATATATATATATAAATTTTTTTTCTTACTTTTATATATATATATATATATATATATATATATATATATATAAATCCGTAAACTAATTAATTTTCAAAACCAAATTCAGATTTTTGCTTTAATCTGTGCCTTCTAAGAATTGCAAGGCAAAATGATAAAGATGTTATTAGAGACATGGTGAATGTAAAAATTGCATTCCACAACATATCTCCTCAACTAAGCAAAAAATCGTTAGCGAATTGGTTTCTAGTACTCATACGGACTATATCGGAATAAAAGGAAAAAGACAGTTAAGATTTGATTTCACGTATACACAGACGCACTATACGTGAAATCAAATCTTAACTGTCTTTTTCTTTATATATTTATATATGTATATATATATATATATATATATATATATATATATATATATATATATTGTTATGATTGTTTATTTTGAGTTCAAACTTAGTTTATTGAGCCAATAAAAAATTATAACTTATCTGTTATCAAAAGTAAAATAATCCTTATATTACCTGTGTTCGATGGATTCAAAAGATTTTCTAGTTGTCTTTTATCGGGTTAGAGAAGAAAGGATAATAATACAAATATATTATATTACAAAGATTCACGTTTCTTTATTTTATATGAACGAATAAAACAATTATTAAATTCTGTCGTTATCTTATCAATCAGCATACAAGAAAATAAATCAAATTATTATGATAATAAGATTATAAAGCTACATACATTTATATTACGTGAAAAACCAATTTTACTTAAAATTTTCTTTACTTGAAAAAAGAAACCACAAAACTTTAAACTTTTGATTAGCCTAACAAAACCTCAGTTCTTAAATTTGAATGCTAATGACCATGATGTCGAAACGATCCTTCACAGATATAAAATTCAATTGTACAAACACTTACAGTTTATTTTCTTCTTGAGTTGTATGTTGGAACATACCCAGAAAAGTCCAGTCTCCTCAAAGATGTGATCTCCCCTCTTTGGCACCTCGGCTCTTTCTTTACGTCTCTGCAAACCTCCTTCAGACTACACAAAAAACACCTGATTCACTTCTCCAAACTCCGCTACTTATTTATGACACCAGGACCTCCTTTTGTCAACTTGATGCCGTAAGAATACTTTCACATATACTTTATAAAATGCCCACGGTAGATACAAGGACCTCTTTTAATCTACTTGTTATCTCCTTCTTCAAACTATTCACTTCTTTTCGTTACGCCGGTATCCAAACTCACGAACCACACCCTATCTTGAGAGACACGACTGTTTCCTTTCGATGACCAAAATATGACTGACTTCTCCTGTCTCATCATCGACTCCCAAATTCCCATTTAAAAACGACCGTCCAATCAAAAAGCTTAAATTGTGTTTACTATGATATTGGAAAAGCCTAATTTCGGTTTCAGAGAAAACTAAATAGCTTACTTTAAAATTGGTTTTTTTTCAATACATCATTTATACATATTTCAAAAGATTAGAATATGGTCATTTAATACTCGACTCTACAAACAATGAAGAGATTAACTTACAGGTAAAATGTCTTCTAATTCTAAACAAAGGTTTTTTTTTGATAATTTTGTTTGCAACGGAACAGGTCGTTTGCCAAACAAATTTCTATTCTTATCTACACTAAATCTTATCTTAAATTAATATATACATTTTGTCTATATTGATATCTTGAAATTTTATTTCGATGGATTTTTTATTATTTTTTTTTCTTTGTTTGGGAAAGAAGAAACATAACAATATATATATATATATATATATATATATATATATATATATATATATATATATATATATATATATAGAATGTACGAATAGTCCTGGTGTACGAGTGTACGAATCAGTCCTGGTACCAATGTACCAATATGGAAGCGAATCATGGGTTCGAGCCAATTATCTAAAACATAGCATGACAGCTTGCGAGTTCAAATTATTAGGGAAAGTTGAAAGAGTGACAAAAATGGACAGAATCAGAAATTAAGTGATAAGGAAAAATCTGGGAGTCAAAAGTGTTTTGAGAAAAAAAAACAGAAACATAACAATTAAGATGGTTTGGACATCTAGCTCAAATGAACAATTAGCAAACGGTAAAAGTGATCTGGGAAACCAAAACTGGATTTAAAAGAAGAACCAATAGACTCAGGCAAAAGGCAAGAAAGATCCAGATCAATAAACAGAATGGGACTGAGCTGGACATAAATAAGAGGAATAGCAAAAGATAGAAAACATGTTGAATAATAATTACTTCTACACCTACGGTGAAATAGGTTAGAAATAAGTAAATAGGTGTTCAGCAACTTACTTTACGTTGCAAAATTGTGGACTTTTATTTAAAACAACATAAATAACCTTTAGAACTTTTAAATGTTGTGCTATTGTCGAATATTGAAAATAAATTATATCGATAGAGTTACAAGTAAAGGAGTACTACACCAAATAATTAAAAAACATGAAGTAAAATCAAATAAAAAAAAAATTTAAATATTTGGGCTGTAACTTTTGAACGACCCATGAGAAACGGTGGGTGCCAATGAGTAACAATATAACTACCTCCGAAAGTTAGGAGTCAATGTAGAACATTAAAACTCACATTTTTTTGGGAGCCAATTATTAGACATCGTTTATCTAAGTCTCTCAGGTGTGAGGATATCTTATCTTAGAAGTAAAGGTAAAAAATGAGTTTCGCAGGGACAAATAAACCAAGATAGTAACTAATCATATTTATTATACATAAATAAATATAAAAATTGAAATTTTAATAAAATTAAAGAAAACAAATCTTGCCTATAAGCGTTACAAATATAAAATGATACTTGTGGCATCACTCGATAATTCACGGGATTGTTGGATTCAAATGATTGCAGAATGTAGTGGTTAGTTGCCGATGTTGCCTTCACAGGATAACTTGCTGATGATGTAGTTGTCAGTTGGCTTTAGATACTTTGATCTTAAGGTGGCCATTGGGTTCTACATATCAGCAGTTAATATCCTTTGGTCGACCATGTGTGTTGAATTATAAATTTTCATTCAACAAGGGGAACAGGAAAAATTAGGCCAAAAAAACCCACGAAAAGATTTAATGTGTAAATGAATTTTCAACTGAAGTAAACCTTTTATAGATAAAGGATATTTATAAAAAATATACGACTAAAAAATTGTAGCAATGACAAAGAAGTAACGTGACAGAGCACTGTTGCCAACGATCACATATACTGTCTATTGAAGTGGGGCATAGAAATCTATGACATAAAACAGACTGGAGTCAAATAGAGCAAATATAACTAAAATTAATTAACATTGAAAATAAAAAATAAATTAAATAGGATATTTAGTTGACTGAATAATTGAATGAACAATTGGGCGTAAACTACTTTTAGAATAGAAATGGTAAAATAAGGGATAAAGTTAATAAGTGAATAAAATCAAAAGGAATTGAAATAATATAATTATTAAAAGAAAAATACGTTACAGGGCCTCTAATAAGCTCACAAAAATACAGAATACCAACATTACTTTTAATAATACTAAAATCCTAAAAGAAACAACTCTAATACGTTTATTTTAAATAAAATAGTTTTGATAATATAATACCATAAATATCTGGTGGTTAAAGCGTATATTGTAAATAAAAAAAATCCATAAATATCTTTATTATTAAGAAAGTCCACAGTATCCCAAACTAAACTCGAAATTCGTTAACTTCGCAATCGGCTTTCGTGCTATCATTTTGGGCATAGCGTCCTTCTTAATCCCTGTTATTAAAACTGTATATCCAAGGATTACTGAAAGATACGAACTAGTTATTATACTAATAACTTTATTGCCAGTATCTATTCACTTCGGCCTTTTAGAGGGCGGCCAGAAAATATTTGAGAACTTGAATAACCAGTAAGTTATTTTTTAAAACGGATAATGTAGTACTTAATATAATAAAAAATATAAGAGTAACAAAAATTAAATAGTTTATAATCTGCGTTGGAAAATTCAAGAGGAAAAAAGTAAAAGATTTATAAATTTCGTAGCTCTTTTTGAATTCATACCTTTTAAATTTTTTAAACCGATTTTTCAACGAAATAGTTAACTCTTAGGTACTAAGACAATAAATTAATTTAATTGTTACAGTATATTTCTGTCAGAAACGTTTCGTTCTCTGGACCTCCCTATTTATTTTTTAACCCGAACTGGAATATTGCTCAATAGATAGTGATCAAAACTATGTAAAAAAGACTACCTGATGCGTTTTTGTGAAAAAATATTTAAAGAAATTGAGATAAATGTTTGACGAATTTTAATTTGACCATGACCTAATATTAAAATGTGAGAGAACATCAAAAAATTCTTTATTATTTTAAAAAGGATATACAAACATAAACATTTATCGAAAAAAAAATAAACGGGCCCAAAATTGAACTTTAACTTTTTTGCGCACTCCTAATGTTGGTCTCTGGAAGTGAAAGCAAACATAGGACTTTCTTCTTTTTTTCTTGTAGTGACAAAGTGAGCAATATTATTAGGTTTATTGGTTTGTGGATCTTTCTCACATGGAAGTAACATAAGGAAAATGATATATGAGGTCGTACACAGAATATGGAGACAAGAGAACATACCAAAAATATGGACTTAGAGTATCATCTGTCCAATCCATAAAAAGGGCGATAAGCTCCTCTGTCAAAACTATAGGGAAATCTCGGTGAACATAAAATACTTACCAGTATACTTAACCATCGACTACAATCTCTCGCAGATAAAATTATTGGAGAATAAACTATTTACGGTTAAGTAGGTCTTAAGGAAAGCCTGGCAGCATGACATAGATGTCTATAATATTTTCGTCGACTTTAAACAAGCATAGGACTCAATAAACAGAGCACAAGTGCATAAAATATTAAGAGATTTGAACTACCCTCTAGATTAGTTCGGCTCATCTGAATGACGATGTCGGACACAATGATTCAGGTACAGATACAACATGAGATGGCAGAGTCATTTCAAATAATACAAGAATTAAAACAGGGTGATGAGCTTACAACAACATTGTTTAATTTACCATAATTTAGCACTGGAATAAGTGGTAAGAAAAATATCAGAAGGTAGAAATAACACACTTATCAGTATCAGATCGGATAGCCAAGCGGGCTGGGCGGCTGGCTTCTCCTTCGCTTCACTGCGAGAGATGTCAGTTCAAATCCCCAGCTCGGTGTACAGAAAATAAAAAGGCTAACGCAGCAGTTTAAAATTCTAAATGAATCTGCGGCTTAGTCTAGAATATGCTGGTATCTGATCGGCCTATGGTGGAGCAGTACGGCAAGAGATAAGGGCTTGCGGCTTGGTGATACTCCTCCATAGATCCCTACCGTAAGGGCGTGTGCCGCCTAAATACCGGGTATATATATATATATATATATATATATATATATATATATATATATATATATACCCGGTATATAATAATTATTATATTATATTAATAATAATTTGGTATATACCAAATCATCAACATATCGATCTTATTTGATCTTATCTGTCCCTGAAAACAAAGTAACTGATGTTCTAAACACTTTTAATGCCCAGTGTGAACACTTAAAGTTTACGGTTGAGAGAGAAGCTGACAATATGATTCCGTTTTTAGACATGCTTATACATCGTGGCAGTGATGGCATGCTAAGGACGGAGTGGTATCGTAAACCTTGTTTTAGTAACCGTTACATAAACTTTTATTCTCAACATCCATCTAAGATGAAAACAAATTTGGTTTTGGCCCTTAAAACTAGGGTTATCAACTTATCACACATCGAGTTCAGGGACAAGGGACTAAAAAAGTTGAGATCTATACTACAAGAGAACTCCTATCCTACAGGGCTATTGAATAAACTCATTTTTGGTTCTCCTTTTCCTGTGCAATTTTCTGATAACCAAAATTTTCATAATAATGAGATGAATGAAGTCCGACAACTGACACAGACATTAACACAGAACACATCAGAGCTACCACAATCTAAAATAACGTATGGTTGCCTACCCTATATTCCAGTTCTTACACCTAAGCTATTGAACATTTTCAAAAATGTTAGTGGCTTAAAAATTACAACTAAGAATGTGAAAACGGTATCGAAATTGTACACAAAGACAAAGGATCCTTTCACAATACAGGAGTCGTCGAATGTTGTTTATTCTATACCGTGTGCCAATTGTGAAAACGTGTACATCGGAGAATCATCTCGTGATTTTCACAATAGAGTAATATCACATCGCAGTGACATAAAAACCAAAAAGATAAACGCATGCGCGCTAACAGAACATGCGTTAACTTTAAAACATGAATTTAATTTCGATGATTCCTGTATTTTGGCAAAGGAAAAAAACCATACTAAACGTGTTTTCTTGGAAATGTGTTTCATAAAATCTAATACGTCTTGTATAAATAAAAAGTCAGACATAGATAAATTGAGCAACATTTATTGTTACTTACTGACAAAACATCAAAAAGAAAATAAAGATTTACTTTTACATATACACACCATAATACACCTGTATACAAAACGTGTTGCATACTATCAAGACAGGTTTAATATTATTTCCATTAATATAATAGCAAGAACTCCTAATTACCTTTTAAACCACACTATTTTTGTTTTGTTTTTTTTTTTCTGTTCTCTATGGATCAGTCAAAACACACCATTAAAAGATGTCACAAACAAAATTTTAACTATTCAACAAAATTTAGCTTTACACAGATAATCTCAACGACTAGTAAGTTGTAATGATAATTTGAGATATGTTGTAAATATTTACACTTTCTTCTAATTACATTGTCTTGAAGAAGGAATAAAGTAATTCCGAAAGCTCGACCAAAAGTCAAAAGAGTGTTTCTATAACATCCTGGCCAAACCTACTGACTGCATCCCTAATAAACTGCTTTCTTTGTTTATATCAACAGTCAATAATATCCAGTTTTTTTTTTGTATATATATATATATATATATATATATATATATATAATATATATATATATATATATATATATATAATATATATATATATATATATATATATATATATATATATATATATATATATATATATATATATATATAACTCAGTATCAGTCCAATTAGCAGCATATGCAGATGACATAAATATCATAAGCAGAAGAAAAAAAACAGGTGAAAATACATATACGGAACTCAAATTACATGCTTAACAAACAGATCTGATCATAAACGAAAAAAAAAATAAAATCCTAGTACAAAGTCAATTAGAGAGAGCAACACGACCCTACCTGATAGTTAACAACTTAGAAAAAGTAAATCGCTTATATATATATATATATATATATATATATATATATATATATATATATATATATATATATATATAAAATAACCACCTATATCTCAGCATGTCCGCCTAAATGGACGGGCAGGCCATGGATTTAGGATCTAAGAAAATAGGCTTTCAAAAACCTATTGAATGCAAGAAATGTAGGGGAAGAGACCTATTCAAAGACCGAGAAACCGATAGGAGGATGATATGGATGAAGATGCCAGAAATCTTCTTGGCAGTCGATCATGGAGGAGAATGCCTACAGACCATAAATAATGGAGAGGTTTGACGAGGAAGGCCAGGGCTCAAATTGGACTGTAGAGGCATAGGATGGTTAGATAGATTGTTTGTGGGTCTGTACTCGCATGATGCTGAGAATAGGATAACAAAAAATAAGTCTTATTTATTTTGTGGTGTAAGAAAACAAATGTAATATACTTTTTATATCCATGCAGGCTTGTTACTTCTTCACAATTTCTTAATGGTAAAAAAACCGCAGGTATTTCCTTTTTGTTCTTTTGTAAATTACTAGTACTAAGCCTCTTTGTTTTATGGTCTACACCAACTCAATCGAAGTTAACCAATTATCAAAGGTCACTTATCCATTTGATTGTTTAAGTAGTTGTGCAAGTGACATTACGCCCTGTGTTGGTTTACTTAATCTCTTTTCATCATCTGGTAGTCCATTTCAATTTAAATTTTTTTCCGTTTATATTTAAGAGATAATTAATTCTGATATCAGTGTAGCACATTATGTTTTTACCATAATTCACATGCTTATTTGGGATATACATTTTAAAACTATAATGACCTGTAAAATATCAAAAATTAAAATTATTAAAATAAACACACTAAAATGAAAGCACATTTTTATTTTGGCCTAATTCATCTTATAATCTCCTTTTCGCTTCCGTTGATGGCAAATATTGTATTTATAGTTTCTTTATTAGATTTAAATAAGAACTTAAATGCTAAAAATCCCATGAAAGCATAAAATTTAGTCATGTGGAGATCTCTAAGAGTTGCCAAATTTTGATTTTTATATTTATCCCTTTCTCTTCCAATTTTAACGTTTGTTTATTTTACAACCATTTCACAGATATCACTACTAAATAAGAGCTTTCAATTTGTGAATGCATTAATAGAATTTCCACTAATTTTGCTGTCTCGCGTAAATCAGGTAACTGTATTATTATATTTTCTTGTAGTCGTCGCCCTCTATTAGAGGTAAGAGGTAGACTTTCTTGTCTGTTTTATTTTTTCTTTTTATCTGTTCTTTCTTCTGAACACAGTTCAGAACATTAGTAATATTTTAGACTCATATGGGGAATGAGTCAATACTCACAATCTTAAGTAGTTTTTATTATTTAATAATAATAAATGTTGGGCTATCGGTTTTAAGAATTACAATATTATGCTCCGTTATCAGGTCCCATTACGTTAGTATTATTTATATTAAAAACAACAATATTTAATGCAACGTAGATTCTGAGTCGTGATCACTATCTATAACAAAATCTTCATAATATTCTGATTGTATATCAGCTTCTTCAAACCACTTTAGAAGAACGTCTTCCAAAGTCTGGTCGCCAAATTTAATTTTACTCTCTTTGTACAACGGGGTTCCTTATTCATTGTGTGAAAATAAATCCAAAACTAACGTTGACACTATGCCCCGTCTAGTAGGCGGTACCTGATATTTGAATTCAAATATGTGGCAAATGACGCTCTTTCAAATATCGCCCTACCGGTGTCCAGTCTCTATCGACACGTACTGAAATTACATGAACGACGCTCGCTAAGAATTAATATTCTATATCAAGCGGTGTGGTACTGCCTGTGATATGGTGCATTAGTACTTAAGGTTTAAAAACTAAATGCTTCAATGGGATAACATATTTCAGTGCTACTTACTTAGATAAGCTGTATCAAATTATTACTGGCCCACTACAAAAGAAATGAACATGAAAGAAGAATAATTTATTTTAAAAGCTATTAAAATGCTAATGAAAATTTTAAGAAAATTTGGTTTATATAGTGTTGTAAATAAGTCAAATTTAACCTGATAGTGAATAGTGATTAAGTGTTAATCATTATAAACTAAAAACCAGAATTTTCCATTCACTTTGAAGCTGGCTTGTACAAAGAAAATGTCAATTTGGTGATTATTTTCGTATTACTATTGCTAATAAAATCAATCAGTGCTTAAGAAGATCTAATTTTTTTTTAAACCAAATGTCAAGATCTAGTGGAAAATATCGTTCTCTACTATTAAAACGAACGTGTATATAAATGATGAGCTATTACACCAAATTTATATCTGTATTCCATCGGTATACAACTGTTTAACATTTTTTATAGCGGATAAAGAGAAGCAGGAAAAAGGTCGTTTAATAAACACCTCTTATCTTAATATGAATCTGTCCTTAGTCATATACGTGATTGCATAACTTCTGAAAGTTTCGGTAATATAATAAAAGCTGTCGCTATTGAAGCTGTTGCACAGGTCCGGCCTTCTATGTGTTTCTTTAAAATTAAAATTTATAAAAATACTTTTTTTTTAATATAAAATATGCACAGACTAGTATTACAATTTGGTCATATAACCGCGACATTTAGAAATACATATATTGCAAAAAAAATCAAAAACGTGACCCCATTAAAAACACCTATCTGATATAAGCTAGTCCTTCCTTCCAATCTATACATCTTAACACATGCGTTGTGATTATGAATGCTGCGTATCTTCTAGAGATTATGTAGTTTTTTTATGATCTCGCTATCTATCGATATTTTGGGTGGCTGAGTGAATATTAGTCCATCGAGTTCGTAATCATCCTCGACTTCTTCTTCCCTCCGGTTTTCTTTGGACTACTAGTCTCTTCATATTATCGACATGTGTTATATGTACAAATAATGTTAAGATTTTGAAATATGTATACGGAACTGAAGAGACGTGTGGGTTGTTATTCTTCGCAAATACATATGTATTTTTTTTTCTGGCTCTCCAAGGAATTCGAAGTATTCATCGCCAACACCACATCTCACATATGAATTGATTCTTTTTCTATCTGCTGTATTAATGGTCCATATTTCGAAGGCATAGCCAAATATTGGAAAAATCAGTGTTCGTCCAAGATTGATCTTAGTTTTTTTTTTTTGTTACGTGAGTGTTTTTCTATATTTTAGAAAGGTTGAACTTAGCGGTTATACTCATCTGTATACATCGTCAAATTTTTCTGTCGAAGCAATGTTTTATTTTTAAATATCTGGCGGTCATTGTATCTTCAACATCTCCTCTTCATGACCGTCTTGGTGCACCTCGTTTTCTTCTAGTGGGAGAAGTTTATTTTCTTGGGCATCTAGTCTCTCATCTTTTTTGGGCATCGTGTGTGTATCGTGTACAATCTCTTCTTTTCGATGGGAATGCCCATATTGCAGCCTTTTGTTCTCCACATACTTTAAAGAGTGTATGTGCTATGCAGCGGCCTTGCTTTAGACCCTTACTAATAGGAATTTCTAAAGTTAATTTATAAATAAATGAAAATTTCAATTACTGTATATCCAGCAAAGTTCTTAATTTTTATTGTGTTGTTGTTAATTTTATTGACAACTATTACCTTTGCCTTTTTGTTATTAATTTGTAGTCCGTGTTCCTCGCTAACCCTTTCTGTTTTGTATGTAAAGTAAATAACCTTGAGGGATGATAAGATGCAACCTTGGTTGGTGCCTCTTCTAATTTTTCCCCGTGAAGAATATACCTTTTTTATATACCGTTATATACCGTTGTGTCTCATGATTGCTTATTTTTTTTTACTTTTTTTAACTTTATAATATTATAACTAGGTAAATAGGGACGTTTATATTAATAAAAATTTACCAAAAAACGCAATTGTATATTATGGAAGGCTTTCTCGTAGTCCACGAAACAGAGATACATGGGGACGTTGTGTTCTCTTGATTCGATAAGTTGTCGTGGATTTTAAACTTGTTCTCGTGTTCCCCTTTCCTTTACGAATCTGACTCATTCAGAAGCTATTTGCCTGGTGATATTTAATGTGTATCTATTGTGTATTATCTGTAGAAGGATTTTACTTGCATGTGTTCTCAATGAGTTGTTGCATTCTTTGGTGGAACCATTTTATATAAAGGAACTATTATGGAGATCGTCCAGTCAATAAACCATTTAAGGGTTGTTCATATCAGTTAACATAACTACTCTACGGCTTTTAAACCAGTCTTCTTTATATTTTTTAACACTTCAGATATAATTGCATCTACATCCAGATATATTTATGTTGTGGTATTTTCTTTATAATAGCTTCAATTTTTCCAACATAATACTTCTCCTTCTTTCTGAAAAGATTTGTGGTTGTTGTTTTAAACCACGTACGTAGATTTTTTAGCCAGGAAATTCTGCGCCTTCTTAGTCCTCGTATTCCTTCTACTTTTCTTTGAAGAATTAATTGCAGCAACCCATATCTTTCGCTGTTCCTCATGTTGTGACCGAGCTATTCAATTTTGGATGTTTTTATTGGGGTTAACAACTCTTTTCCTTTTTGTTTTCTTAATAAAACGTATTGATTAGTAACCTGGTCGGAATAGGATATCTTCAGGGTTCTACGATAAAGCTATATTTCGAAAGCCTCAATTTTCTTAAAGATAGCCTCTGTGAGAGTCCACGACTCAACTCTTTAAAACAGTATAGCTTAGCCATTTTTTGAAAAGCAGATCTTGCTTCTTTTATCCTAGATTTTACTTCTAGAGAATAGTCCCAATTTTCATTGACGTTCGTACCGAGGTAGGTGTATGTTTGAACTTTTTCGATTGGTTGACCATTCACACTGATTCTTTCAATTTGCTGTTCCTTATTAAAAATTATCATACATTTTGTTTTCTTAATGTTCAGTGAAAGTTCATATCTCTGTCTTAGTTCTGTAATTCTATTCATTAATTCCTGGAAGGCTTTATAACTGTCAGCGAATACCACCGTGTCAGCCTCGTATCTGATGTTATTGATATATTCTCCGTAAATTCGAATTCCATCTTCCACATCTTCTTATGCTTCGTGAAAGAGTTCCTCGGAGTATATGTTAAACAGCAAGGTAGATATCCCTAGATAGGCGATAGATAGACGATGTTTGATTCCAGTAAAGATTGCTAGTAATTCTTAGATCACAGGTGTTTAGTCCAATATTTGTTAATATCTCAATCAGTTTGTCGTGTTTTACTGTATGAAATGCTTTATGGTAATCAATGAAGTATACATAAGCATCGCATTTCACATCTCTACATCGTTGAAATAGCACTTCTATACCAAAGAGAGCCTTTCTCGTACCTATTGCGTTCCTAAAACCAAACTGTGTACGGCTGATTTATTCTTTGCTTAGTCTATATATCCTTTGATGTATGATTTTTAGAAATAGCTTTAAAAGGTGGCTAATTAAGCTAATGGTCTGGAAATCATTGCAGGGTGCGGATTTTGTTTTCTTTGGTAGAGCAATAAACGTTGACTTTAGCCATGATCTTGGTATTACTTAGTTTAAATATATGCCAGGTCCTACATATGGAGGTTGTTCGGACCTATTATCATCAAAGAGTTCTTGTATGTATTTGGCTCATATGCATATTTCTTGATTTTTATCTGTGACAATGTTGCTCTGTTAATCTTGCAGTTTGCTAGCTGTGTTGGATTTTTGAAGACCAGCTGCTTGCTTTACCTTTTTATGCATCTTAAATGTATCGTGTTTTTGTTCCAACAATTCTCTCTCTTCACACTATGTTTTTAACCAATTTTCTTTGGCCTTACGTATTTCGGTTGTTATTTGTCTCTGAATATTTTTGCACATTCTGTTGTAATTCTTTGATTTTCTTCTTTCTTTCATGAGTTGTAGCATATTGTCATTTACCAAATTTTTCTTCTCTTTATTTTCTATTATATGTTCTTCTTTGATCCTGTTTGATATATTTTGGAGTGATTCTTCTGGATCATATGTTTGCTCTATGTTACTAAGCTTTTCTGAAAGAATCAGTGCGATTGTCTCTTTGTTTTCTAATCTTTTAGTCTTTTCATATCACATTTTTTGTTACTTTTTGTAACCTTTTTAAATATAAACCTAAATTTACCAATAACAGAAATATAATCTGATGATACGTCAGCACTGGAGTAACTTTTAACTGAAACGCATCCATTACGGACTCTCTTGTTCACCATTATGTAATCAATTTGATTCCTTATTATGTTTTCTGATTGATCTTGCAGAGAGACCAAGTATACAAACGTCTTGGTGGTAGTAGACATAATATTTGGTTCTTTTTTATTATTATTTTGATCAATGTTTATTTGAAGCTTTTCTGAAAAGTGCATCAGCTCGTTCATTGCCGTATATTCCCCGATAACTTAAAACTCATACCAGTGTAATACTGTTATGTTTAGTCAGCCTGTTGAGTTCGTGTTACCACTCCCACAATAGCCTAGAATACACCTTGGCGGTTATATATTGACGCGCTTCAATTCACAACCCTTTAAGTTAACTTTTCTTGTGCACTACAAGATGGCAAAAATTTCTTCATATTGAAATATTGAAATATTGTGATATTAAAATTAAAATAAAGAGATACATTTTTATAATGGAATAGAAATATTAAAATTTCCAACACTACTGACCCTTCTATAGTTGTGGACCAATCTGATTAACAAGTATGACCCTGTAGTTTAGATCGAGAGTTTTCTCTGCCACATCTCTCTCCTGGGCAAATGACTATTTAGAAATGTACTTACTTTAGGCTTGTATTTGAGTGCCATATGCTCAGAAATTATCATTCATTCGGTATCCCTGATTTTACTTGTTATGTTATTATGTTCTGGTCTAACAAGTACGTTGCTCAGGTTTTCTGAGACTCTATATCACAATCCTCGCATCCCCGATTAGATTTATATGTAAAGGAAGAAGATGCAGTAGGGCCCTTATAGCTACCGTTGGTGTATCCATCATAGTACCTGTGATTCCGAGACAAGCCAGTCTTTGCACATTGCTTAGGTTTAGAATGGCACTTTTTTGTGCAGCTTTGGCCACCGTAACTATAATTTCTCTAAGATTTCAAGTAAGCCTTAAGTCTAATATTATTACCCCAAAATACTTTACTTCACTCATCAGATTTAAATGTGTACCATTTATGCTTATAAGTCCCTGTAAATTTCGCCTTTTAGTAAATTTCATGATTTTGGACTTCTGAGCGCTTATACCTGTACGACTTTCGTGAATACTGCATAGTTTTTTGGTTTGAAACAGCTTGTTATAATCTTTGTTTGTAAAGAGTTTTCATGCTTCTGTATATCAACGCATACATTATTGAGATATCTAGTGTTACCTTGTATAATAATATCTTTGAATATGGAATGAGAGCTGCCTATCGACTTTCGTCCTTTTCTTTACTGAGAACTTCGTTGTTTAATGATCTCTCTCCCTTAAATAATTCTAAGCTTTATTGGACATCCAGAGGTTTTTGTTTGTTGTTTGTTTTGGCTGCATTGTTTTCATTGCCTATATAAGAGCAGTTTTTATTTGTGACCAAAAATTTTCTACTGTAGAGGTGTACATGTTTTTCAAAATGCTAGAAATAAGGAGTTTACTTTGATTTTATTTTTCACAGCTATTTTAATACTTATTTGGGGAATTTTATGAGTTATTCTTTTTATTTTACTAAGTCGTCTATGGTACAATATCCATATTCTGGGCTTATTAACTTAATCTTTGTTTATATTGGAAATTATAACTCTCCCCATATAAATATGTTGAAAATTTTTAAGTTGTTCTTAAATATTATTAACACTAAAAAAAAAGCCAGTAAGTTATTAAAAATATATTTTATTTGGTAATTTTATTTTATTTAAAAAGTTTAAATATTTTAGATGATATGTTTAATGTTTATCTTCAAATACGATGTATCGCTAGTTTGGTCGGTGTTACCGTACTACAAAATTTTGAAATTCTATAGGATAAGTAAGGTACAATGCAATGTTGACAATCTTTTAACATATATTTTGAGACTTTATTAACAAATCGTTTTAAATCAAATTGAACTAGAGTGGTAATAAGCAAAATATTGGCAACAGTGAATAAAAAATGAACATGAATTAATGGGAGTAATGATCTTAAAGATGTGCTAGAACAAGATTAATGACAGAAGAATACTAGATAAATACTAGTGGCAAAACTAAGTGGATTTCCACATCCACAATTAAATAGGATAAGGATTTCCTAGTTAAATTAGATTGTACATCCTAAAAAATAATAAAGGGTGAAAAACGGAAAACCAAAAATAATCTTTAATGATTGAAATAGGAACGGTAAACTTTAAACTTTTTTTTAAACGAAATTTAGAAAAACTCTGAAAAAACATACAAAACAGAAAATTATTGATTATAGAAGTGGCTTCATATCAAAGACGGGCATGTGTGATGCAAGAAAAAGTGAAATAAATTGGTTTTTTTATACACAGCTGCTATTATTCTTTTTATAAAAATCTCACTTCCTATAATTTTAGTAAAGGCTTTAAAAATAATCTTGTGGACATTCTGATATTAGAAATATATGAAATTATTATAAAATTATTATATGAAAATACAGATCTCCGTTTTTGTAAAAAAAATGGGTAAATGTTTATGGTTAATCCAAATGTGATGGTAGGTGTCCGTTTTTGATGCCAAAAAAATTGTATTTGAAAGAGTGAGCCCTCGGTTTCGACCTTACTTAAAATTTATTGTTAATAACATTTATATAGGGAATCAGTTATTTTAAATGAAAATTCCAATTTTAAGATCATTTATTTAGGTTACACAAGTACCTGCCCACAAAGCAATTTAACTAAAAATATATAAAATTAAATAATCGAACTTATAAAATATTTAAACTTAAGTAACATTCAAGTTGAAGTTAACACAAGATCACCATTAAAATTAACATTATTATTTTCACACTCACATAAATCGTCACATTCAGCCAATATTTCAGGTTCTGTTTGTATTATGTTTTTGTATCACTGCAAAGTACCATTCTTCCTCCAATTTACTCCTAAATGTTTTTCAAGCAATTTTGCTACGTCCTTAACTTTTTGTGCTTTTAGGGTCACACCAATACGAATCTTTTGGGTTGATCTGTCCAATAGTGCAGTTGGTTTTTTAAATTTTCCTCTCTGTGCCAGTGTCAAGATTGTGAGCCATCTCTCCTTTCACAACGATGTTTCCCAATTTAGTTTTCTGAAGTTGAGCCGCTGTTTTCATAAAACTTTTCGCTTTTTGTTTTCAGTCCAACGGTACCCAATTCCTTCCAATCAACTTAATTGTACAATATTTCTTAAAAATTTCATGATACTCTTGTTTTGTCACAATTGTGTTGATTTTCTTTTAATGTTTTCTCTATCATCACAAAGAATCTGTCGACAGAAAGTAATGAGTGCCCTGTTACAGGAAAGACTGTTTCAATTTTTCATATGTTTGTTGGAGCACAGCTACCCAGAAACGTGCAAAACATAGTTAAAATATTTATATTCTTATTTTGTCCAGTGCAACCATCATACACCAAAGGAATAAAGTCATATCCTGAGAGATCAGCTGATCTCAACTCATTGTATACAATGGAAGCAACCTCATTAGATGATTTTTTTGTTTCGTCTTCCGTATAAATTAAGACAGTACTTGGATTCAAGGATTCATTTGACAATCCTTTAACTACTGAAAGGTTATAACAGTAAAACTGTCGTGAATAGTACGCACTTTGATCAGTTATTTTTGGCAAAACAAGGTTCTTCTGACAATCAAAACTCAAAATAAAACATCCTTGTGGTTTTTCTCGTAGGTGTTGAAAGAAGGCTTGGGCCTGTATCTTGTGTAACTCCATTTTCATTTTTAGACAACGTTTTTTTTCCTCCTTTTTTACCACTTGGATAAGGTTTTGTAATTCTAGGCAAGTACTACATGCATTAATGCTAGGGTAAGAGAATCCAATGTTGAAATTTGAGCAAAATATTTTCCTGAAAAATCCCTGAGTAACCTTCTCAGATTTCTCTTTACCATAATTGAACATTTTTCACATTTTGGCGATATTCAGGTCTGTTGGTAAGTAGAAACGTGATGAGTGATGTCGTGAATAATGCGATTTAATAGCTTGTAAACTACATATTAACTTTTTTACTTCTCTTTTCGGAGCAAACTTAACTTCCTTGTGGTTTCCGCCTCGGGTTTCCACTGGAACATGAGAAACACCGTTCTTGAATTTTCGGAACACTCTTATAATTCTATGCTTACTAATAGGCTGCAACATTTTCAGAAAAGCATTCCTGCAAACGTCGAGATTGTTGCCAGCGTGGTTTACAACCGAATATTGGAAGATTTGGGTTTTCCCCTTTATAGGCTCAAACTTCTTTCTTTTGGGGTTGATTGGGCTAGCCTGACAGTATTTTAAAATGAACGCATCTTGCTTGCTTTTTTCTGGGATGGAAAAAAAGGTTTTGTAGAACTCCATGACATCATGCATTGTTAAAAGCTGGCACTGGTCTCCAACTCGGTGATGACAGGTGGGGTACAGAGGAAGACCTTTGGCTGAGTATCTGTATGAACATACAAAAGGAGGAATTAATAAAACTTTAGTTAATTCAATGAATAGTCTTTTCATTTAAGTCAATAGTCAGAATTTTCGTTAGGAATCCCTCAATTTTCTGAAATACTTTAGCAAGTGGTACTAAGCTGGTCATGTTTTTGCAGCCAACTTTCAAGCTTCATATTTTACAATCAGATATTATCATATTACTTAAAACCTACTCAAAACTTGGATAAATATATACAGTAAATTCTAACATATCAAACTTCCACCCACCTATTGGCAATTATTTACAGCAATCAAATGTTAAGTACATGATTAAGTTCAATGATTAGACTTACCTTTGTAATTTCTGGATGTTTTTTTTTTAATTTTTCGAGATCGCTCTTCCTCTTACGCGTTGTCCCTGGATTGACATATATATTTGACTCCATGAATCTACTTTCTATACTAATAATATGCGAAAAAAACAGTTTAAACTAGTGATAAACACAAATAAAACGATTAACATCAGACAAGTTGAAAGCAATGGCGGCCATTGGTGATTTCTCAGTCATGTGATCACAATACAGCATTCTCATTGGCTGTTGGGGAGACGTTCGTTTTTGAAATAAACCTTCATAGCAGGAGTCCGTTTTTGAAACAGACCTTTAACTGTAAAGTTGAAAATAACGTATGAATGAAAACTATTATCACCTTTAAAAAGAACAGAAATAATTCTATAAGAAAAATACTAATAACTAAATTTTTATTTTTTTGACACATGCCCGTCTTTGATCTGAAGCCACTCTACACTGTTATAAATACCGCCACGTCCAAATGAACAAATATTCATAAAATTCTGGTTAGAAAGTACTAAGTATAAGGTAATATGTTTATTCCAAAATATTGTACTGGGGGTCAGTCATTTGATACCACTGAAATACTAATAATTAAAACGGTTCTGTAAGTAATAATATCCAATAAAAGAAGATAAGAAAGAGTACGTGCAAATATAAGAATGCCACATACGGTTGTTATTTATTTTAAATTATTGTTAAATGGGAAAAATTTTACAAGACACCATTTCCTAGATAATCCGAAGAAAATATGAAAGATTATGACAAAAAAATTGCTAGGTAAATGATGATATGGATAGAATTCCACATCGTGGTTTTCGGTTGACATTGCTTACAAATGAAAACGTATTGAAATTTTAACTTTATAAATTTTGTTTACAAACGTATTACGGTATATTTCATTTTTTAAAGAAACTAAATCTAAAAATATCATTTAACATGGAAAAAACCAAACTAATAAAATAGGGCATTCATGCGTACAGAACATAAAATTAAGTGTTTGATTATTATTTTGTATTTAGCGTCTCATCTGGAGGCTGCTAATCAACACAGCTATTTGCACTTTCGAAGCTGTGGCACGAAATAATTCGACCAATTTTATTCCAAACGATTCACCAAGGTTTCGCAGCAACAAAATTGTTCTACTTTCCATATTTTTTCGTCTTTACAGTAAATATAATTTCAGGTTCACTGACAGTTTTTTTTATTTTGATTATCGCAGCTCTTGCTTATTCAATACTTAAACGAATTTGTTTTGAATGTTGGTTAGTCTCTTTGTCAATAGTTCTAAAATATTTGTACCGAGAAATCGGCTCAATAATACGACCATTAAAAACTAATTATCCACAATTGTTATGTTATTATCTATTTTTAAAACGACCATCATTTTCGTTTTTCTGATATTGATATTCTAGTAATGTGCGTTATACTAACCATGGATACTTTATCGAAAAGTTTTTTTAGATTTTCCAAATTGTGGACTGGTATAGCACTTGTCGTTAGCATATCTGATGATCTTTACAAAAAGTCCATTTATCGATATTTTAGCTGATTCATCGTCCCATGCTTCCTGGAAACTATATTCAGTGTGTAAATTAAATAGCATTGACAAGATGACATTGATATCCCTATCGTACACCTTTCTGAATACTTATTTTCTCTTATAGGGAGCCTTCGAGTTGCATTATTGCCGTTTGAATCTATGAATATTAGGCTTTAGCAAGATTTTTAGTCACTTCTCATGCTTAACATTGTTAACAGCATTAGCCTAGTCAGTGAAGCAGACATGCATATATGTGTTTTATTATAATAGCTTTTATAATGCTTTAAATCATTATATATATATATACATATATATATATATATATATATATATATATATATATATATATATATATATATATATATATATATATATATATATATATATATATTGTTATGATTGTTTATTTTGAGTTCAAACTTAGTTTATTGAGCCAATAAAAAAAATTATAACTTATCTGTTATCAAAGGTAAAATAATCCTTATATTACCTGTGTTCGATGGATTCAAAAGTTTTTCTAGTTGTCTTTTATCGGGAGAGAAAAAAGGATAATAATACAAATATATTATATTACAAAGATTTACGTTTCTTTATTTTATATGAACGAATAAAACAATTATTAAATTCTGTCGTTATCTTATCAATCAGCATACAAGAAAATAAATCAAATTATTATGATAATAAGATTATAAAGCTACATATATTTATATTACGTGAAAAACCAATTTTACTTAAAATTTTCTTTACTTGAAAAAAGAAACCACAAAACTTTAAACTTTTGATTAGCCTAACAAAACCTCAGTTCTTAAATTTGAATGCTAATGACCCTGATGTCGAAACGATCCTTCACAGATATAAAATTCAATTGTACAAACACTTACAGTTTATTTTCTTCTTGAGTTGTATGTTGGAACATACCCAGAAAAGTCCAGTCTCCTCAAAGATGTGATCTCCCTTTTTTGGCACCTCGGCTCCTTCTTTACGTCTCTGCAAACCTCCTGCAGACTACACAAAAAACACCTGATTTACTTCTCCAAACTCCGCTACTTATTTATGACACCAGGACCTCCTTTTGTCAACTTGATGCCGTAAGAATACTTTCACATATACTTTATAAAAATGCCCACGGTAGATACAAGGACCTCTTTTAATCTCCTTGTTATCTCCTTCTTTAAACTATTCACTTCCTTTCGTTACGCCGGTATCTAAACTCACGAACCACACCCTATCTTGAGACACACGACTGTTTCCTTTCGATGACCAAAATGTGACTGACTTCTCCTGTCTCATCATCGACTCTCAAATTCCCATTTAAAAACGACCGTCCAATCAAAAAGCTTAAATTGTGTTTACTATGATATCGGAAAAGCCTAATTTCGGTTTCAGAGAAAACTAAATAGCATACTTTAAAATTGGTTTTTTTCAATACATCATTTATACATATTTCAAAAGATTAGAATATGGTCATTTAATACTCGACTCTACAAACAATGAAGAGATTAACCTTCAGGTAAAATGTCTTCGAATTCTAAACAAAGGATTTTTGATAATTTTGTTTGAAACGGAAAAGGTCGTTTGCCAAACAAATTTCTACTCTTATCTACACTAAATCTTATCTTAAATTACTATATACAATTTGTTTATATTGATATCTTGAAATTTTATTTCGATGGATTTTTTTATTTATTTTTCTTTGGTTGGGAAGGAAGAAACATAACAAAATATATATATATATATATATATATATATATATATATATATATATATATATATATATATATATATATATAGCTATTAAACAAATATAGCATTGGTGAAACAACTAAAAGCAACCAATAAACCTACTTAAACGTACTTTGATATCCACCAAAATATGGACATATATTTTCAAAATTAAGATATCTCCATGAAAAAATTATATTGCGATACCAAATTTCTTCCAATTTTTATTTTGCTAATTTCTGACATATAGGCAAGGCAATGGGGCGATATACAAAATTAGTAAAAACACATTATTCGGTAGTTTTTGGGATCGCTAAATACGAATATTAAGTCAGCGATGATCTACCAGGCACCTATGCCCAGAAAAAGAGTCGTCTACCGAATTTTTATGAAAATTCAATAAAAAATCAGTTTGTTTTGGCCAACAGGTACATCTGAAACCATCGCGGTCATTAAATTCATGTTCAGCGACCCCAAAAACCTCCCGAGTAGTGACCTGAGTAGTTACTGATTTTATATCAAATTTTCAGAAAACTTCAAAAGATTATTGCCCATCCTGGGCACCAGGTGCTCGGAGACTATTGCCGTCATGATGTTAGCATTCAGCGACTTAAAAAACCCCCGAGTAGCCGAGAAACATTGAAGTTATTTCTGTCAATTATTTCCGAATTAAAAAATTATTATTTTTAATTAGTTCGAAATGCACTTTGAAAAATACATTTTCCTTGTTTAATATTGCGGTTTTTATTCCAACATTACAACTTTAGTTTACGAAATTTCCTAACGCTCTTACAAATTTGGGTTTTGGGCTTTTTAGTGCTTTATTGCCTAGCCTACATACGTCATATTTAAGAGACTAAACCGAACTCCTTAATTTTTGAAGAGAAGATATTGTAAATTGAATCAGTAATTGAATGTACAATAAAAAATGCATTTAAATACTGAAGCCCTTCAGAACTTAAGTTTTTTGTAGGGTTTCTGTCAATCTGTTTTTTACTATTCATTATTTGGCATTTCAGTTCTTTATAACAAGTGTATGTGTAATAAACTGCTCAAATATAATATTTCTCAAGCGCGATATTTTTTTGTAAAAAAACAAATTTAAATTCTTTGAAACCTCTTTGATTCCTCACCGGCTCTGTTGAGAGCGCCTCCACGAAGAATCGATATCCGGCCGAAAGACCAAAAACAAAAACGCCGGTTTCCGGCTACCCTAATGAGATTTGTTTCTTGCATCCGGTCTACGCCTGCCTTAGAAACCGAGGCCTTTAGATAACCTTTTGATATTGACCGTTAGATAAGTTTATTTTGTGTATTTCTCATCGCCTGGCGACAAGTCTCGACCCCCTTTTATCTTTTTTGGCCCTACGCCAAATAGGCCAGTCCGCACACCTACACTGATACCGATCCTGTTATTGTTAATGTACAGGTTGAGTCATAATGTGAACTCGTTAGATTGGCGATTAGCCGGGACTTGATACACTTTTAATCCCGAAAGGTTTGCACAGAGGTATTTAATTTTTTCGCAAAGAGATTATGTCACGGTGACGATGGTGTCGAGACTATTTACCTACTTAAAATATTTACTTTATATATGGAAAAATTTATTATATACATTTACATATTACATAGGTATATTATACATTTTATTTTTATTCTAAAATTTAATTTTTGTAGTAGTTTTTTGTAGTATGTAGATTGTCGTAAATATCCCATATATATGAATATATATATATATATATATATATATATATATATATATATATATATATATATATATATATATATATATATATGTGTGTGTGTGAGTGTGTGTCTGTGTGTGTCTGTGTGTGAAGTATCAAGAAGTCAGAAGGCTCTTGGTGATTTAGGTAAACTTCTAATCCAAGCTTACTAATAATATCGTTTATTTCGACAATACATCTACCGTTTAACCTTGAAAACTCACATGAATTGCATTATTTACGTAAAATAAATACGTTATAATGAAAGAAACCGATTGATTTTTTTATTTCCATTTCCACCATGTCTCCTGCAAGTCTTTTGAGACTTTATCGCTAGTCAGGGTGACACTCATATCTAGAGGTCGCTACTAGAGTACACAGGCATGTTATGTTACTATACTGATTACATGCATAACATCATTTTAGTTCAACTCAAGTTCTTACAAGTCTCCCTGATGAAACTGCTAAACACGCGTAGGAGAATGGTGAAACTAAAATTGAAAAAAAAAACACAATAGTCTTCTTTGGTTTACCTAAAGTGTGCAAATAATAGTGGTTTACAAGGGTAAACTATAAAAAATGTATTGTTTAAGTAAAAGGTTATTCGTACCATCGTCCATTAGCTTCCAGTAAGCTTAAATTTGTTGTTTACCTAAATAGCCATTGATGAAAACTCTTCTGACTTCTTGTTGCTTCATATACTCTACATGGTCTCATGGTCTCTGCTACCATTCACATGCATATTATGTTACTATAATGGCGATAAAGATAACAGCATTTCAGCTAAACTTGATTTTTAACAAGTCACTTATCCAATATTACGGCCTAGGTAGAGCCCAGGTATCCTAAACCAAGGATCTCCTATTTTCTGGGTCCTGGACCACGTTTTTACGTTTAGCTCTTGTGACACCTATTTTTCTACGTAATAAAGCCACTTTAGTCTTCCCTATCCCGTAGTCCCTTTTTCCTGATATATGCTGATATACTCATATTGCCCATGTTTTTGAGAATGCACTACAGATGTACCAGCCACAAAACTTGTCTTTCCTATAGTTAGTTTACCTGTGCATTAGCACGTATTCAATAATACCCCAGCAGCATGCATCACCAATCACCACACATTAATTGGACAATATTTCTCTTTAGCAATTTTGCCTTGATTCATCTCGTTACGTAGGAACCATGACCTTTATTCTTTTTTTGGTTTTTTGGTGAAGTAAATGTGAGCCATATAGTGCACAGCATAATACACTCTGTACCTGTATCAGTATCTAACAAGCGTTAATAACAACAATGACATCACAGAAGAAATAAAAACTAGAATTGAAAAGGCTCCAGCTGCTTTTGTTAATATGAAGGACATTCTGGGAAGTCATGACATTAACTTAAACCTGAAAATGAGATTGGTTAGATGCTACATCTTCTCGATACTGCTGTACGGATTATAGACTTGGACTTTAAACAAGAGCAATACCAATAAACTAGAGGCCTTCGAAATGTGGATATACAGAAGAATTTTGAAAATACCTTGAACAGACAAAATAACAAATAGTGTAGTTCTTGGAAGAATGAACAAAGAACGGGAGCTGTTGATCACCATCAAGAGAAGAAAGTTGGAATATCTTGATCATGTGATGAGAGGGAAAAAGTACTGATTGCTCCAGTTAATTATCCAAGGAAAGATTCAGGGCAAAGGAAGCGTGGGAAGACGACGTATATCTTGGCTGCGCAATTTAAGAGACTGGTTCCAGTGCACATCTAACCAATTATTTAAAACAACAGCTTCAAAGATACGAACAGCAATGATGATTGCCAAACTCCGTAGCGGAAAGGGCACTTAAAGAAGAAGTATCTGTATCTGTAGGGTACGGAGGGCGAGTTAAGTTCCACAGCACTTAAGCCACAATTGACCCATTGTTCATCCTACCAGGGAGCTGTCGACCTTAGCGTATTGTCCATCCTGCCAGTTCTAGGAAGGTGGACAAGTCACCAGGAACAATCTCCAGGAAACATCTCCCTTATGTGGGAAAGTGTGGGCTAGGACTCTCCGAACGCGTACTCTCGTATTAACGATAACTCCAAATATTCACATAGGACATGATCTACAGTTTCGTTTTTTCGTTCACACTTTCTGCATATAGGTGTGTCTACTATCATCAGTATGTGGAGATGTTTGTTTAGTTGACAATGAGTAGTTAAAAAACCAACTATCAAGCGTAGGTTTTTCCTGGTCATTTCCAAGTACTTCTTTGATGTTAACTTTTCAAGGTTACTTAGTGGTACCCTGACAAGTCAACATCCTTGACCTTCTTCCCATATCTTTACGGTTTGCGTATGGGAGTGATATATGACAATTTCCGCGATTATTTTAGGTAAACAATCAAAAAGATCCCCAGGTCCTAGTTGTCTTAGGCCTGCCGACTTCCTAGTCAATTGGTCAGCAATTCGGTTGCCTTTATTCCTATAATGCACTCTATTGTCGGCTTTAATAAGTTCTGTTTTCTAAAATTATTTTGTTTAAATTTATTTAATAGTAAGTAGTCCAAGATGTTTAAATTCTATAGTCAGGATGATGGAATATCATTCAGGTTCTTTCCTCGTTTAATGTGTATATCTATGTCAACAAAAAAATCAGTTGTGTTATTTTGGAAAAAATTTATTATCTAAGTTTCCAATTAATTTTTTTATGCCTTTTCAAAAGGTCAATTATGGAATTCTCTGCATTCAGATTCCCCTTGCACGAGATCTATTCTGATTTAAAACTCCCTACAATTCTCTGTTTGATTTATAGTATTGCAATAATCTCTTATTGACTTTCTTCTTTCGAAACCAAAATGATAAACTGTTTGTACACATTCAACAAATAGATCCACCAACAGCTCTGTACTTAATCTTGGCTTCATTTAGATTACATTTTATGGTAAAATTAGGCCATAAAGAAAATATTCAAATTTATACTATCTTTTACGAATAGAATAGAGCAGAGTGCCAATCATAATGGTAAACTGGAAACTTACTCTTTATTCTATAAAATATGTTTAATGAGTGCGTGTCCTATGGATTCTCCTTTATATTTTTTGAGCTTTAAAATAATTAGTTATTCTTTTAGACGACTCAAGCCATTATTGTTTTTCATAATTATTGTTATTAATATTTTTATTTTTTGAAGACCAGGCACCGGTTCGTCAATTTTGTGTGTATCTAGTTTAGTCGTCAGAGGCTTGATCTCTAAAAATCATACGAACAATCCGAATTTTGTAAAGAATGTTAGTTTTGAGACACCAAAAAAGATGCAAAAAGTTAATCATCCCTACCCCTCAGCTTCTTCCTACAACGCCAAATAGTAAGGGTGAAAAATGGGTAAAATCGATTTACCAAAAATTTGTACCCCGTAGAAAAAAATCTTTTAAATAAAAAATGTATTTGAGATAATTCTAAAACAAATATTTATTAGGACTTTTTGCATATAATAAACCGCCCTCGCAGAAAAAACGCTTGAAGCAATATTTGATTTTGAATGTCAGATACGCGTGAAATCAATTTTAAATAAAATTTGTAAAAAATTTGACGGTAAAAATTCGATACCTTTTGATTATAGTGTTCTATTGACAAAAATCAAAATGTTTTTAAAGGCAAAAAGTGCAGATTTCGTTACATTTTTTATGTTTTAGTGCAACTGAAGTCAGTTTTTATAAAGGTGTTAAATAAATACACGTTGCGTGATTTTTGCTATTTTTTATGATTCTCATTAGATCAATAAAATTATTACTTCCATTTATCGGTCGTTGTATAATTTCCAATGTTGTAAATCTTTAAAACTTATAAACATAAAATTTCAATTTTGCATTTTGGCAACAAATATGAGGCATTTGAAATAAAAAACTTGAGAAAATGCAGAATTTAAACATTTATATTACAAACAATCACACGTCACGTAAAATCCCACAACGAAGACTGTATTGAGTGGAGTTTGTAGTTAAAGTTGTGTACTTTTAAAAAACGTACTTGTCTTAATAAAAACCAGCAGTTTTAAACGTTTTATATCGTTTGTAATGCAATGTGATTGTTTTTTGGCATACTTCAAATGCCTCACATTCCAAAACTCAAAACCAAAATTTTATGAGAATAATTTGGAATATCAGGCTTTGACAATGAAAATTTTATAGTGGCTGCTCAATGAAAATGATAAATTTTGTTGATCTCATGAGAATCATAAAAAATGGCACAAATTGCACAACGTTATTTTACGCAACACAGTTTTTATAAACTGACTTCATCTGCAGCAAAACACAAAATACAGAAACTGCATATGGAAAATACACTCTTCACCTTTAAAACGCATTTCGATTTTCGTCGATAGGACACTCCGATCAAAAGATATCAAATTTTTACTGTCGGGTTGATAACCTGAATCGCCCATCGCTTTAAGCGTTGTTTCTGAAAGAACGCTTCGTTTTACACAAAAAGTGGTAAAAGGCGTACAAATTCTAAACTTTCTTGCATATTTTTTGTGGTGCCAAAATGAAAATTCTTAAAAAATTGAGCTTCTTCGTATGATTTTAAAAGGTTTAATGTTATTTTCTCTGACGTTAGTCGTCTCTGACGACTAGAGTATAAGTACCTTTTGAGTGTTGGATAATATTTTATAATTGTTATTTTCTATATAATATTATTTGATCTTGGCTTTTTCTTTCCTATGCTCCCGTATCTTTACGACTCCTATTTTCTGTAGCCAAAGTTTTTATGGTTTTTATTCGCGTGGATCCCGTTTTTTCCTTTTTCATATTAAACTTCTGTTCTGGCGAATGCAAATCATTAGTTGTTTGCTGACATTCCTAGTTGGGGCATCTTGATTCTATCTACACTGCTTTCATTTTAACTTGTTATAGGTCGCTTTTAGCATATTATATTTAGCCCAGTCTGGTTATGCACAAATCATCGATTTCACCGCAAAATTTTTCGCAGATATCTGAAGCTTTTAAGACATAGGTGGATGTTAGTAGATGACGAATAGATGAAAAGGTACTCGTATTTTTACCTTGCATTTTTTTCAAACAATATGGTCACAATTTTATTTTTTGTCTATGTGTCTAAAGTTTTTTCCCTTATATTTTAAATAAACAATATTTATATTATTTTTTTATATCAAGAATATCTTTATTTTTCCGTTTTTTCAATTAAAATTGATAAATTATTTACGGAAATATTTGCAAAAAAGCAGTTTTTTTTGCACTAATTTATAAATTTTATTATTTTTTTTTATTAACAAAATAAAATGGTATTAATACATTTGAACATCGAAGAATTATTATTTTTTAAATTAGTGCGAAATTTCCCCACGATCGGTCAAATAGTTTAAATGTTATTTGATTTATTTATCCCTGAGGATAATTATTTAAACTATTAAACTTGCCCTTTGAATGATGCTAGACACATTTAGCTAATTTCATAGGATTCTTTAAGACTTAAAATATCTCAGAAGTTAAATGCATATTGCGTTTTCTTCGAAATTATTTACAAAATAAACGTTGAAAAAAGGCGTATGTTTTTTACTTATAAACAATTGTAATAACTTCTATATTTTTCAAGCTACAGACTTGTACATACAAGCATTGGATAGTTGGTAAAAAAACTCGCATTTAAAAACAACCTTAATTATTTAAAATATAAGGGAAAAAAATTATATAAATATAAAATTATAAATTATTGTTTAAAAAAAACGCAAGGTAAAAATACGAGTACCTTTTCATATATTTGTCATCTACTAACCCCCACCTATGTCATAAAAGCTTCATATATCTGCGAAACATTATTCGACCATTTTTTTAACCAGACTGGGCTAATTGGTTATATTTTACTAATATTAATTATCACCCCGATGGTACACGTCGGTTTAATTCAATCCTCTCACAAGGTCTCCCTGAATAAACTTAAAAGTTGAAAAACTTGTAGGAGAATGACAAAAACTCGAAAAATCGAAATGCAACCATCTGTATTTATTTCATCTTGATTCTCTTCGTATTCCCTTTTTCAATTGCGGCTTTCTATTTTTTATTTTTTATTCTTTGTCAAACCATTTTTATTGCTTGCCTGGCTCTTTTAAATTTAGGACTTTTTAGTAGCTTACTTAATAAACGACTTACGATAATTAGATTTTTCTTTAATTCTTTATTTCTCAAAAACTCACCTTACAATTACAAAATAAATAAAATAATTATAATTTTACACATATTGTATGTTGTTGGTTTCGAATATGTAATCCTATTTCTTTTTTTTTAAGTTTTTGACATTTTTATGGTATTTTACTTTAACTAGAATGTGATATAAACATTACAATAACGCCGGGTTCAAACTGCTATTAAATAAAGCCTAATACTCCAGTCACCAGAGACGAAAATGCCACTGAACCTTTAAAATCATACAAACAAGCTGAATTTTGCTGAGAATGTAAATAATTTTAAGAGCTCAAAAATATAAAAATAAGTTCTATAGTAGATCACTTCTACCCCCTCACTGTTCCTCCCCCCAAGGATCTGTACGCCATAGAAAAAAATGTTTTGAATAAAAAATAAAGCTAAGAAAATTTTAAACCAAAGTTTTTACTAGTACTTTTCGTAGTATGAACTGTCCTCTCAAAAACAACTATTAAACGGCGTGCGATTTGTATCAACTTGACTGAATATAATTGGCCTTAAAGAATCGTAAAAAATCACGCGTCGTTTAATTAGATAAAAGATTTATAAAAACCCAGTTCGAAACATTTCGAATTTTTACCGTCGAGTTGATACAAATTTTATTTAAAATTCATTTTGCGCGCGTAACTGACATTCCACATCGCCGGTAGCGGTGTTGTTTCTAAGAAAACAGTTCATTCTACACAAAAAGTGCTTATAAAAGTTTTTATTCAAAATTATCTCAGCTAAATTGTTTATTTAAAACATTTTTTTTGCGGTGTACGGATTGTTAGCAAACCGATTTTTTTAGTAGCCGCCCTTCGAGGGTGGATTTTAGGCGGAAGTTCGGTTTTAGTTATCAAATCTCTGACGACTGGATTATCATTATAATAATATCATTTCTGAAGCTCAATTGTATATTTTGTATCATTTTTTCTTAAATTTGAACATAAATAATATTTAGAAACTATTTTAAATTATGATATACCAAATAAAATATTCCTTTCTATTTATTCTAATCTAATTGAAATAACAGTTTTTATAAAAAATAAAATATCATAAAATAATTACTTTCGCTTAATTAAAATAATTGAACTAACTTGTTTTTACTGAACATTATGACATAAGTATAAGGTGCGGACTGACCTATCCCTAAAGCTTTCCTATAGTCAGTAACTTTACGCATGTACTAGCACAGATAGTGTAAGCGACACAGGCACAGGCACAGGCTCAAGCACAGGCACAGGCACAGACATAGGCTCGATCCTTGGCACAAACACAAGCGTAGCGGGCGTAGAGTTTGACTCTCACTTGGTAGAAGGATCTCTCATCTCTTCTGCGCGGTCACCTTCAGACTTCGACGATGAGACGGACAATACTGGTGAGAGTATTTTTTCTTAAAGTGTACACCAATCAGTATCAGTCAAATTTAGTTTATTAAAATTTAGAAATAGGATAAAATTATTTTATTAAACTTAAAAACGAATGTTAATGTATGTTATGTGTTTATTTTATATGTGTCTCACATCAATAAGAATATTTATACAGTATATAGAAACAATTAGACAAAAAACTAGTCAGCGATATCAGTATGGTGAAGAACACATCAGACGACGAAGATTGATACCAATTCAGCACTAACAGCGTAGAAGCGGATTCAATGCAGCCATGAAATGGTAGTAGTGATGTTGGGAACAATGGTTCGCTAATTTCTAAAGTTTGTAAACACTTAACCTCCTTCTAATCTAAATCAAAGTAAACTTTTAATAGCGTATAAGTTAGACAAATGATCTGCTTGAAAGAAGTAAGCGATAAAGTAAGTACTAATGTGTCAATGTTGTCAATTTTTATATTATATCAAATTAATTAAGTGACTTTTTTCTTATTTCCTTATTTCGTAACAATACAAAATCGTATATTTGATTAATTATTTCATAATAACCAAATATTCTTTATGTATTACCAGGATGATTATCCTATCACCTACAATTTAAAAAAATATATTAAAAGATACCCAACATAGATTCAGTGTTAACAACCATACTATAATATATAACATTATACTCATTTAATATTTTATTGGGATACCATTCTCGAAAAAATAGCCGTTTTTGAGATATTTAAAGTTTTTGAAAAATTTTTCATAATTACACATGCAACTTCAAAAATTAATATTGTGGTTAATATTTCTGCTGAAAAAATAAAAAATTTTTTTAAGCGTGTACTAAACTCTATTTTTATTTAAGCATAAAAAAATTTGCCAATGTTAATACTGGGTGTTCAAAATTTTGTATTATATTTTTATATATTTTATAAATATATCTATAAAAATATATATCTATATAAAACAAAGACTTAATCCTACTTCCCACACACACCATCCCAAACCCACCGAGATAGGTTGTCCTCCTGTGGTACAACCAGCCCTGGCTTTCCTCCGCCCCCTGGTCTTTGGAGCCAGGTCTCGACTATTTCGCGGTACCCCCGTCAGGCAATGGAAGATTTCCGTGTATTTACAAGTGGTAGGTTAGCCCATTTGGCTTTATCACTACCGGTCAAAGCAATTGTTCGGCGATCTAATGATGGTTGTGTGTGCCGATACTTGCTTTCCCTTTTCTGCACCAAGTGAATTCAAGAGCGAGCAAGCATCGAATCCTTTCATCCGTCGTGTAATACCCAGTCATTCGTCCAGTCATTTCCTTAATCTACCTTACTTGCTAATCTAATTTTTTTGGTGCTTGCATTCAAGAGCGTCGTGCGGCGTGCCTTCGGGTCTCTCCTGCATGCGGTTTTTGTTTTATTTTTTTTTTGTTTTTTTTTTGGTGGTTGGTACCCTTTTGTGTTAATTTTTCTATCTACGTCTTAATCTATGGACAGGTATCATCGCTATCTGACTCGCTATCCGATTCATCTGAATCTTCATCATTACAAATAATTAAAGGTCTTACTTCATCAATAACTTGTTCTATTTCATATGACTCTAAAATTTTTTTTTTCAGTATGCTCAATACATTTCCGCCATTGTTCCTCATTGACTTGGTTAAGTGCATCTTGCCAGAGTTGTAAAACGCTGGCTTCGTCGGTGGTCTTACATACATGTTTATCATAGTAGTTTTTAGTGATGCCCCACACTAATTCAATTGGATTGTACTGGCAGTGATATGGTGGTAGTCTTAGGACCTCATGACCATATTTTAGTGCCATTTGGTCAACGACAAATTTTTTCTCAACAATGTGTTCTTTGCACTTATTTAATAATTCAGCTTTTAAAACTAGATGTTCGTGTTCTATATTTTTCTCCGACAGCCACTTTCTTAAGTCTTCTTTTTCCAGCTGCATGTGTAAAACTTTTCCTCCTCTCTGGTGTGATACGAAGCATTGTCTAAGACTGTTAATGACGGATCTTCCAGATTTTTTAATAATTTTTTCTCAAACCAATGTTCAAAAATATCGGCGTCCATATTTCCGTGGTAATCATCAGTTTTTTTTGGCGAAGAAAATATAAGACTAGCATTAGGTATAAAACCTTCCGTATTTTCTGCATGTAATATAATATATCTTTTGACATTACTCGTACTAGTACTCGAATAGCATTTGGTAGAATCATCTTGCCAGGATGATTATTGGTGCCTTGGTATTATTTCCTTTCGCAAAAATCCATGTTTCGTCAAGAAACACAAATTGTCTGGCAAATTCGGAATTCTTGTTTTTTAAATAGTTTCTTATAAATTTCAACCTTTTTCCAACAACATTGGACAGCTCGCACAACACTTTACGATTATTGGTTTTTTGTATCTAAAACCCATAGCTTTTAATACTCTTGATAAACTGGTCAAACCCATATCACAAAGTTCTCTGTCCTTTATTTTTTGAATAATTGTCTTTCTTGTAACATGTTCTTTTGCTTTGTACATGTCATAAATGATATTTCTGATTGAGATTTTAATACCTTGTCGCAAGTCGAGGGTTTTCGGATGCAAACGAATCCTTTTATTTTCCTTACTTAATTCCTCCTCACTCATTTTGCGAACTCTTTGCAAGGTCCGTTCTGAAATTCCACAAGCTGTACTTGTCCTTTTTTGAACTGCCAGTACTGATGTAATTGGTCCCATGTTGATTTTTTCTAAACTAAAATAATTTTCAACTTTCAACACATTTCGACGCTCACTCGGACATAAAAACTTATATTTAGGTGTTCTATCGTTTTCTTGTACGTTATCCATTGTCACTATTGAAAACTGGCGATCGTTGAATACTAATAGCGAGATTTTTCGGAGCTCTCTGAATATATACACGAGGGGGCGGGGACTCGGTGGCAGGGCGCGTCGGTCATTGGCCGATGAGTCCGTTCAATGGAGATCCTCGACTCCGCAGACTGTTTACTATTTTTGCAAATATACCAACTAAAATTATCCAGTTATGCGACCGCAAGGAATGGATGTACTCCTCGAGACAATTTTATTTGAAATAAAATTATAAAAGTTTTTTCAATAAATTATCATCACAAAGCATTCAATTTGCGTTTTTTCACGATTTATAAAAAAATTGTTTTGGTAGCGCTCATTTATCCTTAAGTACTACAGCCGACCAGTAGGAGGTTCAATACCACGAAGAAGGTAGAAAAGGGAAAGCATAACAGAGTGGCTGTAACTAGAGTCATACCTAAATTATTTTTCGGGCGTTAATCCGAAATACGACAGGGTAAAACGACTTCACTATATAATTATTATACTCATTTTTAATATGTACTATCAAACCGTTACGATATACCTTAAATATTATCTAGCATAATAAATTTTTATAAACTATATTTTTACGATGCAATTAATGAAATAATGCAATCAAAAAAAAATAATAATGAAATAACGAGGTCGCCGAAATTGTGGAATTCAACAGTTCACGGTGTCAGATTTCGTTTGTAAAAGTTGAGTTTGTCGCTCATTTTAACGCAGAGAAACAGAGCAAAGCGAAGCACAGCGCAGCGAACTTTTTAAATTCGCGCCAATATCTGCACGGCTTTTCCCTTATAAACCAGGAGGTCTTGTACGTTGTTGTCTTTGAAATCGAAGAAAGTTGTACTTTGGCATTGTAGTAGGTGTGTATACACGTATTGTATGATACTTTTTGAAGTAGCGACATCTAGTAGCAGATCGAAAAAAACTTTTGTTATTGCCTGTGCAGTAGCTGAAAAAGAAGAAAATAATTTGAATTATGTCCTTCTGTTCACCTATTCCTTCCCAAATATTATCACTCCTCACCTTGTCATCTTGTTGTTGTAGTTCTTTTTCGAAACATTTTTATAATTTTGAACAATGAAAATAAATATTTCGTCATACATACTATTATCACTGTAGATTAGTACCTAAGGGTGTAAATACAAATACCAATTGGACATTAGCGATATTAGTTAAGGTGGTCACTTTTTTCCAGTACGAGACACGTCGAAAGTAGTAGATGACAAACGAAATTCAGAAAAGTCTCCGTAGACCCATAGACACCCGCTCACAAGCGCACCGAACATAATTTCTTTGCTTATGATTCTATTTTTGCGATTGGTGGCTCTTCTTTATAAGATCTCCTGTTTATTTAATAATAATATAATAATTGAAACACCATCTTTTTTTTTTATTTATGAAATTTGTACGATTATGGTGCGTTAGCTCTATCTACCCAAGTTATTCGTAGAATTCTCCAATACTCCCAGATTTAAAGTTTTCTTAGAAATGTACACATTTAAGTTCAACCTTTGATACTATATAAAAGAATAGAGAACATATAACATATAACTAATCTAATTTTTAATCCCAAACTAATTTTTCCACATAAGATAAGATCTGCATCCTAAAAAATGCAGTTCTGGCCTTCAACATACGTATTCCAATTTCTTTGATTTTATTTGAGGTATCATTTACATTACAGCCAAGATAAGTAATAGTGGTGGTTTTCTCCAGTTTTTCTCCATAAGCTGTTACCACTTTTGGTTATATTGGAGTTTTACTGACAACCATAACCTTTGTCTTAAAAAGATTTTAAGTGCGCATAGGCTTAAAAACGTCAAACTTTCCAGTGTAAGTGTCAGTTGGCAGTATTTAGTGTTGCCTAGGGAGAAATATAAATATCAGCTCGTATCAATCAGCTGTTGAATTTATTCATAATTATTTGCAATTAACACCGTGTCATCCGCGTACCTCAAATTATCAAAATTGATGACATTAATTTGTATATCGCATTGAACATTATTCTATGCTTTAGTAAAAAGGAACTTAAAGTAGATGTAAAAAATTAGTGGGGACAAAACGCAGGCCTGTTTTACACCTGTCTTTAAAGCTCTTTAGAATTATTCTGGCCAATCCTGATGTTGGACGTTGATGCCAGTAAAGATTTTTAAGAATACATAGACGTTTATCATCAATACCTACCTGCTAAAGAATAGCTAACATTTAAATTAGTTTTACCCAATCACTTAGTTGTTATTATTAGATCTACACACTACATCTTTTCGCATTTGCTTTTTTAGGTTTGGTCACAACAGTCAGCAGCAGCCAATTCTTTGGTATATAGCCAGCTTCATGAATTTTAATAAAAATATGAAGTAGAGATCTTTCACCTGAACTTTAGAAGAGCTTTATTATTTTACTCAGTACTTCATCCGGCTCCGTCGCTGTTTTTTTCTTGGATAATATTATTGCGCGTTTAATTTCATCCATAGTTATGTCAGGTCCTGTCACTACTTCCTAAATTTCAAGATCGGACCTTTCATGATTAAATAGTCCCACAATGTACTCTTTCCATCTGTGTATTTTATTCAAATCAGTAATAATAAGTTAGTCGTCTCTATCAACGATGTTATTTCTATGTTCTTTGTACTGACCTATTAATATTTTAATTTTTTTAAACATATTAAGTGCATTGTGTTTTTCCTATATAACTCATCAATTTCCAAACATTTTTTTTCGACGTATTTTTTTCCAGCTCTTATTTTAATCTTTATCTTTTTATTAATTTGTTTATATATTTCAACGTTTTGATTCTCAAATTTGTGTCTTTTGTTTCATCATTCAATCTTCGCTTATCCACTGCTGGACATAGATCTCCCTCATAATTTTCCATCTATTTCGATCTTGTGCCTCTTGCATCCAATTCCTATGACAACGTCTTAGATCGTCAGTCCAACGTGTTGGTGGACGACCTCTGCTTCGGTAGGCATCATCTCTTGGTCTCCATTCCAGTATCCGCTTTGTCCATCTATTATCTGTCATTCGAGCCACGTGACCTGCCCAGTTCCATTTTAGTGTTGCTACTCTCTCTACTGCATCAGCCACTCTTTTGTTTATTTGATTAAAAATCTCATTTTTTATCCACTGTTGCGTTTTTCAATTGTTATCTCTTAATTTTAAAGTTAAGATGTTTAAAATCGTTTTTTTTTTGTTTCAATGACCCTCGAAGCATTTTTATTGTTCATTCTACTCAAAATTGTTTGCAATCACCTGATTGTTCTTTCTAGTAAAATGCGTATCCAGTTTGTTAGAAGATCGCTGTTGTTTTATACGGTTAAGCTTTAAATTTAACTTGGCCAATAGCAGACTGTGGTCAGATTGTACATCGGCACCTAGAAAATTTTTTACATATTATACTGAATTTTTGTAATGCTCACTGATTGTTATGTAGTTAGTTTGATTTTTACGATATTACGAGGCTATCTGCTGGAGATTTTCACGTATATAATCTCCGTTCAATTAGTTGGAAATAGGTATTCAATATATTTATGTATATTATATTCTTAACAAAAATCTACGAAATAGTCTCCCCATTCATTTTTATTGCACAGTCCAAACCCTTCAATAATGTGACTTTGTCTGTCTTTTCCTATCTTAGCATTAAAATCACTCACCAGAATAATGAGATCTCTAGTCTTAAGTTAGCTAGTAAAAGTTTTTACAGTCAAACTTTTCAAGTTCTTCTAGTTTACTTTCCACTGTCGGTATATATATATATATATATATATATATATATATATATATATATATATATATATATATATATATATATATATCTTCTTGAACTCCTAAGTGGAGCATAGAGCTTCAGTGAAAACGCGCCATCGGGTTCTATTTTGCGCTAAGGCCTTCACCTCATTCCAATACTTTCCTTGGCCTCTTATCTCGTCCATGATGCATCTTCTCCAAATTTGTACTGGGTGACCTCTTTTTCTTTTCTCTTGGGGATTCCCCTCTAGGGCAGTCTTTGCGATACTGGAACTATTTTTTCGGAGTTTGTGACCGATCCAACCCCACTTTCTGGACTTAATTTCATTTTGTACCCTCTTTTGTTCGGTCAGGTGTAGCAGACCTTCGTTTCTGATGGTGTTAGGCCAGAATATACGAACAATTCTTCGTAGACATTTGTTAACAAAGACCTGCACTTTGTCTGTGAGGGTGTTTGTCACTTTCCAGGTTTCACATCCGTAGAGTAGAACAGACATGATATTTGATCGGAATATTCGGATCTTTGTCCTTGTAGTATACTCGCCAGATCTCCAAACAGGGTTGAGCGTGCTGAAAGCTTGTTGGGCTTTTCGTATCCTCATACGAATATCGTCTTCTGTACCTCCGTTTTCTGTTATGACACTTCCAATATACGTAAAGTTTTCCACATTTTCAATCTGCATATTGTCGATAGTAAATAGCGTGTTGTTCCTTGCATTTATTCTCATGGACTTGGTTTTACTAATATTGATTTTCAAACCTATTTTATTGGCTTCAGTGGAAAGTGTTTCCAATTGGTAAGCCAGATCTTGGAACCTTTGACCTAATAGGCAGATATCGTCCGCGTATTCTAGATCGCTTAGGCGTGTGGTTAACGTCCATTGTATCTCTCTTGTGTGGGAGTCTAGTTTGAAGAGAACATAGTCTATAGCTATGTTAAAAAGAAACGGAGAAAGCACGCATCCCTGTCTAACTCCAGTAAGTACGTCGAATTCGTCACTGTTGATCCCATTGTGTGTCACGCTGCATTTCGCATCAGTATATAGTGACTTTATAATAGAAATTTTTTGCGGGATGTTTCTTAGCTCTAAAATTTTCCATACAGCAGCGTGAGACAAGCTATCAAAGGCATGTTCAAAATCAACAAAAACCATGTATAGGGGTGTGTTCCATTCAACTGATTGTTCCATTATTATCCTCACAGTATTAATGTGGTCTATGCAGGAGAATTCTGGTCTAAAGCCTGCTTGATTAGCTCGAAACTCAACCTTGTTTGTTATTCTTTTCAGTCTGATGGTCGTGAAAATTTTATTTATTAAGCAAGGTTATAACATTAAGCAAGGTTATTCCTCTCCAATTTGTGCACAGTGTGAGGCTGCCTTTTTTTGGAAGCTTGATAATGTTACCTTTTTTTCAGCCTGGAATGTGGTTTGTTTTCCACACCTCTCGGATTATGGGGAGCAAAAGTTCAGCAGTTAGATGCGGATCGGCTTATAATTGGTGCATATAATTGTATTAAATTTATATTTATGGGTTCCGTATTCAACGGAATCATTATAACTCGTTCAGATACCTGGCATACAGCCCTAACACATTTGCTAACCACGCTTGAGACTATGAATCCTACAAAGTTAAAACAATAATTGCTTCCTAATTCGCTTCCTAAATAATATACTTTACGACTATCAACCTTGCATTGGCAAGATCCAGGCCACCTTATTTCACTAATACTTAAAATTTATTAATGCAGTCTTCTTATTTCATTTATTGCATTATGTGTTTTTCTGTGTACATATAAACCATTCTACAACTTATTTTAATATCAAATTTGGCCAAGCATGAGATTTTTTGCATTCTTGCCTTATCTATTGGGCGCGCGTAATCGTGGCCATCATTTAGTTCTTCAGCTATAATGAAAATCCTGGGAAAAATAGTGTAGTAGTCATTCCCTTGGCTTTCTATACCGCTTTATTCAACATTCTAGCCTACATGACTTCCGCTCAATACAAATACAGAAAAACCAGCTGCCGATTTTGAGGTTTTATTTTATACAAGCTCTAAAACTAGGGGGCTGCTACCTCCACCTCCCAAAACCGTTGTGCAGACATTCTTCTCCGCCAAGGATGCCATTGTGGACTTCATCTGTAACCTGAACAAGCGGCTTTTAGCAGGTACTAGTTTTGTTTTTCAGGAAACACCTGGAACCTGCCGACGGTAGGGATTCAGTGAATCATCAGATAATGGAAATATTCCAACAAAAAAAAAAATTCGACCTAATACTAAAACAGTCTAAAAATTTTGGGAGTCTTGATTAAATGAAGCTCACTTTAGACATTGGTTAACTCGAGATCAGGCTAATATTTATAAGGCTAAATGCGAAGTCTCTTCTACTTCATTACCATCTGAAACAGTTGTGATTGGAAAATAGACAAACTTTAATACCTCTAAACTCCCAAGTTTGTTTATTAGAGACATTTCAAATGTGATTAACAGTAATCATATTTTAAATAATCTATTGATTTTAAATTGAACTTTCAATTTAATATTAAACAAACAATTAAGAATAATTGATAACCGCTATCCAATATTTAATGCGATAAAAATCAATTTGACGATTACTGTTTCTCATTTACTATAATTTTTTAAACTTTAGTATAAATTTAGGGCCTTGGTACAACAATCCTACTTTTTAGGTTTGGCAACACCGCATATATTACAAATTATCAAAACGAATCAAAAATAGTACTATCCAATGTCACATAGTCCAACAAGTCAGTAAAGTCAATCATGGTTTAATTAACTGTATTGTATTTAATAAGGAACTTAGGAAAGATGGTTGTCGTTCTACTATAGTTCTAAGTTCTATAGTGCTAAGTCATAATCTAGTATAAAAAATATAACAAAAAGATTATGGTGACGTCTTAAAACTACTTTACTTTGTATTATTATATAATAACACCACACAACCATAATATATTTCAGCTAACACCCCACCAAAGAATAATAAAAACTCTGACATTTTTGACAGTATTAATAGAAAAATATTTGACGATAGAAAAAAGTCCAGCATCTTAAAGTTCATTCGTTTACCAAATTCCCATCAGTAAACATGAGCACGTGTTGATATTCGCCGTCTCATTCGTCAAGAGGCTATTAAATGAGGAGGTCGGGGCAATAAGGGACCTAAGCCCCATTTGAAAAGTTTTGAGTAAATCACATTTAAAGTTTTTGACAAAATCCTGAAATCACATTTTTATAGTTTATGTTTACCTTAATTCCTTACATACATAATAAATTATTAAATATATTTTTTTAAAAAAGGATACAAAAGAAAACTGCATTTTTTAAGAAAAAATTTATTAACCAAAAAAAGTGGCTTATGACCTTTTTGAAAATAACAAAACAAATATAAAATCTAACGGCCAGAATATTCCTACAATATTATTTTTTTATTAAAACACATCGGTTTCATTCCTGTCTATTTCCTCTGTTTCATCAACTTGGTTGTAGTCTTGTTCAATGTTACTGGTACTGTTTTCAATAATACTGAGTTAAAATTGCCGGTTTATGGGAGGAATATATGGCAAAAGTTTCTTTATGTCCTGAATTTTTTTGATGTTAAGTACTATTGGTCCTCCATATATATATTTTTTAAGGATTTACATGTAAATATGTTGTCACCAAACTCTACACCCCTCTTACCAACATTTACTTCATCAAACGCTCTCGTTTGATGAAGCACAATCACCCTAAACGCAAAATTTAGGGTGTGTCTCATGAAAATGGAATTTGGGTGTTCGCTATCGAACCGAAAGCAGCGCACGTCTGTAAAGTTGAGTGGTTGTTTCTCGGTGGTAAATGTTTTTTTTTTTTTGTTAGAACTATTTCATCAAAACTATAAAAATCTTCTTGTGACATTTCAACTACTGTTGAAGGGGTTGTGTGGGTAAGGTTTATTGTAAGTCGAATGAAATTATGCCAGTGTTGTGAGTTTCTTCATTTTTCCTAATTTCGTCCTTAAGGTCTTGCTGCATTGCCTGTGCGCAACTTTGGTGTAATCGTAGTTTTACCTGTAGATGTTTGGCCTCAGATTCCATATTATCGGTATTAGAACTTATCATAACATTTAGTGAATCACAGGTTGAACACGTATCGCTTCGGTACCGAACCTCTTTAACTGGAATAATACTACGCTCTTTACACCAAGCAATGTAGTAATCCTTATACAGGCTTGAAATACTAATATCATGATTTATATATACTGTTTTAGGATTAGCGGTTCTACTATAATGGCTAACATATTTAGGGATACTTCTAATGTGGTCGTGAACTGATTGTACCATTTCTGGGGCCACTTTGTTCGGTCTATTGTGATGTTTACCTATTTGATCTTTTTTTGGTGTTGATCTTCCTTCAGAAATTTGTTTTGAAATTAGTTTAATTCGCTTACTTGAGTTTTGTAGTCCATGAACCGATAAAAATTCCTGTTTGCATATCTGCGCATATATTCCGTTTACTTTTACATAATACAAATTGGCAAATTGGTAAATTTTCGTTTTGACTTTTTTGTTTTTCTCTTGTAACTTCTCTTTTTCTTTATCAGCTATATTGTTTAAAATAAATATGTGTTCTGCTTTTCGTATGTCTCTAAATCCCAAAAGCCGTTAAATATCGATAATTCGGTACCCTGCAGCAGTTCTCTGCACTTTTTTTTTACATTTACACGGATCTCCAATCTTCTTTGCTTCTTTTACTGCACCTTTCAAATTTATATAGTCGTGTCCCAAGTTTCGACGTTTTTTTGCATTTTCTTCCTTTCTTTCTTCAATGTTAAATTTTCTCCATCGGCTTGGTGGAAGTTTCTCTGGGGTCAAAATAATTGAACTTCTGTTGCCTTCTACTTGACTTTGATTAGTATCTGCAGTTGCAGTGTGGTCGACTTCTCTAAAACAATAAAGGTGCTTTAGTCAAGAAGGGCCTAAGCCACCTATTAAACAAAATACATTTTTGTTCTTAGAACGTGTTATTTACAAACGAATTTAAATAGAATATAAGTTTTACTGGGTCTTTATCAATAAAAAAAGTAAAAACGGTTTATTTATGGCTACGTTTTACTAAAAAAGTAAATTTAATGTTATTATAACTTTTAAGATACAAGCCACATATCATACAGCAAGAAGGTCTCAAGCCACTAAAATGTTTACTTACCTTTTTCGGAGAAGATTCATCACTTTCACTGGAACATGAATGCGGAGAATATTCTCTATCGTTTACAGAATCGTCTGAGTCAAAATCCGAACCTGAACTACTGTTTTTTCCCATAAAAATTAATTGTTTTTCTCTCAGTACTCTTCGATCACGTGTCGCCATGTTGATTTTATTGTGGCTTATGACGTTCTTTGTTAAAAAATTGTCATGATTTTTCAAGTCGGCAACAAGGTCGATATAGCCTGGTGGCGACATCTATTGCCCAATAGTCGTAAAACTTCGCTGGTGGCTTAAGACCATTTTACAGAGCCCGTTTTAATGAAATCGACAAATTTCAAACAATGTGGCTTAGGTCCCTTATTGCCCCGAGCTCTTCAAATATAATTTATTACCTTAAGCGAGACAGATTCTCATGTTATAGATCCCAACTCGCCAGCATTTTAAATTCAAATTGTATCGTGTTGATTTTTAAGTTAATATATTGTGTTATATTTATGTTATAGTTATTGTTAAGTTATTTACTGGTCGTGTTATTTTTTAGAGTTTAGTTTAATTGTGATATAATGATTAAATTTCAAGAAATTCTTACACCAACAGTTTCAAAAGTAAATATTTTTAAAAATCATATGATACATAGGTCGTACATTAGTACGACTCTGTTTGGCTTACATGTGGTTCTATTGACGATTGGGAATTTGTAAAGTGAATACGGTTTAAATAAATTTATTTAATTAAGGTAATGATTTTAGAAAAACTTCTACATTGTAAACGTTATTGAAAAAACTAATTATTTTCCGATATTTGGAGGTACTCAAATTCAATTAAAACCAAAAAAATATTGGTCAATATTAATTAAATTTAATGATCTGATTGAGCTAAGTGCGTATTAGCATTATATCATCTTTAAGTTTACTTCAGCAAACTCACATATTAGCTAAGGATATTACCTTAGGTTGCTGAAAGTTGGTAAATAGTCGGTTTTGGTTAGTGGGTAAAAAATAATAAAAAATCTGATTAAATGAACACAAAATGTTCATTATATATTAGTCCTGATTTCGCTTTGATTCACATAAATTGTATTTTTTTAAGTAGTGTATTTATTTATTTCAAATAACCTTTATTTATTAAAAAATCTATGAATTAGAAGTACTACAAAGAGGTTACGGTGTTTGAATAGCTTTAAGTACAGATAATGAATCAGATAAAATTACTGCTGAACTATATGATGCCAATTTAAAATAAATATGGCCGCTGCCACTACACAAAAATTTAACAAAATCGTGGTCAGCTTAAACATTTAGAGTATAATAGGCACAACCAGTACCAACAGATTTTGGCCAATTTGTCAGATAGTTGTTAAAAACAATACGTCTTATTAAAAGACTCTCATGATAAATAGGTTGCATTCTATGTACTTGATCCAGCAACTCAAAGAAATCTTTAAAACCACTTAGTTTGCAAATGCAAGTTCAGTATCTTTATCTGTAGTATTTCGAAGCGCTTTGCCGTAACGGAGGAGAATTCTTGTGAGTCCAATATTTATTTGTTAAGTTAAAATAATTTAAACTACTAATATCTTTATATAAACAAATATTGTAACAACGATGTCTAAAAAGAAATTTTTGACTGAGATTCTCTTCTAAATTTACTGGGTGGTTACATTGCCTTAACAATGTTTGTATAATAAACCAGCTGAACTGGGAATTGACCTTGCAAGATAAACTCTCCCACGGTGACGATCAGTGGGAAGACCACGGAAACTTTGAACCGACAACTTACTAGAGGCAGATTTAAAAAGTTAGGGAGTTATGTACACATAAAAAGAAGAAGAAAAAGAAGTCCGCCCATTTGAAATAATTTAAAGTAAAATTCAAGTAGTTTTTGGGAAGGCCGCTGTCATGACTGCTATTATAATTATTTTATTAACTGAAAACTTTTCACCACTCGATTTTTTCACCACTCGATTTGAATTTGACTGTGTTTACGTCAACGTTAGGTACTATAAACTCTAAAAGAAGGTAACAAAGAAAAGTAACGCAGAATGAGATTAGAAGAGAAATACTAAATACATTGGTTTAATATTATAACAAACTAACTGTTTAGAGTAGCTGCAAATAAGAAACGTATAGAAAAAAATATATTCAGAAAGGATAATGAAATGAACAAGGATTTTTTTAAATTCTTCAATGTATGCTTAATAATATAACTAATATTTAAATGCATACTATAAAGGAGACCTAATAAAATTGTGTTTTTAAGTATATGAAGTATATGAGGCCATAAACTCGCCGAGTTATGTGAACTTTTTATGTGAAGTGGCTACAAAAAATTATCCAATAACTCTAATCGATCCCAGAATGTTCGTAACATTTTTATTAACACCATTACCATTTTATATCTCTACCATTTTTCTCCGTCTTTTCAAAGTCATGAGGTAAAAAATCCATAATTGCCACACGAAGGGCACGCACGCTAGGCATTCGCTTAGAAAAGAAATGAATAGGAAAACAAAGTTATTGTGTTTGTTAATTAGAATGAATCTGGTGTTTTAGTGCAGCCATCTTTGTGAGATAGTCTATTGTTGATGGATACAAATTTTAGTTAGTTAGGTTAGTTAGGATAACAAGTAGGAATATTTTATGTACGACGTATTATTTTATTTATTATTTGTTTAGGGATGTAGAAGTACGTAACAGTATAACGCTAGAGGCTCATTTTGAATTGAATTTACTCTGCAACTTTCCAATGTTTCATATTTTTCCAATATACTAATAAAGTTAAGCTGGATATTATTTATTTACACAAATCGCCCCTTTCTATTACATAGAGTAACGTTCAGTATTATTTACTAACCAATTCTTTACTTTTTGATTTTAGAGGGATATATGTGCCAAAAAACAACATACTCTGCAAAATACTTGAAATAAATAGCGTTGCGGCGAAGTTATCTACTTCTATCTAGTTTACCGTTGGATATTTGCATCCGTATGGGATTATTTACTGGTGATATTACGTTTTTTTCTACTCACCAATACACTGTTAAAATAAGCTATTTGTCCCTATGTAACAGAATACATTAAACAAAGACAGCAATATATCGGAGAAAGGTGGTTAATTTAGACACTTGCTTATAAGAATTTAGCGTTTTCTCAGATTGCTGTTAACTAGCAGCGCGTTTGCAAATAACTGATTTTGGTATTATTTAAATTTTCAATTCATCTGGCTATAAATATGTCAAATGTAACCTAGAACGTTTTGCTGGGAAACCATAAAACTTTAGGGAATATTAACACAATTTTGGTAGATAATAGACTATTTTTCAAGGGTTTAATTTTTATTTATTGTTTTTTTAATTATTTTTGTGTGAATAATACTCAGTATTTGAATCAAGGCTGTTAGGGCTTAAGTAGTCTGAATACGAAATGGAATCTAAGATCTATTCTAACATACAGTATGATGCAAAAGTATGGAATAAATTTTCGTTATTTCAGAAAAATACTACTTTAAAAAAAATCTTAAAACACGTCAATTTTAATTTTTAATCGGCCATCAATTGCTATTAATGTGTTGGACATTATGTCATCAGTTTTGGCGTAATGTAATCGACAATTTTTATAAACACAAATTAGGGTCACTTAATAACTCATTTGAAAGGAACTCTTCAACGATGTAATATTCGAATAAATATTTCTACAGGGTAAACAAAAATTATGTACTAGTTTGCAATGACATAGAAATATGGAATAAAGTCATTATTTTAAAAACAGACGACTTTAAAAAAAAATGTTAAAAATTGTCAATTTTTTTTTAATGGCCATCGCCTGCTATACATGTTATGGATATTACGCCTTTAGTATTGGCGTAATAACCTAATCGACAATTTTTTTAAAATAAACCGATATCACGGGATATATCACTTAAAAAATCTCCTCATATCCTTTGCAACGATGATATAAGTGAATATTTATTTCTACGAAACTACAAGAAGAATATACCAAGGCTGGCCTAGATATTAACCTTGCGAAAACAGAGTACCTATCTACAAGTAAAGAAGACATAGAAGATTTACAGATTGATGACAACGTAACAATCAAAGGAAAGGATAAATTCAAATACCTGGGGTTTATAATCACGAAAAAGGCAGAGGAAAAAATTACACAAAGATAGGGACAAACAAGAACAGCAATCCGACAACTTAACTCAGTATGGTGGGATAGACACCTAAATATGAAGACAAAAACGCAGATTTATAAAACATTAGTGCGAAGTATTATGACATATGGGGCTGAAAATTGGATCATAAACAAGAAAAACAGCAGTAAGATAGTAGCAACAGAGATGAAATGCCTGCGAAGATGCTGCAGAGTAACAAGAATGGATAGGAGAAGAATATATAATATGAATAAATAGAACAAAAAAGACTAAAGTGGTATGGACATGTAAGAAGAACTAGCGACAGCAGATGGATAAAGAGAATAACCGAATGGAGCCTCATAGGAAGGAGGAAAAGAGGAAGACCCCGAAAATCCTGGAGGAACGAAGGAGACGACACCATGAGTAAGAGAGGCCTAAACGATGGAGAATGGAACAACAGAGAGAGATGGAAACGGTTGAGCGAGGGAAGGCAGTAAATACTGTAGAATCCCTAAATATATATATTTATTTCTACAAAATTAACCCCAACTGTTGGTTTAATAATGCAATTAACTTATAATGAATGTTTAGTAATATACAATCAATTTATAAGAAATAATAAAACTGACAATCTTCAGAAATAATGTATTGAGAAAGACGAGCAGTAAATTCTTTCCTGGCGTAATTAAGTTTATTTATAGGGACTCCATTTTACTTAACTAAGTATATAATTTTGGTTAACCCAGTAGAAGTCAATATTCGAATAATTGTTGCAAAGGGAATTCGAATGCCTTTCAAATGAGGTGTCCCATGACCTTGATCTGTATTTAAAAACCTCATCAATTACGTGATTACACCAACACTTATGACGTAAAGTCAAACACGTATATGCATCGTCACTGTTGTCCTGTATGATATTGATGTTGAAGGAATAGATAAAGTTATTCACTTTTTCCAAGTTGTCAACTGTCTGGTAGGGTCGTACTGCTCTCTACGATTGATTTTTTAAGATCTAGTCTTTTTTGTGTTTTTTTAACAGACCGACTTGTTTAGCATGTGATAAGTTCCGTATACGTATTCTCACCTATTGCTTTTGTTTTGCTCATGATATGTGTGTTACCTGGATATACTGCCAGTTGGACTGATTTATTGATAAGTGTATTGTTTCTACCTTCTGTTGTTTTTCTAACTACGTATTTCAGTGCTAAATACACACAACATTGTTCGTAGCAGCTTATCATCCTGTTTTAATCCTTGTGTTATTTGAAATCAGTCTGTCATCTTATGTTGTATCTGTATCTGAGTCACTGTGTCCGCCATCGTCGTTATTTCACATTCACATAATATTTTGTATAAGTGTGACCTGTTTATTGATCCGTATGCCTATTTAAAGTCGACGAAAATATTATAAACGTCTATGTCATATACCCAGGCTTTGCTTAATATTTGCTTGACCTGCTTGATATGATCCGATGATTTTCTTTGCTAGAGGTTTTAGTCTGTGGTTAAGTATACTGGTAACTATTTTATATCCACAACACAGCAAGAAGAATTTACAAAGTATTTTACCGCCACTTTTATGGGCAGATGATTGTCTTATTCCACCTTTTTGTCATTTTCTCTTGTCTCCATATTCTGTGTATAACCTCATTTTATTTCACTATTTCACTTCCTCCCAACTTCAACAATTTTGCAGGTATTCCATCACATATAGAAGCCTTGTTATTTTTCTACAATTTATTGGCCCTTTTAATCTCTTCTTTTTTTCAGTTTTCTTTTCTCATTTTCTTCATTTTCTGCCTCTGCCAATGTTTTCTATATGTTCTACATCATCATCGTGAGAGTTTTCGGTTAGCAGTTTTTCAAACTATGTTTTTAAAACAGTTTCTTTAATTTTCATTTTTCACCGTTTCTATTGCTGTACACATTAGTTTATATCCTTGTTTTGTTTTTTTTTTTGATAATTTTATTTGCATTTCATGTTTTGTCTTCTCTTTTTTTGTCTGCACAGTTTATCAACTATTTTTTTTGCTTTTAAATAGCATTTTTCTTTTTCTAGTTGGTCTAGTCAAACATACTTTATGTGCTTCATTTCGTTCTTCAATTGTCGCCTTACACTCATCATGAAACCGTTGGTCATATTTCATTTCTTTAGTTCCTATCATCGATGTTGCTGTGTATATTGACGTTCTACTTGTTAGGTTCCTCAGGTCATCTAATGATCCAATGGTTTCATTACAAATTCTAACACAAACTAATTTATTTACACTAACAGTGTACCCAAAATACATAATTTATTTAATATTGTCATGAATGTATTACGTAAATTCTAACGTATTAGATATACATAAATAATTATATAAAATGATATATATATATATATATATATATATATATATATATATATATATATATATATATATATATATATATATACATTTCTTTATTCTAAAAAATAATATAGTTAGTTATGTTTATCGAATAATACCTTCACTATTAACCTCTTCAGATACAATTGCCACACGTTATGCTCAAGATTAGATTTTCCTGTGTGGCGTTTAAAATATAATGTTCTGTATGTTATAATGCAAGGAAAAATACCTGTACTAGATGGTCGTCTCCCAAGACGACGCTACCGCAGGTGGTAGATACTTATTCGAGACTAACAAGTAAATCCAGAAACATGTGGTGCCTAGTCACTGAACCTGTACAAGTTGGCATAGAGATCCAGCACTCTAGAGTAGATATTGTCAATAAATGAAAGATACACAATCTTGAGAAAAGCCAAAAAACTGCAGTACAACGGGTTTATAACAGACGGCTTCTGAACAAATAAAAAGACCAACATAATTTTTGGTTTGACAGCATAGCGAGATGGCACACGTACTTTAATGTGCATACTTTAGTGGCTTCGAGGTTCAAGTAATACTCTGCATATAAAAATGTAAAGCGGAGAACACATCTAAGCGACCACGGTCGCGATTGCGTCCACGATAGCAATGGGGATCTCGGTTTATGTAAAAATCGAACACATCGGACCGATAACAGCCTGCAATTGCATGAATATAAATAATACAGTTGGAATATAGTATATTAAATGTGTGATTTATAAGAAGAAGGAGCATTGCTTGTTGAAAGAAGAAAGGCGATTCAATCGAATTCAAAGGTACGCAACTAATTCGGATAAAAAAAGAAATTTAATAAAATATATGTGTAGGCGTTCTTTTTTTTCCATTTACAAATGCAGATATTTATGCAGTTTATTTTGCAGAAAACGAAGAGATGGTTGGGTACACGACATTAACCTGAGGTGCAAGTAACAAGGAGAATTTTATAAATTGTACCCAGAACTTCGCAGAGATTAGAAGCGTTTTTCACTATTAGCAGCCTTCAGAGCCACCTCCCGCACGTGCTCCCCCCATTTTCCATTCTACTGCAATGTCACTCTTAGGTACTTTACGTGTTTCTTGGGTGCTAGACATGCTCCCGCACATTGTAATTCAACACTTTGCTTGTTCCTTTTCCCCATGAAGGAATGATGGCTTTAGTTTTCTCTGCCACAAGTTTTAGTACGTGCTGCGTCATCGATTTCTTTGCGACGCGGCCTACATTCCGAATCCGGTATTTAAGATCTGGCTCATCCAGCCACTAACAGTACAGCGAGGTCATTCGCGAATGGGAAGGGGGTATTCACAGTTTATAACCACGCCATATGCCAGGTTCCATAGCGTCGGCCCAAGACAGATCTCTGGGGGACCCCGGCCGTCACGTCCACGATTGTGCCCTTTTCCACCATAATCCTTCCCTCGGACAGATACTCCGCCACCACATTCATCCAGATAACCAGGACATTCTTTCTCCTCCATTGCCTTTATTACCTCGTTTCACTGCAGAGTATTGAATGCATTCTTAACACCAAACAACAGCAGGGCCGTCCAGCGATTTTCATCCCCTCTGTTGCGCAATGCTTCGAGTACACTCACGATTGCATCAATCGTGCTTTTCCCTTTACAAAAACCAAATTTCCTCCGAGATAAACCACCTGACCTCATAATCATGTCGTCTATGCGTACTCGCAGCATCCCTTGCGCAATGCTTCGAGTACACTTACGATTGCATCAATCGTGCTTTTTCCTTTACAAAAACCAAATTTTCTCCGAGATAAACCACCTGTACGGTAATAAAGATTTTATTACCGTACAGGTACGAAATTTACTGATAAAGAGTACGGTCCGCTCAGCCCCCTCATCCCTCTATACACCATTCTATCTGCCGTCCGGAAAGAGCTCTCGTGTTAACTCATGCTTCTTAAGGGACCGCGTCCGCTAACGCTTTTAACGGCTTCTGGGTTCTCTAGGTCTACTTGAACCTCCATTGTCGTCATCTTCTTAACTTTAGAAGATTCCATGTTGATCTGCACGCCTCTTAATATCATGCACACAGACTTCCTTGGTGCCTCTTCTTTATTTTCCTCCACTTCCTCGATAAAATAGAGCATCTAATTTCTCAGGATATCGACCTCCCTCTTTATGGGTAGCCTTGAATTTAGCACCTTCCTCATGAGTTTCCCGAATTCTGCTACGCTGTCCTGGAGACGCTCAAACTTTGATCTAGCTTTGTAGTTCAGTGGTCGTCCCTCCTCCTCCGAACTGATCGTTTCTGTCCTGTTGCTTGGTTTTATATTTTTTAATTCCGCTTTTTCCATTCATCGTCAGAGCTGCTTCCGTTGTCCGAGCTGCTTCCGATGTCCGAGCTGCTTCCGCTGTCCGAGCTGCTTGCCTCTTATTTCTGTTGTTTTCTTTTCTTAGAATATCCTCGCTTATTTTATTTTTTCCGTCCTTCTTCCTGTTTTCTCCTTCCTCTTTCTCTTTTTCTCCTGCCTTTATTTCTTCCTCTCTCTTGGATTGCTGTTTCTATCTTTCTTTCCTCTCCTTTCCGCTACTTCTGCTTGCATTTTTTCTAGTTCCAATTTCTTCCACTTCCCTCCTCCAGCTTTTCTTCAATCGAGTTTCATCCCTTTCTTTTATTACCCCTCTTCTACTTTTTTCTTTATCCTAGCTGCTCCCTTTTCCGTCTTTTTTAATTTTCTTTTTCCTTCTCATCTTCCTTCCCACGAGTTTTGTCGTACTGATCGGTCCAGTGGGGCAGTGCGCGTTCGCCACCTCGCTTGGGCATCGCTTGTAGCTCACTATGTTACCCCTGGGCCATGCACCCCTTTGGAACGATGGTGTTATACCTTAAGGTTGGGGAGGCGATATATTAGGATGATGCATAGCCGCCTGTCCTATGCATATCCGTTTGTATGTATCTGGATGTTAAGAATCTAAATCATCAAAAATATTAGTGACTTGGGATTTGGTGGATGGTCGGAGATGAGCCTGGTCAATAGTCCAGGCTCATCTTCGCTCGTCCTTCTGCAGGATAGGTCTAATTATATGGGAAGAAATAAAGATTTTTAATAAAGAAATGTGTTTGGGTATTTTGGAACACTTGTGACTGGTTACTGCGCCTTGTAGCGTCCAGGGGCGGTGTCCAACGCTCACCCGGTGCATAGATGCTGGACGTTAATTGGACTGTACCTTATCCTAACGCCACCTGTTAACGTATTAACAAAGCATACCTTGTTTACTTCTCACATATCTGTCAAATTCAAAAAAAATAGTAAATATTAATAAAATAAAATTAAATATCATTTGATAGTAAATTTTATTATTATATAAACTAAATGAGATGTTTAAAAATACTAATTGTATTTATATGAAATTATTTTAAAACGAAATACAAATTTAAACTTAAATTATTCAATTTAAATTCAATCTTTTTATTAATTGTTCTGAAGCTATTTTCTTGTGGCATTTTAAAGTAATTACTATTTACATGGTAATAAGCCACAATTAAAGGTTAAAGTACGTTTATTGACGTTTCAATTTCCATAAGGAAATTGTACTTTAACCTTCAATTGTGGCTTATTCCCATTTAAATAGTAATTATTTGTAATAATTGGATGACTTAAATTTGAACAATCGTTGGGAATTCGAATCTTTTATTGACAATTATTCTTTTAATTTTTTTCCTTCTTATTTAATATCTCTATTTTGTTTGCATGTTTGCATTTTTCATGTAATTTTTAATTTAAACCTGCATAGAATAAATTAATATATAATGACTTGAAAAGAATTTATCGGGAGTAATAAATCGATGTGAAGAATTGCTATGTTGTAACGCTACCCGTACGACGCCATCTTGTAGCGCTAGCTCCGTGATGCTCGCCACAGCATTTTACTACAGAGAAAAAAGTAATGCAACGCCAGTATAGAAGCTTTATTTTAATATATCTGCGACTTTAAATTGGACAAAGTATATAAATTGGATCGGCCTATGGATAATTTGTACGTTAAAAGATAGTAAATTATGTCTCGGTGTTACTCATTCCTAAAATGTTTTTTGATATATTATATTGAACACTCTGCAGCTGGTGATGATACAGGTATTTGATATGAGTGGTTTGATAGTATATTATTATTTTTAACAAATGATTTAAATTATTTACATATAACCAATAACCTGTATAGTTATGAACTACTGCTTTAAGTTATTGACTAATAATTTAAGAAATTGACTTTAATTTAAAATGCATGTGTGGAAGTCTGGACTCACCATTTAGCATTACTCGAATTGGAATAGATATGAAAGAATTGAAAATAATATTTTATTCTCATTGTATATTATGCCCAGTTAAAATGTCAATAGTTTTTAGAACTTATTTATATAAAAATCTGATTGGTGTACGCTTTTCAAAAACAAACTGCCTTAAATGTTAGCATATTCTAAAAAAAAAACAAAATAAAAGAAAACCAAAACCTAGCAAAAGAGGCAGAGCATTTCAGTAAAGATCATTTCACAGCTTCCTCGGACAATACGTCCTACTTCGCATCCGGCTCCTCATTTGACGACGAGTTAGGCATTTCCGTAGTCGAAAACCCGCTGGTTGACGCGGTCAACGGTCAAGAAGCTCATGCTGGCTACGACCACATCAGCGTAAGCGTTTTAAAGAACAAAGAGCGAACATCGACTCTAGTACGGAAATATCCGGAAGACATCGAATACGGGCAACCTGCCGGCAACTCAGTGTATCACCAAAAGTCACCAAGTAGGTATTTTCTTACATTGTACTAAGATGTAGAGGAAAGGTTTTTTAAACTATTTAGCTTGTTATATTTTATAGTATATGATTTGTACGGTAATTTTTAACATAAAAAGAACCATTTATAAATTTCCTTCTAGGAAAAATTCCAGTCTAGAGTCTAACACACTTACCACTACAAGTACTAGTAACCCTCATACCATGTAAAATCGTCGACTCACGCAAACAAAATATTTTGGTTCTTTTAGATAACAGGTTTTTACTGAAAGGTAATGTTATTACAAATAAATTACAAAAAGACAATAAGCCTTTCTTCAAGTATTTTTCGACCAATTTATTTTACATCTGCAAAATTTATATTTACGAAAGGAAAACTTTTTATTACATTGGAGCACTACCAAAATTTTAGAAAAATCTATTTAAAATATCAAGGTTTCATGGTTTCATCAAGGATATCAAGTTCAAAAGAAAATTTAGAGTACTGAGATTAGAGTATCTAAAACGGTATCAAAAAAAGGTTGTAATGAAATGTTTTAGTATTGAGTAGATTATCCAATTTTCAAAATCCCATTTAGTCCAGTCTAACAAACGAAATAGGTAAAAGAAATATTACAAGTATCTAAAAGTTTTAAATAACATAAGAGATATAGGTAATCAAAATATACTCAGTGACATTAGAAGTGTTACACCCAGAAAGAGTAATGTCTTGAACTTAATTTTTTGGCAACATGGTAGATTTGCATCAAGAATGAAACGATAACGTTGTCAAGAATTTTTATTAACAAGTAATCAAAAAAATTGACAATGCGTTTGCTGACCCCATAGCTGAATACACTCCCGTATACATCTAGACATTGACAAAATGAGATGATCGATATTTGCTTGTGGCACCTCGTTCCAAGCAACTTGAACTTCATGTATTAACTGTGCCAAAGTCTGTGGAGGATGGTGCAAAGTGGGCAGTCGCCTTCCCATCCTATCCCATACATGTTCGATAAGATTTAAATCCGGAGCATGGGGCGGCCACGGGAAAACATTAACGCCATCTTCTTGGACAAAGTTCTTAGTTTGACGCGCAGTATGGGGACGCACGTTATCTTGCTGAAAAAGGACGGAGATAAGGCAGTAAAGTGGTTTGTAAGATGTCATAAACATAACGCGCAGCTGCCATATTAGCTTGAATAAACACAAGTGGTGATCGGCTACCATAGGCAATAGCCCCCCAAACCATTACTTCAACTGTCCTGTATACATGCCTCTCAACAGCAAACCCGATATCTCGTCGCTCTCCACGGCGGCGTCTTACGACCATCATGCATTCCTAAACAGAATCGTGATTCATCGCTGAATGCTACATTACGCCATTCTGCCACCCAATGCTGCCGCTCTCTGCACCAATTCAAACGTTGATGACAGTGGTCCGCAGTCAAAGGAAACACCAGTCGTGGGTCGTGGAATGAAACCAGTCCAAAGGCTCGAATACGACGGTATAGTGTACGCATACTAACAGGTCTACCTACTACTTCAAACTATTGGTCACTAATTTGACACGTAGTAGCAAAACGGTCTCGCAGAGCCAGTAATCTAAAGCGCCTATCCTGACGCTCTGTGGTACGCCTCGGTTGACCAGTTGGTCTTCTTCGTGTTCCTCTACCTTCGTTAGAGGACACACACACCCTCCACACACGACAGACACGCATAACCGTCATTTCCGTACAATTAACACGACAAACCCATCTCTATACGCAATAATTCTGCCCCTGTAATTTTGATGTCTTCGAACTCGAGGCATTTTCTTACACTGAATAGAATTAGACTGAGGAATAATAACTAAAAATTTCTATACGAACCAGTTTTCACAAATAGCTATCTTCACAAAAAAATTTAAAGTAAAATTTTATTTTTACAAAAAGTAGAAAAGATAAAACATTGATATTGTTATCATAGTATGTTTTAAATATAGTCATTCCGTTACCAAAAATTTAAGTTCAAAAATGTATTCCTTCTAGGTGTAACACTTCTAATGTCACTGAGTATACATAGTACTGTTAGATCGGCTCTTTTTTATAAACAAAAGACACAGTCCAAAGATGCAGTTTTTTATTTGTAGAATTTTTTTATTTTATTTGGAGCAATTTGGAAACTATTATGTTATGAAGAGAGGGTGAATTTGAATATTTGCAAGTGGTTCAAATTCATCAACAATTTGCCGAGATAATTTCAAAAAAAACATTTTTGTTCTGTAATAAATATGTACAACTTTTGCAATAATAGCCGTAAGTAGCATATAATACTTTGCTAGTAAGGCTATTATGTGTTTATATAAGACTAAAAATTTGAAATAAATCTGTTCGTTAGGTAAAGAATTTTTTTAAGTGTTGTTAAAAATATTATTAAAAGTTTAAATACTTTTGCTGCCTCTAATGCAAGCAACGGTAAGCAACCGGCGCGGCGAGTGTGAAATGGACGACCGGGCTGATAGATGTAGGCAATCAGGCCACATTTGCGAAATTCTTCTTGTTTTTCTTTCTTTTTATAAGCAATTCTTCTTGTTTATTGTCAAAAAAACACCTATGGAATATTCTGACACCGTCTTTTGCGCGGTCATCCGTTATTTCTTCTGCTAATTGGTGATTTATCTTTTGCTGTTTTGAAGCGCGTCGCTTCTGTTCTGCTTATGTGGTTATTCCACTGTTTTTTCTATTAAGCGTTAATTCTATATTGTACTTTACATTTTCTTTTAATGCTTTCACTTCACTTTAATTCACTTTGGATCTATTAGGGTATTACCTGTAATCATTCTCAGTACTTTAATTTCTACCGTTTCCAGTAGCCTTTGTGTTGTGACTGTGTCGGGTCTTGCTTCTGAGGCACATGCCATTATTGGTCTTACACTGGCTTTATAAATATTTGACTATATCTTAGTATTAATGTGTCTCATTCGCCATAAAGTGTTCTTAAGGCATCCTGCCAGTATATTTGATTTTTATATTTGATTTCTTCTTCTTTGTTAAGGTCTCCATAGCTAGACGATGTAATTTAAAGATATTTTATTACCAATACCAGTTTAATAATGATGCCTTCAATTTCTATTTTACATCCGATTGGTTCTTTGCTGATTTACTATTATATTTTTCTTAGATGAAATTGTCGTATAAAATTCTTCTGATGTTATGTCAACTCTGTGGACTAGTCTTTACAGACTTATTTTATCTTGAGCTATTAATATTGCGTCGTCTGCTTAACACAGTATTTTTAAATCATGAATCATGAATGTGTTGCTTGTGTGAGTCCATTTCAAAAGGTAACAGAAATAATAAATTAGACTTATTTACAATCAATTTAATTTAACTATCCAGACGACCGGTTTCGCTTTCTACAATATGCAAAGCATCTTTAGGTCTCGATACAAAGTTAAATAAATGCTGAAATAATAAACCCATATTAGGGTTTTGTCTAATAAAGATAAACAAAGATAGATGATATAAATTACAATAATTATGCCAATATTACATGTCTGTGGTTTTTCAAATTGAATAAAATGTTTAAGCAGACAAGGTAAGACCCACAATTTGGTAAAATAGTCTATTAAATTGTAATAAATTAATAAATGAACAAATAAATAAAACATTACTTACATGCCGGTACTCTATTAATTTATGGTTGAAAGAACATGGTTCAAACTATCCTGTATTGTTGATTGGAGAACTTAAGTCTGTTATTGTAATTGTTTGACAGTAAACGGGGAAGTTCTTGAGGAGACAGATTTTATCCAATGAAGTAGAGATAGGTGTAATGTGATTGTTTGTTAGATGAAAGTAATGTTCCATACCATTGAGTTATTTATTTATTCTAGAGATATATTTATGAAATGTGTGTTATTTATTAAGATTTTATTTTATGAAGGTGACAGTTGTAAGACAATGAATGAGATTAGATGTACACATTGTGTGGGTGTGCAATTATTTCAACCTGTAATTATCAAATTCTTTGATAAAATTCTATTGAAATATATGGCAAATGATTGCAAAGTTAAGTATTTAAAGTTAAAAATTAAGGACAATTTAAGACACACAGAAAACACACAGAAAACACTTAAAAGGGGGACGAAACAAACATTAAATTTATAAAGGGAGGAAGGACTTGAATGCACTACATCTCTTACTTAAAGACAATAAGTTTTTATGTTATCTATTAGATTTTAGAGGTAAATTTGACAAATGTAGGTTAAAGTGTGACAGTTCTTCTTCTATTTCTAAATACTGTAAGTTAAGTTATCCAGTTTTATGAAATAAGCTGATATTAATGAATTTTTTTAAATTTTAAAGTATTTTTACTTCATTGTTTGCCATTTTATATCTTATTCATTTGTTGACACTTTTGATAATTTCTTTTCATGATTAAATTAAAGATCATAGTGGTCAATGAATCCCCCTGTCTTATTTCACTGCTGACTTCCATTTTGTTGGTTTGGGTAGATGTTTAAAATAGATTTTATAATATGTAGGGGAACTTCTTTATTATACTAAAGATCTGCGAAATTGTTGACTGGAAATTCCAAACTAAAATTACGTATATAACACCGTATAGCCCCATGGAACGTTCTAAGTTTGTTAGAACTAGGCAAACTACATTATCTTGGGACGAGAACTTATGAGTAAAAACGTAGATATATGTGCAGTACTACAAAATCTTCATGTTGAAAGCCAATAAAAATGCGCAGAAATACTGATTTATAAGAAACTCGCAACATTTGTATACAAATATGTCCCAATAAATGACCACGTAATTAAAATTGCTCACAATATTTAGTCAACAAAGATCCATGTACTACAGGTATATATACCAACATTTGGTAAAACAGATGAAGAGTCAAGGAGATACACCAGTTAGTAAACAGCAACATCGCTAATATATACAAAAAAACCCAATCATAATATAAAGCGACTGGAATACTAAAGAGGCAAAACAACCATAAAAGCTTAGCTAAAAGGAACAGTTGGTGTGTTTGGAATAAGCAATTAAAATGAGAGGGAAGAAAAACTACTACAATATGTCATCGCTAGAAGACATATTGTACATCACCCGCATAAAGACAAATCCAGAGGATGATTGCAGATCAGCTGTTACAAGCCGAATTCCGTATCAAATTTCGTAATAAAATAGAATAAAATAGAAGAATCAAATATATACCCAAACAACCTGCAATATACTAAATAATACTAATACATTGTAATACAAAGAAAATATGCAAAGATGTGGATAACAGAAGTAAAAAATACTACAAATCACAAAGAAAATTCAAGGAAAGAAGAACATTAGATGACTGACGAGATACTGGACCTAGTAAAATAAGGGAGAAAACTCGGAAATAATTCATCAAATCCAACAGAAACTGAAAAAAGGTAGCAGACGTAAACTGACGAATACAATCATCAAGCAGAATAGACAAAAATAATCACATTTAATAAATATGCAAATAATTAATAGAGCACGCTAATCTGTAAAAATCTAGAGAACTTTTTACCAAACTAAAATACTCATCCAAAGAATTCAAAGCACAAACTCGGATCATTAAAGATAACTTAGGAACAATCATCACAAATCCAGAAGGCATAGCAGCAACATGGCAACAATATTGTAGAATGCAAGTATATAGTGACTATAAATGGAACGGAGACCAGGAGAATTAAATGACGAAAGAGAACCACATATTATAAAATCCAATACAACAAACCGAAATAAAGAAATTAAAGTACTGCAAAATCTCAAGGGGAAGACGGAATCACGGCGAAAGCACTTAAATAGATGAGAGGCATAGGAATTCAAATAATGTTTTAACTATTTAATAAACTCTGGAATACAGGAAACTGGCTAAATTAAAGGAGTGAGCCCACTTTTAAAGCCATCTACAAAAAGGTTCACCAACTGACTGTAATAACTGCTTCACAATAATCTCCCATGCAAGCATAGTTTTTTGTACTTACATTAACAAGAGAATAAAATCAATACTTTTACCACGCTTCTTCTAAAAACAATGTAGGTTTGTCCATGAAAGAGGCACACGAGAACATATTCTCTATATCAGACTTTTTTTCTCAGCCTTCTCTCCCCAACTCTCTTCATGATCTCCATCCTGAACAACATACTTTTAATTTGTTTCGGCTATTCTTTTAATGTTGTCTACTCATCTCATCTGTGGTCTTCCTCTTGGTCGTCTACCGTCCAATGTTGTATTGTGGCGTTCCAACGTTGGTCTTTTTATCTAACAGTGTGACCTGCAAAGCTTCATTTGAGTTTGTCAATTTTTGTTGTGATATCCTCAACTTTTGTTTTTGATCTTACCCAGTCGTTCCTATTTTTATCTGGCAGTCATATAACTAACATTGCTCTTTCCATTGCACTTTCTATTGTGAACTTGAACTAAGAACACGAAACTGTGCCTGGTACCGGAGCTTATGTTTATTATTGCTTTGAAATGTGGGTATATCGTATAATGATACGCGTATCCTAAACAGCACATCGCACAAAGATTTCAATAATAACTACTCGACATCAACACTAGGCTTACCACAATTATGAACCAAAATATATTGACATATTCTCATAGCCAGAATAATGGAATACTTGGGTCATGTGCTGAGAGGCGAAAGATATGAATTACTTCAAGTTATACTGGAAGGAAAAGTACAGGGCAAAAGATCAGTAGGAAGACGCCAGAACTCGTGGCTGAAAGACCTGAGGAGATGGTTCGACCGCTCATCCGCAGAGATCTTTCGCGCAGCAGTTTCAAAAACTACAATTGCCATTTGGATCGCCAACCTTCGAAAGGAGACGGCGCAATGAGAAGAAGAAGAATAATGGAAAGTATAAAGAGATTATTGGTTAAAGACAAACTGGATGGTAAAAGAGCCTGAGAAAGATTTAATGAAAAACACAAATTATTTTTGCAAAAAATTATTCAAACGAGCCGTCAAAAAATGAGATTTTTTTGCTTGTAAATAAGTAAAATAACTTAAGTGTACCGAATACCTAGTTAAAAAGCACATATGTATAGTAAAGAAAAAATCCCTCCACGATCAATAGAAGCTTTCATTCTATTAAACCGGGGTAACGTGACAAGATACGAATAAGTGGATAAATTTAATTCTCCCAAAAAATCGGAAATGTCGGAATATTCTAAATGTGTACTGTTCAAAATGTTTCATTGCTTAATCGACAAGACGAAATTTGTAACGAAATAGTTTGCCTACCACATAGGGTATTACTATGGGGGGTTGAAAATTGGGGACAGAAGTTACTGGAGGTGGAGATAGGGCAAGCAAAATAAACGAAACTTTTGCGAAATTTGGAGTAGCTGGATCGTGGATAAGTGAATGGCAAGGGGGTTGGATTGGGGCAACTACAAAAATGAAACAAAGGGGTACTTACATGAATCTCCTGGAACAAACAGACAAACAAAACACAAGAGTTCCCTCTCCGCTTCGAGGAAGCTCCCTACTGGATGAAAGAAAAGGTTCTTCCATCCTAAAAAACACAAAAGAGAAGTTAGGAGACTTTTCTAAAATAAATAAACAAAATGGTTTAGAGAAATAAATTAAACATTTATTGTTGTCTCACCACAAACAGTTACAAATATAAATGGCACAAAAATACTTTATTTACAAGAGATTTACCTATATTAAAAAAACTACATGCTTTCTGCAGAAGTTTCGACGTTGTTTATTCGTACTGTTTAGAAGAAAAAACATCACTTTTTAACGGCTCATTTAAAGACATTGTTTTCATAAATAATTTGTCTTTTTACTTGTCTTCGTATTTTTAACGTTCAAACCCCTATTTCTCTTTGCTAAAAAGTTCAAAAGCAGGGTAGCATTCAACTATTCTATCTATATATAATTTTTTCGCTGAATACGAATATGTAGTGAATACCAGTCTCAAAAAGTGGTACACTTCCCGTCATATAAAACTGGTACACTTTTTTTTTTCCCAATGTAAACCTGTGTTCAGACTGGATACAATGGTCCGTGAAGCAACTCGTTGTTGCCATCACAGATAATGGAATTGCATAAAATCTAAATATAAAAAATAACGTTCAAAAATGTATAAAGCTTTTAGATAGGTATTATTTTTATCATTAAAAACAAAAAACTGTATCTAATAAATTAAATAACCAAAGATAGGGTTGAGCTAATATCCAAAATGTTTGAAGGGAACATTGGAATGCATCTACTGTAATTTTATACTTCAATTACCTACCGAACACAAACTGTATTTTGTGACAATAAGTTTAGTAACAGGCAAACTACCAAGATTAAATTATTATTTATTACAAGAACAATAGAAGGGGTTAGAATAAAAAGGGTGTAAGTGACATAAACACTGTTTTGAGATAATTAAGCTTAAAGTTGTTTGAATTTAAAAAAATCCAGGAAATGTTTAATTCATATCTTTGATTGCTTTTATTAGAAGCAAAATATGAAGTCTTAGTTACACCTTGAGTTTTGGAAAATATTTTGGTTTTTTTTAAAAAAAGGAGCACTTACAGCCTTTTTTTTCCAAACATTAGTTCAATTTGATTAAAATGAAAAAACAAAAAATTTAGAAACATTTTTATTGAGATTAAATATAGTTACAAACATTAAACTAAACATTATTATCTGAGTCAGAGTCAAGTAAAGCAGTATCCATCTCACTTTCAGAATCTATAGTATTAGAAGCATCAGCTGTAACCTGCTTTGATGTCGATGCAGCACCTCTAATACTGGTTTGTTTAAGTTTATTATCCTTTTTCTGCCTTTTTGCGTTGCCATGTTTTAATTCCTTATAAAAGTCATGATGTCGCGGTGGTATGTATTCCATGAGGGACTGCAAATTTTTCCATTTCGCTGTGCTGATGCTCAGAGAATCCTCATTTAATTCGGTACAAAACATCTTTCCCAAATTATTGGCTGGTCTACCTTTACCCAAAAAAGGACAAGTACATGTTGTGAAAGGAAAATCTTCACTTAGAGTACTCTTAAAATAAAAAGAATAGGTCTCCAAACTTTTGATATATTTGAAGTGACGAATTTCTCTGAACTTCAAACTATATCCCTCGACATCCTTTTTTGGGTCGCCTATTGTAGCATTCAGATGTGAAAATGAAAAGAAATGCTCTTTGTTCATGAGATGTAAAGAAAAACGTTTAGAAGCCAACCTTATTACATCAGCCCAGTCAGAAGGAATAAATACTTGCGGAATTTTTCTTTTGCATTTTTCTATAAGGCCAAAAGACCGGTCACACTCCATATATGTGTGACCGGGTTCTAAAAATTTATGTTCAATTTCTTCAAGTTGTGTAGCTTTAACCAAAAACATAAATAATTTGCATATATTTTTATTTTTATTTTGGCCGCCACAAGAATCACTGTAGGCGACTAATTTTTTTATCCTAGGGGGCAAGGATTTTACAAAGTCTAATAGACATGACCCTATTTCTTGTGAGCCCCTTGAAGCTATATTTTCAGACCATACATACATGTGAGCTTCATTGGTTAGGAGATTGTAAATACAAAAGTTGTATGTCCAAAGTTGTCTCAGATAAAATACTTTGGATGTGGTCAAGAGTGGTGTTGGTAGAGACTGTTGCAGGTCAAAGCATACCACTACTGTATCTGTCGAAAATCTGTATTTCTCGATGTCGCTTTTCTTCTTGTTTATGGCATTTTCGGCACGTTTCTGATGAAGAGCTAACTGAACCTTACTGTGTGATACTTTAGAATCATCATTAGAATATTTTATAATATTTTGATGGGAATCACAGCGGGAACAGGTGTCTGAATGTGGACGATGAAAACTTAAGTTAAATTCGCTATTGAAAATATGTCGATAGTAAGAGAGCTTCACAGGAATCTTGTTTTCCTCTTGGCAAGTAGTTTTGTATAAGTCATACATAATCTTAATATTTAAATCGGGTGACAAGTATTTCGTCTGAGAATTTTCTTTTCTAGAATAATGGCTTGTGTATCTAGGAAACCTTTTAATATGACTGATTACAAAATTGCGTTGCTCATTTTCCATCCTCCTGTGAGTTTGTCCTTTTCCTCTTTTGTCTGGCTCAGCAATACCAAGGTGATTAGTTTTAGCACATACAGATGTAAATCTTTTACTTGATATGTCAAAAGTTTTTAGAAAAAATTGTTTACAAACACGCTTTTCTAATAAAAATATATTTGTGCTAAATTTTCTTTCGTTTGTGCTGTCAATTTTCTTCCTATTTACGTTAGTTTTTTTTATGCATGATGATAAAAAAGCAGTCTGATGATCATATGACGGTAAATCATAGAAGGCTTTAAAAAGTTCTTGTCTGTTTTCTTCACAAATATTTATATTGCATTTGTATCGACATGTATGCTGATAGGGTTGCAGTGACTTATTTTTATGCACCTTGTTGTTAGACACATACTCTTTACCTGCAGTTCTAGAGCGTTTTATTTTGTTGATCTTCCATTCAGATGGACGTCGCAGCCTTTTTCTTGTTTTATCTGGAGTAATATGAAGCGCCTCATCTGTTAAAACTACTTCAGCGATATCAGAGTTAAGATTGTCTTCATTTGCGTCTGATCCGGAAGTAGATGATGGAACGTATTCTTCGTCTTCGTCCGTATAGTAAGGATCTGAAAGTATAAAAATAATTTGTAACTTGCTGTGACACTATTCAAATAATAAAAACGATATTGTTTTAACATCTAAAATTTTTTGGATTCTTTTTATTTATATCTTCACTGGAATAATTCTACGTCCCTAATTTACTTTTGCTTCTAATTATGCATAAATATTAAATTTTCTAAAGTAAAAATACTTAAAATAGGTATATATATTTAATTTACTAAATTAAGACTACGAAAAAAACGTTATTTTTTTAATATGCCCTGTCATGAAAAATACACTTATTACGCCCCTTAAAATATTTTTTAAATTATTTTACATTCTTAATCGAATTAAACCGAAATATCAAAAAATGGATAATTTTTTAACAGTAACCCCGAAATTAATATGTGCATAGGTATTTAACAATTTTATGCAGATATAGATAATAATGGAAGAAATATAACCACAAAGTTTTATTGTTAACCTTTTGGATATTAATCATAGCTGTAAAATACAATAATAAGCAAAGGGGCTTACCTTCGGTTCTTTCCATTTTTATTTTTTGGAAAAACAGCTCGTAAATAAATCGATGAACTAATCAATAAACTACTAACACAATCGTAGCACGTGTTTAGAAAAACAGTTAGTTCTTCTAGGAATAGGAAGGGTACAATTACATAAATGGTTCTTTCGGTTGGAATAGCAAGGATGCAAGTGCGTCTACACCCTTTCTATTCCAACGGAAACTGCACCTTCATTCATCTAATTTTTCTACTATGCAATAGATGGCTCCAAATGTATTAAAAATCACTTCTCGACTTTTTATTCTAATAAATATGTACCTTATCTTTTCAGAGCCGTACTTATCTCGAAATATGTCAAAAATGCACTTGCACCCTTTTTATTCTAACCCCTTTTCTAATAAATTCTAATATTTATAATAAATTTATAATAAATTTTATTATAAATTTATTATAAATATTTATTATAACATTTATTATAAATGTGAAAAATTAAATTTTTACTTTATCCTACGTATTATAAACTATAAAATATCCGGGACGAAAAAACGCTTTATAAAACGTGATAGTTACAATCCAATATCTCATTGTAATGTTTTATTATAATAATTTATTAGATTGATTATCAATATTTTTGAATTGAAATATTTTCATAAATTATAATAAAACACAAATCAATATGTGGGTACATAATTGAGATTATGGAAAATTACAATAGTCATAGGAGAATTTTTAGGATGCATGTTTAAATAAATGTAACTGACTGATAGAGAATGCTCGATAATGTTTTAGTTTTTAGTATACTCAAAACTGGCGGTCTGTCGCACAGACCTGCTTTTAGCTGGTTTCATATAATATTTTCGTTGAACTGGCAACAGTGCCCTAGAAATTAGAATGACACATGTGACAAGATCAACGTACACAACTTAAAAAACACGATTTTTGGTTAGAGTTGTACCAGTTTTTTATGCCGCGAACGGTACCAATATTTTTTGTTGATAAATTTTTAAATTTGAATAGTTTAATTTACAACTAGTTTCATCATAAGGAATGACTAAAAATACATAAAAAATACTAATGATGATATATATAAAAAGTTTATAGTTGTACAACTGTAGCAATTAGTAACATGTGCTTTTTGTAATTATTGTACACAATACTGTTTGTGTCAATGGTCTTTGCAGCCGAGACACATTAATTTGAATAAAAAAAAAAGTTTATAGTTTAAAATTAAAAATTTTAAGTTGAGAAATCGGAGATTTTGCTTCTTTTTTTCCTCATAACTTTTTACATGGTGCATATTTCTCTAAAGGCGGACACAAATAGTTGCTGCACATAATATTAACTTTCTTTTTCATTGCGTTAACAAGCAACAAACAAATAGTTTTTCGCCCTTGTAGAATCAAAAACATACGGCACGCAAGTACGTTTTGTCGATGTCGCAGCAATTAGTAAAACTTTAAAATAGCTACTATTTAGCACGTATAATGTCATTACGTACTAACCCACTATCTGCTTGTGATTCTGCAAGGGCAAAAAGCTATTTTATTGCTTGGTAACTTAACGAAAGAACGCATGAAAGAATTAATGAATGATATCATAAAGAGAACAGAAATACCACAGGACTGGAAGAAAGACATTATACTACCAATACACAAAAAGGGCGACAAGAGAAACTGTAATTATTACCGAGGTATTACTATATCAAGTATTCCTGGGAAGGTATTCGCAAGAATAATAGAAACAAGAATAAAAACCCAAATAGAACCATCTATGGAAGATACACAATGTGGATTTAGGAAGGACAGAAGCACGCAAGACCACATATTCACAATAAGACAAATAAGTGAGAAAGTAATCAATAAAAATAGAGAAATAAATATATGCTTTATTGATCTGGAAAAGGCGTTTGACAGAATACAAAGAAAGGACGTATGGAGGACATTAAAGGAAAGAGGAGTTGACAGGATAACAATTGATGTAATAAAGGATATGTACAATAATAATACAAATACGGTGAGAACCAACAACGTGGAATCCGAAGAATTTACTACAAGTCAAGGCGTCAAACAGGGATGCGTGTTGAGTCCACTGCTGTTCTCAGTGGTACTGGATGAAGCAATAAAGAAAGCCAAGAGAAGAATGAGAAAACTAACATTAGGATACTGGCAAATGAAACAGACTCAACTATCAGAGCTTCTATTTGCAGACGACATGGTTTTGATAGCAGAAAACAGAGAAGACCTACAGAACAACCTTGAAATCCTAGAAGAAAAACTGTCAAACATAAATATGAAAATAAATACAGAGAAAACAAAAACAATGATAATTTCAAATAAGAGAAAGACACACGCAATACAATTAAACGGAAAACAACTAGAACAAGTGGAACATTTTAAATACCTAGGAGTAATAACTGAATCAAACGGTAAACAAGACATGGAAATAAGTGAGAGAATGGGACGAACAGGAAGCTTATTTAACACTATGAAAACAACATTTTTGGGGAAAAAAGAAATACCGGAGAAGGTAAAAACGGCAGTCGTTAAATCAGTAGTTAGGCCTACAATCATGTATAATAGCGAGTCATAGACATTGACTGGGAGACAAAAATCTCGAGTCAATGCTATGGAAATGAGGTTCCTGAGGAAAATAGCAAACAGAAAGAGGACAGACAAAATACGAAACGAAACAATCAGACAAAACTTAAAACTAGAACCAATAAACGAAAAAATAGTAGAGGGGCAACTAAGATGGTTCGGGCACGTGTGTAGAATATCGAATGAAAGATTAACAAAACGAGTGTTTGAAACGAGAGTGCAAGGGAAAAACAAACGAGAAAGACCAAGAGTTAGGTGGGTAGACGAAATCAGAAAAGAAGTTGAGAAGAAAGGATTGACATGGGAAAGTGCACGAAATCTAACACAAGACCGGATAGCATGGGGACAACAGTGCAAAACTTAACCCCACCAGCCTTACACCTAACGGTAGAAAGGCTTAGGACTAAGTAAGTAAACTTAACGAAATAAAAAATTTTCTTTTTTTAATGGTAGATATGTTTAAACTTTCTATTTATGAGCAGCTTTTAGATTTATATGCACTGAATCTATTTTCTTGTAGCATATTTTAATGAAAATAAGCCAAAGTTGAAGTTTTAAATAAGTTTGTTAAATTGTTATTGAATAACAGTTCTTGTTTCTTTTTTGTTACTTAATGAAAAAAATAATTAGAAGGATTTTTCACCAAGTAACAAAAAAAAAACTTTTTAATTTAATAATGTTTACATTTTAAGAACGATTTCCGAAGTGGAAATTGAAACGTTAATAAACTTATTTTTAAACTTTAATTCTGGTTTATTCTATTAGTGTATATAAATGATACCTAAAAATGATGAGGATTTAAAGTTAGGCTAAATCTTCGATTTCTCGACTTAAAATTTTAATAACTTTTAAACTAGAGTACCTGACCAAATTATTGTGCCAAGCAAGGAAACATTTACTTTATAAAGTTATTTATCTCATGATTATAAATATATTTGAAAAACCATATTACTATCTTCTTTCCGTGAATAAGGCAATAAAACTGTTTCAAAAAATTTGAGTAAAAGCATTTATTTATTAAAAACGTATAATTTTAACAAAGTAGTGATTAGTGAAATACTTTGTATTGTATGTCCGCCTTTGGCTACTAAAAGAACTTGACCACGTCAACGCACGTCTTAATACAGGCTTGAATAGTTTCCTAAAGCTGTGGATTATAATTCCATGTATATATGAGCGCTTCAAGTAACTTTTAGAACTAATATATTTTTTAAATCTCTCTTTTCATTAGTGTTTCTATCAGATTCTCAATAGCGTTTATATCAGATGAGTTGCCTAATCAGTCAAGAACTTTATTTTTTTTTTATTTTAAATAAGCTGAAAAATAATCTTTGCCTTGCAGAGAGAGGCATCATTGTGCGTAAATATGGGTTTCTCTTCTACAGGAAGCTTTCCCTCCGTTGCTGCAGCTGTGGCAAAAGTCTCGTCTCAAGTACTTTCCGGTACTGGTCTTGTCACATCGTGTTTTCCACTAAGTAGAGATGGCCTCTAATTTTGTCAGATACCACAGACCAGACCATGAGTAAAGGTGGGTGTTTGATGGTGGGCACAATGCATTCGGGCTTGTATTTCTCGTAAGGATGTCTCCGAACAAAATTATTGATTTACGTATTGATATTTAAGTAAAACAACATAATATATCTTTTTCCAGTCTTCCATTGTTGAGTTTTTGTATTTTTGAAACCATTAAAAACGTTTCTTTATCATAGCCGGAGTAAACCTTGGCTTTCGAGCTGGTGTCCTACCTAGAAGTTTGCTTGCGACAAACTATTCTTTCTTAAATACAAACTTCCTCATAAATCTCATATATTTTCTAGACAAATATCTATTTTGCGATCAAACCTTATAGCAGTCACACGATGTTCTTCGCTGCGATTCTTTGGCTTTGGATCCAAACTGACACCAGACGACGTCTGGTTTTGAGATGGCGATCTAAATATTCATATATTCGTATTCAGCGAAAAATTGTACATAAGATAGAATAAGTTTTAACTACTTACCCTTTCATGCATACAGAAAGGTACCTGCTCCCAGTCTACGTAAGCAGCAATAACTTTTGATAATATGACTTAAATGACATGTTACAACACATTCACGACGGGTGGTATTTCCACTGAAACTATTAAAATACGATTCGGGCCACGGGCGTCCTCTATCATGATTTTATTCATATACGATTCGAGTCTCCGGCGTCCCTAATAGTGCCGTTTTTTAAACGTTGTTTTTTTCATATAAACAAATTAAAATTCTAATATGTGAAATAAATGTCGACAATTATGTTTTAAATACAAGGTTTTATTAGGAAATAAATATAATAAAAAATAAGACTAATTTTTAAAAGAAAAAATCTGTATTTTATTTATAAAAGAAATACCTGGACAAAATTAACAAATATGCATTAAAAATTAATTTACACAGTTTTCGTTGAAACAACGTAAACAGTATCCTGGCTGACCTGTACAATCAGCACAACAGCTGATTACTTTTCTAACTTTCTTATCAGCTTCTCGACTTAAAAGTGATTTCCGTAACATTGTGTAACATCCTACACACTTTTTTCTTGGTTTGCGTCCGTTGCCCTCCGGTTTTACAAATGTATGGAGTTTTTGTTTTGGTGTTTTATTTATCTTATCTCTAGTATCCGGAGTAACTAATGACCGAGCTAATTGCCGTCTAAATTGCATCATAGACAACTTTTTTCCTGTGCCTAACTGAAAAACAACCCATGCATTTACAACACACGTTCCAAAAAGCAACTCGAAACAAAGCTTTCGATACCATATTTTCGATTTTGATTTCCCCAAAACCGTAAAATAGGCGGACATTTGGTCACTTATCCACACCTTTTTTTAGCATTATGTTAATCAATAATACATTTTGGTTTTTTTATTTCATTACCTTTTCTATCTTTTTTACCAGTTTCTACAAGGATCTCTTCATGTGTGACATCAGATGTGATCATCAAAACTGGTCTCTTATCTATCCACTTTATTATTCTTAAATTCCCACTTTCTTCTCCATACACCTCAGATTTCTTCATCTTTCTTTCAGAAGATTTTGGAATCCCTTTTCTATTAGATCGAAGTGTTCCGCAAAATTTGATATTTCTTTGATACAATTCCTTCACTAAAGAAATGCTGGAATAGAAATTATCAGCGTATAAGGTTCTGCCCTCCTTCTGGTCTAAACTTAAAATTAATTTTAGTACAATGTCTTCTGAATGACTGTTACTGCTAATATTAACTGTATCGTAGTTTTTACCTGCATAAACTATTATATTGTGCGTATACCCATCTACTGTACATAATTTGTATAGTTTGATGCCATATTTATGTGTTTTATTCGGAATGTGCTGTTTGAATAGCAATCTGTCTCTCCAAGGAATCATGCTTTCATCCATTATAATCTCTTGGCCAGGTGTCAAGACAGACTTAAAGTTTTCCAGCAGTATATCAAGCAATGATTTTACTTTGCAGAGCCTATTTTCACTAGCAACGGTGTTATCGGAAAAATGTAGATATTTGAGCAATGTTAAAAATCTATCACGGGGCATGATGGAACTTACAAATGCATTATGAAACATTTCGTCTTTGTTGTCAAAGGAACTAAGCCCATTGTTAAAATTATTGCAAAAAATTATAAAATTTCATTTTTTTATCGATATTATTCCATTTAACTCCTTTCTTACTTTTCTTGGAAATATCTAATTTTTGAATTGTATCATCATCATCATTCAATCTTCGCTTATCCACTGCTGGACATAGATCTCCCTCATAATTTTCCATCTATTTCGATCTTGTGCCTCTTGCATCCAATTCCTATGACAACGTTTTAGATCGTCAGTCCAACGTGTTGGTGGACGACCTCTGCTTCGGTAGGCATCATCTCTTGGTTTCCATTCCAGTATCCGCTTTGTCCATCTATTATCTGTCATTCGAGCCACGTGACCTGCCCAGTTCCATTCTAGTGTTGCTACTCTCTCTACTGCATCAGCCACTCCTGTTCTTTGTCGTAGCTGGCGATTTGGGATCTTGTCTCGAAGTGAAACGCCCAACATAGCACGCTCCATCGCCCTTTGACACACACGGATCTTTTGAACTGTTCTCGCTGTCATGGTCAACGTTTAGGCACCGTAAGTTAACACTGGCAAAACACACTGATTAAACGTTTTTCTTTTAAGGCATATTGGTATATCAGACGATTTGAAAATCAAAAATTTTCTAATAATCAGTTCCAAAACATCGTCGGTTAAAAAAAGCATGTAAGCGTCTAGCGGTTCTTTAATATTTTCCATATTAACATTTAACTTTTGTGTACAATTTGTTACAAACGGGTCGAGTTTCGGAAAAATACGCCCCCATAGGTCACATTGTTGACTTCGAATGTTAGTGACATTTTGGTCAGAGTATTGATTATCTTGATCCGCTGCATCTCAAGCAGAAAATAAATCTGATTTTGCTTCAGAAATTGACTCTTTTTCAGAAGACGGCATGTAGTTTCTATCTATTATAGAATCGTCACTAGAAAATGGCTCATCATCATTGTCACTTGATACTTCGATATTAGTTCTTTCACACATAGTAGTATTCTCAGAGGGGTCATATTCAATTTCTTATTCCAACACATCTTCCCTAATATAATTGTCTTGATTTACTGTTTCTTCATGAGTAACTCTTGTAACCATTCCAAAATAATTTCCATTTTTCTCTTGTAATGGATTATTACCAGATTCTTCCGAAAAAAAAACAGAATATGCAGGTGACTCGTCATAATCTACTAGTTTCTGTACAATGACTTTTGATTGAGAAGATTGGTTTTCTTTTTCAGTTTCAAGAGCTATTTTTAATATTTTGGTCCCTCTTCTGTCATTTTTGAAATACTGAAACAAATATCATATTTGTATAAAAGGCACAGTGCAATGAAATAAACAATTAAAAGTTTATTTTATAACCCAAAGCATCTTCACACACATACATCTATATTTTATATTTCTACCTTGTGTCTTACAAATAGAATCATGTTGTATTCAATTATGAAACAATGGAAAAATATCTGTGTCAAAAATTATTTAGATTGCAAAATAAACAAAAACTTTATAGTAATTTAATTGTGTTTTTGTTAAAATATTAGTGCAGTTTTGTGTAAAAACTATAAATAAATCTATAGGTAATAAGAGCTTACATTCAAAGAATAATACCTAACTGCAATTTTGACATAAAACTTAAAAAGATCGGAAGAACTATCGACACCGGTTGACTAATAGTGAAAATACGCATTTAGAATATTGGGAAAGTCAAGAGAGATGTCTACAAAAATTTTAGATCATTACATGTACAGGACCTCGGGGTCCCGAACAGTCATGAAGGTGTTCTAGTAAGTTGATTTGTTTAGTCGAATTTATAAATACCTAATAGCCGTATTATCAAAGTATAAGTTATTATTGCGAAGGTTATTCACAATTATTTATTAATTAAAAATTTTTTTTTAATCATCTTGGCAAATTATTGATGGATTTAAGCTTATAAAAAAATTTAAATTTAATGTTCTAATGTTTAAAATTTCTCCTAATAAGTAAAATCTAAAAAAAAATCTATTAGTAAAAAAATACATTTTGGACTTTGGCCCTTTTTTTATAAAAAAAATAAGACCGATCTGTCAGTATCTCGATACGTTATTTTCATTAACTGTATCCCTTCTATAATTTAAGGCTATCAGATACCTCAGATAAAATAAATTTTCCAGTGAAATTGAAAATTTTTTTATTTGCAGACTGGAACACGTGGATATTTTAAAATATAATTTTCAGTGTCTAGTGGGTTGTTTATGTTTTTATTTTGTAAATCAATATTAAACAGCTCTGTAAATATTTTTTGTTAATTTTAAAATTCATAAAAGTCAAGTTCCTAAAAAGATTAATTTAAGTGCATTTAATGTTTAATTTAATCAATTTACTCCAGAGATTTAACCAGTCATATTGAAGTCTGCATAAGCAGTCGACGATTGCTTATTACATTTTAATACTTAAAAAAGTAAAGTAGCAATTTTCTAGGTCGATGGCTTTGTATTTGTCAGTACTTTTCCGAGAAACACTTTCCATAAAATTCACGAAAACTGACAATAGCGATTGAATTGCCAGTTAGAAAATTGAATATTAGAGTTAAAATCATCTATTAAATATCATTATCTCAGTTTTTAATGGGTTGGTTTTGATTATATTTTGTAACTCAAAGCCCACAGTGATAGATATTTTAAATACCATACTACGAAATGTTAATTATACACACAATTAGACATAAACAAATGTTTGGCAAATGATTAAGTCTGAAAAGTGGGTGTTTCAGTAGGTATAAAATAACTCAACATACTTAACTTATTCATCGAGCACACGACTACCAAATTGCTGTACAGAAACTAATGTATTGATTGGCCTCACAATTTTTGTTTTATTTCAATATATTCAAAACATTTATTTCCTAAATAGGACGTAAACCAGGCGATATCGATATCTGTTTTGGGTTACGTAAATCGTATATAATTCTATTTTTTGCTTTAGTCGCTTTAAAATATTATTTAGAAATGACAATTTTACCATGGGGACACTTCAAACGGTATTATAAACTTTTTATTAAAACATTGGTAAAAAAAAATTGACAAATTTAGTCTTTTTTTTTAGTTTTCATTGGTATATCTCGGTAGATATGCGTTTTAAACAAAAACTTAACAATTAAATTTACTACAACAAAGAACTAACTGCAAGTTAAAAAAATTAAAATTATTATTGCAAAAAACTATTAACACAGAACTCAAAACTTAATGTTTTTTCCATTATTTAATCTTCAAAATTAACCAAGAATTTTGCAATAAAAATTAAAAAAAAAGAGATATTAATTATCAAAATTAAGCAGAACCAGCAAAAAAGTTTTAAATACTTGAAATTTATTTTTATTAAAAAGGAATCAGGTCTTTTAAATAAAATTGGAATGATTAAAATCCGTTAAATAAATAAGTCTAGGGAATTTTTTAAACAAGTGTTCAGATTTTAAGCTAATAAACAAATAGAATAACTTTTTAAACACAATACTACATATTAATAATAGGCCTAAAATTATTTAATTTCTTACTTTTTGTATATTTTTATATTTAACAAATGAAATTATATGAATATTTAATTTTTTTTGCATATAAAGAGGTAAAATAATGACTATTAGAAATCGGTCGAATTTAAAATTAATATTTACCAGTTAAAGCATTTAGATTAATTGATAAAAAATACTACAGTAAACATTGATATTGTAACTTTAACGAACGAAAAAATAGAAAGATGACTTAATTTTGCAAGTAAATAATATTTTTAATTACAATTGTACAATTTTTAAGCTAATAAACATAAAAAATAAATTTTTTAATTGTAAATTAACAGTTTTGTTCTAAACATGTATTAAAAGTTTAAAAGTTCAGTCAAAGAGGCAAATTTAAGATTGGTTAATTAGTTCCAAAGTTATGATCGATCAAAGTTGATCGCCATTTACTATAATAATACGTAGGTTTGAGGTCTGATTTTTTTACACATTTACACATATCAGTTTCGCCAAGTACTTAGAAGATATAAATTTTCACCTTTTTTATTTTGGGCACCTTGTTTATGACATTGTTTAAAATTTGAAAATACAAAAAAATCGATGAGAATCAGTGGTTGGAAAATTTACAAGAATTATTGGACCCATTTTTGATCATTATTTTAACTGAGGTCCAGTGAGCTAAAACTATTAAGTGTGATACTTTTTTTCATAGCTAATGTTAAAGTGTTGCTATAACAACTGTTTTGAGTAGATAAAGTATCACTTTAACTGCAAGGGTAGATAAAGTGACACTTTAACAGCAAGAGTAGATAAAATGTTTTAACTTTTTTTTATTCAATAAAATTTACAAATTCAAACACATGAAAGATTAAAAACAACTGACATTTTACAATTAACATTATTAGAAATTTTTGGAGCATCACAACTTGTACTCGTTTGCTTAAACACTTGATTCGAGGCACTGGATTGATTTTCTGGTCCGCCAAGTATACACTTGGATACAGCAATCTTATTGCTTATTGACTCTTCAACGTAAGATTCTGCAACATATGACAAATTCCATCCACCTAAACGTTTAACTTTTACTAGATCAGCTCCAGAATTTACGAACATAGTAGCTGAAGAACGACGGAAACAATGCCCCGTGTACATTTGCAAGTTTCAAAAAATCTGCAATCTTCTTGGGGATATTATATATAGTGTTAATCTCCACCGGTTGAGTAGTGCATTTTTACTGTCGGTAATTTACAAAAAACTTACTGTGAGGTACGTTTTGGGGCGCAAGGCAATATACTTTCTCACAATTTCCAAGAAACTCAGTCCAATTTTCTTGTCAGTAATACAAAACGACCTTTCCTGCTTGGTTTTAGTATCAGATAATGAAACGATTATCACCGATTTTCTGTCGTCCACGTTAAACGCTTCTAACTTGTACAATTCATCGGACCTAGTCGCTCCATGCACACCAAAAATAGCAATAACCTTCATCAACAAATAGACGTCATCAGGAGCTTCTGTCAGAAATTTAATAATGTCATCTGACTCCAGGATTTTAGACCTTTTAGCTTTGTATCCTTCACACAGGTTTTTTAGTAAGGTGGTTAACTTGCTAAATTTAGAAATGTCACAATTTTCATTCACCAACAACGTACGCTTTAGCAACGAATATTACGACCATAATGACGATGGCATCGCTTTCTTCGACTTTTTAGAAAAATACGCCAGAAGTATTTTTTCACTCACGCCATTGATATTCCTAATGCTTTTCCACTTTTTAAAAGACTGGTATTCTTTCTCATACATCATCTTAGATTTTTGTGGCAACAATAAACTTTCTGCTTCCAACTCTGCATTTTCTACATCTGATGGCAGGTTTTCCTTTTTCTTGTGTCAATTTTTTTCCGTCCATTTCGTATTTATTCACTTTGTACACAAAACGCAACAATATTCTCCGCAAAAACCAAAACGTAACATTTGTTTGACATTTGTTGACAGCGTAATTCATATCCCTAGCAACGGAGCAACACAATTGCGATTTTTGTGTTAAAAATTACAATTTTCTTTGAAATTCTATTTTTCATCTGAACTTGAAGTCTTGCTATAGAAAATTTATTAAATTAACTATGAACCTTATCCTAATAGTAACCAGCATTAAAGATTTAAACTAAACTGCTATTTTACTGTCCTAGGTATTTCCTATCTAAGAATTGAATAATAATTGTTCCGTAGTTCACTGTTGTGGCTAGGTTTACGGCCCGAATTTAAATTAAAATTTATATAGTTATCACTATCAGATAAGTTCAAAAGATTTGATGCGTTTGAGCCTCCGGACTAGGTGTTGATAATCTAACAGTTCTAGCACTTTCCTGTTTTTATGATTGTGGAGTCGGTTTTCGTAACGATTGGCAATCTTTTTTATTTCTTATTTAATTGTTGCTATACGAAGTTTTCGATGTATGTCTTTGTTGCGGATATACCACGGAACGTTGACTATGTTTCTTAGTATTTAATTCTGGACTCTTTGAAGGCAAGCATAGTTACTTTCACTAGTATGACCTTATAACTGTAAACCATAAGACCATACTGGTTTGAGAATTTGTTTTGTAAACTAATAACTCGTTTATGATTTTAAGTTGTAAGCTTCTACCCAATAAGCAATATAATTTCTTGTATTTCAGTTTTATTTCTTCAGTTTTCTTTCTAATATATTCCTGCCACTTAAGTGTGCTATCCAAATGTAGCCCTAGGTATTTAACTGTTTTCTTCTACGGGACGATTTTATTGTTTAGTCTAACTGGGTGATTACTGGGTGATTTTTTTTGTAAGTGAAATCAATATGGCCAGATTTCATTTCATTAACTTTTATGCGCCGTTTATTTTTATAAATGTTTATTTTGTTCACTGTATTTGTATCTAGTTGTTTCTTTGTATATTTCACAGACTTCCAGTATTGCAGTGTCGTCTGCAAATGTGGCCAGTTAAATGTTTTAACAGGTATATCCCAGGTATATAATAAATATATTATGGGTCTCAGAACACTGCCCTGTGGAACTCCTGCTTTGATTGTTCGTAGTTCTGAATATTTGCCTTCCTGTTTAATTCTAAAAATTCTGTTTTCCAAATATAATATATTAAATGGACATATTGGGTGGAAAAATATCTTTTTAGTTTTAGTAACAAGCATTTGTGCCACACTTTATTAAATTCTTTTGCTATGTCTAGGAAAATAGCTAAGCTTATTTTATTATCTTCCAGAGATCTCTCTATAATATTTATTATACGATGTATTTGATCTATTGTTGAGAGTTTATCGAGAGTCCTTTCTTTGTGCGCGAGTAAAGGTTGTATTCTCTTCTTCTTCTTCTTCTTTTCGGCTTTTCCCATTATGATTTCGCCGTTTTCGTCCTATACAGCACTCTATTCTCCCAGTCACCTTCTCTGAGGTCTCTATCTATCATAGCATTTTTGACGTATGTTTTCCATCTTGTAGCAGGTCTTCCTCTCCATCTTCTTCCCGGCGGGTCCCAGTTTAATATTCTTTTCGGCCACCTATGCTCTGGCATTCTTTGTACATGCCCGTACCACTGCAGGGCTCTGTTTTCCAACTTTTTTGTAATTGAGCATTTTACTTCCATTCTGTTCCATATTTCCTTCGTTTTTATTCTATTCGCTCTTATGATTTGTAGACATCTTCTCATAAAGTCCAGTTCTACTGTTCTTATTTTATTTCGTATTGTTGTTGTCATTGGCCATACTTCCGCTCCATATAGAGTAATATTCATCACTATGCTTTGAAAGATCCTCTTTTTGTTTTCTTTGGTTAGAGTGTTGTTCCATATCACTCCATGAAGTGCTCTTGTGGCTTGTTTTCCCCGTGCTATTTTCATTTCTATATATTTCATACAAGTACCATCTCGGCTAATCATTGACCCTAAATACTTAAATACTTAGTAAATAAAGTAGAATCGTACAGACCAATATCGCTGCTACCATTTATTTCCAAATTATTTGAGAAGATATTCCCAGTAAGAATACAACCTTTAAGTATTTTAAGGTTGTATTCTTACTAGAAATATCTTCTCAAATAATTTGGAAATAAATGGTAGCAGCGATATAGGTCTGTATGATTCTACTTTATTTACTGGTTTCCCTGGTTTTGGAATCATGATTAGTTCAGATGTTTTTTACGTTATTGCTACGTATTGTAACCTGAATGCTGCATTTATAAGGTTTGTGAGTTTACCGATGACCTTCCTGGGTAACTGTTGTACTATTACTTTTTTATTATTTTGTTAGTCAATCGGCAAATAGGCATTTTTTTATGTAGGCGAATCCAGGAGCCTTTTTCTTACTTTCTTTCTTTCTCTCATCATCATCGTTACCTGCTTGATCATTATTTTTGGGATTTTGGAATACATTATCTAAATATGAAGCAAACAGATTTGCTTTTTGTTTTCCGTCACGTGTCCTTGTTCTATTTTGTTTTCTAATTAGCAGCATCTGTTGCGTTGGTCTACTTATTCTTTTTGTACATTTTCATAAAGACTAGTCAGTGGTTTCGTCATCATTAAGATCGTTTAGGTATTGGTTTATTAGTTTCTTTTTGGTTAAATCTATTTTTCTTTTTAAATGTTGGGGTTATTTACTATATTTTTATTTTAAGCTATTAATTTGTTGTTTTGTAGATGAAAATTGAAAAAATTATTCTATGTGTTTATTAGCATAAAAAAACCTCTAGGCTCTTCTATTTATCCGCTTTTAATAATTCAAGTTTTATTGAAAAGCTAGAATGCCCTTTTATATGTATTTTTTTTTCAAATAATAATGGCTTTGCATAATTTTGAAAATTAATAAGTTTTTTTCGAAAATTTAGAAAACTACTCAAACAATATTACGGAAATTTTGGTTAATGGTTTTTTATATGAAGAAGATTTTTTAGGTAAAAAATAAAGGTTCTATGTAGCTTTTTTATACCGAAAAAGAATATTAAATAAATATTGATTTTGACCCCTTGTTAGTGTTTTTTGCTAATTTTGCAATAGTAATAATTACTTTTTTACTTTGCAAGCAATTCTGTTTTGCAAAATTATAGAAAAAATAATTTATATAAATTGGAAATTTAATAGCAAAACATTTCTGTACCTAATTGTTCTTAATTCATGGGTACCTGCCGAGATATAGCAAGGAAAAAGAGAGGAAAAAATAGATTTTTCAATTTTTTTCCAAATTGGTTACTAAAAGACTTATCTTTTAAAGTGCCTGCAAGTGAAGTTATTATATTTATTAATATTTCGACTCGACTAAACCAAAAAAGGACCATATAACATTTACCCAAATGAAGGTAATTTAGAATAGATACCGCCTGTTCTAATAGTTGTAGATTAAAGGGTTAAAAAATTGTTTATGCATAATGCGAGTTTTTGCAATTTTTTTTATATTTTACAATAAGAATAATTAATTTTACTGTATCATGAAGTATGTTTCACGAGATTATTTACAATTTCTACACAACAGGCAATGAAAAACGTACTTGTTATCAAACACTGAGGCTCAAGATCAATAATTACTTTACCAAAAAATAATTCATATCTGCGTTAATATTGCTGTATATTGTTTACGGCTAGGATAATAATGACTCGGTACTGATGCGACATTATTAATTTTGTGTTCATCCATTTGGTGAAAAAAGGTATTTTGTCCAATAAAAGGTGGTTTTTCAATTGTTTATACATATACCAAACATTAATATTAGGATCTCTAACTACAGATAATTATTTATCTTTATGACTTAACGTTATTTTTTTGATTAATTTTTTTTTTTCAAAATTGGAGATTTATGCGAGAGAACACACTTTTTGTTGGAAATTTTGTCTATGATTAAAAACTACTCGGAGCTGATATGTTGTTGCCTCTGGATAGAAAATATTATTTTTCAACTTTTATGGACGGTAATTTTTGGCATACTAGTTAAAAGCTTTACAAATATGTTTAGTTGCTTTAGATAATCCATTTCCTATGCTTGTATAAAAATTTATAGACGATATAAACAAACGAATTTGCAATGCTCTAACTATTATGCACAAAAAAGATATAAGTTATTAAAATAAACTCAACATATTTTTTGTTGTTTAGTGGCGCTCCTTCGGGAACAAGAAATCAGCTCTAAATGGTTCTTAGAACCGGATAAAATTATGTAAACAAACCTTTAAGATAAATCTCTGGCACATTTTCTGTAAAAGTCAACGGGTAAATAACTGTGTGCTATTAAAAATACTAATGTTTGGTAGTTTTTATATAAAATTAAATAATTTAAATATAAATACCATTTGTGCACCCAACCTTGCTTGCATCCGTTTTTATTTAGTAAATAAAATGTTTAAAAAAACAATATTTTTTGAGATAAAGGACACAATTTTAGAAAAAACATAGCTTTCATCTCTTTTAAATTATATAAAGAGAAATGCACACGAAAAACTAATTGATTTGATTACCCCCTCATTATTATTCTAGCCATACATGATATCCAGCAAATATTTTACAGGTAAGATAACTGCGACGTATACGCGTGCTTGATCGACTATGAAAAGGCATTTGACAAAGTTCAACATTAAAAGATGATAAACATTTTAAAAGAAGCAGACCTGGATGACAAAGACCTCAGAATAATTTCAGAACTATACTGGAATCAGACCGCATACATGAAAATTAACGAAGAAGAAACAGATCACATAAAAATACTACGCGGAGTTAGACAGGGATGTATCCTATCGCCGTTAATATTTAATATGTACTCAGAGAAAGGCTCTTTACGGAATAGACGAAGGCATCCTTCTAAATGGTGAAAGAGTAAACAATGTTAGATATGCCGACGACACCATGGTGATAGCAGATAGTTTAGAGGGACTTCAGAGGCTAATGGACAGAATAAACAAGTACAGTCAACAGTACGGGGCTCATCTTTACATTAATGGGACGCAGATAGAGCGAGTAAAACAGTATTGCTACCTGGGAACTATTATAAACGAACAGTGGAGCAATGTACAGGAAATAAAGTGCCGCATAGGAAAGGCAAGAACGGTTTTTAACAAAATGAGCGCCATCTTCAAAAGTCACAACATATCCCTAGATACAAAAATAAGACATTTGAGATTCTATGTTTTCTCTGTGTTGTTGTACGGGGCGGAGGCATGGACGCTTACAGACACCACTATTAAAAAACTTGAAGCATTTGAGATGTGGCATTATAGAAGAATGCTGAGAATATCATGGACAGCAAGGATCACGAACAAGGAAGTTCTAGAAAAAATGAAGAAGGAACCAGAGATTGTGTTTACGATCAAACGCATAAAATTGCAATATCTGGGACACGTTATGAGAAATCAGCACCGTTACTCCCTGCTGCAGTCTATATTGCAAGGTAAAGTCAAAGGTAAGCGAGGACCCGGTAGAAGGAGAATATCATGGCTGCGGAATTTAAGAACATGGTTTAAGAAAACCTCAACGGAGCTGTTTCGAGCCGCAGCGAGCAAGGTCATGATTGCCAATATGATTTCCAACATCCGAAACGGATAGGAACCAGAAGAAGAAGAAGAAGATACCTGAGTTCTTAGATTATTATCTAAAACTGTCTACCTCAAAACAGATTTCGTCTAAGCGAAAGGTATATTTGGTCACAAGAGGAAGTTAATTCACTCAACTCATGTTAGTACCCAAAACCCAATGACCAAGGATTTGGAGAAAAAACCCAATCACACTACTCACGTTATTATACAAAATCCTTTCAATAGATCACTTAATACTTAATTATTTTAAAAAATCGGCAATGTGGTTTAAGATAACGTAAATATGATAATGAAGAACCTAAGGAAGTAAAAGTGTAACTTAACAAAAATGCTATATTTCTTCCTATTTAAGTCATGATTTTCCGAATGTAGAAATAGACCAGGGAATTGACGATTTTCCCAAAAGACTCTTTGATAAAGGAGTAACTGCTTTTGACAAATTTGGTGAAAATATGTAACGAACAAAATAAACAAAAGATTAAACGTATTTTTTTTCTTTTAAACAATATATAAACACATTCAGATTGCAATGTGATTTTAAATAGTAGGTGAAGAACCGTAAATTATATGGAAAAGTGACACAATTTTATTGAGAAAACATAAAAAATCCTTTAAAATGGGAGTTTGTAAAGGTATTTTTTTAATTTCTGGCTAAACTATTGCAAAACTATCTTTCACTTCACGTGAGAATAGAAACAATATTACAACTATTCTGATATAAAAATTTTACTTGATAGTTATTGCAAAATTAAAATTGTTTATACCAGAAATCTTTAATCTGGAACGTTATAATGCGTAAATTACTGTATTGGTTGTACATGAGTTTTAAAAGCACCAAATTGAAGAAAAAGGCTTATAATATTCATCATCAGTAGTGGCATTACAGCTCGTTATGAGCCAAAGCCTTCTTCAGAACAATCTTCCATTCGCTCCTGTCTCTGGCAACTCTTCTCCATGCTTTAATTCCGATGGAGGCTTATATTATAAATTAAATAATTTAACTAAAAAAGATCTATGCTAACTAAAAAACATTTAAACTAACTCAGACTCATTAACATGTAGGAAGTAATTTTTTTTGAAAAAATGGTATTTTAACAAAAATTTAAAAAAATATTGTCCTACTAGCTTTAGTACTCGAATTGGCCATTTTTTTTTTCAAAAATTTAGCAGGACTTTGTTTATCAACATTAATAAACTTAAAAAGCACCATTTAAAGGACTAAACAAATTTTGGCAGTACAATTTCTAAACGATTACTTTAAAAATGAGCTGTCTATGATAGATGAAAGATAAAGAGTTTAAAATCTATTTTACTATTTCAAAAACTGAATTCATAACTTCAAAATGATAAAACTAGCAATATCTTCAGTTCTAATCAACGAAAATTGATGATGTTTTTTTTTAGTTTAGGGTATAGATAATAAAAATGCGTTTGGTTAATTTTTGAATTGTTTATTTAATCAAATAATTTGTTTAAACAAATGTGTTTAATGTTTAAAAATTAATATTAAATGTGCAAAATTTTTTCTTTTCTCTTATTATTGTCAAAGGTTATGAAATAACAAGCAACATAAATGATATCTTTTATCAATAAATTTTACAAAAAAAAATTTCTTTAATAATTATGCGTATTATTTTTACAATTAGTTTTTTTCCAAAAATATTACAAATATATTTTAAACAAATAAAGTGTAAAAAAAATGTATGATTATAAATGAACATTTTAGAATTAACCTGTATGTATAATTAACTTATTGCGATTTACATACTTGATTTTACTATTTTGATTTTTAATTATACAAAGTTTTAAACAATTGACTTGTTGAGAATAAATAATTAATTTTTTTTGTCAAATTTATTGTTAAAAATTACGTTACCTGTTACTTAATAATGTTTGATACTAATAATCATGAGGCTAAAGTAAAATTTTGCTAAACAAATATTTATTTTAAATTGTTTAAACAAATGACTCGATTAAATATACAATTAAAAAAAAATAACCAAATGAAGTTTTATAATATATGCAACTAGGTACACCAATTTAAAAAAAAAATGAATTTTCGTTGATTAGAACCGGAAATATCGCGACTTTTAAAAGTTTGAAGTTATGAATTTAGTTTTTAAAATAGTAAAATCAAGAAATGAAAAAAAAGGTTTTTCCTACATGTTAATGATGAGTTATTTTAAATGTTTATAAGCTTAAAATCAAAGTAATTTTTAAACCTATTTTACAATATTTAACATAAATCTTTTAACACTTTCGCTGCTGACGTCTATGATAGATGAGTTGCCTGGTGCGGCATTTTTTTCTAAAAATTTTAATATTGTGGGCTTTATAATTGCTTTAGTACTAAACTGAAGTCCATATATAGAGAGTTTAGTTGTTTTTTATCAATGTCACGCGTGGGTATCGGGCGCACCTAAGTATAAATTTTTTGACATGTGATGACTGACACGCATGCGTGTCAATATATTTTTTACTACTTTAAAAGTTTATTGAAGACAATTCATTCAAAGTTTATTGAAGACAAGAAAACTAAGTAAAAACAATTAAAAACAAAACAAAAAGTAATAAAAACTTAAACACTAGATGAACAATAAAAAAAACTTCAAATTCATAACATAGATAACTACGTAATTTGTTTATATGTATAACACAAAATGTTGCACTATCGATAGTAATCGTTAAAACATTAGACACATAATCCGGGCTCTTCTGTACATTGTTGGCAGTGGTAAAGCGGTATTTTACGGATTTTCTTGCCAGAGAACACTATACATCGCTTTCGTACTATTTTTCCTTGTTTGTTCTTGGCCAAAATTTTGGTAATAATGTGGACTATTTTAGTCGGCCTCAGCTTGTTATTCATCTCAAATCTCAATGTTTAATAGTTTTTCCAAAACTGACAGTCGGTACTCATAAAGGCTCATCGGACGTAAAACAAATTGTTTATGTAGCAAGTACGAATTCATTAGCATTAAGTGTATGTAATGTATGCCCAACTCTTGTATTACCACCTTAATGATTTTCTTTCACAGCTGTAGTAAGAGTTTAGTTGGTCTTGCCGATCGACACCCCCATATGCTTATTATAATTAAAAATTGCAGGTTTTTCTCTGGGTCTATTCCTTCTATCACCAAATTCCGTCATTTCATTTCCAAATTCATTAGAGATGAATCCATTTACCAACTACAATATTATTAGAAAAACAAGCAATTCGCTCACCTTTTTTTTTTAGTTTTTTTTTTTTTCAATAACGTCTTTGGGATTATGCTTCCTTCGCACATTTAGTGTTCCAGTGCAGTAAGTACTTCAATTTGTTAATATTTTAGCTAGTTCATAGGAATTATAAAAATTGTCCATGTATACACTATGCCCTTGGTCCAAATATTCCTGAAGTAGGTGTAAAACTACTTTTGTTGTGTGGCCTTTTCCACCTTCATCATGCAGTGCTCCAGTGTAGACTAAAGATTTTAGAACTAAACCACTTGACTCTGTAAGAATAGAGAGTTTTATCCCGTATTTATGACGCTTGTTCTTGATATATTGTCGAAATACCAAGCGTCCACGCCATAGTACCATTGACTAATCAAGTGAAAGGTTTTTTCCAGGATAATAAACAGCAGACATTTTATTATTGAAGAACGTTATTATAGGTCGTACTTTGTACAATCGATCTTGAACTTCTTCTCCACTGGCTGGGTTTCTAGCAAAATGTAAGCACCTCATTATGATAAGGAAACGATCCCTACTCATATGCTCCGAAAAACATTTTAAATTAAATAATGGATGTGATTTCCAATAATCATTGAGTCTATTTAATTTGATGGTTCCAGTGTGAATCAATAGTGCAACAAATTTTAACATTTCTTCTCGGGAAACTGGCTTCCACTTTGTAATTCTTGATTTTTCACGAATATGTTTAGAAAGGAATATCTCTTCTGCATACAAGTTGGTTTGGTTAACGATTAAATCCAAAATGTCGTTATCAAATATTATTTTAAAATAATCGATTGGGTCATTGCCACCTGGTTAAACCAAAAGTTCATTTGTTTTCGAAAACATAAAATCTGTCATATTCATAGGAATATTTGTCCAGTCAGGAAATGAGTGTTCTAACACAGTTTCGTTTTTGTTGGAACGTCATCTTGGATTTGAATCGGCATTTCATTTACTGTAACAATAAAAAAAAAAAAAATAATATTGTTATCACATAAAACATAAAAACTTACTCTCTCTATCATCGTCTGAATACTCTTCGGATTCAGAATCAGTGTTAATGCCAATAGAATAATTACTGAATAAGTCCTCCTCGTCAGTAGATTCATATTACAAAGCTAACCTCTCACTTTCACTTAGTTAATTAGGATTTTTCACCAGTACTTTACGTTTTTTACATTTTGAAGGTCCCGGTATAGAGTTCGCCATTTTAATAAGACAAAACGGTCTATATGCGAACGTAACAAAATAAATAAGCCGACAACCAACCTTCAACTGCAACAATACAATCACACTGCTCGAATTCTTTGAACGCGTGTCTGACTTGACCGCGCTAATTTGTATCCCCTACTCTAGCATGTCCGAATGCCGTCTCATTGGGAAATTCTGATAACGGCAAACATATTTTAAATACTTTGTCCCTTAATAACACGCTAACAAGATGTGAACTATCTGCTGCATACGCTGTATTTAAAATGCTCTGTTAAATTTAACTGGTCAGATGTCACGCAAGTATGTCGTCAGCACCTGGCAAAATAACTTAAAGTCACGCATGCGTGACATCATCAGTGAAAGTGTTAATCGTTAAATAATTTAATTTAATAAAAAAAAACCATTCTCATCAATTTGGCGCTATAGCAATTCATGTAGACCTAATAGTTAACGCTTAATAACGTTATCGATACAGATAACTGGGATAAACAATTTCAATTTTGCAATAACTGTTAACTGAAACTTCTTCAAGTTTTTATAGCTGAATATGTTTTGATTTTGCCATATTTGAATTTAAAGTTTTAAAAGGTAAAAATAGACTTTTGAAGCAATTTTTGCAATAATTTAGCAACAAAGTAACTAAAATAACTTAAATACTCCAGTCAAAATGCCACTGAACTTTTGAAAATCATATGAACGCGCTGCCTAAAATGTCAATTTTAGGACTCTAAAATAGATGCAAAAAAGTTTACCACTTTTACACTTGGGCTTTTTCCTAAAAATCATCCTCGTAGAGAGGGAAAAACGGAAAAAAAAATCAATTTATCAAGGATGTGTACGTCACAGAAAAAAATTTTAAATAAAAAATGTAGTAAGATAATTTTGAACAAAAATGTTTATAAGCATTTTATGTGAAGAATGAACCGTTCTCTCATAAACAAGGCTTGAAGTGATCGCTAACTTTTAATGTCAGTTACGCACGCGAAATCAATGTTCAATAAAATTTGTATCAGCTCGACGGTAAAAATTTGATATTTTTGATCCTAGTGTCTTATCGACAAACATCAAAATGCATTTTAAAAGTAAAGAGTTCATCTTTTGTTCGCAATTTTTGTATTTTGCGCCAAATAAACTGAGCCTTTATAAAAGCGTTAAATAAATAAGCGTGGCGCTATTTTTGCCAATTTTTATAAGTCTCATGAGGTCAATATAATTTACTTCTTTTATTAAACGTGCACTATAGACTTTTGATAACTAGAGCCTAATCTTTAAAACCTATGACATGAAACTTAAGTTTTGAGTTTTGGCAACAAATTTGAGGAATTTAAAATATGCTTAAAAAACGCTGAATTTAAACGTTCACATTACAAACGATCCAAAACATTTAAAACTGCTCTTTTTCAAAAACACTAGTACATTTGCCAAAATTAACTATCTTATACTATAGATTTCACTTAAGACCATCTTCTTAGAGGCATTTCCCATGATGTGCAATCGTTTGTAATGTAAAAGTTTAAATTCTGTGTTTTTTAGTCATATTTCAAATGCCTCATATTTGTTGTCACAACTTAAATTTAAATTTTATGTTCTAGGTTTCGAAGATTTGTTTCTAAAATAGAAACCTTACTATGACCGGTGAATTGAAGTGATAAATTTTATTACACTAACGAAAATTGTAAAAAATGGCAAAAATCGCACAACGTTTATTTAATGAACAGATTAATTGAAACTGACTTTATTCGCGGCAAAAAACAAAAATTGCACAAAAAGGCTGCACTGTTTACTTTTAAAATGCATTTTAATTTTGATCGATAGGACACTCTGATCAAAACATATCGAATTTTTACCATCGACTTTTTATTTAACATTGACTTCGTGCGCGCAACTGACATTTAAAATCGCCGGTCACTTGAAGCGTTGGTTCTGAGAGAACTGTTTATTCTAAAAAAAGAACTGCTAATTAGCATTATCATTCAAAATCATCTTAGCTATATTTTTTATTTGAAAAATTTTTTCTGCGGCGTACTTGTACAAGTTCTTGGTAAATCTGTTTTTTTTTGAGTTTTTACCCCTCTATAAGGGGGGTTTTACAAGAAAGCCCAGGGGTAAAAGTGGTAAACTTTTTTGCATATTTTTTGGGTTTTTACAATTGATAATCTTGGCAAAATATAGCTTGCTCGTATGATTTTTAGGGGTCAAATCTCTGACGACTGGACTAAAAACTCTCATTTTAAAGGATTTTCTATACTTTTTCACTAAATTTGTTTTACTTTTCATATGATTTATCGGTCTTCACCTATAGTACTTAAAATCAATTATCAATCTTACATTTTTTATGTATTATTTATAAATATAAAGTGACGTCTAATCTTTTGCATAGTTTCTTTTTTACATATTGTTATTACCAAATTTATTAAAAGCATTAGATACCTATATTAAAAAGTGACACGAAAAATATTTTTATTTACTTATTTTTCTGGTCTAAAAAGGAACTACTAGCATATACTATATCTATATTACAGTTATGGCCTCATTTTATCGTTTTATATATTATGCTGGCCAGTCTCTTTCAGATAACTCGAAACTCTACATCCAAAAGAAAGGTTGAGCTGGTTGCTGCTTTTACAGTTTTTATTTTGCTTTTTAAAGTTTTAATAATAGTTTTTAAATATAAATTAAATCAATATCATTAATATAAAACTTCGATATAAATCCTACTAAAATGTTTTATAGAAAGTTATTTTAACTCTTTAAAATATCAAAATTTGCGAAATTTGTAAAGAATAAGTCTTTATTGAAAGTAATTAAAGAAATAATTAAAGTAGTGAACAACTATTAAACAAACTAAATACTTGAAAAATATTCTTTTTTTATATCTATACGCAATGGTGCTCTTTTTATTGGCAAGTTATTGCCTTGGGAATTAGGGGTAAATCTAAAACCAACTGGAAGATTTTGAGTTTATTCTTAAGAGTTGAGAAGATTCAAATGATATCTTGAAAGTATAACTAGAATCTGGATCGCAGCTGCACAAAATAAATAAACTTGGAAACATTTGTGTATCAGAATTCAACAGGCACGAGTAGTCAATTTATGAATATAAGAACTGTGCTTAACAACAAAAGTCTTAGAGGTACCGTTTTGAGAAATACTATATTAGTCCAGTCGTCTCTGAAAAAAATTTAACTCCAAATATCAAATGAACAAGCTTAACTTTGCTGAAAATGTAAATTTTATAATCCTAAGAAGATGCAAAAAAGTTTACCACTTCTGTCACCCGGCTTTTCCCAAAAACTTCCCCAGTCGGTGGGAAAATGGAAAAAATATTGTTTGTGTTAATTGAACCTCAGAAACAATGCTTGAAGCTATCAGCGATTTTAAATGTCAGGTATATGCACGAAATTAATTTTAAATAAAATTTTTATCAGTATGACAGTAAAAATTCGATATCTTTTGATTAGAGAGTCCTATCGACAAAATACAAAATGTATTTTAAAGGTGAAGATTGGGGCTAAACCCAATTCACCCTTGAAGTGAAGGGCAATTTATATTTGCCACAAATAAAGTCAGTTTTTATAAAAGTGTTTCGCGGTTTTAGCCATTTTTATAATTCTCCTGAGATTACTATAAATTATAATTTTCATTGTTGGAGCCTAACCTTTAAAACCTATAGCATATAATTTCATATTTTCTGTTGTGGCAAGAATTATGAGGAATTTGAAGTATGCCTCAAAACGATGAATTTAAACTTTTACATTACAAACGATTGTACGTCACGCGAAATACCTCCATGAAAACGGCGATCTGTGGAATTTAGAGACGAAATTATGTAGTTTCAAAAAACTGACTTGTGTAATTAAAAAGATGCAGTTTTAAATGTTTTAGATAATTCTAATGTACAAGTTTAAATTCAGCGTTTTTTAGGCTTATTTCAAATGCCTTAAATTTATTGCCAAAACTTAAAACCGTAATTTCATGCCATAGTTTTTAAAGGTTATGCTTCAACAATAAAAATTCCGTTGTGACTTATCAATAAAAAGTATAAACTTTTATTGATCTCATGGGAATCATAAAAAATGGCAAAAACCGGGCAAAGTTTATTTATTCGACACCTTTCTAAAAACTGGCTTTATTTGTGATAAAATATAAAAATTGCACCCAAAAGCTGCACGCTTCACGTTTGAAACACATTTTAACTTATGGCGATAGGTCACTCGAATCAAAAGATATCGAATTTTTACCGTCGTATTGATACAAATTTTATTTAATATTGATTTGGCGCGCGTAACTGACATTCAAAATCGCCGGTCGCTTCAAGCGTTGTCTTTGAGAGAACGGTTTGTTCAAACCAAGAAGGGTTCAACAAGAAGCTAAGATATATTTTTTTAATTATCTTAGCTACATTTTCTATTTAAAACATTCTTTTCTACGATGTACAGATTATTGGTAAATCGATTTTTTCGTTTTTCCTCTCCTACGAGAAGCCGTTTTAGGAGAAAGCCGTGGGGTAGAAGTGGTAAACTTTGTTGCATTTTTTTGGGTTCCCAAAATTGACTGTTCAGCTTGTTCTTATGATTTTTAGAGGTTTACTGGCATTGACTGAAGTATATCTACTCAGTGCTGCTGGGTAGGGTGGAGACTTGGACAATAAAAGCTAACCTCGTAAAAAACCTTGAGGGCTTCGAAATGTGAGCATTTGGGAGAATCCTTGATATTCCCTAAAAAGATCATACAACCAAACGTAAAGTATTGCGTCGAATAATGAGAGAAAGGTAACTGCTACTAATTGTGAAGGAAAGCAATCTATCTTTGTCACATATTTAAGAATTCCAAAAATTAATTGTAAGAATTGATTTTGGAGGGGGAGATTAAAGAAAAAAGGGGCATAGGAAGAAAGAAATGCTTGTGGTTAAAGAATACAAAGAAAGAGACAAACCTCGACGCCGATGTACTTTTCAGAGATCGAAACAAGATCGAAACTAATATACTAGTAGTTTCGTTACCTTTCAGTAAATGCATAAGACAACTTAAGGACAAACAGAAAACGTTCAGCAATACGACAATATATAAGCTTGATAATAATTTTATATAATAAAAACTGAAAAAATTAATAATCAATAATGTTACCTAAAATGTTTGAATAAAAATATATTTAGTGAATATTTAAAATAATTTAGATTAAGTAATTTCACGTCATAACTGTAACTTTTTCTGGCTTGTTCCAATTTGAAATTGAAATTAATATTGCGTTGCCAATTTTAATATTTTTACAAATTCATCAGCATTTTGAAAAACTGTTATTTAATTTTATAGTCTTTTTTTATATCTTGCGTTTAATAAAAAGTATTAACGTATTTAAATAAAACAGTTTGCATCAAATATCAGATAGTACTATCCTATTTATTTAATTATTTCGTTTTAGATCTATTTTGTGCTACCTTTTAATAAAAAATTTTTTTATTTCCAGATTTTGAATAGGTTTATAAAACTGTTTTCTGGAAAAATATGTTGTTGGATTATTTAAAATCTGGGAAAATTCGTAATGAAATGGTCGAAAATTATTTTCAAACACGCTATTTGGAATTTTTTGTTATATTTTGTACTGACGTTATTAAAAATAAATTGTCTAGTCAGTGTTATTTTTGACATAACTTCAGCTTACAGTGGATTCTAGACAAAGAAAATAATTATGTTTTCGAATCCAAGTATTACACATAAATAAGAAAAGTTTTTGCAAATTAACATAAAAAATTCATTAGCAATTTATTTGAAAGGTTTAAGAATATTACGAGCTATGCATACAATCCTCTACATTTTAGTACCGTAAGTCCATTGTATGTGTTTGTGACCCACTTCTGGGTATTTTTGCATGCCTTTTGTGATTCCGTAGTAACTCGTTTTAAGTTAGGCGTCTCTTTCTGACTGAATTGTTAGAACTGACGAACTTGCTAAAAGAATTAATTAGAGGATTATGTATCTAAATTATTTTTACTTTTGTATAACACTATGCGCAAAAAAGATTTGGTTAAAGTGAATTAAGCAAATTGTTTCATATATTTACGAAGTATGAGTAAAAGTTTAGTCAACTTTTTTGTTTGAATTAGAAAAAAACCCCTTTATAAATATTATTTTAGCAAAAATTTAGCTGAATTTAAAAATTGGTATGTTGACGTTTTTAAAACGTATTAACGTATTTTCGTGCTATTAAAATTATTTATTTATGAACATTTGAACGACTGATAGAAGAGGAGTGTATTATATACCCTGGTTAAATTCTAAATAAATGTGTAGTTTAAATTAAACGACTTCCATTTACAAATATTATGTTTAATAAAAGCTCATTGTATTTTTTAATAAATATGGTTTTTCTGATGACAAGTTTCTGATATATTTAGAAAATTGTTTTCTGGAAAAACAATCAACACACTTACTGATTTAAAAAATATTCCAAAAAATATTCTAGAATATCTTAAAGAGAGACTTAAATAAATATATTATGCAATTTTATTAATTTTCAATATTTAAGTCTACTGAATCACGCTCAATGTGATTTAAATTTTAACTAGTCATCTAATATGGAAAATACTATACCCGCCAGCTAAGCAAACAGAACACAGATAAGCATTTTCGTACTGCTCATTATGTGTATTCACACTCTCCACAACAAGACACTAATGTAACAATATAACCCATCAAAAGCTTTTCCACATTATTCGATAGTAAATCAAATTTTGTTATTAGTTTTAATTAGCTGACGATTAATTTATTAACTTCATTTAAATATGTCTTGAATATACAAGTGACATGGATGTGTTTAGTGTCTGTATGTGACATAACATTGCTTCTTTTTTAAATCTGTCTTCTTTTTGGGACTGATAATCATAACGGCCTTTTGTCACTTTTGATACTGTTGCTGTGAATAGGTCATACATTTATACCGCTCTTTCAAATTATAATTCCAGGAAATATAGTGCAACCTTCTTTTCCTAATTATATTCATTATTACCTATTCACTAGGTAATTCACTAGATTCTTGTAGTATCTTATCTGTGTAACTGAGCACACACCATGGCTGAAATTGCTTGAAGATTAGTGTAGGTGCAGGTGGCATCACCATCTTATCTCCAGATTTTGCAGCGGTCAGCTGGTGACAGTAGACAAAATATGCATCCATCAGTAACTAATAATATATCCAGAATATTAGTATTACATGTGTAATGATTTTTCTTTCTAGCGTATACGCAAGGCAGTTGAGCACTTGAGTAAATGCACAAAATAAAAGTTGTACTGTATGGAATCCCGACTTTGTTGGCTATAAAAATTTTATTTTTCTGTCCTCAATGAAATTATTAATAAATTCAAAAGTTTTGCGCTAAAAATAGCAACGTCCTGATATATAGTATATTTAACAGCATTAATAGTATACAGTTATTGCTTATTTGTATTCTGTTGCTTTGTTATGACTCCCTCATTTTTAAGACTATTCAGCCGACAGGTTTTATTGTGTGAATAATGATTCTGAGCTGTTTCTAAAAATTTTTTTAACAATGGTAGATTTGATAATATATTAAGCACCTATAGAGCCCTAGCCTTCTATACTGAATGTGCCTTCTATATTGCCCAAGTGTCTGTCTTTGAACATATACCTAATATATCCAAACCATCTCATTTTAGATATTCTCACTCGTGCGACAATGAATACATTTGTTTTTCGAGATAATATAGTAATTAATCGCTATGTTAGTGCAAAGTAAACACGCTTTTTTATACAGCATTGTAAAAAAAGTTTTATTATACTAATCTGTCACTTTCTGATATATTACAGTCTTATTAGTCTCGCAATAAACAAACATCTAAAACTTAGTTCTTTACCGATCTTCTTGAGTTTGTCATTCATATTTTAATCTCTGTTGTACAAAATACCCTTTTTTCAGAAAATTCTTTCGCTTATTTTTCATGTTACTCCTGCGTTGGTGATTTATTATCCTGTATACCAAACAGCATAGTTTATTTTACGAATTAGTATTCTATTTTCCAACTTCACCATTGCCTCGTCTCCAGTACAATATAAGAAACGAGGAGGGTTGTGCAAGAAACTAACTAATCCTTTTTGTTAAAAGAAAATAACGAGTTATGAAAACGAAACACGTGCCTCGTATAAGAAGGAATCTTCTTATATAGGAAGAAGACGACAAAAGCGACGACAAAGGACAATAAATATAGGAACCTGGAACGTACCAAGGAATTTGAATCTAGAAACATGAACATAACTGCCTTAAAAGAGATTAGGTGGACTGGAGAAGTCTTACCAAAAACTAATAAATCTGTAGTATTTTTCAGCGGAAATGAAGAGAAGCACAAATTCGGCACTGGCTTTATAGCCAAGAGTAGTCTTGTAGGGACAGTCATAAGCTTCAAACCCGTTAACAAAAGGATCTATTATATCAGACTTAAACGATAACTGCATAACTATGCACTAATTATTGCCCATGCACCGAGAGCTGAAAAGAAAGAGCAAGTAAAAAAAACTTCTTGGAGAAACTAGAGAATCTGACAAATAATCTCCCCAAATAAAACAAGCATAGTATCTTGGGAGATTTCAATGCTAATATTGGGTGAGAAGCAGCATACACATCAACAATAGGTAACCGTAGTCTCCATGATGCCAGTTATGATAGTGAAACAAGGTAAATTGACTTTGCAATATCTCACAATTTACAATTTTAATCAAAAATGTTCAAACACAAGGAAAATACATAAAGAAACGTGAATCTCCAACGACGGCGTCACAAAAAATGAGATCAATCATATTATTCTAGATGCTAGGAGGGGTAGAAATTGCTGAGACATAAGAAACCGAAAAGACGTAAGAGGATCAAATGAAGATGCGGATTATTTTCTGGTAAAAACGAAGATAAGAACATAAATAGCGTGGTAAAAAATTTATTAATGTTATTATTTATTATATGGAATACTAAAGTTTTGGGATATAATAAGACACAGCAGAAATTTGAAAATGCTATACAGATAGCGCTAAAACAGACAGAGGATTATAACAACATAGACTCTGCTTTGATAAATATAAAATTATCTTTAGTAAACGTAGCGGATGAAATACTAAGACACAAAAAGAGAACAGCAAAAGAATAATTTGATGACGATTACCTGAAATCCATAAAAGCAAAAAACATGCTTAGAAGGGACATGCCAGAAAATCCGCACAACAACAGTGAAAGGTATAAACGGAAAAGAACAGAGACCAAAAAATTTATGAAAAGAAGAAAGAAGAAGTACTAGGAAGAAATATTCAGAGATATAGTAGAAAATCGTAAAAACAACCAAGCAAGACAATGCTTTAAAGGAGTTTCAGAGATCAAGACCGGGTAGCCCGCAAGAATAAAAAACTTTTTTTTAAAACGACAGTGGACAGCTTAATACGATGACAAGGAAATCCTAAAAACCTGGAAGTAATACTTCTATCAACTATTAAACAAAAAATTTATCAGAAATATATCGAACATGTGCATACAGCTGAAATAGAAGACCACTGCCCAATATTCGAAGAAGTAACCCAAGCAATTAAAAAACTAAAAAATAATAATACCCGCAGAGAGCTTAAAACATAAAGAGAAGCGCTGTATTTATCTATATACAAGCTAACTCGATTCATTTGGCGAGAACAAACTATGCCAGATAAACGGAAAGTAGCGGTTATAGTATGAATCCATAAAAAAGGAAGCAAAACCACTGTATTACCTACTGGGAAATAACGCTTGTAAATACCACCTACAAAGTCTTTTCAAAAATCCTACTATAAAGAACCAAAACATACACAGAAGAAATCGTTGAAAATTATACATGCGGATTTATACCAGGCCGCTCCACTTATGACCAAATATTCACAATAAAACAGATAATGGAAGAATGCTGGAAGTTTAATCGTAAGCTTCATCAGATGCTCTTAGATTTCATACAGGAATTTGATATGATATTTGAGTATGCAGTGTTAGACTGTGAACAGCGACGCAAGAACTTGGCTTCAAAAAAAAAGAGTCAATTTAATACAAATGTATATGAAAGGGTTGCAATGTAAGGTAAAAACTGGACAAAATACTTAGACATTTAAAATAAACAATACACTTTCACCATAACTCTTTAACTTAGCCCTTAAACACATACTCATAAATGTGAAAATCTAAAAACTGACTACAGTATTTTATCAAGAAGGACCCAACTAATTGTTGGCATTTGCAGACGATATCGATCTAACAGGAAATACCAGACTATGGATAAAGTAGACTTTCGTCAGATTTAAGAAAGAATCAAGGAAGATGGGGCTCATATTCGATGAAAACAAAACTAAATGTATACATAGAACCCACAATATCCGAAACAAAAATTGAATCGGACAGAACATCACCATCGATAACTTTGACTTTGAGCCTGTCAGAGAATTTAAATAACTTAAAAAAACAATATCTGAAGACAACAACAGATCAGAAGAAATAAACAACAGGATACAAACCTGCAATAGAAATAAAAACTTTTAAAATCGAAACAAATAACAAGATATACAACAAGACATAAAACAGTCATACTACACGTAGTGATGTATGATAGCAAAACGGGGACGATAGCTAGGGCAATAAAATGCGACTACGTGTTTGGGAAAGAAACATCTCAAGGAATAACTTGGGCCTGTGATCAATGGAGCAACAGAAGAATACAGGATAAAAACTAAAAAACAGCTTAAAGAACTAGACTCAGACGATAACATAAAAGAAATAAAGTTCAGAAGAGTCCTGTGGGCAAAACATCTCAGAAGACATTCTGACAAAAGAATAGTAAGGCTGATATGGGAAAAAGCTGAAACTGAAAGAAAACCACGTGGCCGACCTCGACTCTTTCTTCTTCTTTAAGTTCCATCTTCTATAGAACGCTGGAAATCATCATGGATATGCAGAGTCTGTTGACTACCGCTCTAAATAGCTTTTCACCACTGCTGCATTCAAACCATTCCCTTAAGTTCTTACCTCGATTCAGAAATATTATAGCAGGAGACCTTAAAGCTATGGACATGGAGAATCAGACAAATGTTGCTCAAAACTGAGTCAAAGGAGGCATATTTTCAAGTCGGCTAAAATCCACGAAATAAGTGCCTTATCCAGTCCGGATGTTGGCTATCATCAAGGTTATCATGGTTTTGTTGACTGTTCTGCTCCGAAGAACAGCTCCGCGGAGGTCATCGCCCTTGTCAGAGGTTTTTTAACCACAAGATACGACGGCGTTCCGGTCCTCTCGTGCCAAATACTTTACCCTGCATAATGAGTTGAAGAATATGATATTTTCCTTCGTTCCGCATCAAGTACCCGAGGTACTCAAGCTTACGTTGTTTAACTAAATTAAGCACTTATTTTTCTTTTTTCATGCGCTGTAGGACCTTAACGTTGGCGACATGGTTTACATACGATATTATTAGTATCCTCCTGTAGATCCACATCTCAAAGGTTTTAATCCGCTTTTCTGTGGCTTGCCTCAGTATCCAGGCTTTAACTCCATACAGTTACACTGGAAAAATCCTCACTATCCGCATCTTGGTTCCCAAACTGAGATCACTAAAGCACAGCAAAAATCTTAACTTGATTAATGTAGACCGTGCCATTTCAATTCTGGATCTAATCTCTTGAGCGTAGTCTTATTGTGAGTTGAGGGTGTGAGTGCCAAGGCAAGTGAATCTGTCGACTTTCTGGATCTCTTTGCTGCCTGCAATTAGTGCCCCGGGATCTAAATTTGCACGGCTGACAACCATGAATTAATAATAATTAATTTTCTTAATAACAAGGTCTAGTCCGTATGTTACGCTCACAGTTCTCACTCGGTCTTGTAAGGCTTGTAGATCATTTAGGCTGGTGGCTAGTAGCACAGTTTCATCGGCGTAGCAAATATGCGTAGCGTGCGTTTGTAAGGGCTTCAGTAAAAACTTCCTCAGAGTATAAATTGAATCTACAAGTTCTGTGAAAGTCAAATTTCCCACAACCAGTTTATGTTTATAAATGCTGTTGGTACTAGAGAGGCTTTGTTCTCAGTACAAGTCTTATTCCAGAGACGCAGAGACGTCAACTGCGACGTATCCGCATATCTGGTTGATTACGAGAAAGCGTTTGATCGAGTACAGCACGCCAAGATGATGCAAATACTAAAAGAAACAGGAATTAACAACCAAGATCTGAAAATAATTAGAAGTCTCTACAGGAATCAGACAGCAAATCTCAGAGTTAAAGGTGAATACACTGACTATCGCATGCATCGAAAATTGCACAACAAATAATATTCAAATTAAAAAAGAAGTTAAACAAGGATGTGTGCTGTTACCAATGCTATTTAATCTCTATTCGGAAGAAATTATGAAGAAAGCATTGGAGGAAGAAGAGATTGGGATAAAAGTTAACGGCCATCTAACTAATAATATTAGATACGCAGATGATACGGTTTTAATGGCGAAGACAGTAGAAGATGTGCAAGCCATTTTAAACAAGGTAGTCACAGCTAGTGAAGAGAAAGGGTTAACAATGAACGTCAAGAAGACGAAATTCATGATTATTTTAAAAAAACAAAGATTGAATGCGAACCTGTACATTCACAATAACGAAATGGAATGGATGCACAAATATAAATATTTGAGAAAAAGCGTTAATAACAACAATGACATCACAGAAGAAATAAAAACTAGAATTGGAAAGGCTCGAGCTGCTTTTGTTAACATGAAAGACATTCTGGGAAGTCATGACATTAACTTAAACCTGAAAATGATATTGGTTAGATGCTACATTTTCTCGATACTGCTGTACAGAGTAGAGACTTGGAATTTAAACAAGAACAATACCGATAAACTAGAGGCCTTCAAAATGTAGGTATACAGAAGAAATTTAAAAGTACCTTGGACAGACAAAATAACAAATAGTGTAGTTCTTCGAAGAATAAACAAAAAACGGGAGCTGTTGATCCCAATCAAGAGAAGAAAGTTGGAATATCTTGGTCATGTGATGAGAGGGAAAAAGTACCGATTGCTCCAGTTAATTATCCAAGGAAAGATTTAGGGCAAACGAAGCGTGGGGGGACGACGTATATCTTGGCTGCGCAATTTAATAGACTGGTTCCAGTGCACATCTAACCAATTATTTAGAGCAACAGCTTCAAAGATACGAATAGTAATGATGATTGCCAAACTCCATAGCGGAGAGGGCACTTGAAGAAGAAGACACTGACTATGTGAAAATTATGCGTGGAGTGAGGCAGAGCTGTATTTTGTCTTTTCTAATCTTGAATCTGTACTCTGAAAGAATATTTATAGAAGCTTTGCACGAAACTGAAAAAGGTATTCTACTAAATGGCTACCGGCTAAACAACATCAGATATGCAGATGACACCATAGTATTTGCGGAAGACCTACAAGTTCATATGAACAAAATCACGTATTACAGTCAATAATATGGACTTAATATAAACGTTAAGAAGAAAAAGCTTATGATAATTAGCAAGAAAAAAATAACAGAAGGTCAACTCTACGTCAACCAATCACCTGTAGAAAGAGTGACGCACTACAACTACCTCGGCACCCACCATAATAAATGAAGAATGAACCACCAACCAGGAGATTAAAGCACGCATCGGAAAAGCTAGAAAAAGCTAGATCCACCTTCAATCGGATGAGGGCCTTCTTTAAGAGTCAGAACTTATCTCTTGATATAAAAGTAAGAATGCTTTGTCTTCTCTGTCCTTTTTTATGGTGTTGAATCGTGGACCTTGAACGAAGATATGTGCAGAAAACTGGAAGCATTTGAGATGTCATATCAGAGAATACTTAAAATCCCGTAGACTGATTGAGTCACAAACCAGGAGGTCCTCAGAAGAATGAATAAGTACCGAGAGGTACTGAACACCATCAAATCTCGAAAGTTACAGTTCTTCGGACATATTATGCGAAATGAATCCAGATATGCTCTCCTTCAAGCCATCTTGCAAGGAAAAATATTTGGAAAACGATGTCCAGGCAGAAGAAGAACATCTTGGTTAAAGAACCTCAAAATCTGGTTTAATACAACATCTGTGAAGCTTTTCTGCGCTGCTGCATAAAGATTGCCATGCTGATCGCCAACATTCGTAACGGATATACACCTCAAGACGAAGATAAATTGAAAAGAGTCGGCGAGAGCACACAGCCTTGCCTTACTCCTCACATGATCTTCACTTGGTCGGTCAGCTGGTCTTCGAACTTGACTTGAACACGCTGGTTTCAGTATAAATAAATTCATGATGATCCGAATGTTCTTCTTATTCAATCCTACTCTTTGTAGAGCAGCGAACATCTTCTGGTGGTGACAACGGTCAAATGCCTTGGCGTAGTTAATAAAACAAATATTGACATCGCAAGTGATATCGCGGTATCTCTGAAGTAGGACGTGTAAGGTAAAAAGTGCTTTACGTGTATTAATGGAATTACAGAATCCAAATTGCATTTTACATTTTCTTCGCATTTCTTGTAAATTCTGACATGTATGATTTTAAGAAAAATCTTAAGTGCATCACTCATAAGGCTGATAGTTCAGAAATCTTTGCACGTTTTCGCAGATCGTGTTTTGGTAGTGTTACAAATGTTGACAATAGCATTCTTCCTGAATAGTATCTGAATAGTATATGGCGTTAAACAGTTCAGGTAACTCCTTTGTGCTCACTTCACTCATCACCTTAATAAGTTCAACTAGTTTTTTGTCCGGACCATTCTTATACTATTTAAAAGATGCTTTCATCTCACTTTCTAGTATTGGCGGCTCTGTCATACAAGGTTATCTCGGTAGTCCCAGAAAAGTTCTTCGATGTACATTTTTCAGATCATTTACTTCTCCTTAATTTTCGTCGTTGGGCTCCCGTATTTGTTTATGAGGAGGTGTGTGTTTTTCCTATTTCTAGCTTATATATCCTAGCCAAACCAGTGCCTTCTCAAATCTTTCGGTGAATTTATATAATCGTGTTTCACTTGGAGCTCTTCGATTAGTTTACATTTTTCTTGCATCTATGTCTCCTTGGCAGTTCGTATTTCTTTGTAATTATTTGGTTGATTTCTTGTTATTTCTTTGCGTCCCTGTTTTTTAATAATTTTCTTTAGTCCATCATCTGCAGAATGTCATTAGTCATCCCTTCTTTAATTTTTACTCTTGTTTTCTTTTTCAGATGTTCTTTTCCCGCATTTAGCATGACGTCTTTAATATTACACCATTTCTTTTCTACACTCCGTTCTTGTTATTTAGCGGTTTCTAGTTTCTCTTGTATTAAATCTTTTACGTTTTGACAAACTGCTAGTGTAATAATCCAGGTTCTGTTTAGGTTTACTTTTGATGAATTTCTTTAGTTTGTCAAGCTGTTCTTGAATCTTTTGTTAATGAGAATAAAGTCTATCTGGTTTCTGATGATATTGTTGGCTGTATCTGCAGGTGACTTCCACGTATAAATTCGTCTAGGGGGAAATCTAAATAAGGTGTTAGTAATGGTAAAATCTTCTTCTAGAAGATTTTTTCTAGAACTTCTAGAAGTCCTCTACTATTTTTATATCGTGTTTGTGAGTTTGACTGTGGACAAAAGTAATTTAGAGGTTGATATATTTTGTTTTTTTTTTTGTTGAGTTTACATATTCTCTTATTTATTGCTGTAAAATTTAATGTATTTTGCTGGATAATAGAGTTATAGGTAGGGTCGCTTTCATCATCAATACAAAAGTCACATTTAGCAAGGTGCAAAAACTTGTTTGTATGGGGATAACTGCCGCCATGCGTTCTATTCCAACAGCAGCCAAAGAGGTTCTATTAGGCCTGCCTCACTTTTCAAAGGCTACAGAATAAAACAATCACTAAAACTTTGCATTAAAGGGACAAAGCATATGAGTATTTCAAGGATTGTGACGAAGGATATTTTTAATGAGAAATCAGATCACATAACAAAAATATATAATTTAAGAATTCATACAGGGTCTCTTATCCAGACAAGAATGTATGGATAAACAAGAAATACCACAATAAACAGAGTAAAATCTATTATACAGACGGATCCAAGACCATGAAAACGTGGGGGCAGGACTATACTTTAATAGTCCAAGAATTGCGAAAGCTTTGCCTTGGGGAGGAACTGCATCATTTTTAAAGCGGAGATTTGTGCTATTTATTGTATACTTAAGCAGATCTCTTTCTAAAAGAACAGAGCAACTGCTTCATATGGGCCGCAGTAAACTACAAACAGTAACAAAAATGTTGATCAGATGTGCACCAGTAAGAGAATTACTAAATAAAATATGTATTTTCAATGGAGACCTTGACTACAGACTCTGTAAGTTAATACTTAATCAGAAACTGTAAAACACGTAATTTGCGATTGTGAGGCGATGGACCGCAGGAGACAAAAACTATATGGTGAACCAAGAGAATATCCTGGTATATTTAGGACACATCAAGCAAAAGACTTGTACAAAATTCTATATTGTAGAAAAATTCTAGACGGTGTTGTAGGAAACAATAATGGGTAGCTAACACAATAAGTTTCAGCTTTAGTTATAACGGATATTTTGTAGATCAGACGGGCTCAACGAGAAAATAAATCTATTGTGCTTAGTGTTATTATTAAATTGAATAGCTACTCCAAATTCTTTATTTTCGTACTCTAGTCTGTTTTCAACTATGTAGTATTATGTGTTTTTTTTTGCCATCTAGCCATTTAGTCTCTTTTATCGTGACTAGGTATATTTTGTTTTTTATAACTTCATTGGGCAACGATGCTTGAGCTGCTGGTTTACTCAATTTCCATAATTTTCGTCGACAAGAGTCCGTCAACGATAAGAATGTCCTATCCAAGGCTTGTTTGTAGGTCTTATAGTCGTAATTTTATTTATCGGAATGGTCAACCCCATTGCTCAACCTTTCTACTTTACCCAAACTTATTAGGCTTACAACCCAGGTTAAACTATTCAATAACCTTCTAACTAAAATCTTTTCGTAAACTCCTTAGCTTCAATTGTCTCAATAATATACATATACATATTGATTTCCAGTTCTGCTAAGATAATTACATTTTTGATTCTATTTTATTTAGTATGGCGGCAGCAACGTTTTCAGTAACTCATCGCCATGGCTTTAATTTAGGGTTTGCTTAATAATACTTGCGACTATTGTTTTTGGCATTATTTTGTTTTTTCTTCTTTAGTTATTTTACTGCACAGGCAGTAGTCAGCCGAACCGTTTAGCTTAGCTTAGTCTCGAGATTATTTTATTATTGTTTTCCCCAGCAGAAGCACATTTCAAGCTCAGGTATTTAAAAGTTTCTGTACCCTTATTTACATGTGCCTCCATGCAATAATCATTTGGTTTGTTTCCTCCTACTATATCCAAGTTTTAAAGTATTTATAGTAAGTTCCCCTTTGGTATATCCATCATTTAGATTTCAAAGCATATAATCAACGTCTACTTCATTCCCGGCCAAAATTACCTGGTCGTTTGCAATGTTTAATGTAAATTGCTTCTGATCTCCTATGGGAATACCATACTATAGCTTCCTTTTTTTTTAAGTGGCCAAAGCTTTATTGTAGTACTTTTTTAGCAGTACGAGCTTAAGAGCCTTGTTCGTAGTAATTTTGCCACTTAATTTGCTTTGAAATTGACTGCATGGATCTTACCTTTGTATAGCTTCTTTACAACATTTACATTTTTGAACTGTATGACTTGATTTTCCATTTTTTTCCAGAAACGGTTTAGTTAGCTCAACAAATATCAAGTAATGAAGATTAGATTGCAGTTCTACTTTTTTTCAACATAAAAATGCTATCCATACAAAATCTGCTAAGCCTGACGCAATTTTGTCCTTCAACTTTTATCAATTTTGGTTTATGATATATAAACTCATTGGAAATGCTTTCTTGTCCACGAGTTTACCCACATCTTTAACTTTCACCAGGTTGATTTCATCATCTTCTTATAGTCCAGGGTATATGTTGTTATTTTATAATTGAAAAGTCTTCTCGAGTTTCAGTTAGAAGTTGAGTGAAGTGTTTTTTTAACTTCTTTTATCTATTTTAGTGATCCCACACTTTACTTTCCTGTTTGCTCTGAAGATTTTTATCGTTTTTCATGCCTTCTTTGATGTAGTTGACCCTATCTATGCGTTCTTTACCTTGCATTTATTTAGATGACAATTTTATCTTTTGTAGCCATGGTTTTTATCGCTTGATTATTGTGTCTTATAGGTATATAGGTATAACGCCTGTCATCTACATCTTTCGTCGATACGTCAAAGTTTTTAGGGAGTCTAAGCTCTTTTATTCACAGAACTGTATTAGCCTTCCGCCACTGTCGTTAGTTTTATTTTCTTCCTGCTTTTCAACAACTTCGTCATAAATATGCTTTTCTGCCTATCCAAACATTAAAGTCGTTTAGTAGAACAATTTTTTTCTAGTTTCTATACTATAAATATGGTCTGATAAGTTTCTGTAAAATTATTGTTTGATACTATTTTGCATTATATAGTTATAGTATTATAATACTTAAGTCTCTTTTGTAAGTATATATTTTAGAATACAGTTTTCTTTTCAATTAAACTACCCTTTTTTCATTTAAAATTTAAACCAATTACTAAACTAACCGATCAAGTACGATCGTGAATATTTTTATGTAAGGATATTATAGGCTGTTCATTCAGATTGGGAATATTTATTGAGAATCATTGTCGGAAACGTACAATACCTACAAACATACATACAAATAAAAATTCCTATTACACCTGAATAATAGCTGAAATCAGCTTACCATTTTAGACATTTAATTTAAAAAATCAGAATAATCATCTCTATTGGAGTGTATATTCATTAATTTTGACTTAAATCTTTAGTGGATTTTGCTTATCTAAAAATGACAATAAAATTTAAAATAAGCATAATGAAAAGTATCTCTCTAATGTGGTTTGTAAGATAATACAGTTACTAACTCGAAGTAAAACCACAAATTTGTAATTTTTTTTTATTATTTAAAACAGTGGACGTATTTCGCCATATCTGTCATCTTCAGCTAGAAATTTAGAAGGTAAATAAATCTGACATGTACAAGAATGCACAACTTTATGAAAGAACTTAGTGAACAGAATATTATTAAATTTGAAAGTTGCTACTTACGGAATTAAAATAAATATAAATCGTACATATTGTCAAAGAATAATTACCGATTGTATTGCTGAATAGTAGTTTCTATGTCGATTGACAGTAGGCACCGAAATACTGACATACGTCACTAATTCTGGTCCCATTTTATCTCTCCAAAATGGTACCCAGAAGAGAGTAATTGGACTTTTGAAGTCATTTTTAATAATTATCTCCTTCGTCGCTGATCTAGCCTACTTCTTTTAATTATACTCCGTAAGTAGCAAATTTTTACATTGATTAATCTTCTGTCCACTAAGTTCGTTCTTAAAGTTGTGTATTCTTGTGCAATTCAGATTTACCTACCTCCTCCTAAATTTATAGCTGATGATGACAGAGATGCCTAAACGCGTTCAAAATTTAAAATAATACAGCATTTTTCCAATTTTGTGGTTTTTCTTTAAGTTAGTAATTAAATTAAAAATAAGCATTTAAACTTTTATTTGAATTGATGCAGTTTTATTTTATTATTAAACTTCATGTGAATAATTGTTTACTTTAAACTACTAGTAATATTGACTATGAGCGCATGTGGTTGGTTATAATATTAATGTCAAACCACTTACAGTCGAAGTCAAAATTTGTCCAAGATAGCAAAAAATTTAAAACTAAATTTAGTGGACTGCTCTCTGGACTGGAAACAGTAGATCAAGTATAGCTATATTTTAATAATGATAATTAGTTCCTGCACTTTATGATTTTTTGCATGTATAATCACGTAATCCTCCTGTCCTGATAGAACAGACAAGGTGTCTGACCTGCAGCGCTTTATAGACTACTAATTTGTATATTTTAAAATTATTGTGCAATCGAATAAAAATAACTGTCTAGATATTTTGATTATCGAGTTTTTAGAAACAAATGTATCAAATCCTTTTTATAATTTTGGATGAAATGTTCTCACGAATTAACAATTAGTCAGAAAAAGAAGTTGTTAATAAAGAAAATTAAATTTATTTTTAATGAATCATAAAGATCTTGTCATATTCCATACAAAAAAAAAAATTATTTTAATTACTGAATGGCTAGTACAAAATTATAGTCGGAACAATTTCAAATTTATTTTTTCCAATTGGAAGATTTTTTGTGTATTCTTAAATCCAATAAGAACTATGTACTTAATATTATTAAAATAAAAGTGTTGTCAAAAAGTAGTAGGATAGTCCACAGTACGAAAATGAGGGATCAAAAGTAAGTAAGTGTTTTTATATAAACAAAATATAAATTTACTTAACTAATAACATATTTACTTAAAATAACATATTTATTAGTATTAAAGGTACACAACAGCTTTTATTGTCATATATAATATGATTAAGATTGAGCAATAATTTCGAAATTGTGTCAATTTTTAAAATTAACCAAAATAATATTGTTCCACCAATTAGGTACTGTATTTGAACTTTTTTGAAAATTAATCACAAATGTAATTAGAAATGATTTACTTAAAGTTTCCACTTACAACCTGTAAATCATTTTTAAAATAAATATTTTTTTAATTAAACAAAATATTTTATAGAAAAGACAGTTAACATAAAATCAAATCTTCTTCGTCAGAGGAAGTAATAATGATCTAACTGCATAAAGACGCATACGGTGACATCTAAGAATAAAACAAAAAGAAAATATCCGAAGATTTCTACTTATTTGAAAACAAAATCAGATTCTCACCTAGGGTTTTAGAGCTTCCTACTGAGTCGCTCTGATGAGTCCTGATAGGACGAACTACGTACAAGTGAATTGTAAAGGCACTATTCTTAAAATCAAATCCTGACTGCCTTTTCTATAGTAAATAAACTTTTAGATTCCCCACGTCGACTTATTCATCGTCTGCTTGCTGTGCAAATCGAAGAAGGCACACATTTAGGTAAGAATCTTAACTTTAATTGAGAGCAAGTAGAAATTTTCTGATTTCTACTTTTTACTTTAAATTATTTTGTGTTTCCGTAGGGCGATTTTATTGAAGAGTTGTACATTTAATTACATAAAATTAATTTTAACTTTAGAATTCTGGTTATCAAGTTTCATTGTAAATTATAAAGAAAAACCAGGAAAATTTCATGATGTTACCTCAACCTGTTATTCGGTGTGATATTTAATTTACTTCTAATGTCGACATCAATTTTTATATTTCTACATTTTATCCAAATAAACAGTCTTTAATTAAGTGCTTCATATCTTTAAAAATTTAAATAAAACAAAGTTTGTGTGAGAGAATATCGATATTTTTTATTCGTTTAAAATAAATAAAAGTAAAAATAAAAATAAAAACCTATATTGCCTTAATAAACTTTAACATTTAACACCTAAGATATTTCAACGTAAGATATTATAGCCTTCTTTCTTGATGTACCGCTTTCGCATTATCTACTGTTTGGACCACATCCTCTTCGGAATCTGTATATTTCTGTCATGGACTCCTTGACTTTTTTTTTGAATGAACTTGTTTTTGGCTTCATACCTACTTTCCTAATTGGTTTTCTTTAGCAGCCACCCGGTCAGACTCTGATCAGATAGTCGATCAGTCGCTGTTTTTCTTTGTACATCCTCTGTATTCGATTCTTTACGGGGATGTCCCTAGTCTTTAGGAGTCTTTTTGTGGTTTTATTGAAGAAGTCTCTGGTACTTTTCTCAGCCACCACCCTCAGCGGTGTATACTGGAGCCTTTCTCTAATGGTTACATTAGTTATTCTGTTTGACCCATCGATTATTCTGTAACATTACGTCTCTATTCTTCCCATTTTTTTTTTATTTGATCTCTGAGTTGGAACTCCATACTGGGACGGCATATAATCACCGATCTTACATTATGTCTGGTAAAGTTGGATTTTCTCGGCTGTCGATAGTGGGCTGGATTTAAAAATATAGGATCGTCTTTAAAAATATTAGTCTTTTTGCAATATTAACTGTCACCTTGACTTGTTGAGTATTACTGTTTACTCCAATCGCAAGTTCGACTACTGATGAATTTTTGTTCTGTGGTAACATGATGATATGATGAATTGCGCCTTTTTGGTGTTGATCTTTATTTTCCATTTCTCGGTGAAGTCTCTTTTCTTCCTAACTGATTTTCTTTCGTCTGGACTATTTTTTTGTCGCCTTTTTCTGTTGACTAAATTGCCGTGTCATCTGCATATAGAGCTGTACTTGTTTTTGCATATGTTGGAAAATCTCAAACAAAAATTTTATATAAAATGGGCGACGATATACTGCCCTGTAAATTCCCTTCCTTGATTTTTGGTATACTGGGCATCTTTTGGTCAGCTGAAACTTAAGATGTTCTATTAGATGAATAGTTGTCATATATATCAACTAAGTATTAAAAGAATCTAGCTCTGTCCATCTTGTAGATAAGGGCTTTTTTCCAAATCGTGTCGTATGCCTTTTCGGTGTCTATGATGACCATTCTTTTTTTTTCTGTTTTCTGTTGAATCTGATTTTCGTGATACGGATGACTTTTACCAGCTGAAGTTCGCAGTTTCTTCCTCTTTTAAATTTGAATTGGTCTTCTTAGATGATTCTTTCTTTTTCTACATGCTTCATTAATCTTTTGTCGATGATTTTCATCGGAATTTTTTCTAATGTTTTCGGAAGGGATATTGGTCTGTAGCTTTCCGGTTTTCTTCTGTCCTTCCTTGGTTTTATTAGAAAGATGATTTTAAGATGTTTTTAGTTTTTTTGTAGTTCCTTGAGAGATATGTTGTGGATGCCTTCTACTGCGGAAGCTCTGCTTCCTTTTAACCTTTTGATGACTTTAGCTCCTGCCGTTGGATTTAGGTAGTCTTTAACTTATACTATAAATTTCTTTCTTCTTTTTATCCCCTCGTGTTCGAGGTTGGTCTTATCTTATCTACTTTTTCTTATGTTTCGAAATATATTTCCCATTGTCTATTATTTGGGGTATCTTCTGTTTTCTTCGCATTTTGGCCTTTTCCATTTTTAATAATTTTTTACGATTTTCTTCTGATCTTAAGTTGTTGTGCCACTTATTTTCGGTGAGACTTCTAATTTCTTTAAATAATTCATTTCCGTATTCCTTAAATTTCTGCCTTCTTGTTCTTTGGTTTGCTTTTCTGTTCCTGTTTCTTTTGTTTATGATTTCTTTTAGCTCGTCCGGAATAATCAGTCCTGTTATTGGTCAATTTTCTTGGGATGTTTTCTTCGATGCCTTGTTGGATTTTTCTTGATGACTTCTTTGATGTTTCTATCCATGTCTTCTATTGATTGGAATTCTCTCTTAATTTTAATAAAGCGTTTCGATTCCATTATGTGTAAAACATAATATCTCTTAATTGTCCATCGCTGAGTGACGCTTATTTCAACTCTTTATAGACCAAGCTAAATTTAGCAAATATTATGGGTTATGTTGGCTTTGCGGGTCTATGTAGTTTGTGGCTTATTTAGATACACCTTTGACTAAGAATATAAACCTATGACGCCGCCAGTCCAAAATTCGCACAAAATAGAGATTTTATTGTGATGCATTGGACATTCTTTGATCTCATGTAATCTTTGATATCTTTAATATCGTTAATGTTTTCTATAGGTCTTTCTCCTTACTTTTATAGGTCACTTCTTACTTTTTTCGACTTCGAATGAATATAGGTTTTTCTACTTCTATGACTTCTTCTATAGCTACTTTTCATGGAACGATTGCCGGTATAGGCCATTCCCCACTTACTGACCAACGACTTTGAGCGGATGAGTTCATGAGGGCTAGAGCACTCTTTTGTCCAGAGACTGCGTAATTGATCTTAAAGGCAGTGGAACCAAGAAATGGTCAACAGCATCAGAATGTAGAAGGCCAGGAGAAACCACTACATTAAAAATTCTTATGAAAATTTTTAGTATAGCTTTCCATAACAAACAAGGAAAGTATATATACATTTAATAATCATGGACTTCGAAATCCAAGATCTGGCGAAGGAGAAAGATCACAACAAGACTACGAGGCCTCCCAGGGAGTCAACCCACAACATAGCTACGGGAAACGTAACAATTATGTTTGAAGCTGCAAGATTAAAAAAATGGTTCGGGTAGACATTTCCATCCTAGGTATCTGCGAAACCAAATGGTCAGGGTCGATAATATTTGAGAGTAATGGATACATTTTATACCACTCGGAAAAGGCAGAAAATCTTAGACGTAACGGAGTCGCAATCATTATCAAAAAAGAGATACGTAACTGTATTCGAAAATACAAGTAAAATATTAATGTAATAAAAGTCTATGCATCAACAGCTGACAACCCAAATAAAGAAAATGAACAATTCTACAACCAAATTTAACAAATTCTCCGGAGTACAAAAGCTACTAGTATTATGAGAGACTTTAACTCAAAAGTTGGTACCAAAATCGCAGAAGAAAGAACCGGAAAGAACGGACTTTAAAAAGGAAGGAAAGGGTGCACAAAATAATTTAGTTCTGCCATGAAGAGAAATGCATTATAGAAAATACTGTGTTTCAGAAACCTAAAAGACCTTTCAGGTTCATATACCTGGAATTCTCCAGCTGATCAAGAGAAAAAGATAGTCACAAATCAAATTGACTACGCTATTATTTGTAGTAGTAATACTACAATATTATTAGTAGGAAGACGGCAAAGAAACAACAAAGATTTTCAGTTAAAAAGGTAACAGACAAGGGTGTGTGTTATCACTAACTTTGTTTGACGTGTACTGGAAAATAATATTTAAAGAAGCCTTGGAAAGGCAATGTGGAAGACAAGAGAAGCATTGATCGACCACCTGTACTAGGGGATTACTATTTAACAAAATAAAAACTAAATGAGAGTGACGCATTAAATACGTGGTTAGAAAGACGAGGAAGGGGCTTATGTTTATCAGTGGACTTTTAAGGCTAGACGATGACTGTATAAGCTTGTAGCCTTTGGCAGAGAATATTTGCTAGTATTTTGTAGCACTTTGTTAGCTGGTCGCCTTTTTATGTAATGGGCCAGTCTGATATTTCAAGCCAAGAAATAAAAGTTTGATCAGTTCCTGGTGGTTTTTAAGGTTTATATGGCTCGGGTAACCTTCCTAATGGTAGTTGGTATTTTGTTTGTGCCGAATAAATTCCAATCATTTTGATTTGCCAGGGTGTTATCATTCAGTGATATGATGGCCATTAAATTTTGTGCCAAAAAAATCAACCTATTAGTTTAAAACGTAATATTTATATTTACTTGTTTATCCTTACACCTCCCTGTTTTTGGCTAAAACTCACTTGTCATTTTGTTTAGATTTCTGTAGAGCTTTTGAATGTTGTTTTTATTTGTTAACCCTTCTATGCTTTCTAACTGTCTTTACTCGTATTGCATCTGTTTCCTTCTATATAACCTTTTTCTTCTCTTCTTAGGGTCCGGTGTTCCCCCTTTGCTCTTTGTTTACGCCCTGCTTAATTTGTCTTGAGGTATGCTCTACCATTCGCGATATTAATATGTAGACCCCTTATCGTTTCTATGGAATACAGTTATACAAATTTCCCTGTCAGCTCAATCTAATGCATAAAGCATTTTTGTATCTTTATAACATTTCATTCTTTATGACGGTATTCCTGAGATCATATTTTGATAATTATGTTTTCATAATCCTTGCGATTTTAATCAGTTTATTATATTTTTTTAATTTGTGATTGGTTAATATAATAATAAATAAAACAGAAAATTAAACATATCTCATATATACTAATATATCTGGGATACCGAACAGAAAATCTAATTAAAATATTTATAAGTAATGTTAAAAGATACGAATAGTGAAAAGAAAAATCAAAGGCGCTCATCTCTTACTTTACGTAACAGCCTAAATTGTACAGCAAATTCATTTGTAAAAAAATGTAATATTAATAAACGAAAAACAAAACCGTCGAACAAAGGTTCTGATTTAATGTCGATATTAAGAGTCAACCTAACGTTGTTTTGGAATAATTTCATAAGTTGTTTTCTCTTTTTTTTTCTTATAATTTACAATAAAATAGCTAACAAAAGAATTTTAATGACACAATTAAATATAAGGGGTTGTGGGGTTTACTAATAGGCGAGCGGTTTACCCTTATAAGCAGAGCATCAACCGACTAAAATTCTTTTTGAATTTCTAATGCACCAAACCTTTTTTATTCGATTCTATATATTTTTCCAAGATGAAATGTATTTTTTTTTAATTTTTACAAGTGGGCCGGCAATTGTTATTAACAAATAACTTATACAAAAAAGCAATTTCACCGAATTGTTTCGGAATCGATTTTTTTAGGTGTATCTCATAAAAGTAAACACTTTTTTTCTCTTGATAATTTTTCGAAAAATGCTTTCTTTTCGAGTTATTTGCATTATTTTGTTAAAAAAATGCCCTAATTAGTGATATTTGGGATTTTTTTTCTAAAAAACTACTAAATGAATTGCAATTTTACAAATAGCTTTATAATCTTTAAACCGTCGAGTACAAGTTAGAATATTTTGACAAGGATAAATGGTTTCTATCTCGCTAAAAACGTGGACCCAAATATTGATTTGAATCTGAATTAAGTTGAATTCATTATAAATTATATTAAAAAAAATATTCATTTACCTACCAATAGAAAGCAATAAAAAGTTGATTATTTCTGGTGCTTTCGAACCTCGAAGTAAAGCATATGTGATAGAAAATAATCAGTATTATGATTCAAATTTAGAATGTTATCACTTAGAAGCAGATACTAGGGTTATTTTTCACGCTTTTAAATTACAACAGCAGCATTTGGATAAAAAAATTCAAATTATTGTTAAATCTCCAGACACAGATATATTTATTTTACTTTTATCTCATTATCATGATTTCACAAGTGAACCACTTTTATGGTTTCACACAGAAAATATTGTAAAAAATGTGGATCGTTCTCGATATATACCTGTACATCAAATTGCAAAAGAAATTGGAAAAATAATGTGCAACAGTATCCTAATAATGCATTCTATAACAGGTTGTGATACCACAAGTTCATTTTATGATATGGGAAAAAAGAAGGCTTATAAAGCTTTGCAGAAATTCAGAAATTAACTGATAGTCAATTGGAAAAAATAAGAAATTTGCCTACTTTACCTTTAGATGAAGGACTTACAGTTTTGACTCTATTTTTATGTAAACTGTATGACCCTCAAAATAAGTTTAAAAAATATCATGAATCCATAAATGAATTAAGATATAATATTGCATTAAAAAAATGCATCTAATGAAAAATTACCACCTTCGAAACCAGCATTATTATAACATTACTTAAGAGCAAAGTGGCAAATAAATGAATGGATTCAAGCAAAAAACAATATTATTTCATCTCTTGATCCATTAACCCATGGTTGGACAATGGAAAATAATTGTTTCGATTTTAATTATTTTGAAGTCGAAACTAGTTTAGATATGTTACAAAAGTATTTCTGCTCATATACCGGAAAATGTTCTACGAAAAATTGTAATTGTATTTCCTATAATTTAGAATGCTGCGCAGTATCTGCATGTACACCAGAGAATTGTAAAAATGTTAAAGACGACTCTATTGAAGACAATGAAATCAGCTTATAAGATTGAAATCCTGTTGCTGTCGACGAAAATTTTCAAATTATTGACAATGAAAACGATGTATAATTAATATTATATTTTAATTTTATTATATTTTTCAATGAAAATTAATTATATATTGCTTAATATATTTCACTGTAATAAAACATTCAATAATATAGTCACCACGTATATTAAAAGAAAAATTACATTATTATAGCATTGTAAAAAATTAATTTTAATTGTTTTAATTATAATATGTCTATATAAAAATAATTAGAAATATCTTTTTTTTTTAATAAATTGTACGTAATATTTGTATTGAATTAATTTTTTAAATTTAAACAAATATTTCTACGCGCCGCACGCCTGTATCGCCGCAACCGCTGTACACACTTAGCGGTAGACTGCTCGAAAGGCATATTCGAAATATTTGGGTCCACGTTTTTAGCAAGATAGAAAAAAATTATCATTGTCAAAATATTTTAACTTGTACTCGACGGTTTAAAGATTATAAAGATATTTGTAGAATTGCAATTCATTTAGTAGTTTTTTAGAAAAAAAATCCCAAAAATCACTAATTAAGGCATTTTTTCTACAAAAAAATGCAAATAACTCGAAATGAAAGCATTTTTCGAAAAATTATCAAGAGAGAAAAGATTCCGTAGCAATTCGGTGAAATTGCTTTTTTGTATAAGTTATTTGTTAATAACAATTGCCGGCCCACTTGTAAAAATTAAAAAAAAAATACATTTCATCTTGGAAAAATATATAGAATCGAATAAAAAAGGTTGTGATGGGTAGCTCTTTCGGGGCGACAGACTCAGTAAAACACAGGTTTGAAATAAAAATAAGTCTATTAAGTATATATATATACAATAAATAAAAACTAAAAAAAAAAGGAATTCTACGTTGTATACTTATAAAATAAAAATAAAATGAATTCTACGTTTCCGTCTCGGTCCCGCGATGAATGAATTCCCCGGCAAACACCTATAAAAGAAAAGAAACTAGTACTACTAATATACTTGCTTTCGCTTCAATTCAGCGAAAGCTCCGAATATGCTCGCAAACAAAATATTTAGCTGTGCAGACCCACGGCAATGTTCAATACACAACGCCGACGGGTTCCGCTTGGCTAAGGACAGAGTATGATCCTCAATACGGAAATCTCTGTCCCGGTTGGTTCTGTGCAGATCCACGGTAATGCTCAATACGCAATACCGATGGGTTCCGCTTGGTTAGGGACAGAGTATGATCCTCAATACGGAACTATCTCTGTCCAGAATGTCTCGCTGGTTCACTACACCGGCGAGTCAGGGAGCCTAGAGCGCTAGCTACAAGACTGTCTAATCACGCTAAGCGATCAACCCAACCTCTAGGAACATGTGTATACCATACTAAGCATGGGATCCACATGTCCGAAGATCAAACCGGTCACACTTCGCTAGTCGAAGTGGTACCTATGTGACCCCCAGGTTTTTCCACCACCCCTCCTCATCGTGTGACATACGTGAGGAGGCTTATGATCTTGAAAGTTACTAGAGTTGCCTTGGGTAATGAGACAACTCCCGTTTTTAATTATTGTGGTTATGCCACCTAACTGTAGGGGTAGCCACATCTAGGCTTTTCTCCCTAATTACTTGACTGATTCTATAGATTTTACTCTAACTGCACTTCGGGACTTGAGTCCCTAAAACAAAAAAGAAAAAGTAGCGTGTGTTCCGTCCATGGAGTCGACAGCCTGGGCTGTCGACTTCATGTTCGGAAAGAGTGTGTGCTCGATCACTCAGCCGCCGATTTGGCAAAAATAAATTTTGTTCTCCTCGCCGGCTGGGTGTCCGATGTGGGTCCGGCCACTGAGCCCATGTTTGCCGCACATGACCTCAGTGCTCGGGTGTCGCGAGAGGATCAGTATCACTTGATCCGCCTTAAGGGCCTATTCCGCATCAGCGGTATATAGAAGGCCTGAAGGGTCTTCTATATGGAGAATTAAAGTGAGTTTACGTTAAAACGTTTAATGATTAAAATTAACTAAAAACTAACTGAATTTAAGAGAAAACAACCGATTTTTTTTTTGTGGGGTCTTCCTTGGCGTTGGGACTTTAAAATGCCGGCACAATTCTTACCCTTTTATTTCTTACATGCTAAATTGTGTGGGTGGGTTGGGGTGTGCATTGCAGGGTGTATACGGCCTCCACACACCCCGGTGTATAGTGTCCTTATCTAAGTGCCTTGGCACCTGTATCCTCTCGCCAGAGTCCTAAAAGAGAAGGATTTTTTTGGTGGTTGTTTTCTGATGACTGCATTCTTTTGTTTAGACGCCTTTGCGACCATCTCATTCTTCATTTATTAGTTTGGGACCCTATATCCGGCTATTTGCTGTTTAGGTCTTCTGTGTACCGTCCTGGTGTTTGCGTTGTAGTTTGTCAGCTCTCTCAACATGCTACTTGGGTGGTTATTTAGTCCATTGAAAAGTTCGTATGCCTTTTTGTCCATTGTGTGTAGGATCCTTGTTTGTCCTGAGTCTCTGTATAAATTTCTCAGAGGTACATATCTTGGCAGATTCAGTGCGTCTCTTATTAGTTGATTTTGCGCTGTTTGTATTTTCTTCCTGTTGGTTTTACAGGTGTGTCCCCACGCAGCGGAGGCATACGAGAGGACTGGTAGGATAATGCTATTCGCCATCCTAATTTTGGTTTTGAACCTTAACTTGCTTCTTCTGCCAATTAGCGATGAGAGCTGACTTTTCAGCGCTTTGGCTCTATACGTTTGCTGATTTATGTGCTGCGTAAATGTAAGCTTTTTGTCGAGTAACACTCCTAGGTATTTGGCCTCATTTGTCCATTGTACTGGGGTGTTTCCAATTGTTAGTTCTTGATTCGGTACACTTTTTCTGTGACTAAACATTACAGCCTGTGTTTTATCTGGGTTTATGGCTATTTTCCATTTGATGCACCATCTTATGAATCTGTTGAGTGCTCTCTGCAGATGATTAGCTGCATGGTTTGGATTTCTCCAGCTGACAGCTATTGCTGTATCGTCAGCGTAAAGACTTAACAGGGATCCTGGTTCTTTTGGCGTGTCGGCCGTGTAGATGGTGTACAAGTAAGGCGACAAAACAGCTCCCTGAGGCACACCTGCCTCCAGGGTCCCGACCTCGGACAGGGTTGCCCCTGTCCGAACTCTGAACCTTCTGTTGGCTAGGTATGATCCAAGGAGGCATGTCATCGCCTCGCTGTAACCCATGGTGTTCATTTTATAGATGAGTCCATCATGCCAGACCCTGTCAAATGCTTTACTGACGTCCAGAAATGCTGTTGCCGTGTACATTTTTTCGTTGTATCCTTTAGTTGTGAATTCTGTGAAACGTAGAACTTGTAGTTCGCATGAATGTTCGCTTCTGAATCCAAATTGAGCTTCTGGTATGGTGCCTAATGCTTCCGATTCTTCATTGAGTCTTTTTAATATAACTCTTTCCGCTATCTTGCTTATTGATGATAATAAGCTGATAGGTCTATAATTTTGCGGAAAAGTGCCATCTTTCCCTGGTTTTTTGATCATAATTATATGTGCCTCCTTCCATCTGTCTGGGAAATATCTTAATTTGAGCATGTTGTTTACTATGTTCGTTATGTAGACAATAGCTTTGTTGGGTAGGTTTTTGAGTGCCCTGTTTGTGATGTTGTCAGGTCCTGGGGCTTTTTTGGCATTTGAGAGTTTAATTAGCTCTTTAATTTCCTCGGGAGATGTATGAGTTATTCCTATTCTGCCCTTTCTTCTCTTTAATCTTCTAGCTGTTCTTTCTACCTCTTCTTCGAAGTCTATGTCTTCATTGGAATTTTCGTTGTTTCTGCATGCTCTTTCTAATTCGTCCTTTAGGACTTCAGCTTTATCTCTCTCCGTATGAACAATCCCGTTTTCTCCGTGTAAGGGAGGTATGGGTTTCTTGTCCTGTCGGAGTATTTTCGATAGTTTCCAGAAGGCGGATTTGTTTGGGTCTAATTCTTGGATATAGTTGTCCCAGTTTTCGCTTCTATGTTCTCGTAGTTGTCTTTTAACTTCCCTGTCTAGCTCATTTGCAATCCTTTTATCTTCTAGAGTTCTAGTGCGATAGGCTCTTCTTCTTTTTCTATTTTTTTCCTTTATTAGGTTTTGTAATTCGAGACTTATATCTCCGAATCTTCCTTTTTGTCTGGTGGTGTTTTCGATTTTTGAGCTGGCATCGATAGCATTATTTATGGTTGTTTCTAGTTTAGTTACACTGTCTTCTAGTTCTGTGATGTTGTTTATTGTTGGGATGTTACCGATGTTTTCGCTAAAAATCCTTCTGAAGTTTGGCCAGCTTGTGATCTTCTTTTGGTGGGGCTGCAAATAGTTTAATTCTATTGCACCCAGGGTCAGGACGATTAGATTGTGCGTTGAATCGCCTTCATTTAGAGATTGTATCTCGTGTTGTTGACCCACGTTGTGTAGGATTGCAATGTCTAGATGTGTTGGGAGTTGTCCATGAAAACAGGTCGGTCCTGTTGGTCCGATCACGTAGGTGTTTGGTCTGTTTTCGAGATGGCCGCAAAGTCGTCTCCCGTTGTTATTGGTTGCTCTGTCGAACCATAGGGGAGATCTCGCATTAAGGTCTCCTATAATCACTGTGGGCTCTTCTGTATCGAGGATTAGGCTCAAGTCTTCATCGAATATCAAATCGTTTGGTCTGACATAAGCTGACACTATTTTTAGTGTTTCGTTGTTGGCCTTTAATCTGACTAGCGTGGCTTCCATTGTCACCAGTCCATCTGGTGTTGGTATGTGTTCATGTTCTAAGCCTTTTTTAACTAGTATGGCTGTTCCTCCTGATATCGCTCTATGGTCAGTTCTATAGATATCGTAGCCTGGGAATTTGGTTTTCTTCCTTTCCACTAATTTGGTTTCTTGAAGGGCTACGATATCGAGCTCTAATCTGTTGATCATCTCATCCAAAAGGTTGAGTTTTTTGAAAATTCCACCGGAATTCCAGGACCCTATGCGTAGATCCTCCGTACGGTTCGCTAGCATTGTCGATTTATTTCACCGAATGCAGTCATCATCTTTGTAGCTCTGTCCATCATGGACATCATCTCCATCATTTTTTTGTTATATTCCGTGTGGAATGTAGCAATAAGAGTGGCGGCGTCATTCATTGTGGGAGCTGCTTCTTCTGGGGTTGTTTTAGCTGCTTGAGCGTAGCTAAAGCTCGTGGATGTTGTTGCTGGTTTTATTGGCCTGCTCGCCGGTTTTACTGGGGCAGGGGTCTTCTTTTTAGGAGCTTTTGAGCATCCTCTGTAGTTAGCCGTGTGCGCTTGATCGCAGTTGGCACATTTGGGAGCCGTTTCTCTACTCTTCTTGCAGTCGTTGCTGAGATGATTTTCACCACACTTCACGCATCTGGAGCTGCAGTGACAAGCCTTGGAACTGTGGTAATATCCCTGACAGTTAAAGCACTGTAGGGTGTCCTTCGTTATTTTAAGTTCGTCTTCGAAACGAACCCTCATGTAGCACAGGTTTGTAACTTTTCTTATTTTCTGTATGTCATCCTCTTTGAGGGTGATCATGAAGAAAGGCAGTATTTGTTTACCTTCTTTTTTGGAGTACATGTTGCTGACTCTTGTTACGTCAACATCCTTTTGTTTTAATTCATTTAGAATTAATTCTGTATTTGTGCTTGCAGAAAGCCCTTTTAGTATCACCCTCTTTAGTTTCTCACTGTCTATTGGGTAGGCAATATACTCTACCTTCGGTGTGTAGTCTTCTAGTATTTTAACTACTCCTAGGTAGTCTTCCCTGGTTTTCGTATTTATTACGATTGATCTTCCGGATCTGGCAAATTTATTGTCAGAAAAGATACCTTGTTTAGCCGCTTTCTGCAGGATCGCTTGGTGTTCTGCGACTGTCTTTAGTATGATCGCAGGAGGTTTAGGTCTTTTAACTTCTACAGGTATCTGAGGGGCATCGTTGATTTCTTTATCAACTTGGGTTACCTTTTGTGGCTCCAAGTTTTTCTGGGCTTTTCTTTGCTCACTTCTTCTTTGAGTGTCTTTGGCGGCTTTAGTGAGCGCTTCGTCGTTCCTTTCTTGAATCTTTTGAGTTTGTTTTTCAACAACACTCAAAGATTTTTTTGGATTCTCGCTACTGTTTGTTGGTTTATCAGTAACGGTGCCTTTTTTTGCTTTTTCTTTTTTCTGGACTTTTGTCCAACCTGCGTCGTTTTTTTCTGTTTCTTTTACCTGTGCTTTTTCCTTAGGCTTTACTGCACCTCCAGACGTAGAGGGAGTGGTTTTTTCCATCTTTTGTGGGGTTTCCTTTGGTTTGTGTATCACCCACATTTCTGCATCTCTTTTCTTTTCTGTTTCCATCATTTTTTCATTCCTCTCGGTCAGAGCCATTATATGGCCGACCAATTTCTTAATTTCTTCGTCCTTTGCCTGATTTTCTTTTCTTAACTCAGTCATTTGAGTTAAGAGGTCTTGTATTTGGGCTTGTGCCTGTTTTTCTCTTTGGCGGCTCTCTTTTTGGAGCTGCCTAATTTGCTCTGTCAGTAGATCTACTGACTTATAGAGGCCACTGTCGTCCTTCTCTTTTGATTTTTTACTTGCTTCCTCTTCTTCTGAAGAGTCAGCGGTAGCAGGCCTTTGTCGTTTCTTTTTTTTGCCTACCTCCGGCTCGGCATCGTTGCTGGTGGAGATGATGTCCACTTTGGGGTCTTTCATTTCGATGAAATCTAATGGGGGCGGGGCTTCTGCGCTTAAAACTGCGTCAGACTTGGCGTTCAGTTGTTCGTCCGTCTGAACGTTCAGGGCTTCGTCCGACTGGACGTTCAGGGATTCGTCCGACTGGACAGTTGTTTCGGTCGATTCGGTGGCCGGGTTCAGCTCCTCGTCGGGGGTGACCTCCATGGTGGTTGAGACGCTATCGTCTGTTTCCACCTCGCTGTAATTTTCTTCTTCGTTCGGAATGAACGATTCATCATCTGAGGTATCTTCGATGATCTCGGCTTCAGGGGATAATTTAGAAGTGAATTCATTATAAAGTTTAATTGCTGAAGCAACCGTAGGGGTGAGTGACTCGGGATAGTCACCATCTTCTTTTTCTTGTGATGTCACCTGCGTGACATCACTTTTTTGGGGGGGAATTTCACTCATCTTGCCGTAAGGCAGTGAACATAAGTGTTCAAAACTAAAATTGGAGTTTATTACTCAGACGACTCTGTTTTTTTCTCTCCGCCAAGCCGCTGCCTGACGGTTTTCCTGGGTGTCGTCCCAGCAACCTCACGGTAGTTCACTCCCTGATTTCTCAGGGAGGGATCCTCTTGAAGTTTCTCTCACCTCAGAGGCAGGGGCCGTTTCTGTCCGACTTAGAATACAAATTACTAAGCCTTACAGTGTCATCCCTGTCGACCCACTGAGATGAACCAGAATTTTTCGTAAACACGAAGCTATCAAAAGCCTCCTACGAGGAGCCCATAAAGGCAACCCCTCGAGGTTTAACTTAATGACAGCCTCGCATCCACTCTTCGCTTATTTGAAAAACAAGTGCCTGTGTCACGCACGGTGTCTTACACACCGGAGCTGAGAAGCTCCGTTGGCAACAGGTCAGTTGTCCCCACCTAAGCACACTTCGCTGACTCGCGTCCGTATCGTCCGACTGCTAGAGCCGAACTAGACTGTCTAATTTCGCTATTCACACGCCTTAAATAGCCGTTCTGAATCTCCCTTCGCCGTCACGTTGTAGAAGTGGATGCGCAAATATTGACACTCCCACGGTTCGAACTGTTAAACGATCAGAGCAGATCGTTACCATGGTACAATGAATACACAAGGTATGATATTGCGCATGACATTTGACAGCTGGCCCAGGAGTGTGACGTAGTTAAGATCGCCTGAACCACCTCGAACCCATTATTACAGCTTAACGTACACATTAATTTTGAAATTGTGGTTAAAAAGTGATCTAATTTTTTTTTTAAATGTTTTGTTTTGGTTATAATTGAATAAAAAATATATTTTCAGTAGCGTAAAACCTTTACTTCTCTTAGAGATTCAGGCAAAATATTTATTTTTGTTTTCATACATATTTACTAATAATATAAGTACTCTTTTTGTATGCAAATCCCTTGAAATTTAAAATTTTTCTGCAGAAGAAATACTGTGAATAGGTAAATAGTAGTAGATTTGCTTATTCTGATTCACTGTCACTCACTTCCAAGCAGTTTTACTGAAATAAAAACAAAATAGAGTACAATAGAGAAAAATCTGTTTTACAATTCAATATGGTATTTTAGATGAGTTATAATGAAATTTAGTAAAATAAAAAATATACACATTACTATAACCTACCGATTATTATATGCAAAATTTACTTATCAAACAATATAATAATATGAAAATAAGACACAAATTAGTTCAAACGCAAAACACAATAAATATCGACTTCAGACGACTTTACACCGGCAAGACAGAAAGCTTGTATAAAAACAAAAGTTCAACAATAATATCGGTTATCAATGGTGACTATTGCAAATTGCAAGTTATGAGATAATAAATATATTTTAAAGTATCTTAATACTGACTGAGTCATATATTTTATAATAGAAAAATAATTTATATATATGCTTATATATGTGTCTTTATACAAATGGTGTTTAGTTACTATTTATTTATACTGTATAGTATATAGTAGTTATTTGCCATTGTATATTTGGTTTTGTACCTTTTTCAAAGTATGCTGTGCAATTGCTTGTTGCAATAGTGACAATGAAGATAAAATCTTTAGGTTTCATACATTTCCTAAAGATAGCGTGACCAGAAAACTGTGGATTGTATCTTGTTGTAGATAGGATAATTTTAATTGTAATACTGCAAGAATTTGTTATACACATTTTAAAACTGAAGATTACCAAAGAAATCTACAACAGGAACTTTTAAATTACGTTTCTAAAAAGGGTCTAAAACTCAAACCTGAGGCAGTACCTAGTCTTTATTTGCCTAAATCAACATCGGTTACCCTTTTAACCAACCAAAAGAAACGCGTACAAGGAGGCGAACAAAGAGAGTCCAAAAAGTATGTTGAGCAGCTTCTTACTACTTCTAGGTCAACGACGTAAGTCTAAATCTTTATTTTTATTAATTATTAGTCATGAAACCTTAATGGTTTTTTCATATCGATTTGTTAAGTAAGAAATTAGCCTCAGCCTGCTATGCAATTTGCAATAAGAACTGTTTCAGAGGAAATCAATTTAGCATCTTCCAAAATAACATATTTTTCTTTGTTAAATCATGTTATCATTATTAAAATATACAATGTTATGATCATTATAGACAATACCAAGATAATTTTATGGGTGAATATTACAAAAATGTCATTTTAAATGTTGTGCAATATTGTGTGCCCTCACTACACTCATATTCGATGGCCAGCTAGCTCATTCGATATAAATAAAGTTGACTTTGTCATTATTTATTTTGATTTTGTGTTTAGTTCAGTAGGTATATATACGTACAAATTTTGTGTACCTCTATTACCACTTTTCTGTATATTTTTAAACATCTGAAATATCGAACTCTGGAGTATAAGTTAATTAACCTGTACCTACGTGTAATAAAAGATAATTAAAACTTGTCTTATAAAGGATATCTATGTTTTATAAAGGATAAATATTATAATAACATAATTTTATCATCTCTTTATAATTACTATAATTAAATTAGCCAAATTATATAAAAAAAACTTAAAATTAAAAGTCTTTCCTATACAACTACATTCAAATGTTGCGGGAATAAGCGATCTTGACTACGTCATGCGCGAAAGCGAACCGATTTTGGAACATTATGTATCATACCTTGTGTATTCATTGTACCATGGATCGTTACAAGGTTTGGTGCATTAGAAATGCAAAAAGAATTTTAGTCGGTATATTCTGTTTCTAAGCGTCTTTTGAGGGGTAAACCGCTCGCCTATAATGACCAATCATATGTTGTCATTATTTTGCTGACATGGGTTCTTAATGTAACCAAACAAACTTTTCTCCAATAAATTTTGTCCCAAGAAAGACTGACGATAAAAATTTTTCTTTAAAAATGTTTCAAACATCTTTAAACTGTCATTATAAAGGAGGCAGGTAAAATTAAATTATTATAATTTGATTTTCCTTTTAAAAAAAGGAAAACAATTCAATAAACATTACCACTTTTTGACAACCACTGGTATTTTAGCACACATTTCTTAATTGGATAATTTAAAGCTCTTTAAAAAAATCGGGTATAACTAATAGTGGTATTTAAGATACGATAAATGTAAGTCAAACGTTTTGATGTTTCTTAATTCATAATCAAATCTTGTTATCTAACTTGATATCTGGTTTCAGGTCCTGAAGATTATAATGAAGTGGAGAAGATGGTATTCCAAAGCACCTGCCACACAGCATTGACGAGCTGCAATGGGCACTATCACTGTCGAATGCTTCTGAACCCAGTCCTACATCACTGCGATATGTCACGGTGTAATAGAAATTCCTGCATGGAAGCGCTGCAAAAGTTTTACAGCAAGCCTGACTTTCCGTGGAATGTGGAGATAGCTTTCTGTCTTTGCAAGTAAGTATATTGATGCAATATTAGTTTTAAAACTTATAATTTATTTATTTATATTATAGTCCAGTCCTCAGAGACGAAAATGCAACTAAACCTCTAAAAATTATACGAAAAAGCTGAATTTTGCTGAGAATATCAATTTCAAGTCCACAAAAAGGATTCAAAAAAATGTATCAATTTTACCCCTTGGATTTCCCTTAAAGCCCACCTCCGTAGGGTTGAAATCGAGAAAAAATCGATTTACTAAGAATACGTCGTAGAAAAAAATCTTTTAAATAAAATATATAGCTGAGATAAATCTCAACGAAAATGTTTATTGACACTTTTTCTGTAGAATAAACCGTTGTCATAGAAACAACGCTTGAATTAAATTTCAAATAGAATTTATATCAACTTGACTGTAACATTAGATATCTTTTGATCAGAGTGGCGTATCGACCAAAATCAAAATGAGTTTTAAAGGTGAAGAGAGCAGCTTTTGTATACATTTTTTTGCATTAGGCCGCAAATTAAGTTAGTTTCTATAAATGTGTTAAATAAATTAACGTTTAGCGATTTTTACCATTTTTTTACGATTCTTTTAGGAGAACAATAATATTTATTACGTCCATTGACCGGTCACTATAAAATTTCCATAACTAGATTCCAATCTTTAAAACGTATAGCCTGAAATTTCGATTTTGAGTTTTGTCAACAAATGTGAGGCATTTGTATTATGTCTAAAAAAGGCTAAATTTAAACTTTCACATTAGCAACGATGTAAAACGTCTAAACCTGCTTCTTTTTAATTACGCAAGTACGATTTTTAAAACGACACAACTACAGTATAAATTTCACCTAATATCGTTTTCGTGGAACCATTTCTCGTGACGTGCGATCGTTTGTCATGTGAATGTTAAAATTCAGCGTTTTTTGGGGATATTTCAAACGCATCACATTTACTGCTAAAACTCAAAACCGAAATTTCACGCTATATGTTTTGAAGATTGGTCTCTAATAATGAAAATTTAATAGTAGCTGGTCAATGGAAGCGATAAATTTTATTGATCGCGAGAGAATGGTAAAAATTTAAAAATTACTAAACGTTTTTTTATTGAACACCTTTATAAAAACTGACTTTATTTTGGCCAATACACAACAATTTTATAAGAAAGCTATACTTTTCACTTAAGAAACGCATTTTAATTTTTGTTGTGGACAATGTTATCATCAAAATATATCGAATTTTTACCGTTGAGTTGATACAAATTTTATTCAACATTGATTTCACGCTGATACAAATTTCATTCAACATTGATTTCGCGCGCGTACCTCACACTGAAAATTATCTGTCGCTTTAAGCGTTATTTTTGAGAGAATAATTTATTCTGTACATAAAAGTGCTAATAAACATTTTTACATTTTTTATTTGAAACATTTTTCTCTACGGTGTACAGATTCTTGATAAATCGATATTTTCCGTTTCCCTAACCCTAAGAGGGGGGTTTGGTAAACTTTTTTTGTATCTTTTTTAAGTTTTTGAGGTCACAAAATTTACATTCTTAGTGGAATTAAGCTTGTTTGTATGAATTTTTGATTTTGGACGACTGGACTTGTTAGTGACTAGTTGTGTATTAAATCAAAAATCAAAGACCAATTGAAAGAAATTGTATTATAAAATTTAAAAATATAAAAAAACGACATACGAATATACAATAATATGAAACCTAACAGGAAAAGCACAAAGAAATATATAAAAATTTAAGGGATAAACAAGGAAACAGAATAAAAAATGGAATAGAAATAATACAAAGATGGAAGGAATACTTTGAGGAAATATATGTTAAGCATGAAATAACACAAATTATAGAAGATGAAGAAGAATCTCCGAAGGTAAAAAAATATTTGAGAAATTACAAGGGAAGCAATTTGAAATACACTAAAACTTTTAAAGAACGGTAAAGCCGCAGGAATTGACAATATATCCATAGACTTAATCAAATCAGACACTGAGCAATCAATAGAAATGCTACATACACTTTTAAACAAGATATGTACTGACAAAGACTAACCAAAAGAGTGGAAAGAGGGATGGATAATAAAATTACCTAAAAAACGAGACCTGAGTCGATGCAATAATTGGCGTGCAATAACACTATTAACCACCGCATTCAAAGTGTTGATCAAAATCATATTGGAAAGATTGAATCCGTAACTAGATAAACTGAGAAGTAACCAAGCAGGCTTCCGTGCTAAAAGCTCCACCATTGACCACATTTGCACCATTAGTATTATCTTGGAACAAACAATTGACCAGAATAAAAACATTGATGTGCATTTTATCGACTTTTAAAAGGCTTTTGATCGTGTAAATAGGGTACAGATGTGGAAAATTGTAAGATTATATTATGGAATACTACTGAAAATCATAAACATTATTAAACTTTTCTACGATGGATATAAAGCAAACTGGAACACTAGTAACAGAAGAAATAGCCATAGAAAGTGGAGTCAAACGGTTGTATACTATTATACTATGCTATACTATAACTATTTTCCACCCTATTCCTTTTATGATAGATCCGGTAATAAGAAAAGTAACCGAGGATCGAACAGGCATTAGATGGAACCTACTCAAACAGTTAGAACTTCTAGAATTTGGGGATGACATCTGCCTACTAACTCAACACCGAAGTCATATGCAAACAAAAATTGACAAGTTGGCACAGCACTCTGATACGATTGGACTGAGAATAAACAGAGAAAAAACCAAACTTCTAAAAAATAATAACCACCCAAATAATAAAATAATGATAAACTGTAAGGAAGTAGAAAAGGTAAGCAATTTCACATATTTGGGATCAGTCATGAAAAGGAACGGCGATGTAAAAAGAATATACAGACGAGAATAAGGCTCAACATGCATTTAGCCCTATAAATAAAATTTGGATAAAGTATGCATATCAATTTTATAACGCCGAATTTAGACCAACACTATAGTTTATTGCTAATTTATTACGAAAAAAAAATAATTATTGCTCTAGCCGTTTCCAAGAAACAGTTGGTATGCTTGCTATCTTGACGGTAAAGCTAGGATAGCCATAGCTATATCTCGGAAAGGAAAAGGGCTACAGGGTTTATCTTAACAGCATATTTGATTTGATTGCTAATTTATTACCGAAGATTTACGACAAGAAATAATTTATTGGTACAACCGGTTCCGAGAAATAATGAGTATGCTAACTGTACCGTAAAGCTAGCATAGCCCTAGCTATATCTCGGCAAGGAAGAGCGACACAGTTCTTATCTTGGCGGCATGTTTTATTGCTAACTAATTGCTGTTAATTTGTATATTTACAAATTCACAAAAACCATCCCATCATCCCCTAGCTCAAAACACACCCCTAGAAAAAGCCAGATATCGGCCAAAAATCGAACCGCAAGGAATTGATTGCTTATTTATTGTCAAAATTTTACTCTATGATACAATACATGCAATGGCTATGCTAACTTTACCGTAAAGCTAGCATAGCCATAGCTATATCTCGGCAATGAAAATGGTTGTAGGGCATATCTTGGCGGCATATTTTATTGCTAATTAATTGCTGTTGATTGGTACATTGCCCAATCCCCAAAAACTACCACATCATCTGCCTAGTACAAAACTCATCCCTGAAAAAATCGAGATATCGGTCAAACCCGTTGAAACCAAAAAAGTGAACCGCTATAAATTAATTTTTAATTTATTTCTGAAGTTTGGTGCCAAGAAACACTTTAATATTGCATCCGTTTCCCAAAAATAATGATGGCTAAACCTATCTTTGCGTCATATTGCATCGCTAATTAAATTTTCTTGAATAATGTTCAATAAACTTGCAAAATTGTTACCATCATCCTTCAATGCTAATCTTATTCCTGACGAAATAGTGCTGATACAGTATATGAAAAATAAAAAAAAAAGGTTCAGTAGGCGGTACTGTAGACTATCGCAAAGCTTTATATTAATAAAAGAATTGCTGTTTTGCCATTCTCTTTACAGTTATATATATTCTTCAATTTAAATTTCTATTCAGCAGCAGTTTTTGTAGGTATATATTTTTAACGTTTTTCCCTCCTTTATCGCATTCGTTAGTAAGATCTTTTTTACGTTTCCTGTTATACAATATTATGAAACATTTCAAAAATCAAAATAACAAATTATGGTCAGTTTTGACATTTTGTATACCTAACGGCCAATCCGCCATGGCCTACCGGCCACTCTCCCATTAGCTTCACAAATGGACTCTTTCGCTGTGACTGTATAAAATACGAAAATGTTTTACCAATAAATCTTTTTATCGCCCTTTAAATCAATAATCGAATTGATAATTCCAAAAATACAATACTTTAATGTTTATATTAAATTATGAAAATATAAATAAATAGTATTTGAGAGTAAATTTAATTATTATAGAAACTAAAGATGTTTAAAAATAACAATTTATATTAAAAAATAATTTCAAAATTTAAGTAACATATTTAAAATTAAATAAACTAATATTGTTATTTTTTTTTAACTTTAAACAAATTCAATAAATTATTATTTTTGCTCCTAATGCCACCTGTTAACCTATTAAGAAAGCATAGGTTATTTACGTATGACAAAACTTTAAAATTTAGATCAAATGTTAATTATAAATATCATTTGATAGTAAATTTAATTATAATATAAACTAAATAATATGTTTAAATTTTGACAATTGTTACGAATCGAATATTTAGTGACGGATATTCTTTTAATTTTTTACTTCTCATTTAATGTCTATATTCTTTTTTTAATTTAAACCAGCGTAGAGTAAATATATGACTAGAAATGAATTGATCGAGAGTAGTAAATCGGTGTCATGAACCGCTGTTCTATGACGTTACCCGTGACGATACCATTCCTTGGTGCTAGTTCCGTGACGTTCGCCTCAGCATTTTACTTTAGAGCAAAAAAAAGTAATACAACGCTAGTATATAAGCTTCGCTTCAATAATATATCAATTGACCCTCGCTTTTAGCTTTAGCTTTAGCTTTTTGGAAAGCTTTTTTCTATATTCTTTGGATAGACCAGAATATTTCTTTAAAGCTACAATATCCATACACTTAATATGGCAGCTGCAGTATAAGCTACAATATCCATATAATTTCTCAAAAATTCATCAAATTAAAAATTTTAAAATAATCCTACACTCAACAAATAATCAAGTGAAGCCTAAGGTACATTTATATTGAGTGCCGAGCTCTTACCTGTCATGAGATTTATGCATCATTGAGCATACGCATATGTCAAATACTTTAGTACGTAATACCATAGGCCGATTAGACACCAGCATATTCTAGTCTAAGCCACAGATTCGTATTAGAATTTTAAACTGCTACGTTATTATTTGCTATTATGCTATTTTTCTGTACACCGAGCCAGGGCTTGAACCGACATATATTTAACCATTCGACAGTGAAGCGAATGAAAATCGGCCGCCTGACCCGCTTAGCTATCTGACCGACCAATCAGTATTTTACCTCTTATAAAAAAACTATTATAAATTGCTGTTTATGAACAAAAACAAAAAAAAAATAAAAGTTTAATCAATAATCAATCAGGTTTTCGAAAGCAATTGTCTTATAAATTAGCGACACAAATTACATTATGTCACAAAAATAGTAATTTAAATAAAAATAAGTACGTAGTCGGTGTATTTCTTGATTTAAAAAGAGCGTATAGGACCATCGGCAGGAAAATATTTATTTCTAAACTTAAACAAAATGGTATATAATATAGAGGATGCATTTTAAAGACCAATAATTTTCATCTGAAATAGATAGTAGTACAGAGATTTCACAAGGCAGTGTATTAGGCCCCTTTTTATTAGTGCCCCCATAGTGATGAAAATGTTGATGTAGCTATTTAACAAATAAATACTATTTTAGGTATGGTTGATAGATATTTGAAAACAAACTGAAGTTGAATGTGAAAAAAAAACAAAGGTAATGGTTTTCACTACCAAACATAAATATAGCTTGCTTGATATTGAGAGCATAAATTTAAATATTATTGATTTAAAAGTTTAAGTGGTTACAATAGTTATAGTTGACAATATTTTGAGTTTTGATATTCACTTATAAAAAATATCAAAAAAAACTATACTTTTTGAACAAAATATCCCAAAATTTGAACATGGACACCAAAATTACGGTATATAACAAAATTATTTAACCTCATATTGACTATTGCTCATCAATTTTATATTTATTCTAAACAATTTTAACATTTTAACATTTTAACATGCCAAAAACTACAAAATCGCGAAATGTGAATAATAATTCTTAAAACAAATCCATATTACATTCCATCCATAAACAATTGCCATACTGCAATTGAGACGATGTTAAATTCTCTAAATTGGTTCTATGTTGAAAATATACTATATGTTTTATTTCACCATGATTTTAGTCTTTAAACTAGTAAATGGCTTATCACCTGAATATTTTTAAGAATTCATTTCTTATAACAAAAATATTCATTCTTATAATACCAGAGGTTTATATGACATTTTTATATACCTAGAACTATGTGTAAAAGTACGATGAATTTGTTCTTTTTTAAAAGCTGTCTTAAGATTAAACAGCTACCTGTATCTTTATAAAAATGTACTACTCTTAATAATAAATTGTAAAACGTTTCTCAAACAACATATCAAAAATTTATAGTGTACTTTTATCAATATTGTATTAGGTTTCCTTTTTAAATAAAGGTCTAACTATCTATTTATATCTATCGAAGTATAATAAAACGTTGAATAGGTCCTACTTATGGATAATCAAAAAAAAAAGTTTTGGTCCAAACCCTTAAAACAATTAGTTAATTCTTTGACCGTGGTGAGAAAACAGATAAGTCATTTTGCCTAGTTTGGCAGTAGAAGCGATTTAAAGTTCCCCGGGTACCTCTAAATCCGTTTTATAGCCCACAATTACATGTTACTTACTTATTTTGGTTTTAATTCTTGTTTTTATAATTATCTATGTAAATGTCTTATACTTAGAACATCCTCCAAATTTTTTACCACCAATAAAATAAAAAATATGTCGAAAATGAAATTCGTGACTTATGTCATTTAATCCTAACTGTGTCCATGTGTTATTGCACTTACAGAAAAGGGTTATGAAAATAATATTATTAAACAAAGTATTTTTTTATTTGTTATAAAAAAGGAAGTTTGATAAAAAAATAAATCTAAAAAAAAAAAGAATGAAACACTTAAACATAATAACTATTTAATCAAAATCTTCGTCGATACCTGGATAGTCCAGCAACACTGTTTCGCTCGATGGAAGATTTTCATAGAACCCATGAAAAGTTGTAGGGATTAATGGAAGCAAATCAAGAAGACCATTCTTTTTTTATTTATTTGCACATCCACCTTATATTTCAACGGGGAAACTAAATTTCCCAACCTATTTCTTCTCATAAAATAAATTTTCTTAAATGGCTCCTCTGCATTTAAGGATTTTTAAAAAAATATTTTCCCATTATCCCCTTTTCTAAAATTTAGCCATTGTACGTCATGTCAGCGAAAAGGTTCTCCTTGATCCTTTTTTTTTCCATACACCAATGGCCCCTTTAACAGAGAAGCAAAATCAAAAAAATCTACTACTTTAAATTTTGAACTTGTTGATCTGACTAGCTGGTACCAATCATAAGGAAGAAAAATTTCTATATGCGATCTTTTCTTTTTTTTTTCGATCATAGAGTGTGCTACATCTACCTCCATGTGGGTATGCCCAAGTACCATAACCTTATGATCCACTACTTGCACGTTTACATTTGACCTCTGTAATATTGCCATAATCATGGATGAAATATGTGAATGTTTATTTTGCCCTCCACATGTATCTGAATAAAGCACAACATGAGTAACTTCAGGAGGAAATTCCAGAAATACTTTATACAACAAGATCCAACCTCATTGGCCTCTCGTTTTGCAGTACATTCGTGCCACATAAAATGTTTTGATTTTCCATTTTCACCATTACAGTGAGGTTGAATGTTAATAGCTGTCGTTTGTAAAGAGGGACTAAAGACTTTAATAAAGGGGTTGGTAGACATTGCTTGAGGTCAAAAGTAAAACATTTCATTTCTTTGGTCTTTTGAGCTAAAAGCTTGTCTTGTTTTTTATTCTAATGTGCCTGATCAGCAGAGATCATATGATTTCCCTTTTCTATTGCTGCAGATTCTTTCTCTGTTCCATCGCTTTAAACAACAGACACTTTAAACAAAAAACTTCTGGACACGTGTTAGTCGCAATATCAGACCAAACTGAACTGTTTTAGGTTAAATTCTTTTCTGCATGTAACGTTTTATACGCGCCTAGTAACATAAGTCACCGACGGGACGACAAGAGAAAACAAGTTCCAACTAACTCTCTTCACATAAGTCGACTTAAGTGTTTATTCACAAACTTAAGTCGGTATTTTCTTAGTATGGTTATTATGCACACTTCGCAATAACAGCTGTAAAAATGTATAGTAGACTAAAGTGCTTAGATCCGATGATAGTATTACAAATTACCTACACATTTTTATCAAAAAAAAAAAAATTGGAAAATTTGACTTATATGCTTACTCACCTTAGTCACAAAATTATTACTCTTATTTCATTTAGCATGTCGGATTCACAATAAATTCATTCTCAGATAATTTTATTAAAGATGCGGTAACTCCCAAGTCTCGTAATTATCATACTTCGAACAATTTAAGATGGCTTTATACTCATCAGTAAGATGCGTACCTATATTAAAGTTTGTTTAGACTATAAAGTTTAAAAATCTTAGAAAAAATGAGTGAGAACGAAGTGGTAAATCACTTCTAAATGGTGGAAAAGTTATTAATGTCGTAAATCGGCTACATTAGAGGTATATTAGTATTGTTGGTATAATATAAGTACCGGTTCATTATCGTTGCTTACTTTTTAAGATACTGCTTAAAATATTTATTTCTATAGTTTTGACAGAACTTAAAATTAAACCAACAGGGTAATCACTTGTCCATATGTCAAAAATTTAAAAATAAATATTACCATAAAATAGGGAATCCTATTAGATAGCAGCTGATACCCTCCAATTGAAAAAAAAAACTTACTGAAAAAGAAAATATTTTTTACCTAACAATATTTTTAATAGTTTTGCACAACATTTCTCCGTTACTTATTTTACTATATTACAGGTTGTACTTCACTGGCTAAATAACAGCAAAACACTCCTTATCTAGTAATCATTTTAATATTAAATTACAATGCCTACAAGAGATCGTCCATCAATCAAAGTTTGTGTTTGAATATCTATTCTGTAAATCACATCACATAATAGATGTTTTCGTATAAAATGTATTAAAACGAAAAATTTAACTTTTGTTGTTGGATTTGTTATGGTAAATGTAACAAAATTATTATAAATGCTGCCAAATAACTAGTAAATAATATTTAGATACCACATTTTAAGAGCAACCTACGCAAGCCAACTTAAGACAGAGCAGGGACGTATTTTACTTAAATTGATTTATCAATATAATATAGGCATCTTAAATTTGAACAATTATAAGAAAAAAAAAACCGTTGCTGCTAGTCTAAATTTATCGGAATTTTGTTAATTATATATATTTTTTTGTTTTTTTTTTCTGTTTATTTACGATGACAATCTGGTGCTATATAAGCAATTTTAACCTATCCTTAATTATTAAAGTTGCTTAAAATCAAGAGTTTACTTAATATTGTTCTATTATTCTAATCTAATAAATAACGCACTAGTGTTAATATGTACCACGCGCATAAGCACTATGCTCTGCTATTTCACTGTCATATAAATAAAGTGGAAGGACTTTGTTCTCTTCAGTCTTCTAGTTAGCCCTGTGTTGTCAATAAGCTGGATTGCTTCAACTTACATGGCTATGGAGTCGTTTTTCATGACTTTCAGACGTCTTCTTGATAATTGTAGCCGCAGTTTTCGGACCAGGTCCTTGTGGAGGTCGCTGTTCCTCACGTACCAAGTTGCATTCACAATATTTCTCAATATTTTATTCTGAAATTTCTGGATTATTTCTATATTACTTTTCTTGTCACATCCTTACGGATGGCTACCATAAGTCCAAATAGGTCGTAGTATTTGTTTATAAAGTAAAATCTTGTTGTATATAGACAGAGAGGGTTTTCTTTGAAGCATCTAATACATTTTTTGTATCTTATTCTAAGTTTTTTCCTATTTTTCTTAATGTTATACGTAGGTATTTTGCCGCATTTGCATATGGTACTTGGTTATTATTAATTGTAACTGGTGTATTTAGTATCTTTGTATTAATAAAGATAAAATACAGATTTATTTTCGGTCAGCCTAATTGTCCATTTTTTTGCCCAGAAATGTATTTTGTTAACTGCTATGTATAGTTTGTTCATTGTTCCTTGATAGTGTCAACTACCGCTAAAATGGCAGTATCGGCAGCAAAGGTGGCAATGGTATTATGTTTTATTACAGGTATATCTCGCGTGTATAGCAAATAAAGGACCAGGCCAAATACGCTACCTTGCGGAAATACTCTATTATCTCTTATGCCCGAATATGTGCTTTCTTGTTTAATTTTAAAGTGTCTTTCAGTTATATAGAACTGTAAAATTTGGGAATTTTACTTGGACATAAATGTTTTTAGCTTTATATACAAAATTTATGCCATACTTTATCGAAGGCTTAAGCAACATCAAGAGATATAATAGAACATACCTTCTTTTCTTCTAATGATTTTTCAATGATAAATATGATTCTATACACTGGATCAATTGTTGCGTGCTTATTTCTGAAGCCAAATTGATGAGACGGAATTAAGTTTTTTGTTTCAATAATTATTCTCATTCTTTTAAGTAGGTGAGTCTCGAATACCTTCGATATTACAGGAAGTAGTGATATTGATATGTACGAAGAAACTTTATTGGGAGATTTTCCAGGTTTAGAAATCATTATGACTTCTGCTATTTTCCATGGTCTGGGTACATACACTAACCTAATGGTAGCAATAATAATATTAATAAGTTTTACAATAGCTTTAGGAGATACGATTTTTAGTACCTCATTAGTGATAAAATCATAGCATGGAGCTTTTTTAAGTTGATATTTTCATTTATTTTAGTTATTATTTCTTTAAGAGATGTTGGCCTTAAAACTTTTTGTACTGGTTCTTCCTAACTTTGTTCATTTTCTTTTTCTTCATTGTGTTTAAACGTGTTTTCAAGATGTTTAACAAATGTGTGTGCTTTTTATTCATTGCTCCTGGCCCAATTACCGTCCTCTAGTCTAAAAAGAAGATTGTATACATGGAAATCTCCCGGTGACACAACGAATAGAATAATCCGAAATCAAATTGACTTTGTCCTCATTAGACAAAGATTTCGTAATTCTATACTGTCTGCCAAAACTTACCCTGGAGCAGACATCGGTTCAGACCATAACCCCATAGTAGTCACATTACGAATCAAATTAAAACTGGTTAAAAAACCCACACAAAGTAGAATTGATATTAAGAGATTAAGGGAACCACAAACAAAGGAACCTGTAAAAACTCTTACTGAAAATCTACGTAATGCTGAACTGAATAAGAGTTGTTATAATATGGATCAGAAATGGGAAAATATAAAAGTAGCAATAATTAAAACAGCAAATGAAAATTTAAAACCAAAGAAAAGAAAACATAAAGACTGGATAACTGAAGAAATACTACTATTAATGAATGAAAGAAAATCATTCAAAGCAAAAAATCCAATTAAATATAATGAAACTGATCGATTAATTAAAAAGAGAATAAAAGAAGCTAAGGAGAGAATGTTACATGAGCAGTGCCAAGAATTAGAAGAAATTGAGAAAAAATATGACTTTTTTAACATGCATAAAAGAATTAGAGAATTAACAGGAATAAGAAAATCACTTCAAACTAGGCAACTAAGAGATGAAAGTGGTGCACTTACACAGATATAAACAAAAAAATGCAGAGATGGGCACAATATATAGCGCAACTTTTGGAAGACAAAGAGAGAACAGAAGCATCAAAAGAATTTAAGGATGATACTGGGCCTGCCATTATACGAGAAGAAATTGAATATGCAATGAAACAAGCTAAAGGTGGTAAATCTCCCGAGCCTGATGAAGTTCCTATCGAATTACTCAAAGTTGTGAAAACTGAATCTATTGATCTTCTTTTGGATCTATTCAATACCATATATAGAACAGGTATAATACCTAAAGAATGGCTCCAATCAACATTCATACTGCTACCCAAAAAAGCCAATTAAAAGGAGTGCAATGAACATCGCACCATAGCCTTAATAAGTCATGTCTTGAAATTGTTTTTAAAAGTAATTCACAATACAATACATAAGAAATTAGATGAAGGCATACACAAATGGGATTTAGGAAAGGACTGGGAACATGAGATACACTGTTTGCAGTAAGTGTTTTGTCGCAGAGATGCTTGGATATAAATCAGGAAGTATTTGCCTTTTTATTGATTTTGAGAAGGCATTTGACAGAGTGCAGCATAATCGGCTTAAAGAAATTTTATTAAATAAAAACATAGACAGTAGAGACATTAGAATCATATGTAACCTCTATTGGAACCAAACAGCAAAAGTGAAAGTTGAAAACGAGCTAACCGAGGATATCCAGATTCTCCGTGGGGTCCGCCAAGGGTGTATTTTATCACCCTTGTTATACAATTTATACAGTGAACCCATCTCAGAATTAGCGCTTGCCAAAGTCAGTGAGGGCCTTATAATAAATGGTGAGCCACTTAATAACATAAGATATGCTGACGACACCGTCCTTCTGGCAGGAACACTAGAAGAACTGTAACACCTTGCTGAACAACTAAATATATATTGCAACGATTATGGACTAAAAATAAATTTGAAGATAACCAAGTTCATGATATTTACAAAAGCACAAAACATCAAAGTTAAGCTAGTACTAGATAATACAGAAATTGAACAAATATCTTCGTACAAATACCTTGGAGCATGGATCACAGAAGATACTGATCAGACAAAGGAAATAAGATGCCGCATTGAAATTGCACGGTCAACTTTTAATATAATGAGAAAACTTTTTTGTAATCGCGATATCAATATATCGCTCCGAATAAGAATGCTTCGATGTTATATTTTCTCTACCCTATTGTATGGGGTTGAAGCTTGGACACTTCAAAAATCCAACATTAAAAACTTAGAAGCATTCGAAATGTTGTGTTACCGACGTATTTTGAAAATATCATGGATGGATCGCAAAACAAACGTTCTCGAACAACTAGGAAAACAATGCGAAGTTTTAAATTTCATAAAAATCAGGAAATTGGAATACTTGGGGCACATCATGAGAGGTGAAAAATACGAACTACTAAGGAATATAATGCAGGGTATAATCAAAGGCAGAAGAAGCGTAGGTAGACGTAAAATCTCGTGGCTACGCAATCACCGTGAATGGTTTGGATGCAGTTCAATTGAACTATTCAGGCGCGTAACCAACAAAATTATAATTGCTCCGGGAGCGGAACATGAAGAAGAAGAAGTCTAATGAGTGAGGATTGCAGACTAGATCTTTTTAGTTTTTTTTGTAGTCTTTCTTGTCTTTACATTAAGTATATTCAGTTCTATTATCATCCGTTAAATTTTCTTCTTCTTCTGGAAGGTTGTCATTCCATCTTTTGCGCTGTCGTCCTATACTTCTTCTGCCGATTGGTGACTTACTTACATTTTCTTCTAATGCCTTAACTTTTTTTTGATTTTTCAGCGTATTCCCTGTAATTCTTTTTAGTACTCTCATCTCTGCCGTTTCCAGTAGCCTTTGTGTTGTGGCTGTGTCGGGTCTTATTTCTGGGGTATATGTCATTATTGGTCTTAGACTGGCTTTATAAATTCTTGACTTCATCTCAGTATTAATGTGTCTGTTTCGCCATATAGTGTTACTAAGGGATCCTGCCAGTCTATTTGCTTTTTGTACTTGATTTCTGACTTCTTTGTCCAGGTCTCCATAGCTGGACAGTGTAATTCCTAGGTATTTTATTTTCCTCTTGTTCAATACTAATGCCATCAATTTCTATTTTACATCTGGTTGATTCTTTGCTGACTACATTTGTTTTAGTTTTTTGAGATAAGATTGTCATATTAAATTCTCTTGCTCTTATGTTAAATCTGTGGACCAGTCTTTGCAGACGATCTTCATCTTGGGCTATCAGTGGGTCTTCTGCGTAACACATTATTTCTATTTTTTTGTTTCCCATTATATATCCTCTTCCTTTGTTAACTCTTTTGATGATTTCATCCATATTCAAATTAAAGAGCATGGGGCTCAATGAATTCCATAATCTTATTCCGCTTTCTATTTCTATAGGTTCTGTAAGTTGTCCATCTATTCTGACTTTCGTTTTGTTGTTTTGGTAGATGTTTTCGATAGTTGAAGTCTTACTCTGTCAAACGCTTTTTTTTAGGTCAATTAGAACACAGAAATTGTGGTCTATTATACTCTAGTGATTTCTCAGTAATTTGCTTTATAACGAATATTGCATCTGTACACAATCTTCCACTACTAAAACCATGTTGTTCAACTGCTAAACTTATCCTCTGATTTATTAGCAATTGTAAAATTTTAGTTGAAAGTTTTAGCATAGTATTTAACAAGTTTATACCTCTGTAGTTTTTTGGCTGGTTTTTATCTCATTTTATGAGTAGTAGAATTAGTTCGCTTGTTCTCCATTCTTCCAGTATTTTATTGTGCTTTATAATTTTATTAATTAATGTTGTTAATTGTTCTGTAATTGCTTCTCATCAATATTTTAGTAATTCGTTTGGTATCCCGTCTTTACCTGATGATTTTCTGTTCTTTAGGTATTCAATTATTTTCCGAACTTTCTGTATATGTATATTAAGTTCTTCATTTGTGTTAATTTCTGATGTTTCCGGTTCTAGCGTCGTTTGTTCTTCCTCTGCATAAAGCTTGTTTGGGTAGTCAATCCACGTATCCTTTTTTATGTGTTTTAGTTCTATTAGTTCCTTTACCTTACTTCTTTGGCCTCTTATGAAGCGCCATATTTCCTTTTGCGATCCGTAAAAATCATGTTCCATTTCTTTGTACCTGTAATTATTGTATACCCCTTGTGTTTTGGTTGAAATGTATTTCAGGTAAGCTTTTTTCTTTCCTTTAAATTTTTACTTCACTTTTGTACAAAACCATGGTGTTCTTCGCCTTGGTAAGGATTTATTTTTAGTTATATTTCTTTCACCAAGAACTTCCTTGTCCGAGGCTAAGATATTAGACTTAATTTATGCCCAGCTTTTTTCGACTCCATCACTTTCTGTGATATACTATGTGTTTCTGCTTTTTTTGTTTATTCTTGTTTGGAATAGGTATCTTGTGGAGTCATGCTGTAAGCTTTTGACTTTTATCATTGTGGTGTGTTTTGGTGTTTTGTTATCACATATATGTGTTTTTATTTGGATTTTGCACAATACCAATTTAAGATCGCTTCCTGTTTCTGCTGATATTAGTGCTCTTAGATCCAAGATTTGAGAGGGCTGCAACTCTCTATTCGACAGAATATAGTCTATTCACGGTCTTTTTCCTTTGCTATTTTAAAAAGTGTATTTGTATTGTTCTTTGTAAGGGAAAATGTGTTATTAATACGTATCTCGTTTATGCTGCAGAGGTCCTTCAAAAGGTCTCCGTTTTCATTTCTGATATTTTCTTTATATCGCTGTTTTATTCCTGAAACTGTATCATTGCCAACACGGGCGTTAAAATCGCCTATAATTATTATATATTCATTTGGGGTCTCGTTTTTTACAGTCTGAAGGTGTTCGTAGAAGTTTTCCCTTGTAATAGTATCTCTGTTGTTCTCTGGTGCATACATTGCTATTACATTCAGAGGTTAAACATCCAGTTTAACTTTTGCACTTACTATTATTTCAGAGGTTGCAAAGAAAGAAAGGGCAGGGAGGACTGAGGGCGGACGGCAGACGCAAAGACTCACGCGTCAAAAGTAAAGTCTCTTGTTTTCTTCAACAGAGCGCGGTTGTGTTATACATACATACCTTAAGTTACCTTACACTTTACTTCGTTCAGCACAACTTCTACTACCTTCAAAACTAAAAACATTTTTCTCGTGGCAAGCAGGATATATGTTTGAAACTACTAAAATTTGAACTGTAAATATTTAAATATATATATATATATATATATATATATATATATATATATATATATATATATATATATATCTTAATTCTGTGTAGGGGGCATGGACCCCTCCTTGGATCCGCCCTTAATTGAGAAGCGCTTTCACTGCTTACAACGTTACCAGATTTTTTAATTTTTTAAAAATAAAAATTTACGTGTCTGGAAAACAATGTAAATTTTTTTTAACTTTTCTTTTCTGTTCTTAATTGTGTATTATGTCCATACCTGAAAGAAACGCACTATTTTCGCGAACATCGGTCCTTAAGTAATTGTACAAAAAGAAATAGTATATTCTACACTTTAATATATTACGATTTAAGCCAAATATTAAGAAAGATACAGAGTGTTAAAGTGCAAAGTAAAAATTATATTTTTCGCTATAACTTTCATGTTTTTCAACATTTATGTATAAAAATTTAAAACTTAGTACTTTTAAATATGAGAAATTATAATTTGATATACACTTTGATCTAACTGATAGAGGGCGCCACTTATGCCACATATGTGGTATAAATTTGCACATACCTTTTTTTGCTCTTTAAGTTACCTGTGTTTGTGATAAAAAATATAAAAGATACATTATTTAACAAAAATAAGGTATACCTGTTAATAACTTTAAATCCCAATAGTTTTCAAGATAATAGCATTTTAAAACTCAGCTTCATAATTCTGTTCTAAGGCAATTACTCCAGGCAACGAAGAAAAAATAGACAAAAACATTAATACTTCTGAATTTTGGTATAAAATTCCTTTAACTAAAGTTAATAGTTAACGACATATTAAATAAAATAAATATATCAGCAGGATAATTAATAATAGGATTTGACAAAATAACATAATAATAGGATTTTACATCAAACATTTTACGTTTTACGTTAAATTAAAGTCATAATCAAAACATTTTGTTTACAAACCAAATTAAGAAATAGTTAAACTAAATAATATAACTTTTTGTCAAAGTAAGTGTTCGATATGTACACCTATTTTCTTTAATTTATTTGTCAATAATATATTCCATAAAAGATCATCTCATATTAAATAGCATCATTGGTTCATCATAGCAAAGAAACTGCAGCAGTAATTATTTCTTCCGATAGTTGGTTGCGAATGTTTATGGGATTTCTACAGACACGTTGTTTTAATGCGCCCCACACACCAAAATCAAGCGGATTAAATTCGGAGCTATGTGATGGCTATAATGTATAATGGACGAATATATCGATGACATTACTTATTTATATGATTACGTTAGAGCTTTCGAGTAACTATAATTACATCTCGAACAAATGGACTATTATGATTTACTAACGAACTAATATCATGCTGAACTAAACTGCCTGTGTGTTTACTATATTTATAACAATATCGGTTATTAGGACAGCGATGATGTTTTTGTAAAATTGCTGAGTCTTTCAGGTTAGATTTGTAGTAAAAGTATTATGAAACAGAACACATATGTGTTATTCAATACCTGTGCTCTAGTTTCTATTTGTCGTAACAAAATGTGTCAAAAATTTACGTAATGAACAATAAGTATTTTTTTCGGATTTTTTTTTTAAATTAAATAATTTTATCAATATCTCACCACATTGCCAAGCAATATGCTTTTCTCTAGAATGTGGTTGTGTATCATCTTGCATAAACCACATATGATGGGTTGTTAGCATTTTACAATAGAGAAAAAGTAGGTAATACAACGCCATTATAGAAACTTAAGAAGCGATAGCAAAGGGAAATTGTAAACATGATGACGGCGAACGTCTGAAACTGAAATGGCACCTAAAGAAGAAGATGAAATATCTTTTCTCCCATAAGACATTTAGCCCATATAACAAAGCATTCTGTGATGTTACCTTATTATCTTTAAGTTGTTTTAATAAGAATAAACTATGAATTATGCTTATCTACATGTATTCAGTGCTTTACCGCATAAATATCAAACTAAAAATTATTGTGCAGCTGACTTATAAAATGGATTTATCTTGAAAACAGTTGAATTTTTAGGTTACTAACAAGTAGACCTTTTCTTTGTAAAAATAAAGTGTCTTATATTTTTTAACACAAATAAAGTTAGAGCAAAAAAGTTAAGCGCAAATTTATGCCACATATGTGGCATATGTAGCGCCATCTATTAGTTACATTAAAGTAAGTATAAAATTATAATTAATCCTACTTAAAAGCATCCAACTCTAAATTTTTGTCCAAAAATATTTACAAACGTAAAAGTTATAGCGAAAAATAAAATTTCAAATTTCTACTTTATCACCCTGTATCTTTCTTAATATGAACATTTTATTAAAGCAATTTGGCTTAAATCGTAATATTTTAAAGTGCAGAATCTACGGTTTTTGTTTGTACAATTACTTAAGGACCACCCTGTATAGGAACATATAATAGTAAAACAATAATTTGAATCTCTAAAATGTTTAAAATAAAACATTCCCTTTAATTTGGTCGCGCGTAGCTCATTATATTATTTTTGGCAAATTAGATATGGCCATTGGTTAATAAATTATACATGTTTATACAACAATAAACAAATACGTAAAGGTAAACAAATTGATAATGCATTTAATTTCATAATCGATTTAATAATCACAAACAGTACAGCAGTAGGTATTTCATATAGAATACTTTAGAGCAATAACGCAAATATTTGAATGAGTTTGTTTTACTGCAAACAGTATTAAATACATTAATGGTGATTTTTAATTAGTAAGTAGATTTATAGCATACAGCTGTTAGGAATATTGCTCCCACGTAAAATTTTTAGAAAAGGAATTTCAAAATCCGTTCTCTAGTCCTGTGATATTTTTCCGTCGTTTCTATAAAGTTTTAACGTTGTATTTAAATAATTTCTTGAGTATGTCGCGTAATACTGGCAATTTTTCGTTTTTGACCGATATTTAGGTACAGTCCCGGCGCTAGGGTATAAGGTGTTCACCAGCAAAACTGACATAGGCGCTTTTTGTTTTCTTTTTCAATTCAATTATATTTATTTATTTATTTCATCTTTTGACAATTGAACAAAATATTCTTTTTTTATGAGATTGTTCTATTAATGTTGCGACCAGATGCTTTAAATAAATTACAACCACTTACACCAGTCTATCTGGAAAAAATAATCTATTTCGAGTGAAAATCTTATACGGATATTTAAGGGCTCTAAAAGGTGCAACCTCCAACGAGGGTAGATAAAATAAATTTGGATAGAGGTTACAGTAAACTGTAACTTAAGCCATTCAGAACGATGCTAGGAATATTTCATGTTCCACTTTGCATCAACAATTTACCCATATAAATCACCATCATTTTTGTACTCGTTTCGTCGTTTATCTTCCCTCTTCCCTCGTTAGAGACCGCTAAAAGTATACTCTGGTAATTATTTTTCTATAAATGCCAGACTAGCCAGTATGTTTGGTTTGGTTTCAGTCTGCTTACAAGTCTCTCAGATGACGGATATTTTTTAAATTATCTTTATTATAACTATTATGAAACACACATATATATCTAACCTAGCCAATGCAAATTTAAAATAAACTATCTTTAAATTGATGTTCTTATAAAACTAATTAAATTCTATAGACAATGTTAAATTTAAACAAACTATCTTCAAAATTGAAATTGTTATAATACTAACTAAATTATATTAACAAAATTTTGTACCTTTCTTTCACTGAATGCCTAAATGAACTGTTTTCCACTATATATATTCTAATCACCACTGAAAGTCTTCGTACTTCGGTTATCCTTGTTTTTGTGAAATTTCTTTTTCCAATTATCAGCTTCTACCAATTTAAGATATATTTTTCTTCACCAGCATTTATACACCACCAAACAAACCAGCAAACAGCATTTATATTTATTCTTCTTTTCAATATACCAATATCCAATTATTATAAGTTGATTTATACTAATCTCCAACCATAATATAATTTAATTTCTTCCAATATACTTTTTTTAATCTTCAATAATTATTTGTGTATAATTATAAATGTGCATTAAATTATATGCATAATTTTTAATCTTCATTTAACTCACTATATTAAACAATTTGACTATTTGTACCTGATTCACTGACTCCAACTAACTTTCATATTTCTTACTAAACTTTTCTGACTGACTTCTTGAAAATTCTGAACAATTTACTTCACTATTTACTAACTAAATGTGTCTAGGTACTAACTTTCATAATAAACTGGCCTGACTTCTGACTAAAAACTTCTGACTGCTTGACTTTAGACTAAAAACTTAAAAACTGCCATCTTGAATCCAAATCACGGGTATTTATATGTTTTTGGATTTCTAGAACCATCTCGTAAGATATCATGTTCTATTGCGTTCTATTTAATACATGTCTAAATTTTCTGGAACAAACCATTTCGCAAACATGGCCATCTCCGGAGATCCAGAGAATTCCATTCTTTTCTATTAATAATTTTGTTGACATTTAGGCTTTTCAGATCAGAATAAACATTTAAATCATCAAATATATATAAATTAAACACCTCAAACCAACATTATTATTATAACCCCACTTATATTCGTATTATGATTAATTTCTATCTGTCAATCCACTGTATAGTTGGTTGCCTAAGCACATGGCTCACTTAAATCTATTTACAACATTAAAATTACTAAAATACAACTTTTTACAATTATTATATGCTAATTTATTAAAAATGCCCTCACATAAATATATTTTTATAAAATTCTCTAGTATATAACTTATTTAAAACAACCAAATATTGTGTATATTGGTTTTTGTGAAATACCTAATCTTCCAAAAAAAAATTTTTATATACCCGAATTTGCTCCCCACGAGTAAGCATGAAATACGAAAATATATACATTCGCCGTGAATGCTCTTCCGTGGTGCCCCTGGCATTTAAACTTTTTTTTGTAGCGTGGCTCAAATATATGTATTTTTCGTTTTGAGACAAACTCCAGTATGTATTAAACACCTTCTGTGCCTCTTCCTCGGAAATTTGTTTTTCACAATTGAATTTGCAATTATTTAAACAATTTTTTTTATATGTGCGTTTCCTTTCTCGAACCTCTTTACCACTGGCATTAATATATAATTTCCCTGCTTGGCATATACTTTTCCTCTCATTTACTTTCCATTTTAATGAATTTTTCTTTCATTTTCTTGTCATCTTTAAGCCACTGTTGAGAAGCGACGAATTAATGGTTCCATCTGCATCTCTGTAATGTAGGTTAGTTTAGGAAAGTCTATTTCTAAATTAAAATAAATGTAATCTTACGTGGTTATCGTGTTATCTCCACCGTTATCCATTTTATTTAGATTATTGTTGATAAGAGACGAAGTAATGGTTGCATCTGCATCTATGTAATAATATAGGTTAGGTTAGGAAAGTCAACTTCTAAATTAAAATAAACGTAATCTAAAGGTCGGTACACATATACAAGCCAAACAGTATGCATACGGTATGCGAACGTTATATTCGTTAAGGTGGGTACACATATGCGAGCCGAACGGTATACGTACCGTACGCGTACAGATCCTTGAAAAATATTCTACATCGTACTGATCGCATACTTATCTCGATCCATGGAAAGCGACAAACCAACAACGAACACACATGTGCTAAATAATTCATTTTATTTATAATTTGGGTACTGATTTATGTTCCTGTTTTTGCTTGTTTAACAAAAATAAAAATATGTACAATAATCAGTTTACTGTTTTCTCACGTCTCTCTAGGAAGGAACTCGTCATTCACACAATGTCGATTTGATGACACAATAAAAATGTTCGCTGCGTCTAGTAAGCGCCGTCCAAACTGAAAGACGAGCTTCCTTTGAAGTCGTGAAATAAACCGCAACAATTTGGTTCGCGACGAGTCACGATGAAACAGTACGCAAGCGGTTTTTTCTGCCGTACACATTAACGAATATAGCGTTCGCATACCGTATGCATACCGTTTGGCTCGTATATGTGTACCGACCTTTAATGTGTACAGCTGAAAAAACCGCTTGCGTACTGTTTCATCGTGACTCGTCGCGAACCAAATTGTTGAGGTTTATTTCACGACTTCAAAGGAAGCTCGTCTTTCAGTTTGGACGGCGCTTACTAAACGCAGCGAACATTTTTATTGTCTCATCAAATCGACATTGTGTGAATGACGTGTTCCTTCCTAGAGAGATGTGAGAAAACAGTAGACTGATTATTGTGCATATTTTTATTTTTGTTAAACAAGCAAAATTAGGAACATAAATCAGTACCCAAATTATAAATAAAATGAATCATTTCGCACATGTTGTTCGTTGTTGGTATGTCGCTTTCCATGGATCGAGATAAGTATGCGATCAGTACGATGTAGAATATTTTTCAAGGATCTGTACGCGTACGGTACGTATACCGTTTGGCTCGCATATGTGTACCCACCTTTACGTGGTTATGCTGTTATCTCCGCTATCACCCATTTTATTTAGATTATTTGAACGTATTAAATACTTTTTTAAAAGACAAAACTTTAGAAGTTAACTAATATTCGTGTCTATTACCGGGTCGACGGTTTAACGATTAAACTAAATTAATATAATCACACAGTTGCTGCAGATAGAATTTTTTAAATTATTTATTTGAAATTCAGTAAATACCACCTTGTTATAAACCTTGTTATAACTTAAGTAGCAGCAAAACTGCATAAGATGGAACTTTGTAACACTGATATTTCAACTATCGTTCAGTAGATGGTGCTGATATCTTCATACTTAAAGCAAAACTATAATTATAATTATTATATTCTATCAATAACTCATTTTGGATAAAAATGGCAGACACAACTTTGTTATTCCAACAGGTATAATCCCTTTAGTAATATTATTTCTTAAATTTGTTGTTTTCATCAGTTTTTATTTAATACCTGCTTATAAAATGTTCTATTTAGCTGTGACTCTAAAAGCTATTACACTTTCATGTTTAAAGTATTACAGATCTGTTGTTTATTTTGTTTCAGAAAAACAGATAACAAACAAGACGCGTGCCTCATCGCACAAGAAAAACTTCATCCAGTGTGTGCTCAAAGAACAGAAGAATCGCCACAACCGTCCTGTTTGCATCTAGCGGAAATCTGCAGAGAAAACAGCGAATGCAGGTAAGAAAAAATAAGGAAAAATAAATTATCTCAAATTACGGCTAATAATTTTAAAATAATTGGTAACCAATACATTAACTGATTATACAAAGGCAATTAGAAAAAAGCAAACTAGTTAGGTTCTGAAACCTTGTTCTTATGGCGTTTTTGTAGTAACACTTAAACGCCCAACAATGTGTAGTTTTCATGTTTGCCCAAGGGTAGATAAAATATGTCCAACTTGAAAATTGGTTGTATATTTATTGAGAGTTGTTACAAATGTTAAAATTGATTAAACTTAAGAAACACAGCATTTTCTGTAATATATATATATATATATATATATATATATATATATATATATATATATACATCCCGCTATCCTTTAGAACTCTTTTCACGTTGCAGTAATTTAGCATCACCAAGAATTGCTATCATTTTCTATTTATAAATTGTGTATGTTCGTTTAGGGTACCTTTGTAGGCTTGGCACTGTTGTCGGTTTTTTAATATTCCGATTTTTTTTATATATTTAATTTTTACATCAAACCTACGTTTTAACATCGAGCGGTAAAATCACTGTATTTGGCATCATTTTAGAGCCAGTAGATGTTGCCGGTATTAATCCTTAAAATAATATTTTAGATACCTAAATATCGATCGGTTGTTTGGGTCAAGTTCGAATGACGACATTGAAACTACCTGCTCACAAGTTGCAGTCTCAACAGGTTTTTTTCTTCGTTTAGATGTTATATTTATTTAACCTAGATATTTTTGCCCAGAGAATCGTGTAGGGGAATATTTTACATAAATTTTAATTTACAACCTGTTTAGTCGAAGCTATCGATGAATAGTTTGAGATAAATATTATGGTTTTATGGGATTAAGGCCTTTATTATTGGTTGTGATTGTGATAATGTTTGAAATTTTGATTTCCATTCCGGAAATCGTTCTCAAACAACGTTTTTCTGTACAAAATGTGTATACACATGTTTACATAATTAGTACAATAAACAAAGCTATTGTAAAATAATAGTGGAAATCAAAACGTTAAATATTAGTTAATTAAAAATGTAATTTTCATCTCAATAACGACCAATAATTGTGGCTTAATCACATAAAAAAATAATATTTGACTAAATAAAAAATCTTATACAGAAATTTAAATTCTAAATAGTATGAGGGGTAGCTGACGAAAAATTCGTAAAGACGTACAGTTGATTTTGCTTTGTTTTTTTAAACAATCTTAAAAGGCAAAAAAAAATAATTTTTTGCTTATAAAACGTTTTGTATACATTCTAAAGAAAAATAATTCAAATAATAGTTGTAGACCATAAAAAGTTTTTTATGTAGGGAAATACCAAATTTAAATACATAAATAATTGATATAATTCCAAAAAACCGTAAACTCTATGATATTATGTTTGTAGTAATTTATAAATAATGTTAATAACTTTGTTTTTGGCCTAACGACAGGCAATTATGGCAATTGATGAGTTATTAAAGTGTGCTAAATATCAAGCAGATCAAAAAATATTTTACAATTTATTCAATTTGTTTATGACAGAAAGCGATTATTTAAACAACTGTACTTGTCCAAACAGTATGACTCTACAAGTATTTTGTAACTTGCAATCGATTCTTTTCGCTTTTAGTTTTAGGGTATATTAAAAAAACTTTAACATATTATTAAATTTTTTATTAAAAACCAGTTTGAATAGGGGACTTTTTAGTTTTTAGACCACTTCACGTTTTTTCAGTTTCTTTGACAAGTGAGGATTATCTATTCGCTTATTTCTTAATATGGGATATGAGCAATTATCTAGTCAAGTCAACACTATTATAGAAGTTACCCATACTTTTTTAGTAGTCATTCAGACGGTTTATCTTAATTGTCCCCATATGGAACATAAGTCCGAGAAAAGTCTTAAATTCTGTTTGTGTTGTTTCTTTCCAAAACGCAATCCTCGATTTTTCTGACCGACTTTGTGCAAATATTTCGTCAGAGTCAATCAGAGTCACTTCCACCATTCATTTAATCTACATCGTCCTCGCCAGATGCTTCTAACAATGATTGTAATTCAGCAGTGGTCAATCTACGTTTATATTCACATTTAGCTTTTTTAGATGTCGAAGGCATATTATTTACATCCATCTTTTTATAAATACTATAACTCACTTTTACGGAGGTAATTAACAATTAAAATGTTCTACTAAAACTATCAACTTACGACTTCCAATACTATAAGGCCACTTGAGGTATAATACGTTTTTACTCAATAATAGTTCCTGTATAAGTAAAATTGTTTTTGAATGTGCTCCATTGAAGCACACTAGACATATTCCAGTTTTGCCAACACATTCTTCAGAGTATGTTTTAACTTTTTTAACTTTTCTATCGTCCTTTCTACTAGTCATGCTTCTTCTTAAAATTTTGTTACATCTTGTACACTTTCTTCTCTTTGTATTATCTACATCGCTTTGCCTGAGATGGTATTTTTGGGTGTAACTGTTCGTGAGGGTTACAACATTTCTTTATTTGCAAATGCCTTCGCGAACTCCAGTCTGAACTCAAGGATAGGTTGTCGCTTTTTTACGTTTTCTATTATTTAGCAACTAAGCATTTACTACTGCGGTATTAAATATTAATTCCACTGCCACTTTCCGGTACCACTTCAGAATTTTGCGTATTGGGCTTTGGTAAGAAGCCACTTAATCACTAAAATCAACACTCTTTTTCACCAAGTTATAATCGAGAATAGTTTGTGGTTTAGTACTTGTGTATAATTTTTCTTTTCATCTGATTAAACCAAGATATAACTATTATGTTTAAATGTTGTAAGGATTAAAACTGGTCTTTTGTCGACCCATTTTATTACTTGTAAAATCAATAATGGGGTTAAGTTTCATCGTGAGTAACTGGTTGCAATTTTTTTAATCGAGATTTTGGTTGTACATGTTTTTATAGTAAAACATCTGCACATGAATAATTCGTTTCTTGAACAATGATTTCAATTCATCGACCAATAGTCTAAAATAAGGTTTTATTACGTCGTCCGGAATATTATAAACTGGTTCTTTTTCACAAATATATTAGAAATATGGTTTACATTCTATATTTAGAAAAATCTTTTACTGCAACTCTTGTTCCCATAAGACCGTATGTTATAAATAAATATATTCCTATAAGAATTATCTTGAAAGATGAAAAAAATACAATAAAAAAGTGCAATATTAAGTGTTATTTAAAAAATAATAAGTCATTCACGGGCGTACAGTTAAAAACAAAAGTTTTCAGTGTTCTATTGCTTGATTATTATTATCTGGTATTCTGAAAATGTTGACATTTTTTCCTGGTCTGATCTCCCTCAACTAACGTCATCTTTCTTAATTGGTGGGTTGTATTGATCAGGTCTCTTTAAGTGTTTTGTTGCTATCCATAGTGAATGATCTTCTTTAGACAATGTACTAATGTAGTGTTCAAATGTGGCATTGCGTACATCATGTAGCGCTCATCTTAATTGTCTGATTATCTACCTCTTGCTCTTTATTTTTGGACTATTAGTTGTATAATATAATTCGGAGTGTTATTTGTCTTTTCTTGATTTGGAGTTGTTAATCGTGTAGCTCCATATGAAATAGTAGAAGATGAAAACGGCAGCATATTCATCCATAGAAAAAAGGAAACGCGATAAAGATATCTGAAACAACTGTTTTATGTTATAAGAGATGAAATAGTCCGAAATTACCAAAACAGGTGAACAGGGCACTATAAAGAGGAAGTAAAATTAGCTATGAAACAGTTTGAATGAGAAAAAGAAGTAAGCTTAGACCAAATACCAGCAGGAATTATTCAACTGAAGAAAAAAATTAAATCGATAACAATATTCACTCCATTTACAGAAAAGGCGGTGACCCGCAATTATTTTAAGAACTTCTTTAATAGCCTCCAGTCAACAATTTCCTAACCATGTTTAAAAAACGTACGGAATGCACTGTATATACTAACCCAAGTCGTCAACATACTTGTTGTTGCAGTTTTATGTGCATTTATGTTTTATTGCATGTATTACGATCAACTTAAAGGTTATGCACGACTCCTATTGTATAGGTACACAGGCAAGCACACACGGGAGAAAAAAGATTTGTCATACCGTTACATTATGTCAAATTTTAACGTTGAATATTTTATGGTCCCCTTTGGGTTATAAAACGAATGATCGACTTTTTCTCGCACAGATCCCTGCTATGTAACTTTACAAAGCGAGTTTGCTGGGTATTAAAGAACCGTCTATGGCATCATATAATTTTACGCTAATATTTCACGTTCTGCGACGCATTCCACGTTTGACACATTGTCTTTTTTAGTTTTCTGTCATTCTATTTGTTAAATCCTATCTCATTCTCGTCACAGCGTCAAGGAGCAGTAAATGTGTATACTGAACGGGAGGCATATGTCTAACAGTGAACGTTGGAGATTTTTCGAGTTTATCATATCTTCTTCTTTATTAAGTGCCTCTGCTATCGCAGATTGGATATCATTAGGGCGATTCTAATTTTATTTACTGCTGTTTTGAATAATTCGTTAGTGGTACAGCCAAACCACTCTCTTAAATTTCTCATCCAGGACATTCTTCTACGGCCTGGATTTCTGCGTCCTTGGATTTTTCCATGCATTATATTTTGTAGGAATGTGTACTTTTGTCCTCTCATCAGGTGGCCAAACTATTCAAGTTTTCTCTTTTTTATATTCAGTATAACTTCTGGATCGTTATTTATTCTGCGTATTACCTCTTCATTTGTAATTTTATCCACCCGACTTATTTTTAGTATACGGCGGTAGCACCACATCTCAAAGCTTTCAAGATTTTTAACATTCTTCTGTTTAAGAGTTAATGCCTCAACAACCGTAAAGCAAAGTACTGAATACATACTAAGTAGTTAACTAAAAGTGGACGTATGCAAAGAGATGTATGACGTAATCGTATGGTATTCGCTAATAATCCTGTCACGTAATATGCCACACACTTCTGTGCGTTAATTCGTTTACGCAACTAAGCCTCTTTTGACATAACATATATAGGAGCAAAGATATATACCTATAGTCCTTTTAGTGTTGATGTATTTGATTTGTACGTCGTAGTATTCTATTAGTTAAATGGTACCATTTGAGGTACTTTACGTCACGATTGGACTAATAGGATCGAAGATACATAACTAAAGCCCTTTTGCCAAGCTACTCTATTTAATTTTTATATCTCATTGTATTATATTAGTTAAATTCTATCATTTAAGGTACGAAACGTCATGATTGGACTAATAGGACCGCAGATACATAACTAAGGCCCTTTTGACAAGCTGATGTATTTTATTTTTCTATCTTATTGTATTCGATTGGTTAAATCCTATCATTTGAGGTACTGTACGTCACGATTGGGCCACTAAAAACAAAGATACGTAACTAAGGCCCTTTTGACGTGATGCTGTATTTGATTTCTATGTCATTGTATTCTATTGGTTAAGTGCTATCATTTGAGGTATCGTACGTCACGATTGGACTAATAGAACTAAAGATACACAACTAAGGCCCTTTTGACATTGTTCTGCATTTGATTTTTCTATCCCATTGTATTATTTATGTTAAATCCTATCATTAGAGGTACTATACGTCACGATTGGACTAATAGGACCGAAGATACGTGACTACGGCCCTTTGGACATGTTGCTGTATTTAATTTTTTTTATTTCATTGTTTTTAATTGGTTAAATCCTGTCATTTGAGATACTGTACGTCACGATTGGACTTATAGAAACGAAGATATATAATTAAGGCCTTTTTGACATGCTGCTATATTTGATTTTTCTGTCTTATTGTATTTTATTGGTTAAATCCTATCATTTGAGGTGCTGTACGTCGCGACTGGACGAATTGGAGCGAAGATACAATAGGTAGTTGCAATATATCATAACCCGTTACTTTTAACCAAACATGATGCCAGAATGATTTGTAGATGAAAAAAATATATATATATTCTTAAATTTACTATTTCGTCGTGTGTAATATTATATTCAACAACGATGCCAAATTTCTGATGCTAAAATGATTGATAATGAAAGTGGGATATACATTTTCATGTATATAATGGCAGCGAGTAAACGGTAAAACCCTGAACTAAAAATATACAATATTTTCACTGTACCATCATTTTAGACTCAAACATTTTCTGGAATAAACTTAGATAACTCAGTAAGGGATAAAAAGAGAAAGCGGATATTTTAAAATACCAACACGGTATCAAGACTCTAATCAATGAGATGGTTAAAATTCTTGTAACAAGTACGGGAAAAAAGTTATTAAGGTCTTGTAAAGTAGCGTCGATATACAGATGCTACTTTGCAAGACGATGCTAAATTGATGGTAAAAGCATAATGTATCGATGCGAAAATGATAGTAGGATGTATATATATATATATATATATATAAGCTAATGTAAACTCGAAGAGTGGTGGGTTTTTCGGTCAAAGTGGAGAAATAAAAGACAAAGAAGGTGGCTACTTCATCTATTTATTGAAGACGTTTCGCTTTCTGTTTAGAAAGCATCATCAGTTCATCTAAAAAGAACAATGTGAAAAAACTAGACATCCAAAGAGAAGTTAAAACATGTGTGTTACCTCAAAAAGACATGTAGCAGTCAATGATATTAAATTTGTAAAAAAGCTTATAAAGATGGAACATTCAGAGATAAAGTTGTATAAACAATTAATGTAATTAATGTAATTAGTGGACACGTTAACTTTTAAATTTAAATGTGTACTTTTTAAACATAAATTTAAATGTGCAGGGTGATCCATGCAAGTCTAGCATAGTCCATAATCCTTATTTTTAAATAAACACCCTGTATATTTTTATGTTTTTAAAAGATTCTTAACAACCTGATTTCAACAAATTATATCATGTAAGGTCTATAATAAAATAATAGAAGGTGAAATGTTTAAATTAATAATTTATCACGTGTTATGGCAGTATTTTAAATTAGCTAAATACAGACAATATAATTCTACTCTAAGTGTCAGTATCTATATTGGAGAAAATTTCTGTTTAGTAACCGTGTTAACATTTTTTGTCATGAATAGGTAAAAACTGTCTAGATAGTCTGCTAATCAAACTAAATCGGAAAATAATGCGGATTGTTATCAATCAGTTGTTCGTGTGTTGACATTTACCATTAAAATAATAAATTCCTAATTAAAAGCTAATTTCTTGTAAAAGTAAAAATGCAATATTTAACTGAAACCCACCAAATTGAGATTTTAATGATGATCGGTTACGGGGAGAATTGTAGAAATCAAGTTGAAGTAGCATTCTTATTTAATCAGAGGTATCCTCAGTTGCCTAATATTGCACAAGGTACTGTGTCTTAAATTTATGCACAATTCAGAGAACTTGGACATGTCAAACCATTAAACAGAAAACCGAACATCGTTGAAGATGAGGTGAAAGTGGATATTCTGTTAAGTGTCGCAGAGAATCCAACGTCAAGTTTACATCAAATTGCACGTCAAAATAATGGGAGTCACACAACTGTGCTAAGGTGTTTTCATGAAAAAAAAACTTCATCCATATAAATTGACTTTTGTGCAGGAGCTAACAGAAGACGATCCAGATCGTAGAATGGATTTCTGCGAAAGAATAAAAGAATGATGGATAACATTAACACAGATGAAATAGCTCTTGGCACAATTCTTTTTTCTAATGAATCAACATTTACATTGAACGTAGAGGTAAACCGACAAAACTGTAGATATTGGTAAGCGGAGAATCCTCATTGGATGCGTGAGACACACACTCAGTATCCTAAAAAGTTGAATGTTTGGGCAGGTATTATAGGAGATGATATTATTGGTCCTACATTTGTAGATGGTAATTTGACAGCGGAAAAATATTTAAGCATGCTAAGAGACGATGTTCTTTGTCAGTTGGATAACTTATATCCCAATCCAATAGATCCGACATTACCACATGAAACTGTCTGGTTCTAGCAGCACGGTGCAAGACCTCATTATGCTGTAATAGTGAGAAATTACTTGAATGAAATCTTCTTCAACAAATGGAAAGGACGAAGGGATACTATTGAGTGGCCAGCTAGGTCGCCAGATCTTACGCCTTTGGATTTTGGACAGATTACAGATTGCAGATTATGGACTATGCCAGACTAGCTTGGATCACCCTGTACATTTAAATATTTAAAAATCGCACATTTAAATTTAAAAGTTACGGTATCTCAACGTTTTTTATTATTTTCTAAAATAAGGACAAAAACAATTTTATTCCATTATTAAGTGGTTTTCACACTGTAAGAAAGCTAATCTTACTCCCAACGTTTAACTGCAGCATCTCTGCAACTGAAACAGACATTAGTTTTGTCACTGCTACACATATAATGCACTTCGCACACACTGTGATTGTCTTTTATAGTTTTTTTACACCTTCGTTTCTACCTATAGCTTGTTTGAAGCATATGGAATATCGCATTTTTGTAGTGTGAGGTCTATCGTTTTTAATTTTAGCTTTATTTATGCCTTTAATTTTTTGCTCCAAGATATTCTCCATTGTAGTTACAATGTGAAATGCAAGATGTTCTTATATATGTCCGTATTGTGTCGACTCTACCCTTGGTGGCATTATGAAATAGATCTCAGACTTATTCTTGGCATCGTTGCTTACCATGTCATCACCATGTTGTCTAAATAAGAAAATTTGTATTTGTAGTTTTGTGGGGTTTTATCCTAGGGACATAGAAGAGAAGGGTAACTGGTGTAGTTCCTGACTGGGAATCCATAAAAGGGAACATATTTGAGTATAGTTTCCTATTTTTAGATAAAGTAAGTTCTTTTGATAACGTGAGGTATCTTGAGTTCTTTTGATAACATCAGGTATATGTTTGCGGTTTTTTTTGCAATATACTGACCATAGTGAATCCAAAATCTTTAAGCAGTTCTGCTTACTCTACGAAAGTGTAAAATCAATCTGTACTAACGTTACGACCTTTATTCTTTAATGGTATATGTTGTGCTTCTCAATTTATCAATATGCTTTCCATAATAAACCTCCAATTTCCGAACGTAACGAGATTTACAATCTGCTTGTATTCTAATGAGAATCCCAAACTTTTCTGGTTTATATTTTATGAAATATTTAAAAGAACGTTTTTGTAAACAGGGACAGCATTTCATTAACAACAACATTTACTCCTGAAGTTAAGTATTTTAGAAATGTGTCGTTCAATAATCAAAAGATATTTCGAAGTGGTGCAAATTAATTAATCTTGCTATCGTCCCTCTTTTCTTTCTCTCTATCATCAAATCGCAAAAGTTTTAACAAATCTACAAATCTATTTCTGCTCATTGTACCAACGTACATAGCCCTTCCAAATGCTTTTGACCACAAATCATGTCATTTTAGCTTAGTATCCGCATTTATTCCCATTAAAATTAAAAAACCAGTAAAAGCCAGTAATACAGATTTGTCGATTTTCTCCACATTCTTTTTTTAAGCCTCCTCATTAGTGTGACGGATTAATTTTGTAGAGTCTATTGTAGAGTCACTTTTAAAAGTGACTCTACAATAGACGTATTGATAGTTTCGTTACGAGGACCTTCTCGTTCTCAGAAGGTATTTTGCTTCGATCATCTAATAACTCTTGGAGGGTGAGCTAAGTATGCTCTATTTATTTTATTCACATACTGATGCATAACAGTTAAACATCCGAGTTGTCAGTCTAAGAATCATCAATTTCAAAGTCTTTGTTAAGGGGATCTGGTAAAATACAGTCTTCTATTTTGCTCACATAGCAATCATTATTGTCATACGCAATGTCTGAACGACTAGGACTATTCTGTATCTTCTCTATTTCTAATTCCAACTTGCGTTCTGACACATACTTGCTCATTTTGAATTAATTGCTTCTACTACTTTTTAGCACAACATATAAAGAAGCACTTAGAATTAATTACATATGACTTATTGTCATTTCAAGAACAAAATATGAATGAAGTGACATATTTGAGTACTTCAGATTTTCTTTCCTAGATGGCGCTTTCCTAAATAACGTAAACCTTTACATTGTTTTATAATAAATTCTACCTTAAAAATATTATTAAAATTAAATATTAATGATACTAATATATATATATATATACATATATATATATATATATATATATATATATATATTTAATACAGTATTATTAATTAAACGTACCTATCGTTTCAGGAACAAAATATGATTGAAATATGGTATTTGATATTTCTTTTATAGATAATGCCCAGTTGACTGGACTTCCCTTACAGTGTGAGAGGTCATTGTCATCATAGCCTTTTATATAGATAGATTAGCCACAGAATAATGAACGATTAGAATGCCCACTCTGCTTATCAAGATAAGTACGCGCATCTCGTTCGCGCAGACAGAATCAGCCATGTTTTAAACGGAACCAGTGCTGTAAAGTGAAATTTTTGTCCATTTTAATTTTTTATTTATTTCAAGATCTAAATTGTCTGGAGGATCCAGGAGTGGATGGGGTTTTCGCTATCATCTATTTCCAGATGAATGCACTAAGATTTTACAATACCCTTATAACTATATTTTAACTAATTTTTAAATAATTAATATTGTGTACTTAAACGATTGACTATATTATTAAGCACGATAACTGTTCACGCAGTGTGTTTGGTTTAAATATTTCGTTTCTTACATTTTATATTTGTAATACTTTTCCTATTGTTCATTTTGACCTCAACGTATTGATGTTAACGATTTCTAATAACTTATTTTAATAATTTTAAAAATACGTCATATTTTGGTACACGTTTTTTATCGTCTAATTAAATAGCTCCCACTAATAAAATTTTATTCGAACCACGGACTATAACTAAGTCAGGCGCCAGCTATATTTTACGATAACAAAAATAAATTCCTTCGGAAATGATTTCATTCCCGAGACAAGCAACGCAAAAGCTGCAGAGCTTTGTTTTTGTTGTGTTTCCTAAAAGATTAAAGCTTTTCACGTTTGAACTTAAATATTTGCCTACCTGCACTCGTTGTTTCTCTCGTACAAACTTTCGAGAAATGTAAGCAAGTGCCTCTAGGCTCAAATTCGAGATGTTGCAGAGGTCGGTTTAATCTAGCACCGTAAATTAAAGGTTAATTTAAGCTTTAATATTAATTTTTCAAATTATTAAAAGGTAGTAGCTACATACAAGAGGTTCTGTATTAAAGGAGATACTTTTAATAAGAATAATAAAAATATAAAACTGAAAACATTAAAAAGGAAATTCTTTGAATTGTATGAAAATTTACAGGTTTATGGAGAACTTCAAAAACTATTATAGTAGCTTTTAATAAAAGTTAAGTGGAAAAGTAGAACTCGGGGAAAAATCACATGAAGCTTGGAAAGAATATTAAAAAATTAGAGTAGAAATAAATGTTAAGAGCTTTAAAACCTATCAGAAATTAAAAATATGGATTGTATATAATTTTTGTGGTTACCGGCTAAACAACATCAGATATGCAGATGACACCATAGTATTTGCCCACAACTTAGAAGACCTACAAGTTCTTATGAACAAAAGCACGTATTACAGTCAACAATATGGACTCAATATAAACATTAAGAACACAACGCTTATGATAATTAACAAGAAAAGAATAACAGAAGGTCACTCTATGTCAACCAATCTCCTGTAGAAAGAGTGACGCACTACAACTACCTCGGCACCATAATAAATGAAGAATGGACCAACAACCAGGAGTTTAGAGCACGCATCGGAAAAGCTAGATCCACCTTCAATCGGATGGGAGCCTTCTTCAAGAGTCACAACCTCTCTCTTGATATAAAGGTCAGAATTCTGCCATGCTACACGTCTTCTCTGTCCTTTTTTTATGGTGTTGAATCGTGGACCTTGAACGAAGATATGTGCAGAAAACTGGAAGCATTTGAGATGTGGCTATATCGGAGAATGCTTAAGATTCCGTGGACTGACCAAGTCACAAACAAGGAGGTCCTTAGAAGAATGAATAAGAACTGAAAAGTACTGACCACCTCAAATCTCGAAAGTTACAGTTCTTCGGATATATTATGCGAAATGAATCTAGATATGCTCTCCTTCAAGTCATCCTGCAAGGAAGAATATTTGGAAAACGAGGTCCAGGAAGAAGAAGAACATCTTGGTTAAAGAACCTCAGAATCTGGTTCAATACAACATCTGTGCAGCTTTTCCGCGCTTCTGCAGATAAGATAAAGATTGCCATGATGATCGCCAACATTCACAACGGATAGGCAAATCAAGAAGAAGAAAAATTTTTGTACAATTTCTATTATATCTATCATTTTTTAAACATTACCATTAGCAACTTCCAATATTTTTGTTTTTAAATAATTTTCGTCAAAAAATCTATCTTTCGATAGAAGCCATGTTGTTATTTCTTGTTTATTAAAAGCAGTGTTAGGAACTTTCTATAACTTCCTGTTAGAATAAAGAGCATTATCCATCACCACAATTGTTTTTTCTAGCAAATTAGGAGTTAGTTTATGTTTGAACCAATTTTCAAAAAGTGGACTATCAATTTCGTCATGGTAATCTTTGGTATTTTTCTTTGGCGCAAAAGTTAGTTGTGTTCCTTTAACAAAGCGAGTTTCATATCCTGCATGTAGGAGGAGCTAAAGGAGCTTTTAAGCTTGTAGTTAGACTACGAAAAAATGCATCGATATACGATTTAATGGACGGATTCACCCATTTTGTGATGCTCTGTGGCCTACGTTGACCCTTGACTCATCTTAATAGACGATACTGTAGCCTTCTTCGCGGTATCGATAAGTGAATCGTAGGTGACGACGACGCTATAAAATTAGCTCCTATTTCTCAATTAAGATCAACTGTCTACAGCGTTTTTCAAACTTAAACTAGATATTGCACGGCCAACGATATAGTCTGCTTCTTTAAAAATTAGGCATATGCTCCGCAACGTTTACTGTAGCCAAAATAGAGTTAATTGTCGGTGATTTATTTTACCGAAAGGATTGATGCACTATTCTACGGATATCCCTTTTTCTCTATCTCATCGTATTTATTTTCACGATATAATGAAATTTTACTGATTTCAGGCTTTTTTTTATTGTTGGAGACCAGTAGGTGATCTACTCATACCGCACTTTGTAAATACTCCTTTCAGAAACACCACTCGTTTCGAATAAAAGCGCTATTATATTTAATAATGAATCATTACCACGGCGATCCAAATGATAGTTTGTAAGATTAATGATTATATGCTTTTCTAAAACACTGAAATTTATCCAAAATTTATCTAAACCCATAAAAATAACACTATAGAAATAATTCCATTTTAAAAGTTACTGCAACTCTTTAGATTGTAACACTAATAGATCATTATGAGAAATGTTATTAAATATGTTTCCTATTCCTAATAAGTAGACTTCGGCAAATATGCAAATAAAAATGTAGAAAATATGCGCATAAATATGCACGTGTTTACCCGAAAATATGCAAATATTTTACAAAATATGCATACAAATAAATAAAAAAATCGTAAAATAGTAACAATTTTATTTAAAAAAAAAAGTGTACATAACTAAATATTTCCTACTATTCATTAAGATTTACATTTATTTTAAGTAACTACATCATTTTTAAGTATGAATAAACTTATTTAGAATTATGGTAACAATAAATGACCAAGTGGTGTTCAAAATTTTCTAACAAAAACTTGTGGCTTCTGTCTGAGTACATATATTTATATATGGAAAAACTTCGTTCAACATCAACTGATGTAACGGGAGCATTTTTCAAACTAACCAAAACATTTGGTTCTAAATTAATTGTTTCCGAAATATTTCCAGCTAGAACACTGACTACTTCAGAAAGAATATGGTAACCTTTATTTTTTTCCATAGTAGCTTCAAATTTTTTTAAAATATCTTTTCCAATATTACCTCTAACGTTCCGACAACATGACGCAAATTCTTTTATTAATGCTGTACTTTCGAACAATGACAGTTTTGGTGATTCTAACTGAATAATTGTTTCTTGAACAAAACTAAAATTTGATTTTATAAATGAAAGTTCTTGTTGAAGCAAGTTACTCTGAAAAGTTTGTTTAGAATCCAAAAGAGATTGGGAACTTTCATCTGTTAACGTATCAATTATGTTCTTTATTTTAACAAAATGATCTGCATAAAAATTAGCTGCTTCTAACCATGTTCCCCATCGCGTTAAAATAGGTTGTGGTGGAAGAGGAATGTTAGGTAGCATTTCTTTATAAAGTTGAATTCTTATAGGAGATTTAAGAAATACTTTTTTGACACTGGATATCATGGTATTTACAAGAGAAAACTTTTTTCGTATTTCTGAGCATCAAATTAGAAATGTTTAGGTACCTAATTCAATAAACTGGGAGATTTTGGAAAATCCCTAAATTAGGAACAAAACTATTAGCCGTTTACCTGCTGTTAAGATACAATAAATTGTAGATAGATTTGGGAATTAGATCATAAAATGCAAATGAGCGAACCCTTAGCGATTATCCAATAACTGAATGACTCAGTGACCGAGATTTTCTAAGAATGTTGAGGGCTACTTAAATTGATCTTCTTTGAAATTGTAAATGTTTTGTACTTGTAGAGATTACGTACTTAGATCATTTCTTGATTAAAATGACTACAAAATTTTATACAAGAATTGAAATAAATTGGTATGTTTAAAAATTTTCAAATACAGTATAAAAATCTGAACTTTTATGCACTTTATGCAAACTTTTATACAAATATGCCAAAATATGAAATATTTGCATAAAATATGCACAATATGCAAAATATGCAATATGCATATTTGCCGAAGTCTACTAATAAGTAATTATGAACCTATTAACATCGGATTATTTATTGTGGTAGTTATTAAAAAAAATTGTTTACTATCTAAGTAATTACTAAAATTTTATTTCTTCTAATATATACTACAAATTTAATTTTGTGACGCAATTGTTGAGAATTTCTGATTTTATGTTGTTCGTACGGTTGCTGCCGTGAAGAGCGGCAACATTGTCAAGAAAATTTAGTTTGCATGGCCATATCGTTTATACACTGCATCGCATGTCTGATATACGCTATAGAGTGCTCTTAGTATTGAGCTCTAGCGAGACTTTTTCCATGTTATCAAGTATTGTGTAACCTGGTACACAGAAATACATTTCCTAAATTTTCTGACGAGCAATACGTCTTTCTTCGTAGTCCTGTAAATATGTTTAACACATACAATTATACTGTTATGATCTACTCTAGTAAGTTTTTTGGAATGAAAGAATGAATGAAAGCAGCAGTTTAGCAAATATTAGTAAAACGTAGATTGTTTTAGTTATGTACTAGCGGACCAACTCGACATCGAGTTTTGATGTAAGTTTTGCTGATATTTAAAAGGGACGGAGTCTAACGATCCATCGTTTCCGTCGCCTGGTGTAAATGTTCCAAAAATCCTAAAAATAAACTGTATCGACGCCAATTTTTTTAAATTGAAAATCGATACAGTAGTTTTTTAGGATTTTCAGGAAGATTTACATTAGGAAACGGAAACAATATGATTGTTAGACTCCGACCCTCTTAAATAAAAAACGGAAGTAAAACCGGAAGTAACTTTTTTTTTGCATATTTTAGATTGTAAAATGTCACGTGTAAGAAAAAAAAGTCGGTTTGAGAACTCTAACTAACTAACTAACTAAATTTATATTTAAATATTATTTAAATTTAAAAAATACAGAAAACAGTATGATGCTCCGCCTACGCTATGTCTACACTACCGCCTACTGTTCCACTTTTTTGAGAATACGCCACAATTTTACTTTATAATAAGTTTATTTTTTATTAATTTATTTAAAATAAACCTAATTTAAAGTAAAATTGTGGCTTATTCCCAACAAAATTAATAATATATTTCTAACTAATAAATTAAAAACAAAGTAATGCTTACCTTATTATTTAATTGTTCAAGTATTAAACTCAAAACGTAGTCGAAATCTCTAAATATCAATCACAACACCTCACACACGCTGCACTTGTTGGAAACAGAATACTTTCTAACTAAACATATAAATAAAAAAATGCCATCTTATCAGATAGTGTAAAACAGACCCCGTAAATTAAAATCGGAGACAGGAGGATCCCGAATTTTGAGTGGTTGTTAGGATTTTTATGTTTTAATGTTTGTAACCAGTTTTGTACTCAGCAGTTGGTACAACTGAAAAAAAAAGAAGAAGAAGTTGACATGACATATATAACCTATATAATCTGTGGACCCATTATCCATGTTTGAGAAATAAATAAACACAAAAAACTAAATCTTTATTCATCAGCCAATCCAGTACCCTATGGAATACAAAAAAACACAACATTGTTGATCCTTCGAGCGGGATACATCCAAAAACAGCTATTTTCAAAAAATATCCACAAGAACTGAAGTCTTCTACATACACTACACACACAGGAGGGTAATCGTAAGTCATTCATTTTATTTCCTATTTTACCTTACTGAGTATCCAACCTATTATTCATAATTTAGAGGCTTTAATCAATAATCATGTCTGATTTAGCAAAATGTATTAGAACTAGGGGTTCAGCTAAAAAGCGGTTAACTTTGGTAGAAAAGTTTATAGATGTTATAAAAATATCAGAACCAGATAGGAAACCTTCATTAGCTGATGCTACAATTAGAATTAATGAATTAGAGTTAATAAATAAAGACTTTGAAATCATTCAATTAGAAATAGAGGTAAATTGTCCTGAACAACAGCTTGAGGAGAACTATAAGGAGAGAGAACAATTTAAAAAGCGCTATTATGATACTCTAAGTTTTCTTAAGACATACATAGAAAGTATGTCTGCAAATCCAACTAGTAACAATTCATTAAGTTGTAATAGTTATAATAAAGATCCATTACAAAATATTATTATTTTACCTAAAATTAAACTTCAAATGTTTAAAGGTGATTATGATAGTTGGCTGGAGTTTAAAAGTAATTACCTTTCAACAATACATGAGAATGCATCATTGACAGATTCTCAAAAATTTTCTTTATTGAGAGCATCACTAGAAGGTTATGCAAAAAGTTTAATTGATCAAATTCCATTCACTGATAATTTATATCAAGAAGCTTGGAACACATTATTAGACAGGTTTGACAAAAAGTATTTTTTAGTAGATAGTCATTTAAATTCAATTCTTAACATAGAGCATTGTTCTAAAGAATCCTCAACTAGTTTTCGTAGACTATTAGACAATGTATCAAAAAATCTTGTATCTTTACAAAACATAGGTATTAGTAAAGACCAGTTGTGGGATTTTCTAATTATACATTTAGTTTCATCAAAATTAGACAAAAATACTTTTCGAGAGTGGAAAGAGAAAAAATTTAGTGGTGAACTTCCTAACATGGAGGAATTCTTAGAATTTCTTAAATCAAAAGCAGACATATTGGAAATCATACACAACACTACAAATGTAAACATTAATTCTAGTTCTAATATAAAACCAAACAAAACAAAAAATCATTCACATTTTAATTTAGCAATTTCCAACAATAATTCAAATAATCATTACAAAAAATGTAACTTTTGTAAAAAGAATAACCATACAATATACAGTTGCTCTGATTTCTTAAAACTAAATATCAATCAAAGAAAAGAATCAATTTCACAACTACAGTTGTGTGTAAACTGTCTGAGGACAGGACATAAGGTTGAATCATGCTATTTAGGGCCTTGCAAAATTTGCAATGTAAAACATAATTCATTAATTCATGAACAATCCAATAACCCAATATCTACCAATTTATTCATACAACCCCAACATTCAAATACACAAATTCTATTATCCACTGTAGGCTTTTATGTGAAAGATACGGTAGGCAACCAACATTACTGTCGAGCTCTATTAGACAGTGGTTCACAAAACAATTTAATCACACAAGGGTTTTGCAATAAAATTGACATACCTTTAATAGATTCAAAACTATCTATAGTTGGAATTAATCAAGTAACTTCACATCTATCAAAAAAATGCAATTTGACTATTTTGTCTAGAGTTGATAATTATCAAACAACAATTTCATGTTATGTGATTTCCAACATATGCAGTGAAATACCTGCACAAAAACTAATCCACCCATCTTTAATTATCCCTAAAAATATTCAATTATCAGATGAACAATTTTTTGAACCTGGAGAGATTGATATGCTTATAGGTGCAGATCTTTTTTGGGACCTTCTAACAGAAGGAAAAATATATCTTGGTAACGGGTTACCTATTTTACAAAATACTAAACTAGGCTGGGTTGTTTCAGGAAAAAGTCCTGTATCAACTTCATTATCCAGATGCAATTTTGCAAACGCAATTTATTCAGAAGATGCTCAATTAAAAAGATTTTGGGAACTAGAAGAAGTACCTGTAAATTCAGTTTTGCCAAAAGATGAATCAGAATGTGAAAATCATTTTCACAGAAATACTACTAGAAATGAAGAGGGTCGTTTTGTAGTAAAGTTATCATTAAAACTATCTCCTGATGTATTAGGGGATTCATTCAATACAGCCTGTACCAGATTTGTAAATCTAGAAAAAAGATTTAATCAAAACAACAATTTTCAAATTCAATATTCACAATTTATTAAAGAATATATTTCCTTAAATCATATGACTAAGATAGATATGTCACAAGATAATCCTAATAAAACATACTATTATTTACCACATCATGGTGTTCTCAAAGAAGAAAGTATTACAACAAAACTACGTGTAGTTTTTGATGGTAGCTGTGCTTCTTCTACAGGCTACTCATTAAACGATTTACAATACATTGGTCCAAAAGTCCAAAATGATATCATCAGTATTTTACTAAGATTTAGAATGTTTAGATATGTAGTTTCTGCAGACATTACAAAAATGTATAGACAAATTTTAATTCACAATGACCATAAGTCATTACAAAGAATTGTTTGGAGAGATAATCCAGAACAAGACCTTTCAGTTTATGAGCTAAATACAGTGACTTATGGAACAACTTCAGCTCCATATTTAGCAATAAAATGTTTACAAACATTAGCTCAAGAACATATAAATTCATTTCCATTAGCATCACAAACAATTCTAAAAGACTTTTATGTAGATGATCTACTCACTGGTTCTAATAGTATTTCTGAATTAATTCAAACATGTCAAGAAGTCTCATTCATTCTAAACTCTGCTGGATTTCCTCTAAGAAAGTGGACTTCTAACAATCCAAATGTTCTTCAAACCATTTCCAGTAATGATGATTCATTAGCCATATTAAAATTAGGACAAAATGATGCTTCAAAAACATTAGGTATTTACTGGTACAGTCAATTAGATATTTTAAAATATTCAATTAATAAAAATATTTATCCATTAACAAGTTCACTTACAAAAAGACAAGTACTCTCAGATATAGCACAAATTTATGATCCATTAGGTTTAATCAGCCCTTGTATAATTCTAGGAAAAATAATGATACAAAAATTATGGTCATTAAACATGGCATGGGATGAACCCATTCCAGATGATCTATCTTTACAATGGCAACAGTTTAGAACTGAATTGTCAGAATTAAATCAATTATCCATTCCTAGATATGTTATAAAAAATGAGTATAAATTGATAGAGATCCATGGTTTTTGTGATGCATCTCGTGATGCATATGCTGCATGTATTTTTGCACGCAGTTTAAATTCGCAAGGAGAATTTCATGTACAATTATTATGCTCAAAAACCAAGGTAGCACCACTTAAGTTATTAACAATTCCAAGATTGGAATTATGTGCAGCCTTATTACTTGCACAATTATCTATTCAAGTAAAAACATCACTATTCAATCTTAGTAATGATATACAATTTTATTATTGGTCTGATTCACAAGTAGTGCTCTGTTGGTTAAAAACAGATCCAAACTCTCTAGAAATTTTTGTGGGTAATAGAGTTGCAAAAATTCAAAATTTAACCTCAATCTCAAATTGGAGTTATATTAATACAAAAACAAATCCTGCTGATGTTGCCTCCAGAGGCATACTACCAAACAAATTAAAATACCACCATATGTGGTGGACAGGGCCAGAGTTTTTATGTGAACCAAACAGTCAATGGCCTCAATATTCATTTAATATATCTAAGTCAAAATTACCAGAATTAAAAAGGATTCCTACAACAATTCTTTCAAACATTTCTGTCAATTCGTTAGAAATATTTACAAAGTTTTCTAGTTATTTAAAGTTAGTCAGAACAATTGCATATTGTAAAAGATTTATTCATAATTCAAAAAATAAAAACAATCAATACTTGGGTCCGTTACAAGCAATTGAAGTTGATCAAGCGCTGCTTACATTAATCAAACTAGCTCAAAAGGATTCATTTAATGACACACTAATTCTTCTGTCTCATAAACCATTACCCCATAACCATAAATTATCTTCTCTATGTCCCTTTTTGGATGAGCAAGGTATTTTTCGTGTAGGGGGACGATTAAAATATACTAATTTACAAACAAATATTAAACATCTTATCCTTATATCTTCAAATCATCCATTTACTAAACTAATTTTTATTCATAAACATAACTATTTATTACATCCAGGGCCGCAATTACTATTGGCAACAGTCAGACAAAAATATTGGCCTATTGGGGGGAAAATTCTTGCAAAAAAAATTGTCAAGAATTGTATTCAGTGTTTTAGACACAAGCCAGTTGCATCCATTGCCCCTATGGGTAGCTTACCTAATAATAGAATTTCACCATCTTTTCCATTTCAAGTCACTGGAATAGATTATGCAGGTCCATATAATATAAAAGACAGAAAGGGAAGAGGTGCAAAAACAACAAAAGGTTACATTTGTGTGTTTGTATGTTTTGTAACTAAAGCTATTCACCTTGAGCTCATTTCAGATATGACAACAGAATGCTTTATAGCATGTCTGCGAAGATTTGTTTCACGTCGGGGAATACCCAACCACATTTATTCTGATAATGGTAAAACCTTTCAAGGTGCATGTAATGAACTCAATGAATTGTACAAGTTTATTCAAAATAATCATATTACATTAATAGATTATGCAACTAGCAATAATATAAGTTGGCATTTTTCTCCTCCTTATAGTCCTAACTTTGGTGGCTTATGGGAAGCCGCAGTTAAATCAATGAAACATCATCTTAAAAGAACTCTATTAAATTCTATTTTAACCTATGAAGAGTTTTTAACACTCATAATTCAAATTGAAGGCATTCTAAATTCAAGACCGCTCTATGCAATTTCAGATGACCCAAATGATTACGAGCCTCTGACTCCTTCTCACTTCCTTTTGGGCCATCCTATTACTTCTCTTCCTTCCTTAGACTTACTGGAAGTAGCAGAAAATAGAATCACAAGACTCCAAGCTGTTCAACGTTTGCAACAACAGTTTTGGAATCGATTTTCAAAAGAATACATCAGCCAGCTCCACCAACTATATAAATGGAAGTCTCCACAGTCAAAACTTTCAGTTGGAAGTCTGGTATTAATCCGTAATGACCACTTACCACCACAAAAATGGCAACTAGGACGAGTTTTGCAGCTGATTCCTGGTCCAGATGGTATTCATCGAGTATCCCTTGTGTCCACTACAAAAGGTGTCCTAAAACGATCTGTGAGACATCTACATCCATTACCTCTACAAGATGAAGCTTCTTCAAGTGAAAATTAGTAAAGACAATAATCGTGAAATTTACATTATATATTTTGAAGGTTCCCTTCAAAGGGGGGCTATGTTAGGATTTTTATGTTTTAATGTTTGTAACCAGTTTTGTACTCAGCAGTTGGTACAACTGAAAAAAAAGAAGAAGAAGTTGACATGACATATATAACCTATATAATCTGTGGACCCATTATCCATGTTTGAGAAATAAATAAACACAAAAAACTAAATCTTTATTCATCGGCCAATCCAGTACCCTATGGAATACAAAAAAACACAACAGTGGTCATTATCGTTATTCCTTAAGTGGAAACACTTGTTGGTGCATTCCAGCATTCGAGAATTGACGCGTTGTTGCATTGTGTATAATATTGAATTCCTATACTTTACTATAGGAAAAATTCATTTTATGGCCGCCATTTTTAAACCGGTTCGAATTTTTTAAATTTTAAACCTTAGGGGGAATCTACTCAACAATCTGTTTCATTATTCGAAAAAAATATTCTCCTATCAATCACCGTTTAGGAGGAGTATTGCGCACAAGAAAAGAGCTTAGCCCTTTAGTATATAAGATTGCCTTTTCAATCGGTGTTATTATTCTAGATATGGGGTTAACTTATATGATCTTCAGTGTTATATAGATCGCTGCCTACTCAATACTTCCTCCTCCTCTATATTTTCTCCTTCGTAAATATGTAGTGGCGTCATGTAATTTGTTTGACCATTTCTGTCCAATTATCTCTCTCCTGTGCGTGTTATTTTGCTTCGGAGAATGAGTAACCAGTCATGTCCTTTATTTGGTCTGACCATCGTACTGGAGATATTTCTTTGAATCTTTTATTCGCTACGTTACATTCAACTATTATTCGCTCCATGCCTTCTCTTCTAGTTATATGTTCAAAATATCTCAGTATATTTTGGTTGATAGTTGTGATGAGTTTAGTTTTTATGTTAAGTTCTGCTAGAATTGAGTTATTTGTGCGATGGGTGGTCTATGGTATGCCCAACATTTTACGGCAGACCCACATTTCAAATACCATTATACATTTTGAATTGTCTTTTTTTATTGTCCAAGTTTCTGATGCATAGGTGGCAATAGGAAATATCAATGCTCGAACAAGACATAATTTTGTGTTTTTTGTGATTTTAGTGTTCTTTCAAATTTTTGTGAGTTTGGCTGTTGCCGATCTGCTATTGTAATGCGTCGAAGGATCTCGTCTTCACATCCTCCACTGTTAGTAATAACGGAGCCAAAGTAATTAAATTGCCTAAAAACGTAATCTGCCATGTTTCTTATCTCCGCTTGGTTGTTTCTGATTCTATCGAAGATCATTACTTTGGTTTTCTGCATATTTATTTTCAAACCATATGCCGCATTCACCGTGTCTAGCCTATTCATAATTTGTTCCGGTTCTTCTAATGATGACGCCAATATAACAGTGTCATCAGCAAAACGTAGGTTTTTGATTTTTCTTCCTCCTATCGTTGTTCCACCTCAAAAACTTGACGCATATAAATATATATATATATATATATATATATATATATATATATATATATATATATATATATATATATATATGTATATATATATATATATATATATAGTTAACATATATATATATATATATATATATATATATATATATATATATATATATATATATATATACAGTATGGTGGAAATGAAAGGAATAAATTCGTTATTTCGTAAACCGGAGACTTTAAGGAAAAATCCTGAAACCCGTCGATTTTTAAATAAGCTATTCGTAAGAATACATTTTTATTGTTGACATCATCTATGTGAGCGTGATGACGTCATTGCTAAAATTTTTGAATAGAAAGGGGGGTATTGTAATACATAATTTGAAAGGTCTTTTAAATACCTATTCAGCTATTCAGCTATATCAATATGTCTAAGTAATTAAAGTTTGTAATTGTTTAAAAAAATAATTAAATTTTTATTATTACAATACATATTTATTAAATATTATTCAATAAATACAACAAAACCTAAATTAAGTGCTCAAATTGTTTACCTTCAGCTAAAATACAATGAGAAAGGCGTGCCGCGAACTCTTCTCTAACATTCTCTAAAACTTCCGGTGTTATTTGAACAACCTCATTACGTATTCTTTCTTTCAGTTCATTAATATTTTGTGGTCTATTTTGATACACCTTACTTTTTAAATATCCCCATAAAAAGAAATCAAGAGGAGTCAAATCAGGTGACCTAGGCGGCCATTCTATTGTTCCTCTTCGACCTATCCACCGATTTGGAAAGACGTTGTTTAAGTAGTCGCGTACCAAGACAGCATAGTGTGGAGGCGCACCATCTTGTTGTAGCCATAAATCATTTCTGTTTGGAAACAACCGGTTCAATTCTAGAAGCAAAAAATTTTGAAGAAATTCTAAATATCGAGGACCTGTTAAGTTTTCTTTGAAAAAGTATCGTCCAATACACCTATTATCTATTATTCCCACCCAAACATTAATTTTCTCTGGGTATTAAGTACGGTACTATTGCATCCAGTGTGGATTTTCGGTAGCCCAGTACCGATAAGTTTGACGATTGACATGACCGTTTAGTAGAAATGTAGCTTCATCAGAGAAAATAATCTTTTTTAAAAACATCGGATCTATATTATTTTGATCCATTATAATGTGACAAAATTCAATTCGTCTATCAAAATCATCTTCCATAAGTTCTTGTACTAAACTTACTTTGTAAAGATGCCACTTTTTCTTCTTTAGCTGCTTAAGAACTGTTGAAGAGTTCATGTCATTATCTAATGCTACTTGCCGTGAACTGTTATGAGGATTATCTTGAAAAGCTAACAGAACGTCTACTTGTTGGTTTTCAGATATTGGTTTTCTACTACCTTTAGGAAGGTCTTTAACATAACCCGTTTCTCTAAATTTTTTCTCAATTTTGCTTACAGTGGATTGTGAAATTGGTTCTCGACGGGGGTATTTATTATTAAATAACGTACATACTTCTTTCTGCGTACGTGTTTATCTCCATAATCAATCATTATGAGAATTTCAATTATTTGTGTTTCAGTTAGCTTCATGTTCAAAGATACAAAGACTTTTTGAATACGTTTACTACAATAATACTAATAATCACTTGACAGAAAGATAATTAAGTTTGAATGTCCAACTATCAATGTTCATATTGATAAGGTAACTAGTTTTTTTTTAAATGGTAAAAAGTTGATAAAAAAGACATTTCATTACCAGTGATGGCCTTTATAAAATTTATTTTTGGGTGTCAATAATACATCATATCAATACTTAATAAATATTTATTGTAATAATAAATATTTAATAATTTTTTTAAACAATTACAAACATCAAATACTCTGACATATTGATATGGCTGAATAGGTATTTAAAAGACCTTTCAAATGATGTATTACAATACCCCCCTTTCTATTTAAAATGTTTAGCAATGACGTCATCACGCTCACATGGATGACGTCAAAAATAAAAATGTATTCTTACGAATAGCTTATTTAAAAATAAAAATCGACGGGTTTCAGGATTTTTCCTTAAAGTCTCCGGTTTACGAAATAACGAATTTATTCCTTTCATTTCCTCCATACTGTATATTGAATAGAATAGAGGATATTATGTATCTCAGTCGAACTTCAGATTTTAATTGTAAGTACATACTGTACCGTTTAATCCTATCTTGTAATTCTCGCTATCATATTTATAAAAAAGAAGATGGTTGTTTTGGAAAATATTAAGTTTACAAGATTCCCGAAGTATTGGTTGCAGCCTACGCCTGGTAGATCCCGGTTAAATATTAGATTTTTTTAGGGTTGATATATATATATATATATATATATATATATATATATATATATATATATATATATATATATATATATATATTAGCATTTGTTATTTTGTCACCGAAAATATTTAATGATACGATATGTTCCACGTAGTTTTTGGTTAGAATAAGCTAATCTTGCATCCCAAGAGAAGCACATTATTTTGCCAGTGGCCATGATTTTTTGGCTATTTTCATTAAATCCTTCCAGTTAGTTATATTCTCCTTCAGACTTTATATGAACGGGTCAGTTTTAAGTGCCTTAAGGTGGTGGCATATTATAATGCACGTTGCGTTTCTAGCTCATAGCGTTTAGTTTCCGAAAAATATAATTTAAATGGTTTTAAATATAAACAACGCACACTGTCCGGAACATAGCGTTTCAGACACTTAACGTTTTCGTTCAGTATATTTGAAAACAATATTTTACTGATGCCGACGGCTACGTAACGAGTCGTAACCGGTTGGTAAGGATAATGTGAATTAGATGTCCGTCGTTTTCCAAACGTTGTTTATTTAGGTATTTGTTTGATTTTGATACGGAGTATTTAAAAAAATAATTTTCGAGGCCATTTTGTCATTTATGCATGTGTTTTTATTGCTTTGTGACAATTAATCACGGAAGTGATAAACAATTAGGACTTTTGTACGGAAGTGATACCTCTTCTTTTTAAAAATACTTTTTGGTTTGATATGTATGGCTTCGTTAAATGTAGTATTTTCTTTTTTAACTGAAGGTGAAATTAAATTTAAAACATATTTAAATTGAATCCTATTCATTCTAAAATATCCATAATATTTTTCATCGTCATCAATTAATTCTCTGTATAAAGTCCAGTATTCATATTCCTTCTTCCTTTCTCTTAACATTGGATGTACTTTAAACCTTCTTTTTAACACAGTTTTTCATTCTTCATCTTAAGTAGAAGAGCAATTGCACATAATTTTTGTCGAGAAAAGCGAGATCATATCTTCACCGAACCAAACTGAAACGTTCTATGTATGAAAATGTGAACGCGCAGCCCAATTGCTAGAGTGGAAACACTACGTGCCGGAAACTATACGTGCACGATAATATGCCGCGACCTTTATTCTAAGTCTAGAATATGGTCCATTCCGACAAGTATATCATTCAAGATTTTCTGCATTTAGGTCGGCATTTGTTTAGGCTTGATAAGATTTATAAAGACAAAACAACGCATGCTGTTGTGAGAACAAAGATAGATATTTATACTGTTATGATCGACCACCTTCTTAATGTGCCTTATCCAATTTTGATTTGAGCTTAGACAACTCCTCTGTCTGCCTTCCAAATGTTTGTTTTGTGTTTTTGTTATTGATCCTATATTAATTAAAATAATTCCACCTTTGTAAGTGCTCATAAAATTTTATTTATAAGTACTTTTTTATGTTACTTATCCATTTAATCTTATGTTACTTATATATTCAAGATTTTTTTTAAACACAAGAACGAATTAAATACAAAGCTTCAATAATATTAAAATCTAAAGTCCAACGTGCTATAAATAACTCAAAATCTAGCAGAGCCACTGTAGTAACTATAGATTAATCAGCTTAATGTCACAATTATTTAATGCAAGAGTATTTAGAAGGTGTAAAGAGGCTACGAGGACGCTTTAGCTCTCGTAATGGCTTCGGAACAGTAGAAACTCTATATAGCTTCACAAGTCTTTTTTAAAAACTTCGAGACCAACAAAAAAATCTTATCGTCGCATTTATAGACTATAAGAAAGCTTTTGAAAAATGTAAAACATAACATTATCATTGAATGTCCAAGGCGAAAAGGACTCGACAAAAAGGATATTAACATAGTGAGAAATCTATAGACTATAAAAAAGCTTTCGAAAAAAGTACAACATAACATTCTCATTGAATGTCCAAGGAGAAAAGGACTCGACAAAAAGGATATTAACATAGTGAGAAATCTATTGGAACCAACAGGCTGTGATAACATTAGATAAAAATAGCACGGATGCGCACCAGATAAGTAAAGGTGTGAGACAAGAATGTGTACTTCTACCATTACTATGTACAAATTACTATGTTACTTTTTACAAACTGCATAGAAGGAAGCAAGATAAATGGTGAAAATATAACTAACTTTCGTTATGCCGACGATGCACGTATTATCGCTAAAAATAAAGATGACCTAAAACAAATAGAAAACAAAAACCATGGTTATGTACAAGGGGATTACAGTCATAACAAGGATTATGAAAAAATAAAGATGTTGAACAAGTGGAAAAAATTAAGTATTTAGGAGTTTGAATTACTGAAGATCTAAATCCGAAATCAGAAATTTGATTAATAATACAACAATCAATAGCAGCCTTTTTGAAGATGGGGCAATTTCTAAGTACCCAAAGACTCAATCTGCAAACCTAATATCTAATGAAAAAATTTTATATTCATTCTACTTTTCTTCATGGTGCTGAAGCTTAGACTGTTAATGTTGACTTAATGAGAAAGCTGGAAACTTTTGAGATGTAGCTTATAGAGCTGATATGCTGGAATTAACTAGAGTATTAAATATGGCGATTGTAAATATATTCTTTTAAAAGAGAGAAAATCAACTTATCAGAACTTTTCAGAACTATAAAACTTTTCTTACTAACTTTTCATAAACTTATAAAAGGACTTTTATTAAACTTCGAATAGTTATTTTTAATATATTTTTTTTAAGTTAATATAGTTTGCTGTTTTATTTTGTCATGTCTAAAGTTTTAGTTTTTTGGGAATATTAAAATAAATATCTACTTAATTGTCTAATATAAACTTCAACATTATATAGATAACTATAGTAAGAAAATCTACTGATTTAAAATGGTGTAACAAACTTACGTATAATGTTTCTAAGCCTTCTTGCAGGAAATCCTCAGAAAACCGGGATAATCGCTATCTTGTGTATATCCCCGGATTAGTTTTAGAATCTTTGACGTAAAACATACACAAGGGCTAAAGGGTGTTAACGTAGAACACTGTGATTTATTTTCCATTTTCAGAATAATGGATAAATTAGAACAAGTCCAAAACGTGTATGATATATACGTTTTTACACCAGGCGCTTATTTTACACATCATGTTTATACTAAATGATATATATATATATATATAGCAAAACTGGTAGGATGATCGACCGAAACGTAAATAACAATTTATTGTAGTGGTGTATCGGGTAAGCAAATAATAACAGATTATTTGAAAAGACCTCTTTTTCTTTTATTTCTCTATAATTCGCTGATTTTTTATCAGCTACATCAGGAGACAACTAAAATATGGTTAAAATTTTTATTAATATAAGGTGAGAATAAACAATGAATTACTTACAGATTTAAAGTTTTAAATATTTAAAGATGTTCTTGTACATAATATGTTCAAAACAGTACTAACAATATTGGTTAAAAGCACCTAGGTCACTCGTAATTAAATATACAAAGCAAACAAAAACAACCAAGAAACAATTAAAACACAATAAAATTACACATTAAAAATATACAGGGTGATTTAAAGTATAATTGTAAACAGAAAAATTATTTTAGCATAGGTACTAAGAATATTACAGTAGATATTCCTCAACTGTCCCGTGTGTGCCTTGTAATTTACTGCATATTTTTTCTATTAATATGACACATTTCTAAAAACAATGTTTTTTTGTAATTATTCTCTTGCTGTAGAATCCTAACATTTGAGTAGTCAAATTGATGTCCAGTTTTTAAGTAATGGTCAACTGCCGCACATTATATTCTTTTTGTGCAGTCGCTTTTGTGCTGTGTGACCCTTTGTTTTAGCCATTGAGAAGTTTGGCCAACATGACAGCTTTGGCAATTTAAACAAGGCAGTTTGTAGATAACATTAGTTTTATTTACAGTTGGTGTAAAAGACATTTTACTTTAGAAAACAGTTGTCAGTTTTCTAATAAATTATATTGGAAAATTATAATGTTGGTAAATTGTTTAAATAAACTAGTCGCAGAAGGTGTTAACTGTTTTATTAATGGTAGTTTTTTATATTCAATTGTTTGTACTGCTCCGATATCAGTGGGACTCTCAAGAATGTCTGAGTTAAATATCAATTTTTTAAGGATATGTTTTGGGTATATATATATATATATATATATATATATATATATATATATATATATATATATATATATATATATTATTTTGAAAGATGTTTAACAGCAAATTTAAGTTTCTGTTTATGAATTTATCATCACTAATTTGCCTTACCATGTTCTTCATTGCAATCACAGTATTAATCTTTTGATGAGTAGGATGATTTGAAAAAAATTTAAATATCTTCCAGAGTGTGTTGGCTTTGGATACCAATCTATCAATATTTTGTTTTGTTCAGTTCTTATTAACTCGGTGTCCAGAAATGATATCGAACAATAATTTTGAATTTCTAAAGTAAATTGGATATGTTTGTTAAAGTTATTGAAAATGTTCAAGGTATTTCAATTTGTGAAGTAGGAACAGAACATATAAAATCGTCTACAAATTTTTTAATAAAGGGTAAAGGGAAAGGTAATTGTGGAATAATGACATCCAGCAAATAGTCCAAAATGATGGTTGCTATTATGGAGCTGAGTGGACTACCCATAGGTGCTCCAAATATTTGTCTCCAAATATTTACCAATAGATCTGGTCAGTAATATAATACAGTCAAAATGGAATCTCATTTAAAATTATACAATAAATTCTAAGGATAGTTTTTTAATACTTCTTAATTATGTTTTTGAGAACACCTATTTTCGCTTTAATGATAAATTCTATCGACAAATATTTGGAGCACCTATGGGTAGTCCACTGTTTTCTAAAGTAAAAGACAAGACACCAACTGTAAATAAAACTTTATCTACAAACTGCTTTGTTTGGATTGCCAGAGCTGTTATGTTGGCCATAGTTCTCAATGGCTAAAACAAAGGGTCACACAGCACAAAAGTGACGGCAAAAAAAGAAGAATTTATGTGCGGCAGTTGATCATTACTTAAAAACTGGGCATCAATTTGACTACTCAAATGTCAGGGTTCTACAACAAGAGAATAATTACAAAAAATATTCTTTTTAGAAATATGTCAAGGCAGACACGGAACAGTTAAGCAATATCTACTGTAATATTCTTAGTATGTTAAAATAATTTTTCTATTTACTTTAAATCAGCCTCAAATATTTTTAATGTGTAATCACAAATTTTAACCATATTTTAGTTGTCTCCTGATGAAGCTGACAAAAAATCAGCGAAATATAGAGAAATAAAAGAAAAAAGAGGGTTTTTTTCAAATAGCAGACTGCATACCTGATACACCACTACAATAAATTGTTATATGTATATATATATATATATATATATATATATATATATACATATATATATATATATATATATATATATATATATATATATATATATATATATACTAATATGTTATATAGCTACAACAAAGCGGGCTTTCTTTTATCAAAGTAAAGGATTAATTTGCATTGCTTCCGTTACACTATTATGAAATATTTTTAAAAATCACATCTACTTGTATTTGTAAAATTGTTCCAAAATATAAAAACGATTTAGCAAGGTAATAACATTTCTTTGGTGTCTATTTCAAACATAAGTATTTTAAGCAAAGATTCAATTCTATTACAAATTCGAACTAGTGGCCCATTTCTTGATACATCTGCTTATTCGTTCCAGATCGAAGCTGGAATTTTACGAGCAGTCTTGTGCAGTGGACGCTGTAACAAAAAAATGCGCCGGGTCGCCCATTGAATGCCGATCGGCGATTTTGGGAATTTTAGGAACGGATCTCCGGACGACGTGCGCCTGCAAAGGAACTGACATGGCCCAGTTGTACGAATGTCTCGGCTGGCAGAGACTTCTCTGGGTCAATCCCTGTGTAGGTAAGTAAATGAGATTTTTGTGACAAAATGGAATTGCATATAAGTACCAAAATCAATCTTTCGTAAAACGACAAAATATGTAGATCTTTTTGAAATACAAGGTGCAACAATATTATGTTGATGTAAAATACTTACAAGTTTATTAGAATCTTTATATATTTATTACAGTTTTACACTTTTCACTAAGAACTAGAACACAACTACTTTAATTTATATCATTTATTTACAATATTTATTTCGGATTAAAAACTCGGCTTTATATTCAAAACAAACTGTAACTTAAATAAAAGGTTCCTCTATATTTATACTAAACAATCGTTAGACTAGAATTGCTCCCTTCTCGTCTGTTCCCTTCGAACAGACGACAATATCACCCGGACTGGTATTCATTTGACCTTCTTCTGGAAACTTCGAATCGTAGGAGACCCGTCAGGTATTGCTTGGGGTTTCTGCCGGCTGGTGTATGATCTAGAAAAGACTAGAATGGAATAGAATTAGAAGATAATGTTTACAGTTAAATATGAATCATATATTTATCGTAACATTGCCCCCCTCTTAAAAGCTGGTTTCTCCTGGAACCTTGTCAGGACTGGAACTGGAACGGTATGCTGGTATCGGCAACTGGACCCTCTTTTACAACTTCCAGTTGTATAAAAATGCTAATGGACGGTTTTCTCTCCGCACCAGTAAATATGCGGATTGCAACAGCCTAACACCTAAACTTCGGTGTCTTTAAAGATCTCCTCCACCATACTTCGGATAACCCTCCAATCTAATTGGCGGCACTCTAACTTTGGCATAGCTAACTTTTGCACGTCGGACTCTAGTACTTGCTCTCTCAATTGAAGTAAGGCTTCCCATACATCTCGGTAGGTAGGTTGGTCACGGGCAGTGTCTTTTGTTACCAGGTAGAAAAGGGAACGTGATGCATCTTGGAGTTGTTTCAAGGCTTCAAGGTTTCAAGTTCTGCAGCTTGACCGAACTTCCTTCGAAAGACGGATGCCAACCCTGGTGCGTCTTTGGTACTGGCCGGGATGGTAAGAGCCAGCGAGTAGTCATCAGGAAGCGCGAGTAGATCTTGCTTTTCTTCAGTGGTAACATCATGTCTTGCTTCACCGGTACCTTCATAGGCCCCCATGAATTTCACAAACGTGGAATTTATGGGGGCCTATGGAGGGGAATTTTGAAACGCATCCTGCTACAAAATCAAAGTAATGCGATTTTTTTTTTCATTTATATAAAACTATGTCTTTATTTTTGTAACCATGTTTTTGCTATTTACAAATGTTGCAAAATTGTTTAATTTATATCCATTTTATTTTTGAAATGCAATATCTCCCCATTAATGAGACTAAGTTGATTGTAAGTACTGAATGTGTTTTAACATTCCAGACCGGTTCACATTAGATGTTTCTATAAACGGCTATTTATCGCCTCCCATAAATTTATCATTATAGTGTGACTTTATAGTGAGCCACGCTGTCTTATTTTCTGTTTGACATGAGACGTCTATTGGTGTCACGCCAGCCTAAGTTTACCGGACAGTGAGACATTGCGTTGATGTCTCATGATGCTCAACGTGTTAACTACTGTTAAACCCTCCTAAAGATTGGAATAATAAAATTTAGGGTAGCTCACCATGCAATGCGTGGCCTTTTTGCGTCTAACCCGACTGGGCTATAATAAAAAAATGAATAACAAGGGTCGACAAGCTTCTATAAATAAAATTACGTTGCATCTCTCAAAGGTAGTGCCTTGTTCTATTTAAGTGGCAAAGCAAGTAAGAAATTCAAAATTCTGCGAAATTAAATCAAATGTCGTTTAGTACGTTGTTATATTCCTCTTATATCGATATTTAGTGGTGGGTCAAAACTTATAATTTTTTCTCATTAGATTATTTAGGTATTTGTAATATTTGTTGACAACCTTTATTCGCTATTATTAAAATATGTTACGTTATGAGACACATCTCGAAGTAAAAGTCTCTCGATGGCTTGCATGTATGTATATATTTGAAACAAAAACTATGTTTTGTTTATTTGTATAACTTTAGTATTGATTAGTTCAGTTTTTAAAGATAAAAAATAAATGTACAAAGTAACTTTTGTCTTTTAAAAACTCAAAAAAATGTTTATACATAAATATGGAAAAAAATATATAAGTAATTTTATTTTCCAAGTTTTTGTATGAAAAAAAGGAACACTAAAGGTAGAGTTTCTCAAAACAGATGAAACACGATATCTACGAAACACAAAAAGAAATATGCAGAATGATTAGAGGACAAAGAAAAGAGATAAACGAACTTATAAAAACGAAACACAATCAGAAGGAAACATGGGTAGACTACTTTCGATCCCTATTTGCTAAAGGTGACGATAATGAACCACCAACACCAAAGGTGACAACAAACGGAGATTTAAATATTGAGGAGAAAGAGGTAAAGAAAGCTTTAAGGAAATTAAAAATAGAAAATCACCAGGAGAGGACAGAATACCGAACGAACTTCTAAAGTATGGAGGACCAGATCTGATCAAACAACAACTAAAACTAATCCAAAAGATAAAGAACAAAACAGAATTTCTCCAGAATGGAGATCAAGCATCCTAATACCTCTCTTCAAAAAGGGAGACAAATCGGACTCGGAAAATTACAGAGGAATTAATTTATTAAACACAACACTAATATTAACAACCAAAGTGATAAAAAATAAATTGAATAAAACTATAACACTAGTAGAAAAACAACAAGGATTTAGGTCGAAAAGATCATGCACCGACGCTATATTTATAATGAGTCAAGTGCAAGAGAAATTATTAGAATACAACAAACCGGCATATCTATTTCGTGGACCTTACAAAGGCATTTGACCAAGTCAACCAAGTCACTTCCTGTATGCAAGAGAGATACCTCTAGGAATAATCAAAACGATCGAAAATATCTACCAAAACAACACAATAAAAGTAAAAGTAGAAGAAGAACTAACCGACCCTATTACAGCTGGCAATGGGATAAGACAGAGAGATTCACTGAGTCCTCTATTGTTCAACCTGATTATGGACGAAATAATATAAAAAGTAATAAATAAAAAAGGATACAAAATGGGTGAAAAACAACTTAAAATAATCTACTATGCGGACGACGCAATACTAATTTCTCAAAGTGAAGATTATTTACAACGTATGCTACACCGATTTAATATAACCGCCAGAAAATTTAACATTATTATTAATTTCCCCAAAAAGACAAATTGCATGGTTACAATAGCAAATTTACTAAGATGTAAATTGGAGCTGGAAAGTCAGATGATAGAACAAGTAATGGAGTTTAAATATCTAGGCATCACATCATCTAGCTACGAAAAGCTCGAAACCGAAGTGGAAGATCAAGTGAATATAGCAAACAGAGACGCAGGCTGCCTAAATGAAACAATATAGAGAAATAAAAATATCGGGAAAAAAACGGAAGGCAGAATTTACAACATAGTCTTCAGACCAATGATGACATACGCGGCAGAAACAAGACATGACACAGAGAGGACAAAAAGGATGTTAGAAACAGCAGATATAAAAACACTTGTTGAAAACACAGAAAAATTGATGGTAAGACACTATGGAATAGAGCTAGAAGTACATATATACGACGTAAGTGCAAGGTAGAGAACATCAAGAACTGGGTAAGAAATAGAAGAGTAGGATGGAACGATCATATAAGCCGAATGACAACAAATAGAGTAGTAAAGACGGCAAGAGACGGTTAACCAATAGGAAGACGTTCAGTAGAAAGACCACGAAAACCATGGAACGACAACTTACTGGAGGCACATTGAAAAACAGACTCATGTCTATATAAAAAGAAGAAGAAAAAGACGTTTTTGTATGCAGGTCCCTATAATTTTCTTTATGTTCTAAACAGATAGGCTTAATACATTTTTTAAAAATATAAAATATTTATCATATAATTCGACGTGGAGATAAGTAGTACGATTTTTCACATTGTTTTAGTTTTTGGCTTCAGAAGATTCTTCAATCTACAACAGGCCTTCTATACGGCTGTTTAGCTTTTTGGTTAAATTGTAAACTTCAAAATATTTGTAATTCATGTATAGTATAATATGACTCTTGGCCAAAGATTTAACAAGTAAAGTACGATTGATTGGTGTGAATTTTTATTAGCTCTGATGAAAAACATGCTGTTTTTTAAACAATGTGTGAATACCACACACATTCACCATTTGAAAAAATACCGCCATTGGCCATGTACGCGCTCTTCTAAAAAAAGAATCATTTTCACACTTTTTGTCGAAGGTGTCAATAACTTTCTTATTTATATTATAGTCTGTAATGATTTATGATTTGCTAGTCTCAGTATCATACTTTGGTAAATGATGCATGGATAAAATAAGTAAATTATTTTTAATACTGTCTTATTTTTGTTAAGATATAAGAATTTTCTGTTAAAATTGGATTATAAACAAGAAAAACAGCAGTAATATAGTAGCAACATAGATGAAATGACTGCGAAGACGTTGAAGAGTAACAAGCATGGATAGGAGAAGTAATGACGAAATAAATCAAAGAACATCAATAGAAACAGACATACAAACATATATAGGACGACAAAGACTAAAGTGGTATGGACTTGTAAGTTGAACAATCAATAACAGATGGATAAAGAGAATAACCGAATGGAGCCACATAGGAAGGAGGAAAAGAGGACGTCCCCGGAGATCCTGGAGAAACGAAGTAGACGACGCCATGAGTAAGACAGGCCTAAACGATAGAGAAGGGGACAACAGAGAGAGAGAGAGAGAGAGAGAGAGAGAGAGAGAGAGAGAGAGAGAGAGAGAGAGAGAGAGAGAGAGAGAGAGAGAGATAGAAACGGTTGTGCGAGGGAAGGCAGTGAAGACTGTCGAATCCCTGAAGATATACATAAGAAAGTAAAGTAATATGTTCAACATAAAATATATCCATATAATTTATTACCCATTTTCCTTTGTCTATTGAGTAGGCAGAAAGAAGGAATTATCGGCTTATTCTTTGATAGTGTACAGAAAAACCTAAGTCATCCCTTTTGTTATTCTGTTAAAACTTGCCAATTACTGAACCAATTGTCTGCTGTTATATTACAGTTACTCTTTTTTTTATCTTCTTCTAAAAGTACGTATTTTCTAGTGTTGTAGGTGACAACATTCACTTATCTTAGTTCATTCACAGGAGCTCGAAATAGACCAGTTGATGTAAAATCAGTCATTATATAATAAATCATTTGTTTGTCTTTTCTCGGCATCTGGTAAAAAGTTATGTTAGTTATGTGGTGTATTATAAGACCCTTTATATACGTTGGTAGTACCACATTTTAAATGTCTCCAACGGTTTTATGGCATCTTCTGTAATATTTTAGCTTTCTAGCTTATAGAGGGGGATCCTAAAAACATTACATCTAAGAGTTCTTAGGCGTAGATTGATAGTTAAAGATAAGTTTCAGAGATAATCTTCCTAAGACCGTTAAAATATCTACGGGCTTCTTCAATACGAGTTTATATTTCGTAGCTATGATTCCAGTTATCCTTAATATTGCAGTCCAGATAGCATATTTTCTCTACTTTTGTTAACGGTGTAACGTTTATTGTAATTTAGGCGTTTATGTTGGTATTCGTACTAATGATCATTATTTTTGTTTTCTTACAATTTAGTTTTAGGCCGTATTTGTAACATGTTTCTACAACATTATCCATCATCTTGAGCCTCTGTACATTATCTGCCAGCAATATGGTATCGTTTAGATACCTGATATTGTTTTTAAGTTGTCAATTCACTGTGATACGATCTTTCGATTCGTCCAAGACGCCTGCCCCTAACGATGTTTTTAGAGTTAAATAATGCTCGTGACAATATGCAACCCTCTAGAAATTATTTTCTGACTGTGAAGATGTTTTTTCTTAGTTATATAAGTTTAAGATTATTTATCTATCCTTACTGTCGAGTCTTGATGTTGTTAGGATATCTATCAGTTTCCCATTTGGTATTTTAACCAATGCTTTCTCGATATCGATGAAACATGCATGCAAATCGCAATGGACATCCCTGGCTCTCTACACTAGAACTCACAAACTGAGAAGTACTTCCCTCATTCCAAGCTCTGCTCTGAATATAAATTGAACTTCAATAAGATATTCTTCTACTTGGTGTATACGCGCCACTGAATAATTGCAAGGGGTACTTTAAGTACATGATTCATCAAACTAATTAATCTATGTTCTTTACACTTCCTAGCCCTGACTTTTTGATTAAGTGATTAGTTTTATATAATATGTTGTTCCATCTATAATTTGCTTAATGACCATAGTTGGGCTTGGGACGAGCTACATCGAGAGTAGAGCTACTTATTTCATCCCTCAATTAACTCAGACAAAGTCTTCTTTTGATTGAACTTGTAGTTTTTTTCCCTGATGATAAGCCCTGATCATCTAAACCTTTACTTGAATAAAGGAAATCATTGTATAGATAAATCTTTCTACCATCTACAAAGCACTTAATTTTTATGCCATAGCAGGTTTTTTTGGCGTATACATCTTGAATCCGCATCGCTTACTAAAACTCGCAAGATTTTCGCCAATACAAACGTAGTGACCCAAAAAGAAATTTCTTTGTGAGTTTTTAATATATTTTTTACAAAGGTATAAAAAGACTGCTGCTCTAACTTTTTTCAACCTCTCTGCTCTATCTGTATCATTAAAAAATTTAAATTTCACTAGGTTAAATCGTCTTTTTGCCATTGTATACCTTAAGAGGTGTCGTCCAGTGCCATCAGTAGCAAACAATTCTTCTATACTCTAGAAGCCCCCATTTTCACCGAATTTATATCTTATAGTGTTGAATGATCTCCTTTTTTGTAAAGGGTGTTAGAGGTATAAAATTTTAAAATGGAATAAAACAAAGACAGTTTTTATAAATTGACATGAAAATAACTTTATTTAAAAAATAATCTCTTGGCAATATAATTTAAATATGATTTCTGGCATATGACCGTCATGGCTGGCTCTGACGTAGTCTAATCTGGAGCTCTAATTTTCGATCACTTTTTTTAATATTTGTCATCGTATACCGGCATTAATGCTGCGAATTTTGTCCTCCAAGTAGTCAATCTTTTCATGCTTATCAGCGTAGACTAGAACCTTCATCACACATCCCCTTATAAAATTGTCTAGCAGTGCTAACTCGTACGATTTTGCAGGCTAATTCACGGTCCAAAACGTAAAACTATAAGGTTATCCAACGTTTCCTTTAATAAATCAATTGTGGCATAGGCATTATGATTGTTTCATTGAAGAATGAAAAATTCAGTAATCATGTCTCTATAGCGGTCAATATTGACTGTAACGTTCTGGCCATCATCGTTTTTGAAGAAGTACGGTCCAATGATTCCACCAGACCACAAAGAACACCAATTAGTCAGTTTTCCTGGATATAATGGTTTCTCAACGTAGATTTGAGGATCACGGTAACTTCAAATAAGGAAGTTTTGTTTGTTAACGTAGCGATTTAACCAAAAGTGAGCTTCATCGCTAAACAAAATTCGCTTATTAAGATCTAAATCTACCTTATCTGCAATTGCAAAAGTTTACTGTTAGTTCACCGAATCAGTTCCTGCATCATTTCTTTGCTAAATAATAAATTCCATACTTTAACACAGCTTGCCATATCGCCCACTTATTTTGCAGTGCCTCATAACCCAGCCAAAACCTCCATCAAGTTATGACTTTTCGTTTTGAAATGTAGTGAAAAAGGCTGTTAATAAAAAAGCGAAAGTGGATATTAAAAAACAAATACAGTATTACCATTTAGTTGGATATACCGTTACACACCCATAAAAAAGTATGCCTTTTCTAAATTTACTGGGAAGTTAATTCTTTGTCCGTTCTTTTTCCTCTCGTTCTTCTAAATCGTTTCCATCTTATTCTGAAGCAGAATTGTGATTATTTTCAATGGTGCTCATTGCTGATATTGCTAACGTTTTCTTTTTATAAATAGTTAAAAATAAAAACAAACACTTCATTAGTATTGTAACACACTACCGCGTAGTATATAATGTCATACCGCAATTGCCAATAAGCACTTGAATCTGAATCTCAAACCCTCTTTAACACTGAATGTTACCGTACCTGATACAGCTAAGTAGTCATTAAAGGAACTGCCTGGTCTCTAACCACTTAAAAAATTTAAGGATTTAAATTAGAAACGGTGGTCTTTATTATTTATTAATTCTTTTAATCTACAATATAGTTCTTTTTTTTTAAGATTTAGAGATACATTTTTGTTAAGCAAAATATAATTTTGTCCTGCAAATATACCGTTAAAATTTGGTCCATTACTTATGACTCGTTTATGTAGGCCTAATAATCCAGGGTCTGATAATTTGCAAATGTCACTGATTTTTTGTACAAACCAGGAGTACGAATTTTATTGGAAATAACATAATGAGACCAAATTAGTCGACCGCAAATTGCAATTAATGCACGACATGACAAATGGTTCGTATATCTGCATTTGGAAAACTGCGGTTTAAACTAAAGGACTTTACATACACGTAAACAATTTAACACATACTTAATATTGCAGTAGGTCAGAATTGTTCATTTATGTGAATATTTGCTATTGCAATATCATTTTTGCGTTAACTACATATGAAAAAAATTAATAGAATTGTACAACTTGATGTCTTTTAAAAAGATTAACTCGATTGAGATTTTTTTGATAAGGACTGTTTTACAATTATCATCTGTGATTTCATGAGATCCTCTTTTTCCATGAATTTTATATAATTAAGCGAGATATACGTTTAATGTTCAGTGGATAAGAGCAGCTGGAGCAGCTTGGTAGTAGTACTTTTGTTATTAGGCATTTGTGTGTTAAGGATGTAAGACCAATTCTTAAATGATTAGTAATAATTTGGTTTTTTCTGTTTAAAGTATTATTCAGCACAGCAAGTATTTTTAGAGGCGATAGAAAAGGCCCTTATGATAGCTGGTGAAAGCTGCTTAGCTCCAAGCAAAATTAAGAAAGAGGAATCACAGCTGGTGAAGGCTCCTTAGCTCCAAGCAAAATTAAGAAAAAGGAATGGATGACAAACGAAATTTTGCATCTCATGGAGGAAAGGCGAAGAAATAAAACCAACAAGACGAAATACAAAGAAGGCCCTTATGACAGCTGGTGAAGGCTGCTTAGCTCCAAGCAAAATTAAGAAAGAGGAATCACAGCTGGTGAAGGCTCCTTAGCTCCAAGCAAAATTAAGAAAAAGGAATGGATGACAAACGAAATTTTGCATCTCATGGAGGAAAGGCGAAGAAATAAAACCAACAAGACGAAATACAAAGAAGTAAACCGTGAAATTAAGAGAAAAATTAGAGAAGCCAAAGAGAACTGGGTTCTGGACAACTGCAAGGAAATAGAAGAATATGATAGAAAGTACGATAGCTTTAACATGCATAAAAAGATCAAGGAAATAACAGGTAAAAAAGTGAAACAAGCATCCATAGTAAAGGCCAAAAAAGTTAAAATAATTAACGATTTAAATGAAAAACTGGCAAGATGGACAGCATACATTGAAGAACTTTTTGCAGACGAAAGACCAGAAATAGCAGTAGCAGAACCTACAGACGACACAACAGGGCCTGAAATCCTAAAAAGCAAGGTAGAATATGCTATAAGGAACACAAAAGGGGGTAAAGCTGCAGGACCAGATGAAATTCCTATAGAATTGTTGAAACTAATAGACGACGACGCACTTGAAATAATGGTAAACCTGTTTAACACAATTTATAGAACAGGCATCATACCAAAGAAATGGCTCTCCTCTACTTTTGTCACAATCCCGAAGACGAATAACGCCAGAGAGTGTTCAGACCACAGAACTATAGCATTGATGAGCCACACACTAAAAGTATTTTTAAAAATAATTCACAAAAGAATATTTAACAAATTAGAAGTGGACATAAGCGCCACACAGTTTGGATTCAGTGATGGACTGGGAACACGGGAAGCTTTGTTTGGTCTGAGTGTGTTAATGCAAAGATGGATGTAAACTAAGACCTCTACGTAGGTTTCATAGATTTTGAGAAGGCCTTCGATAAAGTCAGACACCAAAAGCTGTATGAAATCCTAAGAAGCAAAAACATCGACTGTCGCGACATTAACATCATATCCAGGTTGTACTGGGGACAAACAGCAAAAATAAAAGTTGATAATGAATTAACCGAAGAAATTAAGATTCGTCGAGGTGTGCGTCAGGGTTGTGTGCATTCTCCACTATTATTCAATATATATAGCGAAAAAATATGTCAGGAAGCGCTCCTAGAGCAAAACATTGGTATAAACATTAACGGAGAGTTAATTAACAATATACAGTTTTTGATGGAAAACATAAACACCCATACCAATAAGTATGGTCTAAAACTGAACATCAAAAAGACTAAATTTATGTTGACTAAATTTACAAAACACTTGATATGGATATTGAAGAAACTCAATTTGGATTCCGTAATGGCGTAGGTACCCGTGAAGCTCTATTTGCATTCAACGTACTAATCCAGAGATGCTTGGATGTAAATCAAGATATGTACGTCTGTTTCATAGACTACAACAAAGCTTTCGACAAAGTCCGCCACAAAGAGCTAATGGAGATCCTCAAAGCAAAACAAATACAACACAATGACCTTCGAATTATAACAAATCTATATTATAAACAGCAGGCACACGTACGCATTAATGAACACACATCAGAAGAGTTCGAAGTTAAAAGAGGAGTGCGACAGGGGTGTGTATTGTCACCATTACTATTCAATGCATACTCTGAAGAAATTATGAAAAGAGCTCTTGAGGGAGAAACAGCAGGAATCAAAGTCAATGGAACACCAATTAACAACATTAGATATGCGGACGATACTATTATAATAACAGACAACCTCCGAGACCTCCAAAAGCTAATGAACAAGATAGATGAGTATGGAGAGGAATATGGATTATCAATAAACACCAAGAAAACCAAATTTATGAGGATATCAAAAACCCAAAATAATGGTGAAAGCCTGACAATTAACGGTAGTGCTTTAGAACAAGTTGAAAACTACCACTATCTTGGCACAATAATTAATCACACAAACGATTACTCCAAAGAAATCAAAGTTCGAATAGAGAAAGCACGTACAAACTTCAATAAAATGAGAAAGGTACTTTGTGCAAGAGAACTAAAATTGGACTTGAGAGTTAGGCTGGCAAGGTGCTATATTTTCTCGACTCTGCTTTATGGGATAGAAGCATGGACAATTAACGCGTCGACTGCTAAAAAGTTGGAAGCATTTGAAATGTGGGTGTATAGAAGAATCCTGAAGATATCATGGACCGAGCATTTAACAAACAACGAAGTCATGAGAAGAATCAACAAAAGAATGGAAGTATTGGAAACCATCAAGACACGAAAGCTGCAATACCTGGGGCATGTTATGCGTAATGAGAGATACAACCTACTTCAATTGATTATACAAGGGAAAATCCAAGGCAAGAGAAGTGTAGGAAGAAGAAGAATCTCATGGTTGCGTAACTTGAGGGAATGGTACGGATGCACATCAATTGAACTATTCAGAGCAGCAGCATCTAAGATCAGAATAGCCATGATGATTGCCAACCTCCGTCGCGGAGATGGCACGTGAAGAAGAAGAAGAACGAAGAAGCTATACTGTGCTATACTGCTAGCAATGTGAATTTAACCATAAATAATCAGCCAGTTGAAAGAAATACGTTCTAAAAATATTTAGGGGTTTGCTTTACTGATACTAATGACCAGACAAGAGAAATCAAGAGGCGACTAGAGATAGCGAGACAATCGTTTGTCAAAATGAAAAAGTTTCTATGCAGCCGGGACATAAATATAAATTTAAGAACGAGAATGTTAAGGTGCTATGTTTTCTCCGTTCTGCTGTACGGCATGGAAGCCTGGACACTGAAAAAGGTAAACATCAAAAACATTGAGGCATTCGAGATGTGATGTTACAGGAGAATGTGGAAAATACCATGGACAGAAAGAGTAACGCATCAAGATGTTTTGCTGAAAATGGGAAAGGAATGCGAAGTCCTAAAAACCATACAAACGAAAAAACTGGAATATTTGTGACACATAATGAGGGATAAAAGTACTCTCTGCTTCGACCCATAATCCAAGGAAAAATTTCGGAAAAGAGAAATGTGGGATGTAGGAGGATTTCCTGGTTGCGAAATTTAAGGGAGTGGTATGGGTGCAGTTCAATACAGTTGTTCAGAGCTGCAGCCAACTAAGTAAAGATTGCTGTGATGGTAGCCAACCTCCGATAGGAGACGTTACTGCAAGAAGAAGAAGTATTTTTGGGAAGATTAAATTAAAATTCGTATATAATTTTTCCAATAATATTACCATGTATTGGTACAGCGGATTTAACTTAACCAGGTTCTTTAGATCGGTGTAAGGATACGTTCTCAACTTTGTAGTGTGGTGTGAGTGAGCTCATTCAACTTTTGTTCACCAATTATTCTGCTTTTAACTTTTTGTAAATACCTGTATCTGAAGGTACTCAACTAAAAGTCTCTTCCTTTTCTAATGATCGGAATGTTTCTAGTTCATTTTGTTATCATTTGTAAAGTGGGGTGTTTGATATTTATTTATATCAATCCTAGTAATGTATTTAACGAGTCTGTTATAATAGCGCACTTCATCCTTCTACGCTTTTTAAATAAGTTTAAGGCTTCCAAAATAGCTGTGGTGTGGCCTGTAAGTATACTGTAGTTTATCGGAATCAACACTACTATAAGAATTTCCATTACAGTACGAGACTGTATCGTCACTATTGTGAGTTTTGGAGGCGTCGGTAAAGATTTGCAAATAGTTATATACTCGTCCAGAATTTACATGTTTAGATGTTTATTTATTGTGGAGTTTATAGTTGATTTGGGGGATACTTTGTAAATGTTAAGTTAATAGTTAATGGGTGCATGACCATAAAGGAAAGCACTTCCATTTATATTTAGCGATAAATTGAGTTGATTCGTATCGAACTTTGTGGGCTTTATTCTGTCTATGATGAGTTTAGACTTTTTAGTCTTTTTTAGGAGGAAGACCAGGGTCGCAGATGTTGAAGAACACAGGGGGTTCACAGGGGAACACAGAAGTTTTTGGGATAAGTTATTTGCAATATAGTTTAATGATAGTTTTCTCGTTTTAAAGATAATATTCAAACTAGTTTTAAAAGTACTGGGTGCTAATCTCAAAGCTATAGATTAAATACTATTTAGTTTTGTTTTAAGTGGTTTTGCATGCATTATCGTAACATATATAATCATACTAGATTTTACTTTTAATAAGTGATTTGTAAAGACTAATTAATATTTTATAATCACCACCCTAAATTTTATTATGTAGTATTTTGGAGATATTTATTCTCTTTTGACAGGAATACTGTAGTTTATTTATAGGCAAATTCCAATTTAAAGTTTTCTTAAAAGTTGGGCCTAGAAAGTTTTTTTTCTGCTTTAAAAAAAATATTTATTGTTGGGTTAGTTTTACAGTAGGTTTTATTTTTATTAAAAATAAGGTATCGTGTTTTCCAGTATAAAAAACAAATCCCGTTTTCATCGTAAAAATTTGAAACAGGTTTAAGGAACTTTGTATAATTTTTGTAGCTGTCACTTGATTATTTGATTTTGTAAAAGCAAAAATGCCATCTGCGTAAATACTAGCTTTAATGAATGATTTAATATTACATCCATAAAACTATTGAAGCAGTAAAGAATAGAGTTAGACCTAACCTTTTCTAAAACTATTTATTTTAAATTGAATTAAGCAATTTTTAAGAAGTTTTTTATAAATGCGGGTACGTGACCTTAAATTCAATTGTCTTAAATATGTGTTAAATACAGTGCCTCCATGCTTTATCCTAAGATTTGCTTATTTCAAAAAATATGCTTTAGGAAAGAGATAATAAATAAATTTAACAAAAATAATTTAGCTCCGAATGAGAAGTTTTGTATGAAGATCGATAGAATATCATCTGGTGCTGCAAATGTGTTTTTTGCTTTGAAAAAGCAAATTCTACCTCTTAAAAAGTTGTAGAAGCATTTCAGGAGCTATCAGAGTTGTTTATAGGGATTGTAGAAGCTTTCTTTATTTTTCTTGTATGTTAGGAATTCGTAAGAAATATTTTTGTCGCTAGAATTTCAGCTAAAACTTCTGCGATTGTATTTTTCCAAGTTAATAATTTATTATTTTGTGTTAAAATATTTATATATCCAAAATAATTGGAGTGTTTGTGAATTTTAGTACAAGTAATCTCCGAGGGCATTGAAGAATTACTAGATGATACCTACGCTTTCTAGGTATTGCTTTTACTTTTATTTATGAGATTTCTTGCTCTTGCTCTGAGTATTTTGAATTGAGTAAATTTTCGTTGTTGTATTTTCTACACACATTAAAGGTATGTTTATTAGAAGATACCATATGTGCTACTTCATTGTTCCACCAAGGTACTGGTGGTCTTCTGCAGAACTTCGGTTTACCTTTATTTTTTAGACCTGCTTCTATAATGCTATGTTGTTTAGGGAAGTAATATTAGAATTTATGCCATTACCTACTTAGATGGCATTTTTTAATTTTATTTTAAATGTAGACTTAATAAGACGACCAATTGGCAATCCTTTTTCAGGTTTGATAGATTGGAAAGTTAGGGGAATGAATTTTATTAGATGATATACAAATAGGAAAGTAATTACTGTCATATAATATATACATATATAATATAATAAATATAATAGGAGTGTTCTACAGCTGGTGCCGTTTCTCGCATCCTAATTTCCAGCGTTTTCTGTCGAAGCTATCTTCAGTTTTTAAATCTCTGGCGGTAATTGCATGCTAGACGTCTTCTCTCCATGACCGTCTTGGTCTAGGTCATTTTCTTCTAGTGGGCGGAGTCCATTTTTCTTTTTTTTTTGCCATCTTTTTTCAGGCATTCTCTGTAGGTGACCAGTTTAGTATTTTGGCATCGATAATATTTATTATGTCTAGGTCAATTTCCATTTCTCTCCTACTGCCTACATTCCTCATCCTATCAAGTCTAGTGTGCCGGCAACATCGTCTCCAATAGTCCATTTCTATTGCCTTAATTTTTTATTTGTTTTTTTATACAGCCCAATAATTTCTAATATTGTTTTATAAATTATTTTTTTTGTTTTCTTTTGTTATTTTATTATTCCAATCCTAGAATGTAATTCTTTGTTACTCCCTGCTTTCGATGTTATTTGGACTCCCAAGTATATAAAAGTTTCAGTTGGATTTTATAGTTCTCATTTCAATTTGTAGGCTTTCTTGTTCTTCTCCTGTAACTAAATACTGGTTTTTTATATTAACTGTAAGGCCCCACTTGGTGTACTCCTCCTCCAGTTTTCTAAACATGTAGTCTATGTCGCTCTTGTCTTCAACTAGAACGGCTTGGTTGTCAGCAGATTGTATAGTGTGCGATCCTCGTCTTCGATTGGAATGCGCATATTACAGCATTTTCTTCTCTATAGTGAGAGCGCCTCATTCAGATATATTTTGAAGAGCGTAGGTGCTATGCAACAGCCTTACTTGAGACACTTACTAATAGTAATTTCTCTAGTTAATTTGTTTACAGTTTACCGTCATATTTTTGTAAAGCTGTTGTACTAATTTTATATATATTTTTATTAGTTCCTTGTTTTTCCATTGCTACCCAAAGCATTAAAAGTGGTACACTATCTGCTTTAGAGAAAATATGCTGTCTATACAGGATCTGCCTGCACAAAAGCCGTTTTGTTCTTCTACATCTATCATCTCTTTTTCAATTTTTTATTTTTTTATTTTTCCATAGAGTCTGAAAAGTCAATTTATGACACTTAGTCCCCTGTAAATTGAACAGTTCTTTCTATCTCACTGTCATATTATGATTTTAAAGTATTCTATGTAAAAGGTAAAACCCAAGGTAAACAAACCATACTGGTGGGATAACGAAATGGAGGAAGAAATAAAATATAAAAGACAACTATACCAACAATATTTAAGCTCCAAATCATTACAAGACAAAATAAAATATAAAAAAAAACAAGCAGAAGTACGACGGAAAATCTCTAAGAAGAAGAACCAGTCTTGGGAAAGAAACTGCCAACGAATATATACTTATCTTGGAGGAATTAGAAGCATAGAAAGCTGGAAACTGATAAAAAAATTGAGAAAAGAAAATAATAAAGAAGTAATACAGAGCACAAAACCTGAAGACTGGGAAAAGTATTTTAAAGAACTTTTGGTAGAGAATAGAGTCGAATTTCAAAAACATGGAAATCAAAACCAAGATAGAATTTCAATAGTCGGCTCGCCAATAAGATTAACAATAGAGGAAATTAAAAATGTATGTAAACAGCTAAAGAAGAATAAAGTACCCGGACCAGGGGATATACCCGGAGAATTGTTTAAGTACGGAACGAACAAATTGTACGAATGTCTTCGACAACTATTTCAAGTATGCATAAACACAACCGAAATCCCTACGAAATGGAAAATATCATACCTCAGTACTATACATAAAGAAGGTGATAAAAATAATTGTGAAAATTACCGAGGAATAGTTGTAACCGGATCCATGAGTCGAGTATATGGAAAGGTTTTAAAGAACCGAATCGAGAGAGAATACTTAGATTATGAAGCAGAAGAACAAGCAGGATTTCATATGGGTCGATCCACTATTGACCACATTTTCTCCTTAACCCAGATAATAGAAAAAAAAAGATGGCACGAAATCAAGAGATTCTTATGTTGTTCGTAGACATACGAAAAGCCTACAACAACGTTCCACTAAAGAAGCTGTGGAAATCAATGGAAAGCACGAATATTAATATAGAATTAATAAAAGCCGCCAAAGTGCTATACAACCAACCAATAAAAAAATAAAAGCAGGGGCATAAATAACAACAGGATTTAGACCACCAAAAGGATTAAAGCATGGATGTTGTCTGTCCTCCACTTTATTTAAAATATACCTCGAAAGTGCTTTAAAAGGATGAAAATAAAAATGCAGGACAATGGAGATACCGCTCACCAACACTATGGTATATACGCTTAACTTTGCAGACGATCAAGTAATAATGGCTCAAGATTATGACGATTTAAACTATATGGCACGAAAATTAATTGAAGAGTATGATTTATGGGATCTAGAAGTAAATTAAAAGAAAACCGAATACCTGTGCATTGGAGTACAACAAAAATATTTCATATTAGACGATAACACAACGATAAAGCACTGCTGTGACTACAAATATCTAGGTATCACTATTTCACAAGATGGAACATTAGACAAAGCCATAAGAGAGAGGAATACATCAGGGAGAAAAGCCATCACAATGTTAAACAGCATTTTATGAGACTAATCCATCAGCAAAGAAAATAAAAATATCATATATGAGACTAAAGTAAAAGTATCACTTTATACAGCTGTGAGGTATGGCCACTGAAAGAAAGAAAAGAACACTGGCAACGCTGAAAGCGAGGGAAATGGATTTTTGGAGAAGAGCCACAGGAAGATCCAGAAGAGAAAGGATTACCAAAGAACGCATTAGAGAAATAATGGGAATCAAACAAACAATCACAATTGACCTAACAACAAAACAGTTTATCTGATTCAGACAAATATAAAGAATAGATGAACAATGAATACCAAAAGAAATATTAAAATTGCAACCAGAAGGAAGGAGAAAATGAGGTAGACCGAGAAAAGAGGCGGACCACCGGACTAAGTGTCGATTGAAAGTCGGAAAACGGCGGAGAACGTTATAAACCGACAAGTAGTAGTAGTAGTAAGTATTCCATATAAGACATGTTAAAAAGGGTTGACTAGATAGTGATAAATATATGTCAGAACATGGGTTGTTATAGGAGTTAAATCTGGTAGGTTCCCATGTATTAAGTTAAAAAAAGTAGAAAAGTTGATGAAATGTTTCATTAGATAGCCGTATTTGCCCATTTTACAGCTTCCATATGCGATAATAATGACAGATCATATTTCCTAAAATTATTTTTCGATGTGTAATTTGATCAAGAAGGTTATTTAGCTCTTGTATGTGTAGCTCGCTAGGATGTGGTAAATAAATATTGCATGCATTAATATCTTTTTGGTAAATACTCACTGCTACAGTTTTAAGATTAGTATTTAATGCATGTGGCTTAGAGGTTTGCTCTTACGAACCTAGCTACTCCGCTAGTGGCCTGTTGTACTGTTCTGTTCTTTTGGAAAACATTGAGAGTTACTAAGATTTATATTACCTTGTTTAAAATAGGTTTCTTGAAGAAATAAGATCTTAGGACACAATTCATTTATTAAAAGTTCTAACTCTTCTAAATCGATACAAAACCCATTATAAAATAAAGGAATCAGATATGGTAGAATTCTGCCTAAGATAGGGGTTCATCTGTCTCTTTTGTGCAATAGAGACTATTGGGATTTACTTTCTTTTTTAACCTAGTGATATTATTTTTTAATTTTAAATTGTGGGTATAACAGTTCCCAAATTTGGAATCTTAGTTGGTTTGGCAGTTTCATTTAAGTAATCTTTTAAAATTATTTTAGCATGTTTGGCATATAGTGTGTTTTCCAGAAAGTGACATATTATATTATAGTTTACAATAAATGATGGTGATTTTTTTTTATTTTGTCTCTAATTAACTCTAGCGAAAGCAAAAGTTCTTTGAGGAAATTTCTGGTTAAAGTTTTTTACTTTGTCTTTGGTTGGCTTACTACATACAGGAGGAGTAGAGATATGTAAATCGATTAATATATGTGTCTTTTTACTTGATTGGAGATATTTGTAATAATTATAGAGGTGTTATTTCTACTAGAGTGGGAATGCTGACGTTGTTTACAATTGATGATGTTGGGGTTTTCAAGAAGAATATTTCACTTGTATTATTTATAAATTTTGTCATTTAGTCGTCATTTTCCATAGTTTTTTCTGTTTGGTTATCAGGTGCATTTACTGTGGTTAATATATTTTGGGAAGTCTCTGGATGTGCATTAGAAAATGTTAAATTAGCTTTGTCAGAGCACTCTTGTTCTGTTTGGTTATTAGATACATTAACTGCAGTAAATACGACTTGGAAAGTTTTTGAGTGTGCATTAGAAATTCTTGGATTAGCTTTGTCAGATCATTCTGCTTCCTGGTGACGAATAGTCTTGAATTTTTTGAAATACTTTTATAAAAATTAATATTAAACTCACCAGTCTTCCGAGTTGAACCGCGTTGATTTCCCGAGCCTCCAGACACTACTACACTGTTCACTAGTCACTTCACTACTACTACTACTGTGGTAGTGAAGTGAATAGATGAATATAGTACTGTAGTAGTGAAGTGAACAGTGAACAGTGTAGTAGTATCTGGGGTCTCGGGAGACTGAGACCTCGGAAGCCTTGAAGAAGACATCAGAGAGGATGTCGAAAGCTTGGTGCAATGGAAATCAACGCGGTTCAACCCGAAAGACTGGTGAGTTAAATATTAATTTTTATAATAATATTAATATTAGCTCTAGATTTAATAAATAAATAAATATATATATATATATATATATATATATATATATATATATATATATATATATATATATATATATATATATATATATATATAAAAATATATGTAAAGAATAAATAAATCGTGTTGAAGTAAAATTAATGGCCTAGGAGGGCAAATTCGTTAAACTTCCCATGTCCGAATCGGTGTCAATAGAGTGTTATGACTTATTTCAGCATCTCTGCTTCATCAGACACTCAGGCTGATAAAAATTCAAACTCAAAAAGTCCAACGAATGTCTTCTTAAACTTAAGCACTACAGTGGATAGCGTACAGAGGCGCCACCTACTTTGTTTTCCATAAACAAAAACGATTTAATAATATAGTATTCTGTCCTCTGAGCTATACGAAAAGATGTAAAAGAATAAACCTGCTACCGCTTTGTTGAATTAAGTAGTAGTAAGTAATAAGTAGGTGATACCTCTGTTCGCTAACCACTGCAGTGGTCAAGTTTTAGGAGCCATCTGTTGAACTTTTCGAGTTTAAATTTGTATCAGGCCTGACTTCCTGATAAAGTAGGGATGCTGAAATGAGTCATAACACTCCAGTTTTGCAATCTTTTGATATCTGCAATATCTGGATTTCCTATGTAATGAAAAGAGATTAGGAGATTCAGGGAAAAATAAGAGGAAAGAGGAGTATTAGAGAAAGGCGTATGTTCAATAATTCGAGAAAGTAGTATAAATGCAGTTGTGTAGACGGAGACGGAGACGTAGACCGAAGACGGCATCTAAAGAAGAAGATCCTCGACGTAATCCTTTAAAAATAACAGCGTTTAGTCGTAATTAACTCATGTGATATATTTTATTAAGCAATAAGTATATCTTATTGCAAAATAAAAACCCGTTATTATTTTACTTTTTCTTTAATCTATATAGTTGACTTTCAAACCGCTTCTTTCTTTTTACCATTATATTATATGGATATTACAATTGAGAAGAAAAGCAGCAGCTTCCACCGAACAGTTACAAATTTACCAAGGCAAAGAATAGAAGTCGCAAAAAGTTTTATATAACTATTTCGACGAATTTGTCCATTGGCTGCCAACTTTTATATGAGAATTTTTCGAATCTGTATTTTGCAAAGTTGATAAAGTTCTGTCCGACGGCAAAAGTTGTTTGAAAAATATAAAGCATGTTTTTTATTTTGAAATTTAAAATATGCATTTAAAATGACATAAGCTACTCCAGTGAAGTTTGCGATCTGTATTTCATGTATAAATATTAAAATAAAAAGTTTTCGAGATACGACATTACATTTATACAGTTAAGTCCGTGGATCTTTACATGTATGTCATTAATACCTGGCGAGATAAAATACATACATTTTATCTAGCATCATTGTCTTCTACGTATAAAACTAAAGACAAACTAGCTACCGCTTGTTGTTAAGTAACGACACATGTTATTTTTATGAACGCTGTAGACTTAGTACATCAAAAAGAGATGGGTACAAAAAAGACTCTTGGGGACGTTTTCAGATTTTAAGTACAATGTGTGAAGTTTCTGGTTTGTTTACTTGTGGCTGTCAGTTTCTTGGATTTTTTGCTATGTTTTGTCCTGTTTTTGCATTAAGATACACACAGTGGTTTCCCAACTAATTTTATATTGGAGTTTTAAATAATAAGGTAATTCTATTTTATTTCGCCATTAATTTACATACAAAGTTACCTCATGCACACAGTTAAGGAATAGTGTTTTTAAGTTCCGCTAAAAGTAAAAAAAAATTACCAAAACAATATATTTTGTTATTTTTTTTTAGATTTTGCCTAGAAAACCTCTAACCTCACAAGCACAAGCACTCGTTTTAAATTTAATCAAGTACCTACTTTGAATTAGAAAATAAACAATGGGGAACCGTTAAAACCGTTGTCATCTGTTCAAAGGGTACAAAAAGTACCATTTTTAAATGTACACTATTATAAAGCTTTAATGGTGACAAACATATATATTAATAAAATGATTTACTTGCCAACTTTATTACATAACAAAATATTTATAATTGGGAACTTTTATTTTTGGGTTTTTTCAGTCTAAGTCTCCTCGATAGGATATTCTGTCGGTAATAGTGCATTGGGCGACTCGATTTTTTTGTCTTCTCTAGATTCTTTTGCAACTGACTGGTGACCGTAAGCAACAACTGGACTCATCCGAGAACAAAACATTACTCTAGTCTGCGTAATTCCTATTTTTGTGTTTCCTTTCAAAAGCAAGTCGAGTTCTGTGGTGTTTTAGGAGCATAAAATATCATTAATAGGAGCATCCGAAGACGTCAATCTCCTACTCAGTCTCAACTCAAAGACTCAGATCTTCATTACACAAAAGCTTTTCTTTCTTACATCAAAGGTGTCACTGACAAAATCGACAAAATTCTATAATCAAGAGGAATAAAGACAATATTTACCCCCCCCCCCCCCAATAAAAACTTTCATCTCTTGTTCAATAAAGCAAAGACAACATTTCAAATGAACAACACGGAGTTTATGAAATTCCTTGTAGTCTGCACAATCTGCCCCCGATCCTATATGGGCCAAAAAATTGTAGAATCCAAAATAGGATTTATGAACATTCCATTTATGTTGGCAATTCCGACTTAATCTCAGCTCTAGGTCAACAGAAACCATCTTTATACAGGTCAAAAAATTTATTCTGAAAACTCCAGAACCATAGCCCCCATCCGCTTCTATAAACCAAGAATTATCCGAGAAGCCATAGAAATTAAAAAAATGTTAAATTGTCTCAATAAAAGAGATGACGGCATACGGTTACCTTCGACTTGGAGACCTCTCATAAAGAAAATACCATCCGCTCCACCCGTCAACTAAAATCCGACTATCAGAAATGTTCCCCCAACCCCCCTTCGCAATTTGGACTCAATTTCAGCTCTAGGTCAACATAAATCATTTTTATAAAGGCCACAAAATTGATTTTACAATCTCCAGAATGATAGCACCCATCCGCTTCTATTAAACAAGAATTTTCTAAGAAGCCATAGAAATTGAAAAAAGGCGAAATTGTCTCGATAAAAGAGATGACGGCATATGGTTACCTTAGACTTAAAAACCTCTCATAAAGAAAATACCATCTGCTCCACCCGCCAACCAAAATCCGACTGTTAGAAATGTTCGCGTCAACCCCCGTGCTAATGCCCGCGCCAATGAATACGCTGGCACCCACCCAAGCCACGTCACCATCGACGGTATAAATGACCCGTCCTCTATTTAAAGCACCAGTATTGCTTTGATATGTGATCAGTGTAGTACTGTCTAAGGACTCGGCCTTGGACCTGAGACCTTGGAAGCCCTGAAGAAGACATCGAAGAGAATGTCGAAAGCTCGGCGCAATGATATTCAACTCCGGTTCAACCCGGAAGACTGGTGAGGTATATATAGATATATATATATATATATATATATATATATATATATATATATATATATATATATATATCTTCTTTTTCTTCTTCTTTTTATATAGACATGACTCTGTCTCTTTTTCAATGTACATCCAGTAAGTTGCCGTTCCATCGTTTTCGTGGTCTTCCTACTGATCGTCTTCCTATTGGGGAACCGTCTCTTGTCGTCTTTACGACTCTATTTGTTGTCATTCGGCTTATATAATCGTTCCATTCTACTCTTCTATTTCTTACCTAGTTCTTGATGTTCTCCACCTTGCATCTACGTCGTATATGTGTACTTCTAGCTCTGTCTCATAGTGCCTTACTATTCATTTTTCTAAGTGTTTTCATCTCTGCTGTTTCTAATATCCTTTTTGTCCTCTCAGTCAGGTCTTGTTTTTGCCGCGTATGTCATTATTGGTCTGATGACTGTTTTGGAAATTCTTCCTTTCGTTTCTTTTCCGATATTTTTATTTTTCCATATTGTTTCATTTAGGCGGCCTGCGGCTCTGATTGCTCTATTCACTTGATCTTTCACTTCAGTTTAGAGCTTTCCGTAGCTAGATAATGTGATGTCTCGATATTTAAACTCCATCACTTGTTCTATTAGCTGACCTTCCAGCTCCACTTTACATTTTAGTAAATTTGCTGTTGTAACCATGCGTTTTGTCTTTTTTGGGGAAATTAACATGTTAAATTTTCTAGCGGTTATAATAAATTGGCGCAGCATACGTTGTAAATCATCTTCACTTTAACAGTTCTTCTTGTACTTTTACTTTTATTGTGTTGTTTTGGTAGATATTTTCGATCGTTTTGATTATTCCTAGAGGTGTCTCTCTAGCGTACAATAAGTGGATAACTTTTTTTAATTTACCCCGGTCAAATGCCTTCTTAAGGTCCACGAAACATAGATCTGCCGGTTTGTTGTATTTTAATGATTTTTCTTGCACTTGCTTCTTTATAAATATAGCGTCGGTGCATGATCTTCCCAACCTCAAACCTTGTTATTCTTCTGCTAGTGTTAGAATTTCATTCAGTTTATTTGTTATCACTTTGGTTGTTAATGTTAGTATTGTGTTTAATAAATTAATTGCTCTGTAATTTTCCAGGTCCGATTTATCTCCCTTTTTAAAGAGTGGTATTAGGATGCTTGATCTCAATTCTTGAGGAATTCCGTTTTGATGTATTATTTTTTGGATTGGCCTTATTGTTGTTTGGTCAGATCTGGTCCTCCATACTTTAGGAGTTCGTTCGGTATTCTGTCCTCTCCCGGTTATTTTTTATTTTTGAATTTCCTTAGTGCTTCTTTTACCTCTTTCTCCTCAATATTTATTTCTTCATTTGTCGTCACCTCTGATGTTGGTGGTTCATTATCGTCACCTTTAGCAAATAAGGATCGAAAGTAGTGTACCCATGTTTCCTTCTAAATATGTTTTGTTTTTATTAGTTTGTTCATCTCTTTTCTTTGTCCTCTGATCATTCTCCATATTTCTTTTTATATTCCATAAAAGTCGTGTTCCATCTGTTTTGAGAAACTCTGCCAGTGTTCCTTTTTTATTTGTCTAACTAAAGTATTCGTTTCATTTCTGATTTGTTTATAGTGGTTGTATGCCTTTTGTGTTTGTTGTGTTCTGTATTGTAAAAAGGCTTTCTTCTTTTCTTTACATTTTGTCTTCACTTTCTCTCTAAACCATGGTGTTTTCTTTTTGATATGTTAGTGTTCGTTACTTTACTCTCTCCAAGTAATTCTGTTGCTGCGTTAATGATTAATGATGTTATTTTTGAGTTTTTCCCAGTTTTCCTTGATGTTATCGTTTTCTAATATTTCATTCCCAGCGATTTTCTCTGATATTTTTTTCCTGTATAAGCATTCCGTGGATGTCGTATTTAGTCATTCGACTTTGATTTTTATTTGTGTTTGCGCCGCTCTGTTGGGTGGGAAGTATTTCAGGATGATTCTTATTTTACATAATACTAGGCTACGGTCGCTACCTACATCTGCTGAGTTGAGGCATCTTACGTCGATTATTTTCGATGGATGTGTATCTCTGTTGGTTGTAACATAATCTATCATAGATCTTTGTCCCCGGGTGTTATTAAATGTATCTTTCTTCACAGTCTTAGGTACGGGGTATTTCTGATTGGCTTCAATTTTATTGGGATTCGGTTTTATGCCTTTAGGAGTAACTACATGACCCAGAAAGGCAACTTCTTTCGTCAGAAATTCGGATTTATCTAATTGAACTTTTAGGTTGTTTTCTCAAAATGTATCAAAAATTTTGGAGATGTGGACTAAGTGATCTTGTAGAGATTTAGAAAAGACTATACCGTCGTCCATATAAACAAAACAGAATTTGTGTGGGAAAGGTCGTAATATGTTGTCCATTAATCTCTCGAAAGTAGTAGGACTGTTTTTTAGTCCAAAAGGCATTCGGAAGAATTCAAAGTGGCCGTGGGGTACTGAAAAGGCTGTTTTGTTAATAGAATTTGGGTGAACTTCTATTTGGTGGAAGTCTTGAGCGAGATCTAGGGTGGTGAAGAATGTAGCTTTTCCGAGATTGTCAAGGATTTTATCAATTTTTGGCAGAGAGTACTTATCTCCGATTGTATTCTCATTAAGTTTTCTATAGTCGATTACCATGCGAAAGTTCTGCATTCCTGAGGCGTCAGGTTTCTTGGGGACTACCCAGACAACTGCGGAGTAAGGTGAAGTTGATGGCAAGATTATTTTGTTGTCTAATAGTTCGTTTACTTGTCGACTGATCTCCTCTTACAGAGATTTGGAGTGTTTGTAGCCTCTTACATAAATGGGTGTTTCGTCCTTGGTTTTTATTTCGTGTTTCACGTCTGATGTGAAAGATAAGTTCTTTGAATCGTCAAAAAAAATGTCTTTGTATTTTTTCAGAGTTTTATGATCTTACTTTGTTCTTCTTCGTTTAAGTGTTCTGCTCTTATTGCTAGTTCGTGAGATTGGATCGGGCCAGATGAAATCTCGTAATTGTCTAGATTTTTAAAGTGTAATCTCTCTAATTGCATGGGTTTTTGTAGTGTAATGTTTTCTAAAAATCCGTCACTTACATTGTGGATTGAGTTAGGTATTTGTAAATTTGCAATTTTTGTGGAGTTAATAAAAACTTGTCCTTGCTGTATGCCAACTGGTATTTTATTATATAAGGTATAAAAATTCATCTCAACATTGTGACTTGTCAATTTTACTACTTTAGTTTCATAATTGATTACAGCTTTAAAGCGTTCTAGCTCGGAGTTTTCTAAAAGAATATCGAAATCTTCGCTCCAATCTGCAATTCGATCATTTATAGGTTAGTAAATATGATATCCTTGCAGCAGAGGTGTTTTATATTTAATGAGTAATTTTGGTTTGTTGTTTGTAGATGTCAGCGTGAACGGTTTTTCGTAAATATGTGAGGCGTTAAAATGTTTTAAAACTTATGGCAAAGCAACTGTGTGGATACCGCCAGAGTACCGATTAACACTTAAATGTTTGAATTAGGCAAGCCGAAGAACGGTAGCCGGGGATTAGTTTGAAGATAACTTAGATCAATATTGGTGGTGGATGTTCTTCAGTCGGGTCCTCGTGAAAATCCTGAGAAGTTTCTTCAATTAATTCTTCGGGCTCTTCGTTAACTTCGAAATACTCGGGAAGATATTCGAAATCTTCATCTGGTGTGGCATCTATATTAAAATGATGCTTACGTCTAGTGGACGTGCTCATTGGAGTAGCATGATATCTTTCTGGTTGTTGATTTCGGATTTGAGGCCTATTGAAATTTTAATTGTTAAAATTATTATTTTGTGGGTTATATCTAAAAGGATTTAAATTAAATTGAGGAGTTACATTGGTGCTTGGCCTACTAATAAAATTTGTGTTCCGGTGGGGGTTGTTTCTTACTAGGTTCGAATTGGTTTGGGAAAGTTTTGTCTCGGATAAGAGTTAAAGTTTGGTTGAATAACATTTCTAGTGAGATTTGGCTTATTATTATAAGATTTCTGATTTGTATTAGTAGGTTTCTGGTTTGGTGAGAAATGTTTTTTATTTTGTTTTGTCTTTGAATAATTCATATTTATATTTCTGTTGAGATTTGTGATTGTCATAGATTATACATTTTTGGAGCGCTTCTTCAAATGAATTTATTGAAAAATGTGACAAATGTTCACCATACGGTTTATTAGTGCCTGTGCATCATGTTTTTAAAGCTATATTTTTAAAATAGGGTGTCTTAAAATTAACAGTTTCGACGTTGTCATTTAATGTCGAATGTTGTAATGAATCATTTAAATTTTTTATAACTCTCTGGTGATATTGATCGTATGATTCATGATCTCTTTGGACAGTTGTTGAAAGCTGTGTAACTAGGATATCTTCGGATCATCTATCTCCGTATTTAGCTAAAAGATCTGGACGTACTTCAGTCCAAGTTATTTTATTTGAATAATTAGGGAAATCCCGTGGTTCGCCTTTAATACAAGATATAATATATACTTGATATAATAATTCCTGAGAAGGTGTCAGCTGTTGATTTACCAGGAAGTTGATTAAATTACTAACTGATTTTAGAAAGGTAGATAAGTTGTCTCCGGTGGAGAATTCTAGAAGCGTAGCACATATGCTAGTGATATCAGCATTTGAAAATGGCATTTTGAGTTCTGTGATTAAAATGGTAGGAATTTGTTGAAAAGAATCGGCGTTGATACTGGTATTAGAAATAATTTGAGGCGTTAATGTAAGATTTTTACGTAAAGAGTTTAAAATATTAACGGAGTATTGAGTTATATCAATAAAAGTGCTCAAAAATAAAAAGTGGAATGAAAGGATAATGTATTTAGAGTAGGATGATCTGTTGGGATGTCCAGCATATAATCTTTTCTTTTTCAAAGTTCGTTGGATTTCTGGTCTAACAACTGGGTTCACCAAGAAAACTATTTATGCTTCTTGTACGAGCTGTATCCTGTTCGCAGCGCCAGATAAATTTATGCACTTTTGATTGAACTTTAAAAAAATTATCTATTTTCAATATTGTACAAAGTTTTTCTACTTGAAAAATATAATATAATTAAATTACAAAATAAAAAGAATTGATCTAATAATGATAATTGAATGAATTATAAAAATGTACAAAATGAGTTTGCTGTCCTGGTTTCAATGGAATTTGGGAATTTGCTGACTTTACGCTCTGCTCCAGTTCAATGGTCAATGGCTGTTTATGACTACATTTCTATATACATACATATATATACATATATTTATATATATATAAATATACTTATAAATATATATATATATATATATATATATATATATATATATATATATATATATATATATATATATATATATATATATAGGTGGGAATATGGCCCCTGCTGGTAAGTCGGCCCCCGAGGGAATTTGTCACTTCTGCCAATGCCATTGTTGATTTACGCTTGATAAACTTTTTGCCGTTCTTGTGTTTATGTTGTATTTTTCGAAGAAACCAGTTATAAACATTATCTTTCTCTGATAAGTGTGTAGAAAAACCATTGAATATCGACTTTTAAAGGCAACTATGAACATTCTGCAATAGATATAAATTGTTTTTAATATTTTGTTTATAATGTAACTATTGCTTAAATATGGCCCCCTGAATATGTATGCATTATGGATCTGGGTCCATATTTCATACACATTGAGGGGGCCATATTACATGTTTGCACTTTATTATTTTCAGATGCCTCGTACTAATCTTTCTTCTAAATCTGAGGAAAAAAAGAGGAAACTGTGGAGTACTAACGACATGAAAAGGGCAGTAGAGGCTGCTCGTAATAAGCATATGGGTTCTAAGAAAGCAGACAAAACATTTGCTGTACCAAGAACTACGTTAAGAAGGCTAGTTTATGATCCTGAGTTATCATTAGATCTGTTAGTACGAAAACCGTTAGGTAGAAAAACTATTTTACCTTTAACTCTGGAGAAACAATTAGTCGATTATCTTTTGCAAATGGAACGTACCTTTTATAGACTTACTCGCTTGAATGTTAGGCGAATGCCTAATCAATTAGCAGTTAGAAATAAAATCCAGTATCCGTTTAAAAATGAAAATGCAGGTAAAGCATGGATCGACCATTTCCTAAATAGACATAAAAATCAATTATCTCTCATAAAACCAATGGGAACATCTTACACTCGAGTGCAAGGATTCAATCGCTCAGCAGTTAGGAGTTTTTGGATCTGTTAGAGGTTGAATATGCAAGAAAAAATTATTCTCCCGACCGTGTCTATAACGTAGATGACACTGGACTTACAATCGTGCAATTAAAAGTACCGCAAGTAATAGGACGAAAAGGTAAAAGGCAAATAGGGGCGTTAACTGCAGCAGAGCACGAGTCTTTAGTGACGTTGGTGTGCGCAATGAGCGCAGGAGGAACTTTCATCGCACCAATGTTAATTTTTTCAAGAAAAATTTTTACAGATGTATTAATGATAGGGTTTCCGCCAGAAGCAATCGAAAAAGTACACCCTTCTGGTTGGATACAAACCAATTTATTTTCTGAATGGTTCAATTATTTTGTATCAAAGACAGAGTATTCTCCTGTCCTTCTTATACTCGACGAACATTACAGCCACACTCGTAATGTTAATATTCTAGAAGTTACTCGCATGTCACCATTATCAGCTTGCCTCCTCATACTACGTACAAGCTGCAACCGCTTGATAAAACATTTATGGGTGCACTTAAATCTCATTATAGTGAGAAAATAAGAAAATTTCTGATACATTCCGACAGAATGCTTAAGCCTCATGATATTGCTCAGTTATTGAGTAAAGATTACTTAAAATGTGCAACAGCTGAGATCGCAGGAAATGGTTTTAGAGCGACTGAAATATATCCCTTCAATCCTCAAATTTTTCAGAATGCTGATTTTCTAGCAGAATCACAATCGCTTCTAATGGAAGAGGAAAATATATCATCGTGTATAACTTCTTCGATGATGAACCCACCTCAGCTGTCTGTCGAAACTGCTACATTAACTGTAGAATTGTCTCTCCAACCCACTTCATGCACTATTCCTGAATCCTCAATTCAACTAAACTCATGTGCTCCAAGCACGTCAACATTAGATTCAGTATCTCTTTAACCCAAATTATCTAACGAGCATAGAAGACTGCTAACTATAAAGCATTCTGTCTTCTATTCCATTCCATCTAAACCAAGAACATCATTAGCTCTAAACCCTTTGCTTATACTACCACATCAAATTTCACCAATACCCAAGCCTAAAATAAAAACGTCAAATCGAGAAAGAAAATCAACAAAAGCCACTATAATTACATCATCGTCTTATAAATTTGAATTAGAACAATCTCTTAAGAAAACTGAAGACGCGGAAGGGGATGCGGAAGAGGACGAGGACGAGGTCAAATTTGCAAAAATGCAAAAGAGAAAGTTCGGAAACGTATTGCCGTCAAAGATTCTGACACCACAGAAAGTGATCTTTCCAATACCGATACAGATTTTCGAACTAAGTTCACTAATCTTGGGTACAGTGTCATAGCTGTCTTTTTTGGGCACATAATGAATGTGCCGGTGCAGAAACTGAACATCATATCTGCGATTTCTGCCGATAGATTTTTGTATTCCTTTAATATGGCCCCCTAAGGGACATATTAGAGTGACGTTTTTGTTTTTCACAGTATCCTAGATACTGACAAGAATATTTTTTTTATGTTAGATATTTAACAATACTGTAGTAGTATTGGACTAATAATTATGTGGACGAAAATTAAAATTTAAAAATGTTGAGTGTTTATAATCTCTAGTCGAAAAAAAAAATTAAGGGGCCATATTCCCACCTTCTCCTCTCTCTCTCTCTCTCTCTCTCTCTCTCTCTCTCTCTCTCTCTCTCTCTCTCTCTCTCTCTCTCTCTCTCTTTCTCTCTCTCTCTCTCTCTTTCTCTCTCTATATATATATATATATATATATATATATATATATATATATATATATATATATATATATATATATTATTGTGATATTTAAAGTCTTGGTGCGCCTAGCAATAATTAGCTAATTAATTTTTTGATTAATTAAAATTATTTAAATGATATGATTATGACTCTATCACAATTTTTAATTCTTTTATCTCAGGGTTAAATTCGTGCTTCAATATCTATGCTATTACGTGTGAAAGGTAAGGTCCAAAGAATACCGGAATAATAAAAAACACATATGATCTAACACTATATATTGAAATAAAAATAATGAAATAATTCACACTCAAAAGTTTTCAATAAACAAATCTCATATAATGATTCTCAAAATTTTGTTCTACGTACGTGAACAATCAAAATTAATGGTACAAACAATATTAATTGAAATCTCAAAATCCCAAACTATTCTAACTCTCCTAATCAAAATATTTATATCCTTTCTAAATTAAGTGTAAAAATTGTGTTATCAATAAAAGAAAAAACTGCAGAAAACAAAAATATCTCTCTCTGATGATGAGTGGTCCAAATCCTTGTTCCTTGTAGACTATATATCTCCTCTCAACTGCTCCCTATGTAATTAGCAATCTTACAACAGATTGTTGCAAGTATATCGTCCTTAATGATCTCCTTCAAAAGCACAAATCATTCAAATTATGATAGCCTTTCTCCTCTCGATAAACTGAATCTCTCGTTGGCCCGAGTGAAAAATGACTCTGGGAATATCTTCTCTTTACGATAAACTGAATCTCTCGTTGGCCTGAACAGTGACTCTTGGAATATAAGTAGGAAAATATGACTTACAATATTTTGCTGCTTCAGCTTCTGTCAGATACACTAACTCCACAAAAACTCACTAACATTCAACACTACTGCTTGCTACTTCTCGGGAACCGCCAGAGAACAATCACTGTTCGTCTTACAGACTTGGAAAACCAACTGATTATCTTTTCTCCTCCTAAATCTAGCTAAACTTTCATTCCTACATACCTATCCCACCTTTTTCAATCTCCGCCAATCAAAACTCGTCACAATTCCCCCATTTTTTCATTTCGATAACAAACAAATTTTTACCTATAATTATAAAATTTCCTAAAACTTATTTACAAATAATATTTTTCTATAATTCTTAAAAACTAACAAAAAACCTCTTTCTAAAATCTCTTCTATTTGTCTCTAATCACTGCATTAATGTATTTGGAAAACCCGGTTCAATTGTCTTTGTATTTCACTTAAAATTATGCGGGTCACTCAAGTATAACAAAGAAATAATTTATGCATAGCTTACATTTTGTTTAGTACAGGTAATCCAAGAATTTAATAACTTTCCTTCTTCGAAATGTTTGTTGGTTATTATCCTACTTATCTGAATTATTTTAATGTTTTTGAACTTTGAAATATTTTAATCAACCCAATATTTTTCTCGATTTTACATATCATAACAATATATATATATATATATATATATATATATATATATATATATATATATATATATATATATATATATATATATATATCTACGGCATAAAGTGGACTCCGCCCATGTTAAAATTCAGGTTCAAGTGAGCTCCATGGTCAAGTGGCCACCGATATACGGAGCTCACTTGATCATTCCATAATATTGGCTCTGTCGATTCGTCAACATGTATAGTTTCATAATTTTTAAAAATTTTGTGGAGCCCCTAATTACCCCTGTATCATGAATGTATATCGCTTAGTTCACGTATATATATTATAGGGGTCGTTCAGATCTTTTTCCGTGTATATTGGAACCATAAGTATATCGGTTTAAGTAAGCTCTGATAGTTTGGCAACTATGGGATTAAGCCGTTTATTTCCAGCGGATATTCTAAACGGTTCATATGGACTCCTTACTTTTGTTATCATTCATACGCATTACAGTATGTAACAGATATGTGTACTACCAAATACCTGTTTTTAGTAGGTACGTGCTTTTCTAAAAATAGATTTATAGATACAAAAAGGATTTCATTACCAAGTTGGATGTGTTTTTTCATATGCGAAAATTATCTAATGTATTTTGTTAACGTGAGTATGTCTTTATACGTTTTATTTAAGAATCCGGTTAATAAGAACTTCTTTTATTTCATCCATTGTTTCATGATATCTTATATACAGCTTTTTATTATTTTATTTCTTTTATTTTATTATTTTATTTTTTTATCTGTGTACTACATATAATTCTGGATAGAAGGTTATCTCAAAATAAATATTTAAGTGCTAAAATAGATATTTTTTGTTAAAATGGGTAGTAGTGCACAAAAAAGGGAAGACTGATTAATTTATCTAACACGAATTATACAACTTCACCAATAGTACATATTTCTGAATGTTTTATCTCCTATTTAGGGGAAATATGTAATCAATATAAGTGGAGTTAGTGTCAAATTTGCAATGATCTTTATAAGTAATAGCTTACTGACTGTACTTTACATGTTCAGTTCACATAAATAAACCTTGTCCCTTCAGAGAAGAGCGATTAGAATGGTAAAGTTTACTAAGAAAGTGTAATAAGTCTTATACCACCCCACATGCACACAAGTTAACCGGTGTTTGCAGGCCAGAGTCCTCCTGGCAGATTTAAGAAAGATAACTACCATAAGGAAGTTCCTTTCGAGGGATCAGATGGCGAGGAGCAGCTTATTTTTGTTTGTATATCTTGCAGATTTGTTGATATAGCCATTTTTTTCTTGATTTTAGTCATAAAATGGGCTGATATTCGTGGAGTGGATGTTACGAATCTGGACTTTGTTTCTTTTGCTCTCTAGCTAATTATCTTCGGATATTAGGTGGATTGATAGCTACGATATTATAGAGCTTATGTATGGATGTGAGTCTTAATATTTGCTGAATTTGGCTAACTAATTTATAACTAAATCTACGTGTTAAGTATGTGTTGGTGTCACTTATACTATCAAGGTATATTAGGCAGCAGAAGCATAGAGTTCAAGCGTCTACGTTTTAAGGGTGGAAGGATGTGCTTCACATTTTTAGCTGACAAGTTTGCAGAGAATATTATTTTCTGGTTCTAGTTTGGCATTTGATTTTAAAAAAAGTACTGTGAATGACAAAGTGTGATAGAAACTATCTTCAAGCTATTTATAGCAAGTCCAGAGTTTAAGGATTTCATGACACTATTGGTTCAGGTATATATTCAGATTTGTGAAAGTGTCTCTGTTAGGGACATTGAAGGAGCACACCTGACTTTTTTCGGGGTTTGGCTTAAAATTGAGTTATAATCTATTTTTAGGTATGATTTAGATTTTTCTCCACTTCACCAACAAAAGTTTTTGGCTGTGCAACAATAGATAATGTATCGTCTACATAATAAAAGTCCTAGTATTTACTGGTATGAGTTGTGTAAATGTTATACAGAGTAGGTGCCATTACAGGACCCCAAAGAGACAGTTATTCTACGTTCTCCATCTGCTATTCTTACCATTGAGTGATACGAAAAATTTTCTGTTGTGTAGGCATACGCGGATAATACAAGTGAGTTTATTACCTCAGGGGATATTACATAGATTTTGGAGAAATACCCTATAATTTAAGGTGTCGTAAGCGGCATTAAGATTAACAAATACCACTCCTCATACCTGATATTTTTCGTACTTCTCTTTGCTGTGTTGGGCAAGATTTAGTATTTGTGACGTATATGATTTAACCTGTCATATATAGCCACTTTTTTTTTAATTTGAGTTTTTCTTCTATTATCGATTTATATTAAGGATCATGTGCAGAAGTATTTTGTATAGCTGACAAAATAAATAGATATATTGGCCGATAGCTTTTGTGGTCGTCGGAGTTTTTGCCAGGTTTAAGCAAGGCAACAACTTTGTCTTTGCTTTGCTTGTCTAAAGACTTTGGATATTAGCCATTGTTGTATTTTTGGTTCAAATTTTAGAGTTAGTTTTGTGCTCAGATCCTCAGCCAGGAGCCGTAATATTGTTCATTATACACGTGGATAGCGGATCCAAGCTCAACATCGTTGAAAGGTTCTCTCAGCTGACTGGTTTTGTTTTCTTTCATTATAAGTTTTTCTTTGCTTCTTTGCCTGCATTTAATATGTAATTTTCAGTGATCAGCTTAATACCAAATACCATAGGATTGGCCATCTATGTGCTTCCTGCATTTTGTTAAGAGCATATGTAAAGTGGAGTGTCTTTATCTCTAGATATACTCTTAATATTTATACACATAATTAGAATAGTTATAGACCAAAAATATCCTGGCTTAAAAACCTAAGGGAATGGTTTGAAAGCAGTAGTGCAGAACTTTTTAGAGTGGCAGTCAACAGAGTCCGTATAGCCATGGTGATTTCCAACCTTCGATAGAAGATGGAACTTAAAGAAGAAGGTGGAAAATAGCATAAACTATCTACGTAATAAATCCCATTAACCTATTAGTAATGGATAACCAGATATATTTAAAAAGATTAAGTGCCTTTCTTTTTATTTTGGATTTTGAATTTTGCATAACTAGAGCAAGCGACAAATTTTTGTGTATTAGTTTTGCATCAGTAGACCAAGCGCCTCTTGCGAGCGTTTTAATGATTGTAAATCGAATATTTGGCAACATATTATGTACATAAACGTTGTTAACAATGGTGACGTTGGCAACTTGTTGAGGCGTTTAGATTAAGAAGTAGTGGCAGTTATTGCTTAAATTTTTCTATAATAGTCACATTACAGAAGAGCTAACACAGAAAGAGAATACCTAACAAAAGACATAACACTAAGTAAGATGTATGAATTATATATTAAAGAAGCAGATAATGACCTTGTTAAATTTTCGTTTTACAAAAAAATGTTTTTAACACGATTTAATCTTCAAAGAAAAAAGTTGAAAAAAGTTACTTGTAGTAGATGTGATTGTTTCGAATTAGAAATTAAAAATTGCGCAGATAACGAACAATTAAACAAGTTAAAAAAAGAAAAAATGTGCAATTAGAAGAAGCTGAAAATGCACAATCTAGAAGAAAACTAGACATGAAGATAAGCAACTATCAACCAGAAGTGGAAACCTTTTGATTTGATTTAAAGAAAAACTCTTCCCCTTCCGAGAATTCTAATAAATATTGTATATTATAAGCGTCAATTATGTATTTACAATCTTGGTATCCATAGCGCCAAGGATAACAAAGGTCATTGTTATATTTGGATAGAAGGTGAAGCTGGTCGGGGAGCCCAGGACGTAGGCATTTGTCTTAAGAAACATATTGAAGAAAATGTTACTTCTGCAAGACATGTAATTTTTTGGTCAGACTCTTGTGGCGGCCAAAACCGCAACATCAAAATAGTTTTGATTCTGAAAACGATTTTGGAAACTCATCCTACCATTGAAAAAATTACATTACGCTATTTCCTTCCTAGTCATAGCTTTTACCCAATGGTAGTGATTTTGGAGATTTTGAAAATGCCCTAAAATTTCAACAACGTTTATATATCGTTGATGATTAAATAAACGTGATGAAAAAATCCCGTAAAAAGAAACCACTAGTAGTTCACAGAATGAAAAAAAAAAAAAGAATTCGTTGGAACAAAGAAGTTTACAAACTTACAAACCGTAAGTCAGACATAGAAAAGAGTAAGGCTGGTTTAAAACAAGAGAAATTTAAATAAGAAAGGATATACCACTCATTATTTTTATGAAAACTTAACACTAGTGAAGTTAAAGTAAATCTTTACAAGAATTTTTAAAAGGACGGCCTGTTGCAATGCAATCCGTAAGTAACCACTTGATTCCTCTTTGGCCCACAGGCAAGCCACTTTTTGTGCCTAAGCTTAACGACAATCTTTAACGCACCTAATACCAAATGATGCAAAACCTTTGTATTGCTCTCTTTTTAGAAACAATACAATAGAAGACGACATTAAAAGATTTTATATTTTTGATTAATTTCTTAAGTAATATAAAATATTCAAAAACAACGACTATTTTTGTCATACCCAAAAAGAAATAATAGCTTGTGGCCTATTTGCGATATATCGCAATTCGTCATATTTGCGATATATTGATATGTATACGACAATCAGCTGTTAAAGTCATTGCCTTTTTTTTGCCGTATCATATTTTAGCATAGTCTTCTGATTTATTTTGTAGTATGTTAACTAAACCGGTTTAGTTTGCGTGAAATGAATCCACAATTCGTCTAATAATATTATGTTTTTAAAACAGTTGTGTTTTTATGCTCATCCGTTCACTATTTGTAAAGCAGTTGTGTAAATATTAGGGATTTACTTATATAATCTTTTTGTATATATAATTTGTTTATTGATTTTACTTTTTAGATAAAGTTTCATAATTATAGTCCTCTTGCTTTTATTATCTATGGTAATACATATACATACCCAATTCGAAAGGGAGAAAACCAGCGGTTTCTAGATTAAACATAGACATTCTTCTCTCTATCTATCTCTATGTTATATAAAGATCATCGTCATCGCATAGTCAAAACACAGCAAGATTCTATTGCCTTTTCTTCTTTTTGTCTCCTCATTTCTATTGTAAACTAAGCCACGTAAATGACGTTTTAAAAATTTATGTCAATATTTCTGAAGTGCCTTTCCTGGGATAATTTTTTTAAGCCTAGTTCGTTTGATTACAAGTAATTGATTTGATAGCTTCTAACAGAGAAGTATTGATTGTAGGTAGAATAGCAAGTGTTGATAAATATGATGGGTCGGTAGGTAGTCTCATTATTCCTACATCTGATCATATGTTACCTCCACCCTTCATTTGTAGACATCGTATCGTGGCATTCTCCCAATTTAACTTGGTAATGCAGTTATTGAGAGAGCCTTTGGATATAGCTAGCTGAACGTTGGAGTTGAGATTGAGTTTCTTGTACGACATTGCTATCTTTATATATGTGTTTGACATTGGAATTAGTTCCGTTCGTATTGGTTAGTACTCGGACCTTTGTAAGTCGGAAAATACCTCTGATAACTTTTCTAGCAATCCTGATTCCTGATCTAATTAATACGTTCTTGTCACATATCCACACATTAGCACTGGTTTAATCACTGTTTTATATATCCTGCTTTTAGAGATTCGTATTAGACTTCTGGATTTAAAAGTGTTATAAGGGTTATATATACATCAATTAGCTACCTGAATATTCCCTTTTATTTCTTATGTGACAACATTATCTACGATATCTAAAACGCTGCAATGTTTCAAAATGATATGGCTTTATCGTATGGCGTTACGTTATGTCCCACTCTACATCCTCTCTTTTGTATGTTAAAGAACATTTATTTGATTTTTTTATTAGTGACTATTAGACCATTTTTTGCTGCTTATGGCATTATTTTATAGCATTCTAATATTTAATTTATGGATTAAATCCAGATAGCAAATAGATATTCTTCACTTTCTCGAAGAAATATTATTCTAACACACAAAATTAATAAATTGCCAAAACCTTCCTTGCATATTCTGTTCACTTATGAGGGGCAGCAATATCAGTACCAAAATAAGGCGTATAGTCCTGGACTGGCTAATTGTTGGATAATAGGAAGCATGAGTCTAGCAGTTTTATTGCTTTCGGGACTGCACCAGGTATCGGGGAGCAGAAATATCATTACCAAGTTAATGCATATAGAAATTGTTGCTCGAACTTTATTAATATTAACATCATTTAATCTTCGCTTATCCACTGCTGGGCATAGATCTCCCTCATAATTTTCCATCTATTTCGATCTTGTGCCTCTTGCATCTAATTCCTATGACAACGTTTTAGATCGTCAGTCCAACGTGTTGGTGGACGACCTCTGCTTCGGTAGGCATCAGCTCTTGGTCTCCATTTCAGTATCCGCTTGTCCATCTATTATCTGTCATTCGAGCCACGTGACCTGCCCAGTTCCATTTCAGTGTTGCTGCTCTCTCTACTGCATCAGCCACTCCGGTTCTTTGTCGTAGCTGGCGATTTGGGATCCTGTCTCGTAGTGAAATGCCCAACATAGCACGCTCCATCGCCCTTTGACACAGACGGATCTTTTGAACTGTTCTCCTTGTCATGGTCAACGTTTCCGCACCGTAAGTTAACACTGGCAAAACACACTGATTAAACGTTTTTCTTTTAAGGCATATTGGTATATCAGACGATTTGAAAATATGGTTCAGCTTGCCGAAGGCTGCCCAAGTCAGTCTTATATGACGGAGAAGCTCAACGGTTTGGTTATCTTTTCCTATGCGAATCTCATGACCTAGGTATTTCTAGGCCATTACCTGGTCTATGGATCTTGTTCCTACGCATATATCTTCGCTGACTACAAGATTTGTCATCATCTGTGGTTTAGATATATTTATTTTCAATCCCCCTTCTAGCGAGGAAAGGTAGAGCTGATATAAAAGTTCTTTGGCCTCATCTATCCTATCAGCTATTAGTACAATATCATCTGCAAACCTTAGATGGCTAAGCTTTTCTCCGTTTATATTTATGCCCTTGTCGGTCAGTTTTGCCCTTTTACATATATATTCCAAAAGCGTAGTGAACAGTTTCGGTGATATGGTGTCCCTCTGGCGTACTCCACGTTGTATCGGGAATTTCTGGGTTTGACGATCACCCACTCTAACACTGGCTATTGCGTTTTGGTATATGTGTTTAATTAAACACATTATTAAATAACACTATATTTACTAGTAAAATCATCATGACTTTACAATAAGACAAATTTTCGATTGTTGGTTATGGAAATATCATGTACATACCACCGGGTTCCCTATGTGGATATCCAGCAAAATCCTTATACTCATGATACGGGAAACAAAAAACCAAAGATGAAAATATGCACCAAGAAACACTGAGTTATAAAACAGTCGAATAAAATATAAATTCTCGATTCAAATATTCAAAAAATTTATGAACATCTTACTAAAATAGAAATGAGGCCTATTTAAGATGTAATCCATTAACGGGCCAACGTACAAAGCACTCCTAGCATGTGCTAATGATATAGATCTCATAAGAAACTCTCCCGTCCGCAAAAATCTTCAATAAAGTGAAGAGAGCACGAAAAACGTTTTACTTAAAATCAACGAAATGAAAACCAAATACAAGCGAATCAACAGAAGAGACCAATTTAATAAATCTTGATAAAATATTAAAGTTAACAACTACAATTTCATTAATATGGAATACTTTAAATATTTTAGATAAATAATCACGGTTAATAATAATGCCACTAAAGAAATACAGATCATAATTTAAACTTTTTACCTATTTTAATACATAGATGCGAATCATGGACAATGACTAAAACAGATAAAGAAGAACTACGAATATTTGAAAGGAAAATAATAGGAAAATTGTTTTAACCTCATTATCATATCGCTACAAATCCGTATAGAAGAAGAACACATACTGAATAAAGAAAGCTCTTATAACGATATTGTTTAGGAAAATAAATTGCTTAACGTAGATCGGACACATGCATAGACGCCAAGATGTCAAACTTGTAAAACTGGTATGGAAGGAAGTTAGCACAGAAGAATGCCACTTGGGCGTCTCAGTATGCAATGAAGAGAAAACATCCAATCATATCTCAAAAAATTAACATCGTGAAGGTTCTTCTTTGAACCCCATAACAAATGGCTAATCTTTTACTTGTCATTAAAAATTTAAATTTTAATAAGCCACGTAAATAACGTTTTAAAAATTTATGTCAATATTTCTGAAGTGCCTTTCCTGGGATAACTTTTTTTATTCTGGTTTGTTTAATTACATGTAATTGATTTGATAGTCCTCAACAGATGAGTATTGACTATAGGTAGGATAGCAGGTAGTTGAACAGGCATGTGTTGATAAATATGATGGGTCGGTAGATAGTCTCATGATTCCTAAATCTGACCTCATGTTACCTTCCTCCTTCATTTGTGGAAGTCCTAAGGACATTTTTTCTCTTGGGGCATCCTCCCAATTTAACTTGGCAATTCAGTTATTATAAAGCCTTTGGATATAGCCAGCGCAACTTTAGCATTGAGATTTAGCTTCTTGTACGACGTTGCTGTCTTTATATACGTGTTTGACCTTGGCATTATTTCCGTTCGTTAATGGTTAGTACGCGGACCTTTGTAAGTCGGAAAATACTTCTGATGGCTTTTCTAGCAATCCTGATCTAATTAATACCTGAGTTTCACGTACATTGTTTTGTCAGCGTTCTCGTCACATATCCACACATTAGCACTGGTTTAATCACTGTTTTATATATTCTGATTTAAGAGAGTCGTATTAGACTTCTGAATTTAAAAGTATTATAAGAGTTATGTATACATCAGTTAGCTACCTGAATATTCCCTTTTATTTCATATGTTACAAAGTTATCTACGATATCTAAAACGTTTCAATTCTTTAAAATTATATGGGTTTATTGTTACGTTATGCCGTTCTCTACGTCATCTCTTTTGTATGTTAAAGAACATTTATATGCTTTATTACTGACTATTAGACAGTTTTTTTTTTAGCTAATATCATTATTTTATAGCATCCCATTATTTAATTTATGGATTAAATCCGGATAGCAAATTGATATTCTTCACTTATGACATTCTGCAATTATTGTTGGATAGCCCAAAATTGACGAAGTAAGTCTAAAACGTTAATCACAAAAAACTTTTATTATCCAATAACTTCGAGTCTTTATCGCGGTTAATTAATTTCTTCCTTTAAAAAAACGTTTTTTGGCTTATTTCAGATACCCCTGAAGATGCTCTAGGGAGCGAAAGTACTTGGGCAAGATTTAATTAATAAAACTGTGCTCGATATCTGCCTTTATTTTATCAAAGTTCATTTATTCGAGCATTCAACCTTGTATCTATTTTTTTTATTGTGTTTAAGATATGATTTAGATTTTTTTCCACTTCAGCAACAAAAGTTTTTGGTTGTGCAACAGGAGATGTATTGTCTACGTAATAAAAGTCCTAGTGTTTACTGGTACGGGGTGTGTTAATGTTCTATTATCGGTAAAATTATATTAAGGATTATGTGCAGAAGTATTTTATATAGCTGACAAAATAAATATATTGACCGATAGCTTTTGTGGTCGTTGGAGTTTTTGAAGGTTTAAGCAAGGTAACAACTTTGTCTTTGCTTTGCTTGTCTGCAGACTTTGGATATCAGTAATTGTTGTGTTTTTGGTACAAATTTTATAAGCTTTGTGCTCAGATCTTCAGTCAGTATCCGTAATATTGTTCATTATATAGGTAGATAGTGGATCCAAGCTCAACATAGTTGAAAGGTTCCCTCAGCTGACTGGTTTTGTCCTCTCTCATTTAAGTTTTTCTTTACTTATTTGCCAGCAGAGATAGCACTTTTACATTTATTATGTGTTTTTCAGGAATCATATTAATACCAAATACCCTAGGTTTGGCCCTCTATATGTTTCCTGCACTAGAAATACGTCACATTTGTGCTAAGCACCCTTAATATTTATAGACCTAATTAGAATAGTTGGTCCTAAAAAGGCCGATCTGACAAAAATCATATTGAACGGGTGATTAGCCGATTAATTAGTTGTTCATTACCCAGGGTACGTCCGATTGCGGTGGTCTTATTAGTACTTAAATTTTCGTAAAGGCTTCTCTTTTGAACTCCATAATAAATGGCTAATCTTTAACTTTTCATTAAAAATTTAAATTTTACATACTGTTGATGTATGTTTTACATACATACAAGAGGTACCTTGTGGACAACATGTGCTTAATTAGGAACGAATTGAGATACATAATCAGAAGACGACAAAGGAAAATCTATATAATATATAATAATCTATATAAATGTATACCATTTTTAACAATGCATATTTATAGCGCATTTCGAGAGCCAACGTGCTAATTGTATGTAAAATGAAACTTTTTAAGGTTTTTAATGTTTGTATGAAAGATGAAACCGTATGACACATAATCGTGAAATTTATATACCAACCTATAAATCTCTTTTACAAGAATACTGAAACCTACACATCATCACAATACTACATATCATAATACTAAGAAATTTGTTATTTTAATCTAAGAATAGGCTTTATAATTTACGAGATTTAATTTAATGTATTTAAAATTTTACAGGATCCGGTATAGACATATTAGATATTCTTTTAGATTTTTTAGATATATTATTTCTTCAACACTGAAGTTAGTCCAATCTCTGATATTTCTCTGCCAGATTTTGTCTTTCTTCCCAAGACTTTTCATCCCTCTACTCTTCCTTGCACGATGACGCATAGAATAGAGTATTTATCGTTTTGAACTGTAGCCCAGATACGATGTCCAGATAGACAATTCGTCTTAACGCTTCTTCGTTTGAGACTTTTGCAGTCCAAGGAATTTTAAGAATACGCCTATATAGCCACATTTCGAATGCCTTTAATTTTTTTACAGATTTGGCTGTCAGGTTCCAAGCTTCTACCCCATATAGCAGTTGCGACCATACATAACATTCGACGATCTCAGTCTAATAACCACACTCAATTTCTTATTTGTAAACATTGACTTTTATCTGTTTAGTTTAGTCCTATCATTTTGCTTTATCTGTTAATGATTTCTATAAGAATTTGTAAATCCTCTATATTTTCTGTCATAATTGGGGTTTAGTCTGCAAATTTTATGTTATTAATGATGCTCACTCCATTCCTTACTTCTTTCCCATAGTGTCTCCTAAAATATTAGTTGACAACACACATCTCTGGCTGACTCCTTTTTGAATTTCTGCTTGATTTGTCTCTCTATTTTTCACTCGCATGACCGCTGCTGTTTGATTTTAGTAGATTTTTTAGTAAATTAATATCTTGGTATCTAGGTGTATGTATTTTAATGCATGTGAGGGCTTACCAGGTTGAACTATGTCAAATACTTTTGAAAATCTATATTAGATATGAATACGTTTTCATTATAATCTCTGCATTTTTGTAATAGTACCACCATTGCGCACAATTCCTCTTTTGTTCCCAATCGACTTCTAAATCCAAACTATGTGTTGTCCAATTGTTCGTCACATTTTTTATTGACAGACGATTTAATGTTGTTATTAATCGGATGACATTTGTGACTTTTATTAAATTTTGATAATCGTCGACAAATCAAGTCTTTTAGTGACATATTATTCTTTTAATTTTTACTTCTCATTTAATGTCTATCTTTTGTTAATTATTTTTATAGTAAATATATGATGACTGACATTATTCCCACTTGATTCTTTTGTTTCAGTTATTGCTCTAGCCTAATTTGACATTTTCTTTCTTCAAATCATCAAAATTTCATGGTTTGTTTATATTTCGTTATAGTAAAATTCATATTTTCCACTAAGCCTAACATAAGAAGCAGCAGTGTCATCAAACCAAAATAATCCAGTTGTGCATTACGTTTTTGCTGATCGATTTACAAGTAAATTTTAACAAACACATCAAATCCACAACCCTGCGCCATGGACAATATCTGTTCCGGCTATCGACATCAAAAAAACCTAAGAAATCAGAGATATCGTCAACCGTCATTAAACAAAAGCTTCGTACACTATTAAACAGATATGGCAATACCTACAGCGTATACACCGATGCATCAAAAAATGAAGACAGAGTTGGAGCAGCAATTTATTCGGAAGACGTCTCAGTTAGTTTCCAATTGTCGTCAATTACAACCATCTTTTCGGCTGAATTATTTGCAATTCTAAAAGCACTATCGTTAATACAAAACAAAAACCAAGAAATATGTATATTAATCACAGATTCTCTAAATTCATTTTCCTCACTGACTCAATTATATTGTGACAACCCCCTTCTACTTCTTAGTAAAAAAGAACATAAAAACATTTCAAATAAGAAAATCCAAGTTCATTTTTTATGGGTACTTTCTCATGTCAGAATTGAAGGTAACGAAGTTGTAGATAAACTAGCTAAAAACGCACCAAATAACCTAATGTCCGAAGAAAGTAACATATTGGTACAAAACGATTTAAACTATAAACTTATACTACAAAAAATAATTCAAAAATGGCAACAAACTTGGAACAACACTCCATCAAGGCTATATGAAGTCAACAAACATCCGCATCTTTGGAAACCAAAAATAAAAGACAGAAGACTGCCCTAGAAGAAAATACAGATACTAAAAGAATAATTTCTTATCTTAAAGCCTGTCAACTTCTTCATATAATTTAAAACATACATTGTAATACACATACATATTATTATTATTAATTATGAACCAATGTATATACACTATTTGTATCAACTGTAACATTAATCTTAATACGCTAATGCCTCTGCGTGGTAGATGTGTTAAAAAAAAGGTATTTATATTAGACTATAGATTATATTAGATTTATATTAGATTAGATATTCAGTTTTGTGAAAGCGCCTGTCTTAGACAAATTGAAGGAGCGCTCCTAAGATTTTTCGGGGTTTGGCTTAAAATTAATTCGTAGTTTATTTTATTATATTTAAGGCAATCATTTAGATTTTTTTTCACTTCAGCAACAAAAGTTTTGGTTGTGCAATGTATCGTCTACATGAAAGTCCTAGTATCTACTGTTATCGGTTAATCATTTGTGTAAATGTAATACAGTGTAGGTGCCATTACGCTACCCCAAGCGAGACCATTCATTTGCGTTCTTCATCTTACCATTGAATGATACGAAAAATCTTCTATTCTGTAGATATACGCGGATAAAACAAGTAATGTTTTTATCCAAGGCGATGTCATGCAGCTTTGGAGAAATGTTCTCTTATTTAATATGTCGTAAGTGGCATTTAGATTGACAAATACCACCCCTGATACCCGATATCTTTCGTACTCGTTGTTGCTTTTTGCAAAAACAGGTACGTTATTACGTACGTTAATAAGTATTACGAATAAAAATAAATAAGCAAGAAGAATATAAGTGATCTATATTTAAACTAAGTGACACAAAAAAGAATATTATATATACATTTACTTCTAAATTAGAAATTAAATTTTGATATGCCTGACAATGAAAGATACAAAAACATAATTATATAAAGTTGAAAATAATAATAGCTTGTACAAGCGACAAAGCATTTAAAACAATAAGACCGAACATATTATATGTAATTGTAATAGATATGTTGCCGAGAATCAAGATACCCTAAGGAACCCAAATATTTCTTCTTTTAGTATCTGCTATAAGTGTATCCATGTGTTTATGTGTATCTAAAATATAGTATATAGGATATTGAATTCCCTACATTTAAAAATCGAAATATTGAAATAAGACTCTAAAAAATTGGAATTTTAAGAATGATTTATAAATTGTTATAATTTAGATTTTACTACTCCATGAAACATATATTTTATACGTCATAAACTGTAGCAATCGAAACATCGGAACGTTCATTTATATAATAAATATTTCAGTGCCAACGCATTTAAAAAAAATACTAATAAATAAAAATGAACTCTTGCCTTTTCCAAGTTTATAATAGACACTACTTAAGTTTAAAAATAATTAAAGCAAGTAATATAAATTACCACTCTAAAATATTTAACTGCATTAACCAAGTATTTGTGAAATTTCTCGATGACTAAATTGATTGATATTTAAATAAATTTGAAGTACCAAAATGTACCTGCTGTAAAATTTGAAAGTCTACGACTAATCAAATTATTGGCAGCATCGCAAGAGTTTAGTTGTGTACGCGAAGGTATACATACGGATCCCAAAAGTGTTTTAACCTATTACAGAGTTCACTTAATCCTACGTGTTGCTCGGAGTCTACATAAAGCGCTACGCAGATAATAATATACACGGTGTATATTCTACTGGAGTTAGTATAATACCGTTTTAGAACGGAGCTTACATTAACCGCTAGATGTATATATATATATATATATATATATATATATATATATATATATATATATATATATATATATACATATATATATATATATATATATATATATATATATATATATATATATATATATATACATAGTTGTCAAAGGTAATGTCAACAATTCTTTGAAGCAAGCTTTAAAGTCAACATCATCTGATAACCAAGAAAAATTAATTTGTCTGTCCCATATATAAACACTTAAACAGTTTAAAAATTTCAGTAATTGGGCATCAATCAATACTACAGGATAAGATGCAAACTTTATATTAGTAATCTAAGATATCGAGTTTTTAATATCTACTTCCCAAAAGGAGATTTTCATGTAGTTGTCGCATTATTAAAATGTCTATAGTATTGACATAAAACATTTTTTGTTCGAAGCCGACACCAATTATACTTTTTCTCTTAAATGCTGGATATTATAATAAAATAAATTATGCGTAATTACTTTTATTTACAGTGGAATCTCAGAAAAACTTTCACATGGCAAAAGCCCTGGAACAAGCTAAGTTCACAACAGCTATTCCAACTACATCAGCTCCCTTAATTCGCCACCGGCCCACTTCAGTTCACCACTTCAATATAAACCATCAAGATAACATGATCTCAGCAACAGAAGCTTCATTACATACAAGAATCAACACAATCGCCGAGTTTATCCCACCTCCTCAGGCATTTGTACCAACTAGCACTTCTACCACTACAACTACGACTACTACAACAACGACGACTACAACAACAACAAGACCTCCTTCTACGAGACGAACGAAACCACCAACCACCACCACAGCCCTACCGCCAAGTAAGTAATGCCCAATCTAAAATACTCGTTTGAAAAAAGTTTTTGTATTTTTTTAAATATACTGTAAACCATCCGACGTCCAAATTTGAAATTTTGTTTATATGTTGAAAAAACTTAATTCTTCTACTGTCATTCGAAATTTGACACTTAAATAACTGCTGACTTTTGCCTTTTTGAAAACTTTTAATATTTTATATAAATCCCGAAGGTTTCCTCTATAGTTTTTTTTTTTCTTCGAGTAATGGAATATTTAATTCAGACGGACGAGAATCTGTAATTGTTTGGGATTCTCGAAGTATATCTTTAGGACTCTATATCTATAGTATATGATTTAATGGCTAATTCAAATTTAGTGGAATAGTCTTTTTAGAATTGTTTGACCGTCGTTTAGCACACGTCTGAATGGCTAGCTGTGTGAAAAACCACAGAAAATCTTAGTGACCTACTGTTTTTTATATTTCTAAATTAGACGGGACTAATAAGAAGTATTTAAAAGCACATAAAAGTACTATTAAGAAAGTTCATAACCTGACAGTTTTCAATAGTTGCAGGAATAAATGGAACTTTAGATATAAAAAAAACTGATGAGAGAATATCCTTTAGAGTATCAAGACATATTAAGTACGCTTTGTCCTTTTCAAAAAGGAAATTTCTTCGGTTGGACATGAAGTCGATTCCGACCAGAGTGTAGATTGAGTCTGAATGGAAGTTATTTATTTTATAAAGATCTTTCCAAGGATTGTTTCTGTCTCTCTATGACCATATTGTACTATCTGTAATTAAGTAGCATTTACAAAGTAGTTTGGTATTCACGATATGTGTAATAAAGGCTATTGGTACAAGTATGTAAGTGTAGGGGTTTGTAACATTAAATCTTCTAAGTAACCGTTTCAGGAGGTTTGCTAGACTTCTATTTTAGTTGAGGTTGTTATTCGTATCTTCGGTGTAATAGTGAAAAGTCCTAAATATTTTAACTCCCAAATAAGTAGCTCAAGACCTACAGTCAAAGGTATTTCTCCATAGAGCGTTGGATGTGCCCATGTTTTTATCTGGTTAAGCGAAACTTTCCATGTTGAGCACCAATTTTTAACTTAGTTAGTTTGGTACAATGCTTGAATAAATTCCGATGTAGGTCTCCGCATTCAACAGAATGAGCCGTGTCATCATCAGAGAGAAGTTTTTTTACCAACGATAGAAGATTGCGCACGTTCATCTTGTGTGATGAATAGGTCATATAGCTGTAGCAGGATTTTTTACCTAGATAGTTTACCTATGATTTAGGTAGGACACTATTAACTTTATGCAGGATTTTAACACTCTGATTTGAAATGTTTCCAAAAAGTTTGCTGTATTAAACTTCACCAGTAAAATACGTATTCGTAACACATTTTAAAATCGTTACTACAATTTTTTTAAAGAACGTAAAGAATAACTTTTGTTATCATAGCCAGATTGTGTATTACAGTAAATAGCCACCACATTGGCCATTTTCTTTTATTTATAATTTAAAATTTAAAATTTTTAAAATTTATTTATTATATCTGTTTAAGTATTATCTAAAAAATGTGCCATTAGATTAACGAATTGTACTCGTCCGATGTTAAATGCAAAAAATAGTGAAACTCTTATACAATCTAAGGGAGAATATAAAAAAATACATGGGACTACAAACAGGACATATAAGGACTACAAGATAATAGATATTGAGACTATGATCAAACAACGTAATGTAATTAATCAGGACATCGAAGTTATAAAACAAAACTAAACAAAAATATTAAAGGGAACCACAAAAAGTCAATTGATGGATATTAAAAGATGAGATGTAAGGTCTACTCAAGGTAAAATATTTAAAAAAATATACTGAAGCTTAAAATGAAACTGTTATTAAAATACTTGATAAAACCGCAGGAATGAAGTTTGAAAATAAGGAACGATAGTGGTATTAAAATTCCAAGAAAAATATAAAGAAAAGAAGCAAGCCATATCAATCGTGGCAAGAAAATGGGTAGGAGACAGATCTTAAAAGCTAAAGTAGGAGAGTATATAAATCTCTACAGTAAGTTGATAACAGTAAGAGTGAAGCAACGACATACAAAACAGTCGAATATAATGCACATAAAGCAAAATATTCTAATCAGATTAGATGTATCGGCGATAAGAACAATAAAATACTAGTTCACGAAAAGGATGTCAAAAGCAAGTGGAAAATAAACTTAACCAATAAGTACTAATGACTTATTTATTTGACCTATACCCATATTTTAGATAAATTCTAACACGCGAGTGATGGCGTAATTTTGAGGTGCCGTGATGAGGGTTAAATTGCGACTTTTTTTTTATGTCATCTACCCATCTCATCTAGGGTATTGTGCCGTTCCAACGCTAATTTTTTTGTCTAGATTTGTGACCTGCGAAGCTCCATTTGAGTTTGGCAATTTTTGTTGTGATCCTTTTTTTTTTAGCTTACCCAGTTGTTCCTCTTTTTATGTGACAGCCGTATGCCTAACATTGCTATTTTTATTGCCCTATCTGTTGTAACTACTTTATTTATATTTGCCTTGGTTATTGTCCACGTTTGATATCCATATGTCATGATAGGAAGGATGCACTGTTTGAACACTTTGGTCTTCAAGTATTGACTTGTTTGTGGTTTTTAAGTATCCAATTGAGTTTTCTAAACCCTGCTCATGTCAGTCTTGCTCTTCTAGTTATTTTTGCACTTTGGTTTTCTTTATCAAGATTCAGAATTTGGCCTAGGTAGATATATTAATAGACTTGTTCGATCTCAGTACCATTTATAAGTTATACGTCTATAGTCGTCTGTGATTTTCATTGTTTTTGTTTTTGTCATATTCATTTTTAGGCCGACGTACTGGGAGCTGTTTGCGAGTTCCTTCATTATAATTTATAGTTGCTCGAATGTGTTCGCCATAAGCACGATATCGTCAGCGAATCTGAGTTGGTTTAACTCATTGCCAATAGTTAATGCCATATGTTGACCAATTTGTAGTGTTAAAGACTTTTATAGGGCTACATTAAAAGTCTTTGGCGATATTACGTCGTTTTGTTTAACTCCTCCTTTAGTGGGAATGAGATTTATATTTCCGTTTACTTGTTAATTTGCCTTCTATGTCAATGTTCTCATTGTCAGCAGGTGGTCTTAGCCATCTGTCTGAACCAGCCTATTCAACTGGTTGGTAACTATCAATTTTGTAAGTCTACTGATTGTTAATAACTCTCATAAACTGTTTTATACTTCACTGAGCAACGATAAAGGTCTATAAATCTTTAGATCACATTTATTCCCTTTTTTGTGTGAGAGCATTACTAGACTCTCACTCCAGTTTTAAAAGAATCTTTCTTTTATGCAGATACCTATTAAATAGTTCTGTTAGTACGGTAATTCAATGAAACAGTACGATTTCAAATAAACAAAAAAATTGAAAAAATATCTTTTTATTATCCACTAGGAAACTAAGTTCCTGTAGCTCTGTATACCATGTATCACAAAAATTTTTATTTCAAATCCTTAGTAAAAGGTATATAATAAAATACCCAAACGTTCCAACGTATTTGTGATATATCCCGTTGGGGTATTTTATTATATACCTTTTACTAAGGATTTGAAATAAAATCTTTTTATTAAATTTAATAAAAAAACCGTATACTACATCGATGTAAATTAATGTGTAAGTAAAGAAATGTTTAGTTTTTAAAGATGATATTGGAAAGGTGGCCTCTATTTTGTCACACACATTCTTGCAGCCGTAGTACAAAGATCTTTACGACATTGAGCAATATTTCTTAAGGTATTGCTTCCACTTCTTCGCGTATTCGTTCTTTCATAGCGTCGATAGTTCTTGGGGGGTTACTTTAAAACACTTTCGACTTTAGATATCCACAACGATAATAATTTCATTGATACTCGTGATGTGTGACATGTTGCACGATCCTGTTGAAAGGTCGTGTGTTTATTTCTGTAATTTTTTATTGCGGAAAGAAAAAAAATTATTGTGCAATACATGTGCATGTAGCGATCAGAGTTTACTGTTACTGTGTGCCCATCCTCTCCTTAAAAAATAAGGTCCGATGATCCCTAACGACGAAATTGCACGGATTGTCGCGGATTATTGTCAGACCAATAGTGAAAAGTTGTTGTTGACTCCACCGACTCATCCGTTTTTAATACCCCTTAACAATATAAACCAAAAAAGAAACACAAAACCTCTTCCAAAACCCCCCGCGAAGATGTCATTCACTCCCTAGAATCCATCAAAGACAAAATCGAAAATAGATCACCTCCTTTTGTACTAAATTTCAATGAAATATGTGAAATGGATGTTATGGAAAATGTTTTAAACTTTCATAACCCTGAATTAACTTCTAAAGATTACTCTAATGAAACAGAGGAACTAATTCAGAATTTTGTTTATTATTACATACAAAATTCTAGGTTAAGAAATAATCACCCGACTAAAGAAAAAAATAATCCCTAACCCTTCTTCAGCTGACGAAACTGACGAATCATCACTAGTTGAAGCATAATCAAGGGATGACTAATTCTCCCTAAACTATATAGGGAAAATATCAGCACAGAAACAAATTCTCTTAAATTTGCCATCCCAGTATTGGTTCTACAAAACTAACTAAAAGTAGTACTCCCCTTATAGAACGAATAAAATCTTCTAACTTTGATATGGATAAGCTAAATCGATCTCCACAAGTCAGTGTAAATTTTCTTTCATGGACAATCTCACAGACGAGACCACAGCCATTATGGAAGCCTTAATTTTCTTTAAAACGCGTAGTGAGAATAAATGTGTCATCATCACTGACTCATTAAATGCTCTATTAGGTGTAAAACAAATATACCCTACAAATCCAATATTTCGGGCTATAAAAAAATGAGATAAATTTAATTCAATCAACTCGAAAACAAGTTGCATTTATCTGGGTACCGTCGAAAGTAGGAATAGCTCGAAATGAGAAAGTGGACAACCTAGCAAACACAAGTCGAATAAACTCACAATACACAACCAAATCAAAAAATTACCCATACTCCGATCTCAAAAACCTAATTAAAGACCACTGTATGAACATATTGCAAGACTACCGGAAAGATTCAGAAACCAAACTAAATGAGATTTATCCCCTTGTGAAGTCCATCTTGAATAATCCATCCAATAGAAGGTACCAAGTAATAACTAATTGACTAAGAATTGGACACACTGCACTGACCTATAAATTCTTAATCAACAAAGAATCTTCTCCAACCTGCAGAAACTGTTCTCTCCAATTGACAGTGAAGCATATTCTGATTGACTGCCAGTACCACGAAGAAACAAGAAGAAAATATGGAATCTCAGATGACATCAAAACCACTTTAACCATAAACATTGACCATGTAATAAATTATTTAAAAGATTTACGTTTATACAGGGTGGTCCTTAAGTAATTGTACAAAAAGAAACCGTAGATTCTACACTTTAAAATATGACGATTTAACCCTAATCGCTTTAATAAAATGTTGGTATTAAGAAAGATACAGGGTGTTAACGTGCAAAATTAAAATTTTATTTTTGGCTATAACTTTCATGTTTGTAAACATTTATGTACAAAAATTTACAACTGGGTACTTTTAACTATGAGAAATTACAATTTGATGCACACTTTGATGTAACTGATAGAGGGCGCCACTTATGCTACATATGGGGTATAAATTTGCATTTAACTTTTTTGCTCTTTAAGTTACCTATATTTGGAATAAAAAATATTAAAGATACATTATTTAAAAAAAAAGTGTACTTCTTAATAACTTCAAAACTCAACAGTTTTCGAGATAATCGCATTTTAAAAATCAGCCGCATAATTCTGATCTAAGGCAATTACTCCAGGCAACGAAGAAAAAATAGACAAAAACATTAATACTTCTGAATTTTGGTATAAAATATCTTTAACTAAAGTTAATAGTTAACCAAATATTAAATAAAATAACTATATCAGCAGGATAATTAATAATAGGATTTGACAAAATAACAAAATAATAGGATTTTACATCAAACATTTTACGTTTTATGGTAAATTAAAGTCATAATCAAAACATTTTGTTTACAAACCAAATTAATAAATAGTTAAACTAAATAAAATAACTTTTTGTCAAAGTAAGTGTTCGATATGTTTACCATTTTCTTTAATTCATTTGTCAATACATTTCACAAAAGTTCGTCGAATATTAAATAGCATCATTGGTTCTAAAGAAACTGCTGCAGTATTTATTTCCTCCCATACTTGGTTGCGAATGTTTATGGGATTCTTAAAGACACGTTGTTTTAATGCGCCCCATACACCAAAATCAAACAGATTAAATTCGGGGCTACGTGGTGGCTATAATGTATAATGGATGAATATATTATTTTGGATACATATCTAAATTGCCTGTGTGTTTACTATATTTATAACAATATCGGTCATTAGGAAAACGATGATGTTTTTGTAAAAATGCTGAGTCTTTCAGCTTAGATTTAAAGCAAAAGTATTTTGAAATAGGACACATATATGTTATTCAATACCTGTGCCCTAGTTTCTATTTGTCCTTATAAAAATAGGTAAACAATTTACGTAATAAACAATAAGTTTTTTTTTCGGATTTTTTATGAATTAAATAATTATATCAATATCTCACTACATTGCCAAGGAATATGACTACCACGACCAATCCAACGTTCAGAAAAGTTGTATTTAAGTATGTTCTAACTGCCCTCTGTCTAGAATATGGTGCTGTACCATCTTGCATAATCGACATATTTTGGGTTTTTAGCATTTTAAAATAGAGAAAAAGAAACACAACGCCATTATAAAAACTTAAGAAGCGATAGCAAAGGAAAATTGTAAACATGATGACGGCCAACGTCTGAATACGGACACGGCACCTAAAGAAGAAGATGAAATATCTTTTCTCCAATAAGAAATTTGGCACCCATAACAAAGTATTTTGTGATATTACATTATCATCTTTGAGTTGTTTTAATAAGAACAAACTATGAATTATGCTTATCTACAGGTATTCAGTGCTTTACCGCACAAATATCAAACTAAGAATTATTGTGCAGCTGACTTAGAAAATGCATGTTACTAACAAGTATATCTTTTCTTTGTAAAAATAATGTATCTTTAATATTTTTTAACACAAATAGAGCTAACTTAAAGAGCAAAAAAGTTAAGCGCAAATCATTGATCCTACTCAAAAGCATCCAACTGTAAATTTTTGTCCAAAAACATTTACAAACCTAAAAGTTATAACGAAAAATAAAATTTTAAATTTCCACTTTAACATCCTGTATCTTTCTTGTTATCAACATTCTATTAAAGTAAGTTGGCTTAAATCGTAATATTTTAAAGTGCAGAACCTACGGTTTCTGTTTGTACAATTACTTAAGGACCACCCTGTATACATCTATTTAATATAAATAAAATAAACTCTTGTGTACGTTACTCCACTAATAACCCTGCGTGGTTGATGTGGATTATATGTTTTTTTTTTCTAAATAAAAAAAAAGTACCGTTAAAAAATTGTATGACTTAGAGACTACAGAAAACATCACATTTTTAGTCAGTAAAACAATCATTGCAGATTTCTGTCATGTGGTTTTCGCATGCAAACGCTCCGCAGTTCACAAAAGACTTTCTAGAAGATTGGTTCAAATTTCGAGGACAAACATGGCAACGCTCGACATAATTCTGAGGTCGCATAGGGGGTTGAGGGGGATTATTTTCTATGCCCAGCAGAGGTTCAGCTCGCTTCCTCATTTCTCTTGACAACCGAGGAATTGTTGTCTAACTTCAATTTGTGGTCGGATTAATTTCCAAGCACACTTTTTAAGAAAGTTACTACGGTTTATTTTCTGTTTGGGATCATTAGCCTTTTACACGCAGAGTACGTTTATGCCATAAATATTGAATAAATTGTAAAATACAACCATTGGCCAACGGTGTGTATTTCTTGCGAAGTTATAATTCTGAATTAATTTACCATATCCACGCCGATTTTGGTGTTATAGTCAGTGATCATTACTGGCTTTCTATCATATTCAGTATCTTCATCTATAGTATCATTATTGCACATGGAGGATATCGACACCACCAACTTACTTTTCTTTGGGACATATGACACCATAGTACAATCAGCTTAGAAACCAAAAAGAGACGACATAACTTCTCGATTTTTCTGGGGCAGAAACTCTTGCGGAAGCTCTAGTCTGTTTTTTCTTACAGTACCAAAATATGTAAGTTTTTTCTTCAGTAAACTGTTGACCAATGATAAACTGCTAAACAAATTGTCTGCGGTAATATTACAACTGGTATCTGCGATGGACTCTACCAACCAAAGAGTTATTTCGTTACTGGTCTTTACAAATCTGTATGGACCATCTGGCTGAGTTCCAGTTTCCAATTGAAAGTGTAAAACGTTTTTGCATCTACCAGAGCAAATGTTTTATTGCCATATTTGGCTGGTTTCATTGGGATGTACTGCTTAAACGCACAACATCCCCTAAATGCTAATAGTTGTTCATCTACTGTAAGATGCTCACTAGGAATAAAGTCATTTTAGAAATTCACCAAAAATATTTCCAGAAGTTCTCTAATGGGTGCAAACTTATCAATTTCTCTTCGATCTGTACTAGTCTCCACATCTTCGAACCGTAGACATATTATGAGAAATCTAAACCTTTTCTCGCTCATTGCCAGGTAGCATGACTCAACTCCGGATCCTTGAGAATTATCTCCTGGAACTCCTAAGAATACCAATCAAGAGCAATATCCCAATACATGCACGAATTTCAGTTTCATTAGTTGGTCTACAATTTTGATTTCTTTGGTAATTGCTCCGTATTTTTTCAATAAAAATATTTGTCGACAGTTATTCCTGTTATAACTGTTTTATCCAAAAATAACTTCAGGCAATCAATTTCAGTTTCAACACTGCGTGCGTTTCCTTTTGTACCAGGCATAAGTTTGATTAGATTCTGAGAACGGATACGAACTTCTAAATTGGATCTATTCTATCTTCATTTAGTCACCCCGTCTTTTCCTATGTAAAAATTTAAAGAAAGTGCTTTATCAGAGTCGTCTGACTTTCCTTCATCTTTAGCCAATTCCTCTTGATCCGATGTTTCTAATTTAGAGTCTGTTTCGGGATCACTTCTTTCAGCAAAATTCACATTCACATCGAGATCATCTTCGGACTCCTTATCACAGTCTTCTTCTTCCCCACTTGATATCTGCTTAAACCATCGAGACCAAACTTTTGGGTCGTTGCTTCGTTCCACTCGTCTTCTTTTATTATCAGACATAGTATTATCTAAAATATATCACAGTAACTACAAGTGTACCAAATGGTTATAAATAAAAGTTACCTTGAATTTTGAAAACAATAGAATCAAATATCTGCAATGTAGCCAGATGTTGTAACGTCAGTGGACACGTGGTCTACAATCGTAGACCAGTACTGTTCTATGCTTGACAAAATACTCAACAGCTACTGAGATGTACGCGCATGTAAGAGAAAATGACAGAGATATACAAGTGTTTGAAAAGAGTTAATCTACGATTGTAGACCACGTGCCTAACGGATAGTTAATCATATTCACTTGGTATTTAATTTTTTTCTTCTTTAGTTTTGATACTTGATTGTTAGAAGTGAGACAGTGATCTTCTTGATCTTTTTAATAGATCCAACTACAACGTTTTTATAATTAATACCAATCGATTTCAGAAATATTTCAATGTAATTTGTTTTTAACAAATTAAAGCACGAATTCTACCGTGTTATAATGGTTTTACAGTAAATAACGTTTTATTTATTTAATGTTAAACTTAATGTCTTCTTTGAAGATAACTTTTGAAAAAATTAATTAACTATTTGTTGAAAAATATTGTAAAGAAAATTAGAATGTTTACAATCAGCTATGGATATGTCTAATATATTTTTATATTTCAGAATCCTGTGTTGTACAAAGGCCCCAGTTTCCCAATCATTTTGTACGAGAAGGCTCATTTAAACGGGTAAGTTAAGTATTTTAAATACCATAATTCTCATTTTACCATATTTTGATGTCCGGGTTAATATTTAAATTTGCAATATACTGTTATTACGGGTATGCCATACGTCCAACTAAATCTATGTTTTGATTAATAATAAAGATGACTTGTACGTAACATCTTTATAATGTTTTTCTCTGACAATCTTCTTCTCTCTTGAACCACCAATAAATAATTGCTAACATGTTTGCTGAGGGATTAAACGAGGTAGGTGTTGTCGTCGTAGCAAGAGTGGACCTATGAAATTATCCACTCTACTGTACGTTCTACTTAGGGGCTTCAGATGTAATATATGAAATACCCCTAAGCATTTATCCCTTATTCTAGTTAGGACGTTGAATTGTTTCTTTTTGAAAGATAAAATAAAACTCAATCGTAAGAGACGAAGACAGAGCCTCAGAGTCTGAGGTAGGTGGAGCAAAGCCCCGCTAGTCGGCTCCCTAGAGTTTAGGGCTCTAGGAGAAACCAAGATAGACTGTCCTTTGGTTTGGAAATCAACTAATGTTTATACATAATATTTTACAAGATTCCAAACCAAAAGACCAATGAAAAAATGGGAAAAGGAAGGAAGGCGGGGCGATGCGCGTCACCAAGTGCTCATTGGTCACTCTGACCGAGCACTTGGTGACAGTATGATTGTTACTGTTTATTTGTTTATACAGTTGTCCCTTGATAATCCGACAAGTATAAGACTAAAAAAATGTCGGATTATCAAAAGTGTCCGGATTACCGAAAGTGATTATATAATTTGGCATTGTTTTGCTAGAAGTAGCCTACAATATTCTTAAATTTTATAAGTAAAATGTTACCCAGATTAATATACAAATAAAACACCGATTTTGACTAACTAAAACATGTTTACTAACAGAATTTTCAAGATATTGAAAGATGGGGAAGGCAGCCTCAAGAGGATGTGGTACAATCATGTAAGTCAAATGGATGAGAATAGACTCCCAAAAATTGCACTAGAAAACAACCCGCCCGGTTCAAGACCTAACGAAAGACCACCTAAAAGATGGAGGGATAGTTGGCAATCTACCTCCCAGGAAATTAACCAGAGGCAGCTTTACAATTAAACAGATCGAAAGATCTTTAAGAAGTAAAAGACTAAAAAAAATATGGAAGCTAATAAATTTAATGTACGTACAGTGTGTAAAATAACTTTCAAACATTATACGTACTAATAACTAACTAACTAACTAACGTATGTAAATACATATGTGCTGTCTTTTGCTTTTTCTCGTTTAGACAGTCGTCATTGCTTGTTCTTGTATCTCCTTTAAGATCAAAATCATTTCAAAGTCATATGCTCTCTCCTCGCACCAATGCATCAAATTGTTTGCAGCCAATATCACATCATCACAGTTGACGGTGAAATATTTTTCCTGTTGTGCTTTCTGGGTCACATATTCATTGGATTTTGTTATTTTTTTAATTATTTCTTCGTCTGTTAAGCCAGCATCGAGATTGTCATCTAAAATTTACTCTTGTAAAGCTTCTGTTGATTCTGATGAATTAGTCATATCGTTGCAAATTTAAAGGCCAGCATCTAGTATAATTTGCACAGGTTGGTCATTGGATTGGATTATTAACTTTTATTAAAAGGAGTGGGCCAAATATTCCTCCACAATTTAAGCAGTGTAGTAGGCTTGACTTGCTGCCAGGCAAACTCAGAATTGATAATCACATCTTTACATGGTTGACTTACAATATCCACAAGGAATTGTTACTTGTAGTATGCCTTGACAGTTTTAAAAACGTTTTGATCTATGGTCTGAATCAATACAGTAATATTTTTTATTTCGGTAAGTACATTGCCTCGATATATCCATCGGCAGTTTCGATTTTTAATTCGTCCTTATCGGGATGTCCTGGAACACTGTCTCACAAGAGGAGTTTTTCACTGGGAGATTCTTTTTTCTTAGCTCATCTTTAACTTGTGGGACAAAGGTGTTCTTGTGCCAATCCAAAAAAACTTATTTTGTCATCCAGGCACAGCTTTGCCACACTTACGTAATTGGTTGCTTGTCAATTTTTACATTTTTGCAGGTACGAGGTTTTTGGACTAACCCACGATTAACAATTTTAATTTGTGAGATTCTGATGTATTCGCGCATACCATGAGAATGAGACTTTCTTTCTGAAGTTTTCTACCCACAATTTTTATTCGTCTGAATTGACAAATATATTTATTGGAAGTTGCTGATAATTTAGACCGGTTTCATCAGCGCTATAAAAATATTAGATCTAATTCGGTGATCTTTTTGCTCAAATTCTGAATAAATTCAGATATCTTAGACTTATCTGCACTCAATTTCTCTCCACCCATCTGCAAGAATTCTATTCCGTACCATTTTTTGAAGTTTTCGAACCAACTTTGACTAGCACGAAAATCAGTTTTCTTTGATACTTTCTGTTAAAAAAACTGAGCTTTTTTTTAAATGTTACCTGAAACAGGAGCTTATCTGCTTCGCTGTTGCTTAAACCAGATGTGCAGATCTTATTTAACATCAGGAAATTTACTTATTTTAAGGGTGTTTCTGTCCTTAGGATCATTATCTGCAGATTTCATAAATTTTTCTAGTTTGTGTTTGTTTTTCATAATGCCGTATACTGTAGCTCGTCCACCATACTCGCATCTCTTAATAATATACCATTTATCTTTTAGAGTCAGCGTTTTGTGCTTTCGTTTTAAACTTGTGCTCGCCATTGAACGGAACTTTCTAAACGAATTATATAAAAGTTTGGTACTATGTACTACTGTATCTAAAAACCCTATCGAATCGAACTGCTCACGGAAAACACAAGAAATGAAGCATCCGGTAATTATGGGATTCATGTAGCGATACATTTCAATGCAAGCAGACACGGCAACGACCTTGACGGGAAGTGCGTGGTACTTCCAAGTGTGGTAGAATTGCAAAACGTCGGAGTATCAAGGGTGTTCTGTATATGTATTTTGGTAGTGAGTTTTCTTTGTTATTTACAAAAAATACAAATTGACGACCTCTTTCTTATTCATTTTTTTTAAATTATTTATGATTTTTCTTTGTATTGCTTATCCCATACTTCTGATTAACTCTAGTAGCTATTATCGCCCTAATTTATCTTCATTTTAATTTTTTTGTTTATGTATTAGTCAGAATGATTTAAAGAACCACGCCCACATCTCTCCCGATACTGAGCAATGTGGCCTCGTTTATTTTGTGTGTTTGAAATACTCTTCATCGTTTACTGTGTTACAAATCTGCTCTAAGTTCCTCTTAAACGCAGATTTTTGTTGGTATGATGCCGTGATCAAAATCGCTTGTCACTTCAAGCCTTGTTTCTAAGAAAACAATTTATTTTACACAGAAAGTGCAAATAAACATTTTAATAATTTTTTTCTACGGCGTAAAGATTCTTGGTAAATATATTTTTTTCGTTTTCCCTCGCGACTAGGGAGTTTTTAGGGGACAGCCGCGAGTAGGAATGGTAAACTTTTTGTCCATTTTTTAGAGTCCCAAATTTGACATTCTCAGCCCAATTCAGCTTGCTTGTATGATTTTAGAGGCATTTTCGTCTCTGACGACTGGAGTGGAAGGAAATATTTTAAAACGTAAATCAGAGTCGGATTTTATTACCGAAGCCTTCTGTTACAAACCGGTTGTACTGTATCTAGCTGGCTTATTGTACATTGGACTATAGGTTACTCACACCTATATGAGGCTTTGTTGTCAGACGGAGTATTTTCGCTTTGTGTTATCTTTTCATTTAATCAGGTTAATTTAATTTATAAACATACATTCGTTCCCTCTCTAATTAAAAAATAATTATATAAGCGTAATTTTCTCTTCTTGACCAGTCAACTAGTAAGTTAAATATTAAATCTAACACGAATCTTGAATAACCATATTATACCCCATAATCAGCACACTAATATCTTCCCCATCTGATCGTTCCACGCTGTATGATATTACGAAACAGAGATACAATTTCCAGCAAAAATAATAACTGGAATAGGTTCCCAGAGGAGAGGCGTACACGCGTATCCCTTACAATGGCAGCGGGTACCTAATTCGAATTTCGACACCGACTCAAATTCCCAAAGGATTAAATTAGCTCGAAGTAATTACCTTAAATTTCACTATATCGTGGTTTAACTGAGCTGATAATTACGATTTTGAGGATATATACAATAATTCATTTTTGCTGTTTTTGACCCTCATCTCATATCAAGTTGATTATTAAAAGTAAATTTGTTTTTTCATGTTTCTATGTTTCTGTACTTTAAATGGAGCGAGAAAATTATGATATATGGTTATACATTTACTGTGTTAGATACAAAACTACTGCAGAAATGCTAAAACTATAGGAATTTAATTCAAGTCAGGAATAAAATTGATACTATCAGTAATCAGATACTAAAGGCAAAAATTTACCAGAAAATTGAATAGAAGCTACAAATCCCAAAGTAAAAGAAAGTAATAAAAAGTAAACTACTATTATTGAAGAATATTGTTGTCAAAATAAGAAAATTCTTGGAATAAAACAAAGACTTAATTAGAGAACCAGTATCCAGAACGGAAAATTAAAGAAAAGCTAAGAAAAAAGAACACATATTTTAATCATATGATTCAAAAGAAATTCATATTTGGCAAATATCGTTTACATTATTCCGTAGTTATAAATAGATATTTACACAATAAACAGATAATGGACGAGAAGTTTGACTTCATCTGGTATAGTAAGCTGCCACGGTAGTACTTTGGAAGACAGATAACTACTAAACCAAAAGGGAAGAGATAAAAATAATTGAAAATTTATTATACGAATCAACAAAATTTTTGATATAATTATTATGGAAACGGCTCGAAGAGAAGAGAATTGAAATCACTATAAATTAAATCGAAGAAGAAAGGACTTCGAGAAAGATTTAGAAATATTATATATATATATATATATATATATATATATATATATATATATATATATATATATATATATACTAGTATACACTGATCGAATGCTATATATATATATATATATATATATATATATATATATATATATATATATATATATATATATATATATATATATATATATATATTGTTATGATATGTAAAATCGAGAAAAATATTGGTTTGTTTAAAAATATTTCAAAGTTCAAAAACATTAAAATAATTCAGATAAGTAGGATAATATCCAACAAACATTTCGAAGAAGGAAAGTTATTAAATTCTTGGATTACCTGTACTAAACAAAATGTAAGCTTTGCATAAATTATTTCTTTGTTATACTTCAGTGACCCGCATAATTTTAAGTGAAATCCAAAGACAATTGAACGGGGTTTTCCAAAATACATTAATGCAGTGATTAGAGACAAATAGAAGAGATTTTAGAAAGAGGTTTTTGTTAGTTTTAAGAATTAAAGAAAATATTATTTGTAAATAAGTTTTAGGAAATTTTATAATTATAGGTAAAAATTTGTTTGTTATCGAAATGAAAAAATGGGGGAATTGTGACGAGTTTTGATTGGTGGAGATTGAAAAAGGTGGGATAAGTATGTAGGAAAAAGTTTAGCGAGATTGAGGAGAGAGAAAAGATAAGGAGTTGGTTTTCCAAGTCTGTAAGACGAACAGTAATTGTTCTCTGGCGATTCCCGAGAAGTAGCAAGCAGTAGTGTTGAATGTTAGTGAGTTTTTGTGGAGTTAGTGTATCTGACAGAAGCTGAAGCAACAAAATATTGTAAGTCATATTTTTCTACTTATATTCCAAGAGTCACTGTTCAGGCCAACGAGAGATTCAGTTTATCGTAAAGAGAAGATATTCCAAGAGTCATTTTTCACTCGGGCCAACGAGAGATTCAGTTTATCGAGAGGAGAAAGGCTATCATAATTTGAATGATTTGTGCTTTTGAAGGAGATCATTAAGGACGATATACTTGCAACAATCTGTTGTAAGATTGCTGATTACATAGGGAGCGTTTGAGAGGAGATAATATAGTCTACAAGGAACAAGGATTTGGACCACTCATCATCAGAGAGAGATATTTTTGTTTTCTGCAGTTTTTTCTTTTATTGATAACACAATTTTTACACTTAATTTAGAAAGGATATAAATATTTTGATTAGGAGAGTTAGAATAGTTTGGGATTTTGAGATTTCAATTAATATTGTTTGTACCATTAATTTTGATTGTTCACGTACGTAGAACACAATTTTGAGAATCATTATATGAGATTTGTGTATTGAAAACTTTTGAGTGTGAATTATTTCATTATTTTTATTTCAATATATAGTGTTAGATCATATGTTTTTTTATTATTCCGGTATTCTTTGGACCTTACCTTTCACATGTAATAGCATAGATATTGAAGCACGAATTTAACCCTGAGATAAAATAATTAAAAATTGTGATAGAGTCATAATCATATCATTTAAATAATTTTAATTAATCAAAAAAATGAATTAGCTAATTATTGCTTGGCGCACCAAGACTTTAAATATCACAATAATATATATATATATATATATATATATATATATATATATATATATATATATATATATATAAATATATATATATATATATATATATATATATATATATATATACTAGTATACACTGATCGAATGCTATATATATATATATATATATATATATATATATATATATATATATATATATATATATATATATATATATATATATATAAAGCATTCGATCAGTGTATACTACCAATCATAACATACGGCTGCGAAACTTGGACACTAAGGAAAGAGATATCGAAATATCGAAACTCAAAGTTACTCAAATCTCAATAGAGCTATTTATGTTAGGTATAACAAAGATGGATCAAAAACAAATAAAATATATCAGACAAAAAGCCAAGGTTACTAATATAATCCATAGAACTAAATATTAAAAATGGCGGTGGGCGGGACATTTAGCGAGAAGAACTGACAATAGGTGGTACACCTATAGAAAATAGAAAAGGATAATGTTATTGAATAATAACATTGAGAAGCACTCAATAAGAAAGGAATCCCCGGTGAATATGTAAAGATTGTGAGAGACATGTATGAGGGGGTTACAACTAGTGTTAGAACAAATGTGGGAGAGACTGATAAATTCTATGTGAAATTAGAATTTATTCTAAACTCGGTGGTTATACCTTATTTATTGTCATTAGTTTTGGATCAGATCACAACGAAACTACAGGATAACATTCCATGGTGCTTAATGTATGCTGATGGTGTAGTGTCAGAAGAAAATAGTAAAAGAGAACAAAAACTAGAACAGTAAAAACAAGCTCTTGGGGAAAAGTTCTTAACTTTTTCTTCTTTTTCTTCTTCTTTATATATAGACATGACTCTGTCTGTTTTTCAATGTGCCTCCAGTAAGTTGTCATTCCATCGTTTTCGTGGTCTTCCTGCTGATCGATCCTATTGGGGAACCGTCTCTTGCCGTCTTTACTACTCTATTTATTGTCATTTGGCTTATATGATCGTTCCATTCTACTCTTCTATTTCTTACCCAGTTCTTGATGTTCTCCACCCTTGCATATACGTCGTATATATGTACATCTAGCTCTGTCCCATAGTGTCTTACCATAAAGTTTTCATCACTGCTGTTTCTAACATCCTTTTTGTCCTCTCTGTGTCAGGTCGTGTTTCTGCCGCGTATGTCATTATTCGTCTGATGACTGTTTTGTAAATTCTGCCTTTTGTTTCTTTCCCGATATTTTTATTTTTCCATATTGATTCATTTAGGCAGCCTGCGGCTCTGTTCGCTCTATTCACTTAATCTTCCACTTCAGTTTCGAGCTTTCCGTAGCTAGATAATGTGATGCCTAGATATTTAAACTCTGTCACTTGTTCTATTACCTGACCTTCCAGCTCCAATTTACATATTAGTAAATTTGTTATTGTAATCATGCATTTTATCTTTTTTGGGGAAATAACCATGTTAAATTTTCTGGCGGATATATTAAATTTGTGCAGCATACGTTGTAAATATTCTTCACTTTGAGAGACTAGTATTGCGTCGTCTGTATAGCAGATTATTTTAAGTTGTTTTCCTCCCATTTGGTATCCTTTTTTAGTTCTTACTTTTTTTATTATTTCATCCATAATCAGGTTAAACAATAGAGGACTCAGGGAATCTCCCTGTCTTATCTCATTGCTAGCTTCAATAGGGTCGGTTAGTTCTTCTTCTACTTTTACTTTTATTGTGTTATTTTGGAAGATATTTTCGATCACTTTAATTATTCCTATCTCTCTTGCGTACAGTAAGTGGATAACGTCTTTTACTTTGACCCTATCAAATGCCTTCGTAAGGTCCACGTAACATAGATATGCCGGTTTCTTGTATTCTAATAATTTCTCTTGCACTTGCCTCATTATAAATATAGCGTCGGTGTATGATCTTTCCGACCTAAAACCTTGTTGTTCTTCTGCTAGTGTTATAATTTCATTCAGTTGATTTGTTATCACTTTGGTTGTTAATGTTAGTATTGTGTTGAATAAATTAATTTGTTTGTAATTTTCCAGGTTCAATCTGTCTAACTTTTTGAAGATAGGTATTAGCAGATCTGGTCATCCGTACTTTAGGAGTTCGTTTGGTAGTCTGTCCTCTCCTGGTGATTTTCTATTTTAAAATTTCCCTAATGTTTCGTTTACCTCTTTCTCCTCAATATTAATTTCTTCATTTGTCGTCACCTCTGGTGTTCGTGGTTCATTATCGTCATCTTAAGCAAATGGGGATCGAAAGTAGTCAACCCATGTTTTCTTCTGAATGTGTTTTGTTTTTATAAGTTCGTCCATTTTTTTTCTTTGTCCTCAGATCATTCTCCATATTTCTTTTTGTGTTCCGTAGAAATCGTGTTCAATCTGTTCTGAGAAACTCTGTCAGTGTTTCTTTTTGATTTGTCTAACTAAAGTATTCATTTATAGTGGTTGTATGCCTTTTGTGTTTGTTGTATTCTGTATTGTAAAAAGGCTTTCTTCTTTTCTTCACATTTTGTCGTTACTTTCTCTCTAAACCATGGTGTTTCTTTTTTCATATTTTAGTGTTCGTTACTTTCCTCTCTCCAAGTGATTCTGTTGCTGCGTTAATTATGTTATTTTTAAATTTTTATCAGTTTTCCTTGATGTTATCGTTTTCTAATATTTCATTCCCAGCGATCTTCTCTGATATTCTTTTCCTGTATATATTATAGGAATATAAGGAATAGTCCTTTGACTTTGATTTTTGTTTGTGTTGGCGCCGCTTTCTTGGGTAGAAAGTATTTCAGGATGATTCTTATTTTACATAATAATAGCCTATGGTCGCTACCTATAGCTGCTGAGTTAAGGCATCTTACGTCGATTATTTTCGATGGATGTATATCTCTGTTGGTTATAACATAATCTATCATATATCTTTGTCCTAGGGTGTTATTAAATCTATATTTGTTTTGGTCTTTGTGGTCAAAAAATGTATTGTTTATTCTTAGTTCGTTATTCGTGCAAAAGTTTATCATCAGTTCTTCATTTTCGTTTTTAACATTCTCGTTATGTCTTTGTTTGATGCCGGGTATTACTTAATTGACAATTCGAGCGTTAAAATCTCCCAATATTATCATCTTCTCTCTGACTTGATCCACTACTTGTTCTTCTTCTTCTTCTTCTTCTTAGCCGTTAACCTGATGCAGGTATCGTGATATCATGAAGCTATTAGCTAAATTTCCCAATGTTCCTCCACGTTTTTCTATCTTCTGCCATTCTAGCACATTCTGACAATGAAGCGCCAATGGTAGCAACATTATGGTCCGTGTATCGTGTGGAAGATCTACCTCTATTTCTTTTGCCTTCTACTTTTCCCTGGATGGTAGGTTTTTCAAGACCATTTCTTCGAAGCACATGTCCAAAATAGCTTATTATTTGTTCTGATATATGTGTTCTTAGTCTTTTCTTTATGTTTAGCTGGTCCAGTATGAATTCATTTGTTCTTCGGGCCACCCATGGTATTCTCAGCATTCGTCTCCAGCAGTACATCTCAAATACATCTATGTTCTTTTTGTCTTTCTCAGTAAGGGTTCAGCATTCTGATGAACAAGTAAAAACTGGAAAAACTAGAATTCTTACTAGTCTCATTTTTGTATCGGTAGTTATTTCATGGCTTTTCCAAATTTTTGTTAATTTTGCCATAGCGCTTTTTCTTCATGCGGAACTTCATGCTGAATTCAGCTGATGAAAATTGATGATCGCTATTACAATCTTTTCCTGGATAAGTCTTAACATCCTTAACAGCGCTCCTCCAACGGGTTTTTACCAGTATAAAATCTATCTGATTTCTGTATCTATTTCCTGGTGATATCCAAGTGTATAGTCGTCTTGGGTGATGTTGAAAGCCTGTATTAGTAACAAACAGGTTGTTGTCTATACAAAAGTGTAGCAAGCGTTCTCCTCTGTCATTTCTTTGGCCAAGTCCATATAATCCGACGGTCTATCGCAAGTAATGATCTTCTGTAGTTACACCAATTTTAGCGTTGAAATCGCCTACGACTGCTGTGATTTCTCTATTTGGAAGCTTCCTAAGCGTCTGCTCCAACGTACTACAAAATGTTTTGATCTCTTTATCGTGAGCTTCGCTTGTTGGGGCATATGTTTGTACTACATTAAGATTAACTGGACTGGCATTCATTCTGACAACAATTATCCGATCGCTGACAATTATGTATTCTTTAACGGAGGTTTTAATGGTATTATTTACTATCACTGCCACGCCATTCCGAGATTCGTTATCATTGCCGGAGAAATAAATATCATTGCCATTTTTTGACGTATAATGTCCTTTATCCTTCCAGTGGGTTTCAGATAGACCTACAATGGCATAATTGTGTATCTCGTTTTCCACTACATCCAATTTTCCGGGTTCCAGCAATCCTCGAACATTCCACGTACCAATTTTAAGGGTGCTCCATATTTTTATGTTTATTCCAGATTCAGAGTTTCCATGGCGTGTCTGGTTTCTCACAACATCATGGCCGGTAGCCCATTTCACACCATCAGCCCCGAACGCTGATTGGCGCCAATTGCTAGTTGGATCGCTCGGCATACTGTTATGTTTAGAGGTCATCTTTCATGATAGTTCTTGTGGCAAAATAACGCAGTGGGGCCCCACTTCCTTCTGCGTGGTAGAAAATAGTTTAGAGTAGGGAAAGAGAATAATGACCCGTTCGCCCTCGAAAACCTAATAGCCAATCGGGGTCGGAAAAACAAGAGTTGGCCAAAAGAGGCCGATAGGAAAGATAAAAGACATTTTACTTAAGACTAGTTGAGGAGGAGTAAAATGTGAAGGTTCTCATGCAGCGCCAGATGCGCTTCATGAGAGTATGAGTATTAGTACACCTTGTGTTCCCGCTCATACATCGGGGTACTGACTACAGGCAGTATAGCTCGTCCAGCATGCGATAGCAAGAAGAAGAGAGTGTACACCATCTCATAATGTAGAAACCAATACACTCCATCTCCATGGCCTGACTAATACTACTTGTTCTAATTGGTCATAAAACGCTTTCCTTGTTGTTTGAGGCTGGTTATTTTCTGGACCGTATACTTCAATGATGTTCAGGTCTTCCTTCTCCATTCTTATCTTTGCTGTTACCATTATTTCTGGTATGTATTGACACTCTTTGATGTGATTTTGGTAAATTGTGGATGTGATTTTTTCTTTATTTTTTCAAGTTAGTTTTTTATATAAAAGTTGAGATAAGATTGTTAAAAACATTTATTTTGCTTTAATAAGTGGATTATAGCTTGTTATCTTATCACCTAAAAAATCTGTGCCCTTTATACATGTATGTGGATTTTTTGTCCATCATGTCCATCAATCCCTTTCTAGCCAGATAATGTTCTTTAAAATACAGGCATGCTTATATCATTAATTTGTTTTTTTTTGTGTTTTAACCATGTTTTAGCACGTGTAAGCTTAGTAAATGCAAACGTTTATTAAGAAACAGATTGACTTCCGTGGGGCATGGTAGATAGCTGAGTTAGCTGTCACGTTTTGAAAACCATTTTTTCGCCCCGGATATTGTATAGTTTATAATACGTAGGATAAAGTATAATATTTTTTTTTACATTTTTATCGTTCTTGTACTAAATAATCAATTAATCTTGTTAGTTTGCCTGTTACTAAACTTATTAACACAAAATACAGTTCGTGTCCGGTAGGCAATTGAAGTATAAAATTACAGTAGACGCATTGCAATTTTCCCTGTGCCAATACAGATCCTTCAAACATTTTGGATATTAACTCAACCCTATCTCTGGTTATTAAATTAATTAGATACGGTTTTTTGTTGTTAATGATAAAAATAATACCTATCTACATTACAATACAATTACAATAATACATTTTTGAACGTTATTTTTTTTATTTATATTTAGTACAATTCCGTTATCTGTGATGGCAACAACGAATTGATTCACGAACCATTGTGTCCAGTCTGAACACAGGTTTACATTGGGAAAAAAAAGTGTACCAGCTTTATATGACGGGAAGTGTATTACAAGGTACAAGGTACATAATACAGATGATCGGTATTAAAAAGTAATGGGGGAATAGATGGAGCTGCAAGCAGTAGAATAAAGTAGAATAAAGATTGGATGGATGAAGTGGCAGGAAACGAGCGATGGGCTGTGTTACAAAAACATTCCACTGTTGGATCACTAATAAGAGAAACAACGAATTACTAAAGCGGAAATGAAAACACATGTATAAAGGAAAAGAGAATAAAAATAAATGGTGACATATAATATACTATATTAAGTTTATTTGAAGTTTTGATTTCAACTTCAAAAATTGTTCTCAAAATTTAAAACATTAATTTTTTTTTCTTTGTTTTGATCTTTTCCACGCAATAGCCTGTGTTTCTATTATACATAACACAAGATTATATTATAATTACGTTACATATTTTTTCATATGGTTCTGAAACTATTTTATTGTGCAATTTTTCTATTAAATACTTTATTTATACAGAACAAACCACCATTTTAATCAAATACTTTTTTAATTTTAAATAGCCATTTGATCGACGAGGTGGAAATCTAAACGTTAAATGTAAAGTATTGTTAATTAAAATTGTGGTTTAGTCCCATTAACTATAGTCGTATTTTCTATTTGTAATTACATTTTTTACAGATTTACCACGAAGAAGAATTCGAATGTTCGGACGTATGCGAATGTGAAATAGGTGAGAAGTTAACTTGCAGAACTATTTGCATAGACCGGATGCCTTGCAAGACTGAATTTGCGTACTACAATCATGCAGCTCCCGCATTCCAAGCGTTCCGGGGAAGGTGTCTGTGTTATTCCGGACGGTTTGTATTTTTAACTTCCTTCAATATAACGTAATTTAACTTAAAATTTAATTTTAGGCGCAAAACTTGTGAACTGAACTTAAATATATATATACATATATATATACATATATATATATATATATATATATATATATATATATATATATAAATATATATATGTATATATATATATATATATATATATATATATATATATATATATATATATATATATATAGAAAGACTAATCTGTGCAAATTGTAAAGTTTTAAATATTGGGGAAATCTGCAATAAAACTCTCAATGTATATCAATTATACGGTCTTTCGTTTTTGTGAATATATATTCACAGGGCTGAAAGACCTGAATATGTTCAGAATATGTAGCAAGAATATGTTCATATGTTCTGTGTAAAATGTTAGTAGTTGTACTATATCCTGAATATAGAGCTCATATCTTTAGTAATGTATCAAAAAGATGTGCAAAAAGGCATATCTCTCTTTGCTGAAAAAAAAAACCACATAACACTGTACTTAAAGTTTTCGGGTCATATATTCGAGGTCTTCATAGTCTTGGGCCATCACTATCTGGCCGTCTGCAAAACTTAATGTGTAAAATATTGCGTTGTTTAGAGGAATTCTCATGTTTCTGCATTTTTTTTTCCACGTCTTTATTGCTTGCTCCGAGTATCTTAAACAAAGTAGGGGAAATGAAGCATCCTTGTTTGAGTCCTTTACTGACAGTGAAACCTTTGGATACCTTCTGACCTTTCTTTAATTTTATTTGTTCGTTCTTGTAGAGATCTTGAACAGCCTTGATTAAGGTTACACTAATATTTGTTTTCTCGACAGCTTCCCAGAGTTCTGGTTGTGGCACACTATCATAACCTTTTTTCAGGTCCACATAAAGATTTATTGGTTGATTTTGTGGTACCTTTTTTCGATTAGCTGGGTCAACAGTTGGTCAATAGTTGATCTACCTGCTTTAAAGCCGGTCTGTTCGCCGGCCTCTATATCACAGAATTTATCTTCTATTCTCTTTTTGATGAGTTTCCCGTAAACTCTCATGGTGCCAAGGACTGCGATTCCTCGATAATTGTCACATATATCTTTACTTCCCTTCTCATGTATTGTCGTGATAAACGATCACCCCCATTCCTCCGGTATACTCTCTCCGTTAATACATTTTTGGTAAAGAATGGCTAGCTGCTTATATAATTTGTTTGTATCGTACTTGAGTAGCTCAGGTGGGATATTGGCAAAGCCTAGTGATTTTCTATTCTTTAATGCTTGGCATACTCGTGCTATTTCTTTGTCGTCAATCCTAATTGGAAAAGCTATTGTATGTACTTGCACATCTGATTGTGTTTGAGGTGTTTGCAAAAGTTCTGTCCTTTCTTTCGCTAGTAGATTTGCGAAGTATTCGTTCCATTTATCTAGGCTGATCGGTAAGGTGATGTCTTTAGTCTTATCTTATCGAAGAGATCAAAGTATTTTCCAGCTTTCGGTGCTTCTGCTACCCTCCAATTAAGTATTTATTCTGGAGCAGTTTCTTTCCCAGCTCGTACGTTTATTTAGGCTGTACGATATTCGTTTTTACTTTAATCAGAATTTATATTTAAGAGTTTGTGATATTTATCTCTTTTAATCTTTATTTTTTCTTCGTATTCTTCATCCCATTAAATGGCTTTCTTCGTTCGGTTTTTTCATATTTACCCAAGGCTTCTTCTTTTGCACTTTTAAGGCATTGTTTTATGTAATTGTAATGGTGCTCAACACTATCAAAGTTTTCTTGTAAGAGCTTTTCATCAAGTCGTTTTTGTACAGTGACTTTGTGCTTTCATGGTTGAAGCTATCCAAGTTGTATTTAGTTTCTATTGTTTTGCTCTTGTTCCTCATTGTGTTCTTTTTTTTAGCTAGTCTTATGGGCATTATTTTAGCCTCTACTAGGTAGTGAAAGCTTCTACATATGCTTCCTCTAAAGGCTCTTACGTCTTGTATATTCAGTTGCGTATTTTGTTGGGCGATCACATAGTCTATAATAGATTTCAAATTTCTTGATTGTTAGACTCAAGTGAATTTATGTATTTGTCGGTGCTGGAAAAAGCAGTTAAGTATTCTCAGACTGTTTTGTTTACATATGTTGATAAGCCTATCTCCATTTTCATTATTTATTTTTTTTTTACTTTTTGTTTACTCTAACCTATAGGACCCTATTTTTTGTTTACTTTAACTGCAGATTATTTGTGTTATACAAAAGGGATACGTAGGGGGACGGCACTTGGAGTGTAAGAAGAAAAACGCTGATGTTAATATCGATTATAATACATATTTTTTAAATTTTTTGACTCATATTCCCTATATCTGTATCCTACAGTTTTACTTTTAAATAAGGATTTCTCAAAATTTATAAATTTATATACGAAACGTTAGCTAATAGGGATGAAGTATCAATACTGTTTATAAATTGTTAAATATTTGTAGCTCAGCTGCTGTGCTCTTGATAAAAAAACATCATTCATGTTTTTTCTCCTTCAAAGCATTGAAACTACAAAAAATTTTTTTGCGCAACATCAAATCATATTTTAAAAGTTAATATTACTAACCAAAGAGAACCAAATCTAAGTATTGAAGTAGGCAGAAATGTCACCCCGACCTAAAATAACAATTCTCTATCTATATAACGTGTATTGTAGATTCATCTGCATGAAGCCCATGCCAAACGATTACACGTTGCCCCAGGGTGTGTTTCTCTTTTTGGGCTACAGCGAAGTGGATGAAAGGGAACTCAACAAGAATCACACTGTCATCGTTGTTCAAGATATAGTAAGAGTGTTGCAGAATATTATTGAAGAGGAAGCGGTGAATGGGGTAAGTTGGTTTATAATTTATGTTAATACCTTTATGGAATTTCTAGTTAATAAGGAGACAAAATTTTCTGGTTAAAATTTTAAACTTTACTATTTTAAATTTACTAAATTTAAAACTGGTATGTGCAAACTCTTAGATATTTATGTATAGATAATAGATTTATATATAAGTAGTAGAGATCATACAATTTTTTTAGCACATATATACCTAAGGTTACAATTTACATGACATATTCTGTTAAGGATAAGTTTAGCAGATGAACAACAGGGTTTTAGTAGTGGAAGATAGTGTACAGATGCAATATTCGTTATAAAGCAAATTATAGAGAAATCACTAGAGTATAATAGACCAGCATTTTTGTGTTTGATTGACTTAAAGAAAGTGTTTTACAGAGTAAGACTTAAAGATGTAATCCATCTTCTGTATAATAGAGTAGTTCCCCTAAATATTATAAAAACTATAAAAAACTTCTACCAAAACAACAAAATGAAAGTCAAAATAAAGAGAAAATTTACAGAATCTATAGAAATAGGCAGCTAAATAAGACATGCATTGAGCCCCATGCTCTTCAATTTGATTATGGGTAAAAATCATCGAAAGCATTAACAAAGGAAGAGGATACATAATGGAGAACAAAGAAATGAAAATACTCTGTTAGGCAGATGCCATATTGATAGCCCAAGATGAATATAGTCTGCAAAGACTGGTCCACAGATATAACATAAGAGCAAAGGAATTTAATATGATAATCTCATCTCAGAAAACTTAAACAATAGCAGCAAAATAGTCAGCAAAGAACCAACCAGATGTAAAATAGAAATTGATGGCATCAGTATTGAACAAGTAATGGAAATAAAATACCTGGGAATTACACTGTCTAGCTATGGAGATCTGAAAGATAAAGAGAAAAAGAGAAGTGAAGACATTATATGAAAATGTAACCTACAGTGTATGAATGAATGGACACAAAATGGAAAAAAAGAATGGAATAACCACATAAGCAGAATGGAGGAAATCCGTGTCGTCAAAATAGCAAGAGATAAGTCACCAATCGGTAGAAGAAATATGGAGTGACCAACCTTCCATCAAGATATTAATCGGTTAATGAACAATTTGCTTATAAAGAGGAAGAAGAAGAAGAAGATATTTCGTTAAGATTTTTTTGTGGGTGGTGGGATATTAAAGGAGTATACAAAACGGTAATAAGTGCTTTTATGCATACAAAGACTTAATGAAAAGTAAGTTACTGAATCGTGAGTCTAAGCTGAGAATCTACAAAACAGTAATTAGACCAGTGGTCACATATGGATGTGAAACGTGGACCCTCTCAACCACTGATGAAAATCAACTGAGAATATTTGAGTGCAAAATACTAAGGAAGATATTTGGACCAACCCAATGCAGCGATGGTTCGTGGAGAATTAAAATGAATCACGAGCTGGATGAACTAATGCAGAGCGCAGATATTGTCAGATTTGTAAAGTCACAAAGACTAAACTGGCTTGGTCACCTAGAAAGAATGCCAGATAATCGAGCTGTAAAAGTAGTCCAGAGATGGAAGTCCCAAGGAAACAGAACAAGAGGAAGGCCCCGTAAAAGATGGATAGACGACGTAGAGAGGGATCTTAAAACCATGAAGATCAGGCAGTGGCGAAGGAAAGTATCCGACAGGGCAGAATGGAAGAACATTGTTAAGCAGGCCAAGACTCACAAAGGGTTGTAGCGCCATTAGAAGAAGAAGAAGAAGAAGATACAAAACGGTAACAATTTTTATTGGTGCTACTTTATCCTTAAACAAAATTATCTACTGATTTTCAAACAATAATTTAATGCACTTTATACGGGGTTCAAACTCCAAACAATGCAAATTTAACAGGTACATCTTTTACCACTGCCAGTTTTAACCAGTTCTATAAATCTCTTTTGAAACGATTACTGCTGTGCTGTTATAATATTTATACAAATATTTCGCTAGTAAGGTATCACACATGTATTTTTTATGCTATAAAAAAAACAAGTAATTAGATACTACATCGCTTTAATTTTCCAAATATTTCATTCTGCATTATTTTTGTTCTTTCTTTTTGTGAATTTCTGACTTTAAAATAAAAAAATATGATTTATGTGACAAATATTTCATTATATGCTTCGTTCAGCCTCTTCTAGCCTCAAAAATCTTTAAATAATCACAAATCGACATCTTATGTTTATGTAAATATGGTTTTGAATGGTATGAAGTTTATTGTCTGTTTATACCATTTAAAAGATAGCATTTTTTCGTACAAATCTTAAAATGTTCAGTTGCTCTACTTTCAACGGTATGGATGGCAATGTAGAATGCTGAAAGTCAAACTTACGAACTCAGTAAAACAACAGCAGGTAAAGACATTTTCATTTATATTTTTCAGACGCTGTGCACTTTGGAATTCTTTAATGCAACTAAGGAAAATGTTATAATTGCTGGAAAACTATCTGAAGAAGTCGACTATACTAAGTTATCACCACCAGAAATTCTAACAAAGGAAAAGGTAAGATTAAAATCTTTTTATACAGGGTGGTCCTTAAGTAATTTTACAAACAGAAAACGTAGATTCTACACTTCAAAATATTACGATTTAAGCCAACTTGCTTTAATAAAATGTTGACATTAAGAAAGATACAGGGTGTCAAAGTGGAAATTTAAAATTTTATTTTTCACTATAACTTTTACCTTTGTAAATATTTTTAAATAAAAATTTATAACTGGATCCTTTTGAGAAGGATAAATTATAATATACATACTTTAATGTAACTGATAGAGGGCGCCACATTTGCTACATGTGTCGCATAAATTTGCGTTTAACTTTTTTGCTGTTTAAGTTAGCTCTATTTATGTTACTTTTACAAAAAAAGGTATACTTGTAAGTAACCTTAAAATTCAACCGTTTTAAAAATAATCACATTTTATAAGTCAGCTGCATAATAATTCTTATTTATGATATTTTTGCGGTAGAGCACTGAATATCTGTAGATAAGCATAATTCATAGTTTATTCTTATTAAAACAACTCAAAGATGATAATGTAACATCACAAAATGTTTTGTTATGGCTGTAAATTTACTGAAGAAAAAATTCTTTATCTTTTTCTTTAGGTGCCGTGTCCGTATTCAGACGTTGGCCGTCATCATGTTTACAATTTCCATGTTCTATCGCTTCTTAAGTTTCTATACTGGCGTTGTATTACTTTTTCTTTACTGTAAAATGCTGATAACCCAAAATATGTGGTTTATGCAAGATGGTACACTACTAAATTCTAGAGAGAAGGCAGTGAGAACATACTTAAATACATTTTTTCTGAACGTTGGATTGGTCGTGGTAGTCATATTCCTTGGCGATGTGGTGAGATATTGAGATAATTATTTAATTCATAAAAAAATATAAAATAATACTTATTAGTCATTACGTAAATTGTTTACCCATTTTTATTATGACAATTAGAAACTAGACCACAGGTACCTATTGAATAACACATATGTGTCTTGTTTCATAATACTTTTGCTACAAATCTAACCTTAAAACTCAGCATTTTTACAAAAACATCATCATTGGCCTAATAATCGATATTGTTATAAATATAGTAAACACACAGGCAATTTGGTTCAGCATAATATTAGTTCGTTAGTAAATCCTAATAGTCCATTTGGTCGAGATAAAATTATATTTACTCGTAAGCTGTAACATAATCAAATAAATAAGTAATGTCATCGATAGGTTATTCCGTGTGTATATAAGTAACCAATGAACGAGATACATCACAATTTAATATATTATTTAACCACTGCGGCAAATAAGATATAACGTTATAAACGTCACATATTTATTAATTTATATTTAAATAATTATTTTATTTTAATTTCTTTCTTAATTTATTAATTAATTTACCTTAAGTTTTTTTACTATTTTTTCTTCAAAAAGTAGTTGGCACCCTCTCTCTTTTTTTCCGGTAGAATAAATATTCGCCCTCTCCCTTTCTGTAGAATAAATATTCTATTCTATGATAACAGAAGAGCTAATTCCATCATAGGCATACATTCTATGACATATGTGCTATACTTCATTATAATCTCCCTCTTACTTTCTGTCAATCACCTTTCGTAGTGTGTCTATTCTTTTTTGTTAATAATTGAAATTTATAAAAGAAGGTAGGAATTATTATAAGCTTCATTTTATGGTCTGCAGAATTCTCTTGGGGTGAGTACTTTCATTGTATTCTATGGTCCATAATTCTGACAGCATTTTCAATATTCGTAACCTCACTTATTTTAAAGCCATGTTTTCAATTCTATACATGTAGGTATCTGATAGAATTTAGCTAATTTTAATAGTAATTCTATTTCATTTTATCCTTACCATTTGCTATTTGTTTAATTGCAATTTTGGTTAAATAATTGGCAAGGAATTTAACCACCTATGATGTTTCTCTAATACAGGCTATTTAATATCCTAGTTTATGTAATATTTCTAGAACATTTTATTCGAGAATTTAATGAAAATTTTACTGAATATTTTATGGAATATTTCTATATTCTATATGTTTATGGAAATAATATGTAGCGTTTTAAATTTGTTAATATTTGATATCTATATACTTAATAGAATAAATTCTGTTTTAAGTTTTGTCTTCAGTTGTTTCAAAATAGAGTTGTTTTTGTCTCTGTTACATTGTAAGGTTAAATTATGCCGGTTTAAACTAGGAATCGAGGACGTTTAAAATAATCAATAAAAGGCGTGCTGTTTATCTCGTAGTAAAGACGTATTAACTGAGAATATTTTTTTTGTCTTTGTTTACATTAAAATTCCCCTATTCTCTGTATATATTGTGAGGTAAAAAATTTCCAGTTAACCAATTTAAAAGTAAATAATCAAGAAGTTTTTTTGTCGGTTCGTTGCTAAGAACGAGGTCAAAAGAGGGTAGATTGTTTGTTTAGGTTCATAGACCAAAACTAGCTGTGAGACGTAAAGGGAAATATATTTTGCGTTGGAATGTTGTAAAATGTAAGGCATTGAGGAATCAAGCAAGAGATGTCAGAGTAGAAAGATGTTTGGGTAATTAGGAATCGCGAGTCGATTCAATTTTTTTGTGTTATGTCTTAAGACCGGTTAAGGTGATAATACTCTTTGCATAATGGCAGTTTAGAACAGAGTAATCATCATAAGATTTGTGCACCGGAACTGAAGAAATTTTGTAAAATTATTATATAGGATGTCCCCGTCGTCAGCTTGCTTCCTCCACCGAACCTAATTCTACATCTCTTGATTGTTCGTCCCTAAGCATGGAAAAGGTTTGCTTTGTCCCTGTTGGAGAATATGTCCAGATAGATGTTCCATAGATGTTTAACAAGTTTTTTTTTTGAAGTTAAGTCAAATAAGTGAAATTAAGGTAATAATTTTAAATTTTAAAGTAAAGACAGACATTTTTTTGCTAAAACAATAATTGCTTTCGTTAAAATTTAAAAGGATTTGTAATAAATAATAAATTGTAAATTTTATGGTTTAACTTAGCTGTCATTTTAATTGTTTTTTTTTTAATGTAATGTTAACATATAACAGCTAGCTTTATTCTTTTCGATATTAATTTGTTTTGTTTGTTTACAAAAAAAATTAATCTCTGTGCGATAACATTTGTAAGTTTTTGTAGTATCTCCAATCCCTAGAGTTTGTAAACGGAATCATTTGCAACTATTTATATAGTATATTTTTTTTCTGCCATTTATATGTTTGATAACTGTTTGTTTAAGACAAAAATAAACGTTTGATTTGTTTCTCTGATCTATTTTGTTTGTTTTTATTTAGAAAATCTCCTAACCCTTTATGTGTTTTTTTTTTTATTATATTTTTCCTAAATCCAGCAAGTCTAGTATTCTTCGAAGCGGCGTCCTTCCCATAAAATAGCTAGAAGCCCTTCCTTGTTGTTTTATTTTCCCAGTTGCCCAGGAGATTTGTGTAAGTAACCCCTTTGTTTCGTACTTTTGTAGTTTCCCAAATCCGAACCTTTGTCGTTCACTTATCCACGACCCCAGCTCTCCAACAACCCCCTGAGTGCCGTTCGCATACGTAACGATTGTTTTGCTTGCCCTATCTTCGCCCCCATAGTTTCTGTCCCCAATTTTATACCCCCATATTCTTACCCTGAGGTAGGCAAATATAATTCGTTACAATCAGTAGGGCCTACCCACATGCTCTGGTGGACCTAACCACCTAATCGGGAGGCCACATATATCTAGAAGCAAGTAGCCCATCGATACCACAAGTATCATTTAAATTTATATAATGTAAAGCACTAGGCAGGGTAGTTTTTGCGATTTGAATATTATTTTTTTACGTGTTAAATCAATATAATTAGTTAAATCATTGTTTTATTTGCTAACAGCTAAAGGTTTATTGTTTAATTCATAGTTTAAGATAAGTCGGATTCACACTTGAGAGACTGAGCTAGGCGAAGAATAGACGATAACCTCCCATGTTTGATTGAGGTATTATTTTTATAATAGTATTTCAATTTTCTTTGGTAGTCTTATCGTTACAAAGATATAGTTCCATAATATACCATAAGATTTGGATATATATCCAAAAGAATATATTGATCCATTATACATTATAGCCCCCACGTAGCCCAGAATTTAATCCGCTTGATTTAGGTGCACGGGACGCATTAAGATGTGTCTACAAGAATCCCATAAGCATTCCCAAAGAACTCTGGGAAGAAATAAATACTGCAGCAGTTCTTTAGAACCAATGATGCTATTTAATATGAGACGATCTTTTATGGAATATATTGACAAATAAATTAAAGAAAATAGTAGATGTATCGAACACTTACTTTAACAAAAAGTTATGTTATTCAGTTTAACTATTTCTTAATTTCGTTTGTAAACAAAATGTTTTGATTATGACTTTAATTTTACATAACACGTAAAATGTTTGGTGGAAAATCCTATTATTCTGTTATTTTGTCAAATCCGATAATTAATTATCCTGTGGATATATTTAGTTTATTTAATATTTCGTTAACTATTAACTTTAGTTAAAGGTATTTTATACCAAAATTCAGAAGTATTAATGTTTTTGTCTATTTTTACTTCGTTGCCTGGAGTAGTTGCCTTTAGTCAGAATTATGCAGCTGATTTGTAAAATGCGATTATCTCGAAAACTGTTGAGTTTTGAAGTTATTAACAGGTATACCTTTTTTTTTTGTTAAAATAATGTATCTTTAATATTTTTTGTTACAAAAACAGGTAACTGAAAGAGAGAAAAAGTTAAATGCAAATTTATGCCACACATGTGGCATATATGACGCCCTCTATTAGCTACATCAAAGTGTGCATCAAATTATTATTTCTCATATTTAAGAGTACCCAGTTCTAAATTTTTATACATAAATGTTTATAAACATAAAAATTATAGCGAAAAATAAAATTTTAAACTTGCACTTTAACACCCTGTATATTTCTTAATATAAATATTTTATTAAAGCAATTTGGCTTAAATCGTAATATATTAAAGTGTAGAATCTACTGTTTCTTTTTGTACAATTACTTAAGGACCACCCTGTATATGTATCTTTGTGTTTTTTGAACGCCAAATAAAAAAATAGAAAACGCAAAATAAATAAGTATTAAATAAAAAGGTAGACAAGAATGTATAACTCAATATTTGATAGCGCGCTAAAAGTATATAGTGCATAAATACGCAAAGTGCCGAGAACAAGTAATGTATTTACCATATAAATACCTACTCGATCTGATGTATGAATGTAGATATAAAAAAATTAACGTATGTTTAAAGTTCGAGATTTAATGTTGCATTGTCTAGAGTATAATTTCGGAAGTTATGCTGTAACTATTGTCATTTACAAAACATAGTCCTTTACCTGGAAAGAAATTTAGTTACTATCCTTACTCGATACACCCTCCTCCTCCTCAGTTCTAGTCCCTTTTGGGACGTCGGACACCATCAGGCCTTTACAGTTTTTTCACGATTTCCCTCCATCCTCCATCCCCTCAATACACCCTACTGTACCCCAATATCCGACGATTTATTACCATAATTACCAGACTTAAAAGCAGGCATGCTTGGTATTCTCAACTTCTTTTTAAAATCAATTTTATTTTGGCCACTTTCTTTTTTAACTGGTTCTGACAACTTCTAGTACGTTCTCTTTTATGTCACTATAAACAAGTGTACCATACTATTTTTTTCTACATACCGCAATTTATATTCTTCAACTAGTTCTTTCGCCCTTAGTCCTTTCCACCTCGTCCCTTGAATATCTGCCCTTTATCTGTACTGCCGTGTAATCCAATCTATTGTTGTCATATTGCGTATATTGCTGTTAAATACTAATAAAATTATTTGAAATAAGTTCTTCTTCCTCGTCTAAATAAGTTCTTCTTTTCTTATTGTGCCGTCTACCAACGGAGGTTGGCGATCGCTTCTTTAAACGCTTCCCTATCTTTTCTAACGTGAAGTATCTGTTTAACACAGGTTAGTCCAATTTTTGATATTCCTCAGCAAAGATTTCTTCTTTCTTTCCAAGCTTTTTCTTGTCCCTACTCTTCCTTGCACGATGACGTGTAGAATAGAGTATTTATCGTTTTGAATTATGTGGCGCAAAAGCGATATTTTTCTTATTTTAACTGTGTTCATAAGCTTTCCGCCAAGTCCAATTCGTCTTAACACTTCTTTGTTTGAGATTTTTGCAGTCCAAGAAATTTTAAGAATGCGTCTATACAGCTACATTTTGAAACCTCAAATTTTTTTACGGATTGCGCTTTTAAAGTCCATGCTTCTACCCAATATAGCAGTTGCGACCATGCATAACATTCGACGAATCCCAATCTGATAACCATACCCAATGTCTTATTTGTATTTTACTTGACTTGTATTTTATAAATTCTTTTTGGAGCTATTTTAATTTTGACCTTGATCTCCTTATCTTATTCTAACGTTTATAATTGGTCCTAGGTATTATACTTATCGACCCTCTGTAACGGTTTATTCTCCAATGTCAGATGCATGTTGACTACAGCTGTTTTCGAGATCAGCATGTATATAGTTTTATCTATATTCATTGTTAGTCCCATCTTTTTGCTTTCTCTGTTAACGATTTCTATAAGAATTCGTGAATCTTCTATATTTTCTGCCATGATTGCGGTATCATCTGCAAATCTTACGTTATTAATGATGTTCCCTCCAATCCTTACACTTTTAGTTGTATGTGTCTCCTGAAATATTAGTTGGGAGTACACATTAAATAAATGTGGCGACAGCATACATCCCTGTCTGAGTTACTTAATAAAAACTAATAAACTTTATTTTCACGTTATTCTCTTGTATTTTGGCCGAATTCAGTGTAATATAAAATATATATCCTAGATTAGTAAAATGGTTTAAGAATACTTTAATAAATTAAAATACTTATTTATCAAATTTTATTGGGACAATTATAATCGGTTATAAAAAACACATTCGTTGCACAACCTTGCAAGCTCAGCATTTTAATATTAATATTAGTTGCCCAAGTAACGATTCGATTCGTCACAGATTGATATGGTATAAAAGTAGAAATTGGGGTTAATTAGAGTATTAGATTATTAGTTCATTAGTCAATCGTTAATTGTAATTCAAGATGTAAGTACAAGTAATTGGAATAGTTAAATAAGTAATGTCTTGAAATAAAGTTATCCAGTGTAAATAGTAGTGAATAAATATGTAAACACAATTTTATATATTATATTTACCAATCCGAAATCAAGATCTAGTTGCATAAAAAATATCGCCAGTCCGTTTACATATTATTGGGGAGGCGATACGATACGATATATCCATAACTTTTTATACAGTATGATGCAAATGTATGGAATAAATTCATTATTTCAGAAACAGACGACTTAAATCTTAAAGACGAAAAAAATCTTAAAACACGTAAATTTTAATTTTTGAATGGCCACCAACTCCTATATATGTGTTGGATATTACGTCATAAGTGTCGGCGTAATGACGTAATCGACGATTTTTTTAAATACAAACTGAGGTCACGCGACAGCTCATTTGAAAGGTCTCCTTATCGCCTTTGCAACGATATAATCATTTGAATATTTATTTCTACAGGGTTAATCAAAACTGTTGGTTTATTAATACAATTAACTTACAATAAAGGTTTACTTAAATACAATTAAATTACAACAAATGTTCAAATTGACGACCTTCAGCAATAATACAATGTGAAAGATGGGCAATAAATTATTTCCTAACATTTTCGATGACTAGTGTTATTTGTACAATTTTCGTTCTGATGCGCTCCTTCAACTCTTCTACATTATTCGGTCGATTTTAATACACTCTGCTCTTTAAATATCCCCACAAAAAAAATATAACGGAGTCAAATCTGGAAACCTTGCCATTCGATGGGCCCCCTTCTACCTATGCATCTACCTGGGAAAACGTAATTAAGGTAATTTCGTACCTAAACGCCGTAGTGTGGGGGGCTCCAACATGTTGATACCACATATCATTTCTATTTGGAAATAGCGAATTCAGCTGTGGCAACAGATAATCCTGAAAAAATTCTAGATAACGAGAAGCAGTTAGGTTTTCCTCAAAAAAATATGTCCCTACAATTTGATTGTACATAATGCCGGCTCCAACATTCACCTTTTCGGGATATTGTATCCTATACTCTTCCATCGAATGTAGATTTTCACTTGCCCAGTATCGATATGTGTGGCGATTTACGTGACCGTTCAGCATAAAAGACGCTTCATCAGAAAAAAGTACCTTTTGTTTTGTATGAAACCCTTTTCTCTATTATATTTTTCCATAACGGTTTCGCAGAATTCGATTCTTCTATCAAAGTCATCTTCTAATGGCTCCGAGGCCAGATGTACTTCGTATGGATGCCACTTCTTCTTTTTTAGCACTCTTACAACAGTTGATTGGTGGACATTATTATCTAGTGCGACCTGCCTAGAACTGGTATGGAAATTTTCTTGAAACGCCAGTACAACGTCCAGTTTCTTGGCTTCGGATATTGATTTTCTACCACTTCTGGGAAGATCTTTAACATGGCCCATTTCTCTAATTTTTTTTTAATTTTACTTACTGTTGATTAAGAAACTGGTTCTAGATTGGGGTATTTAGCATGAAATAAATTACGAACTTCTGCTTAAGTTCTCGCTCTGTCTCCATAACTAATCATGATTAAAATCTCGATTCGTTTTGGTTCTGTTAGTTTCATTTTTGTAAATGCTGTTATTAATGTTGAGAAAAAACTCGAAGAGTAAAAATTTGACGCCTATTGTTTGACAGATTCACAGATCATTGACAAATAAAGACGATTCAATGACAATATTGATTTAAATATTTTTAAAAAATAATTAATTTTTCAGATTATTATACAATAAGGTGGCATTGTTTGTTATCAATGATTTTTTTTTTTCGGAACCAGCAAAAAACACTATTTTGTTTTATTCCCAGTGGCGTTCGATAGTATATTTTAGTTCAGTGAATGAATATTTATTGTACTTCCATGTTACTTAACAATTCATAATTTTGGTGAAGCCTGTAGAAATGAATATTCAAGTGATAACATCGTTGCAAAGGAGATAAGGATACCTTTTAAATGAACTGTCGCGTGACCTCGGTTTGTATTTAAAAAAATCGTCGATTACGTTATTATGCCGACACTGATGACATAATAACCAACACAATATATATTGTAGTTGATGGCCATTCAAAAACTAAAACTGACGTTTTTAAAAGTCGTCTGTTTCGGAAATAATGAATTTATTCCATACATTTGCATTATACTGTGTAATATAGCAGGTATACACATGATCTTCATAATTCTACAGGTATAATCATTAGAGTAAGAATATTGTTGTTCACTGTAACACTTCTACGATTATTTAAGAGCTAATTGTCTTATGTGGAAGAGCATGCGAGAGGCCTATGTTCAGCAGTGGACGTTAGAGGCTAGTTGATGATGATGATGAATTGTCTTTAAGAATTTAATTATACATATATTTCTTTAATAATTATTCTCTAGAACCGCGGAGTACGAAGACGCTTGTATTTAGCGGCTGGAGATTAAATCAATCAAGATAAATTAAATATATTTAGAAAATATTTAAATTCCTTAATATTTTGTGTTTTGTAGGAGGAATGTGTTGATCTGCTGGAAATGATCAGCGACAAAATCAACTCTAAGAACTCCGACTTCGTCTCTCACTTACTCCTCTCAATTTTCAAGATGGCAGAAGTGGAAATAATCCCCATCGAACCCAAATCATCATCAGAAAGATATTTTTATAGAGTACAAGTTCTAATTCTGTCGATAGTATTGTCGAAAATATTTCAGTATATACAATCGACGCCATCGTGACATCGAGACTGAATAGTTTAATAGTATAAATATATATGTATACATATCATTATAGTATATGGGCTGATACGCTATTTGTGAAACGTGTTTATTGAGAGCATGGTGAAAGTTGGATATAGCTACATTGTTTTTTTTTTTTTTTTTTTCAAAAAACCTTCAAGTGTTTTTTCACATGTAGCAACACTATTAATAATTTTAAAGAGTTTGAAATTAATAAAATCAGGTAATAAAAATGTTAGAATGATACGAATAATTTTGTTGAAATGCGGGCTAAGAGAGTAAAAAAAAAGTAAGTTTATTTTTGTAAATAAACAACAAATCTTAAAAGTAACTTTTTCAAAAAAAAACCCAAAAAGTTTTAAAGAGGTGGCTGAAAATGTTTGGATGGCGGGGATAGAAAAATTAGATAAAAATAGAAAAATATAAATGGAATCCATTGATAGTGGAAATGCTTAAAAATACTTTCATAAAGCAAAACCTTAAAAAACGCCAAATGAGATTTAAAGAAGCAAAGCGGTATCCAGTTCATAATAGCCGAAGCATCGCTTCAGAAAGTTTCGCTATGCAAGGCCGGCAGCACGGTCCTTACATATTATGCTTAATACCTATTTGCTTTTAAATTAATTAATACCGACACAAGTAGGAAATCTACCATTCAATAAAAATGTTGTTTTAATATAGTGGAAATTTTTTTTAAATGAAATTCTTTAAGTTGCTTAAATTTTTTTAATTCCTCTTATTTTCTTTATATTTCTGAATTCTTTAAAGATCTCTAATTTCTTAAATTTTTTATCTCTCTACCAGGGGAGATCAAAAAATCGAAAAATCAATTTGATTGGGATTACGTTTTTTTCTTTATAAATAGTTATAAATAAAAAACTTGTTGGTACAATTTTTTATAGTTTTATTTAATAACAAGTTTTCGTGGCCGAAAAAAAAGCGAAAAGGAAAGTGTTAAAAATCATATTAGATTTTCGAAACCCTTCATATTTGTATGGCGCTAATTGTCTCAGCTCATCGGTAAAAGTGTATTACTGTCGGCACATTTAATGCAGCCAACCTAATAAACTTTTTCGAATATTATTATGATTTGTCTATTTTGAGCATATTCTATTTCTACTCAACTCAACAGTGAAGAAGAAAACTTTTCAATTAAGAAAACTCTTAAGTTTCAACATCCAGTAAGCAACATTTTTTATGAAGGTAGTTCTACAACATTTTTTTTTTTTTCGATGGTACCGTAAAAAATTTAGGCCCAATTATCTAAAAAACAAGTTGCGTAATGGATTATTTAACAACTTTTATATTCTTTTTGACTTTTTCATCAACCAAAATTGAAAAGGGAACTTCACCATCAAACCACTCGTCAGAAACTTAATGAGCAGCTTGTTTCCCGAAGCATTAGGAATCAGGTTCACTAGATAAATGAGGTTTGCCACCGTAACTTATAATTGTCTAACTAGTTTTTTGTAAAAGAAAACAAGTCCAGTAACTATTGATCGAATTTTAGATGTTTTATAAGGTTTTGGTTTTGAGGAAATCACTGTATTTTTCTTAATGCCCCATAAAATAAAAGCATTATTATCGACAAATCATTTATTTGTGAAATCTCTTCTCTCTTCTGTCTTTACTTCACTATTTCACAGCCACAGAAGAAACTAGAATAAAATGCTTTACTTGCTTTGTAATGTACAATAATAAAAAAGGCAGTGTCCATAAATGCAATAAATATAGAATCGTCTCCCTTATCTCATATGCCAGCAAAATAGTGGTATATATTTTAATAAACGAGAGACTGAAAACTTTCCTACAAAGAGACATACCCCAACAGCAAATTGGATTTACCAAAGTTAGATGTTTGACACACTCTCAAACAAATTTCATCCTAAACAGTTTGTCAGACAACGGTGTATACTGTTTCTAGAATTATTTATTATATAGAGGAGCATATTATGAGAAGATCGCTTGAAAGGTGGGAAAAGGTTATCTCAAAAAATGGCCAAAAGGTAAACAACCTGCGTTTTGCAGACGACACAGCCCTTCTTGTAAATGGTCATATTTGGTCTGAAGTTAAACATATCAAAGACCAAAAACATGATAGTTAACAGACCACATAACAATCATCCACACGTAACCACGAATAACCGGTTTGAAGTTGTGAGCTCATATTTATATCTGGGATTATTGATTACAAGCACAGGTTCACTACAGTAAGAAATAAAACGTAGATGGGATCTAGCAAAAGTACCTGTAGGAAAGATGGCCAAAATATAGAAGTACTCTCAGAAGTCTAAAACTGAGGTTGATCAACTGCTTAATACTCTTAATACTGATAAAAGGATGTGAATCAGGACAATTAATTCAATTATAAATGAGCTAAAGGTCAACAGACAGCTTTTCAGCAAATTATATCTCCAACAGTTAAAATACCTCGGACATGTTATGAGAGCAGACACAGAAAATATGGAAAGACTTATTATCCAAGGAAAGGTAGAAGGCCGAAGATCATGAAGAAAATTCCCCACAAGATAGATTGACCACATTACCGGAATATCCAGAAGACCTATGCATGAGGTGAAAGGAACGACCAGAGACAGAGATCATTAGAAAGAGGCATTACACGTCATCACGATGATGACTTCACTCCCTCCGCGGGATTATGACTTAAGAGAGATTTAATTATTAGTCGAAAATGAACAAGTTTTTAGGATTAGCTTTAATAAAAAAGTACGCCATGAATCTTGCTCGAACAATTAAATTAAAAAATCATATGCATTTATCGCTTCTCCTCAGTTGATGTAGATGGCTTTTGTTTTCAAATTCTTTAGAAACATTGCATTTTTCTTTATAAAATTTATTTAGCATTATTTTTTTATTTTAAACAAATTCATATCTAAATTAAAATCTCTTCAAAGTCATCGTCGTTCTAAAAATCTCAACTACAGATTGATCACTCCTTCATAAATCTTTTAAATTCAGATGATTTTGTTTGATACACGTAGCTAAATAATGAAATAGTCAAATAAATGCTTTCAATTCTATTGTGGTAATTTAATCCATAATAAATTTATTTGTGTGTCTCTTATGGCATGTCGCTCGCCTGATACTTATTTGAAAGTGTGTGTGAATCACTATTTCTTACAAAATATCATTGGTAATAAATATATTCTAACACCCAGCAGCTGTCCTTGCTTTTTTCCAATAGGCCTTGCCTTTCTTTTACAACATTTTTCGACTTATACGTACATTAGACCTGTTGGTACAGTGAACCATTTCGTTCCATTTTTCTCCAACAAATAGCTACCATTACCTTCGCTGTCATTCTCTTTAGATTCTACAGGAGGCTGTTTTCTGTTATCCAACTTCTGCCCTATCTCACTTTTAAAGCGTCTTTTGCTAGCATTATCAATATCTTGATCACTACCAGATTTACCAGAAGAACTGGCGTCAGCTTCTTCTATAAGACGTAACAATCTGCGTTGGTTATCTTCTACGACATTCTAGATTTTTTGCCTAAAAATAAAACAAAAGAATACATAAACTAAAAAAAAATAATAAAAATGTTCTTGTTCAAATTTGTTACGAGTAAAGTAAGGTGGATATCACGTACCCGCCGACAGTTTCAACCTCTTCTACACCACTCGCTGGGCGGCAATCGCCTAAAGCAGTGGCAGTCGATGCTTGCTTATCTCTTCTCTCTTAGCTACTCTGGCGCACAAAGCGTATTAACTATTCATTAATAAAATATTGATCAATATTCGTTGGTCTGGTACTGGGTGTACCACATCAAACTTTACGCTCGGGGGGTTAAGTTTGTTAACTTTCTTCAAATTGCAAATTCCTTAAGATCATTGTCTATGATACTTGTTGTGCGCTCATACTATATAATGTTGAATAATGTTCAGCCATTAGCTACGGAATGTCTAAATTAGTCGTTACGTATAGAATCATATTTAATTTTTTAAGAAAGAATAGGTATCCGCTAATATTTATTATTTGACCTTTATATTAATATAAAAGATGCCGTATGCACAAGAAAAGAAAATATGGAAATCTGGGCGTAAGTTAAAAAAACTGAACAAGAAAACACTTATTATCTTTTACGACTATAAACATCATAAACTACTATTATAAATGTTTGAAAAACTCTATAAAATACTAAAATATCTAACAAAAACTTTCACTGTGTTCAAAAAACACAATATATACCTAGGTTTTACTAGAACACTTTGTACATATCATTGTTGACTATTATTGTTACTGTTAAGAAATAGACTAAATTAGTCACAGACTGTACATTTTTAGCACTGTGTCTTTTTTCACGAATATAAAATCAAAGATAAATATATTTGACATATCAGAGCTGTCGATAGTGCAAAATATATTTTTTTCCAAAGAACAGTAAACAGGAGATTTATAACAATTTTAACGTAATTATTTACAAAATAATATGCTGTTGGTCCTTAAGTATCTTTAAAAAATTTAATTGGAGCAATCTTCAGTTTTTGATATAAAAACCGTAAAAATTAAAAAAAAAAAAAAAGCCAGTGATGATGATAAATTTTCAATTTTTTTGATAAATTTTCAATTTTTTTTAATAAATAAAATTTATTTTAGTATTTCCAATAACTAGAGAATGTTGAAAAATGTTTTTGCTCTTCCTTCTTCTGTATACACCATCGAAACTCGAAAAATGATCATATACCTACCATTTAAAATCGACTCTAATGGATTATTTTTAAACGGGTCAGTGAGAACATATCTATAACAATAAGGGAGCTGTACTATGTCACTCATGAGTGTAACCGTTAGCGATCCCATCCAGTACTCATGTTAACTTTTCCCAAACACCTGCTATAAAATTAGACCAAGTTGACTTATCTCATTAAAAATTTGTTTTTTAGTCATAAATATTGTTGTTTCCAACTTACCTCAAATATGTTATGATAAAATGATCCGACATATCTTTTCTATGTTCATTTTTTGGAGTTTCACCCCGGAATATTCACATACTTATGTATTGTATTTTGCAACCAAAATAATTAATGCCAACAATTTTAGTACACTAAGAAAAAATTATATTTTTCCTTTGATTTAAAACAACTTAAAAGTAGACACAGTGTATTTAAAGCATTGCTCAGATCTTTAGATACGAAATAAAGTCCAGTACGGATCAAATGTTTATATACCTTTATTACCTATTTTTTGACTAAGTAGTCCATGTGGTGTTCTATATAATTTTGTAAATGCTTTTGATGTAGAAAATAACGATGACTTAGATCAGGAAACGTCTTCCTAAAATGTAAGTTTTTGACATCTCGGATTTGCTTGGTTCCAATAAATTTGGATTTTTTAAAATTGAAAAGAAGCAATTGTAATAGTTGGTTTTATTAATGGGAGGAGACAAATTTGAAAGTGGTGGGAAATAGAATAAAGAAAATATGTTGCGAAATTATTGGGTACTATTAATTGCCATTATTTTATGTTATATGCTAATTCATTTTACAAGTTTTGTTTTTCAAATACTAAACATTAAAAATTTAAAAATGTATCAAGTATGCTATTTAAGTATAGTGATATTTATATACTTTGGGAGAGCTTTTGGTAACATAAAATATTCGACAGTGATAACTTTCATAGAAAATGAAAGAATCATTAAAAAAATGACAGATACAAAGATATAATATGTGTTTAATATATATGACCAGGCACCAAAATTCGTTCAGCTAAAAAAATAAACTGAGCTTACAAAAATAAACAGTTTTTCATGATCTTGAAATAAAAAGAAAAAGTGAACTTGGCAAAGGTTTTTCGCGCAATTCAAAAAGTGCAAATACATCACAACGCCATTAAGAATAAGAACGGAACACTGTTCGCTGCTAAATAAAACACACTAAACGTATGGAAATATTACTGTGGAAAATTGATGATAAAGGAAAATGTGGACAACCTACCAAATTTGAAAAAGAACCTAACGTAATGCAATCGTAATGAGTTTTTAAAATGCAGTGAAAGCGGCAATTAAAAACTAAAAAAGCTATAAAGTTGCTAGTTCATATAATATACCTTTAAGATATCAACGTGACCTAAGGAATCGACAAAATTAATACATACTTTTTTACAAATAAAGAAAGGTAGGGATTAATGGAGCAAATATTGCCCAATACCAGTAATTATACACTGAACCAAAATACTGTTACACGTAATTATGTAGGTTTTATTGCTGGAAATATTATGCGATGTGTCCTGATGAAAATAAAAGTGAACTATTTATAATCGTATAAATGATAGCAATGCTTGAGAGCCTATAATTTCGTTTTACAATACCATTTAAACCAGCGGACTCCTAACCTACTAGTAACTCTAATTTATTATTCATAGCTCTACCTAAGAAGGTTACAGCAAAAACCTGTGCTGATTATAGAACCATCAGTTTATTAAGCCGTCTATTGAAAATTTTTCTAAAGGTAATACATTGTCGTATTTGTAACAAATGCGACTAATAATTAAGGGACAATAGTGGGGTTTCCGTAACTGGTTTAAGACAAGGGAGAAATTGTTTGGAATGAACGTATTTGTTCAAAGATTTTGAAGCAGCAGGGGGTCTGTGGAGGCCTTTTCAGTCCACAAAGTTCAAATGTCGGTTTTTATGACAAGGATGCGATCTACTCGAGTACTTTCAGCTTACTAGCGAACTCACTGTGTCGCTTACACTAGACCATGTTTATCGTGGCTCGGATCATGGCGAGAGGCAATGAAAGGCGGTATCACTACTTGAAGACGTCTGACCTGCCAGACGCCTTTCATATTGAGAAGAGGCTTTTGTGTAGCGGGCGAGATTCGAAGCCTGGAAAACGCAGACCTTATACTCACTCAAGAATTTTAACCGTAGATCCCTCCTCCAACGGGAAAGGAGGGACCGCCCATCTTATTCGGTTTGCTGTAATGTAGCGTACTATGTTTTCATCTTCATATACTGTCTGGAGTTCATCATTGTGTGTTCTTCTCCATTCTCCTGTTGTCTCTTCTCTGCAAGGCCCATAGATAGTCCGCAGTATCTCTCTTTCCAGTACCAGTAATTGTGTCGTTTCCCGCTGGTTCAGAGTCCATGTCTCGCTTGCATACGTTATTGTGGGATGAATTATTGTCTTGTACACTCTTATTTTTGCTGTTATTGAGAGTATTTTTGATTTAAGTACGGTCATTATTGAGTAATATGCCCTGTTTCTTGCAATGATCCTGACTGACACGTCCTTTTTATATTTATTTTCAGATGTTATGATCGCTCCCAGGTACTTGAATTCTTTGACTACTTCAAAGTTGTATTCATTGATTGTTACGTTTTGTAACAACCAATGAATTTGTAAGTGTTTGTTATGTTTTGTCTAACCCGTGGTTCTTCGTAACCACCATATACTTGGCCTTGTCCTCGTTGACCTTCAGACCAACTTCCTTGATTCCGTTTTCGAATAAGGTGAAAACTTCTTTTGCATCTCAGGTGAATTTTACAATTTTGTCCACGTAATCCGCAAACGTCAATGGTATTTTTGATCCTTGGGGGGAAATCCGTTTGTCAGTTGTGGTTGAGCTTTCCTTACCGCATGTTCCAGTGCAAAATTAAATAACAGAGGGCGAGAGTATCTCCTTGTTTAAGCCCGGCGTCAATGAAGAATTCCTCCGACGTGGTGCTGCCAATTCTGATCCATGCGGAAGCGTTATCTGTGCTTACCTGTGCTAATCGTACTAGCGTTCCAGGTCCTCCCATTTCTACCATGGTCTCCCACAATGCTTTTCTGCTAACAGAATCGTAAGCTTGTTTAAAGTCCACGAAGATTTGGTGTACGTTGCTGTTGAATTCCCAGTTTTCTTTCAACACCTGGCGTAGGACGAATATCTGATCTATCGTCTACCTTCGCGGTCTGAATCCACTTTGGTAGTCGCCTATTATTTCCTCTGCGTATGAAGTTAGCCTTTTAGAGAGTATTGTGGATATTATTTTGTACGTTGTATTGATTAACGATATTCCTCTATAGTCCCGACATTTGTTCGTCTCCCTTCTTGTGGATAGGTACTATATGGCTTTCATGCCAGTGTTTTGGTAGTTCTTTTATTTTTCCTTGATGGTTTCTGATTTACCTGATTTACTTGATTTTTCCTTACGGAATAACGAATGATCTTACAGTTATTTCCCATTCTATGTAAAACCTAAAATATAAGTCGTCCAAACCACACATAAAATTTATAAAATCTGCGTGTAGCACGAAATTCGAAATATATACATCACAGCTAACATCATCGCATCTCTGAATCAGAACTTACAGAGCGAAAAGAGCCTGTAGTATACCTAAAGCTTTGTGGAACCCAAATTATGTCCAAGGCACTTGTTCTTCGTATTTTTGTATAGCTCGCTGTGTATTACTTTTGAAAAGTGTCAGATTTTGCCAGGATCTAGAGCTCTACCATTTTTAATGTTTCTGATAGCAGATCTAACTTCTTCGATCGTAATCGTAGGTTCTGTTTGGCATTTTGTCTTCTTAACGATGTTATGTCGTTCATCTGCAAAAGATGTTATGGTCTGACTTTATCTCTGTACCTGAATATATCTTGACTGCTGTTATAGAGTGAGGGGGTCATTTAATAATCACTATGTAATATATTTGATTTCTCTGTACACGATTTTAAATATCCTGAGATGATTTCCATGTGTATAATGGTCTGCGTAGAAATTAGCTATTAGTAATCACAAAGGCTTGATCTACTTAAAATTCATCCAGTCGGTCTCTTCGCTTATTTCTATTTCGAAGTTCTCATGACACAAATATAAGGAAACATTTTATATTAAAGAAAAATCTTTCATGAAAAATGAGCTCATACACATAAAAAACCAAAACAGCGCTAAACACCAAAACCACATATATTTTGCGTCTACCCCCTTTAAATTTTCTGGGTTAAAAATCTTATTTTGTTTTGAATAATTGAACTAATGCACCTGTTTATAGATTTTATAATGTTTCAGTTACAAACGTCATAAAAACTATGAATAGCTCCTCTAGTTCATTTTTTCAATTTCTTTAAAGGTTTTGTGATTTTGACAATTAATTGGGAATACTTTAAAAACACATTTTATATATAAATTTATAATTTAATTTAAATAATATCTAAAACTTTACAATGCATCCTCCCAGGTAGGATGCATAATGGGTCAATTGTGGCCTAAGTGCCGTGTAACTTAACTCGTCCTTTCTACTCTACAAATACAGAAAACTTAATAATGCTGTTTTTTTTTATTTGTCCGTCTTTTTTTTATTAGGCATTGGTTAAAATTGTTCTCAAAATTATGGTGTGTATTATTGGTTGCCTATATATAAGATACCGTGTAAGCGGTTAACAGCCTTTATGATAAAGATACAAAAGTCCTCATCAACAAGTAATAACGGTAACTATTATAGTCCGTCAAAAACAGAGTATAAAGTATTGCTTTGTTCGAGTTTTGGTATGTTGCGATTTATTTCAAGATAATAAAAGCAAATAGTTTGAGAAACTATATTCCTTCTATGAGACTTGAAATGAAAGATGAAATTTTTAGAAAATGGTCACTAATTATTCTCAATGCATATAAATTATTCTTGACTATAGGTACCATTGCAACATATTTTCTTACCTATTCACCCACTAAGCTTTTGCCGAACTTGCTGGTACTAGAAAAAAACGAAATTGGTCAAGCAGATCCTTCTTTAATTTATTCTCATATCAGAGTTTATAGACGCTTTTTATATTGAAATATGTCAAAGCTTACGTGTGTAACTCATACATATCATAATAGCTTTAAACTAAGGAAAATGTTATCATAAAGCATGATGTAAAAAAATAGTTCATAGAAAAAGAAAAAGATTGTTGAATAGGTTATTATATTTTTAATGTATGATTATTTACATCAATAGTTTTTTTTAGTTGTAATTAGGTCGTTGTATATGATTATGTAGCAGAAAAAGCGCACTGACTGTTCAAAATTCTTGTTGTTATACGTGGTGATAATAATGTACATCCAGTAAACGGTTATTAATGAAAATATAAACATAAAGGCAATGTCCAATAATTCACATATTGGTTCAACGTTATTATTTCAGTGGGCATTTGTAACTCAAATAAATTATTTTAGTTGTGCCTTGATCTATTTTTTATTTGTTTTTTTTTGCTTTTCTTTTTTTTTCTTTTACTCGTTGTTTCTTTCCCTTCAATTTTTTTTTAGTCTATTTCCCCATTTTCTTCATTTTTTAAATATTGTTCTGAGGCTATTTTCTTGCAGTATATTAATGCATTTTACTATTTCTGTTGCGAATTAGTCACAACTTTATTTCACAAATCATTCGCAAAACTCAGTCTCGGCCTAACCTTGATTGAATTCGGTCTAAGATTTAGTATAGTCTCAATTCTTCTTTAATATCCAAACCATTTCCGCATAATTCCAAGGTAGAATATTCTAGTCTTTGCATAATCAGTTGTCATTTTTATTTTTGCTCTGTCGTCAATTTGTAGCTCTTTACTTCTGCTTGGGTAGCCTCGGGCTGCCCAATTTGTGACAGGTAGCTCTGTTAGACCTGCGAAAAATAAATATAATTACTGTTATAAAAATAAAACAAAAATACGATGCGCCAGTACACACGCACACACACCAAAGAGAAGCAATAACCTGGATAAGAGGTGGACGGATCGATCAACACTCTATACGGCAACGAGCTGGATGTGTCTAATCAGCACTTAATCACGGCACGGTTCTATCCCAGATCAACACTCTTAAACTCTAGCAGAAGCGATTGGCCCTCGGTTAACACCCTAGTGTTAGTGAAGTTGTTCCCAGATCAATGCTCTAATGGAACTTAATTTTTGTTTGCGGCGATCGTTGTTTTATACCGTTGCCAATCATCCATTTCCAGCACTTATAGATTGTGATAGAAGGTACTAAATATACGTGTGTACAGAGCGGAGGTAAGCTGACAGCGATATCTAGTAATGACATTATTAAATAATTTATTTTTAACCTCACATCATATATCTCCAGTCTTCAAACTTTCTTTCTGTTGATGGCCGATATTCTTTTTAATTAAGTTTTCTCTCCCTTTTCCTCTCTCTATTTTTAGTCGTTTTCTCAGTACTGAGTGTCGTGATTTCGTACTATATGACCAACTATCTCTTTTCATCAGCTTCTATTCAGGGCTGCCATCATAGATGCAGACAATGTCTTGATCTGCCCATGAAGTGGGTGAGCGCACTCTGCATTTGCAACCTGCAACGGTCAAGAGAAGACTTGAGTCTGAATGTTAAGCTCTTGGAGGAATATCTGAATTATTTTGTGCTCTTTTCATGAGTTCCGAAGCATTTTCCTCCAACACCACATTTCCAAGACGTCATTTTTTTATTGTCCTATTTTATTGTCTATGTTGAGGACCGATAACTCAATATAAGAAAAATTAAGGCATGTACCAATCTGGTATTGGAGTTCTTAGCCAAAAAGTCATCTTACCATATTATTGATAATCGAATCATTTTTGGCCATTCCTATTCTCCTACGGTTCACAAGAACCTTCAGTATTAATGATTGATCCTAAATAAAAAACTCGTTAACCATTTCAAATTGATCCAATGCTCCGGTTATTTGCAGTAAGTTTAAATAATCGACTATAATTTTTGTGTTGTTTTGTGTGTCTATTGATCTTGAGACCACATTTATTACTTTCGCTTTTCACTAGCTGTAGCAGGTTTGATTTTCTTCTTCGGATGCAACTATTAGAGTTAAATAGTCTGCGTGTGTAAAATTTTAGATCTTTTTGCCTGCGAGAGAGATTCCGTCATTTTATTTATCAAGTGCTTTTCTAAATATATGTTCCCCACACAAGTTGTATCTATATCCCTCCAGAAACTTGGAGATATAATACATCTTTGACGGACACCGCTACTGATTTTAAAAAATTAGACTTAAAGGTTTTCAATTCTTATTCTGGTTTTAATTATTCTCATATGGAGCTGCCATTCATGGAGATGGCAGATAATAACGAATTTCTATCTCGTGTAGAATTTTCCAGTTTATACAGTCAAATGCATTTTAGGATGCAGATGAATATAGGAATTTTGAATTCTCAAGCCTTTTCAATGAGCTGTTGAATAATGAGAATTCTCTTTCTTGAGCCCTTAACCTTAACGAAGCCTGCTTGTTCTTGTGGTACTTATATAATAATGTCTAACTGGAGCACGTGATGCAAGTTTTTACATTTTCTTTAAAAGTATTATTTCTCTATTTGTCTAAGAATTAAAAAATCTAAAAATAATAGCAGATACGCTACAGTAAAATATTTTTGTAGGTATTCCACTAATCGCTGACTTATTTATTGTGGCATTCTGGATAATAGATTTTGGTAATCTTATGTTCTTTGCAAACAGACTTACTGCAGGTACTACAAATAATTACGGTTATTCTGTTTGCTCATATCTCACAAAAACAACACCTTTTTTATTTTTGCTGGTGACTCTTCATCAATCTGTGGCTGAGATAGATTTAGAAAAAAAGTGGTAAATATCAGATGGAACACTTTTCACTTCTTTTTTGAGAGATATGGTTTTATTAGAGATACAGTTAACGCTTTATTTAGGCAATGTCCTCAGTTGATTTTCATGATGAACAGCGTTGTATAAAATTTGACTATTTTCACCGGATATGTTCATTAGATAATAGAATATCACTAACGGCCATCTTCTATACCTTCGAGATACTGAATATGACCCACAGATTTTATTGGCAGTAATAACTCCACCAATTTAAAGTTCGTATAGATGATCCTGTAGATCTTTCTTAATTTGGTAAAAGATCCAATGGAATTTCCCTTTTATTCTTTTTTACTGTACTGAACATTGTTATGTTTTTTGTTAAAAGCTCTTTTGCTAAAGGATGGTTTGTATACCAGTTGTCGCTGGTTAAGTTTCTGTTTTTGCCTGCCCGTAGTTCCATTAAGCATAGTGTAATAGTACTTGGAGTATTGCATTTGTGACATGGCCCTTCAGGCTGTTTACCGCAATATATTGCAATTCTACTTACGTAAAAAGTTCGCGAAACACATAAAACAAAGGCCTTAATATCATGTTTAGCTGGCTTACTTGGTATATATTCAGTAAAACATTGTCTGTCTCGAAAAGGAATTAAAATTTCATCTATTGTTATTTGTGCACCTAGTAATTATTTTAACAGTTATCTGCAAAATGGTTAAAGATAAAACGGATAGGTGTAGTGTTTTCCTTCTCTCAGGTCTCGTTACCTTATTGTTAAATTTAAGTAATCTAACAATAAATAAAAATCTGTTACAGCCCTAAATATTATCGATCGAGTTCCATAATTTGTATATAATTCTAGAAAATAAGTATGATTCTCTTTTCTAATTCCAGATAAATATAGTAATCCTAAAAAGACTAAGAACTCACTCTTAGATATAGGTTTTGCATCTCCGGGTCTATCGTAGTTTGTCCGTACTTTTTTTTATCTCTCTATTGGTGCATTCCACAATTTGTTCAAGCAGGTCATCGGTAAAAAGTTTCTCCAACGCGCTTTTTCATAGGTATTATTTCGAGCACATTGTTTTGGACCAGGAAATATTCTTACAATATTTTTCTTCTCAGTTTTGAAATATTTACACTACTAATTGGGTGCTTGTTCCAAAGTGTTACCTTGTCTTTTCCTATAAAATATTCCGGCTCATTCTCAGTATCGCTATCGGTGTCTGACATCTCCATGTTTTGACTTCGTATTCCTGCTATGAAGCTAAGCTGTATTCACTATTCTCTATGACCTCTTCGTCCAAGATATCTTGCTCTCCACCTACTTTTTCTTCAGAACTCTAATCGAATATAGCTTACTCTAGAGTCTGAAATTTATCATCTAAGAGTCTATTTGGATTGTTTATTTTTACTCGGTCCCTAAAAATAAAAATTTTTATTATTTATATAGTTATTTTCCTTAAAAATAATGTCCAAAAATGCATTAGATAATTAATTACAAATTATGAACTAACAGGTACATAGTATACTATATACACATATACATACTGACACGACTATTCACAATTCATCATCCCATCCCACACAACATAAACTGGCAGCCTATCATAGTATGTTACATAGATTAACAGCAATTCCTATGTCAAAATTCCATTTTTTCTGACAGAATTAAATATCATTAAGCAAATAGCAGTAAACAATGGATACAACGAACAAACAATTAATAAAATGTTAAATCAAAAACTACGCAAGAAAGCCCTGAACTTAGTATTTCCACCACCAGAGAAAAAACCCAGTACCTTCTGCTCGATTACATATACAGGCAAAATATCAACAAAAATAGCCAAACACATAAAGAGCCAACATAAAAAACACTTACACAGTGGTGTGTACAAACTTAAATGTGGCGACTGCCCAAAAACTTACATTGGTCAAACAGGTAGAAATTTTAATAAACGAATAGCAGAACATAAAAGGGCTTTCAATAATAGAAAAACAGATTCTACATACGCACTTCACCTTCTAGATCATAACCATTCTTTTAATGACGAATTTAAAATTCTACACATTCAAAATTAAGGCCTTAAGCTATCTTTGTTAGAATCTATGGAAATCAACAAATTAAAAAACACAGATATAATTCTGAATGACCAGCTTGAGACAAACAGTTCTCCCCTCCTCAACCTATTTCATTAGAGACTATAAAGTGTAAACCCGTGCCAAAAACAGATCACTTGAGAAAGGCAATTAGCCGAAACAGCTGTAGTGATAAGAATTTTAAATTAAATTTTGTGTAGGTTTTGAAAACAAAGTTTTCAGTGTTTTATTGTTACATATACATATACATATATACATCATTACACGCGTGATGTATTCTGTTCGGTCTGGCGATATACTATCCAAATACAGCACTATAGGTAAACTAAAAAACATGCTAACAAGGGTACTTCAGTCGATTGTTAGTTGGTGAGATGTTGCCATCCTGATAAGTTTCTGGAAATGTCTGCTCATTTTCTGCAAGTGGTGTCTAAAATACACCACCGCGTGTACTTAATGGTTAACCTGAGGAGGTCGGGGATTGGGCTTGTGTTTATTTCTAAAACATATTCGGAAAACAGCTGTTAGAACCATTAGTTAGTAAATTAAATGTTTCCAGTAAGGTTATTTTCTGATATTATTAAAGCATCTTGGGCTATAAATCTCGAAAACAATGCAGCTTTAAAAAAAACGTCCGAGAAAACTTACTTTACTTGAAATGAAGATTGTTCATAAACCATAGTTAATACTGAAGTACAGAATAGAACTCTTGTTTGCTGATATGTGTTGTTCAAGCGTTACTAAATCTATTTTTTTATAGGAGAAACCACTAATATCTTCTTAAACATCCTGCGTGTAGACGCTTCAACGTATCACTCAAATTCAACGGAAAAAATGTTGTGCGGAAACTTCTATTTGGTAAACAAATAGGATAGTATCTGTTAAAATAGCCTTCCAAATTTCGCATTAGTTGTCGTGGTAACTAGATGACCAGTAGAGCCTTAAACTTATGTTAACAAGTTAACAAAATTTGTAACAAGTCATTATCAGTGCTGGCTTTTGCAACTCTCTACAACATTTATTGGTAACCATTAATAAAGTAGGCTTCTTTGACAATCCATTTTAGTATACCTAAGTGAAAACAACTGTTATTACTTATGTCAGTTGACTCGATTATATTTCACAAAATTTGTAAATTCCTTTGTGTGCTTTGATTTAGCGTATACCCTAATCTTCCTGCGTAAAAGTTTTGATAAAATTTGATAATTTTATTAAAAAAATTGAGACAACATAATCTATGCCTGGAATTTCAAAAACCATAATATGCTTTAATAACTCGATGAGAGGAATATTTTAGTTTTTAATAAATTTAAATCGACATTTATCTCTCTTTTGTGCTATTACACAATTTTTTTATAGTTAAAAATTTCATATCTAGATAAACTTTTTAAATATCTGTCCTTGATCACTTCTGTAAAACAAAAAATATTATTTAGTTTTGTTAAGTGCGCCCATTATGTTATCAAATAATTTACTGGATGTATTTTGTTATCTAAAATAATCTTAGATAATCTTAAAAGGAACATATCAGTTCGGCAATACGATTTTAACTTAATTATATATATGATAATATCTGCACAAATTCTTGATAAAAGTATTATTTTTTCATATTAAAACTTTGTAGTCAATAGAATTACATATTATTTTTAAATAATTAAAAAACTTGTCTTGTTAATACTCTACATTTAAAATTACCAATACTAGATTGTCCTCATGCCTGAGCCACCAAAATATTTGGGTAAAAACCCTTTAAAATGAAAAATGTTACCAAAGATTGTACATGATGTTTATAATATTATATGATGTTTAATATTTTAATTAGATTTTACTTTAGGTAACATACACCCATGCTTAAGTGAGTTCCAGTGTCCGGAGAGTAAACCTTTTCAAACGGATTTAATCATTAGTAAAGCAGACAAAGGTAATTGTCTAGTCATTCTTGATCAGAAGTTATATAACGACAAGGTCACTACATTTCTTTCAGATAACAATTTCACTCCACTCCCCGAAGATCCAACAAAAAAGTTCATTAATAAAATCAAAGCTACCAATAAACTTTTCACAGAATTTTTGTCAGAACATGATGCTCCATATTATAAAATACCCAGCAACCCATTAACACCCAGATTGTACGGTTTACCTAAGATACACAAAGAGGGAATTCCCATTCGTCCTGTTGTTAGTTTTATAAACACTCCAGTTTCTATCCTGTCAAAATTCATATTGAATCTCATTAACAATATGACGAACTTCACCCCTCGCTTTTCAGTCAAAAATACAATTCATCTAGTCAACAATCTCCAACAAATAAATCTTCATCCCAACATCACAATGCTTTCATTTGATGTTAGCAATTTGTTTACTTCAGTCCCCAAACAAGAAACTATTAATCTGGTCCACTCTCTTCTACGAGCAAATTCTATCACTATGTCTACCACTAACTCAATTATTCAATTATTACAAACTTGTCTAGCTCAAGACTTTTAGTTTTTAATAGTAAATTTTATTATGAAAAACATTATGAAAAATCCTGAAATTCTCCATTGGTTTCGATATGTTGATGACTGTTTAGTCTTCATATCAGGTAACTCGAATTCAGCTGATCTATTACTCTCCAAAATAAATCAAATCCACCCAAACATAAAGTTCACCATGGAACTAGAGTCGTCTCAATCAATTAATTTCCTCGACCTTACTATTACCAGATTAAACGACCATTTCGATTTCAGTATCTATAGGAAACCTACACAAACCGACCATATCATACCTTTATCTTCCAACCACCCAATGTCACATAAATATGCAGCCTTCCATAGTTATATTCACCGCCTAGAAACAATCCCACTATCACAATCTAACTACCAAACAGAACTCAATATTCTAAAACAAATAGCATCCAACAATGGGTATGACCCCAACCTCATTAACAAACTTATTAATAAGAGACAACTCAAACTATTGAGAGAGGCTGCGTTCCCCAGAGACTTGACCATTAAACCTCATTATGCTTCCTTACCTTACCTTCAAGAACGTCTTTCTGGAGATATCAGATATATCCTAAAAAGATCTGTTGAGAATACCCACATTTCTTTTAAAGTCCTGAACAATCTAGGACAATGTTTAACCAATTCAAAAGATTGCATCAACTACATGGATCGTAGTGGTGTTTACAAATTACAGTGCTCTGATTGTGATGCTACATATATAGGTAGAACCTGTAGATCACTAACTTCCCGTTCCCAAGAACACACTAAAAAAGAGAACACTTCCACCTTCTCACAACATCTTGCACAACATAAACATACCCTCAACATACCAGAAGACGTCTCTTTGTTACATAATATACCCCAAAAAAATTTTCTAAAATTAGATCTATATGAAGACTTGGAAATAGTCAAGGAAAAGCAAAGAAGCCCCAACTGCGTTAATCGCCATGTATCTTTCAACCGTGACTTTCAACCCTTACACCGACAACTCTTCTCATAACCCACACTTCTCAAATTTACCCCATCTTCTTCATCTGTCCTTCCTTTATAAATGTCAACACCTTAATCCTTCTCAACAATTGTTGTTTTTTTAAAACAACCATTCTTCCTACACTACTGTCACAACACTCCCTCCAAAAGAATTTTTCAGCCCCCTATTGTTAACATCATATCTTTTATACCTCACTATTTCATTATTTTACAATCTTCACGTTTTCACCATATTCCTGTCCATTCTTTTTTCTTTTGCTAGTTCTCTGTCTTTTCATATATCTACCATCCACCCATTAGTTCTAAACTCAGTAAACATTTAAACACAATCCAGCAATTCATCAGAATTCACTTTCTCCCACTTTACCTAAACCTTTAATCAACCATTGCTCCCCCCCTCTCTTAGTCAACAACTTAGTACACCATACTCACAAATAAAATTTCAGGCTTTTATGTATCGGATTTTAATATAACCAAAATATATTTTGTTCAGGGTGCTAGATGCTTTAAGCATGAAGGACCTCTATCATCTCTAATTTTGTTGATTAACTCATTCATTTCCCTTTAACCCACTCTCCTTTATTCTTTAGTCATTCCATTTACTTTTATTCCTGCCAGGTCTCTGAGGATCTCAGTCTTTCCAAAAATTTTTTAAATTTAATCACATATATTATAACTTTAATTCCTTCAGCCGGAAGATTTTCAATCACTTTTTCTCAATCTATTGGACTCACTTAAATTAAAAAAAAAATTTTTACGATACTAGCAGTATTAAACAATTTCATCTACTTAAAAAGTCTTACATTAGCTACAAATATATACTATTTATTTTTCCTTGTCCTAGATGTTAGCAACATAAAAGGACATTTCCATATATTTCAGCTAATTCTTCACAAATTACACCTTTTAGACCACACTCCATACGATAAAGAGTAACATAAGCTGCCTATATAATATTAAATAATTATAGAAAAAAAAAATTTTTAAATCCCAACACCTGGATTACTGTTATCATTTTAACATCATCAAAGTTTTTTAATCTTTTGGCTGTAGTAATATAATGTTTAACTAACACTGTTTCATGGTTCATTGACATTTTGTTTTTGACACCGTTCATGAGTATTTCATCAATCAGTTGCCAACCGTAGTCCGTTTGAAGAGGTTTACTCTCCGGACACTGGAACTCACTTAAGCATGGGTGTATGTTACCTGAAGTAAAATCTAATTAAAATATTAAACATCATATAATATTATAAACATCATGTACAATCTTTGGTAACATTTTTCATTTTAAAGGGTTTTTACCCAAATATTTTGGTGGCTCAGGCATGTTAACCTGTAAGTATAACCATTTTATTGTTTTTAACCTTAGTCAAAATTTTAAACCACGTTTGCTGTAATTAAATGGTTTATACTTATTTTAGGCATTTTAACCTGATGATGGAACAGTTGTTCCGAAAACGTTCGTGCTTGTAATGTTGCCCTTTTAAGGGTTTTTATAAAATAAAATATACCCACATACAAAGACTAACCTCTTTTGGCTACTTCATCTATTTATTGAATTTCGCTCTCTAATCAGAAAGCATCATCAGTTCATCTAAAAAGCACAATATTAAAAACCAAACATCCATAGACAAGTCAACATAAATGTGTTACCTTAAAAAGACATGTAGTAGTCAATGGTATAAAATGTACATACAACACCCTACATACAACACCCTCGGTAACTGAAGTTACCAGCTGAAGTCCGTTTGAAGAGGTTTACTCTCCGGACACTGGAACTCACTAAAGCATGGATGTATGTTACCTGAAGTAAAATTTAATTAAAATATTAAACATCAAATAATATTAACAACATCATGTACAATCTTTGGTAACATAATATATTTTAAAGGGTTTTTACCCAAATATTTTGGTGACTCAGGCATGGTAACCTGTATTTTTAACCTGATGATGGAACTGTTGTTCCAAAAACGTTCGTGTTTTTCATGTAGCCCTTTTAAGGGTTTTTATAAAATATACCCATTTACAAAGATTAACCTCTTCTTCTCTTTAGGCTACTGACCGTAGCTATGTTATTTTGGGCTATCTTGTTTCTTTTTGAAGATAATCACCTAAATCTTATCTGGATTTAGGGCTATTTGTGATTCGATACTTCTACTGTATCCAGTACCGTCTGTGAATTGCTTACAGCTATATCCAGGTTTCTGTGTTTATCCTCAGGTTTCTGTGTTTATCCGCATTGTAGTGTCTTCTGCATAAAGGCTAAGTAATATTTCGGGTGTTCTTATCTTCTGTATATATGCTAGTGAACGCACTTTGTAGTACTCCAACTTCCGGGGCTCCATGTTCAGATAAAATTGGTCCTATCTGGACCCTAAACTTCCGGTAGCTTGTGTTATGCACTGGCTAGATATTTTGTGTGTCTGGGTATTTTTGCTAAAATTTTAAGCTTTGAATCCGAATTATGCTTTTAACATTAATCCCTAGCATGTCTGCCTCTGATTTGAGTCTGGTTTGGATGTCTCGCTGCACTGTCTTGCTGCATGCTGGAGGTTCGCTAGTCGATCAGTAATTTTGTGGAAATATGTTCTTCTTTCCCGGCTTTGGTGATTGTTTCTGTTACGTCCCTTTTGATTTGTTTTTTTATCCAAGACAGTTCTTTTTCTAAGGCATAAACTGCCTTACATACTTTTAAGCTACCGAAAACTTTTCTGGGAGATTCATTTTTTACATTTCGACTAAAAGACTTAAAACAATAATTATTAAATTGTTTCTGTTCATGGTAGTCACAAGAGATTAGTTAGTTAGTCACATGGTAGTTACATTTGGTAAGCTTCCATTTAGCCCTAAGTATACCCATGATACTTTTAGATACCATCACATTCTAAAACCCTTGTATTTCAAATTTCGGTAAACCTTATTTGAAAATTGTTTGTTTAAAATATGCTTTAAAACATGTATTTGTATTTTCCAAAAAACAATAATAGCCAAGTAAATAGGATAAGTAAGTACTTTTGTTTTAGCTGGTATCTTTAAGTACCGTCGGTGTATTCTACATTAAAAAAATACAGAGTGATATTACGGTATTCTACAAAACAATTATTTTTCGCATTAAAATATACGTAAACTGCTTCTTACTTGAAATCCTGCGTCATCTGTCTCTCCGCTGGTGTTTTTCATTTAGCAACTTTTTAAGTTATGTTGTACTCGTACCATATTTGCTTTATTTCAACATTGGTTCTTAACCATCTTTCATCCGCACTCTTCATCTACTGCATGTGAGTTAAGTACACTGATGACTTGTCCCTTGCTTTAGCATTGCTGTATAAGATTTTCGTTTTCTTCAGGTGTTGTCAGCTCTACATACAGCTAAGCAGATCATCTTACCCTAGCAGTAGCTACAACTTGCTTTTGTTTCCCTCTTTACTACCTTGTATATATCATTATCTTACTCTCTTTTAGACCTGCCATACTTCTTCCTAGTCTTTTGCTTCTCCATTACCCTCTGTTACACTTCATCGTTCCACCACCAAGATTCTTTATTCCTGGGAGATCCTTGACCAGATGTTTTTCCTAGCACTTCCTCTCGCACTCGTTTTACAACTTTGCTGTTGGCTTTACACCAGTCATGTACCATATCTTTTTTCTCAACGTCGTTTAGTAGTCTACTCTTAAAGACTTTTAACAAATCCTTCTTCTTAAACTTTTTTCTTTTTTTTTATTTTCAGGTGTCCTACTTATTTTTCTTTCCGCCTCACCTTTATCTCCGTATCCGCTATCACCAGTCGGTGTTGCCAACTATATCTTACCCTTCACCACTTTACTTGCTAACCTCTTTCAGCTGGCTTATTCTCTACTATAAAATATATCCGACTGGCTTTTCCCCCGATACTACGGATAAAATACTGGTCTTCAGTCTTCATAATGAACGTATTAATTACAGACAGATTTTATGCCACTGCAAAGTTAATAACACTAAAATTAAATATCTGTAACCCTACTACCTTGATCCCTAGTACGCCTAGTATTAATTGTAACAAAAAAAGTAGCTCGACTAGTCATGTGATTTATGTTACCCGCTTTTGACGCTTTATTATCACTTTTTTCATTTAAATCTTCTAAAGAAAATATTGTTGTCGGCGTTTAAATATAATTTTTTCACAAAAACATGTATGTTAGTTTAAAAAAAAAAACTTTCGTCAACAAAAATTACTATCGTCAGTATAAAAATAACCACAGATTATTAAGAAATTGTGCAGAAATAAATAAATGAATGAATGAATTTTATACAATTCAATTATATTCTTATATGTCATTACATTATGCTGTTGGGTTAACTTAACTATTTAAGGAATTTTGAGATAATTAGCAATTTACAAAATAGACTGAATTTCAAGTATAATATGTCATAATAAATTATTATTTATTTTTTTGGTATAGTAGAAGGAAACATTAGATTTTCATGTGTTTTCGTTGGTCCACAAAATAACCTTATAAATTTTGTTAGAACCCTTATTGTTAAATTTTGAATTAAAATAATAATAATGAGTAGCTAATGAAAATAGGGTCATTGTAATCTCAGAAGCCAATTATTTATTTTTACTACAGCTTCAATATATTACAATTCATTATCATCATCATTACAACTTCGTGCGTTTGACATATACGATGGAAATAGATCTTCTCCGATCGTTTCCACTTACTTCATTTTTGTATGTTGGATTGGTCTTATGCCAAATCAATATTATCTCTAAAATGCGTTAAAGACTTTCATTGCTTTTGTAACTTGTCTATTTTCAATCTTACGTTCTAACTATATGTCCCGCCCAATTCTATTCTATTTAATATCTATGTTTTGTTTGGGAGATCTTCACTCCTTATTTTAGCTCTCAAGGTTACTTCCAGCATCGAATGTTACATGCGTTTCGGCAACTTTCATTTTCATCGCCTTGGTTGGAGTCCATTTCTGATTAATATGTCGTCACTGGCAACAAAATCTGATTAAAGACTTGTCTTTTGAGTAGGATGAACGCACTCGTGGCGCGGAGACATTTCTGTTTGAATATTTCGCTACAACTTTGTTGCTTTTATTGTTTTAGAATAATTGCTATTTTCTTTCTGTTTTTGGTTAAAAAAAAAGTGCTGAACTTCTTGTTACATTGGTATAATAAATTAATAATGAAAATCTCCAGAAGTATTACAGAATTTTTCAAAACATTTTTCGGCCTTATCAGACCATTGGAAATTTAACACTTTCATGTAAATTTTGATACTATGATAATATATAGCCAACCACTGGGAATTGTTACTTAAGTTTTTTGTTTACTTCTACTATGCGCATTAGAATAAAATGATGATCTTACTAAAAAGGGTTAACTCTTATTTAATTACATTGTATAGTTTTAAATCAAATGTTAGACTATATTTACATCAATATTCAAGCTACATTTAAATAATATACAATTTATGGTTGGATATTTATTATAACCTATGGAAAACATATTGCATTACAAAATCCTATAAATGCTTTTTGTATGCACCTTAATAATTATATTTTTTATATTATATCTGTCTATTTTTTAAAGAATATATTTATAAAGAGTTAGGCTAATGTATGACACGATCCACGCATTGAAAAATAAAAAGTGCGAAACTTTTATTATTGTACGCAGACGGTTGCGTTTTGATTTAATTTGAGTCTCTTACAACTCCCTAACACGTGTTAGGTTAACTTCATCTTTTATAATTGTTGTATTCTGGTCTTTTCTTAAGTATGTTTTTATACTTTTTTCACTCATTTTTTGATAGTACAGAATCATACGATACATACGATGCCTATATTAATTCGAGTTTAACGTGCCGTAGGTATATTTTGTGAAAGTAAAAGTTCTTTTTTTTTTACGTGCTTTCTTTGGCACGGAGGTTGGCAATCATTCTGGCTAATCAAATACTATATGCGGCTGCTCTGACTAGTTCGATTGTTGTGCATCCGTACCAGTCTCTAAGTTCGCAGCTATGAGATTCCTTCTGCCCTGGATCTTCCCTTGTATAATCAGTTATAGTACGTTATATCTCTTACCATGCATGACATGCCCTAGGTATTGCAGTTTTTGGTGTTGGTTGATGGTTTTCATTGTTTCCTATATTTTGTTAACTCTTCTCATAACTTCGTTGTTTGTTACATTCTCGGTCCATGATATCTTCAGAATGCTTCTATATATCCACAGTTCCAATGCTTTTAGGTTTTCAGTAGTAAAGCAAAATCGAAAAAATATAGCGCCTTGCTATACTAACTCTCAAGTCTAATTTTAGTTCTGTTGTACAAAATACCTTTCCCGTTTTATTGAAGTTTATTCGTACTTTCTCTACTCGAACTTTTGTACCAAGATAGCTGCAGTTTTTTACTTGTTACAAAATATTACCGATAATTATCAGGCTTTTATCATCATTTTGGGTTTTGATAACCTCATAAATTTAGTTATTTTTATGTTTATTAGTAGTCCATATTCTTCTCCATAATCAGTTATCTTGTTCATTACCCTGTAGAGGTCATGGAGGTTGTCCACCATTATGGTAGTATGATTCACATCGAGTGGTGTTACTCTTTATTTCAGCTGTTTCTTTTTCGAGAGTTCTTGTCATATTTTATTCAGATTATGCGCTGAACAGTAGTGGCAACAGTACACATCTCTGTCGTATCACTCTTTCAATTTAAAAGTCTTCTAAACTGTATTCAATAATGCTTGTTTATACCCGCTACCTATAATATAGATTCGTTTTAATTTAAACATAATTGTAGCTTATTTATGTTATTTTGAGACATGATGTCTCATTGCACCAAATTTAACCATAATTTTATTTATGCTGGGGCCTTGTTTGTTTCTATACTTTTTCCTCTAAATTTTATGACTTCAGATTACTTTTGCGAAACATGAAACCATGTTAACAAACCATTGTTTGTAACTTGATGACTAATATTCGTAAAATGATCTATCACTTCGTTCCCTGTGTAACACGAAGTCGACTGACAAAGCACTTAAAAACGATGAAGGCAGTGGCAGTAGTAGCAGGGGTGTCAGAATGCAGATTCTGTAAAGTAGGTAAAAGATACTTCAATAGTGTGTATACCTAATCACGACTATAAAAGTACGTGATATGACGGTATTTTAGAATGATATCTCATCAATATTGTCTACAAGGTGAAGAGAGTACGTATTCAAGCATTGCATTTATAGTACTTAACAATTTTTAAATTAGAGACAGGATTATTTATAATACCATACAAATTGTAATTGTGTCCATTAGCCCAACTCTACATATCTAACTTTATTAAAAATTTCTTGTGTTCAGTAAGTTATTTAATTTATTTAGTATAAGTAAATTTTAGTTTTGTTTTTTAAATCACATTTAAAAAAAGATTATCCTGTTTTTTTTTTAACTAAATATTAAATATTTTTAAAATTGAGCATTTATTAGAATGGTTAAGAACTTTTTGTACACCTCTAAAGCTACGTAGTGCTTTTACGAGTAAGATTTACTTTTTTGTTTTAAACCTTTCGTTTGATCACTGAGGATTTTTAGACTTAAGTCCGCAAAATGTTCTAAAGTTTTAACGAATATACAGTTAAACGTCAGCTAACGGGTTTTAAATCAGTTTTGTTGGGAAAAGTGGTTAAAATCAAATCATGTGGAGTCCTTCGAACTCCATTGTCCTTATTGAATCACAAAGTTGCTCATGGAGGAAGGAGCAGGTAAGTTGGGAAGCTGAATCAGTAATCATGAATTCTCTATATAAGGAAGCGAAAAATAAGTACCAACGTACTTAGTGCATTACTTTTCTTTATCGAGTGGTGCAATGATCATTGTTGAGTACCTATTTCCTCCATTTAACTTCACGTCGTTTCGACTTTTCCATACTCTTCTACCTAACTCCCCGAGATAATTTTCTACGTCATTTGTCAAAGTACCATTTCCGTTACAAAGATTGACTAGCTATCATTATGGTAATTCTAACCTTTAAGGTTTTTTTTTGCGCAGAATCTTTTAATTAAACTTAAAGTAACGCTTGTATTAGATTTCTCAACCAAACACATTATTTTCCTTTCAGTTTTGTGCTTACCCATATTATTTACAAGCATAATAAATTGTAGCAATTGGTATTTATCTTCACGTTTTTTCAGATATTGTATTCTTTAAATTTTCCAGATATCTAGACTTACCAATAAGTAATCCATGGATACAAAAAGCTACCAATGGTGCTACCATTGAAAAAGAATTACTCAGCATAATTAAAGCGAGAAAAATACAATACTTGAGTCATGTGTTGAGAGGTGAAAGATATAAATTACTCCAAATCATATTGAAAGGTAAAGTTCAGGGCAGAAGATTTGTTTAAAATATCAGTTGGAAGACGCCAGAATTCGTGGCTCAAAGTCCTGAGAAGATGATTTTACCGCTCATTCACAGAAATCTTTTGTGCAGCAGTTTCCAAAGCTACAGTTGCCATTTGGATCGCCAACTTTTAAAAGAAGACGGCGCAATAAGAACAAGAAGTAATCTTTGGCATGTAGAGGATACTATTGCTGATACTGCCGAAAATCTAAGAATTACATATGATGCTAAAGTAAATACTACAGGCAAACAATTTAAACCTAAGATTAACAGAAAGGAAACTAAATTAATTCTAATAATTTAACTAAATTTAAGTGAAAAAAATATTCAAAATTCTCTTCTGTAAATTGAAACCGAAGATGATGAAAAAGTACACCGATTCAAATATCCGTGATACATGGTAAATGATAAGTGGGACCCGGAAATACAGCTTAATATTGAATTAAAATAGCAATATCCGGATTTATTAAATGAGAAAGCTCTTGAGCAACCGCAATCTGAGTTGTTAGCATCCAATGGCGCCCTACAAAAGGTTGCGTACTTCCTATTATACTTTATGGAGTATAACAGTGGATGTTAATAGCAGCAAATATAAAAAAATTAAAGGCTTTAGAAGTGTGGCTGTACCTATGCATACCGAGAATACCTTGAACAGTCAGAGTGACCAATGCAGAGGTATTATGACAAATGGTCCAGACAATATCAATGTCAAAACACTTAAATTAATTGCAGACAACGAAAGTAAAAGCCTCGACTTAATAGCATCACTATTCAATAAGATATTTGACAGGTAAAATACCATTAGACTGGCTAAAATCAACATTCGTAACATTACCAAAAAAATCCAATGCCTTACATTGCGAAGACTATTGAATATTAAGCATGATGTCTCAAGTCCTTAAAACTTTTCTCGGAATCATTCATACACTAATTTACAAGAAGTGTGAGTTTCAGCCATAAATGTGTTAAAACAAGGATGTAAAGACATGGATGTAGATGTATATGCATGTTTTATTGATTATCGAAAAACATTTGACTGCGTTAACCAGATCGAAATTCTGAGAAAAACTGGAATTGACGAACAAGACTTGCGAATTATCTCAAAACTATATTGGTACCAAACGGCAACAATTGAAAAAGAGCACACAACATCCGAAGATATACGAATCCGACGAGGAGTGTGACAAGGTTGCGTCTTATCACCACTAATATTGAATCTGTATTCGGAATCTATATTCAGAAAATTATTAGACGAGGTTCAAGGTGAAATCAAGATTAACGAAACCAGCATAGACAACATCCGGTACGCTGATGATACTGTCCTAATAAAAAACAACGCACAAGTACTACAAAATTTAATAAATGCGGTGGTTCGTCATAGCGAAATGTTCGGTTTACATCTAAATGTTTCCAAAACTAAAATTCTAGCATTTTCAAAGATATCAACAAACGTACATTTATACGCCAAGGGACAAATAATAGAACACATAAATTCCATAAAATATTGGGAAGCAAATATCAACAGCTAGTGTAACCCAACAAAAGAAATCCTAATTACTATTTAAATGGTAATAAGCCACAATTAAAGGTTAAAATACGTTTATTGACGTTTCAATTTCCACTTCGGAAATCGTTCTCAAAATACCGATTTTGAGAACGATTTCCGAAGTGGAAATTGAAACGTCAATAAACGTATTTTAACCTTTAATTATACAACTATACAATTATACAACTATTAACCTTTAATTACAAAACCAAGAATTATATCATACGATTATCGCCATCTTGTGGTAGAAGATGGTATATAAAGAAGAAAAAGAACAACTTTTTGGAGTAGTTTCTGGTTAGACATTTTATCTTTTCAGTAGATTTCAAGACCGGTCGATTCACGCACACCTCCAATGCCTCCAATTTATTCATAGACTGTTTTTTTTTCCTTTGTCTCTAAATTATACAACTGTATCGAAGAAATACAATATTTAAGCATGAACCCATTCAAATCGTTTGTTATGATTATAAAAATTACTTTTTTTCATAGGTTTCTTTGTACTTAGCATAAATGTTGTTTTCTTTATATTAAATAATAGACCGAACTTCGCATTTGCTTCTATTACTTTATTTAATAATCTTTAAAGATCGTGGATGTTTGCTTTAGACTGTTAATTTTTATAAGAATTATTTCATTCTCAAAAACTTTTTTTATTTTATCTTTTAAGTAGATATTGAACAGCAACATATTTGAGTAGATGGTTACTCTAGTTTGTAACTTCTGGATTTTTTGGCACATTGTTTTTAGAAACTTCGTGAAACATAATGATCTAACTATCTTATTCTAGCGGTTATCATTTTGGTTTTTTGATTTCAAAAAACAGGTGACTTCAGGATCAGCATATATTAGTCAATCGTTTTTGCAGAACCCAGATCATATTTTGGAAAATTGTTTTTCTCTTACAACTACCGTAACATACAGATGCATTTTGTTTAGTGAGGATTCATGTTTCTCCGCTTTAAACGACAAGTAAGGAGTCGTGTGCTATAGAAAACAAAAGCACCTCCAGATCAGTTTCAGTATTAGGAAATTCAATTATAAAATAACAAAAATACATTCAAAATAAATACTCTATGGAGTAATTATATAATTTAACTTAAGCTGATAAAACAGAAAACTAAAGAAATAAATATTAATTTCATTTCTAAACAATTAAACATTGTGATTCAGACTTAAGATTCATTTGTCTCGTCGAGTTTTCAAGACTTACACTATCATTACAAGGACTCAGTATAGTGTACATTTAAACTTTATTCCCCACATAAGCTGATATATGACGTTTGGTTTATTCTTTATATTAAACCATTTGTACTAAAATTTGTACATACTAGAATCTTGCAGAAAACTATTATGTTATGACGTACTAAGATTGTGAATCTTTGAAAAGAATCCTAAAAGTTCCTAATACGAAAACATAGTAATTTGTGCTATAAAAACTAAATCTTACTCGTACATATTGAAAGCTAACCAGAATAAATGATTTTGTATCTGAACCTGTTGATACTGTGTTGTAGCTCTAGATACTAGACACTTAGAACACTACGCACTGTCATTAGTAGAAAATAAGAATGAAAGGGATCAACATCTCGTAAAAATATACATATTATGTGTTAATAAATTAAAAATCAGTATTCAATTTTTGAAATAGGTTTACAGTAAAGTTATAGCAAATATGTTACATGCCGAATCTGCTAAGAGGCTTTAAAATTTATTATATAAAATGTATTCTTATTTTAAAGACACTCAGAGTTACATTTACGTCTTTACCAACTTTACCATTCACCAGCAGTTATAACTTCTGCCTTAATTTTTTCTTCGTATTCCTTGTTTCTTTTCCGTTTTATGGTGCTGTGTTATCCAAACGATGCATAAAATTATTTCAACAATATTACGAAACTCTTTTCTATCAGCAGGCTTTAAAAACATATTTTCCACCTGAAGTTCATAATAATGAGACGCAGAAATTAATATTTAGGTACTCGTAAGATATGACCAAGTGCTATATGTTGTTTTTTTTCTGTTAACTGTGTTTAGCAGCTCTCTATATTTATTATTTTAAGCACCTCCTTATTCATAGTTGGTCTCATCCAGGATGTCTTCAGAATTGTATGACAAGATCACTGCTCAATTTTCCAACGTCTTTTTCCTTGTTAAAATTCAGGTCTTATATTCGTATAGCATATCTAAGCAAACATAACATTTAAGTGTTTTTTGCAAAGGTACATAATATGCCTGCTTTCTTTCGTTTTATAAAATCGTATTTTAAGAATTAAGACCTTGGGATTTATAATATTTCAAGGTATTTATGTTCTACACGGTAAACGCAAAAATACGCAATCCCTCAATTAATCATCAAGGGAAAAATTGAAGGCAAGAGAGGAGTAGGTCGCGAAAAAATGTCGTGGCTACCACGAACTGGACAGGCATAAATAACACTGTCGATCTTTTGCATGCCGCAAAAGACAGACGTCTGGCCTTAAGATAATTCGCCAACGCACTATAGGTACACGGCACTATAAAAAGAAGAACACGGTAAACGTCTGCTGCACTGTTCAGCACGAGTTGATTTTAATCTATATTATATTTCAGGTATATTGCCATTTATGTAGTTTTTGCGATGTTAATATTAAGACTTTTACATGACGAGTTTTAATATTAAACAGTTTTGTCAACAACACACACCTTCTCTACTTGTAATTTTATCTAACTCCTAGTATAACAAGAACTTGTTATTGAAATTATACTTTGATTTTTTCATCGATTTTAATAATAATTTTCTTTATATTTATTTTAAAATTTTGAAAATTTTGACAGCAGCTTTAGATTATGCTTTACTTTGAAATGCCGAAAAGTTAAATATACTATTTTATGGTAATTTTTTCAAAAAATATTTATTATAGCACTTTCTTTTCTGTCTATTTTATTTTGACAATTTGTTGATCCCTAAGATAGAATAACCAGAGCTTATTATGCAGCTTCGTATCGTAATACGAAAGGCAACAACCTTTAGCACCCTAGTCACAATTCCGCCCTTAAACTTGTAAATAACTTAATTATAGTTTATGTTGACATTGCCCAATGAGTCATTACTACCCTAAGTTTATAGTTTAATTTGATAATAAAAAAATTAACAATGATATTGCTGCTCTTATTTACGTTATTACCTCCAATAAATTATAGTATTTTAGAATGTAGAAATGGACTGGCCATACTTAAGGAAACTTTCAGGTGTAATTAAAAAGGATACCTTAAATTGAAGTCCTCAACAAAGCCAAAAATTAATGGACCGAAACAACTATGGAAGAGATCTATGATGTAATAAGCTAAAACAGGTCAATAAAAATAAAAGGCTTCTCCGATGTGAAGTTCCTTAACATTAAATCTGAGTCTTAAAATATGGTTTAACCTAATTTATGGAATTGAGACCTGAACACTTATAGTAAAATCTCTAAATCGTCTTTAAGATTTCGAAATGTGGTGTCTTAGCACTTTGTTCTGAATTCCATAGGTAAACCATATTACGCGTTACAAAAGAATATGCCCTAAAAAGACCAACTATCTAAAGAGACATTACTATAATAATGGAAGACTTCAATGCCAAAGTAGGAAAAGGTAGACAAGGAAACATTGTAGGGAATTGTGGACTTGGCCAACGTAATGACAGAGGAGACCGTTTTGTAGAATTCTGCGTAGAGAACAATCTTTGTGTGACAAATACATTCTTCAAACTACCCAAGCGTAGTTTATATACTTGGAAGTCACCAGCAGATACAGCAGAAAAGATCATAAGAAATCAGATCGATTATATAACAATTAACGAGAGGTACCGAAATTAAATCAAAATAACTAAAACACTACCTGGAGCCGATGTCCCGTCAGATCATAACTTATTAATCAGTGACAAAAAACTTAAACTTAAAATAGTAAAATGCCAACAACCGACTAACCGAATAAACACTAACTGTATTCAAAATAATAGTCATGAAATTACACAAGAGGTAAAAAAGAAGTTCGAAAAATCGAAAGAAATAGTCGAATAACGTCGAAGACTACTGGAATCATGTCAAAAGCAGTATGCAAGAAACAACTAAAAAGTATAAAACTATTAATAATCGCAAACAACAATGGATGACTGATAAAATATTGGGACTAATGGAAAGCAGGCGAAAACAGAAAATAAAAACACTGAAGAATACAATAAAATTTATATAGACATCAGAAGGAAAATCCGGGATGCAAAGGAATTGGTACAACAACAAATGTCTTGAAATAGAAGAACTACAAAAAAAGAATGAAACGTTCAATATGTACAAAAGGTAAAAGAAATAACTGGAACATATAGATCAACAGCAAGTCGTTTACTTGATAAACAAGGAAATAATATAGACAATGAACAAGGCAGATTAGAGAGGTGGAAAGAATATATTAAGGAGCTGTTTGATGACGATAGAACAGAAATTCAAATCAAAAACATATCGACTGGTCCAAACATAACACTCGATGAAATGGAAAGAGCTTTAAAGCTATCAAAGAATAGGAAAGCAACCGGTCCAGATGAAATTCCAAGCAAAATAATTAAACTGCTAGACGATAACGGCAAACATTCTCTTCTAAGCCTCTTTAATAAAATATACGAAACAGGACATATACCAACAGACTGGCTACTGTCAACATTTGTAATAATACCGAAAAAAATAAATGCCAAACAGTGTGGCGATCATCACACTATCAGTCTGATGAGTCATGTACTGAAAATTTTCTTAAGAATACTGAACTCGAAAATTTACAACAAAATAGAAGTACAATTAAGTGAAATGCAATTTGGTTTCAGAAACAACCTCGGAACCAGAGAAGCACTCTTCAGTTTGCAGGGCATTCTTCAAAAATATAGGGATATAGAACAATCAGTATATATGTGTTTTATCGACTTCGAAAAGGCCTTTGACCGAGTAAACCATGACAAACTTATAGGTGTCTTGCAACAGGTGGGAATTGAAGACCGAGACCTCCATATTATCAAAAATTTGTATTGGCATCAATGTGCAAACATACGAGCTGGACACAACATGACGGAAGCAGTGGAAATACGACGTGGAGTGAGGCAAGCCTCTACTTTTTAATATCTACTCCGAATATATTTTTAAAGAAGTTTTAGTTTAATACAGGCATTAATATCAACGGAATTAATGTCAACAATCTCAGATATGCAGACGACATGGTACTTATTGTCTCCAATGAAGAAGACCTGCAATGACTTATAAACAGGGTAACCGAAGCATGTGATGAATATGGGCTAAAACTTAATACTTCCAAGACAAAACTTATGGTTGTCAGCAAAACGGAGTTACAACCAACGAACATCAGGGCGTATGGAATAGAGTTGGAAAGAGTCCACAATATTACCTACTTGGTTGCAAACGTTATCGATAATTGAGATATAAATGAAAAAATAGGAATACGCATTGAAAAAACCAGAGCCGCCTTCTATAAATTAAAGAAAATTCTAATTAATAGAGATATGACATTAAACCTTAAAGTCAGATTAATACGCTGCTACATATTCTCCACATTTCTGTATGGTATGGAGAGCTGGACCCTTACAGAGACATTAATGAAATTAGAGGCCTTGGAGATCTGGATTGAGCGACCAGTATTGCGGATAAGTTGGGTTGATCGAATAAGAAATGAAATAGTTTTACATCGAATGAAAAAGAGCACAGAAATAACAAAAACGATAAGAATTCGAAAGTTACAATATTTTTCTGTCATGTAATGACCGAATGTGGCATCCAGAGAGGTATAACCTTCAACACCTCACAATACAGGGTAAGACCACCGGAAAGAGAGGCTGACAAAGAACATCCTGGCTCCGAAATCTCCGAGAATGGTATCAAGAGACCACCGCTAATTTATTTAGAGCCGCCGTAAACAAAGTTATTATTGCCAATATGATCGCCAACGTTCGATAATCGGACAGGGTACTGAAAGAAGAAGAAGATCTAAAGAGAAATTAAAATTTGAAGAGAACGTGATCCAAAGTCACATGCATGGCTGACAGATCTGCGACATGCATAAATCTGATGCGATTGTCTAATATTAGTTAGCACAACAATCAGAAGAGCAAAAGAGCAATCTCTGTGCATTCGACAACTAGCATAAACACTTAAGCGCTGCGTAATGTATGGCACCAAAACAAGAATATATGCAAATAATCAATTGGTAGTTCCTGTGAGCCGTAACTAGGTAGTTGAAATAACGGACTGTTTCTTGAGGAGCTAGTGTACAAGCTACTTTGTGTTGTAATTGATTAAAAACAGAAATAATATTGTTTGTCACTGTATCAGTGATGTTATATTAAAGAAATTATTTAAATAAAAAAAAATGATTTAAAAATTGCTTTACAAAAGGTATAATACTAAAAACTCTATCGGGCTGCATCACAGATCGTTTTCGAAATTAATATTCCATCAACAGTGCTATCTGTATGTACATGTTTGAAGCCACTATAGATTAGAATAGAATGGAAATATGCTTTATTGTCACTGAAAATTGTACAATTTTATGGACAAAGTTTACAAAAAGTCAAAAAATAGCAATAACAATTAAAATTTACTAAAATTAGATAAATCGTCAATATCACAAACTAAAAGATAATAATACTTTATTTGCTTTAACCTAAATGGACTGTAATTTCTTGGTTATTCGTTAAGAAACTATTTCACTGAATAATATTATGGTCTTTCAGCTAGATAGGCTTTTGTCAATTTACGGAACTTAAGGAAAGAAATTGTAGATTTAAGTTACGCAGGGAGATGGTTGTATAATTTTTTTGCCGAATATAATAAAGATTTCTTTACTAACTCAGTGGACGGGATCAGTAAATACATATCAAAGGTTGAATTTCTGGGGGAGTAGCCATGATTAAGTCCTGTTGGAAAAACATGTAGGTGTTCACGGATTAAGCAAACAGTTTCTAGAATATATAAAGAGTCAAAATCCCGTGAGTTTTGAAGTAGCTTTTGCAATGTGTTATTCTACTGAGGCCAAAAAGATACCGTATTGCTCTTTTTGTAATTTAAAAATAATATCACTTTGTTAGCTGTACTAGAACCCCAAAAAAGAAAGGGCCATATCGAAGATAAGACTTGAAAAAAGAAAAATATGTTATTTTGGAAGATTATTGTTTAGTGCTTGATGTACCTCATTGTCACCTCGGGGGAACAAATATGGGTCTAACCACCTTCTGATATCCCCGGGTGCTCTGTAGAGGGCTTCGGAGTAAACGTCGTGAGATCCTCTACTTAAGTCCATTTTCGGGTTATGGACTCGGAAAATATTTATATCTTCGGTGTCTTGCCTTGAAAAAGGCAAGATATTTCTTACACAACAAATTCCTCGTCGAAATGGTACATTAGGTTGTGGTCTTCCGATGGCTTGTCTTGAGAAAGACAAGATATTTTCTTACATGACAAAGGATTGTCGAAATAAAAACAACAAGTTAAAGTTAAAAATAACTATCAGCCACAGAGTATGGAAAATAGAACATGAGCAGAGCCCCGAGAGCACTAAGCTCTCGGAGAGCCCGCGAGGAACTGACCTGGCTGATCTCATCATACATTGTTCATTCTCAGGAGGATAGGGTAAAGGATTCTTTATTATGAGGGAGAGAATGTTTGAAGTGCCCGTTTAGGGTCGGTTGACCCTCTTCAGGCTTGAGTTTGAATGTTGTTGTTTGAATAATGGCGTACACACAGCTAAAACAGTCCGAAAAATCACCGGCGATTTTTGTTCTTCTTTCTTCATCACTTTTCAGCAGCCAGCGAGCCAGGGGCGAGAGGGTTTGACTGGAATCGATGTTCTTTCCAGTGAATGTGTTGGTTTTTGAGGTAGATACGACAAGCCCTGTCTCTAGTGACCATTGGTCCTGTGCAGTCTCGAGCTTAACTCGGCCCCAGAACCAGTGTATTGCACTGAAATTTTGTGATCGAGTGTGCTCGCGAGTGGAGGCGCCTCGGCTTTCGAGAGTTGACTTGTCGCATTTCGCTCAGTGTGAATGTGTGTGTAAATCAAACAGTGACGGCCGCTGCCATTTCGATGTTACAGATTCCGTCAATCACTTAGATTATCTCCGGCCGCCCACAGACTCCGTATAAAGTAACGGAGGCTGCAGACGGCCGGGGGCCTCGGTGATGAGGATATTTCGGTAGCAGAAAGAGTGCCCCTTTCACTGTTTGATTTGTGTGTGTGTGTGTGTGTGTGTGAATGTGATTTAGTGTGTATGTGTGCGAGTCTGAATCGACAGAAACTAAAACCGTGTTCTCTAGTGACCATTGTTCCTGCAGCCGTTTATGCGTTTGCAACCGACTTCAGAACTAGTGTATTGCACTAAAATTCTGTTTTCGGTCGCTTACGCTAACGGCCAGGCCTCGTCGGAGGTCGATAGACGGTTCCAGCAATTGTCGATTCAGTTGAGAAAATAGTTGCGGCTATTTTCTCAGGGACGGACAGGTATCATTGAGTAGTGAGATTGGGAAACCGCAAAAAACCAATCTCCCCCTGTCCGGGTGGCTGACCTGAAAATCGCCAATATTTATATGTGCCGTTCGAGCGATAAATAGGGATTTCCAGGTCAAGAGCCAATGGGAAAATTTGAGGCGGGGCGATGCGCATTGAAATGCGCACTAATCCACAGACTATGGCATTCGATGACATCATGTAGTACAGAAAACAGCATCGCTGGTATATTTAATAGACAAAAAGCCGAACTTACTTTGTGATAAAATGTTATTTTCAACGAGAAAGGACATAAGTCAGGGTTTTATAAGTCTCTCAATAATTTTGGATAAGACCGGTAGTAAGCCAATAGGTCTATAGTTGCAGACATTAGATTTTTTACCACCCATATGAAGATGAATTATACTGGCTGTTTTTAAGTTGTCTAGAAATATACCTTTTTCAAACGAATCATTAATTAGTGAGACCAGGACTTCCAACACATTTTTTGGGAGATTTAAAAAAATTTTTATGGATAGTCCATCAGTACTACACAAAGATTTGCTTTTGATACTACTGTTTGTCTGGATCAGTTCAGATTTATCAACCCGTCTTAGAAAGAATAAATTCCAGACCTTTTTCGAATTAAGGAGATAAGAAATATGATCTTTTTGTGGCAAAATAGTTAATGTTATATTTTTACTCACACTAACAAAGTATTTATTTAAATTTTCAGGGGTTGGAAGAGAAAATGTTTGAGCTGTGTTAGTATTATTTCGAACATCGTTTATTATTGACCAATTTTCTCTTGAATCATTTTTAGAGCTTCCCAGACAATTCTGTACAATTTTTTAGCTGTTTTGACAAGTTTTAGATAGATTCCTCTGCACTTGGGGATATATTTAGTGACAAAGACGTTGGTAGTAAATTTATTGATATTAATTTCTTGGTATTGAACGCATATTCTTGGCTGATATGCTGATGCCTTTGGTAGTCCAGGGTTTGTGATGTTTTGACTTATTAATAATTAAAAGAAATGCCTTATTGAAAATAAAGATAAGTCTATCTAAAAAAAAAAACACTAAAATTATAGTCTTTGTCCACAGAGGAAAAGTGTCATCCAGAAGTCAAGCACAAATTTTGGAATTTACGACAGTTCTGAGCTGAAAAAAATCCTACCTAAACGTTGGGTTTTCGAAGATTGTTAAGGGTGCTAAACTTCGTATATACTGTTTCATGATCAGATAGTATTGCATTTATAGTAAAGGGTAAAAAATCTGAGACAATATAATCAATTATGGTAGGTAAGTGTTGTTTTAGTAATTCTTGTAGGAGAATTAACGTGCATTCGTTGTATATACGATTCGAATATATTGACCAGTTTAAAAGTTTCTGAAAAAAGGTTCCGTTGAAGAATCAGATGATATATAAATGTAAATAATGTATAGATTAAGATTCTTGTTATAAACAAATGAAAACCTTAAAAAGGATTCATTCGACAAAAAGTCATATTTTGTGATAGGAGGGAAATCATTATTTGTAAAAAGAATTAGGGTACCACCATGAGCTGAACTTGGACGATCAAACCTAGCAATGGTGCTATATTTTTCTACAAAAAAGGACTCGTTGACTTCAAGCCAGTGCTCTGCTACACTAAACAAAAATTTAGTTTACGCTTTAAATGTTGTTAGATTAACTTTAAGTTACATTTTTTTAAAGTATAAACTTTGATGTTTAAGTTACAAAAGGAATTGATTACATGGCAACCTAAGACTCAACTGGGGTTGCTAGTCCTTAGACGAAGTGTCTGTGAGGACTTGTTGATAGCAACTCTGAAAATATCATAATTTATAATATTAATAAATGTAACTCAAAGTTATAGTGATAATGGAATAATTCCGAAAATGTTCTGTGATATAGTCCGATAGGATTTTTATTATTTAGTCCAGTTGTTAGGGAGTTGATCCCTAAAAATCATACGAACAAGCTGAATTTTGCCATGAATAATAATCTTGGAACCCCAAAAAAGATGCAAAAAAAGTTTTACCCATGGGTTTCTCCCTACAACCCCCTCGTAGTGAGTAAAAACGCAAAAAAATCGATTTACCAAAAATCTGTACGTCGTAGAAAAAAAAATGTAGCTGATATAATTTTAAACAAAAATGGTTGGTAGTACTTTTTGTGTATATTGAATCGTTCTCTCAGAAACAACGCTTGAGGCGACCGTCGATTTTGAATATGTTGAATGTTCAATAAAATTTGTATTAGCTCGACGGTAAAAATTCGATATCTTTTGATCCCAGTGTTTTATCGCCACAAATCAAAATGCTTTTTAACCCTTCATTAGGCGCGCGAATTAATAAAAATATATTTAATAAGTGAAAAAAAGAACATAGATATGTTTTATTTACAGATTTAATATGTATCTCATTAATATTTATTAAAACATTCCTCGCACATTTTTTTAGTATGGATACTCAAACACAAAAATTTGCTACACCGTTCACAAGAATATTGAGTCTTGCATTGTTTCTTCGTTTCTTTGTAACAAGCTGCACAGTGTTTTCTTTTACTTCGGTTTGAACTATTTGCTGCTCGATCCCTTTCATGTGTCTCTTCTTGTTCAGGTTTATAAGGTTCTAAAAGAGTTTTCAGTTTAGTTGGTAAACTTTGTATTGTTGATCTCCTCTGTAAATGTGGAGTTAGTAAACTTTTTGCCAAATTTTTCAAAAAGATCCGCCTCGTAATATACTCTGCCCCATTTCCAAAAGAAATAATCATGGAGTTAATTCCGGCTACATTTAACAAGCGGTAAAATATTACCATAGGCCATCTTCTCGTAGCTCGTGCTGTATAATAAGTTCCACATAATTTATCCACAACGTCCACGCCTGATTTTGTTTTATTGTAAAATTGTATTATCTCCGGTTTCTTATCGGTATTAGACGATACAACTGAACTTGACGTGTGATAACTAGACAACAATACAACTGTCTTGTTTTTTTTGGTACATATGATACAAGTGTCTCGTGTTTAGTATAACCAAATAAGCTATATATATATAATTCTGCCGGAATTCCTCACGGTTCCTACGAAGGACAATTTTTGTTTTTCCAGTTCTTTTACAAGATTCAAACTCGTAAACTAATTATCGGCAGTAATATTCCTTCCTGTGCCGAAAATTGGTTCTGCCAACCTGCATACAATTGCATCTGCAGAATTACTCTGCCTGTAAGGTCCTTCCGGTTGTTGCCCGCAATAAATTTCCATACTACATATAAGAATAAAAAAGTTTTGCATCACATAAAGAGAATATCTTGATTCCGTACTTGCTCGGTTTGGATGGTATGTACTGTCTAAATCCGCAACGTCCTCGGAATCCTGGCAGCATTTCATCAATTGGTGTGTTTTGTCCAAGGCTATAATATGTCTTACAATTTTTCAAAAAATAGTTAAAAATATCTCTCACTGAAGCTAATTTATCTGTTGCTTGTCTTTGAGGCCGTGTGGTTTTTTCATCGAAACGGACACATCTTATAAGAAATCTAAATCTTTTTTCAGACATTGTCATTCTAAAAATATTTATACTAAAGTCATCAGCTGAAAAATAATCTGAAAGGTTTTGGTGACCACCTTTAAAAAGCCCTAACAAATACAGAAGGCCTAGAAATGCCTCCATTTCTATCCTATCTGTTTCTCTACAGTCGCTTATAAGCGCAAACTTTTCTTTCAAACCATTTATATAAATATTTGTTTTCTCCACCAGTATAGACAATATTCGGTTATCAAAAAATAATCGCCAACAATCCAATTCACTTCTGGCGCCTTTTGCGATTTGGCTTACAACACTTGACAATTTTACTAAAATATTATGCGGAGGAGTTTGAGTTATTGCCCAGGGCCTCTTTTGTTCCATCTCGACCTGCAATAATAGCATAATTTATTGTTAACAATTTTTTTTTAATATTTTGAGATGAGAAATTGTATTTAGATAAAAAATATACTGCACGATTGTCACAATTTATATGTATTATACAAATTCGACAGGAATTTCAAAAAAATGAAGTGGCACATGAAACACTGTTTATATAATAGCAAAAAAATTATGACATAACCTGACTTACCATTATCAAAGTTTTCGCTTTCGGCGCCCACCATGTCTTCTGTATCTACGTCGTCGATTTCATGATCGGTATCAGAATTCATCGACCTTGTCTCCAGATAATCCTCTGTTGACGATTCATCTGATTCGTCGAAATCTTCTTGGGGTAAAGTATTTGTGTCACATTCCCCTTCTTCGAAAACAAGACGATTAAGCTCTTCTACGTCTGCCGGATTATCAAGTTTGTAAATACGATTACTCATTTTCTCAAAAGTGTCGCCAAATTATGATAAAATACTTCTTTACGTAATTGTCACCAAATAAGTAAGGTCGATTATTCACAAAATACACTATTCAGCGTCAGTAAAAGACAATAAACACTAGTATATAACTCTCATACGCCACAGCAGACGTACCAAATAGCACTGACGTGATTGTGGTTGAGCGGGCTAGGTCCGGCGGACCTATTCTGTGTACGGTCGAATTTGTTCGCAAATTTCCGGAAAATCTCGGCGGTTATTGGAATGTTACTTCGGCAGGTAAAAGAAGACTGATCATCGTTAGATGTCATTTAGGCTCAATGATAATATATATATTAATTTTATTTTAAATTACAAGCAAAAACTGGGGTCTAGATCCACTGGACCTATGCCCGACTAATGAAGGGTTAAGGTAAAAAGTGCGGCTGTTGTATGCAGTCTTTTTATTTTGCTAAGACTAAAGTCATTTTTTATAAAGGTGTTTAAATAAATTATTTAAACACCTTTTTATAAAGGTGTTTAAATAAATAAACGTAGCGCGATTTTTGCCATTTTTACGATTCTCATGAGATTAAAAAAAATTTATTACTTTCGTTGGCCAGCCGTAGTAAAATTTCAATTTTTAGAGATTAGTCTTTAAAAAGTATGACATGAAATTTCAATTTTGAGTTGTAGCAACAAATATTGGGCATTTGAAATATGAATAAAGAACACAGAATTTAATGTTTTACATTACAAACTATCGGAAATCACAAGAAATGCCTCAAAGAAGACAGTTTTAATTGTAGTTCATAGAAAAAGTTTTTTCCTTTAAAAAAACGTACTAGTGTAACTGAAAAAAAAATTTTAAACGTTTTAGATGATTTGTTATGTAAAATTTTAAATCCAGCGTTTTCAAATGCCTCACATTTGTTGCCAAAACTCAAAACTAAAATGGCATGCTATAGTTTTTAAAGATTAAGCTCTAGTAATCAAAACTTTATAGTGGCTAGTTAATGAAAGGCATATATGGTACCTATTGATCTCATGAGAATTATAAAAAATTTATTTAACGTCGAGCTGAACCAAATTTTATTGAACATTAATGACGCGCGCGTAACTAACATTCAAAATCGATGGTCACTTCAAGCGTTGTTTGTGAGAGAACAGTTAATTCTACATAAAAAGTGCCAATAAACATTTTTGTTTAAAATTATCTAATCCACAGTTTTTATTAAAAATATTTTTTTCTATGACGTACAGATTCTTCCTAAATAATTTTTTCTCCGTTTTTACCCCCTTACAAGTGGTGTTTTAGGGGAAAACCCGAGGGTAAAAGTAGTAAACTTTTTGCATCTTTTTTGGGGTCCCAAAATTAATATTTTTTACAAAATTTAGCTTGTTCCTATAATTTTTAGAGGTTGTGGCATTTTTGTCTCTAACGACTGGAGTAAACTTTTTATTGAGGATTTTTTTAAATAAAATTTTTATTAGCTCTTCGGTATTTTGACTTAGTTTCTCTTTGTGGGTCAGAACGGTCGGTCTTCACTTCCTTTCCGTTTCTTTTAGAGCCTTCGTTATGCCATCATTTGCTTGATCTACATATTCTATTTAATCTTGCAAGTCTTGTATATGTCTGGTTAGTGTATCTTTTTACAGGTCGTTGTTTTCTAATGGAAGCTATTTTTTTCTTGTTTTTAGGATCATCTTTGTTCTTTCCAATTTGACATTTAATAGTATCTTAGGTCGGAATAATCTGTGGGCGCTTCCTATTAAAAATTTGTTGAGCAAATCAATGTCTTTGATTATTTCGTTTTTGTTTGTTATAATATAATCTACTTTATTTTTGATACTGCTGTCTGAGCAAATCGACGTCCATTTATGCTAAGGCTTTTTATCAAAAAAAGAGTTCATCATGGATAAATTTTCCTGGTGTAAGAAGTTCAACAATCTTTTCCGTCGATCATTTTTTCGCCAAATCCATACTTATCCATTCCTACTTCTGCATTATCTTGTTTAAACTCCATTTTCACAATTAAGTCGCTCATAATTATCGTGTAATATGTATGGCATATAACGCTGTTTCTAGGTTCTTATGAAATTCTCAAATTTCTTCATCCCAGTGTGAAGTCGTTGGAGCATATGTCTGGATTATTTTAAGGTTATATTTAGTTTAAAAATAAGATATGTAATCCTCGGGCTTATGCTGATAATTTCAAATATATTTTGTCTGTGCTTTCTATGTATAATGAATCCTACTTCACTATTTTAAGTGACTTCTTCTCCTCTTTTAATAAAATACGTGTCGTCATTTAAGAGTAATTTGGGCTTCTCCTCTTCGTCTTATTTTGCTGAGGCCAATAATCTCCCACTTTATTCTTTTCAGCTCTTTCTCCAGTTCCATCATCTTGTGGTCTAATATAAGAGTTCTAACATTGTATAACATAATATTTATTCGTTGCCCTTTGTAGTAGCTTGATTTTTTCCAGGGATTCGTAGCACCCTCTGCTCCAAACCTGTTCCAACCATTACCTTGGTTGTGGGTGTTCGAGCCGTCGGAGACTGAGGGCCGTTTAGTAGTTTTGTCTTTCATGCAAAATTACTTTTGGGCTTTTAAACCATTAAAACGCTACACTTGGAGGTGCGTGTAGGCGACTTGGTTTGGAAGTGAAGGGAGAAGAAGGTGGAGATGAGAATGCTTTGGGATTAGACATGGTTTCCCCGGGGATGGGAAGCTGGAGAACTCCATGAACTCGCGTGGCAAATGTGTTATTCCTAAAGTAGATCTATCCCCTGCCGGGATTTTAGAGAAGAATCCACTCAATACCCACAGCCCATAACGTATAAAAAATACTATTGAAAAATAAATTATTACTTTATTCAAAACTATTATTACAAATATTTGTAGTTTAATGGTTGATCAATAATATTACCAAAAATCCAGGATAATTTTGTGTTTACGCAAATGGACCATTAAAAAAATTATCCACCAAAGCTACCAGACGTTGCAAATATTTGTCCCGGGATTTTATTTTCAGGTCTTTAGCCAAACCCCCTAAGAACTCGTTGGTTTCTTCATCAAAAATAGCTGGTGCATCATCATTCTCAAGATATAACATTTCTAAGCAGGGTAGTGTCAAAAACACACCATATGGCAGATATATTTTTAAATGTTCTTCGAAAATACTTCGCGGAAATACTTTGTCAGCATCACTACCTAATTGTTTTAGGTATGAGCAAAACTCAGTATAGTAATATTCTACATAATCTTTGAGTTTTGGAACTTCAGTTGGTGATATATTTATGTATAGAAAATAGGAAATATCGATTACTGGTGAATGAAGACAAACAGCTTGGAAATCTATCAAAGCCATGCGAAGTGGAATTGTTTTATCGTCACCCTAAAAAAAATTAATTAATAAGCGACACAACGATATCATTTAGTCGAAGATAATTTCAATATTAGGGGAGAGTGTTGTACCTCGGACCGGGTTGTACCTCGGGTCAGTTGACTTTCTTTCTTACCCACTGCAGATTTCTCTTCGATTTGGTTGAATTAGTGGTTTAATAATATCAGCGGTAGATGGCATATAAATACACTTATCAAAAAATTGCAGCGTGGTGACTTGCAGAGCGTTTTGTGTTTTGTTTGATCGTAAGTAAATTATTTACCTATTTGTTATCTGTTAAAATCCGCTTCAAATGTAAATATATATTTTATTATTACCTGTAATGGACAATATATATTTACGCTTGATAATCATGAATGTATTTTTTGTCTAAACGCATAACCTAATATTAGAAAACAAAAAACAGCTGAAATTGTTACGTTGTGTACCTTGGGTCACCGGTAGGTCCGGACCAAGGTACAATCTTATTGCGAATTAACATTATTTTGACTTTTATTTAAATTAATTGGTGTGTCTGTTACCAAAAAAACCTTTTATTATTGTTTCAGATAGTCATTTTAAAATGCCGAGAAGTAAGTGGGTATCAAAAGACCACATTTAAATGCCCAGGATTTAACTGCAGCCGCAAATAAATGCATAAGTGGTGAATTATCAATTAGGGAATCAGCAAAGTGCTATAACATATCAAAAACCACGCTGATCAGGCACGTAAAATCCTTAAGGCAGTCGGGGGCTTCACAATTTTCTTATGTTGCTGCCAATAATGTAAAACAAGTTTTTAATAAAAAAGAGGAAGCTGAGTTAAAAATATATCTTCTCACTGCTGCACGCCTCCACTATGGTTTGACGAAAATGGAAGTTCGTACTTTAGCATACCAGTATGCAACTGCAAATAACAAGTCTTATCCGCCTTCTTGGGACCAAAAAAAGATAGCTGGCAAGGAATGGCTGAGGCAGTTTCTTAGAAGACATGAAGATTTATCACTTCGTAAACCAGAACCTACAAGTTTGGCCAGATCAACATCCTTCAATAAAACAAATATATCTTCCTTTTTTAAGAACTACAAAGAAGCTTTGTCTCGTGTAGATTTTTTTCCCCAGAAAAAATTTGGAATTGTGACGAGACAGGGTTAACGACTGTCCATGTACCACCAAAAATTGTAGGACCTAAGGGAATAAAACAATTAGGTTAAATGACAAGTGGAGAGCGAGGTCAAAATGTAACCTTGATAGCCTCAATAAATGCAATCGGAAATCATATTCCGCCAATGATGATATTTCCGAGGGTTAATTTTAAGCCTCACATGCTAAAAGGTTGTCCAGTTGGAACTAGAGGAGGTGCAAATTCGTCCGGCTGGTCAAACGAAATATTGTTTTTGGAATACCTACAACACTTTAAAAATCATGTGAAACCAACAGTTAAAAATCCAGTTATATTACTTTTGGATAATCACGATAGCCACGTGAATGTAAGTGTCATTAATTTCTGTAAGAAGAATGGAATTCTACCGATAACGTTTCATCCCCACACCAGCCACAAAATGCAACCGCTCGATCGAACAGTTTTTGGACCGATGAAAACTTACTATAATACCGCCTGTAGTGAGTGGATGATTATGCACCCTGGACAACCTATTACGATTTACGATATAGCCGAACTTGCAGGTAAGGCATTTCCAAAAGCATTTACTACATCTAATATCCAGAAGGGATTTGAGGTGAGCGGTCTCTATGCCGTCAATGAAAACATTTTTGAAGATAATGAGTTTCTGTCTTTGTATGTAACTGATCGTCCTTTAAACCAGCTTACTGACAGTCGCGAGCAAGTCAATGTTGAACAGGACGGGGAAAAAACTAAAACTACAGTTAATGAAATGGAAGTATCTACTCCTTCTACCTCAAATATTCGTCAAGCAGGAACTTCAGGAAGTTCTATTACACCTGAAATGTTGCGACCCTATCCAAAGGCACCTGTTCGCAAAAAGAAGTTAGGAAGAGCAAGAGGAAAGTCACGAATACTTACCGATACTCCAGAGAAAGATGAAATAGCTACGCTTAAAAAGGGAAAGACGGTATCATTTGAGAAAGTGCAGGCAGTTACAAAGCAAATAGCGACAGAAGATATACAAAATGTGCCAAAGAGAGCTGCTAAGTATGATAGTGAATCAAGTTCAAGTGATGGAGATACATTTGAGGACTTGGTAACTAGAGAAGAAGAATTATTAAATGACCAAAAAATATATGACTTATCTGAAAATAACGAGATTAAAAAAGGAGACTTTATTTTAGTGAAAGTGGCAGGGAAGAAATCTTTTGTTTATTATGTTGCCGAGATACTGAACAGTGGAATTAATAATGAATTTAGATATTTACGTAGAATTCTAGATTCCAATAAGTTTATAAACGACTCAACCGAGACTTATGATTTTTTACGCAATGATATTGTACGTAAACTTCCACAACCGCACAAAATAAGCGGAACTGCACGTCACGATGCGCACCTGAAATTTAATGTTAAATTTAGCGGATATAATGTCAAATAAGTTTTTATTTACTAAATTAATCATTAGTTAATCATAATGTTCTGATTATTTTGAGATATTCAATAAAACATTTCAAAATTAGTTCTATTTTTTTTTATAACTGACCCAAGGTACAATATAATGCTGGTCCAAGGTACAATATATGCTGGTCCAAGGTACATTACCAGTTTGTACCTTGGGTCAACATGCAAGGGCCTGCTAAAATATATTTTTTAACTAACTACTAAGCTTAAAATGTGTCAATAAAAAGAAAGCATGTAGCCAAATAGACAAAGTAACTAATACATTGGATAAACTTTGCAAATATATAATTTTAGGATTTAGAAAAAAATAAAAACTAAAAATTGACCCAAGGTACAACACTCTCCCCTAGTTATCCTTCGGATTATTTATTTTGGTTCTGACAAAACAAAATTCAACTAAGAATGGGAAGGTTTAGTGCAAGAGTCAGACATATTACTCTAGAATATTTTATATTATTAGACAGTTCCAAATAAACAAGGCGGACAAACATTGGTATACTTTTTTAAGAAGGCCGATAAGTAAGTACTCCCAATTATACAGCTGCAAACGTGCTGAGCACCACAATAAAAGTTACAACACAAATTATGATAAATAAAATCAGATCAAACCGATCCTTTTATATGGGTGCTGTCTTTCTTTCCAGAAAAATAACTTAAAAATCAGTTGAAATAAATAAACCAAATATATTTTTTTGATTTACTAAAAAAATTTAAACGTCATCATACATCTTTTTATCATAATAAAATATGACATAAATTTATTAAAATAATAGAAAATAAGCTCTTGTTCAAGATTATACCACCACGTACATTGTTCAATTTACAGCACCTTTGGGATATACTGAAATGGGCCGATATTAATCGGCCTCAAAAACCAGACGAAATTAAATCATGTTAGTCCATTAAAACACATTTCAGAAACAACCATCAAGAACTTAACATGCTTATAAAGACAAATATAAGCGTTTATAAGAACTTAAATAAGCATTACATGTTCCTTGGATTTATTACAGTCTTTTAATTAAATTTATTCTTTCGTTTTTCGAGGTTAAAACTTTTTTTTTTACTTTTAAATTTTTTATACCTTCTCCGTTAATTTTAAAGGTATTGTAGATTGTAGGCGTCCTCAGTGACAATGCACAAAGCAGCATTGGTTTTGGAATTTCATTTCATTTGCTGATTTAAAGGAATTCTTTGGTATGAAATATTAGACAGATTATTTCTCTCCTTCCATTTGTGCAGTTTTGCTCCGTTGTCATCTGTCATTGTTAATTTTTCAGTATTTCTATCTCACACGGCGGCTCTGCTTAGATTGTAAGGCCGAATGTGCCGATCCTGCACGAGGACCTGGACGTCATTCTTGACTCAGATAAGACTACCGTCATAATTGGTGACCTAAATGCGAGATCGCCTAACTGGTTTGATCGAACAACTAACAGAAATGAAAGATTGTTATGTAGATATCTTAAAAACAAAAATAATACAGTCGTCACCGGACCTATGGAGCCCACATGTTTCCAAGGAGGAGACAGACTTCCTACCTATTTAGACATAGGAATTCTTCACAACATGAGACAACAATACGAAATACGGTCACTCAATGAAGGAGACTCCACCCACAACCTAATCGTTCTAACTCTAGGCACCGTAGAAACAAACTGCAAGCGAATTTTTAGTAAAACAATGGGAATAGTTTCTAACATCAACAACAAACAGGAACTGGAAGAGTATGCGTTGAAATTCGAAAAAACTATTCAAAATACACTGGAAACCAGTACAAAAGAAGAAACCACAACAACAATCAGAGGCAGATTCAGAGAAATCAGCAATGAACTAAAAACTCTAATACAGGAGAAAAACAGACAATGTAGAAGGGCAAATAGGACCAGAAAAATAGAGGGCAAAAGAATTGCTAATGAACTGAATAGGGAGATCAAAAAACAGCTGGAAATTCACAGAAATAACAGCTAAGACGACTATATTTATGTCGTCAGCTGGACCCTAACAAATCTGGATTCTGGAAGCTCTCTAAAGTCTTGCGAAAAAATAAAAAGCCAATGCCAATGCCCATATTACATGGGGCTAACGGTTTAGTTTATTCTGAGCAAGACAAAGCTGAGGTCATGAAAGATATACAGGAAAGAGGATGCAGAAACAACCACCACCCAAACGAAGATCCAGACTTTGAAGAATAAGTGGAAAGAAGGAGCAGATTCCTAAAGAGAAGCAAAGGCGCCATAGCACTCAGACCTCAGCCCGAGGAAATCCAGCTGCTCATCAAAATGACCAATGCTAAGAAGGCTCCAGGCCCAGACAATATATCAAGCAGAGCCTTAAAAAATCTGCCAGTGAAAGCTGGCATTCCCTTAACAAACCTGATATATCATCTTATAAGATTAACAGCCGGTTTCCGAAAGGCTGATTGATCATTATCAAAATATCGACTGTTAACAGTCGATTAAATGCATTTTGAGTTGCAGAAACATCGATCAAACTTCAATCGCATAACACACATTAACTAATCTAACAAGCAAATAATCGATGATTACCAGCTTGTCAGAAGTATTTTGGGTTTCCGAAACGTCAATTATCGTTTTATATATGTCAAACTTCTGTCATACTAGCTTGTCAGGTAATCTGAGATTTTTGGACGATTAATCTTATAATCTTTGATTATGTACCAATGGTTGTAAGTAAATAAAATAAAATATTTGGTTATGTTGTAAGATACATAAACCTAAGGTTTTTTATAAAACGCTGTTGTTTAGAAAGAACCCAAAAATATTGTTACAAAGGTACATTTTAAGAATTAAAGATGATAAATGACAAATTGGTAAACATTAACGAACGACACAAAATTATTAGTTAGTTAGGTTATGTTCTTCTTCTTCTTTTGTTTCTATGGCTTTCACGTCATGGTGATACGCCAGCTCAATTTGTTGGTGACCCCGATAAAGTCTGGCTCTAAACCAACTCGAGGCCACTTACTTGTGCCTGTGCCAAATAATTTTGTAGGAAAAAAAATTCATTAATAGTTAATTAATAGGTTATGTTAGTAAACACTACAAAAAGTATTGAGCATTGTCGATTACAAATTTAATTTATTAATTGAAAGGAATTTTATCAAAATGCTGACTGATTCTTCAGTAAGTTTATTTAATATAGAATATATAGTAATTGGTGAATTATAATTCATATAAATGAATTTTGTGTATAGGTCAAAACTCGGAATGATCCTTATCGGGCATTCAAAAAATATATGATTTAGGTTCTCTATTAGGCCACACTCACAGTAAGGGTTGTCCACCAAATTCAGTTTGAAAAGATGTTGACTTGTTAAACAATGACCGGTCCGCATTCTTATAATAGTTGTAATGTGTCTCCTATCTTTATATGAAAAGTTTTGAAACCATGTCTTATTAGGAAAAATATTTTGTACTCTGTAATACTGATACGATTTTTTGCTAATTAAAGTTTTCCAAGTGTTTTTAAATTTGTTTTTAATTTTATTCTTAATTATGGGTAACACGTCTTGAGAATCTAATTTCATATTTAAAGGAACATTAAGATCTCTCCCTATTTTGGCCAGTGTGTCAGCTTGTAGGTTGCCCGGTATATCGCAATGACCCGGTATCCATGAGATAAGTATTTCAAATCCGTTTCTATTTGCAGATGTAATAAGATTTTTTGCTTTAAGGCACCAATAATCTACCGAAGCAGAAATATTGCTATTAATAATTTTAGAAATTGCACTAAGAGAATCAGAAAATATAATAGCTTTATTGATCTGTCTATTAATGGATAAATTAACTGCTTGGTATATAGCCATGTTTTCTGCTTTGCATATGCACAGTTCATCAGGTAGTCTGGATGAAAATTTGTAATTGATACTAGGAATATAAATGCCAAAACCTACTTTGTTACAATTTTTTGAGGCATCCGTATAAATGAACGTGAAATCATTGATATATTTTTCAGTAAATATTGCAAATTTTTCTCTAATCATATATTCATTCTTTGTTATTTCGCAATTTAGTGTTTTTACTGGACTGACTAATGTATCAAAATCCATCTCATAACATGGAAAATTATTACCTTTATATATTTTGTTAAAATATGGAAAAAAGTATTCTAGTGTTAAAACTAAGTAAGGACAGTTATCTTCATTATAAAAATTAGGTTTGATTATAAGTTTATTCCGTAAGTTAACAAGAGACAAAATCAAAGGATGGTTTTTGATATTAACGATCTTACTTAAAAATTTAGTAGCTAATATTAAACTTCTATGTTTTAAATCAAATTGCGCCGATTCTGCTAGCAAGGCCAAGTGAGGGGTAGATTTCATACAACCTAAAGAAATTCTTAGCCCTTCAAAAAATATTGTGTTAAGTTTATTAATACATTTCTGAGATATAGGTCTGAATAAGAATGAACCATAGTCTAAGTGAGATCTTATTAAAGCATTAAAGACTATTAAAAGAGTCCTAGGGTCTGCCCCCACCACACTCTGCAAATTGCACGTAAAATATTAATATTTTTCTTTGTTTTAACTAATATATTATCAACATGTTTGTGACACTTGAGATGATTTTGAAAAATTATGCCTAAAAATTTAACTTGATCTTTTAATGGTATAATTGTGTTACTAAGTTTGATTTCTGGGGTAAAATTTTTGCGTTTTCCCTTCGAAAACCATACAGCTTCACATTTGTCTATAGAAAGAGATAGATCATGTTCTAACAACCATTCTTGTACATTGTACAATGCCATATTGACTTTATTAACCATTTGTTGGATAACTGATCCTTTAACATATAAAACCAAATCGTCAGCATACCCATTAATATTTATATCTTCACGAAGAATGGAAAATAGATCCAATATGTATATATTAAATAAAATTGTGCTTAAAGGTGAACCCTAGGGTAAACCTTTAGTTACTACAGTCGGGCCCAAAAAGTCACCGTTATTGGATCTAGTATATAAAAGCCTGTTTTGCAAAATTTTAAAAATAATATTAATTATAGGACAAGGGACATTTAAATTTTGTAATTTATTGTAAAGTTTATATATATTCACATTATCATATGCTGATTTAATATTAATGAAGACGGCAAGGACTGAATGGTAAGATTCAAAGGCTTCTAAAATGAAGGTATGAAGGAGCGCTAAGTTGTTGGCAGTTCCTCTACCTCTTCTGAAACCTGCTTGAGTATTTTTAAAAACGAGATTATGTTCTAAAAACCAATCTAATCTATTTTTTAAAATGATTTCTAAAGTTTTTAGTATGCAAGAGGATAAAACAATTGGTCTAAAACTAGTTGGAAGAAGTGGGTCCTTTAAGGGTTTTAAGATGTTAAGAATATTAAATTTTTTCCAATCGCTAGGTAAGGGTTCTCCTTTAAGACATTCATTGTATATATTTAGAAGGATTTTTTTGGCTTTTAGAGGGAGATGTTTTATCATTGAGTAAGAAATATCATCAATTCCCGGGGCAGAATTTCTTTTATTGAACAATGCAGTGTCAATTTCTGAAATTGAAATAAGTTCAAATTCTTGGTTAGCGTGAAGTAAACGGAATTCAGCATCAATAGAAATTGATGACATATTATATAATATTTCTCTTTTAATGTTATCTGAAGGATTATAAAAATTTTTGCAATTATTATGGTTTGAAAATTTTTTTACTTTATTCCATACGTATGTTATATTGGATCCTCTATTTAATGTTTCACAAAATTGTTTAAATTTATTTTTCTTTTTTAATCTAAGGTTACGCTTGGTTTGTGCAACTATATGTTTAACATACAAATAATTTTCTAGTGATGGTGACGAGTCAAATATGTGCAAAGCTTCCTTACGTTTCTTTACCCATAATGTACATTCATCATCCCACCAAGGATTGAATGGTTTACCCTGTATCCTACAATTTTTATAAGGAATCGAAACATCTGCTGCTTTATTGATAACTGACATGAATTGTTTGTAATTTATTTTATTTATTGAGAAATTTACTAGGTTGTTTAATATTTCATCATAAAAAAGATCCCAATCAGCTCTTGAAGAATTTCTTATTTTATAATTTTTAACAAAAGTTGTATCTGATAGTTCAATGTCGTTGATTTTTATGTATGTGGGAAAATGGTTACTATTGCCGCAGTCTTTAATAATTCCCCATTTGGTACATAAAGCCAGATTACTACTCACGATTGTTAAATCAACAGCACTGATATTATTGTTGGGAAGCTGAAACAAGGTTGCTGAACCATCATTTAGGATGGTCAACTCGTTATCAAATATAAAGTCAACTATTTTTTTACCACCTTTATTAATTAAACATTTATCCCAAATTGGATGATGAGAATTCATATCGCCCATAATGATTAATTTTTTTATATCTAGGTTTTCTAACATGGAATTTAAAAAAGGCACTGATATTTCATTATTTGAACTTGAATAGATATTTATTAGGAATATGTCATCAATTTTTGTTATAATATATTGGACTTTGTCCGAATTATATTTTTTAATAGTCTGAAATGAAATAGAATTTTTAATACAGGTAGCTACCCCACCATAGCCATCATCCCTATCTTGTCTAATAATGTGATAAAATTTTAGAGTAAAATTGAAATCTTCTTTAAGCCAAGTTTCATTAATAACTACTATATCTGGGTCCTCTTTAGAGACTAAATCAGTCAGAGTATCCCTATTTGAATTGATACTTCTGATGTTCCATTGAATGATTTTTATTTTTGTTTTTAGGATCATTCTAAGTTTTAACCTATTAATCACTATCTGAATAATTGTCTAAGTCCATATAGGACTTAAGGTTAGAATGGGAAAGAACAAGTTTTTTAACCATATTTAAATTATCTGGTGAAATATTAATAAAGTTCATACATGATTTTAGGAAATCTTGTGAAGGTATTGTATCGAAATTATAATTACTATGCGATGCACTGGCATTCCAGGCTGAATTTGGATTTACGTTATATGAATTAGAAGATTTTGGTTCCGATTGGGAGGGTATTGGAGATTTAGATTGAGATAAGGCAGTTAAAGAGGAGTAATTCTCTGGTCTACCATTTGGAACATAAAGACATTCATCATGTGCATTTCTGTCATAAGTTTGTTGGATTACTCTTCTTTTATTATTTGTATTTGATACTACTTGCTGAAATGTCCTTTTCGAAGATTTGAAATTGTGTGTTCTTCTTTCTGATGGTGAAACGGTATTGTGCTGAATCGTTTTATTATTAAGGGGTTTTACTTTAGTACTACTACTCGGAAGGGACGGAAAATCTTTTGAATTGAAAATAAATTTGTCTTTTTCTATGTAATTTTTGGGAATGTATTCACTAGCTTCAAAAAAAGAAATTTTCGTAAGACATGAGTTCTTTAATATTTTTTTGACGTAAATATTCCGGACACGTACGCGCTGTTGAAACATGTGGACCTTTGCAAAAGAAACATTTCATAGTACAATCATCGGTATGTTTAAGTTCACCACAATTCATACATTTTTCTTTTGCTTTACAATTTGTTTTGGTGTGTCCAAATCTTAAACAATTGTAACATTGTGTTACTGGGGGAATGTACACATTAACCAATTTTGGTAGATCGTAAAAATTTATTGTTTTAGGCATTAAAACACCACTGAATGTGAACAAAACTGTACCTGTAGGTTCGTATGTAGTTGTATCCCCTTTGACTACTCTCCTGTTTAGCCTTTTAGCATTCAAAATTTTAATATCGCTGTTAGTAGAACAACATTCAATAAGTTCATTTTCATTTATTTCAACATCTATTTGACGTACAATACCTTTACAAGATATATAATTAAAAGGTATATAAATTTTATAACCTTGATCTAATAAATTTTTGTTATTTAGGAATGTATTTGCAGATTGATAATTATTAAACTCTACAGAAATTCTGTTTGAACCTTTGCTCCTAATTTTATTAATATTATTTAATTTTAAATTAAAAATATCTCTTGCAATTTTTATATTATTAAAAGAACCAACTCTAATATTATTTATATTTGTTGACTCTATAAATACAAAAAACGGACCAACATCTTTTTCAGAATACATATTGACAGTGACAGTTGAATTTAATTTTTTATTTACATTGGGATCAGGGGGGGTAACCCCCCCCTCCACCTTATTCATAAAGAATCAGTCAGAAATGTCAAATTTTTGGTCACAAAAAATGAATAAAAAATTATTTTGATCAAACTAAAATTTAAAATAATATTACAGCAAAGTACAATGCTCAAAATACCTGTTCAATTTACAAGGATAGGTTTGATTCTGTTCTATTTGGCACAAACACGCACCTCTTTTCTTCGTTGACAGTAAGTAGCTCTTTACTGCACGAACGACGACATTCTTCTTCTTCTTTTTGGCTTTTATTCTTCTGAATAATCAGCCAGTACATTTGTTTTGTTAATTTTTGGGCCACTGTCGTGAGTCTGAGAATATCTCATGCCCTATTATCAATTATCATTAACATATAGACATTTTTTCTACAAATCTACATTTTATTTATGTTTTCTATTTTCTTATCGTTGGTTTAAATGTTAATGGGGAATGTTAGGTTATGTTTGTTTGTTGATTTTCAGAATGCAGATTACACATAAACAGGAATGATGGTAAAGTGAAACAGCAACATTACTTTCTTAATTTAGAGCAAGATAAAGAACAATTCGTACAGAAATAATAAACGATTACAATCGATTCTACTGTTTCCATGTAAAATCGTATGTCAAATAATCTATAATCGGTGATCACGTAATTTTACCATAATTTTCGTTTCGGAAACCTGTCGCTTGTTAACAATTAATTAAATTTGATACTTGATTACATGATTGGAGATTTGAATAACGTTAAAAAACACTGCATAAACCTGCCGTAAGACACTTTCCTGACAGGTGAAAGGAGGCTCATGTGATAGTGGTAGGAAAACCGGGCAAAAAGTGAACGTTTCCACACAACTACCGACCCATCAGCTTCCTACCATCAATAAGCAAAATTGCAGAACGAGTTATCTTGGCCAGATTAAGAGAGGAATTTGAAATAATAGGAACGATTTCAGAAGCCTAGTTCGGATTCAGGAGCAATCACTCCTGTGAACTACAAGTATTTCATCACAAAAGGGTATAAAGAAAGGAAATATACAGCATCCTCCTTCTTAGATGTCAGTAAAGTTTTCGACAGCATATGGCACGACGGTCTGCTGTATAATATAATCGAATTTGGATACAGTAAAGCGATGACATGCATTCTCTCCTCGTACCTGGCCAACAGAAGGTTCAAAGTTCGGATAGGGTCCACCCGTCCGAAGTCGGAACTATGGAGGCAGGAGTACCACAGGAAGCCGTGCTATTGCCTTATTTGTACACCATATATACTTTAGACACCCCCAGTGATCATCGAACTATGCTCAGTCTGTACGCCGACGACACTGATATAGCTGTTAGCAGTGGCAACCCTGATCTGGCCACTAGATACTTTCAAACTTCCCTAAACCGTCTGCAATCTTGGTGTGTTACGTGGAAAATTGCCGTCAACCCGGACAAAACACAGGCTGTCATGTACAAAAGACGTGAAGGACTGCCAAACAGAGAGTTAACTATCTTCAATACTCCGGTCGAATGGACAAACAATGCCAAATATCTCGGAGTAACGCTTGATAGACGTCTTTCCTTTACCGACCACATAAATGAAGCGGCACACAAGGCAAAAATCCTGAAAAGTCAACTCTCTTCGTTAATAGGGAGAAAAAGTAAGCTAAGATTTAAAACTAAGATCAGAATGACCAACGCCATCATTCCGCCATCCTTGACATATGGCTCAGCGGCATGGGGGAATGCATGTAAAACGAATAGAAAGAAAATTCAAACAGTCCAGAACTTCATCATTAGGAAGGCTCTTAAAATTCCTAGGTATGTACCTTTAAGGTACGTATATAGGGATTCGCAGCAGATGAGAGTCCTGAACATGATGGACGAACATGCATATGTGCTCTTTAACAATCTCAGATACCATCCGAACCGTTTACTAAGAGAGTTCACAAACTACGAACGAAACCTAAGGACTGTACATAGACGGCTCAAACAACAGCTGGCTGGATACAGGGCTAACCCTGATTCAACGTAAAGTAAGGATATCTGCATAAAAGCTGCAAACGAGAGTTTAACAGATTTGGTTAAAAAAAAACACAAAAAATTCAAAAAAATCAAAAAAAAAACAAAAAAAGGCTAGTTCACCAAAAAAATAACCCCTAACTCCTAACCCATTCTTTATTTTTATTTTATTTTTAATTATTTTAGTTATTTTCAGTTCACTTCACTAACCGGTTAAAACTACAAAAAGAAACAAAACCAAAAAAATATTTACACGGAATGTGTGAGAGCATTATACACTTGGGAATGCACATTCCATATATATTAACTCCTTCCTTCTATTACTATTTCACCTAAAACCTCTACTAACAATCAAATTGTTAATTAGTAAAGTCATTATAAATCAGTTTGACACAGATCCACAATTCTTAAAGCCCTTCAGGCTACGGCCCCTCAGGCATGCCCATCAGGCAAAAAGCCCTTTAGGAAACAGCCCTTCGGGACAACTTTGCCCTAAGCAACCCGCGAAACCTGGCCGTGTGCGACAAACACGTTCTTGATGGCCAGACCCATCGTTCACTCAGTCGGCAAGGAGATCAAAACTTGTTTTTGCCAAATTGGCGACTGTTTCACCGAGCACACAACTTCCGAACACGGGGCCGTCAGCTACGCTGCTGACCCCCTGATCGGACACACATTTTTACGAGACACAGAGCCCAAAGTCAACTCACTAATAAATTCAGTAAAGTAAATAGGGAGAAAAGCTACATTAAGCTACTCCTAGAGACAGGTGGCCTAACCACAAATCATAAAAAACGGAAGGTATTTTCTTTTCCCAAATTGCCCGACGTAATAGTTCATAAGCCTCTTCTGCGTATGTCAAACGTAGGGGAGGGGTGGAGGAAAAACCTGGAGGTCAGATAGGTACCTAGCCAAAACGATTTGCTCTTTTGGAACGATACCGGTTTGATCTACGGACATGGGGTCCCACTGACTAGCAGTGGTACACTCATGTTCCTAGAGATTGGGATGAACTCATGTGTGTGTGTGTGTGTGTGTTTGTGTGTGTTCTGCTTAGATTGCTGGATAGGAGTGTATCCAATGTATTTGTTGACAACTTAGAATATCTCTCCACATGCTCCGATTTGAAGTAACTAGCAGTTTTCTATACTGTTCTGAACGTAGGTCGCTACACCGTAAAAACAATGGTAAGTAGCCTCTAACAGGTCATATGTAGCCTGCTATGTTTCCTCTATAGTGTTGCTGATCCTCGTTCCACATATTCGTTTCTTGTATAATAGCTATGTCCGTATATTGTAATAACATGAGGATTTGAGATAAACCTACTCTTGGTTCTGCTAAGTTCATTCACGTTAAAAGGAAAAAGATAGTGGGACAAATACCCAAACATAGTGGGGGGTGATTGGTGGAAACAATATTAATTCATTTTGATTTTAACCTTTCTCTATTTTGCTAACGTAGTTATTACGAACTCACATCAGCCACAATTTTATCATTAGTCTTCTTTCTATTTACACCCCAGGATACCGAATAATGTATTCGTTATGGTGAAAAGGAAGAACAAATTACTGCAACCAGGTCATTTTAAAATTTGCTGTTTTTTGTGAACAGAATATATACAACAACTAAGATGTTAAATAAACCTTTAAAATAACACAAATCTAAAATTAAAGAAAATATTATGATAGTGTAAGTTATAGAAAAAGTAACAGTACCCAAACCCACTACGCAGGAATGTGGAACCAAAATGGACGCTTGTCACGGTCCTCCAGGTTCAGTCAGGGTGACGAGCCTCAAACGAATGGACAGTTACGCCGACTTTTAGAGGCACGCTCACTACGATTGGACTAAGAGAATCTTTAGGAAAGAGAACCCGCTGGACTTCAAGTAAGGCGTTAAGGTCGTAGCTCTGGAACCAAATGACCCAACAATGACCGACTCCATACAAAAATTATACCGGGACCGCTACCGACCTCCCCACCCCGAAGGTGACTTGGAGGTGCTGGAACTTTCTGTAACGGTAAGACGAGGCGAAGAAAATATAGACTGAGAAAGTCATCAAATTACGAGCCGGCACACCCAAACAACTCTGGCACGCTCTCGAGCGTTTAAGAGAAGAAACGAATTCCGAGAACTCCGTAGCTCTCCATCATGTTAGCTATACGCGTCAACAAAGGCCAACGTACAGTTTACAGCCCTTGTTAGCCGGCTCCTAACAAGGGCAAGGCTATCCGCAGCTTGCGCAGTACCAGGGACGGGAACCCCTTAATAATCATGGACAAGGATCAGGGGCGGCCTCGATACTAAAAAAGGCTTTCCCAGATAAAGTTAGTGGAATCACGTTGAAATTAATGGAACTTAACATCTGGCAATTATTTACTTAAGGGGAATGACAGAGACTACACAAAAGGAGGAAATAAAGTGGGCTATAACGCAAAAAATCGGCAGGTGCGAGCCTAGTTTCGCCATTAAATAGGTGTGCCCGATGCGAAACAACGCTAAAGCAGACACGGTCATAATTATCGCACAAGAGGCAAGGAGGATTTTAGACCTCGGGCATCTGAAGGTGGTACTCGCACGCTGCGAGGTGAAACGCAGATACATGGTAAAGAGATGCCACAGTTAGAAGCACGAGGTCTCGAGGTATGATGGTCCCGACCGCACCAAAGACTGTCATAGGTGCGGAAAGGAGGGTCATACCTTCGAGGAATGTAATGAACAGGAGCACTGTGTCATATGTAAAGAGGGACACCCTATTGACAGTGGTAAGTGCGCAGTCTTTTGGGAGGCCCTCCAGAGAGCTAGACAGGCAGAGCACCCACAGAACATCAAGGCTCCTGTCCCCTACAGGTATACCAGCCTTCCCCGGAGCTTTAACTACGGAAAAACGAGGCTTTAACAATGGAAACGGACAAAGAATAAGGACCCTTAAACCATAAAACAAGGCCTACGGACCCACCCTCCTCCGGCGACAAGAGAGCGGACGATGAAGTCCTTACTGGTTAAACTTCTTAGCCGTCCACCCACTCCGACCCCTTCCATCCTATATAAGGAAAAACCATCGGCCTTTAACTCTCAGGCACTACCCCCTTAGTATAGTACCAACATTGACCGTTTAGATTATATTAAGAAATCCCTCCCCCTCGCCATATAACCAAATAGCTAGTGGTATAGACTTACAATGGGTTCGAACGGGTTAAAAAGACTTATGTACACATCCAAAGGGCCAAGGTGGTACATAATCAAATACACGCGAAAGCCATGAAATTAAAGCAGATCTTATCATAGTCCCAGAGCCAAACAAAAGCATCGCCAGAAAGTTTGGTTGGATCACTGACACACGGTCAGATGTTGCTGTCTTCCTGATAACCAAGAGTGGGTACGTAAAAAAGATTACCAAACAAGTAGGATTCATTAAAATTAATATGAATGAAGTAGCAATAGTTGCCTGTTATATATCACCGACTATAAACAATACAAGACAAGGTAGATAATATATTCGAGGTGTCACTTACAGGAAAACATTTTATAATCGTTGGATATGTAAATGCCAAATCTATTCTATGGGGGTTCTCAAGAAATGCCAACAAGGGGTAAATATGGAACAAATGGATTTCATCGACCGACCTGGTACTGTTAAATAATGGTAAACATACCTTTGCCTTTTAAACAATGGTAAACATAACTTTGCCAAGAAAATCACAAACTAGAATGTTCTAGACCAGATTATCTTCACTCTACATAAATACATCGTATTCGAAATTGGCATACAGGTCACAACTAAGAACGGCAGAAAGACACTCGAATTCAACAAAATAATATTTTCTGAACAAATAATTAACTTACAAGATGAAAATACCGACTTTCTCACCTTTACGAACGCAATCATTAAAGTACATAACCTGAGCAGTAAGAGTAAACATGTCGCATATACCGTACCATACTGGTGGAATGATGAAATCTAACAAAAACGGATATAATGTCTTAGAATTAGGAGAATCACATAGAAGAATAGGTCACAGCAGACAAAGGACGAATACAAACGCGTCAAATAAGAGCATCAAGAGGGCTAAGCGCACATACTGGCAGAACTTGTACGAGGCGCTGGAGAACGACGTATGGGCGAATCTTACAGAATAGCCACCAAACCGCTGAATTCAGTGACCCCGTACAACCTGTGTGATGATAAAAGAAGGGAAATTGTGAACACCCTCTTTCCTAGTAATCCCACTACAAACTTCGTTATAAATGAACACACCTGTCCAGACGATGTTAGTCTTGCGGAACTTATGAGAGCCGCAGCTTCCTTCGAAGTAGGTAAATACCCTGGACTAGACGGTGTGCCACCAGAGGCGATAAAACCATTAACCTTATTACAACCAGAATCATTAAGAAAAATCCTAAATCGACTGCTGACAAGACAAGAATTTCCCGACCAGCTCAAGCTCACGAGGCTTACACTTATATCTAAATCCGGCAAAGATCCGTGGAATCCGTGGCATCGTGGCTTCGTAATCTACGTGAATGGTTCGGGTGTAGTTCGATTGAACTTTTTAGGCGCGCTGCTAACAAAGTCGCAGTGGCCATGATGATTTCCAATCTCTGCTAGGAGTGCCACGAGAAGAAGAAGAAGGCAAAGATCCGGACGAAGCCAGTGCATATCGGCCGATTTGTCTACTTGGCTGTGTAGAAAAATTCTACGAGAATCTTGTCAAAAATCGCCTTAAAGACTAGTTGAGGTAAAAAGATATCATCTCAACTAGACAATATGGATTTGTAAAAGCAAAATCAGCTGTAGATGCGGTTAAACATATCACAAATACTGCCAAGACCAGAAGGAAAAGATGGGCCGTTTTAGTGATGTGAAGAATAATGCCTTTAACTCTGCCAACTGGGCGCATATCATAAGCAAATTAGAAACTGCCATAGTGTCGAGATATTTAATAAACATCCTAAAGAGATATTTTTATACTTCGGTTATAGATATTTTAATAGCTAGAAACACAAAAATCAGATTAACGGCCGGCGTACCGCAAGGCTCCGTCTTAGGCCCAATGTTATGGAATGTACTATAGAATTTGGTACTAGACATCGATTATGGTATATTAGTAACAAGTGACGATGTATTGGGAAATCGTAGACACTGTAAATAACTTCTTTAGTAAAGTAAATAGGTGGATGACGAATAACGACCTCGAGCTTGCAGACAATAAGACCAAAGTGGTCACCCTGAAAGCAACGAGAGCTAGGCCAGATTTGATCTTTCAACTAGGAAGCAATCAGCTAAGATCAACGAACTGTGCTAAATATCTAGGAATTAATTTAGACAGAGGCCTACGTTTCACGGAACATCGTTTGAGAATGGTTAAGAATCCAGAGAATAACGCCCCTAGGTGGGCTTAGTAGCAACAAGAGAATATTGTACCTACACGTTGTATAATCGACCCTCCTATACGGAACACCCGTCCGTATAGGAGTGTCGTTTGTTTCCATATAGACAGGCAACCAGAGACACTAAGGGTGTAAACTTTTCTCTTTGTTCTTCTTCCTCCTTCTAATCTTATTCATTCTATAATAACATCAGTCTTTTGATATACTTTCCCCCTTTCCTTTCGAAAAAGAACCAGATCGTCCCCTAGGTACATGTCGATATTAGGTATGCTTCGTAGGACAAGCCCCAAGACCTTCAACAAGAACAGCCTTCTAGACTGCCGTTCTCTAACGAACTGGAGATATTCAACGTCGAAGATGGGGTATTTTAGTTGGTAAACAACCTGATGGGGACCCGGGTTCCATGTGGACTCTGTGCCGTTCTCGTGTGGCCCTGCCTTCTGGTTGAATCGAATAGTACTAGGGACACCTTACCTTTCCACTTCATTTGAAAAAAAAAGACAAAGATCCAAATATAGTGGGGTTACTGGTGCAAACAATATTAATTAATTTTGATTGTAAGTACCTTCCTCTATTTTGCTAACGGGGTTAATACGAACTCACATCAGCCACTATTTTATTTTATCATTAGTCTTCTTTCTATTTACAACCCACGATGCCGAAAATGTATTAGTTAAGGTGAACAGGAAGAACAAATTACTGCAACCAGGCCATTTTAAAATTTGTTGTTTTTTCTCAACAGAATATGTACAAAAACTACAGAACAACAGAAGTTAAATAAACTTTAAAAAACAGCAATAAATTATCTAAAATAATAGAAAATATAATGATGGTACAAATTATAGAAAAACGACATGTGTAAAGCTAGATTACAAATTTAGAAAAAGAATTTTAATTCAAATCGGTATGCAACCTAGTAACAAACAATAGATAAAAAATAATAATTTTGTATTAAATCTAAAATGTGAGAAGAAAAATTTAACATAACATACCTTATATTGAAACATCATATTCCCATTGTGGCAATCAGCATGGATTAGTGCTTGATCTTTGGAAATAGTATCAGTTACTTCCATAAATCTGGTATAAATACTTTTATCGTTTATATACTTTTCATACACAATCGACAAATCAGGTCGACCAGCTTCCTTTAAAGTTTCTACTAACGTACGTGTTCTTGTATCCATCATTGTTTTTAAGTTTAAAAACATCTCCTTTACTAAGGAGGTACATGTCTTTGACATATTTTCAAAGATTTCTTTCTTTTGATCTTTTAGAGCAAAAGACATGGCATGTAACTTTGCATAAGATCTCAGGCCCATTTCCAGATGTGCAATATTCATGGGCTGTTCTCTTGGATGTAGCATATAGCCCTCTTTCTTTAAATTTTCTAAAATAACAACTTCATTATCGATTTCTGAAAACGTTTTGTAACACTTTGGTACCATGTCGAAAAGTATAGGAAGCTTTTTATTTTTCTGAAAATCTTGGTATTCTTTAAGAATAGTGCTGTAAAAGAATACTTCTCTCTTGCAAAGATCCTGCAATATAGAAATAGCTTTTTCTGATCCAGGATTCTTCTTGTTCATTTTTATAACCAGATAAAGAACGTCCTTTCCATTAATCGGTTGTTGTAAATCAATTTTAACAAAAAATAATTCCCCTATATAACCCTCCCCTTTTTGAGTCGTATTTTCAACGGTAAAAGTAAAATTTTCTGTACCGATAGAACGCTGAATCCAAGAATGTAGTTCATCTTTATCAATTGATATCTCGGCCATTCTTTACTGTTCACAAAACACTTCCTATAATTGTATACTTTTAGGTATATCAACAGTACTGTTTGATATTTTGAATCAGCAAAATAACACTGAGAAAAATCTTATCGTCTGCTATGTAGAAGCAAATATCTGGTTTATCTAAAAGTATATATCTATATTATATATCTACTATTATATCAATAAACTTAAAACTAATGATATATAATCCTTAAACATTACATAAATATGTAACAGATAATTGACAAATAGCATTTTAAATAAATAATATTATATTATACACATATTTACAGAATTTTACTGCAATCTAAATAACAATGAAAACTAAAGATATCTAGAATTGGTTGCCCTTAAAATAATTATCTATGAAATAGTATTAATTTCAATTTTAACTCTGAAAATAATTTTGTGGTTTATAAACCCGATTATGATTTAAAAATTTATACAAGAAACGGGAAGACATTTTGTTTAAATATTATATAAATCGAAAGTTTATTCTCGCATTAAGTTAGCCTTAATAAAAAAATTTGCAAAAACGCTTGTTTTAAAATACTCGTGGAGATTTACTGGGTTGAGATCAATGCTAAAAACTTCAGCGTTGATTATTAAAATATGTACCTGGAATATGATATCAATGTATCAGGCTAGAAAACTTTACTATGAAGTGAAATTTATTATGAATACTAGCTGACCCGGCGAACTTTGCTCCGCCTTAATGGCAATAAATAAGCAGATTGTGTTTTTTTTATTGGAAAAAATACAAAAAAAAATTAAATAACTACATTAATCATTCATTATTATTTCTGTATTTTAGTACATAGGTTGCTCTTCACTTAAGTACCTTGTGATACACGACATTTTTTGTTTTATTATCAGGCGCAAAAACAAACAACACAGATGGTCTTCCGACCCGTGAACATGCCACGTATAATTGACCATGGGAAAAACATGAATGTTCTAGATTTAAACCACAAACTTTTAAGGATTGGCCTTGTGATTTGTTGATGGTCATGGCAAATGCAAGACGTATCGGAAATTGAAGTCTTTTAAATTCAAACGGCATATCGGTTGGGATCATCGGGATCCTCGGAATGAGAACTTCCTCACCTTTGAATTTTCCTATCATTATCGTAGCGTAAATTACATTGTTCATCAATTTACTAACCACCAAACGCGTACCGTTGCACAGTTTTGGTTGGTTTATGTTTCGAAGCATAATTACTACGGAGCCAACCTTTAGGCGTAAATTGTGCGGTGGTAAGCCAGGCACGTCCAAAGAGTTTAAAAATTCAATTGGATAGTTGGTGGCTTCATCTTCATTTGTGACGCAGTCAATAGATTTGAATGAATGCATTGTTCCAATGATCTTATTTTGAATTATACAGTTCAGGTCATCTACATCTTTATTCTTAGCCGCTAAAATTGCTCGCTCACTCAACCATTCATTATTTTTATAGTTAGAAATAATATTTGGAAATACATTGTTGATAAGTTCGTCTTTTGATGAGACAAAATTACAGAAATTATTTGGAAATGATATTAATCCGCTCGATTCATCGACAGGTACTTGACCATTACCGATAGTCAGCAATTGCTCCGAGAAATCTTCAGCACATGTATCATTAAGCAATGTAACTCTCATGTTTGTTGTCAGCTGCAGTTTCTTTACATAGCGCCATAGATTTGACGATTTGAGGCAAGCGTTTATTTCATCGGCAGCCGTAGATCTTGGAATTACTGGCAGTATTTGGCGGAAATCGCCAGACAGTAAAATCATTGCTCCTCCAAAACATCTCGAGTCATTGCGTAAATATTTTAATGTTCGGTTAAGTGCTTCTAACGCACGTTTATGCGCCATTGTGCATTCGTCCCAGATGATGATTTTCGATGCCGCTAAAACTTTGCTGAGTGTTTTGCAATATTACACGTTGGTTCTTCAATAGTTTGAAGATTTAACGGTAATTTGAATGCTAAATGAGCCGTACGGCATCCTTCTAACAATGTGGCTGCTATTCCAGAAGAAGCAACTGCAACCGCTATGTTGGATCTCGCCCAAACAGTTGCTAAAACTAATGACATAAGGAATGTCTTGCCAGTTCCACCAGGGGCATCTAGGAAATATAAACCACCATTTTCATCAGCGATTGCCTTCATTAAAGTATCATAAACTTCCTTTTGTTGGTAATTCAACAGGGGTACATTCCTTTGAACTACTAAATCTAATTCCTGGTGATCATATTCACGTTCCCGTTCCAATTCTCGATTAAATGCGTCATTCATTTCACGATTTGGCGCTGGCATTCCTAACCTGATTAATAAATTACCGCACATGAGGTAACACATATCTTCGATCAAGATTAAAGCACGATTATGTATCTCCTCATTCATCTCAATATCGTGATTTCTGGAACTGACACAACTTTGATGTAAAATATCTTCTGACATACTATCCTTGTATTTGTGCCACAGGTTACATGGGTTTGATGGAAAACATGTCGAAATTATGATTGCGAATAATGTGCGTATCTGACTTGGAGATGCAGAGATAATGGCTTCAGCGATTGTCGTATCCCCATGATTATCGTTTTCTAATAAGTTCAATTCTTCATATGCAGCACGATATGTTGGGAATATTACACCATTAACAGTTCGTAGTATCTCAAATGAAGTTGACCCACGCACATTTACCAGCAACAACCGCAAATAGAAACATTCATCATGCTTTGGATGAACTGTATACATACGACCAAGAGCATCAGTAGAACGCACATCTGGATACCCAGGAACCGCATCACCTTGCTTCCGTCTTTGAAAATTCTTGGATGAAGCATTCCAAGTATAATAACGTGGCATCTCCATGTAAAGCAAAGTTCGTGCAAACTGATCGCTTTGGCAGATTGCAAAAAAACTGGTCAATGTAGTTGCTGGAGGTGTTTCAGCACGTTACGTAGCATTCGAAGCCGTGAAATATACTCGTTGACCATTCTCCAGATGCACCGCCAAATGCATAACAGTAGGATGACGTTCGTGAATTGGAAATGCGAATATACGCCAAATCGCTTCATTACAGTTCACATAACGACCAACTTGATAGCGTGAAATTTCATCGTTGGTGTTTGGGGATTGCAATCCAAAAACCGTCATATCACTGCCTTTCGTGACATATTTGCAAATATATTTTATGGACTTAACTGAATTGCAGTATTCAACGTTGCAATGTGTCTTGAACGTTTAGAAATAAGTGGCGAATATTTAACAATCCAACTGTTGTCGACAACGAAATCCATTCTTTTCACTTTCGTTGTCGATATCGACGCCGATACAGCGGATACCCATCGTTGCCAGTGACAGTCTCCGCCGTTAATTTCCGTGGATATCGTTTAGAGCACTTTCCATCGACCATGCAACGTGATTGGGGATTGATGGTACCACACGGTCCATGAATCATATTAGTAGTAACAACATCATGTAGGTCTGGATCGACTTCATGATCAGGAATCTCGGCACATATGATATCATCTATTTGGTCAGGCTGAATTCTTTCCACTAACCAAATAAGAATGTGTGCGTGCGGCAGGCCTCGCTTTTGCCATTCGATTGAATACATCCAGCATCGAGTATCTCCAAAGACGAGTTGTTTACAGTTGTTTAACAATAAAGTTCATCAGGGACCGAATTTTTTGCCTGAATATACGTGCTGTGATGTCGTGTCTATCATTTGATGTTTGTCCGGGAAGCAACAATTGAGTAATTTCTATCCATTTTGGATTACAGGTAAAAGTAATAAAGAGATCTGGCCGGCCGTAATGACGAACATATGTCATTGCATCTTGTGCATATTCTTGCCTATGACGTGGGCTACCAATGTACGTCGCGGCAGAATAGTTAATCGACCAATATTAGCTGCATTTCCTTCAGTACTAACTGCATCACGTAAATGGATGTACTCCTCAGAACGCAGTTTGGCTTGGTTTAACCTAATAAATGTTAATCGTTCCGTTTCTATTTTTACATACATGTCAACGCAATACTGCTGAAACAATCGACGAAACCGCAGCAAATAGTTGTCAGCATTTTGACGAATCATCAAACGATATGCATAATAATTCATTGAGCTAACTTTCTTAGTGTAGTTTCTTCACCTGAAATTAAAAATTTAATAATTAACCATTTCAAAGACAAATAATACAGACATTAACCATTATTAAGATACTGATACTTTATCATTCAATGGATTTATCATTTTAATATTAAAATAATATCCATCTTCTCCTTGCCAAAACATCAGTGGGTATTGCAATGCGTGATATCGATGAGTTTCAGATATTTGTTGCAGTTGCCCAGTATCGCGACGTGTAAGCACAATATCGCGTTTTTCCAATTGTTCACCAACAATCAGGATGGCAACTTTGTCTACTGTTGGAGCATTAAATGTGCGTTCGTGTGTTCCAGATGGTCGTTTATCTGCTTTGATGACAACTTTATAGTCATCATTTGGCATGCGCTCTAAAGTACTCTTAAACAACCTGACCAACGCATGATGTTCATGAAGCAGACACTGCAAGTCTTGAATAATTGCTCGCTTCATTCCTGCATTGATCCCTAGGCGTCGATCAAGTTGTTCTTCTATGTTGCCCATGAAATATATTTGTAAAAATTTATTCTGTGTATCTTTGAAAGGTAGTAATGATCCAATTCGATGGTGAATCTGTCCTTGTATCTACAAAATAAAAACCAGACAGTATTAACTGGGTTATAAATACTTTTTCTGTGGGAGAGTAGAGTTCAGTATTAGCAAATATAATACATACCAATAGATAAAGTAAGTTATTCTTTAACTACATTCTACGTAAGTACAAAAATAAATACCTTAAATGTCGGATTAAATTCTCCTTCTTCGATAATGTCGGCCCCAAATGACGTCATTTGGAAACAACTATTGTATTTTCGAGTATTTGCAAGAAAGTGGCGTGATTCTTGTGTTTCGCCACAAAGCAATGAATACAATGGCTCATGTGGCGAAGTCAACACTGGCAATTTCACTTTACCATTAAGGCAGCATAATCCAGGCGTTTCTCCGGAAAACTTTAATGCACCACAATACTCACAAACAACGTCCATTTGCCCAATGCAAACGCTAGGATGCAAGCTGTAATCATTGCTGCAATCGTATCGAAACGCTGCTCGATTCAAATCAGCTAAATATCTTGTTCTGCGTTGCAAATTATCTATTTGTTGCCTTCTGTCGTTCGCTCGACGATTCTGCATTGCCAACCGAGCTGTTTCACGGGCTACTTCACTTTGCTCTCGTGATTGAGAAGCACGTAGTCGAGCCATACTATCGCGGCCCTGTTCACGTGCAATTTCCTGTTCTTCTTCAGTCCTTTCATTTGCAGTATTTTGTATTCTTCTTGCATTACGGCGTTGTCGGGAAAGACTCGATCGTCTTGGTCGCGGCATTATTAATTAAACTTCACTTCACTTCAATCCACTTGTTAATTATTTATTTAATAGAAATAGTTTTAATATTGATTTCTTACAAATATCAAATTGTCATCCATACGTCATTACATAGTTGTCATTTTACGTCAATTACATAGCTGTCATTTGCGTTTTGTTATTCCAAGTCTGATTCTTTTTTGTTATACCACGTTTTATAGTGACTGACGTTTCATGTCAAGTCACACGGGAACGATGTCGAACGGGATAAAAAGTATCCTATGTCCGTCTCCTAGCTCTAAGCTACCTCCCTACCAATTTTCAGCCAAATCTGTTCTGCTGTTCTTGAGTTATAAGTGGTGTAACTAACACGACTTTTTTTTATATATATAGATTATGAAAATTTCATAATACCATTCAAGAAATAACCAGACTTGAAGTAGGTATAATGGGCATAAGTGAAATGAGATGGCCAAGGGCAGTGGTACTGGTATTGTTGACAACCATATTGTATACCACTCAGGAAATGATAACAGTCAACATATGTATGGGGTTGGAGAAATCGTATCTACTCAATTACGTCAATATGTTACAAATGTTATACCTGTTTCTGAAAGATTAATAATAATCCAACTGAATACTCTTCCAGTCAAACTAAATGTTTTACAAGTGTATGCCCCAACCAGCGATAAACCAGAAGAAGAGGTAGATTTTACGAGGTAGGTAATTCTATGAGTTGTTGATAAATTTACTTAAACAAATTAAAAAAGAAGATATAACTATTATTATGGGTGGCCTGAACGAAAACATTGCTAAAGAAAAATGCGGTGAATTTATTGGTGATTGGTGTAGAGAAATAAAAGGGGACAAAGAATAAAACTATTTGTAGAGAAACAAGAATTTGCAATATTAAATACGTTCTTCAAACTACTACCAAGATACTATACTTGGGTGTCTCCGCAAGATCAACCATAAAATATTATACTGAATCAGATTGGTAGAACATATTATCATATCATGTTCTTGTTATTGGTAAATTTGGATTTAAAAATGTTACAACAAAGAATAGTTATGAAAAATGTGATATCAGAAGTTTATTTTGTACTCAACCAGAGTCAATAAATCAAAATTTATTTTATACTTAATCAATTTTTATCTATAGTACCCTATGAGATCTTGTATGTCGCTATACGTTCATTAATAATAATTTAATATACTGTGTAGTACCCTTTTGGTAGTCGCCTTGTTCGTTATTTTATTTTAATATATTCGGTATATCCTCTCCTTTCATTTGCTATGTCACATGTGAGGATTCGATGAGTTGTTTATTTTATACTCAGCCAGACACTTTCTTTAAGTCAGTAAATCAAAAGTCTTATAGTAAATCTATTTTTATCTATAGTGTCTTATTATATCTCGTCTGTCTTTATACGTTAATTAATAATGAAGATACTGTGTAGTGCAATTTTATTAGTCGCCTTGTTTATTTTTTCTATCTAAATATATTAGTTATACCCTACCCCTTCATTTGCTATGTGGAATGTAAGAATCTGATCAGTTGTTATCAGCCTGAGACTTTCTTTAAGTCAATCAATCACAATTTGTGTTACAGTAAATCTATTTATATTCATAGCGCCTTCGTATGTCTCGTATGTTGCTATACGTTCAACAATAATGAAGGTACTGTGTAGTTCCCTTTTGGTAGTGGCCTTGTTTGTTTTTTATATCTTAATAGATTCTTTATATCTTTTTCATTCATTTGCTATATCGCATGTTAGAATTCTATCATCTGTTTATATTGTGCTACCAGAGGACTTCTGGTGTATAAATCAAAACGTGTCTTTTTTATAATCAACTTTTATAAACAGCCCTTTGTTTATTAATAACGAAAATGTTTTGTAGTGTCCTTTTGGTAGTCGCCTTTTTTGTGTTTTGTTACTTTTAATATATTCGTTATATTCTCCCTTTTCATTTGCTATATCGCATGTTAAGATTCGTTCAGTTGTTTATTTTGTACTTAACCAGAGGCCTTCGTTAAGTCAATAAATCAAAATTTGTCCATTTTTTAAATTATTTTTATCCATAGTGCCCTATGACATCTCGTATGTACCTATACATTCATTAATAATGAAAACACATGTGTAGTGCTCTTTTGGTAGTCGTCTTGTTTGTTTTCTATCTTGATATATTCGATGTATCCTTACCTTTTCTATAACGCACCACAAGCTCCAATGGGACTAATAACAACGGATATATGATGTAATGTTTTTTTGGCAATGCCGCAATGATTGTTTTTTCTATCCCAACATATTCGCCACCCCCCCTTCTTTCCAATGGTGTATCATACGTCACCATCCGCCGAACTATTCTACCCCTACCACAAATCGATAAAAAAAAGCAGAATGAACATGAATCAGCATTTTTTTATGGGATTTCACATGTAAAATAAAGCAGAAACGACGTAGCAGCCTTTTTACAGCTACAGCTTTTACTTAATTGTTATTTAGTTTTACGGAATTCTGTATAGCTTGATTTATTTTTATTTATATCTATTTACCTTGATTTAATATTGTTAAATTTATTAAGTTTTATTTAATTTTATTGAATATAATTTAATTTTATATAATTTTATTTAATTTATAACTTTTCATTCTTTTGTCTTTTTTATTTTTTTTTTTTTGTCTTGTCTTTAAATATTAAATGTAATTCCTTACACATTCATTTTTATGTCTCTTGTGAAGTCTAGGAAACCTTTCCAAAATTTTGTTTAATATTTAGTATCTGTTGTCTTGAGATAGATTTTAGTTATGCTTTTTGTAAGATTTATTGTGATAATAATTCTTACGACTTTATTTGAGAATTTTATTACTTTTCCTTATGAGAAATGGATATATGTGTATTATTATGTATCTAGTAAAGGAAGAAGTAATTACGAATTAAAGTTTTTTTGTATGAAATTAGGAAGACATTGTAATTATTTAATTTGTTATGCTTTACTTTTCTTATGTGCAGTACTTTATATTTTTTTGTGATTTATGTTTCGTCTTCTTTTTTTTTATTCGTCAGAAAATTAATAATATTGTAGCTTATGTTAGATGCAGTTAATTAGTTTATATCATCTTTTTTTTATGGGTGCGACATATTTTATGTTGTCGTTTAATAATATCGTTTCCCTCTGATTTTATTACCAATTTTTTTTACTGTAAAGAGTAGTATTGTTTTAATGATTTTCCTGTCTTGTAACTTTAGATCTGTGTGTGGTCACATATCGTAGCAGATATTTTATTGTGTTGTGTTTTAGGTTTTTGAGTATCAGAACATTTATTGTGGTTTTCATTTTCGTTTTTTTTAAGATGCGATGTGAGACACAGAGATGTGTGTACTCTGTAGTCTTCTGTCTTGTAATATATATATGTACGTTTAGGATGCGGCATATAAATATGTTTTTTTGCCACACAATTCAGAGCAAAAGCAAAACAATGAAATCAAAAAACAAAAGGAATAATCTACGATAACACAATACTCAGCCGACCGTAAAGTACTAAAAAAAAACAGCGGCAAGAAAATAATTTTTAAAGACATAATGTCAAATAGTGGCAGGGAAACTTGGAATATGAACAAAATACAAGACGATATTACGTTGAATTTCAGGGAGGGGCGTCAGTTTGTTTCAAAGAACCTTTGAAATGGTTAGTACAAGAAAATGATTGGAAAAAGTGAACAAATACAGAAGTTGAACAGTCCTATAGAAAATTGTCTATTATCCAGGTAGTTAGGTAAAGAAGAAAAAAACAAAGAAGTTTATTAGATTGTTCACCAAAAATAACATATGGCAAATTTACATTAAGTTTAATTTTGGCACATTACTTTATTTAAAATTTTACTAATTTGATTGGTTTACAATTACAAATCAAATAAACTCACGGACAAAACTATTGAATATTTTGGAATTTTTTAATTCTCTTTTATAGTCTGTAACAGATATTCAGTGGATTATCGACAACTTGAAAATTTTTCTTTTTTACTGATGAAACCAGAATCCCATTATATAAGCCAGATGGTCGAAACCACGTCCACAGAAGAGTTGGATAACGATTCGCTACCTGCAATCTTGCATAGACCGTTAGTTTTGGAGGTGGTGGCATAATGCTTTGGGCAGGTATTAGTTAGGGGGGACGCACCGCACTTGTCGATCTGATTGGACGGATGACTGGTGACACTTACGTTCAAAATATCCTGCAAGATCATATTTTGCCATATGTTGGTTACGTTGGATATGACCGATTTATGTTAATGCACGATAATGCTCGACCCCATACCGCTGCCATAGTGAGTAATTATCATGAGATTGAAATTCGAAGATTGGATTAGCCACCATTTAGCCGGATTTAAATACAATAGATCACATGTAGAATCAGCTAAAACGCCGCATATGACAAAGAAATCCCTTTACAAATACGATAGAGCAGGTTCGACTTGCTGCACCGTATGAATGGAATGCAATTTCCCAAAAGTGTCCAAAATTTACTTTGCAAGCATACCGAGAAAGATGCAAGCAATATTGAGAGCTAGAGTTGGCAATACTCGTTACCGTTCATGCACATGTTGTAATTAAAAAGACTTGTTTAAGCAATTCAAATTAGCATTTAAGTTGAGAGTAAAAAAAACTTTTTAATTTAACATTAAGCATTTTTTTTCAATTTACTTCGCATAAAAACTTAAAATTGATCATTAAACATTGTTAAAATAAAATCTTTTTTAAAATAAACGACTTTATTGACCAGAATTTATTTTCAAATAAAGAAAAATTATAAAATTACAAAATATTCGATATTTTTGTCCATGAGTATTTTTATTAGAATTACAAAAAACTGTTCTATTGAAAAATTACTTTATTCAAAACTATTGTTACAAATATCTGTACTTTCATAGTCGATCATTAATACTACCAAAAAGTCCATTATAGTTTTGAATTTACACAAATAGACCGTTGAAAAAGCTGTCCACTAATGCTACCAGACGTTGCAAATATTTGTCCCGTGATTTTAGTTTCAGGTCATTATTAAAACCTTCAAAGAACTCGTTGGTTTCTTCATCAAAAAGAGCTGGTGCGTCATCATTATTAATATATGCCATTTCTAAGAAGGCTTGTGTCACAAAACTGCCATAGGGCATGTATATTTTTAAATGTTCTTCGAAAATGCTTCGCGGAAATACTTTGTCAGCGTCACTACCTAATTGTTTTAGATATGAGCAAAACTCAGTATAGTAATATTCTACAAAATCTTTAAGTTTTGGAACTTCAGTTGGTGGTATATTGATGTGTAGAAAAAGAGAAATGTCGATAACTGGTGAATGAAGACAAACTGCTTGGAAATCTATCAAAGCCATGCGCAGTGGAACTGTTTTATCGTCACCCTAAAAAAAAAGTATTAATTAATAATTGATGGATTCGACTGTTACCTGATGGAAATTCGTTTTATGTAACAATAAAACACTGAAAACTTTGTTTTCAAAACTTCCATAAAATTTATTTTAAACTCTTAACACTACAGCTGTTTCGGCTGATTGCCTTTCTCACTACATATTAATTAATAAGCAACTAACAACCATATCTTTTAGATTTGGATAATATCGATCCTTATAGTAATAGGATCGATATCATCTATCCTAAAGTACCAACAAATAACTAATATTTTTCATATAATTAAGAAAACTAGATACCTTGGACATTTATTGGGAAATCAGAAAATATAAGTTATTGAAAGTTATATCAAAAATATCAAAATTAAGGTCTTACAAAACAACTCCTACAAAAACTAAGGAAGTCTCATACAAATCATCAAATTTACAAACAAATTAATAAAGTATGGAGGAGAGATTCTAGAGGAAAAGTTAGACATATTACACGAGAATGTTTTATATTATCTTAAAATTTCAAATAAAAAATGGCGGACGAACAGGAATAGGACATACATTCTAGGTTATCTCTCAAAAACAATAAAATACATGACACATGATAGAAGAGACTTGACAGTCTTGGCATAATGTCAAAAAAAAAACAAAATGATAATGAGGAATAAGAACTACAAAATTTTTTAATTTCTAATCGTTTTTAAACTCTCAAATTAACAAGGTGGGGACGATCATTATCTAATGTGAACTTATTTTAGATGTATATGTTTGTATTTGTGTATGTGTTGGCTATAAGAAACCATCAGCAGTTACACTCTAATTAAAAAATATTGCCTTTTTTGACAAAGTCCACAAATTCTTAAAGATAAGGGTTGTATACAACAGAAGGAATAGGCAAAAAATTTTATAACTCGGTTCTTCCAACAAGAGCTGAGGTTATATATAGTGGCTTTGTTCAAATAGCCTGAACGCATGGGTTATGCTCCAAAAGAGATATAACCAGCATCAAACTCATAACGCATTGAGATAATTCTTTTTACTGCTATATAAGCATTATCCAGGTTTAGCCATACGGCTAGGGTAAAAGTCACTTATCTCAGATACCAACGGTATTAAAAGGATTAAGCTCTGGTGGGGCTCTTTTCATGTTATCGAGCCCTAGGTGACTTGGTATGCTGGAGTATCTCCCAAAAATTTTCGTACACATCTGGACGTCGCGACGAGTACAGCTTTTTGCATGGTCTTATAGAGATGTTGATTTAGACCTAGCTTTTTAATATTTGCTAGGAGGTTCTTCAGAATTACTTTAGCAGTAAAAAGAATAATCGGTATCGTCTTACTACTTTTTAATAACTAGTACAAGATCTGGTCTATTGTGTACTATTGTTTTGACTGTGAACATAATGCGGTCCCAATATAGCTTAAAGTTGATATTTTCAAGCATACTATGTGAAACGTATTAAAATAATATGTAAGATGGTTTACTTGGAGAAGTTCCAGTTTGATAGCTACTTCTTGATGAAGAATTTTTCCTAATGAATCATGCCGTTCCTTGTATACAGTTGCAGCAAATGCCTGATAGCCCCCAGTATAATGTTGGATGGTTTCTTGGGCTGGACATCCATATCGGTATTTGTCATTTTGGACTTTAGGATCTTTGATGATATATCTAAGGTAATTTTGTGTTGATATTACTCAATCGTGAATGGCAAGTAATGAACCTTCTATTTCAGGGAACAGCTTTTCTGAGGTCAGCCAATAGTTCGACGCTATATTGTCGACATAGTATTAACTGACTTTATTGGAATGTTGCATGTGGTGAGCTTTACTTATCTAGGTGCGCATTTTTTCTTCCTTAGATGGTTTATGCGCATTTCTGGTTCCCTCAATTTGATTGGTATTGTGTCATCTACTGCATAAATCGCGCGATGTAGAGTAGATATCTCAATCTGCATCTTAAAATAAGTTCTTAAATTAGTAATATATTCTTCTAACTGCTCACTTGTGTCCATAAGTCCTCGTCCTCCCAAATGCAGCAGTAATGTCGTTCTTTCTACTGCATTTCGAGGATGGTGTTTTTGTGCCTTTGTGAGGTGTGCTCGTACTTTTCGCTAAAGATTTTTTATATCTATTTTGTCAACTTTACAATATCAAATGAGTGGCTAATCACGAAACAAGTATCGGCGTTTAGTGCCTTAAACGAATTTTTACCGTTAAGGTGTAAGCGAAGCAGCTCTTTTACCCTTCGTATAAACTCAGTAGTTATCTTAATTTTCGTTTGCTTATGGTCAATCTTCCACGCTTGCTTTATTTCGAGGTATTTATACATATCATTTTGTATTACATATAACAATAACTACGGTTTGTTTTTTAACCAGGAGAAGTAATTTAAATTTACAGCGCCGTAATGCTTGTTTGTAATTGGTCCAACCGCAGGCAAGTTTACTCCACTAAATTATGACATTTTGACACTAATGACATTTATGAAATTTTAAAATTCAAAATTAATATCGACGATTTTTTGTACTTTCTACGTTATTCCTATAATTTTTAGATTTTTTATTTGCATTTATATAAAAAACAGTTCTTTTCAGAAATATTTAGCGACGTATTAGTATTATTAACATAACAATATGGATTCAATGCCAATACTAGTGGTAATTATCCTTCCCGACTTAAAAAACTTCGAGTAGATTTGGGTCATTTATTTATTTATTGCCACATATTGGTCGCAGTGCTCCTGTAGGGATCCTTTTCCAAGTTAATGCTCCTTTTCTAACTTGGCTGCACCGTACTAAAGACGACCAATAGTCAGAAATACGTATATATTGTTGCCTTCCATCTTATATATTAATGTGATATTAAAAGTCAGAGGTGCGCCAAGCAATTAATTAGCTAATTAATTAATTAATTAAACTTATTTAAATGATGCAATTATGATTTTATCACACTATTTAATTCTCTTATCTCAGGGTTATATTCGTTCTTCAATATCTATGCTTTACATATGATAGGTAAGGTCCATGGGAATACCGAAATAATAAACATATATGATACAAAATTATATATTGAAATAAAATTCACACTCAAATATCTTAAACAAAAATTATCTCATACAATGATTATCAAAATTTTGTTCTACGTACGTGAACATTCAAAAATTAATGTTTTATACTATATAAATTAAGATTTCAAATCAAAATTGTTGTTCTATATCTCCTGATAAATATTTCTACCTTTTCTGAAGCAATTAAAAGAAAAAAAACTTTGTTAATAAAAACAACTGACGAATGGTAATAAAAAAAACTATCTCTCTGAAGATGAGTTGTCCCAATCCTTGTTCCTTGTAGCCTACACAATCTATTCTTCGCAGTTCCCTAGGTAATCAGCAATTTTACAACAAATTATTGCGAGCCTCCCGTCTTCAATGATCTCCTTCAGATGCACGTATCGTTCAAAAGACGCTAGCCTCTTCTTTCCACCCTTGGAAAACAACTGATTATCTTTTTTCCCTCTAAAATCTAGCTAAACTCTCCTTCCTACATAAATCTCCCACTTTTTCCACTCTTTGCCAATCAAAGTTCGTCATATTTATCCCCATCTACCATTTAGATAACAAACAACAACCTTAACTACAATTATAACTTTTCTAAAAACTATTGACATGCTAATCGTTTCTACAAATTCTTAAGAACTAACGGAGAAATATAATTTCTAAATTCTACCCTATTGTCTTATTCACTGTACAAGTCCATTTGGAAAAGCCGGTCGTATTGTTTATTGCACTTAAGCTCCGTCACTCGAATATATTTTACAAAGAAAATAATTTATGCATATCTTTAAATTTTGTTTACTACAGGTAATCCAAAGATTTTCATTTCTTCGAAATATCTTTTATAGTTTATTAGGTGAATTATTTGACTTATAATATTTTGTACTTTGAAATATTAAGAGCAAACCAATATTATTTTGTATTTTTATGTATTTATATTTTTACATAGCATAACAACTCTCCAGGATATCTTGAAAATTTATTTAGATGGTCTATTTAGTAATTTTAATTTTATCTTTGGCAGATAAAATGAATCATAACAATATATATATATATATATATATATATATATATATATATATATATATATATATATATATATATATATATATTAGGAAAAGGAGTACGACTTTTGAATTCCAGAATAAATGTAGTTCATTATGATAGTGGAGGGTTCTCGGTCAAATGTTGGAGAATAAAAGTAAGGAGATTAGCTGCTTCATCCGTTTATTGAAGACGTTTTGTATATTAATTCATGCACATCATCAGTTCTTTTACAAATTATTGAAATAAGCAGTAAATGCAGTAATTATTTATTTAAATCATCAACAAGGTAAATAATTTATGAGGTATATAAATTATTAAATGTTTAAGTGTAAGTGTTTATGTAAATTATTCGAATGTTAAGTATGTAACACATTTCTAAAAACTGTCTTTTAGTTTTAATTGCAAAAAATTTTAACCTTTTCATAATTGACGTTAGCGATAGCATGTTGTGCCAGAGCACAAGTGAGCTTAGATAAATTAATATCACGGCGGTTGTGGTTAATCCACCCTTAAGTAAAAGTCCAGTCTGACCCATGTAACACGAGTTACATTTAGCATAGGTCATGTAGTAAACAAAATTAATTTGTTTTAGAGGGGACAATAAATAATTAAATAAATTAATAAACATAATAAATACATAATTACTTAAATATTAAATATTATAAAATATATATATTTTTAATTCCATTTACGTAGTTAATTTGTCGAATCTAGTGAACCATAGATTATTAATATGATTTATTCATCTGAATCATTAGTGCTCTATGCAAGCACCAGTTATATCCTCACAGGTTAATGCAAAGTTGAGATCCACATTAATGACAGAGGTGTTATTAAACCTTGTTCACTTCGTTGATGTTAACTTACACTAACTTTGGCAACACCCTGGTATGCAAAACTTTTTAGAATTACAGCTTTGTTAGCTTTTATGTTGTATCAAACATCATTGTTGCTTTTCAGGTATACTCGTATTCTTATGAGTTCACTCTGAAGTCGTTTAATACACTTTCAAACAAGTACTTTATGACTTTTTGGATCTCTTCATTATTGTAGCCTTAAAGTCTTCGCATGGTGTACCGTCGATAACATTACTGTGTCATTTACTGCTTATAATAAGCCGGTTAAATAATATTACCTAAAGTTAAATATAAACCATAGTAATGTCTCTTATAATTAATATTATCAGTGCTAATTTAGAACTTTGTTTGTCTTCCATCTTTTAAAATTTTTTTTATGTTACCTTCATCAAATTTTTTTACAATTCTGTTCTTTGAACGTTTTTTTAACCTTCACAAAACTGACTTTTTTCGATAACTTAAACTAAACGTTTTGCATTTTTCAATCGGTATGGTTCATACATTAAGCTATTTCTCTTCACGTCCATCTTATTATGCTGTATATCTTTTGTAAGATAAACCATGTGCAAATTTTTAGTATCTATAAATGCTTGCTTATTAAAATAATTTGTAGATGAACTGATAATGTGTATGAATTAATACACGAGACGTCTTCAATAAAAGAATAAAGTAACTGATATCTTTTCTTTTATTCTCCAACATTTTACGGAGAATTTAATAAGTAATATTAATTTTGGAACTAGATTTTAATATTCCATTTAAATGACCGTTTTAGCAGGTCATCCTTGCCTTTGTCAAGATTCTAAAATGTACAAGATTGAGAACAAAAAGTTATTAAAAAATGTATAAAATCTTACCAACCTAACCTAACCAAACATAAAGCGAGATACTAACATTAATCAATTGGCAGAGAGTAAAAATTCACATCTTATATCTCATTACTTACTGTCATTAATATATAATTATATTTACATGGGCATATGTTTGATGTTTTCGAAAGAGGTAAAGTAGAGATATGTTATAACTTTAAGAGTTTTTTGTGATGTGAATCACATGTTGTTTACGAGATACCATGTACTAACTGTAAAGGTGTCTAAATTAGGCAAACCAGTCAACTGCTTTAATCCAAAATTCGTTTCCAAAGACATGAAAATAACAAAATCACTGCACTCACAAAGAATGAGAATGAGAGGAAGCATAAATGGGACTTCGAAAGCATCAAAATTTTAAAAACCGAGCATAACAAAAACAAAAAGATGTACGAGTCAGTGAAAATTAAAAGAAACACTAACGCAATCAGTGATAAAAAAGATACAAAGAATTAAATCTCAATCTGATTTAAATGTAATTCGCCAAGATAGGTACGACGGATACGCAGGTATTGCAATCTTAATTAAAACAACCATACCATTTTGTCAAATAAATATTAAAAACAATTTTAACGATGAAATTTTAGTCTGCGGTGTTATCGTTAAAATTAATACAACAGAATAAGTTTTATATCTATATATAGACCACCTAAAATTCGTACTTCCAAAAACGATTGGATAAATATCTTCTCACAAGTCAAATCACCTTTTATAATTGGAGGAGATATGAATGCTCATAACTCACTGTGGGGCTCATTATAAAATGATGCAGTTGGTCACCAAATTGTTAGTAGTGTTGAGGATCTAGATCTTGTAATTTTGAATAATGGAAAACCTACCTATCTTCCTAGAAATGGTATGCAAGAATCGATGATTGACATTTCCCTCTGCACAGCTAATATAGCTAGTAAAATTACCTGGTCAGTTTTATCTGACACCTTAGGCTCCAATAATTTTGCTACAACTATGAATTTTTCAATAACCAACATATCGCAGGAAACAATTTATCCAAAAAGCAAATGGAATATCAAAAAGGGAAATTGGTCCCTGTATACATCCTTAATTGAAAACATGTTTTCCAATAAAAGTAGCTCCCTTAATACTTATGAAAATTATAACTTTCTAATAGATTGCATTAATGATGCTGCTATTAAATCTATTCCCCAATACAAAATTTTTAAATTCAAAAATCGTTCCCTTCCGCCATGGTGGGACCCAGAATGTGATCTGATAATTAATAACAGAAAAGAAGCATTAGCAGTTTATAAACATTCACCAAGCCTTGATAATTATCTAAAATGTCAGAAAATTACTGCTCATACCAAAAAGCAGCTGAAATAAAACAAAACGCCAAACAAAAAGCCAAAGCTAGTTGGATCAAATAGTGTTCTAATTTAAGCAAAAATACTTCTTCTAAGGAAATATGGTCACAAGCTAACAAAATGAACCGAAAATCACATAATAGTACAAAACCCTTCAATGATACTTTATTAGACGATATTTTTAATAGAGTATCTCCTCGATGGGTTCAACATTCGCCTACACAGCCTATACAAAGTCATCATTCAAATAATCACTTTCTGTTAAAACCTTTTACTAAAACTGAATTAGACTTCGCCCTTAAAAACCACAATAATACTTCTCCTGGAATCGATCATATAAAATACCCCATGTTAATCAACCTACCAGAGGTTGCAAAAAACCATCTGTTACATATCTTCAATGATATCATCCAAAATAACATAGTTATCGATTCCTTCAAAAATATCTTAGTCGTTCCTATCCTTAAACCCGGAAAGAATCCAAATATTGTGAGTTCATATACACCAACATCCTTACTCTCTTGCGTATTCAAAACCCTAGAAAGGCTTATAAAATTTAGATTAGATTGGTGGATACAAAAAGAGAATTTACTACCAGTAAACCAGTTTGGCTACAAAAGAGGTTTGGGAACTCTAGACTCTTTAACAACACTTGTTGTAGATGTACAGAATAACTTAACTAGGAATAACTATTTAATAGCCCTATTCTTGGATATTGAAGGAGCATATGAATCAGTTTGTTTGTCAATCTTGAAATTCAAAATGGTAAGTTTCTTTCATTTGCCAATTGCTTTCGTTAACACAATTATCGGTTTCTATACAGACAGGGTAATCTACGTCAGAGACCATAATAACAAACTAATAGGACCTCGATACAACTATCACGGCATATCAAAAGGCTCGGTATTATCGCCAATTTTATTTAATATGTACACCTCTGACATACATAATATGCAAATAAACAACATCCCATTTAAAATAATACAATATGCAGATGACTTTTGTGTCTATACAGAAAGTAAGAAATATGAAAACGGTATGCAAAACCTAAGCAGAGTATCGAGTTTTCTTTTCCCATGGTACTTAGAGAACGGCTTAAATTTATCAATTGCCAAATCAGCAGTATCTGTCTTTACAAGACACAACCTTTCTCTAAATCAAAATATACTTCTTGATAATTAATCTTTTACATTTAAAAACCATGTCAAATACCTGTGCCTTATACTGGATAAAAAATTGACTTGGAAACAACACATACAATATACTTATGCTGGATAGATGCAACAAAGGTAGTAATTTTCTTAGAATGATAACTAAAGTGTGGTGGGGTTGCGATGTTGAAATATCCTTATTGTTTTCCAGCGATTATATACGATCCATTATAGATTATGGTGCTACTCTTTAAGGTTCCGCGTCTAGAAATCTTCTAAGAAAAATTGACATTTTTTAAAATTATGCCTTAAGGGTCTGTTTAGGTGCTATGAGATCTAGAATTCGTTGCTTTCTTCCATAAAACAGAAGTTATAATACCCACATATAGTGACAACAACAAATTGGGCAACAATATTCTGAGATCTGTTTATAGTGATGCCATAGTTATATACACGGACGCATCTAAATCAATAGAAGGGACTGGCTGTGCCTATTTTCTACCCTCAGGAGGTTCTGAATTTAAGCTGTCAGTTTTAAACGGTAATTGCTAAAATTTTCAAATAAAAAACGAAGAATATGGATAAGTGAATGTTTCTAATTATGTAAGAAGTAAAACCAAAAAAATAGAATATCTGACTTCACTTTTATTTCAAAATGTTGGTCACTTTTTTAAAAATTAATGAAAATATTAACTTGAGAAATGAAATTTTATTTATAATAATATGTAAATTATCTTACTAGTATAAAAAAATATTATTAAACATACAAAAAAAATAAACATTTTATGTCTAACACCTGATAAAAAGAAAATACTTGAATATAACAGGTAAATAGTAGTTAATCTACAAAGACTTATAAAATGGCAAATACCACCTACAATTTTTTTTAAATAATGACATCAGCCCTTTCTTCTTTTTTTCTAATATCCCTGCTTTATTTTTGTAAACCTTTTTCAATTTTGGTTGATATTTTTTTGCTTTGATTCAATATCAACACATTATCATAATGTTCTTGCTGGTAAAAGGTTTTATAAAACAATATTCCAGGAAATCTTTTGTGATTTCTAAATGTTTTATATCAGAAATTTTTACGTGTTCGCCATTAGTATTATTGGGAAAAGAGTTTAAAATCATAATATCATCTGCTAATTGCTTCAGATCAAAAATGTCTCGATGACAAATTTCACCAACGTTGTACGGTTCTCCAGATTTTTTAGCAGTGCGTACAAGCGTCACATACTGATCAGGGATTTAAATGATGACGGGCGGGTAAAGAACCATGGACTCAACTGTATAAACACCAAACATCGACCTGCTTATTCAAGTATATTTGGATTCCAAGAAAACACTAACTACTACTTTAATAACTATTTTGAATTGTTGTATTATTTATTGGGCCCAAATTACATTTATTGTTTAAATTATATTTATAAAGAAGTAGACCTAGATAATAGATCAGTATTGTTTTGATTGTCTAATTAATAAATTATTGAATTGTAGCTCTGTCTGACTTGGCGCCACTACCGGCGTTCCGTTATGGGACGCCGCCAGTACAGCATTAAATAGTCTTGTATTTTAGTAACAAACGATATAATGGCAAAATTGTGTACAAAATCAGAAAATTATATATCACATACCTTATATTGAAACATCATATTCGCAGTATGGCAGTCAGTATGGATTAGTGCCTGATATTGGGAAATAGTATCACTCACTTCCATAAATCGGGTATAAATACTTTTATCGTTTATATACTTTTCATACACGATCGATAAATCAGATCTACCAGCTTCTTTTAGAGTTTCTACTAACATATGCGTCTTTGTGTCAAATATTGTTTTAAAGTTTGAAAATATCTCTTTTATTAACGAAGTACAGGTGTTGGATATATTTTCAAAAATTTCCTTCTTTTGATCTTTCAGAGCGAAAGACATGGCATGCAACTTTGCGTAAGATTTTAAGCCCATTTCCAGATGTGCAATATTCATGGGCTGTTCTCTTGGATGTAGCATGTAGCCCTCTTTCTTTAAATTTTCTAAAATAATAACTTCATTGTCGATCCCTGAAAATGCTTTATAACACTTAGGTACTATGTCAAAATGAACAGGAAGCTTTTTGTTATTCTGCAAATCCTGGTATTCTTTAAGAATAGTGCTGTAGAAAAACACTTCTCTCTTGCAAAGATCCTGCACTATAGAAATAGCTTTTTCTGATCCAGGATTCTTCTTGTTCGTTTTAACGACCAGATAAAGAACATCTTTTCCATTTATTGGCTCTTGTAAATCAATTTTAACAAAAAATAATTCCCCTATGTAACCCTCTCCTTTTTGGGTCGTATTTTCAACGGTAAAAGTAAAGTTTCCTGTACCGATAGAACGCTGGATCCAAGAATATAGTTCATCTTTGGTAAATGTCTCGACCATTCTTAACTCTTTTAAAATACTTCTTAAAGTTAATTGTACACTTTTAGGCACATCTACCGTAGTATCAGATATTTTAAATTAGCCACATATCAATGAGAAAAATCTTATCGTCTGCTATGTAAGTAGAAAAAAATTATCTGGCTTATCTAAAAATATGTATCTACTGTTATCAACAACTATATGATATCTACTACAAACAGAACTATTGATGAAAAATTATTCATAATATTGTGAAATATTATAAAATATATTTTTTATATATAATGAATATGCTAAATAAATAACAGATTAAACGATAATGTTATAAAGTATTAATATTATCTTACACACATACACAGATATTTACAGATCTTTTAAAGCAATCAAGATAAAAACTAAAGTTATCGGCCACTCTACCCGTAAAATAATTATTTAGTAATTAGTATTAATTGGTGTTCTAATTTTAATTTTAGCTGTTGTTACAAATATGTGTATGTAGCGAGAACACCATTTTGCTAAACTGTTAAAATCAATCGAAATATTAGCTTCAATTGCTTATCAAATAAAGTTAGGCTTACCAAAACCATTCGCAAAAATGCATTGCCTAAAGAAGGTACATGTTTTAAATTTTAAATACTTGTGTAAAGATTTACTGCTTCCATATCATCCTCTACTCTAATTTGATTTTCATTTATATTCACTCTTGTCTGTTTTAGTATTTTTAACATTTGTTTGCTTATTTATAATCCAATCTACTTGGCCACTTCTTTTAATTCTAAATATAGTAATACATTTTGGACCCTCAGATCCAAAATGGCAAATGCTGATAGAGACGTCAAGCCCAATAAACTATCCAAAACCTTTTTTTTTAACCTATTCTCTATCCTTCTATTGTTGGATGTAGGTCTCCCCCAGTTCTCTCCATCTTTCTCTATCTTGAGCTGTTCTCTCCCATATGGGACCTCCTTGTTTTCTGGTGTCATCTTTCCACCTCATCTGTGGTCTGCCTCTTGATCTCTTTGCATTGTATGGACGCCACTTTCCGATGGCATTGTTCCATCGTCCGTCTTGGAGACATTCATTGTGTCTAGCCCATTTCCATTTCAGTTTTGCTGCTTGTTCTATTCTACTGTCTTTGTTCTGGTTCTGATCCACTGGTTACGTTTTCTATCTTTAAGTGATATACCCAACATTTGTCTCTCCAACGCTCTTTGTGCCTTCCTTATCCTATCCAAATTGGCCTGTGTAAATGTCCATGTCTGTGCTCCGTAAGTGAGCACCGGTATTATACAGGAGTTATATACCTTGCTTCGTAAGTATAGAGGGATTGTTTGATTTTTTAGAACGTAAGAAAGTTTGCCGAACGCTGCCCATCCCATTCTTACTCGTCTCGATATTTCGGCTGTTTGATTTTCTCTGTTAGCTCTTATTGCTTGTCCTAGATAGATATACTCATTTACCTGTTCTATTTTTTCTGTTTGTATTTTTATTGTCTCTTGGTCTTCCGTGTTTGTCATTACTTTTGTTTTGTTGAAGTTAATTTTTAGGCCTTTTTGCAATGATTTTTCATGAAGTTCATTCAGCATTAATTCTAGTTCTTGTCGTTCCGAAGAGATCAGGAGTATATCATTCGCATATCTAAGGTGATTTAGGTACTTTCCGTTAATACATATTCCTCTGTTTTCCCAATCTGTTAATTTTATTATATCTTCGAAGGTCAAGGTAAACAGTTTAGGTGAAATTATATCGCCTTGTCGAATTCCTCGTTTAACTTTTATATTATGAGTTATTAATTTGTCGTCCAGAATTACGGTCATGGTTGCGTTTTGGTAAATATCATGTATCAATTGTCGGTATCTTGAATCTATGCTACTATTGACCAGAGCTTCTTCCACCGCCCAGTGTTCAATGCTGTCGAAAGCCTTTTCATAATCTACGAATGCTAAGTACAGCGGTTAAGATTTTAAGCGGATGTAGATGGTCGATTGTGCTGTACCCTTTTCCATTGGTTGGTAGTTATCAAGTTTATAGGTTAGTCGGTTGGTTATTATTCTTGTGAAGGTTTTATATAGTTGTGACAAAAGGGAAATAGGACGGTAGTTGTTTGGATCCAAAACCTTACTGTCAGACATTTTCTAGAACTACATATTCGCTGTCCCGGTGGAACATTGACGTAACTGCACATTTATCGAAAATGAGTTTATGTCGTCATTGGGTCCAAACTTGGTTACCCTATTCGTCAGATCACTGTCAGACGTGTTGTTCAGCTTTTAGCCACCAGGAAGGAGATGTGTCATATTTGAAAAATCAGCCGATCTCGGACAAACAATGACAGAATGTATATATGTGCTTCGATAGGTCGAGTGTGTGCCTGTACCTACGGTGCTGGATCTATATTTCTCCTTATTGTGAGGCAACATTGATATAAGTGCATTTTATGTAAGTAAAATATACACCAAGATCCCCAAACACCAACACTTGGTAATGCTCTCTTAGTCAACAAGGGAAAAAAAGACAAAGGAGTGTGGATAATTGGTGGAAAAAAAAAGGAGGAAAAGACTAAAGAATTCTGGACAGGGGTATACTTCTAGAACAGGAAAACCTGTAGCTGCTAAAAAAATGGGACCTGTGTATACCGACAAATGCCGTTTGAAATGTCCAATCTGAAAAGCTGAGAGAGACACAGTTTAAAGAGTATTGGGTATTAGGGTCCTTGCAAAGACAGCTAGATATTCTGGCTTCTTATATTCAGCCACTTAAGTTGAGCTACCGACGTATTTCTACATCAAAAACCACTACCAGAAATACAAATTGTGCATTTTTCATTACAGGCAAGGGAAAACCAGAACGGTTATGTAAAACGTTTATTATTAATACTTTTGAAATAACTGAAAAAGCTATTCGTTCTATAATTAAAGCAGTTTCAAGTGAAAAAACTACTATTATACCAGAAGATAAACGTGGGAAGTACGGGAGTCACAAGAAAATAAGTGACAAAATTTTGGATTCTGTTCGTAGCCATATAAATTTAATTCCACGAATTGAAAGTCACTATCTTCGAAGTGATTCTTCGAGGCAATGCATAGACGGTGGTTTAATTATTGCGGAACTCCACAGGAACTATATAAAGAAACGAAAAGAAGCAAAAGAAGAAGAGTCAGCAACCTACGATTGTTATTCTCGTATTTTCAACAGCGAATTTAATATAGGGTTTTTATTCCGAAGAAAGATTTCTGTGACCAATGCGAATATTTTAAAGATGCCGGAGCATGAGAAAAAAAAAATATGCAAACAACCATTGCAAGTCACTTAGAGGAAAAGGATCTAAGTCGTAAAGAAAAAACTAATGATAAACTGAAAACAAAAAATTCTGATAACAATATACATCTGGTTACTTATGATTTACAATTAGTGTTACCTGTACCAATAGGAAAAAGTTCTGCATTTTTTGACAAATCTCGCTTAAACTGTTATAACTTTACAGTAGTAGAAGTAAAGGCGAAAAAATACCAAGTCTCCGAAGCAGATACCACTTGTGAAATTGATAAAGCTAGCTGTTACTTTTGAAATGAAGTGATGGGGAATAGAGGGGCAATAGAAATCGGATCTTGAATTTATTACTATCTAAAATAATTCTCAATAACCAGCCCAGCAGTTGATGTGATTTTTTATTCCGATAACTCTGTGGAGGCCAACAAAAAATAAATTTCTAATAGCCATGTATCTGTTTGCTGTCATTACTTTGGACATCAATTCTATTACTCACAAGTACCTTGTTCGCGGTCACACCCAAAATAAAGGTGATTCAGTTCACAGCACAATAGAAAAAGCAGTGAAGGGGGCAGCCAAATCAGAGCCCATACACATTCCCGAGCAATGTTCAATTAATTAGGAATGCTTAACAAACATGAGCTTCTTTAACCGTTAAAGAAATGGATTTCACTGAGTTATACGATGTAAAAGCACTGTACAATGAAATGGGACTAGATTTCACCAAAGACGAAAGAGGCCGTGACTTCAAAATAACTGAAGTAATGCTACTTCAAAGTTTAAAGGGAAAAATTACTTCCTGTATAAAAAAAAGTTATAAACAATCAACGTGGACGAAAGTTGATGTTTGCCAAAAAAGAAGGGGTCGGAGTTCGTCGGGATTGTTTTTACATAAATGTCAGCTGTGTAGGGCTTACTCTTTAAAAATTCTTTTAGATGATAACAAACTAAAAGACTTGAAACAGTTACTTTCAAAACATATAATTCCTGGTTTTTGTAAAGCCTTTTACGATTAAATTTTTCGTTGATGTTTTTTTTGCAATTTCAATTTTATTTTTAAGTTCCTATTTATTAAAATTGTTTGCTTTTACTACAATTTTCGATTTTTTTAATAAACTTTTTCAATGATGTTTTGTGCTTATTTCGATTCCACCTTTCAAAACTATAAATTATAAATTCTAAATTTTTCTTTCTAAAACTAAATTCTTAATTTTTTATCTCTGAACTTAAT